>NC_051200.1:13364249-14614249 GCF_015220075.1 Falco rusticolus | reverse complement strand
CTCAGGGACAAACCATAGCGAGCACGAAGTACTTGAGTTGCAGTGGTGGATGGACAGTGTTCTCAACACCTGTGATCTGCTTTCCTGGAAGGGTAACTCTGAAGCTGCAAGTCCCTCTAGGGTGGGTGAAGGACTTGGAGCTTGGGCATTGCCAGATACAAGTCTGCTTCCCAGTATTTCTTCTTCAAGAGAGACAGCAGTAGGGTAGACCTGGAGCAGCACGTGCTGCCCGGTATGTGTTGTTAGCTGTGCTGCATGGACACAGGGATGAAGCCCAGAGCTCCCCGCTTTCTGCCTCCCACCTGGTGGTCTCTGTTTGCCCTTCACACGGTGGCTGAGCTTGTATTGCACGTGTGAAAGCCATGCAAGGCTCTGGCAGGAGTGAGGATTCCCAGCCAGGAGAAGGCCTCTGCATGCGTGTGCTGAGTGGGATGGAAAGCAGAGAGCGTTTCGTGCCTCAGCGCTGGAACGGCAGGCACTGAGTAAGCAGGGCCAGCGCATCTCTGAATGTGCCTCCCCGCTGAGTTCCTCTTGGGGGGGTGGAAATCTGCTGTTTCATGCAGGGAAAAGTTATGTAGACAAGCTGTGTTTTGGTGCCTGGTTTTGTGCAAAACATGGAAATCCTTTCCTGCCTGGTCTCTTTTCATTCTTTTTGCTGTCAGTCATTGCACGTCATCAGCGTCTGTGGAAGACAGCACAGTCAGGGCACAAGCCTACTGCAGCCTCAAGTGTGTGAAAAGCAACATTCGCTTAAAGATTTTCACATGAGAACTACTGGTGATTGACAGGACATACAGTGCAGTCATTAAAACCAGAAATGTGTCTTCTCTGGAACCCCTCACTGGTGTCCAGGATTAAAGAGACCGTAACAAACTGCATTACTGGTGTAAACATGAGCAAGCCTTGGGTTTGTGCTGGAAGCCTTGTTTCTGCAGCACAGCGCAGCTCGCCTCAGCAGCCAGCGAGAGGAGAATTTGTGGAGGATGCTTAGGGGAGGTTCATACAGCCTGATGCAGTACCCAGCAGGCTCTTATTTGCATCCCTCCAAGCTAGGATGCAGATGAAAAGGTGCAGCCCAGCAGATTCCAAATGTCCAGGTGTCATGCAGGTTTTTCTTCTGGATTTGAGTGTGCTGCCATCAGTGCTGCACTCGGAACAGCTGGCTTTGCTGCACTGCAAGCTGCTGTCATGTTAGCTAGTGTCAGATGCCAGCCATTTACAGTATGCACCATCACAGCATGACTTAAGTTGGCAACACAGAGTCAATCACATGCCAGCAGCCTACTGTAAGAGTGGGGGGAGTGTGTGGGAAGAAAGGGGGAGAAGATACTCCTATAAAATTTGTTAATGATTTATTTTTAATACCCGTTTTTCAAGCCTAGGAAGTGCAGTCCATATGCTTTTCCCTCCTGGCTGTAGTTGGCAAAGCAGCTGATGAATATGGTCTTTCAGACTCCTTCCATTTTGCAAGGAGCCAGAAAATACCGCTATATTTAGCACGTTACCAAGGCCAGCAGCAGAGTCTGTTGCTGGGTGGTGATTCCCTGGCTGCAGGCTTGTGTGCCACCTGGGACAGGGTGGAAATGCGCCTTCCCTGGGGTCAGTGCTCATGCTAAAGTAACAGCAACAAACTCCTCCAGTTACAACAGGATGGCTGTGCTGGTTCCAGCAGGCTCAGCATGCCACTCGCTGACACAGGTTAGTAGTCTCTGAGCACCATCAGTGCTCCTTCCCGAGACATGCAGCAGCCTCCTCCGGGTGCTAGGATGGCGATTTTTAGTGCAGCACTCGGTTTGTAGAGTGCCTCAGCAGGTCTTTGCGGGACACTGGGACTGTCCTGTGCCCCGTGCTGAGCATTCGGTGTGCTGGAGCCATGGCTGGTCACTGCAGCAGAACTGCGCCTTACAGCATAAAGATGCTCATCTGAAACTTAGGGGCCTGATTCCTGTTGTATTTTCTCATCTTGTATTCCTAGGCCACCCAGATATAAAATGGAGTTGTCCCTATTTGTCCCCAGCCCAGTATCCACACAGCAGATTTGCTACCAGTCCCCTGTTGTTTTCCCTGCTGTGTTGCAGCTGGTACTGAGAAGTGAATAATGGCAGTTTCTTTGTCCTTCTGGTGGCTTTCATAGAGCTGAAATTGGTCTTGAAGAGCATATGCTTGCTGAGAAGTACTGAGAACTGTGGGCGTTGTGATGGAAGTGTAGAAGAAGGGATCACCCCTACCAGTGTTGGGAGTTCAGACGATACTAGAGACGTCCATCATTTTAGAGTGAGACGTCTTGGAAGTTGTTTCATAGCTGGATGTCTAAACCGGGAACATTTTTTGTCACTCTCGGTCACATCGTCAGTTCCTGAAATTCATTATCTGAGAGATGAAGAACCTACTGTGGTATTGGAGAGGGCAACACGACCCAGCTGCGGCTTCTAACTCACCCTGGTGAAATGCAGTGGTTGATGATGCTCAGGATCAAAATGATGGTGAGGAGGAGCTAGACTGAAGGTGCAGCTTTGAATCCCAGTGCAGCAGTGATTCATCGAGTCTTCGTGGAGCCCTAGAAGGCCTGGCTGACAGCCGTGCTGCACTTCACAGCCTTTGCTCTGCAGCAGCGTTTGCACAGCTCTCAGTTCCTTGCAAATAAATATGTCCGCACTGAAACCAGTAGCACTCTTGTGTGGACATTGGTTTCTGCTCCCAGCTTTGTCTGCAGGATTAAGGCCTCATGCTGTGTGGGCTGTTTTTTTTTGTTGTTGATAATAAAAATTTTCTGTTTGTAGAACCCCCTGTTGGAATTAAACAAACTCTGTTTTGAGAAGAAAGTAGAACAAAGCTTCACACCAGGCTGGGATGGCTGGTATCAATGACATTGCAAAATTTCAGTTAGAATAGCAAAGCCCTCTTCAAGTTGAAGAAGGCCTTGTAAGTATTGTTCACAAAAAATAGTAGCTTTTTTTTCACCTTCTCTATTCCTGCAGTGTAGAAACATCTACACCGATTTATTCCAAATTTGGTAGAAATTAGTGTTTTCCCAACCCAAAGCAGTTGTGCCAGTTTCAACCAGGAGGAATTTCTAAGGCTGGTGTGCAAGTCCTCCAAGTCTGGGGCTTAGAATAGAGCAGCTGCTTGGCCATCGGCTCCTGCTGCTGTGTGGGGTCAGCTCCTGCTCTGAGCAGCCCAGCTGTGGCGGTGGGATGCTGCAGATGTGCTCTGAGCCTGAATGCTGAGCTCTGCTTGGGTCCCAGGTGGTGGGAAGGGCTGTGGAGGGATCTAGTCCTGTGCTACTGGAAAGATGTCATGAGAAGGACGACCCAAACCTACCCAGTGCTGAGGAGTCGTCGTCTTCTTCCAGATTAATGTAGTTATTTACCTTGTAGTAGTGCTGGGTTGTCTGAGCACCAGCCAGCTGCATGGTGCCATTTTACCCTTGCTTTACACAGATGTGAGAAAGTGTCTGGTGATGAAGATTCATGTCCTCGGGGCCTGTGAGCAATTAGCTCACAGCTGGGAATCTGGGGCTGTTGGATTGCTGAGAAGCCAAAACAATAGCATTAAAAAGCCGCTTTCTTTGTGAGTTGGGTCGTTGGGAAGCGCTGGGCTCTTGTAGGAGCAGGGCAGAGAGTTTCATTCCGCCAAGGCAGGCTGCTGAAGGTTGGGAGTGGATTTTTTCCTGTCCCACTGGGTTCCCCTCGCTTCTCGCATTTAATTATTTGCCTCAAAATAACAACAGGGAGCCAGGGGTTTTGTTTAGCTCTCTGATCTCCTTGGAGCAGATAAGAGAGGAGCTTGTTTCTCATGATACTTTGCCATACAGCCCCTTTCAGGCTGTAGTAATGCTCTGCAGCCCTCTCCCCAGTGAAGCCGCTATCCGCACCAGGAAGGGGGGGCAGAGGAAAGCACACCTAAAGTTTGCAGGTCTCGGGCTGCTCTAGTGACCTACTCTTCTCCTGGCATGCCAATGATCCTGTGTGGGAGTTCCAAAAGAGCCCCCATAGCGGGTCACGGTGTTGGCTTTGTGCAGTGGTACTCAGACTGGCCAGTGGTTCCACCTGTATGTGCGTGCAAGTCTTAAAAACCCCCAGAGGAGCATCCCGGCTGCAGGCAGGACTCATCCTGGGGGCTTCCACCAGTCTGAGTGTACCCCTGTGGACCTGGTTGTGGGGCTACAGCTCTGCTGTGAGTGATTCTGCTAATGGGAGCCGGTACGTGGGGTCACCCGATGTGCCTCTTTTTGAAACCACACTTAATTATACTGAGGCTGAGAACTTGGCGTCCAGCGCTTGACAAGAGTGCCTGGGACGGGCTGGCTGATGGAGGTCCTGCTCCTTTGCTGGCAGCAGGAATGATTCTTAGTTATCTGTCACGTAACAGCTCTGGACCCCAGGTCTGGCCTTATTTTAATAAGCTCTGAACAGCTCCGAAGAAATACTGCCTCAAAAAAATTCATCATTTTTTGCATAGAAGTTATTTATAAAATTTAAGTGTAAAGTTGCGTAAAATGTTCCTTGTACTTTGTATGCCTCTGTTTCTGGAGGAGGGAATACACGGTGGGGTGGGGGGGAACCCCATCATTTTAAAGGATTATTTCATCTTACTGACAAAATTTATTACTAGTTTTCTGTGTTCAGTGGACTGTTGATATTTATGTTCCTCTATCTGCTTGCAAACACTACTAAGGCAAGGCACAGTTTGTAGATTTTTTTAAAAGCAATGGTCTCAGTTGATTTGAGGTCATCTGTAACACTAGTGATCCTTCGCTTTTGAGAAGCCACTGACTTCCCCAGTGCTTGTGTTTATTGGAGGTGGGGGGGTGATGCAACATACTATGGCTTTTGACAGACGAAAGCATGAAGGGGGGAATTTTTTCACGTCTTCCTCCTGTGACTACCAGTTCTCGGCATCTCGGGGTACGTGCATGTTGGAGATCAGAGGTGCTGCTTTACAGAGCTGTCATCTTAACGTTTTACCCAGCACAGCTGGAGAAGTGGTAGAGACAGTTTGGTTTCTTGCTGTCTGCTGGTCGGGGCCAATTAAGTGGTCTGGTGTTGGGAGGAAGGGAGGGGAAGAACAGCCCACACAAGAAAATGGGGAATTTTTGTTGTTGCTTCAGGAGCTGTTTGTCACTAGCTTCTGAAAATACTGGGTTTTGTGTTAGATTAGATTTTTTTTTTCTTTTGTACAGCTATCATTTTAACATCAGGAAGCCTAACTTTTGGATTTAGCTTGATAGTATTTGGTTAGTGTTACTGCAGGAGAAGTCATGTTGTTCTTCTCTTCACCTAAGTATTGCGCTGCTATAGAAAAATAACAAAAGAGGCACAGTAGTACCAAACTGCCTCCACCCAAATGATTGTGTTGTTACAGTAACCCAAACAAACCTTAATTAAATTTCTCTGCCTGCCCCGAGTGTTACATTCACTGAAATGCTGTTTCATTATGTTTTTTAGGGCCGGTGTACCAGAGAGAACTGCAAATATCTCCACCCTCCCCCACACTTAAAAACACAACTTGAAATAAATGGACGCAACAACCTGATCCAGCAGAAGACAGCCGCAGCCATGTTTGCTCAGCAAATGCAGTTCATGCTGCCAGGCGCGCAACTACAGCCAATTGTAAGTTACGCCGATGAGTCGGGCTCACGCTGCTCTGCGTCTCTTTACTGTTTGCTCACGGGGGCCCCAGCCCTGTGCTTGTCTGTGCTGCACAGCTGTGGGCAGCATCTTCCAGAGGGATGTCTGGTTCTACCTCTGCATCTTCTTGCAAGCTGTGCCTCTCCTTTGATAACGAAGGAGATGCGAGATTCAGGGCATCAAGTGGAAGGGTCTTACCACCAGGTGGACATTTGACCAGTTAACGCACGTACACCGAGTGGCTGAATTCCAATGGATCCTACTTTGGATAGCTGTTTTACACTGGGGTGAGGATGCTGGAGTTCTTCCCCACTGTGGCAAGAGGCCAGCTCGCTCCTTTGGACTAGATGCATTGTACTGGTGGGCTAAAATTGGGGAAGATGAATATGCTACCCAGACCTTAATACTTTTTTATGCCTGGGAGTGAGCCCTGTTTCACTGCGATCCTCCCAGCAGAGAGCTGTGCTAATGTCACAGCCCTGTCACTTGTCTTTCACAGTAATGCTGGTTTATATTAACAGCAGGAATGATTTGCTTCTCTTCGGGTAGGGAATGAAGCCTGTGGGAAAGGGGTGTTTGCAGAGCAGGTAGTTCAGAGAAGCCTTCATTGTCTGTCCCTGCTTTTGCCTATCAGTTAAAACAGGTTTTCAGGCTGGAGAACCCTGTTAGGCCAGGGAGAGGACAGCTTGTGTCTGCCAGTTGGTGTATCTGGGAGGGGGTGACATTTGTCAGCTGAGTTTGAGTCTGTCGCTATATATATTTTTAAGAAAAGTCAGAGGTCTTGAAGCTGCTCTTCGTTGTGGACATAAATAGGCTGCGCATTTTTAACTGAGAGCTTAACTGGGAGTTCTCCATTTAAAGTTGGGGCTAAATGTCTTTTCAGGGGCAGTGTGCACTTGAAGGGCAGTTGTCAGATGAGGTTCCTTGTGCTGTGCCACACGGGAGGTCTGGTTGTATCCCTAGAACAAACTCTTCTAGCCTGAAGGTATACAAGTCTGGGAAGCAGCCTGCACTTGGCCTCCTGGTGTCCCACCTACAATGCCTGGCTTCTCTGCCCAAATGGGGCTTGAGACTCAGCATCTGTCATCCCGGCTTTGAAAAGCTCAGGTGTCTCTGGCTTATTTTCACAAGAGACTAGTGAAGGGTTCTTCCTGGCTGGAGGCTGTTGTTGTGCTGGTGGTGTAAGAGGTTGTGACTGAGCTGTATTTCAGCAGGGAAAGCTGGCCAGTGCCCCTTCGTGCTGATGCTCTGCCACCATACCAGGGCGTTTCTTTAGTCTGGCGTGTTCCTCCTGTCTTAGGAAGACTTTTCCGTGTTCACCTTCGCCTGGTCTTCTTGTGTGTGTTAGCAGCTTTATCTTCATCCTGCTGTGTAAGCTAGGAAAACGCTGTTTATTCTTCACATTTTGAAGACAGAAAAGTGAGGCAGAAGAAAAAACGGGCCACAGAAAAAGTCTTCAGTTGCTCTGCGCCTTAAGCTCTAATCTGATGTAATCTTTGCACCTCCTTTTGTGCAGTTTGAAACCACGTGCACATCAGAAGGAAATCCTGAATTCCCGCAAAATGGTAGCACTGGTTTCCTAGCCCTGTACCAAAAGCAAACCTTTCCTGTTTGGGGTTTTCTTCTGTGGGGAATTCACAGTGGACACTCTTCAGATGGCTATTTGAAACATCTTTGGGATTTCCTCTTTGGAAAGTTCCCATCTTCCCATTTTGCAATCTTGCAGGTCCAGTTCATTCCTGCAGTTTCACTCTTAAATTGCCTCTGGGACTGAATCTGTCAGTTTGTCTGGTTTGCGCTCTCTGAAATTTCAGAGGTAACCTTATCTGATGAGAAAGGTCCCTGGGTTCTGAATTGTGCCATGGGGGAGATACGGGCAAAGAAGAAAAATAAAAATTTGTTCTGCAATGACTGCTCCCTTCCTGCTTTCCCACACTTTGCTCAGAGTAAACGAGCTCTTGGTCCAATTCCTGCTGCCTGACTTGCTCCACACCAATTTCAGGACAAACAAGAGATTGCTCTTTCAACTGCCTTTGATTTCCTGAAGATGCTGCCAGTGGAAGCAGGCTTTGAGAATTTTTTCTCTCTCTAAATGAGAAGGGTGGGGCCTCCTTCTGGCTACACGTGAAATTCTTCAAAGCAGAAAGTATTATATCAGATGCAGCAGCAGAACAAATCCCATGTGATCAGAAAGCTGATCAACGGGATGCCTGCTTAATTGGGATGCTTGCCAGAGACGAGGTTTGGAACAGCGTGCTTATTAGCTCCAAACAATAGCTGAATGCTTAGACATTTTAAAGTGCATTTTCATCAGAAAAGCTACCGTGTAAACAAAAAAAAAGCAACGCAAAAAACCCCAGCACTTGACATAGCAGCTTTTCACCACGCTTCCTGAAATGGCATTGAATGTGTCTGTCTGTGAGTTTGCATCTAAACAGTCACCGCCAGATCTTCTTGCACCACCACTGACATCCAGCCAGAGCTAATCATCCCGTTGAACCGAGAGGCAGGACCCTGATGTTGGCTGTTTAATGAAGGCGCTGCTTAGAGAAGAACCGTGTCCCAGGTGGGCTGCCTGCTGCACGCTGCTCATGGAAGCCTACTAGGTGTGAATTAATGGTTGCTAGCATGAGCTTATTTCTCTGAAGTCTCTGGCTGCTCTCTGATGTTGCTGCTAACCATTTGTGCAAAGCTGAGAATCACATGAATGTTTGGTGCCCGTGATGCAGTTTTAAACGGACTGCTTCGTACAGCACTTTAAACCAAGTCAAGCAAGGACATGGAGCAGGGTATTTGGTCAGCATGGTGGTTTTTCTCTGGGAGAGACCTTGGAGAGACCACACAGGTGCCAAGTAGGAAGACTCTGTAGTGAAGTTGTGACTTTTGAAAGTCCAAATTCACCTTGACTTTGCTGCCTTCGGTTGAGCTGTGCTGGAAGCTGTCTGGGCTGGTTTTTCTTCTGTTTCTGTTGGACTGTGTGAAAGTCAGGTTGAAGGCGGATAGAGCTGGGCTCTGGCATTGATACAGAGAGCTGTTTTGGTCAATGCTATGTTTGATTTCTCAGATACGATCGCTTTGAGCTGTGTGTGGGCCAAAGCAAGACCACCCAAAAAGTGCTGCACCCTGGGCCTGATCCTCACCCTCCCCTTTCTGCAGCAGCGCAAGACAGACTTTTGGGGCTGGCCGGGCCATGGAGGTGCTTCAGCACAGTCTCTGAATTGACCTGGTGGAGTAGGACAGTGTCTTGCATGATGCTGCCCTGTTAGCTGTGTCTGAACAGGCAGCTGGATAGAGCATGGCAAGGTTGGCACACCTGCCTCTGCTCCTGCCCTGCAGCTGCCTCTGCTGCTGCACGGCGAAGTTGTTTTCCCATCTTTGTTCTCAAGCTCTTCATCCTTCTTCCTGTCAAGGTCTTTGTAGCCAGAACTGTCTTGACAGCTCTGAGTCACCCATGCCTCTGAAGACGACACAGACGTTAAGCCAGGTCTGCATCCTCTCACGGGGCAGCAGGACCCTTGGTGCTGCTGGAGGGGTTAAAGCACAGGGTGAGCAACTCACTTGACCAGTGGCACTTGGAGCAAGGGCTGGAGCAGATTTCAGCAGGTGTTTTGGACATGCATTTGTTCCATGCAAAAACCTGACCTGTATCTCAGCCTCTAGTCAAAGGCACAGTAGGAACGAATAAACACACATACCCTGGCCCACTGGGAGCCGGTGTCTACCAAGAGACAGTGCTGTGGGGCTTTAACACCTGACTTTTCCACTACAGCAGCCCACAAATGAGAGATCCTTTGAGCGCTAGGAGTGTGTCTTTGCAGTCTGATAGGGGAACAAGCATCTGTAGCGGTAGGTAGCTGGATACTTTGGCCAGTTGGATTTATTCCAGCATGCTCAGCCTTTATGTTAGAGGGGTGGTTTTACAGCCAGCCCCATGCAGTTGCATTGGAGCAGAACACAGCTTTTTGCTTTTTATGAACAGCATCAATTATGTTTCCAATATCAGGGTCTTCAGCCTTGTCAGTACAAGATCTTTATCTTCGACGTTTCTATCACCAGACTGTAATAAAAGCTGCCGCTGTTTTTTGTGTGCTTTCCATGTGTAGATGCTTAGCAGCGACCTGTCTCCCCTCCTCCTTCAGGCCATCAACACCTCTGTATTTATATTGGGTCTCTCATTTTCAGGCTTTCCCTTTTTAGGGTCTGAGGTAACTCAGAATCAACACTTCCTGGCTGAGACAGCGCTTGTGTTCGACAAAACACCAGCCGCTCCTCTGCCTTCCTCTTCACACCCACTCTGTTGTTTCTTCTCTAGCTTTAGCACAATTTCTGCTAGGCAAATGGAATACAACTTCTAGTTTGTTAACAAAATCAGCTGTTCCAGGTTCCATTGCCACTGGTAACAAATGTCCCTCCCTGGGGTGGTCCCTTCTCTCTGTTCACACCTTCAACCCAACTGCTCCTCTTCTCACGGTCTGTGAGGAGGTCAGAGCTGTCAAGGTCCTTGGCACCCTCCCCCTGAGATGGGTTCTCACAGCAGCCATTTCAGCTCCTTTTTTTTTTTTTTATTAGTTTTTTATTCTTGCAAGCATTTTAATACTCAGTAAACCAGTCCTGTGAGCTGCTACTAGTCTGAACCCCTCTGCTGCTGCACTGTAACCTGTTTCACTTTGCTCAGGAGTTACTGGTAGTGTCTGCACATGCCTACAGTTAACAAAAGTTAGTTTGCAAGGAAACCTGCCCCTGTATTTCCTGAATTTGTAAGAGCTTTAAGGGGGGCAGCAGGGGTAAGTGGCGATACTTTCAATCCATCTGTTTTGCCCTAGAGCACACCAGCAACTAAGCTGAGACTTTTTTTGTGTACAGTCATAACACTGATCTGTCAAGATTTCCTGGCTGTGTACAGTTATTGTGGTTTAAGCCCCTCAGCAGCTTGCTTGCCCCCTGCCCAGTGGCATGGGGGAGAGAATTGGAAGGGTAAACGAGAAAACTCGTGGGCTGAGGTAAAGGCAGTTTAATAGGTAAAGCAAAAGCTGCGCAGGCAAGCAAAGCAGAACAAGGGATTCATTCACCACATCCCATGGGCAGGCGGGAGTTCAGCCATCCCCAGGAGAGCAGGGCTCCATCACGAGTAAAGGTTACTTGGGAAGACAAACGCCATAATTTGGAGTGTCCCCCCTTCCTCCTTCTTGCCCCAGCTTTATATGCTGAGCATGATGTCATTATGGTGTGGGACATCCCTTGGGTCAGCTGGGGACAGCTGTCCCAGCTGTGTCCCCTCCCAGCTCCTCGTGCCCCCCAGCCTGCTCGCTGGTGGGGTGGCGTGAGAAGAAGGAAAAGGCTTTGGCTCTGTATAAGCACTGTTCAGCAATAACTAAAATGTCTCTCTGTTATCGACACTGTTTCCAGCACATATCCAAAACATAGTTTCATGCTAGCTACTGCGAAAAAAATTAACCCTACCCCAGCCAAAACCAGCACAGCAATCACAAGAGATGGATGGGAGGCACACTGAGGAGACCAGTACTGTTTGGAGTGAAAATTACAGTTGGATTCTGGCTGTAAGGAAGAAAGTCACTTGCACTCAGATTCCATCAGGACACAGGGGACCTGCAGACATGTAAAGGGAGGAGAGGTTTGGCTGGCAGCATCTTTGTTACTGGTATGGATACATGAGCCAGACTGGATTTCCCAATCCAAGACAGGCAGACAGGGCTGGCAGTGAGCGCAGCCCATCTTTTCCCCTCACCATCCACAATAAATACAGAGCTCCCTGATGCCAGCTTACAAAGGAGCAGTTTTCAGTGTGCTTAGCACGCTTCAGACTTTAAAACCCCAGTGCTTCTAGGTTTAATGTGTTGAGTGAGGTCTGATCGTTCTTTGGCTGTGCATCCCCTGGAAATGGCTGCGGAGTGTCAGGCCCCTGCCCACGGGCAGGGTGTGGAGCAGAACTGCCACTTTCAATCAGTGGCATTGGGCGCATAGTTCAGGTGGGCAGAAGTGGTTGTGAAACCTTGAGAATGCAGCAGCAGATAGATGCCAGGGCGTGGAAATGGGTGAACAACCAGCAGCAGCGATAAAAACCCATCCTGGTCCTTTACACAGCCCTCTGCAGGTCTCCAGGATTGTGAGTAGATGGTGCTCCTCAATTGCTCCCTGAGCAACGTCTTTCCTCCGCTTGCTTTGGCTTGGGTTTGGATCTGTTAGCCCTTGCCAGTTGCTCCCAGTGAGGAGAGGGGCTGCTTTTGGGGAATGGCTTTGGAGATGGGGACTGGTTTCAGGGAGAAGGACTCCCTCCCTGTTTATATTGGTGACTTTGGTGGAGAGGCTGATACATTACCTCTCCATGAGTGTTTCACACCCCTTCCTACCGGTTTCTGGTGAACTGACTGAGTGTGAGGCATTGCAAGCCTTCAGCCTTCCTCCCTGGCTGCACAGATGCCCTGGCATCCTCTGCTTGAGCAGTGGGAGGAACATCGCCCCTCCGTCTTGGTAACTAGCTGGATCCTTGGGCTGGTCCCCGGCTGTGTTTGAGCCCAGGCAAGGGAAGCCTGCCTTAAAGGATCCCCTGAAATTTTGGAGCAATGTCTGTGCTATACCTGCTGTGTTGGGATAGCCAGGACTCCTGCTGTATTAGATGCTGGAAAAAACATAGGGTAGATTTGCCCACACATTTCTGCAAACGATGTGTGCTGCCAGGTTTCAGCTATTACGGGTACATAAAACAAGCGTTGACAACATCTCAGGCCCCAGCATAACCCTGCACAGACTGGCCAGGCTGGAGAAGCTCCTTAAAATAGCATTTACAGGGCAAACGGTGACAGAAGTTCAGCAGATGCCACTGTAATTACTGGTGCTCGCACAGAAGAAAACAGTCTAATGGATGCTGCCTTCGCACTAAAGTGTTCGGGGAGTCACGGTGTTTGAAGATCCTTAAAGAGCTTTTCTAGCAGCAAAAGGTGTAAAATGTCTGGGAGCCACAGAGAATTGAAAGAGAAGAAAATGATTTAATAAAGAGCTGTGGACTGGAGGATCTCTGGGTTTAATAGTTATGAAGTCTGCCGTCAGCTGAAGTGGGGCTTGGCTCAGGCTTAAAAGAAGGAAAATTAGAAATCCATCCCAGAGAGAGGATTATTTGGTTCTGCTAGACTTAAAGCACCCAGTGCTGCTGATCCAGGAGGCTGCGTCTCCTCCTCGAGGAGGAGAAAGCGGGATGTACACTGGCAGCGACCTGCTGTCCCCCTTCCCATCAGCTCAGGAGCTGCTGGCTGTCACTGACCCTGGGGAGGGGGCATCGTGAGGCTAAAGACAGGCTGGGACAGCTTGGCTGGTGTCATGTGGGCTAGCTTCTTCCAGACTGCAACAAGCAGTATTTCCTAGTATATAGCAGTACTGGGATGAAGATGCTGTTGAGCAACACGCTGTCCACGTGTGGTTTCTTTTAGAAGCCCACAGGACTGGAAGTACCAAACTAAAAGCAAGGAAGGGGATAATGCGTGTGGCCCAAAAACGCCCCAGGCCATTTTCTAAGCATGCTTGCATTTACTGCCAAGCAGAGGCTCTAGCTACCGGGGACGGCATCACATATGACTGTAGGCATGAGCAGCTTTAAATGTAACCCAGAGGTCACAGCGGAGCAGGTGGTGGAAGGGAAAATATAAATAGTTGCGAGTCACAGGCTGCTTCCCCGGGGGGCTGCTGGAGGCTCTGCTACAGGAGCAGGAGTGCTGCCTTGCAGGCTCTGGTCTTTGGGTGAGCAGGGGGGATTGTTCATCAGCTGGAATTGGTTTCATTCCCAAATGCACCTCGGATCTGGTGCTTTAAAGTCTCACCAACTCCCTGGCTGTCGAGGCCAGGGACAGATTTTCCACTGAGCACCTGCTTAGGAGCTCTGTGTGATCTCACTTGCCTGGCAGAACAGCAGCTCCGTTCCCAGATGGGCGCTGCTGGAGCGGTTCAGGCCGGGGAAGTGGCTCTGCCCACCGGTGCTAAATCTCTGCTGCGCTTGGAAGGCCTGCCTGATGTGATCTATTGACCTGAAGCACTTAAGATCTTTTTGGCCCGTTGTTCTGTCTCCTCATGGGAACATCGTTCCTTGCAGCCCAGGTGGGATCCTGGATCTCTTATCAGCCCACCTGAGCCATCTCATCTGGTACGCTCTGTCCAAGGCTATTCCAAGCCCATGACCCACCTGCTCTTGCCAAAGCCACGAGGTCTGGCATGTTGTGGCACTAGTGAGTTTGGGGTACTCCTGCAAAATGGCTTTTGCCTGGAGGCTGTTGACAGTCTGAAACAAAGCCCAGATGTGCAGAATGCTGGACCTCCAAGCAAACCACAGCAGAGATGCCTCGCCTGACTGAATGACGCCTTTTGCCTACCTGAGCCCCCCTGGCCGTGCTGACGTGGAGCTCCGTGGAGGCTGATAGTGAACTCAACTAGTTAACGGGGTTACCTGCTTCGGGGTCCTGAAGCTGCAGTTTACCTTGGGGTCTCTGTACAGCATTGCGGTGTAGACACACAGAAGCTGAGACATTTATTTGGGAGTGAGAAGTCTGTTTAATTTGGGCCTGCCCTAATTGCTGGCGTGAAATTCTTAATTGTGTCATTAAACTATAAAGATCATCAATATGCTTTGATCTGACAAACAAAGATGCCCTGTGTTCAGGATGAGTCACAAATCTGTGAGTCAGGAGAAGCGAATGGATTGCAAGTAAACGGCAATAAATGAATAGATGGGAGAGTGCAGCATTTTGATGTTGCTAATCAAATTGTCTAAAAGGATTGAAGTGAGGCGAGGCTTTGATGGGTAATCCAAGACAGAGCTTTTTAACTAATATTTTGGTTTTTCTCTTTTTATACACAGACAACGTTTCCTGTGACTCCATCACTTGCAACAAGCCCCACGATGGCTTTTAGTCCCTACCTGAGTCATGTTTCTCCTGGGATGGGCTTGGTTCCTGCAGAGCTTTTACCAAATACTCCTGTCCTGGTTTCCGGAAATCCTACTGTTACAGTACCAGGAGGCTCTGCTGGGCAGAAACTGATGCGTACGGATAAACTGGAGGTATTTGGACGTCTGATACGATACTGCTGACGGGAATGAAAAGGACATGTAGTCCTAGCTGTTGGTCTCTGCTATCGTGACCTCACGCAGCACAGTGCAGAGTTTAACTTGCAGCTTTCCTAGCACAGGGCTGCTGCTCTCTGCTCTAGCAGACTCTCGCGGGGGGGGCCTGATCCCAGATCCTTGGAAGTCACTGAAAATTTGGGAGCACTCACTTTCCTGATTTCAGTGTGCATTAGGGCAGGGCTGGGGTTGTTGTTTTCTGTGTGTGGTCTGCTACACAAGGAGTAGATGGTCTGCCCTTACACGGGGCGGGTGGGAGATGTTTTGAAAGTAACAGGCACTTCATTTGTCTAGAACTGGGCTTACTGAACTTCTGCAGATACCTTTAGGCATTACACTGTTGGCAGTGGTGAGATTGGGCATTGGAAAAGCGTCTCCTCCTCACCAGTTAGCTGGGCATGCTGGGACTTAGTGTTGGAGGAGTTGTAAATCTCTTTCAAACCCTAAGCAGAGGCTCTGCGGGAGATAAGGGCTGAGGACCTGAATTCGGAGGCCCCTGCAGGTGTAAATTATAACACAGGAAGGTAGTGGAGAAGCGTGTAATTTCAAAACACATTGTTTTGTGTTATATTGCCTTGCTGACATCTCACTTTTTCCTACACTCAGTCTGATAGTGCACTGGTACATGATCTACACCACCAGCTATAGTCCTCAACAATTTTTCTCGGTTCCTCAGAGAAGTAAAGCTTGCAGATGCATTTTGTGCAACTTTTTTCTCTGCCTTTGATACCTCAGTGGTTATAACTTACAAAGATCTGCAAGAGCTTCCTAAAGCTAGCAGTTTTGGCAACACCTTATTATCATAGAATCATTTAGGTTGGCAAAGACCCTTAAGATCATCAAGTCCAGCTGTTACCCTGATACCGCCAAGTCCACCACTAAACCATGTCCCAAAGCACCACATCTACATGTCTTTTAAACACCTCCAGGGATGGTGACTCAGCCGCTTCCCTGGGCAGCCTGTTCCCAGTGCTTGACAGCCCTTTCCAAGAAGAAATTTTTCCTGATACCCAATCTAAGCCTCACCTGGTGCAACTTGAGGCCATTTCCTCTTGTCCTGTCGCTTGTTACTTGGAAGAAGAGATTGACACCCACCTCACTAACACCCTCCTTTCAGGTTGTTGTAGAGAGTGATCAGGTCCCCCCCCTGAGCCTCCATTCCTCCAGGCTAAACACCCCAGTTCCTTCAGCTGCTCTTCATAAGACCTGTGCTCCAGACCCTTCACCACCTCCGTTGCCCCTCTCTGGACATGCTCCAGCACCTTAATGTCTGTCTTGAAGCGAGGGGCCCCGAACTGAACACAGTATTCAAGGTGCCGCCTCACCAGTGCCAAGGATGTAGCAACCTTACAAGCACATTGCAGTGTTATCAAATGCACTGTCATGTAGTGCCAGGCTTGGAGTTTTGTTGTGGAGGGCAGTGAGACTATTTATGTGAAAGAGTCTCCTTATATTTAAGAAAAAGTATTTATTGCACATAGCAGCACGTAACATTTAGAATTAAACATCCTACCCAAGAGTGTGCTCTGTAACAAATACATAATGCAGGTGAGAGACAAATGGCAAAGCTATTAACATTTAAGCTTTACAGGCAGGGCAGGAATCCTGAGCTCCAGAAGTTCTGGAAAAATGATATACGCTTCATGGGGTCACTCTCCATTTCGCTCAAATTCTGTCCTTCATTTGCATTTGGTAATTGGCCTTGGTAACATTGTGGTTTTTTCATCCCCTGAACCAGTTGTGAATAGCACCAGTTGCACCTGTGACTGTTGGTATATGGGCTACCCAAGATGAGCGTGGATTTAAAATACACATGTGGTTTAATGTGGCCAACTGAACTGATACTCTGTGTTGAAAGTGCTGAATGAAGAGTAACTTGATGTTCTGCTCAACAATGTGACTTTCTTTTAAGGTTTGTCGAGAGTTTCAGCGTGGAAATTGCACACGTGGTGAGAATGATTGCCGCTATGCTCACCCTATAGATATTGCAATGATAGACACAAATGAAAATACTGTTACAGTTTGCATGGATTACATCAAAGGTCGATGCTCTAGGGAGAAATGCAAGTACTTTCATCCCCCTGCACACCTGCAAGCCAAAATCAAGGCAGCTCAACACCAGGTGAACCAGACAGCTGCAGCTGCGATGGTAAGTAGAACTCTTTTCAAGCTTTATTTCCATTGCTAGGAGATTTCATTTATGTCACATGTGTCATTTGTGGAAAAGTGGAGTGCTTTGTAAATGGCTGACTAGAGAGCTGAGAGTATGTGCAGTATGAATCCCATCTCTTTGTCCTTTCTGTGTGCTCACCATAGCGTGAAGCCCTGAATGGCGCGGTAACTCGCAAGTTAAGAACGTGGTGGCGAACAGTGTGATTTTCTGACATGACATCATGATGTGACTTGTACAGCAGCACTTGGAACCAAAACATTCCCTGGCTAAGTTGTAGGTGTCAGTTTAGCTTCCTCAGCACACCGTGAAAGCAAAGACTGCCCATCCCATAACACATCCTTTGCAGGGAGATCCTGGCCTGTTGAAGTCGGTAGCAAAATTTCCACTGACTTTATAAAAGCAGACAAGATAGCAGTTGTTTGAGCTTAGCAAACTTGTGCTTGGTAACTTTGCCAGGGCTTAGTCAAACGACAAGGCTCAAACCAAGGGTAACTCCCTGACCTGTTTGATACTTTGGACCTGGTAGAGATGGTCGCACCTGCATTTTAATTTGAATTGTGACTTCCAATACCTACAATTCTAAAAACTAGTCAAAGAAGAATTATCAGATAAAATTCTTGCTGGATTAAATGTTTGCTATTCTGTTGAATTTGGTTGAACGGCACCTGTTTATTCCAGAGATGAGAGGGCTGAGATGTTCAGCCTAGGAAGGGAAGAATAGGTCCAGAGGGGTCTTACCCATGTGTATAAATTCCTGATGAGGGAAGTAAAGAAGATGGAGGCAGACTTTTCTCTGTGGCAGTGAAAGGACAAGAGGCAATGGGCAGAAATGGACATTCTGGAAATTCCATTTAAACATAAGAAAAAAAATTCTTCACTGTAAAGGCGATCAAACACTGCAACAGGTTGCTCCATCCTTGGAGGTACTCAGAACCTACTGGGATGCAGTCCTGAGCAAGCTGCTCTAGTTGACCCTACTTTGAGCAGGGTGTAGGTCTAGATGATCTCCAGAGGTCCCTTCCAACCTCATCTGTTACGTGATTTTTTTCATTTTTTTAAATAACTATTATTAAAAAGGTTCTTGCCTCCTTTTTTATTTAGAAGTAAGGCTACTAAAATTTTTCTAAATACTTTTTTTTTTTTTTTTTAAGATAGTAAAAGAGTTTGCTTTTCATTCACGGTGAAACAATGCAAAACCAGGACGATTCTAGAAATTGAACAACTGCCTTCCTTGTAGCATCAGTATTACCTGGAATGGGATTTGAAGAGCCAATTTATACTGCAGTATTTATTTGTCCTGCAGAGGGTTTCTTATTAGACTCCTTACTATTTTTATTATTGTTGAAACAAGAGCCCAGGTCTGTTGAAAAAGAACCTTCTAAAATGAAACTCATGTTTTTTTACAATTGAATCTTTACTTTTTCACTTATTATCTAGGGCACTGCTACTTAACCAAAGCCAATGCATGTTTTATTCATGCTGCTGGCTTCTCTTAAAAATGTAATTAACCTTATTTGTATGCTGTTAACTAGAACCTTTAAAATATTTATTGATGGCTTGTTGCATCACCCCTGCTACCAAAACAGCTTACATTATTCATTGACTTTTCAAGGTTTGATACATTTACTGTACCTGTTGAGGAATAAGACTTTATTAAAGGGAAGAATGGTGCCCAGTTTTCTTAGATCAAAAAACATGTGCCGGACGGATGGGTGTACCTTCTAAAATAGATTTGGAATGACTACAAATCTAAATTCAGAAGGTATTTCTGAGGGACCCAATCTTGCAGTTACTTGACATGCAGAAGTAGTAGCTTTACTCACTCCTGCATGGCTGAAGTCGGTGCAGCACAGTCAGGTGAACTGGGTCAGGCTCAGTCCCCAGTTCAGGATGGCACGTATGCATGTGCTTGAACCTCCCTTCTTTACCAGTGGTCCTTCCCTTGCCACAAGCGCTCCTGCTGACCTCTGCATGATGTGTAGCTGCAGAATTAGGGCTGAAGCCCAGTGCAAGTCTGCTTGCAGGTGCTAATCCCTGAGCGCTCCTGACCTGCTGTGCCAGCTGTAGTGAAGAAGCTCTAAAGCACATGTCCTGTGATGACGTTTCTTTACTTTTAAATCTTACCGAGGCAAAATAGCTGACTAGCTGCTAGGCCAGGTAATTACTCAGCCACCTCATGTTGTGCATGCCTCGCCTTTTTAATATATTGTATAATGCATTCACTTTTTTTTTTTTTTCTTCTCTTCGCCTCCCCAAAATGTTGCTCTCTCTTGACACACCTCTGCTTGCTGTTTTTGTTACTGTGCTTGACCCCCCCTCCCCGGCCCATTGCCATCATGTGCTCGCTGCCTGCTAATTAAGACTCAGCCAGCTGTCAGATCACTGAAGCGACCGCTCGAGGCAACCTTTGACCTGGTACTTGGACCTTTCACCTTCTCGCTTTGCACGTAACCATCTTAGTCTGCATGAAAGCCTTCTGCACTTGGTCTGTTGTGTTAGTGCCTGGGGAGACTGCCCATCCCGGCCAGAAATGTTGCAGTGTGCGTTCAGACATGCCAATCCTGCGCCCCACACACCGTTCATTAACTGTCTGAGCTTTGCATCCCGAAGCATGGATGTGTTCTGGAGGCAGTGCATAACCTTGGGGAGTGGCAGCTCTGGGTTTCAAAGTATTTTTCCAAATGGTAGCAGCTTTGCAGTTGCGAGATGCGATGTTTCGGTGAGAATTTAACTCATTAGCTCTGCGCTGTACTGGATATGCCAGAGGACTGGGTGGTACAGGACAGATCCAGCAACTTTTCATGGCATGCCCAACAGCATTGTCTTGCCTGGCAGTGTCTTGCTGGTGCTGCCCTGCAGAAGGGTGTTCTGTGCAGTGGGCACAATTCAGATTTAGGAGGGCGAGAGCTAAGCAGCACCATCAAGAGGTCCGTGCTGGGAACTGGAGCAGGTTCGGTGCAGGACTTCGGTTGCACGTGTGGTAAGCTGAGGAGGTGGCTGCTGCTGGCTCTGTCTCCGGTTCCTCCCCCCATCCCCCAGTGGGACAGTATCAACAAAGGGACCTTGCTCTGGGTGTCTTGTGCTTCAGTCTCGGGCACAGGATCTGCTCCCCAGGCTTCTGTCTGCAAGCTGTCTGCATAGAAGCTACCTTTGATTATTTTTTGAGTCTCAAAATACCTTTTACCTGGTTTTGTGATGCTCATAGTGAAGCAAAAGCCATCCTCCCAGTCTGCTGTCAGTCCTGGCTCCACAGAAGACAACTCCTTCCCTGTTCACCCCAAATAATGAGGAATCCAGTACATCCTAAAAAAAACCAGCTCCTGTCGCCCAGCTATAGGAGGGAAAGGGCAGAGCAGACACAGAGGAGCCCTGAAACCTTCAGGCTAGTGTTCCTCCTTCTCAGGGCTAAGAAGCAGAGGCTGGTCTGCTCCCCTTCCCCTCTGAAAACTTATTCTGGGTGATTTTTTAAGTACTCAAAGAGGCATCCTTATCAGAGCTTTAGGCAGCAGCACTAGGAAACCTTGCTAGGGACAGCTTCCACCAGCATTGTGGGATTATTCTGTAAATGACATAACAGCCTGTGACTGACTCCCTGCTGCTCACGGCTGGCACACACAGCCCCCAAGCCAGCGCAGGCAGTGACCCACACAGTGCCTTGCTGCCCTCGGTGAGAGCCACCTCTCTGAGGAGCCGTGGTCTGGCAGAGAACAGAGAACGGGAAAGCCCTTTAACTGCCCTACCCTCCTGACCTCCCCCACTGAACAAAATCCCATCAGAGAATTTACGTTCAATAGTCTTCCTGCTCTGAAACATCTGAAGGTTTTGCAACCACCTGGTTGGAATGTGTCACCTCCTCTGAACCCTTCAGGAAGGCTGCACCAGAGAAGGATTCACGGTGGTGATAAGAGCATGTGTAATCTTCAGAGGAAACTGCTCAGTTTGCTTTTGCTGCTTGCCAGGGAACGGGCATTACCTCTGCCCTCTCTGAAATCATTTTGTTTGTCACGCCTTGGAGTGAAGTAGCAAGGCAGATGCAGACCCAGCTCCTCTTTGCAAAGGGGTGAAAGTGTGATCTGCTCCCAGGAGATAGCGATCTGAGGGGAGCTTAGAGGTGCAATTAAATTGTTTGTTGCAAAGATTTAATCCACTTCTTGTCTTGCAAAAAAAAATTAAAAAAAAAAAAAAGAGAGGGTTGTTAACCGGCACATGGGAAATTTTGACTTTGGCATGCAGTGCGTTTGTATCTGTCAGTCATGCTGAAAGATTGCTTGCCATGCCACACAGAGAAGTGGCACAAACCTCTTTATTCAGATGCTCGTGTTCCAGCAGGAATGTGGGCTTTCCCAGCCCAAGAATGGGAGGCTGCCTGACATTTTTGTAGTGGGAATTGTTCATTGGGATCAGTTCGGGCTGTCACATGGATACTGAACGGAATTAACCCTTTCACCGTGCAGGCGGTCTGGTCATGTTGCTTAGGTTGCATATCCATGTGTGCACGCAAACAGCCAGAAAAGAAAGGCAGAAAAAGTTATTGTCAAAGGCTACTGCTCCATCTGCGATGGTCAGAGCTTGTCTGGAGGGAAATGGCAAGCAGCAGGACGAGGTAAACTCGCCAAGAAAGTTCTTTGCTACAAGGATTCAGTCTAGCTTCTGTCCTGCAGTGGGGAGGCACTTGCTGCAGAATTGGCTAAGGTCAGAGCGTGGTGAGGAGCCTCCTGTTGCCTTTTGTAGTTGTTTTAGGACACGCTTGGGGGATTCCTTCAGAACCAGAGCATGGTGCAAGACAGAAATGTTGTATCCCCATGAGCTATTCTTGGAGGTCCTGAGATGGATACAAAAATTCTGGGTGGTTTCAGATGAGACACACTTGTTTGCTGCTGGGTCCCTGCCAGATCCCTGTGCAGGAGCTGTTTTGGCAGAACTTCATCACAGGCAATTTTAGAAACCTCTCCTTGGCATTTGTAGATGGACCTATCAGTGCTCCTGGCTTGGGGCTCTTGCCCCAGCAGAAGGGCTGGAGAAGTGGTGAAGCCAGGTCCTGCATCTCCCTGGGCCATCCTGCACCTTAATAACTAAAGATAGGCTGGCAAGGAGAGGAGCAACATCTTCAGGGCGGGCTCCTGTACAAACGCTCCCCCAGCTGTTGGGATAGAAGAGGTGACCCAGAAGGCTGTGTCAAACCAGAAGCAGACCGAGAGAGCTCCTGGCTTCTGTGCCCACAGAGCCCATGTGGCAGGGCTGGCCTTCAGGCTGCACAGCAGCTGCTGCAGTGTGCTTCTTTCTTTAGAAGACCTGGGAAATGTTACGTTTATTTGGGTTTCTCCCCCCCAGCTGCTCCTCGAGGAGCAGTAATGGGACTGCTGTATCTGCTTTCTCTCCCTTGCTCCCAAGGAGCTATAGCAAGGTAGGAGGAAGGGTGATGTTAGAAGGATGGTGGAGTCATCTGTTGTGCCTCGACATCCCTATGGCTTTTGGTGTTCATCTGCTCTACCTGACTGCAACGCTGGGCTCAGGAATTGCCCAGTGAAGAGTCAGGACATCATGGTGAGGTCTCAAAGCCTTCAGCTGTTCTGCTTTTGGCACTGCCGTTATGGGATAACGGGGTTTTTGGGGTGGTGACAGCCTTTGGCCAAGAAGCAAGGAGTCAAAAGTCCATTATGTGCCTGGTTGCTTTGCTAGAATTAGCAAATTTTTTTTCTGAGGCAGATTTTGGATGCGTCTGAAAAGGAATGTTTAGCAATCAGGCACAGTAAAGAGCATGAATTTAAGTGTCAAGTTCTTCAATCACTGTAAATCTGTAAAATACCTCTGATGTACGTGGGGCTACTCCAGTCTCTGCAAGCTGCAGATCTGTCCTGTGCCTGGAGGAACGTTCATGTAGCCATCATGAAATAGACGAGATGTAGATACAGTCAGATTTAACGCAGATAGCAATGAGGGCTTACCTAGAAATGGAAGCTGTTAG
Source organism: Falco rusticolus (assembly GCF_015220075.1). Taxonomy (NCBI): domain Eukaryota; kingdom Metazoa; phylum Chordata; class Aves; order Falconiformes; family Falconidae; genus Falco; species Falco rusticolus. Next base: position 14,591,357 of record NC_051200.1, on the reverse strand, counting down.
ATCTTTACCTAAAAGACCTCATCCTAAAATACAGATCTTAAGCAAAAGATTTTGGTGTCTGTGTCTGGGAATGTTTGACTGCTGTCCTTTGGTACTAGTCAGAAGAAATCTTGAAAGATTAAGTCCTAATGCTGGCACTGGATGCCTGCTAGCATTAGCAGAGGATGTGTGCATGTCTGAGAGCAGTTTTGCAAATGCAATTTCTTCTTCTGATTTTCTTTTTTTAATATTAAAACCACCTAAAAGCCACCATGTGAAGAGAGATAGGATGGAGTAATGTTTTGCCTGGAAGTTATCTTGCTTGACATTTCTCAGATGAGCAGTCTCCTATAGCAAATCAAAGTGAAACCTGTTTCTAGATGGTGACAAACTGTTGCGAGCTTTCACTTATATTCTGTTGTGTGTTGATCTTCATAAGCTTTAAAATCTCTTTACTTGTGTCCTTTCTTCCAAGTACTGTGTAGCCTTAACCCTTCATTAGCCAGACCTCCTCCATTGCCTACTCTTCACTATCACCTATTAAAAAAAAAATAAATAGGAGTGATAACCCTATTTTTCAGCCATTGCTTTGATGCATGATACAGACTAACAACGAGGCAGAAATGACCTGATTCTGCATGACTTCCACGTGCGTAAATCTCATTGACGTCAATGGGAGCATTACGTGCAAAACGACTGCAGGGCATAATTAAAAAGGACCCTTTTCTATCACAATATGGAGAAAAAAATGTGGTTCCTACTAGGGTACAATGAAAAGCTGTAAATCATTAGAAACATTCCTGTCTCCTAAGAACCTGACATACTACTTTGCTGTTGAGACATGCTTGGGTGAATGATGAGTAACGCACTGAGAAAAGTTCCTGAGTTGGGTTAATGCGTTTTACGAAGTCTGATCATGAAACAGGTTTGACGGGCTGGAAGAAGCTCGGTGGTGGGATAGAACAAAAAGAGGGGATTTGTCGATGGCTTTTTCCACTGTTAATAGCGAGCGAGCAGTATTTAACTGTTGAAGGCCACCTTCTAGAAAGTGGGAGCAGATCCAAGTCTGCTGGTGGTGAGCTGTGCCGCTGGTGCGAGCGGTGGAGAATCAGGCCTCTTCTTGACCGTGTTGCTCAGCCTCTCTACTAACAAGTGGAAATGCATTTTACTATGAATGTAACATTATGCGTGTAATTGGCAACAGCTACTGCTTTACCACCTGGACACATGGATTGGCTGCACACAAGTGTGCAGGCTTCCACACGTGTGCACATACGTGTAGGCAGGTGTTGAAACAGACAGAGGCAAGCATCCCTTTCTTTTCCATGGCATTTGTTGCTTATGCTGATCCGTTTGTTTTTAAATGGTCGTCTACTATATTTCTCTTACCCGTTTTTGGGGGTTTTTTTAAATGCTTGTTGCCTGCAACTGCTCTTCGTAGTATCCTGTCCAGGTGATCACCTCTCCCTTTCCTTCTCCTCGTGCTTTTTTTTTTCCTGTGTGCCCAAGTCAGTCCTGCTGAAAAGCTCCCCTAGCATCCCTCCTCCTTCTGGACTCAGCCCCTTCTCCTGATGCATTTACTAACTGCTTACCTAGTGAAGCTGTGGTTTCACCTACTCCTCCTACTCTGATTTAGCTGCTCTTCTCTTTCCTGCCTTGCTAAGTTGATAGAGTTGCAGGTGATTTTGCAGCCAAGACCCCCTGTTATTTATTGCATGTTTGATCTACATCTGGGCCCCTTTTTTTACTCCACTTGCCTTTAATGACTCCCTTATCCACAGGCCCTGCCGCCTGGTGCACTTCAACCTTTACCAAAGAGGCCAGCACTTGAAAAAAACAATGGTGCCACCACAGTCTTTAACCCAAGCGTTTTCCACTACCAACAGGCTCTAGCCAACATGCAGTTGCAACAGCCTACATTCATCCCTACAGGTAAGTGTCTCCTTGCTTTCCCCAGCATCTTAGTTGTCTTTTATTATGACCTAGGCGTTGAGCTAATGAGCAGATTTAGATTCTAAGAGTCCTTAGCGAAATAGTATCAGCGGGTAGTTTGGTGTTAAAAATGGATGAAAAGTTAATGTTTGTTGGTTTACTATTTTTTTTCCATTCATTACTACAATTCAGAGCTTTTCACTTGTAAAGATCCCTTCTTAGCCTTTTTGGTTTAGTTTTGGGGTTTTTTAAGCAGTCAGACTAAGAAAAATGTCTGCATGTTTCTTGAATTCATACTTTCTGTTTCTCCTTCTTATGGTTCAACTGGTTAATTCCAAATTAATTCTTTGACTCTTGCGTAGCAGTCTTACAAACTCATGTTAAAATGTCTCGTGGAACCTCTGTGCCTGTTCACTTGAAGCTGCAGGTGTCTTTCTGAGCTATCTCAGTGACCCTACATATGCCAGCAGCCATGACGCTTATAGAGGGAACATTTCATCTTCAGTAAATACAAATTACATAATCCTTTTTAAAGGCATATATTGCCCTCTTGCTTGTCTCTTCACCAGTACAATAGCCTAAGCTTTTTAAAAGCAATTTTAACTACCAGCTTTTATTGTACCTATAAGTCTCAGAATAAAATTGAAAGATGCAGTTTGCTAATTCATATAGGACTCAAAATATTGACGTGGCAAATGTGATTGCTGACTAGCCAATTAACCTCTATTCACTGCAGCCAAATGAAAACCATAACCTGCTTAGAGTAGTATCATAAGTGGCTGAACGAGGAATATTCCAGAGCTGATAGTTTGGTTTTTAGTATCGTTATTATCATTGCAGAGCATCATAAGGAAATGAATGCCCCGTATTTTTAATATTTAATGCTGTATTCACTTGCCAGCTGACGTTTACAAAGATACACAAAGGGTTTCTCTGGGCTGGCCCCTCGAGATGAACATGCAGTGGACCTGCACCTTGACTTTGCTGTTTCCTGGGGTCAGGGGCAAAGGTCTAGAGACAGTCCTCTGCCGACACCGAAGTGTCTCAGGTGTGGGTCCAGAGAGCTGGGTCCTAAACCCTGTGCTCGTGTAGCCTTTCTGTTGCAAGAGCAGTTAGACACGCTCAGAACCCAGCAGCTGCCAAGATGTTCTTCCAGGCAAGTGGAGCCTTGTGTGGAGAGATGGAGGGAGGGGGTAGCCTCCTGCCCTTGTGCTCTGCAAAGTGCTCGCGGAGGGGACGGGCTGAGCTGACCTTACCGCAACTCTTGTTGGGTGCCAAGCGAAATACTTCTTCAGGAAACACTGACACCTTTGAGAATGCCAAGTCCCCCAGCTGGCTACACGCTCCCCTTCCTCGAGGTCACGGTTGCCAAAGTTGACATAAGGACATGCATTTCTGATGCAAGCACTGTAAATTAGCTTTTACCCAGCACTCTCACTGTGCCGTTGCGCCCTGTCTCATGGCAATGAAATTACACGCAGGGCTGATGCATAACAGGTCTGTCTGCTCCACCTGCTTTCATCTGAGGACATTAATGCTGGGCAGAGCAGCACATTTCCAGTCAGGGAACGGATCTCTGATGAATTGAATGTTACTATCCCTGCTTTCCCTTATGCATCAGACTGCAGCCCTGGTCTCGGCCTTTGCAGCACTCTGGAAAGCGAAGCAGAGAAGTGGCACGTAGCAGCTCACGCCATGGGGAGACAGGGGGTGGAGTGAGCTGTTGCTTTTCTTAGTTGCTCCTGTTCAGTTATTGAGAGATCAGTATCATGGGTTGCCATGGGGGGAAAAGTTAGGGCGACTACTAACTACAGTTGTTTCAAGTCTAGAAAAAAACTGCCTCTTTCAGCTTAAACTAGAGACTTTGAATCCCGACCCCTGCTTGCAGGAGTCAATTGCTTTTGGAAAGTGGGTTTTAACATGAGTGTGACATTGCTTAAGAGCAATTTGTTTTCTGCTGACATGATCAGAAGAAATCAACATACCCAATACCAAAAAAAAAAAACGCTCCAAACAACCCTGGATTTCTAGGATAGATTCATATAATTTAATACCAGGGTGGGAGAAGAATATATTATCTACTACCCAAGAATTCAAGAATTAATTTGGTTTGCTATGATCTCTTAAAACTGAGTTTAAACTATTTATGTACCAATATGCAGAATCGTTTGCATGTGCTTAATACTGATGCTGCAAAGAGATACCTGCTTTTTAGTTAAAGTGATTTCTAACACTGAAGCTTCACTAATGAAATATCCCTTTTGTCATCTTTCCACGCTTCAATGCATGGTGTGCAGGGTCAGTTCTGTGCATGACACCCACTGCAAGCGTTGGTAGGTTTTTCTACACAACTTCTCAACTTTCCTAATCTGAAAGAGACAGCAAGTTAGTATGCATCAGTGAGAACCTGGGTGGCTGAGTGGTGTGACTGTCTATCTGCTGTCTTCTTTGAGGCTTAAATGGTTGTATCCCTCTTAATTTCTGTGCAGTGCAGTGTTTTGTGTGACTAATAATAGAGAATCAAGGTGATGTGTTCCCACCCCCTATTTAGTTCCGCTGTAGAGAGAAAATTTGTCACTTAAATATCTTTACGACCCATTTAAGTCATCCAACAAAAGGAAATAGCAATGGCAGGATACTGCTGGTTTATTTTTTTTGTATCAGGCATCAGGAGGTGGATGAGTTTGGATTTTTGGTTGTCCTTCTGAGGACGTTTTAGGAGGCTGGTTAATAAAGGCACTAAGGAGGAACACACCTGGGTCAGCGCCGGAGCAGGGTGCTGCTTGTACAGCGAAAGAAACAGGGCTTAGAGCGTGGACTGGCTGAAGATTCATCTCTTTAGTGAAGTGTCAGCTGTGCAGGTACAGGGGACTGTAGGGAGGTGCTGCTGCTGGTGCACGGGGGATGCAGTGAGGCGGCAGGGCTGAGTACATGCTCGTTGCTGCTGCAGGGATCCGTACGTTCAGGCTCAGCATCTGGGTCTTACTGGAACCTATGCAGGTCTTTGAGGGACCTTCCCATCTGTCTACAGCTGCTGGGCACAGCAGGGTGGGTGAAAGCTGAGCTTTCGTCCTCCAGGCAAAGTTATACAAGACTGCCAGCATCCAGGTGTGTGCCTGCTTCAGCTGGAGGGAGAGGTGGGAGCAGGAGCCCTGGGGAGGGTGCAAGGCATTTGGGGAGCAGGTCTGAAAGCTTTGGCAGGAATGGCTAAGCTCTCTGCTCTCGAAGCTCCCCACCCCTGTAGGGCAGGGAGGACACACTGCTTGCATGATGGGGAGCTGAGTCCTTCAGCATACCTCTGCCTTTAGGAAACCCCAGCCCACGTGCTCCGATGTCGCTGGGCTGGAGGGGAAGGCAAGTCTGCTTCCCTGCCGCATGTTTGCGGGGACGGCCGGGCTTTCCCGTGGGCCCCCCAGCCCTGCAAACCCCCCCTGGGTTTGGGGGATGCCTGTGTGTGCCCCGGAGCATCCCCTCCAGCACCGTGCTCTGTGGGACGTGCAGCTTCAGGAGGCTGCTGAGCTCCCTGCTGCCGTGTTGTCCTTTTGGATGCTCTTTCTGCAAATTGTAGCTGTTCAGATGCATTTGTGTATTCTTCCCTCTCGGCCCCCTCCCCTCTCCACCCCTCACCCCACAAGAAGGGAGTTTGGTCAAATCCTCTAGAAGTAGGGTGGAAGGGAAGCACGCTGAATTTGTACGGAGAGAGCTCGGGCTGCCAGCTGCTCGTTTGCCGTGCCTCCAGCTCTGTCCCGTGCCAAAACATCGTCCCCGCTAGAGAGAGGCGAGAAAACCCGGTGAAAGGGCTGCGGCAGCCGCTGCAAAGTGCATCATGTACCTCTGGTTGCTGGTGGGGACGGGGTGGGGAGGGAAGGGGACAAGCTTTCCCAGGTGGGTGGGAGGGTGCGCTTGCCAAAATGTCCCCACCCAAAGGAACGTGCACTGGCTGTGTCTAACTCCCCACGGGTGCGAGCTGACGTGGGCTTTTGCTAGCACACCCGCCCTCTCCCCACTTTGGAAATTTGGCCCTCGGAGTCTAATACATCATTGTTCTGCTTATAAATGTACTAAGTGTTGAGAATGTTTTGGTTTTTTCCTTAATTATAATTGTAATTGGCTTTTCCCCTTCTCTCTTGTTTATTTTTTTTCCCAACGCTGTCTTGCTTTGCACTGTGATTGCATGCTGCGCCCCGATGTGTCCTTCATGACGATGTCACATGGCTTGTTGCTGTGATTCCTGCCACGCCCCCAAATCCACCACATGTTGCCATGGTTACATTTAAAAAAAAAAAAAAAAACAAACAAAAACAAACAAACAAAAAAATATATATACGCTCCACCCTCCCGTATGTCGCTTCCATGGTTCCCTTCCGAAAGTGCCCATGATGCACGGTGCTACGCCCACCACTGTGTCTGCAGCAACAACTCCTGCCACCAGCGTCCCCTTCGCTGCAACAGCTACCGCCAATCAGGTTTGGCCCTTTCAATGGCTTTCTTTCACGTGTTCAGATCTCGAGGACCGGGCGAGGGCTGGATCCTGTGCGGGGCCGAGCGCCTTCCCGACCCGCTCGGCTTGGCGCAGGCTCGGGCGCGCAGAGGCAGCGTGTGTGTGCGTGCGTGTGTGTGCGTGTCCGGGGATCGGTGAGGGGGCACCAGCCGGTCCTGCCACGTGTGGGATGGGTGGCGAGCCCAGCTGGAGCGTAGGGATGGGCGATTGGCAGGGGTGCAGGGGCTTCTCCAAAAACATCCCCCGCCCCGGGTCCTGAAAAACCGGGCTGTAAAAGTCCTGACCGTGCCGTCGCGCAAGACCTGCAGCACTTCTGCTTTCAGTCTCAAGCAGAAATACCACCCTGAGCATCCTTCCCCGTGGTATTTTGGCATGTCCTTTCCTGGCTGGAAAGTGGAAGTGGGAACGCAAAGCAGCCCCACCCCCCGCCCCAAGATTGGACTCTAAAAACTACCAAAAAACCCCCCCAAAAACTAAAATTGGGGGGGCGAGGCTGTGAAGTCTGAAGCTTATTTATACCAGTAGCGTATCACCCATCCCTACAGAAATGACTCTGGGTGTGCAGTACGTGCCGTTGTAGCACTGCCGTAAGTGTACAGGATTTCATGCATGTCTGCCGAGCCATAATTCTCTCCAAAACTTTCCTCTGAAGATACTGAGTTGTGATGGCTGCTTCCGCACCAGTCCCAAACTGTATATGCACAAACTGTCCTAGTGATGCTTCCCAATAATTTGGTGTGCCACAACTTTCCCCAGTTAGACCAGAGACATTTCAAACATTCCCCCCCCCCCCCCCCTGCCCCCCGTATTAATTTTAGCATTTTTATTTGTTATGCTCTCGGGTTTAGAGCTATTGCAAAGAAAACGGGGTGTCACTTTGTTCTGTAGGAGGCTGTTAGCCATGCTGAATGTCAGTCATGTCTCAGGGGCATCCTCGAGTCTTTTGCTAGTGCAGGGTCACAAGGCTTTCCGTAGCAGTTTTGCCTGTAAAAATCCTAGGCAGTGTTTTACTGCTCGCAGTAGGGATCGCTAGTCTTTTTTTTTTTTTTTTTTTTTTCCCTGTGCTTTGTTGTTATTTGCAGGTAGAGCAAGTCTTACTCATACTCGTATCGGTCATGAGAAGAAAGCAGAAATTTCTGTGCAGCGTTGCTCTGTGGCTGTATGAGTCCTGTTTCAGCCAGATAGTTTCAGGGCATTTCTGTCTTGCTTGTAGTCTATGGAGTTAAGATCCCAGTACAGTCACCACGTACTCCACGAGGCATCAGTAGTGATGCAGCTACGTTGTACTTAATGTGTAGCAAAATCAAGACATCTTGGGAATGGATCCTGTTTTATAAGGCACTGATGTACTTACTAACCTGATACTGAAGACAGAATGAGCAGCCCAATCTCAAGACAATGTTTTAATGTGTTGTGTTCTTTGTTTTTTCTGCTGTAGATATCCCAGTTATCAGTAGATGAACTGAGTAGCAGCATGTTTGTTTCACAAATGTAGAAGTTCCCGATAGAACAGTAAGTTCCTTTTCGGTATTTCTCTTTACGGTGGATTGCTTTGTACAAGGGCACTGCACTGCATCCCCCAGAAGGGGGGCTGGCTCGGGCAGAGGGACCGAGCCTGCAGGACCCCAGTGGCTTCACGCTCTGCCAACTCATCAGAAATTCAGCAGCTGCAGCACAGATACGGACCAGCCCTATGGTTACAACAAGCTGTGTTTCCTTGTGTCTAAAATACGTGTTTTACGGTGTTCGCAGCCTCCCTCCCTGCGTCCCCGTGAGTCTGATGGCTGTGTTTACAGGTTACTCTTGCTCTGCACGGCCCCCAGCTGCCTGCAGATGCCTCAGGGATTTGCGCTATTGATGGCAAAGACTGCTCTGGTAATGAGTCAGCTGAAAAGGTGTAACTTCTCTTTTGCTGTTAGCGGCATATTTCCTTTCCTGGGGTAAGCAGGAGTAGGTCATCAGCTGCTGTGCATCTGCAAGGCTGGCTTGGTCTGAGCAGAGAACTGCTGTTCAGCCGCAGTGGGGGCCTGGCTCGTGGTGGGTTTCTTCAGAGGTCCTTGTATGTATTTTAAGACCAGACGAATGCCACAAACAACATAACCTTCACCCTGCTTGCAGATCTTGGGCTTCCCTGGGCTGCTGGGTTTCGCTGAGTGGGAATGATGGAGGAGTTTGTCATTTTCTTTGACTTAGAGAGTATTATTTCACAGCTGTAAGCAGCAGTGTTGTTTTTCCATTGCTTTTCTTTGTGAATATTGGCCGATGTACATGAGAGAAAATCCCTTGAGGGTTTCAGTTCGTTGCTGTGTTTTTTCACCCCAAGAGAGTAAAGAAGCGGCTCATCCGACTGAACAAGAGGTTGCCAGATTGTCCTAGTGCGGGCCATTTAATATGCACAGATAGGCAACTTGTTTCTTCCTTAGGTCACGTATTATAGGCAAGTACTTAAATGCTGGAAATGAGTTTGGCAAGCAGTCCTCTAATGATATCTTTAGCAATCAACAGAAGTTACTCATCTTGGTGGTGGCCCTCATCTCTGCTGACCTTGATAAAGCACCGCGTGTGTACAGGACCCACGAACTGGCCATGGAGCCCTGTTGGTGCAGGGGTGCACACCAAGCTGTCCCCATTAGTGAAAATGTTCTGCCTTACACGGGGCACTGCCCTCTCAAACAACAGACGTCACACCCAACATATTAACCCGTTTCCGTAACACATGTAAAACAGCCTGTCCCACCCACTGAGGAGATCATTTGCATTGGAAGAGCATCGTTCTCAAACTCTTTGAGATTTTTTTTCAGCGTTTATTTCAGGAAACTTTTTTTTTTTCTGAATTCTTTGAACTTTTACATGTGTGTGTGCTTAAACTCGCACTGACAACAGTGATTTCAGACTAGGCAAGGAACTTCTATGGTTATTTCTTTACTCAAGTATTTCTTTAGCAAGGAGGGAGCATGGCACAGTCTGAACAAAGTATCGGCCATGCTGTTAAGGGCTGTGAAAAACCTTTGCTTAAAAGCAGGGTCAACATCCTGAATTTGATGGGATTTCTTGGGGATCAGGCTGCTGGGCATGGAGAGAACCTGGGTCTGGGACAGACAAGGAGCCTGTACTTCACAAGGGCAGCGTGAGCACGTGTGTGAGCCATTGCTCTGCCAGAAGCACTTGTCCTCTTCACACCTCGCAGCTGTGGGGCATAAACCACATTCAGAGGCTGGTAGAAAAGGACCATGTCCACCAGCATCCCCAGAGCTCGCAAGACCCACCAAGCAACCGTGCTCATGTAGCAGCATGTGTGTTTTGATCCCCTTCCTGGGTTGTTACCCCCCCGTGTCTGTGCTTAAACTTAAGGTGAGCAAATCTCTTGAGGACACATCGTTCCATGCTACCACCTGGATATGGAAACGGTGCATGTGCTCAAGGGTTTTGCCAGACAGTGACCTTGATTGGCACTCTGCGGTGCTGAGGGGCAATTCCCAAAACTGTTCTGGTTTGGAGTTGGGTAACTGGAACACTCGCTGCTCTGACAAATATTTTTCTTTCCTTCTGTGGTTGGCGAGATCCTGGTAGCCAGACTGGCTAGCCTAGCTCTGCAGGAGGCAAGTGTGGGGTCCTTCAGGAGAGGATTTTCACGAGTACCTCCCAAGAGAGGCGATTTGCTCCTAGAAGACGGGCCCCTGGGCATGGGGTTTCTGTGTTTTGTCTCTGGCTTTGGCTCATGGCTCCTTAGGATCCAATTTTAATGCGACTGTCTGTGGCTTTCTCTAAAGGAAACAGGAGCTAACAGGGCTCAGGGATTCTTCTTTGTCCTTCCCCTTAGTCACTCGCTACCTGCCATCCTTTCCAAAAATAAGATTATTATTCACCCACCTCCCTCTTTCGCTAATTGTCCATGTGTGTGCAGTGCAGTGGAAATGGAAAGCCCCAAGTGCAGATTAAAGAGGATGCCAAGTGTGTTATTAGCAATTTCACCCTATGTCAGAAAATGAAGGGAATAAAATGGTTTCTCTCTGCAACGTACTAATGGCAACCTCTCTTGGGCAACGCAGCGAGGATGTAAATGTATCTTATTAGAATGATGCTTATTAAAATACAGATGTACCTCTCTCTGACTTCTCACTCTTTGTTGTTGTTTTTTCTTTCCACTGCAGCAGACCATGTTGAAATTCTGAACAGTAAAATTATGGAGCACCAGGACTTCTTGGTGGGAAGCTGCGCATGGCCTTTCTGTATATAACCCCTCTTCCCTCTATCATTCTCTACCACCTCTACAGTAAGCCTGTTGCAGCCTACATGTTAACCAAAAACTGATCAATGGGAATGTCAAAAAAAAAAAAAAAAAAGCACTATAGAAACAATTAACAAACAGCGCTCTGTTATATGAAATATACAAGTAGAAAATTATAATAGACTTTTATAACACATTACTTTAACACACTTAATCATTTTATGACTACCATCCTGATAAGTGCATCTGCACAGCGGACTGTTGGTTTACTGTATACTATCGATGGATAAATGTTTGTCTTGTTTTTAAAGTGTTATCTTACTGTTTTGTTTACATCATAGTCTATTGATTTGTTTTAAAGTGTACATCATTATCAAGTATACTCAATACCATTTTTTCATTATTGTTATGTCTTAAGTTTTCATATACTGTAGGTTTTATGGGGTTTTGTTTTTTACTAAAAATGTTATTGTGGGAAACAGGAATTATGTGCTTGAAAAACACGACACAGGAATGTTCTGCCCTTTGCTGGATTTGCTGTTAATGTCAGCTAAAGTTGCTTGTGTTAAATGCTCCTTTTATCATTTAAAATTTGCCTTCAGATAGAGCCTCCAAATTTTTAGTACAAGTGATATGAAAGGACAGCAGTCATTTAGTCCAGTGCAGGGTATTTCTTTCAATACAATGAGCTGATTCTGGAAACTTTTTTGGGGAAAAAAACCCAACAAAACCTAACAAAAAAGGCCAGGCTCAGTAAGGGGACAGGAACAATTTGCTCAGATGGTGGTAAGCATCAAGGGATTTCTGCAGTTCTGTTGTCCATTGAAGTGCATTCCCAGCTGCAAACGACGCACAATCTCTCTTGCTGTTCTCATGGTGCAGTCAGAGCGACAAAAAAAACAGGTGGTGAAGCGAGACAGCCTCAGTTGGGCAGAGACTCATTGCACTGCAGAGGAGCAAATGCCAACCGTGAGCTGGAGTGGGCCCATAGCCGTTACCCAAGCCGGGTAATACCATGCCCGGGGGCTTGTCTCCGCTAAGCATGCTGAAACATTTCAGCCTGAAATCTTGTGTGGCTCTTCTTGAAATTTTGTCAGCATGCACCGATTATTTAATCACCATTTTCCATAAGTGGATGATTTTTTTCCCCATGATCTCTGGCCCTTTAAAGCAAACACAGCAGTAACAACGCAGGAGAAAGCTCAGCATAAGCTTTCTACCGTAGATAAACATTCATCTTAATGAAGCTCCTGTAGGTCAGTGGATTTATTTTGGCACCTTCTGCTTGACCAAGAGCAATGTTTGCTGCAAAACAAGGGCTAGTTCTCAATGCCTCCTTTTCATACACACGAGTAAAACAATTTCCAGCCCGTGCACCCTGGACAGCCCAGCCTGTCGTTACGCTGTGTTGATGAACAATCTGGCTGCAGAATGCATTTTGGTTGAGGATACAGCCAAATTCATCCCGGGCGTGGCTCTACAGGATCATTGGCATTGTGGAAGAGGTGGATTTGCTGCTGTAAATCCGCAAACTCCATACAGGGAGAAAGAGAATTTTATTGAAACCAAGCAAGAGGCCGGCTCCCAGTGTCCGGAGGGCCAGCCACCCTAAGCTTGCAGTGGTCCTGTAGGGTGCCAAATTCTGACAACCAGGTTTTCCTTTCTTTTCCAAGCTCCTTGGCCTTGCTTAGGGACTTTCCTTGCCCCCTCTCCTCCAGTGTGAGCGCAGATAGTTGGACAGATGTATACATCCACGGACCACAAGTGATGGAGGGGCATCTAGGGCACAGCCGGTGCGTCCCAGAGGAGATTATTCATAGCAAGAACCTTTGAAGAGACCAGCTCAAAAAGGCCGTGAGCCAGAAGGAATCTCATTTTAGCAGGCTTTGAATCAAACCTTGAGGGAAGGGAAAAAACACCCACCCACCCCCAGTGTTTTGACGGTCGCTTGTGTCTGTGGATGTTCCCCAGCCATCAGCGTTCACAGGCGGCGGCGTTGCCTGAAATCGGTGACTCTCATTTGTATTGGCGACCACATACCTGTTCTTTTCACCACTGAGTTTCTGTTTCCCAAAACCATAACATTGTTAGTGGAAAAAGTGGATTTGAGTACTTCCTGTTTGAAATTATTTGTGTATCAAAAATGGGTTTTGCACAACCTGTGCCAGTGCCTCAACAAAGAACAGAGCTGATCTTCTTAAGCCAGAAAGGATGCATTCAAGCTTGTATGGCTTTATGAGTTCAAGGAGGTTGGAATTTTTTCAGTGCTAAATGGATTTTTGTATATCTTGACACTTTGATGTAACCTCCTATTTTATTTATCGACTTAAACATCTGGCATAGATGTGCATAGAATGTAAACCTAGAATACAGCTGTTTTCATGTCACATTTAAAGCACTGAAAAAAAAAAAAAGCGTTTAAGGATTATTTTTTATTAAAAGAGGTCCAATGAGGGATGTTCAGGGTAGTTCTATTAGGTGCCACAACAGTTTTTATATTGCTGGCAAATTTAGAGTTAATTTGTAAATGAGTTTAAGGAAAGAAAAGCTTGAAGCACTAAACTTCACCAAATTCAAAACAATCTCGGCAAAAATGCCATTTTGAGGTAGCACTATTTAAACTAGTTGTGCAATGACTTGCTCTAATTTTCTTTGTTCAAGAAAGAAAAGAAAAAAAAAGTCGCCAGACTATAAATTTCCTAAATAGACTATTACAAAGTCACCAAGCTAGTTAGTGACTCTAAACAAATGTCATAAAAGCATGAATATCATCCTTTATTTGACAAGAGATGTATGTAAGTTTGTTTAAATCAATATAATTTTAGTGACATTTTTATAAGCTTCCCACTTTCCATGAACCTATATTTTTTATTTATCCAAAGTTATTTCTCTTTGTCCATTTCTCTCAGCCTTATGCAAACAATATGCAAGAAATGCTGAAACTTGGATAAAACGGGTCATGCAGAGGGAAAATGAAAGCTGAGATTGATCATTTTCACGAAAAAAGGTTGTTAGTAGTTTCAATAAAAAGTACTACTACTAAACTGTAACATAAGCAGACAATAAAAGAGGGATTTAAAATAAAATGGATTCATAAAACTATTAAGATTATTTTTGTTAAATACAGTGTTGTTAGTAATTTGGAACATGATTTCACAATCAGCCGTGTTTTTTAGTTGGAGATTTCTAGCTGATGATTTTTGACTGTGTATTTTTGCATCGCAATGTTCTAGAAACCGTTACCTCCCTGGCCAGCCCGCGCCAGCCCCCTTCCCGAGCACTCCGAAGCGCTTTTCCTCCCTGCCACCCGTCCCTGCCGTCTCCCACCACGCTCGGAGTGTTCCCGAACGGTGGCACCGCCGGGCTGGCCACCGACCGCAGCCGCGCCGGCGCTCCGCGTTCCCGCGGGGGGTCCTGCCGGTGGCGGCGGGCGTCCCACCGGAGCTGGGCCACCACCGACGAGGCGGCGATGGAGATGGGTATGTGGCTCGTGGGGGCAGCTGGCCGGAGGAGGAGACGCGTGTGCCTGGCGAGATGTCTGCTCCTCCACCCGGCGGGCTGCCGGCTGGCACGGTAGAGTAGCTCTAGGACACGCGGGTACACCATGATTGAGAAACTGGAGTCCTCGTTTCGTTTATCCCTTGTACATTTCACAGACATGAAAATTGAAAAAGGTGAAATTTATGAGGAAAATCTAATTTCCCATTCCTGTTGAATGGATTTAGTTTGATATTGACCTGATTTTACCATGTGCCTGTTGAAGGCCTTAGAGTATATACTGTATGTTAAAGACTGTAATAACTTTAAAAAAAAAAACAAAAATAGTTGATAGCCTAATCCAAATGTAAATAGAACTACAACACATCGTTACTAGGCTACAACGCATTAATTCATGTCATATATTTTCATTTCTCTACCATTAGTTTTTAAGGTTTTCATTATTGCTTTTTTTGATATCTTTAGTAACTAATGAATTTAATTTTGAAGGAGAGTTAGAGAAAGTTTAAAATTTTTAATACATGTATTCAGCCCATTTAGTTATATTCTAAACCAACACTGAAGCATGGTAAGGTATAGAATACAGTCCATAACTAGTTTGTATAGTTTACAGTTTAAGAACAAAATTAACTTTGTATGTAACTCCTACAATGATAGATTCATTGTTAACTAATTATATTAAGTTGTTGTTGCTATGGCAACAAAACTACAACATGGCTACCTTTGTATACATTATTTGTGAAATTTTCACATGTAAATTAAAAGTGATGTGTAACAGTATGAGCTTGTTAAAGGTACAGTTCGATACTGTCAGATAAAGATATGATTGAATATTTTTAAAATCCCAAAGTCCCATGTGAACGCTGAATTTGTGTCTTTAAGGTCACTTTTTCAGTCAAGAAGTTTACAACACATGGATTTAGAGTCAGGTTTTATAGCTTGTAGAAATTGTTGTGTGGCAAGGGTTATTCCACAGTATTTTCACTTCGAAAACACGACAGCCTGTATTTACGACGTAGTGACCGGTCTTGCTTTCATTTCACGTTCATTCACACAGTGGGAATTCAGAATTAATCCGTTTCAGTACTGTAGCTCTGCCTGCAATTTTCTTTTTTTTTTTTTTTTTTTTTTTTTTTTTTTCCAGAAATCAAGCACTCAAGCAATTACGTTATGATCAGGGCTAAATAATTAAGCATATAACTATTTTAATACTAATTTATATTAGCAAAAACTGTACATAAGAAAAAAAATATTGTGGAATGACCCCGTAACAGTGTTGAAGATACAAATATGCTGCAGTTAAACTGATTCAGTTAGTGTACGAATGTGTGAGACACACCTTTTTTGCACTTATGTACATAGTCCACGAAAGAAATCCTTGGAACTTATTTTGAATATAAAAAGTCTGTAATAATACAGGAAAAGTTTGTAAAAGAGATAGGTATTACTAAGGCTTTGAAAAGGAGGAGTTTTTTGCTATAAAACTTATCTGAAAGCATGATGTTGCTTTGCTGTTGTAAAAGCTTTGTAGTTTGCCATAGCTTATTATACAGCAGACTGATAACAGGTCAGCTCCAACCTGCAGCACAGAGAAATGGAAAACAGTGCTTAATTAATTAGTAAGGTCACTAGCAAAGATTTGAATTGCTTTTTTTCTTTTTTAATCGGCCTACATTTTCAAACACACCTTAGGTCATGTTTCTGATAGGTTGTGTTCTCAGTGAATCCTATCAGGGCTGAGGTCCATGGCGCCACACACACATTTTTCCTAGCACCTAATCCTATTTCCAGCTGGAAGTGTTTATCTGTGAGAGGTGGATGTTGTTGCAGCGAGTGTTTTAAATCCCAGAGGGAATTTGAAATGTCACAACTTACTATTTTTTTTTGGGGGGGGGGGCATGTTTTGGGGGGTGTTTTTTTGTTGGTTTGTTTTTACCCTTTTGGGGCAAGGTCACCACACGGAAGGGACTGATGCGCAGCGGGTGGGCAGAGGTGGTTTTGCGTTGTCGTGGGTCACTTCCCTCTGCTGTAGGACAGCCGTGGGGTGTGTTCGAGAGAGCCACGTGGCAGAGCTGCCGATGGATGTTGGGCAGGGAGGTGGAGGCTGGCTGGGGCAGCGCGGCCAGCTTGGGGCTTCTGGCTGGGGCTCAGAAGCCCCACTGAGTTGCCACCAAAGGAGAGCACAGCCGTGGTCCCCCAGCCCGCTGAGCAGCCCCTTGGTTCCCTTTCCACGGTGTTGGTGGTACCACCGGGGCTTTGCAGTACGGCAGGGGGTGGATTTTGGAGAAGTTGAAGCGCCTCTGCTGACCCATTCATTTTTGATTGGAACAGTTTTTTGGTTTTGTTTTGTTTCGTTTTCTTTTTTTTTTTTTTCTTTTTTTTTTTTTGCAAATCCAGAGCCCCAGATTTGCTTCAGAAAGATCGCTGGCTTTGCTGTGAGGCTGGTCCTGATTCGAGCAGTGAGTGGAGCACCCCAGAGTAGAACCAGCAGGTGGTGGCACTCGGTGTCACTGTCCCCCTTCCCTGCCAGTTCCAGGATGGGGGGCTGAGGTTGCGCTGCCAAGCGCAGGAGCTGCTCCTCCTTGGCCACCGCTGCTGGCATCCCGGAGGTTTCAGACTCCTCAGGGTGCCAGCGAGTGCCTGGCCAGCCCACCTTGCACCACAGGGTTTATTTCAGCGGGCGGTTCACTGAATCTGAGCCGTAGCATCGTGCGGTCCCAGTGTCTTTAAAACGGGGGAACCAGATGTTGCCTCTCTCCGTGGGTGTTACAATAGCCTAGATTTTAATATGAAATAATGAGCTAATTCTAGCCACCGCGCTATTCAGGCTTCCCTTTGCCACAATCTATTTCTGTAATCAAGCTCTTTCTCATTTCTAGGATTATGAGAGAAAAATATTTTGCACTATGTGAACTGAATCGTAGCTGGTCACACTTGTTGGGGTATGAGCATGATCATGACAGCACTGCTAAAATCTTTGCTAGTGATCTTTACTGACATCCTCTATCATCAAAAATAACTCTATATGCTTCTCAAATGAGATATTTAAACATTGCAAAAATAACACAACTATTAAATAAAATGAAGTTATTTTTCCAAACACACAACAGAGAGAATTACCTGACACCGAATTACAAGGTTCCAGTTCTTTATTACTGTACACAGATGCTATTTGATAGTGGTGGAAGCCAAATGATTTTGTTGCCATGGCTTTTGTATCCTAGCAGATGAGGGGATGATAAGACCATTCTTAGATTGGATTATGGGATGTTTTTTTTCTTTCCAATTAGCTTTGCTTTAATTATATTTTTATTTTAAATCATGAAAATGAACCGAGACTCCCCACACTTTTATCGTATCACCTGACAACAAATCACTATTTTTTTTTATAAATAGAGAATTGTATTTTAGGCAATCACTAAAATCAAAAGAGAGAATGTTCTCCTAAATTGTCAAATTTTAATTTAAATATATAAAAACATTTATACTGTACTGTGTAAAGTAGATCTTTGAAGCACACTCTTCTTATCATAGGCATTTCTGGTAAAACAAAGTAAGGGAAACATTAGATATCAATTTAATGGTATAGTTTAGAAAAATATATACAGACGATTACAGTTAGCCCTGTGGAATTGTAAGAAATTAAAACACCATCGGATCCAGACAGGCGTAGGCTAATGCAGTATTTCAGTTCCATAACACGATAGTTCATTCCCTCAACTGCTACCAACAGGGTGTACGCTTTGAATTTATTTTTCTTTTTGCCACGTTATATTGCTGTAGTGCTTGTACGTGCTTTAGAAATGTGCATAATGCTACTCATTTTAGTATGTTACTTCTATATTGTTATTGTTTATTTTTTGATCTTTTAATAAAGTGTATAAAATTCTTGGTTATGTTTTTTATGGATCCATATCTACACATTAATAGGAGTTTACTTTAAAAAACTTTTCAAGTTCCAGTTTATTAGTCCCAAACTTCAAAGGTTCTGATGTAAAAATAATAACTAATGAATTTGATTCAATGTTATATCTAAAGTGTAGAACAACAGAATAAATTTCTTTCCAGAAAATACCTTCAGTATTTTGAATTTTGTAGCCAGTGCCTCCTTTTTATCGGATGCATTCGGCCTGTCGTATTAAAGTTACTAACACAAGAAAGACATTTGTATTTTAGAAAAATAAAAAGTAAAACTTTCCAGATGCTGCCTTTTGGTTTCTCTTGTGCCTTAGACCTTCTGAGACACATGTGATGTGGTATGCTCGGTTTGTATTTTTCCATGCTTCCTTTCTGACCCTGTCTGTGATGTGATTAGAGAGGAGATCAGAGCTGTGCATTTGAAGATAACCACGAAGAATAAATTGACTCTCATTCAAAGGCCTGCAGCTTTTGTAGCACAGTGATGTGTGTGTTAATTTTTCTCTTTCAGCATTTGTGTCAGATACCGTTTTGAACGTCCCAGTGCAGTAACACAACAGTAAGCTCCCTTTGGCAGCAGCCTGGATTCCCCAGCGCTCCTCCAGGTGCCCAGCTCATCCCCGGGCTGCACTGCCGGGCTCCCACCTCGGGCCAGCGCAGCCTGGGGATGCCTCTCGCCGCGGCCCGGAGCAGCCACGGCTGAGCTTGCTCTAGACTTCTGCAAGAGAAAATTGCTTCTTGCCGAGTTTCTTTGTCCCTTCCGTAAATGTTGCATAGATTTAGAGGTAAGAAAATTGCTCAGCAGCGTTGCCTCTTTGGTCGCCACCTGCGTGCCAACAGCATCGCTGCAAAGGGGGGCTGGTACCCTTAAACCGGCTGGGGATCACCACTCGCTCCCTAAAAACTTTGGCTTTTACCTGCCGGTCTCAACACGTGTTTGGTCCCGCTGGAGGCACCAAGCCGGGGAGCAGCATCGCTCGTCTCGTGGGCCGCAGAAGACATCAGGAAACCCCTGAAGATGTGAGTAACTTGTCTCCGCTAACGTCTGAGCGGTGGCCTCGGTACCCAGGCTGCTGTGACACGGGACACCAAGGTGATGGGTGAGCCACGGTGGTGCAACAAGAGGGGTTTGATGCCTGCACGAGGGAGGGGAGCGCAGCCAGGGAGGGGTCACAGGCTGTTCTGCCAGAGGAGTCTGAGAATCTGACCGGGGACGGAGCAGGGGGGTAGAGGTGTGGGAAACAAAGAGTTTGGAAATAAGCGTCTCGGGGGACAGGGGTCTGCTAAAGCTGCGTGGGGGCAGGAGTGGTGTGGCGGGGCAGGCTATGCAGGCGCTGCTCCCCGTCGCCCTTCGCTCCCCATCAACAAGCTGTTGACTTTGAGAAAAGACAGACTGAGCCCAGGACAAATTATATAACTATTACTTTTTCATCAGCCTGTTTCCCTGACTTCTCCTTGCAGGTTAATTGACTCCATTTGTGTGTCAAGGCCACATAGAGATTTTTCTATAAATGACTCCTGCCTCGCCTGATGGCACAATTAAATGTCTGAGTTGTTTCTAAAACAACAACAAAAAAGGACAGGGAACTGAAACTTTTCTAAGTAGTGATAGTTGTGGAAGTATGAGATTCTTCCTGAGTGATTACTCATGAGTTTCTATTGCCGGCTTTCCTCTGGTTTGCTTTCTCTGCGGGAAGGGGACGGGGGCTTGCAAGGGATGCTTTCCTCAGAGCTGTGGGATGGGCTGAGCCTTGGCTGCTTGGAGGCATCAGCTCCACTCAGAAGTAGTCCCCCATGGGGAGGGTTAGGGGTGGGAGTCCCACACTAGCACCAAAATTCAAGGGTAGCCCATTAACAAGAGACTTCAACTTGTGTTTCAAGGCCAAACAGCATCCTTGGGCCAGGGATGTGGGATTTTACCTGGGACCCGTTTGCAGAAAAGTCACAGGAGGAGCTGCTGCAAACCGCTTTATAGATGAAGTTGGATTAAAGGATCTGAGCAAACTATACATGATCCTGTATTTCCAGCATGTGTCATTTGTTAATATTACAGGACCTAGCCTATCTGCCTTCCTCTCCACCGGGGCACGTTTGTGCAGGAAAGCCAAGTTTAATGAAAAATCTCCATTTAGCTCTTCGGCTGTTGACACTTCACTGGAAAACAGGGTGGGGGAAAGAATCTGTTTTCCAAGGCTTTCTCCGTATTCAGGTGGGCCTCTGGTCCAAAGCCAGTCATTATTCAACCTGGACCCAGTGCTGGATAAATAAATCACTTTGATTTATTTATTATGGGGGAAAAAAAGGAGAATGGATAAACGTTTGGCTAATCGCTGATGAGTTGCGGATCTAAAGTATCTTCTCCAACACCAGCAGCCAGTTAACCCTTCCCAGCGGGGTCACATCAGAGCGCAGGACAGCCTGCACCCTCCCTTCTCCCAGCTGTTTCTGCAGACGATGGACCGATGTGCCCCTTCCAGCCCAGATGGGACCCTGCCTCAAGTACCTCTCCGAAATGGCAGCACATCCCAAAAAAGGATCCCTGTAAATGGCCTGGGAGACCCCTGGGGTGTTTGTGGGCAGTGGGACCTGCACAGGGGTCAGAAAGAGCTGCAGCCCGAAGGCCATGGGGATGGGCTTGGAGGAGCAGACACCCAGCAAGCCGGCTCTGATGGGGTCCCAGCCAGGCTTGGCTCACCTGGAAGATGTTTGCTGCAAATACCTTTGCCCTTTCCTTCTCAATTTGCCTTTTCCAGGGTGGCTCTGCCAGTCTGTTTAGCAGCTGTGTGCTCCATCCTCTCCCTGGCTGTTCGCACTGCCCTTGCCCTGGATCCGAAGGTGTAAATCCAGCCCTGAGGCGACAGCACTGCGACACCTGCACCAGCTGCCGCATCAAGGATCGCCGCAGCCGGGCAGGAGGCTGTGGCACGATGCTGCTGCACGCTTTTATCTTTTTGCAGCTGCAGCTGGGTTTTGTAGAGATGTTTCTGCTTTGCTCCGTGGTGCATGTAAATTATTTGCTCATAAATGTTATCTGCACCTTCCCAAGGGAGCTGCTGCCTTCCTGCCCTCTGCAGCCATCGCGTGCTCGAAGCCTGTAATCGATGGGGCTTCTGCTTTAATGCTTTATGCCACTGTAATTCAGCTGATCTCCACGGTGGTGGTTCTGCTGCAGCTCCCTTGCGCATCATGGCAGCTGGCAGAGGGCTTTGCAGCCACGGCCACGCCGGTGTCTCTGCTCACCCTGCAGCCACCCCAACCCTCCGGTTTGCCCCCACATCTGCAGTGCAGCAGCACCCAGATGCCCCGCCAGTGAGCAGCTCCTGGTGACCGCACCGGGGAGGCCAAGGGGCACTGTGTGGTGTTTGGGGGTGCACGCATCTGTGCCAAAGCACAGGGGCTCGCAATGAATTTGAAAAACTTGCACAAAACTCCTGTTGATGAAAAATACTGTTTGCTTTCCCCTGCAGAAGCACAAGCCTGGATCAAAGCCACTGGCCACCTGGCCTTGCGGGGGTGATCCTGCCTGAGGGTCACACTGCTGTGCTGGTAAGGAGGCATGGGGCGTTCTCGTTCAGCCATCGCTGTTCTCAGAGCCAGTGTGCAGCAGTGCCGAGGTGGGGGTAGTGCAAAGGTAAGTCCGTGTATTTGTTGGGGTGCAGGGTGCTGGCAACTACCCCAACCCGATGACTTCGGGTGTGCGGGAGGAGTGGGTGCTCCCTCAGCTGCTCCCCAACTCCTGAGCATCCTCTGGGCTTTGGGAGCTGTGTGTGCCCGGTCCTGCTCCCCCCAGCCCTGTGGTGCCCCGCAGCGGGGGCTCGGGGCAGGCAGGGCCCCGGCAGCACCTGCCGTGGGAGGACAGGGGTGACATGGGGAGGTGGGAATTCACACGTGGTGATGCTACTTGTGCTATTGTGTAAATCAAGGGGATGTTGCAGAGGGTAATGAGGGCAACTTGGGGCTCTGGGCTGGGCAGGATGAGGCCTTGGAAGACTTTTTGATTCCCCACATCATGCAGCCCAAGGGTGGGGCTCTGGTCAGATTTGGACCAGCAGGGTTGGGCAGAGGGTGGCCTGTGCTGGGGGGAGGGAGGTGGGCTGCAGTTTTCCCCATGAGGCTCTTGCCCCTCTGCCAGCTTTGCTCAATTATGGGAAATCCTTTAAGCTTTCGCATTAGTGCTGTATTTAGGTCTGCACTGCATTAGGGCTTGGCATGGGGAGCGGAGTCAGATTTCTCACTTAATAAAGAATGCTTTAAAGGCATTTATCGTTGTGGGCCTGGCGCCACGAGCCAGGATGCTGGGGCGAGCAGGGTGGGTGCTGTGGGAGGTGAGGGTGCTGGGCTGGCTCTGCGACCTGCCACGCTTGGCCCTGAGCGGGTCCCACCTCTGCCTGCGCTGCCTGCACGGCTCCCACGCCGCAGCCACTCCGAGCACCGGGGCACCTGCTGCCAGGGCAGGGGGACATGGTCTGCCCCCATTACCGACCCCGCCAGGGGTGCCCACGGGGTTGTGCGTCCCAGGGGTGCCGGCGGTGACCTCCCAGCCTGCCTGCATCAGCACAGCCGCTGGCAGAGCCCAGCTGCCCTCCCGTTAGGCTCTGGGGCTGCCGTGCTGGCAGGGGGCCCGTCCTGCTGGCAGTAAATGTGTCATCGGATGGTGATCAGGGATAATGAGTCACGAACGCCCACCGCCAGCCTGCCAGCCCGCCAGCCCGCCCGGCCGGTCCTGGCACAGGGCTGCAGCACACAGGCAGAAGCAGGGAGAGATCTGCTCAAGCCCGACCCACCTTGATTCTCCCTCTGCCTCTCCCCACCTCCAGCCTCATCAACCTGCATCTTCTGTAGGACACCAAATGATGGAGCATCCTCCCAGCAGCTGGGGTGGGGTGACAGCTCCGCTCCCCTGGTCCAGCCTAGGGACGCAGTGGTCCCCCCATACCCCTGCTTGCAGGTGCCTGGCACTGCCACAGCTCTGCCTACCGCTGTCAGACAGCTTGGCAAGGATGGGGCAGGGGGACCACCCAGTGAAACGTGTGTCCCCTGGGCTGCAAGAAGCTGAAGCTGGGGCTGGGCCAGCTCAAGGTGTGCTACTGGCAGCAGGTGGAGCCTCTGGACTCCCCTTTTCAGCGTGGGGTTTTTCCTTTAATCCGGTAATCATTGGGGCAATGGAGTATTAGATGCAGATTTTGAGCTGCTGATGGTATCTGTGGCAAACGTCCCACGCTTTTGTGGAGGGCGAAGCTCAGCCCTTGGCTCACATTAGCAGGTGGGCAAGGAGCCTTCGAGTGCCTTCTCTCCCTGCTCTGCCCCACGAGCAGCACTTTGGCTCTTTGCTCCTCACCTCCTAACCCCGACCCGGCCAGGAGGAAGCCAGGCTATTGCACCAGGCTCTGGCTGTTGCAAGGACAGGAGACACATTGTGGCTCAAGCCATGTCCCCTGGGCAAGCCCAGTGTGAGTGCACATGGCAGCCCCACGGCTAGGACTCAGCCAGGAGCCCTGGCAGCCACCCTCCCTCTTCCCTTTCCCTCTAGACCTGCCGACTGAGCAGGAAAAGCAAAATTTTGCAGGATCCTCACAATCTGCCTCTGAATCAGCTCCAGGAGCATAAGAGCCCCAGCGCATCCTCTCCCAAAACCACCTCTGGAATCCCTGGGGAGGACCCCAACCCCAGATAGAAATCATCCTGATGGGGAAAGCTTTATTTTTTGCTTTCCATCTTTGTCTTCCCCAGGGCTGGGCTTGATTATTCCTTTCAGCAACACAAAGTGTCAGAGGCTCAGCAGCCAGAGATTGATTTTCTCTGTTCTCTGTGCGCAACGTCTCTGTGAACGGGGACATGGTTTTTTTCTCCCTCTTCCCATTGTGCTGAGACTCGTGGGTGATGCCAGGGAGGTGACAGCCGCCTCGCCAGCGGGAGGGCAACAGGGGACCCCACAGAGCCACGCAGCCTGGTGCGGCGCTGATGGAGGGTGTCAAAGCCTTTCACTCACAGCCGTTGAAGAGCAACAAGATACTGCCAGGAAAGAAACCCCAGCTCAGCTCAGACATCATCATTGCTTTGAGATGTGGCGCAGGGTGGGGACCCTCAGCTGCTGCCTCTGCTGCTGCTGTGACGTCCCTTCTCATTCACTGCAAAGCACTGGATAATGAAGGATGAATTTCTTTCTAGGGAACATGCAAGAATTTGCGTCAACAAGCACAATATGCAAAAACCTCATGTTTAAGTGATTGGAACATAGTGGTGGCACAAGGTATGAAGACCAAACACAGAGGGATTCAAGACGCTTTGCAATTACACAGCCAAGCTTAAAAAAAAAAAGAAGAAAAAAAAAGAATTAAGAGACTTGCAGAATTTTAAGAGGATGGGAAAGAATTTGGCATGGGATTAAATATTGGGGAAAGATTAGAAAAGCAAAAAGCAGGAGATGAGAAGAGCCTGAAGAATGAGGCAGATGGACCAGAGTGACGAGAGCTACCAGCCCGTGGATGAGGACTAGCGCAGGGATGAGCCTCGGCACTCTCCCCACAGCATCCTGAGTCCACATCCCCACACTGGAGCTGCCTCGGGTACGCCGTGGCACAAGGCATAGGCAAGAGCATCCTCTCCCCAGCACCGGCACAGCTGGGCTCACTCAGGCTGCTGATGCCAAGATGCCCGTGGCCATGGATGAATGAGGCAGTGGACCCTTGGCATGAGTGGCAGCTCCCTTCGTGTTGGGTTCTGTTTGTTTGTCCATCCGTGCAAGGACAGTGAGGTGGCTGGCTGCCTCAGGGGCTGGGAAAGAGCACCAGCCCCATCAGAGCCATGCTTGCTTTCACCAGCCACAGGTTTGATCCTCTCCAGACTGTGCAAATTAGGAAATTATTTGAAACACCGAAGTGCCTTTCTGCAATACCAAACCGGCCAGCAGCCCTGTGCTACTGAAGACAGAGATACAGCTGGAGTTTGGATCACTGGCTTTTATCCACAAAATGAACTTGAGCAAGTTCATAAACTGCAGAACTAAATGCTAAAGACCGCAGGCAATTGTGGCAGAGACCTCTGGAGTCCTCCCCAGCACAGGGAGCCCCAGCGAGGCTGTCAACAGCCCCCGCTGCTTCTGATCTTGGCTGGCAAATATGAATTCTGGTTTTTTTCAAGTTGAGAAATTAACTGCTTTGCAACTCCATCCAATTTGAATACTCTAATTAAGCAGTTTTGGTGCTTTTCTCCTCCAAGGACCTTCCCTGTCCAAGCACTTTAACCCTTTGGCTGCCGTGCCAGGCTCCTGGAGCAGCCAGCCTTTGAGGGCCACTGCTTCAGCTCCCTTGGATGATGCTGACAGATGCCACACGTTACTCAGGCTGCAGCTTTCCAGGGTGTTGTGAAGACCCTCACTGGTGCCTGGATTGCTTCCAAGTGGCCAGGTGTAGTTTACAGGGGAGCTGACAAGCTCTGGCACGGAGGGCACGCAGCTTTGCACCGTTGGCCTCCCTTGCCAGGAAGGCTGATAAGTGTCTCGTAATGAGCTCGCTGTGTTCTTGCTTCGCAGACCATTTTGTTAGCTTTTTGCAAATGCAGCCTGAGGGGAAGCTCTGCCTGGCTGGCCATTGCTCGCAACTCTGCCGATGCACTTTCCTGGAAAGCCTTTCCCTCCAGCCTCAGGTTGATCTCCTCCAGAAGCATCTCGGCCCATGACCTGCCTCCACCCTCCTGAGAGCCATGTGCAGTGTGGCCATCTGGGGATGTGTGCCTGGCACGCGGACCCTGCAGTGACATTACTGAGTGGACACATCCTCAGCTGTGGCTGGAGAGAAGTGATGGGTGGGAAAGCGAGTGCCGTTGGCATGGGGAACGGGGCTGTGCCGTGCGGATATGCCACCCTGCAGCAGTTGGTGATGGTGGCATTGGCCACCTGGGAAATGTAGCTCCCATGGGCCATGAGCACTGCCAGAACCTGCTTTATGTGTGTGTGCTCCCATCCCCACCAGGAGGGATGGCCTGGCTTGCCCCAGGAATGAGGCACCAGTATTTCAGCAGAAATGTCCCCACATCACCCAACCAAGGCACCCAGGTTGTGCCAGCAAGGCAAGGCACTCAGCCATCTCGGTGACAACGCCTGTCCCAGGGCTGAAAATGAGACCACACCGTGGTTGTAGTGGTCTCAGGTCATCATACAACCTGGTAGCTCCCATCCAGGGATTCAGCATGCTTTAATGACCTCAGCGCTGGAGTTTGCATGGAGGAGTTAACAATTTGGCATAATACTTGTCACTTTGCTACAAGAAAATTGTCAACTGAGAAGTAATTTATTAAAAAGAAGAAAGAAATAGGTTTTCTTATTAAGATCAACATCATATTAAAGTATTTTATCAATATCCCATTTGGATTGAATGTCACATTTTCTCTCTTTCTCTCCAATGGGAGTAAAGCAGAGGGTTTCACTCTAATTAATTGCTGGTGGCTTCATTCTGCTAGTGCATTTCGTGCACAAGTTTGCACATTTCTGTAGCATTTGAATTGCAAATGGTGCAGGAATATGATAAAAAAAGGAAAACCTATGGAATTTTAAAAGTGAATGGGAACTCTTCTGTTAGATGTCAGTTTAAAATTGCTTTATTTTCACAAATCTCAAAAGTATATTTTGATAGTGTACTTACCTTCCCCCCTCCTTTCTTTTCATTTGGGGTTTAAAGCAACAGGTTTGGTTTATGTGTTCACTGTTGCCTTCTGGCTTTTGAGCCTTAAGGAGTTGCATTTTCAGTTTTACTCTACTACAACGTTGGCTAGAAACTTCAAAATATGTATGTATATCTGTTTCTAGGGAGAGGCTGTCACGTGTGTGGGTGATTTGACAAGGTCAAGCCTGAGGACAGCCCTGTCCTCTCAGCTTTGCAGAAACCCATGGAAGCTGGTACCCAAGGAGAGCGTACCGCGCTGGCATCATGTCATGTGTGTGAAGGATGAGCCACTCGTGGAGTCATGGAGCTGCAGCTCGGCAGGAGCCCAAGGCAGATATGGTGAGCGATAGCTGAAGGCACTTCCCAGGCACTGCGGTACAGATGATATTAGTTCGGACCATGAAGGGCAATGAGGAGATAGCTCAACATTTGGAGAAAATGGAAAGAGGAACAACCTATGAAACCAGCTTTCTGGCTGCACCAGTGATGTCCTCACATGACTTGTCGCCACTTGGAAAGCCACTTGCCAGCCCCGGTATGGGGTGCTGATCTTGCAGGCAGGAGATGCAGGATCAGAGGGCATAACCAGGAGGGAGGGCTGGCGCGGAGGCGAGGGGCTGCAGGCTGCGAGCGTGGCAGGGTGTAACAACAGCATCTTCACCTGCAGTGCTGCTCATCAGCAGCAATCAGCTCCCGGGCCAAGCTTTTCTAAATGGCTGGTGATCTGGTACCATGCCTGAGGACCAAAGAGAAATGCTTCTCCTCCCAGAAATCCCAGTAACCTCCTTGTTGTATCAATTGTAATTCAGTATAGCCCCATTTCTGCCCCGAAGTCAGTAATTGCTTTGGAAAATGTCCTTTACCTTTTTTAAGTGCCAGCATGCCTTTTGTTGCTACTAAAGTAACAGCTAAAAGCTGACAGATGACAGAAAATGAGAAATTTCTGAGAAAAGTGCTCAGAATTTTCCTCTGAGTCATCTCTACGTTGGCAGGAAAAGCCTGGCAAAGAAGAAAAGTATCTCTGCAGGTTGTACTGCCTGAAACAGCCCCAAAATTAGGAGTCTAGGCCAGGTGAATGCATCCAACCCATAAGACATATTTCAGTGTAATGTGACGGAGCTGAAATCAAAAGTTGTTGTGATGGTTATGTGGCCGGTATGACAGGACCCCCTTGAAAGAGCTGCATGCGAGAGCAGCCCCCAGTGCTCCGGCAGCCACGCGAGCCCCGAGGAGCCGGTCCCTACCCTGCAGCTTACATGCTGAACAACATAAGGCACAATAAAAGATTAGCAAAACTGCTGGAGGAGGTGGAGAAGAAATGACACCAGGTCTTAAGCTGGTTTTGCATGTATTTATGCAAATGATACGCCCAGCTAGACGGAAACTTAGGTGAAATCCAGGCTACTCCTGCTGCCTTCGCTCAGCAGCCTACTGCAGGCTTCCTGGCAGAGGAGCCTGGTTTACAGCTCGGGCAGAGACGGTGAGTCACAGCAGCGAGACGATCGATAATGACAGCACGGACAGCCTGCGAGAGGAGAGGCAGCAGCAGCAGCTGGGCAGTGTCCACGCCGTGGCTGGGGTGGGGAGGCTTTGGCTGGTGGGGAGGTGGTGCAGTCCCACGCTAGCAACCCTAGGAGATCCTCCAGATGCCTCACTCCCTCCAGAGCTTGGGAATGCTCCTCTGTCACCTCTCAGGGCTGGCTCTGCAGGGCAGGGCGCTGCCTGCCCTCTCGCCTGCCTCCCTGCTGGACGCAGCACGGGGCAGGATCCGTCTCTCACATTGGTGAGATGGGGATTGCAATTTTTCCTGGCCCTTGCTTGTGCCATCTGTCCGTTCCCCGAACATCTCTGCAGGATCTGTGTTTTAGCAGGTTAGTTTAATAAAAGCCTACTTTATTGTTGCTGGCTGCGGGCATGGCACAGAGCAGCTGAGTCCATCAAGAGCACAGAGCTGCTCTGGCAGCAATCAAATCCTGCCCAGATGCTCATTTGGGAGGTTTGTTTTGCTGAGAGAGGGCAAACCCTCCTGGGGCAGTGCGCGGGGCAGAGCCCAGTGCCTTTCTCCTTGGCAGGGAGAAAGCGGCGGCAGAGATTAAATCAGGCCTTTGACCTGGGATGTGCCACACCTCACCGGGACAGAGATGGTGAGAGCGAGGGAGCGGCGCTATCAGCAGGAGGTGCTCTGCGCGGCTGGCTCAGGGCTTGGCCATTTATGGCAGAAGCAGCTCTTCCCATCCAGAGTTTCAAAACCTTTTACATCACCAGCTATTTTTGTGGCTCCAAGTGTATGGTAGTGTACAAGGCGGTGAAAGAGCTGTGCAAACTGTTCAATGAAGGGAACAACTCGACTTAAGGATAACGAACAATCGGGTGCATTTTGAGATCAGCCTTTTTTCAGCTGTAGACATGTAAGGCCAGGTATAAAGTGCTGTGAGTTGGGAAATAAATCTTTGGGAATCCAAACTGATACTGGTTATGCACCTGAAGGAAAAAATATCCAGGTTCCCAATCCCGTGCCCACCTGCTTCACCTGTCCACTCAGCTCGAGAGTGAAGTATTGCTGGTTAAGTCAAATTGCACAAAAATGTGTTTGTTTTTTCTTCCGCTTGCCCCATTGCTATGCTTTTTGCTCCGATTCCTCTGCCTTAGTCATTCCTCCACCCATCGCGATCATAATGGACCAGCAGTGCCACAAAGACATACACAGAATGAACCTAAGTGACCGTGTAATCTCATTATTGTCACCCTTATCCTCCCTTGCCCCTTTTCTCCCTCCCCCCTATTTGCCACTGTCGCTGATTGTGTCATGGTTAAAATTAGATGGGAAGCTCCTCTGCCAGTGACTGCATCTTTCCTTTATCCTGAGCACCCTGAGTGCATTTGGTACATTGCTACTACTCATGATTTATGATAGGGTTGAAGTAGGAGGCAGCCCGTTTTTAATGCTCACCTTTTTGCATTTTTGAGCTGATTCACCAGCCACATGTCTTCCAGGCACGTCTACCTCATGCCAGCAATTTACTTGACAAAACAATTTTGGAGGCAATGGCAAAGGAAGGAGAGAGGTTATTACTTACATGTAATAAAAAAAAATAATAATAATAAAAAGTGTGACTCAAATTTGGCGTAACTTGTGTTAAGAGTTGTTCTGGTGGCTAAAAGTCCTCACCGAGTTTCCCCCATAATGGACACGAGTATTCTTTATGGAAAGACAGTGACTAAAAGAACGCTGTTTGTGAAAACGGCAGAGCCACCTCTATGGTACCTTATCTGCATTTTTGGATGATGCTCAGCCCTGACCAGGCACCTCTCTAGGGCCTGCTGGAAGCGTGGGGCGGGCACAACAGAGATAGACGGCAGACTTGCAATCAGACAGGTGATGCACAGAGGAAAGGGGCATATCCTGCAACTCACACGTGTCTGCTGAAATTCTGCAGCCCGTGAGAAGCAGCAGCCCAGTGCTCTGAAACAAATTTGGTTATACTAGAGGGTAGCTTCTCCTAGGGGTGGGCACGCTTCATGCAAATGATCGAGGCAGGTCTGAGGCTACGGAGGGATTTTCTTTCACCAAGAAAACAAACGTTTATTCTGTTTAGTTACTTAACAGCGGGGGAAACGCACCGGGGCGGGGTGTGTGTGTGTGCGGGATGACACGCCAGGGCCGTTGCCGAAAGCGCCCGGGGCCGCCGCGGGTGGATGCGCCGTGCCCGGCCCCCGGCTGACACCTGCTGTCGGCCCGCAGCAGCGACCGAGCGCCCCGGCACTCGGTGCGGGTTGGGGCGGGGGGGGGGGGGGCTTGCCATGCAGGGAGCTGGGAGGGGAAGAAAACAGAACAAAGCAAAACCTCTGCGAAAGTACATGACAGGCGAGGTGTAAGGGTACAGGGCAACGCTCATAAGTGAGAATGTCTTTTGTAAGCCCACTTTGCAGGCTTTCAGGCACCTGAAGGAATGCCTGGAGAAATACCTCACACGGCAGGGGGTCCCGTCCCTCCCCACCCCCCGGCGGCCGCTGCCCGTGCCGCAGCCCCGCCCCCCCCCCGCCCCTCTCCGCAGGGATCGAATGTCCACCAGGAGCTGCCCAGCGCGCCCCTCGGGAAAACTGCCTCTTAATGGAACTTCAGCCGCGAACGAAACGAAGGATGGCTTCCAGGCTGGCAGGCCCCGACAAGGCCCCGGTGCCGCCGGACTCGGGCAGCAGCTCGGCCCCACAGCAGGCCCAGCGTGGGCCCCGATCGGTGGCGGGGCCTGCGCCCCACCCCCGCGGGCCCGCCCGCCCCCCCGGGCCTAGCTGAGGGACAGCGAGGAGCCGTGCGTGGCCGCACAGCGCGGGGGCCGCCCGCCCGCCCCTGCGCCGCCTTCCCCCCAGCCCGGGCAGCGCTCCGCCATAGCGCCCGCGGGCCGCCGGCCGCCGCCATTGTTGGGCGGGCAGGGAGGACGCCGCGGTGCCACACGCAAAGCCGTCCCCCCCGCCCCCGGGGCCGCCGCGGTGCCACACTCTAACCCGTCCCCCGCGGCGCGGTGACGCAGCCGCGGGCTGGGCCCCGCCTGCGCGGCCGGAGCTCCGCGCCGGAAGTGACCGGAGCGGGCGGCGGAGAGGGGCGCGCCCCCGGGTGCCGCAGCATAACCCTTCCGGGCGGGGGCGGCCCTGCCGGGCGGTTCCCGCGACTGAGGCGCGGCGGGATGGAGTGAGGCGCGGCGGTAAGGAGCGGGATGGAGTGAGGCGCGGCGGTAAGGAGCGGGGTGGCGGGCGGCGGTGGGGCCGGGCCGGGCCCTACGGCGTGTCTCTCCCCCTCAGGACGGCGCGGTGAGCAGCGGGGCCTCGCCCTTCTCCTCAGGCGGGCCGGGGCTATGCGAGGGCCGCGCTGCCGCCTGCCCTAGGCCCGGGCCGCGGCGGCGGCCCGGCGGGGGAGCGGCGAGTGGCTGCGGGGCCCGATGCGGGAGTACAAGGTGGTGGTGCTGGGCAGTGGGGGGGTGGGGAAGTCCGCCCTGACGGTGCAGTTCGTCACCGGGACCTTCATCGAGAAGTACGACCCTACCATCGAGGACTTCTACCGCAAGGAGATTGAGGTGGACTCGTCCCCCTCGGTGCTGGAGATCCTCGACACGGCGGGTACCGAGCAGTTCGCCTCCATGCGCGATCTCTACATCAAAAACGGGCAGGGCTTCATCCTCGTCTACAGCCTGGTCAACCAGCAGTCCTTCCAGGTAACCTCGCCCGGGCCCGGGGCGGGGGCGGCAGCTCGGGCGGGCGGGGAGGCGGCGGCCCCGGCGGTCCCTCTCTGGCCGCAGCCGATCCAGCCCTGGGGAAGGCGCTGGGCCGAGGAGAAAGTTTTAGGCTTATCCACGTGTAAGCCCTTGATCTCTGAAGGGGCAAAAGTGAGAATGCCCCCTCGAAAGTGCGTTTACCAGCCCTGCTTCCTGTTGGAAAACTGCTGCTTTGCAGGTACTTATCAGGTTGCCACCATTGTTCTCCAACACTGCCTGGGATTTAACAAAGGACCCCGGTCCCAGTTGCCGACAGAAATCTTTTGGCAATCCCCTTTCACGAAGAAGTCGGTGGATATTAAAATCGAGACTTCCCTTTTTTCTTTATTCCTAACCCCACCCCCACCCCACCCGCCTTCTTAAAAGGCATATTTCTTTATTTAGTCTTGAAGAGAGTCTTATTGTTCTGCAGTTGTGACTTGCTAAGTAAGCTGTTTTTTGCCCCCTTCCCCCAAATTTGTCCTGTCCAGCATAAACTCGATGCTTTCACAGCGTAGGTGGTGTACGGAGAGGAGAAGCAGGCCATATGCGATAATTTGTGGGTCTGGATTTCATTTCTACTATTAAAACTCTCAAAAGAAATAGAAGTATCTCTCTCAGTAATTGGTCAAAGCTGCCTGTAGAAGTGAGGCTTTATTTGTGAGAATAAGTAGATTTAGCAGCACTGCATGCAGCACAGGGATTTGCAACTACTGCATTGGCTTCAGTTGCTGAGTTGGGTGTATTCCAGCTGCTTGGCAAAGCCTTGCACACCCCCACTGAATCAGTATGTTTGCTTCTGCTGAAGGCTAAACTTTATCGTAGCAGAGGCCTCAGAATAGCACAAGCACAAGCTGAAGACATACTTTCTTTGGAAAACAACAGCAATGACATTGGGATGCTTCTCCCCTCATTTTCATTTATCTTGGGGACCAGTGAGTCCCCATTATTTGAGGGATGGACATACAGTTAGTAATCTATCCTGTTAATATTTAATTTTTCTTGTCTGTCTATAGCATGTTTACTTTGAGGCCTGTAGGTGTAAGCCGTTCTGCAGTTCTTTTACACAGTGGTAACTTCAAATGCTTAAATTGCTTTGTCCCAGAGCTATGCAAGAATTTGTAGAACTTAGTAGTACTGATAGTAACTTAAACACTCAGGGGGCAGAGGAGGCTGACTCAGCCTTTCAAGTGTAAACTCCCAATGTTAGCTCAGACTTGAATAAATGAATCTCTAGGTAATAAAATCTCTTTACAGCATCTAATTTGGTTACTTACATGTGATTAAATGTGCTCACAATGAATTATTCTAAGCATTCCAGAAGTGAGAAGACTACTTAATGACTGGCTTTCCTCAAGCTGTAAACTAAACACAAGCTTCCTAAATGATTGTGTAATGGCTGCTACTAATATGTTCCAGGTCGCTAGACAATTTTTTTCAGAAAACTGAAATCAACTTTCAAAGCAGCTATACGTTCTCTTCCTCTAGCTGAACTGAAAGTATGTCTTAGAGTACAGTAGTAATTCTTCTGTTTTATAATGCATACACATTTATAAATGTATGACTATATACTAAAATAAAAATAACTTGTATTAAAATTGGTAGTAAACTTTCTCTGAGTTCTGACTCCTGCATGAATATGAATTTTAAGAAGTCTTCTGATGTATTTTGAATGTTCAGTTGCATGTGAGTGTTATTAAAATGTTCTCTGTAGTGATTGTATAGCAATTTCTTGTGATTACTACATGTACTAACCAGTGGGATTGTTTGATTCAGGACATCAAGCCGATGAGGGACCAGATTGTCCGGGTGAAGAGATACGAGAAAGTTCCTCTGATCCTAGTGGGGAATAAAGTGGATCTGGAGTCGGAGAGGGAGGTCTTATCTGCAGAAGGCCAGAGCCCTGGCTCAGGAGTGGGGCTGTCCCTTCATGGAGACATCAGCCAAGAGCAAAACAATGGTGGATGAACTGTTTGCTGAGATCGTCAGGCAAATGAACTATGCCTCCCTGCCTGAAAAACAAGATCAGTGTTGTACAACTTGCATCGTCAGTGAGAGAAATTAGAAAACCTCAATCATGGCCATACAGAGCAGGTTGGTGGAACAGTCATAACTAACGAGGTGCATAAACATGTTGTTTAAGCAAGCAGATAAAGCGTGACAGGGAGTCTGAAATTAAGTAGTCTAATGTGGAGGTAGCCTTCCTCTGAAAGAGATGGAAGCTTGTGTGTTTGGTTTCACATGATTACTCGACTCAAATGGACTTGTGTTACTTCAGTAGGGTTACTTGGGGAACATTGCATTTACTTGCAGCAATTTTGCAGTGAGACAAAGCGGTTGATCTCATCTGCACTTTTCTTTTCACTGTCAGTGCTGTATTTTGACATTAAGTTACTCATTAATAATGTTTTGTGATGCAGTTGGTTTCTTCATTGGTGTTGTAGTTGGTACCTGAATTTATTTTTGAGTAGCGGGAATTACCTTGGAGTTTGAGGGATTATTGTGACCATTTCTCAGTAGTTTTGCAGGGAAGACTTTGAGCTTGTTTTAAAAAATAAATAGAATCAGTTCTATGGTACAGACACTGAATGTACTTAAGAGTACGTTTCTGCCTTATCAGTGAAATAAGTTTGAAAGAGAACCACCCTGAGTTGTGAGGAGTGGCTTGAATCCTCCATGTACTAGTCAAGGATGTGTACAAAGTGCTCTTCATCTGAAATCACCAGAGCAGAGAACACGCTGTAAAATGGCTTCCCAATGCACAACTCTTTCCTTTCCTGGTGACTCATAAGAGGTGTGGCAAGCAGCGCAGTGTTCAGAGGGGCCCCCTGTAAAGCTCCCCCCTGTCTCGGGTATGCTTTGATTTTTATTTTTTTTTTCCTCAGCTAGCTGCTCTTGGCCCTTCACCACACATGGCAGTCTTTTTTGGTACCTTTTTCAACATGATTTTATAAATGGTTCGGTTCCTCCCTGCACACTGCAGCGCTGGTCATTCCTGTGCAAGGTGGTTCTAGACACCCCCCCCCCCCCCCCCCCCCCCCCCCCCCCCCCCCCCAACCCCCACCCCCCCCCCCCCCCCCCCCCCCCCCCGTTTGAATTTCTAGCCATTGCAGGTCTGGTTACAAAATCGGCTTGAATCCATCTTACTGAGAAGTGCTCTTCTACATCATTGGCACGCTCTGTGTGCAGCTAGCTGGTCCATCAGACCTTCAGTTGTCTTTTGGACTTGCCTTGACAAATAACTCGATGTGATCTTCGAGGGCAAGTGCAGAGATGAGGGAGGACATGAAAATTCACAGGAAAGAACTCTTCTTCTTGACAGCTACACTGATTGAGGCTTAGGCTCTGACTGCCATGCTAGTAACTCTTGCTTGAGTCAAAGGAGCTTTTTGTGTCTGAGTGACAAGAGGGAAAATAGGTTATTACTGGAAGCTTTGGACCATGTATCCTCTTTAATCTTGAGTGCAAGGTCAGAGAGTGAAGTTTCAAAGCTTGGCTTTGAGATTGTTATCAAGTGCTTTGTGGATGTAAAGTTTTCGGTACTCATGACCCTAGCACTGTCATACTAAAGATAATACATGATGGTTTTATCTCCGGTTCTGTGAAATTAGGAAAGGCTGCTGTCACCTAAGGGGTGCGTCTAAGTTCAAGATTTGCTCGCTGAAAGGCAAGCCAACTTACTTGTATTGGAGCAGAGAGAAATACAAATGAAGTCTTTCCTTGTACACTAACACCTGCAGAGCCTTTTAGGATTATAGGAAGGAGTAAATCAAAGCAGTTATTGCTTTTTTAACAGAGTGCTGCAGGGTTAATATCTTAAATTATGTATAGTAATGCAGTGTTTCAGCTATTTCTGAGGCATTGCACAAATAAGAGTTTGTGGACTTGAAGTGTCATATCAGAGATGGCAGTAACCCCTGGGTTACTAGTGGTTCAACTTGTGCAGGTGGCTGTCTCCAGCTCCGACAAAATCAGGCCTTTTATCCATGAA
Source organism: Falco rusticolus (assembly GCF_015220075.1). Lineage (NCBI taxonomy): Eukaryota > Metazoa > Chordata > Aves > Falconiformes > Falconidae > Falco > Falco rusticolus. The sequence continues at coordinate 14,555,404 of NC_051200.1, read as the reverse complement.
ACTCACACTTCCAGAATTGGTTACTTATAAGGGAGGGTTCTTTGTAGCCTGTCCTATTATGAATTTAGCATTAAATTTCAAGTTTAATCTTAAAAAGTGACACTGGGGCAGGAGGCAGGGCTATATACGTATTATTCCTTTGAATCATAACTTGCATCTAGATTTGATGAGTTTCCTAAGCATGCTCTTTCTTCAGGAGAAACATTTGTATTCTTATGCCTTTGTGACCTCTTGAGATAGAGGATCCTAAGCTTTTGTAATACAGATTGCCTTTCATTCTGCCTAGCTCATAGTGTCACATCAAGCCTCTAGCAGCAAAATACTTCCTTGCTTCTAGGAGATGTTGCTTCTGCCCAGTGTAGTCTTGACACCTGTGCCAAACAAGTCAGTCTTTCCTGCCTGAGCAGCTTTCTATTCAGTCCGGGTCTCACCATGTCTGGAGCTTCTATTACTTGTCCTGGCTCTTTCCAGGCTTCATGCTCCGTATTTTTCACTTCAGCCTCACACGGTTGGGATATTTTCTTCTTCCTGGCTCCCACTCTGTACTTGTTCTTTGACTGAGTAGGTGTAGGGTCTCATTAACTTTATGATAAGCTTTTGCTGCCTGATAATTTCTGTCTGATGTGCTCTAGTGTAGGAGAGCTGACAGTGTCTTGTGATAGCTGTAATCAGCTTTGTATTCTTCTGCTTATCTGTGATCCAGGGAACAATTGCTGCTTCTCAGACATCGCTTTAGCAGTGACCCCATCCTAGGTAAAGTGAAACTGAGGAAGTGGAACCAGCTGTCTGAAAACCTGTGTGTAGGAAATGGGCCTGAACTGTAACTCTGTCCTAGCATAACTGTTGTCACCTCTGAGTTCTGTGACCTGTCTGCATCCAGGAGGAGTTTTAGGTCCAGATCAATTAGTTCAGAATGAAGTACACGAAACAGTTTGTGTCAAGTTCTGATGGAGAAACCAATGAGAGGGATGGGGGATGGATTATATGCTGGACCTGGTTCTAAGGCATCTGAAGCATTTAGGGCTGTTTCCAGGTCAGTTTTAACTAGCAAGTACCACTTACTTTTTTGGTACTGATACCTCAGCTTATCTGTCAAGTATGATGTTGTGTAGGTTCTTTCACAACACTTTTGAGTAGCAGTTGCTTAAATTTACTGTTCCAGTCAGTTGCTGTGGGTGAAATGAAGGATAGAACATAACTACATAATTGAGATAACCCATGGTTCCTTTTAAAAATGTGTGTTGTTCTTGCATCCTGTCCCCTCGCCCACCTTCCCTGCTTCTGCAGTGGTTTCTGTCATTTCATTATTACACTCAGAGATGTGAGATTTCCAGTAGCTGCTCTCTGTTCCTTGCTCTAGTGTTTCTCTTGATATTTCAATATCACAATATTTCGTATTTTAAATCTTCTTTAAAGTATGGCACCTGTTACAGTGTTGCTGCGTTAAAGGTTTTCTGTAGAGGTACTAAAGGGATTGGGAAAATCTTAATATTGGGGTGAAAGACTGACGCTGACTAGTGATTTCTGTCCCCTTTATGAGTAACTGATACTAGCAAGTGCTGAAGGAAGAGTACTCTTCTCTGGAGATAAAACCTGAAAGTGTACTGTCTTCTGGTCTGTGTGGCTATGTAACACAGACAAATTTGCTTTACTAAGTTGTCTAACATCCCCTTCTCTCCTGCCTGTTCAAAGAAGAGACTAGACAGCTATAGAAATTTCATAGGCAGGTGAAGCGGATAAGGTATATATGGTGCTAATTGTAGTAACTAAGCACAGATTAAATGGAAAGATGACAAATTGGAATTGGGAGGTCCCTAACCTGGAAATATAAGGATGCTAGAAGAGCATGTGGAGGAAAATACTATTACTTGCTTTCTCTGTTCATACTATCCCCAGCCACAGCACTGGATACTATATTTAGGTGGAGTTTTGGGATGAATGTGACTGGTAGGATGAGGGGCCTGCACTGTAAATGGTTTGCCTCTCCTGTGCTCTAAGCAAAGATAAAACACGTATTAAGCAGGTCTAATCCATCCCCATTAAAAGCTAGATGTTTGTTTGCTGTTTTGACAATACAGGGACTCTCCCCATCTAAAATTTGTGGACTGGCAATGGGGTTGGGGGGATGGGGGCGGAACGAATGACAAGGTGACATGGCACATGCTCACCCGACTGGGGGAGAATTGCTGTTGGTTGGAAAACATACAAACAAGCAAGCAAAACCTGGCTGTTGGCTCTTGTCAGTGGAGGAGTACTGCTCCTGAATGTTGGGGGTGGCCAGTTCTCAGGCAAGAAGGGGAACCCTATGTCAGAGCATTCTGTTGTGCCAAACTGTTCATTGAGCACATGCCAACAGCTAAAAAGAAGTGGTACAGTGGGAAGTGTAAGGTCCTGACTTCTCTGAAGAAATGACTTTAAGAATAGAGAAAACTCACCAAAATCCCTGAAAAGCCAAGGATTAAGCTTCAGTGAAGTGCATACATGTGCATGTGAAGGATAGGTTTGTACAGACACTGAGCTTCGACTGAGGCTTTTAGGATGTCTCTGCAGATGAATCTTGTGAAGGGCAAGGAAGTTATCAGAAATAAGAAGGTGTGTTGGTCCCTTTGGTTACATTTCTGTGTTTTGATTGAGAACAGTGGCGTACGGTTCTCCCTACTGATGCTGTCTGAGTGCTAAGGGGTTTTCTTGGTAGTAATTTAGAGGATCTGAATGCTGAGAGCCCAGATGTCAAAACTGAATTAGTTGGGTCATTTACCTGTTATTAGAACTTGTGCGGAATGCCACTGCTTCACGTTACGGGCTGATATGGTGCCTCCTCACCACCAGTGCAAAGCCTAGTGTATGTCTGTCTGTACAGGAAAACTTGAATTTCCTAGCTGTTTCGGATCTTTAGAAGCAATTTAGTATCCCACAGGGGCAACTGTTACAAAGTTCATAGCAGTAAGTTGTTTGCCTGCTTGTCTCTTGTATTACCAGAATCAGAGGAGGGGAACTTAAAAATGCTGCTGTGTAGAGCAGTGCTTTGGAGCTCAGTATGGAAAACCAGGTGTTCCACGCTGTGGGAGAAGCAGAGTTCACTTGGAATGTGTATTGAATATGGCTTTCATTAGTTATTTTGTTTAAATTGCAGATAAAACTCAGAGGAAACTTGCACAGATGCTGCTTTGGAGAACTTTCAGCCCAGGTTGCAGAGCTGAGCCTTGGTAAACCTGTCTCTATTACAGCACATTGCCATACATCTAAGTGCATAAGGTTGGTGGCCTCCAGGATCCACACACCTTAATCAGAATGCTTAGCATGTTTACCATAAGTTTAAAAATCTGTTCTTTATCTATCAGTCCTTTTATAGCTTTCTAAGTTCATATAATGGCTAATATGCAAGAGTTCATTTTTAATATTTTAATTGATTTCTTTAATCAATTTCTGAACTTGTATTTATTAAATACTTAAACTCAGTATTACCTACTCAATGCCTTTTAAAAGAAGAGAGTTTTAATGGAGAATAAATTGAGCCTTAAACAAATGGTTACTTCTGTATATTACCTCGCATCAGTGCTTATTTCTGTTTGCAAAGTTTTCTCCTCCAGTGTAGTTGGTCATTCTTTGAGACTTTTTGTTTACGTGTGACAGTGTCATGAAAAGATACTGAAGGCACCTCTGTTGTATGGATGTAGTATCCCTTTTCTTGGCAAATGCAGCTGTGACATTGTGTTTTTGTAACTGGTCTGATCTGACTGTAGGGATTACTTGGAACGGGATGTGAAGTCCTCAGCTGATACTTCTTTTCTTGCAATCGTGGGTTTCTTAAACTCATTCAGTCAAAAATGACAATTGTAGCATTGAAAAATGGCGGCATGCTTTTCCTTCTACTGAGTTTCTAAACTTGCTTGTTTACAAATAGCTTCTTTACACCTTTGAAAAGGGATAATGTATCCTTCAAAATGGGCTGTATGTCTAGTCCATCAGCTCAGCTTTGCCTGGCACATTAAGAGACATCTAGTAGACTTCTGCACATGTAAATCTAATGCAAATAAGATCACTTTACATTTTATAGTTCCTAATATTTGTCTTTCTGAATAATATTTTAAAGCAATATTTGTTAAAGTTTTTCTTGCACTGTCACAAATTGCTTTTTAGTTGGTTTTTTTCCCTAATAAACAAGTTTAATATTAGAGACAAGTTGGTGTAACAAGGGGAAAAGCACCAGGTTTCAGTGATACTAACTGCAAGCGTGCTTTAAACAGCCATTGCCTTCCTTATTGTTTACCTGATCAACATTTTCTGTGAATACTTGAAAATTTTAACAATAACGCAGGTATAAAGAGCAGAATGAAAATGTACAAAGAACAGATGAAATCTTTTTGTTCAGTTTTATTAACATGTTGCATACATGAGAGCTTTTTCTAGCAGTGGTTTAAAATGTGTCATTTTTTTTGCAGAAACTTAATAACTGCAGCTCACCTACTGCACCAAAGTTCTAGGTTTTTAGGAGCCCAGCTTTAGTCATTTGAACATGCTTCTAGAAATGTACATTCTTTCCCTGTAATAGCTAAATAACTTTGAGAAAAGCTCCAGTAAAAGCAGTGATGGATATATGAGGTTAAGCAGTTGAAAACTCACGAATTGTATTGTGGATGATGGCATTTAAAACAATAAAAGATCACCGGTACAGTATCTCAACATTAATGTGTTTTATTGGTAATAATGCAGGCTGGCTTTACAGTGTTAGTGGAAATAAAGGTTCTGAGTCTACATTCAGTGTTGAATTTGAATCCTGAGAAGAAGAGGACACCAGGTTTTCTGCTTGGGTATTGAAACACCTGATTTATTTTCCTGTGGGGTTACTTGAATTTTTTTTCCCCCCCTGTTTGTACAAACTTTATAAACAGGCTGAGGCTAATACTTAGGTTTGCACTTTAATATCAGAATTAAACCAAACCTTGTATTCAAAGTAGATAATTTTTTTTGTGATGGTTGTTGATCTTTTTTGTAGGTTGTAAGGAAGTAATAGGAAATAAAAGTAATTCATAAAGATCTTAGTTTTCCTTTGTCTAAGGGGGAAAAAGTTGGTTAATATTAATCAGTGGTTCATTCCTATGGGTAGTTATCAAACCAGTGTTCATTGTCATTGACCTCAGCGCAAAAAAAAAAAAAAAAGAGAAAAAAAAAAAAAAAACCCTTAAACTTGAACTAGCTTAGAGTGACAGGACTGAGAAAACGAGAGATGGTTTCTTCAGCACACTTTGGGGGGAAAAAGGGACCAAAAGTTATTTTAGGCTTCCTCAATAGATTGCATGTGAAGTTGCTTATTAGAGTAAGAGGCTAATAATAAATGCAATATGTATTGTCTTTACTATGGCATCTGTTTAGGAGTTGTTCAAATCACTGCAGTAGGGCTCTACAAATAAAAATGTAACCTAACATCATGTATCTAATGTACTGTATCTTTATCAGTGATAGGTGAAATCTGGAATAACAAGTGCAAAAATGGAACAATTACCTATAATGCTTTGTAAAAAGTTTTTTCCAGTAGAATTCATTCTTGTCATTTTGTAAGACAACCCTACAGTCCACCTGTTTGTAACTTTTTTAATAAAATAGATACCTGTATTACCAAACTGGGGTGACTAGTCTGTGTTCAATTTCATCTTCTAAAGTGAACTAACAAGCTGCTTTTTTTGTTGTTGTTGTTTTGAGATACTGTTTATTCTAAACCTAGTTACCACATCTGAGTTGTCGTGAGTGACGACTTCTGGCTTGGGGAAACAGGGTGTAAAACTGTGCCCAGACTGGGTGTAAAGCTTGCAGTCTCAGGTACTCTGGAAGTAAGGGGAGCAAGGACCATGCATTATCTTCCTGTGCAAGGCAGGGAGTCCTCTGAGCTGGGGAGCCTGATCAAAGCAGCAATGGTACCTCTACTCGGATGGTACGATGAAGCTTTGTTCAAAAGAAGTACCTCTGTTTGTCTTCTCAAAGTCTTTAATGTTCTTATTTTTTCATGTAGGCTTTTGTGTGTTTGAAGATGGCTTTGAGTCCTGACATCTTGCAGCGTGTCTGTAGCTGCTCTCCACCGTAGTAATCCGGGACTGGCATCTCTCCACCGCACTAGCAGAGTAAGTGTTCTGTTCTTGGAGCTCTGCTGCAGGAGAGACAGAAGATTTTTCTAAAAAACCTTCCAGCTAACCAAACTGCCCAAAGCTATTTGATAATAATTATCTTAAATGCTCAGTAAAAGCCTTGAGTTTGCAAAGTCGGTAATTGTCATCTGGGCTCTGTAACAAAAAGTGCATCTTCCTCAGAACTTAGTCTTGGTACTGACCTTTAATACAGCATTTGCAACTAAAGCCGTGTATTAATGCAAAATGTGATTTCAAGTTTAGAAAATCTTGCTACCTTAGTACCTTCAGTCCTCAGTGATGTCTCAACAGGCAAAACCACCTGGCGTGCTTACTGCCCCTCCTTCAGCTAAAGCAGCGTTAGCCTTATCTTGTAGGCAGGTTTCTATGCTGTTCCTTCTTTGAGCTCACGCTTCCTTTACTGAGACGGAGGGCTAGCTTTCGTCTTGAGGGGAAAATGACACAGAAGGACAGACTGCCCTTGTAAGTGATCTTGGACAAAATGTGTGCTTCCCTTAACCTCACTGAGAGGCTGGGGGTGAAGCATGCCCTGTTCTGACTGGTGTCAGTGAGTGTGGTAGCTGACACGTTAGGACTGGTCTGAGTCTTGATTTCTCGTGCTATTTAAAAGAAGTCATAATGGAGCAATAACATTCCTGGTTCCTTTATGGGACTCGGTGTTGCTACGCAAGCTGCTTCCTGCTCCCACTTGGAGGCTGGGAAGTGAATGGTACAGCTAGTAAGTCCCTTTGACTTTACACGGCTGGTTTGTTTCAAAGTGCCAGTACAGTGTTGTCTGGGTTGGGAGTTTTAAGGAAGCATGTAAGATTTATGTTTAAGGCCGTTACCTTTCAAAAGTCTTGGTGCTGAGCGAGCTCTGCTGCTGCTGTACAAATAGTTGAGTAGTGTCCTTGGTAAAATAGGTGTGACAATGTCGAGGTGCTTTAAATCAATGAAACCCTGTCTGTAAACCCACAGAAAAGAGCTAGCCTGGATTTAAGTTTGTCGTGGTTTAACCCTGGCCAGCAACTAAGCCCCAAGCGGCCGCTTGTTCGCTCCCCCCACAGGGGGATGGGGTTGAGAACTGGAAGAGTAAATGTGAGAAAACTCATGGGTTGAGATGAAGACAGTTTAATAGGTAAAGCAAAAGCTGTATGTGCAAGCAAAACAAAACGAGGAGTTCATTCACTGCTTCCCATCAGCAGGCAGGAGTTCAGCCTGCTGTTAAAGTGCACGGGCCCTGCAGAAAGCTCCCCAGTGTCCCACCACCCAGCGCAGTCGGAGGACAGGTGTGTCCCCAGTGTGTCTGGAGCTCAGGAGCGAGCTGCAGCACAGAGCAGAGGGCTCCTCCCTACCCCGCTCCCCCACCCAGCACGGGTGGCACGTAACTGGATTGTGGAGGAGGCAGAGCTGGGGCTGGCTGTGCGGGGTGTGAACCACCGACCGCGCAGACGCAGAGCCTGGTGGGGACAGCCCTGGGAGGAAGGACACGAGATGCCCTGCGTGGGTGGTGGGTGAGCTGCCGGCCACACCTCACGTGAAGCAGGATGCTGTTCTCTGCCCTAATAGGCTTGGCGGTAATTACAGTTTGAAACTAAGTGGAAGTGTCTAGTCTTAATTAAAATGAGATACGGGTTCTAAAACAAGATGTGTTGACCTGTTTGAGTTATCTCTGCTGAAAAGTCAGCAGTCCTGCTAGCTTGGGTTGCTGGTAGGCACTTCGGTTTGGTGAGTCACTGCTTGCTCACTCTGGAGCTTGCAGCTGGAGGAAGTGCGTGTAGAGCTACTGTAGCTGCAGGCGAGCTCTGTCAAGAGGTGAGGTGGCCCTCTGCTCTGTGAAAGTGAAATAATGTGCCTTTTAGGGTTTGGTTTTTTTTAAGTAGGGACGTCTATCTCTGCCTGGTCAATACAGCTGCAAGGAGCCGAGAAGATGGACTTCCAGCTGTAAGTCAGCCACGGTGTTCAATTCAAAGGTCACATCCTACCTGTAGTAGTTTGTTGGTTCTGCTGAGGGCAGCATTGAGCTTGCGATGGCTTGGCTGTTAGCTATCCCCGCTACTAGCGATGATACAATTCCATTACAAGATCGTAGGGGATAAGATTCGTTGTTCTCCATGAAAACTATTTAGTACGGGATCAAGTTGCTTGCCTCTGGTGCTCTCTTTCAAAGGTTCTCTTCAAGTCCCTCCAAAAAGTCTGGAGCAATAGTTTCATTAACTGCAGTGATTGATGGGAAAGAGTCTCTCACTTTGCAGGAACCTACAAAATACTCGCTCCCAGGCAGGCTTTGCTGTTTGGTTTGCGGTGTGTCCATGCTCCTCGGTGTTCTGCTGGTTCTGAGTGTGCTATGACAGCTTTCTAACAGTGACTGACTTCCTCCAAATCATATTTCCCGTGATTAGGCTCACACGGAATTTAAGGCTCCGAGTTGCTGCTCGTTACTGGGCGACCTCAATTGTTCTTGCCTCGGAATAAAAGTGGTACTTGTAGCACTTCCCTCCTGGGGCATAATGTGGAAAGCTGTGTTAAAGATGAGGAGGGACTTCCCTGGAATGAGATGCACCAGCATTGTAGCATAATTTTGAAATTGGCCTTCTTGCATGTAAATAAATAAGTAGGCTAAAACCTAAAGAACAAAGTTATGTTTTCAGATTTATGAAGAGCGTTAGTAAATTTCGTACATTTGTGATGCTATAATGTAAGTGGTTCAGACTTAGATTTCTTATGCTTCTGCTAAAAGGTGTAATTGATAAATGACTGCAGCTCAGTAAACCAAACAGACCATCAGCTTTCTGGGAAATTTCTGGCTCTTCAAGTTAATTTTTTTTCTTTTTTCCTGCCTCTAGGCTGACTAGTTCATCCAGTTTTATGTCCTTAGAAAATCTGCTTTGACGTTAGATTTAAATTATCTGGTCAGCCCAGAAAAGAGAAAATATGTTTGCTGTTTGTGCCATTCCTTAAGGGCTACTTGTCTTTTTGGGAACTGGCAGATAGGATGATTAATCATCAGCTTGGGATTCACCCTAGTGCTGTAATAGACCTTAGACTTTTGTTCTTAAAAGCAAATTAATAATGGTCGTGTAATCAGCAACAGCATGGCTGCTATGGGAAAATAAGAAATAAACTGAATTTTCAGCAAAGCTGATTTATGTTGTAAAAAAGAGAAAGCTGCTCGCAGAGCACAGCTGAAGTGCTGGAGCAAGCTGCAGATATGTGGAGGTGGCGGAAAATTTTCAGAGATGACATCAGGTAACTGCTGCTGAGGAAGGAGCACGTGTGGTGTCTGTAGTTCCTGCCTCCGTACATGGGGTGGTCGTGTGTGACCCCCTGAAGTCCGTTGCAGCCCCGTGTCTCTGCGACCGCTGTCACGTTACTGATCCTGGCATTGATTTCCATTTGTTGTTCCGGGAGTTAGCATGGACCTGCCAAATGCCCTACATCTAATTTCAGTAATGCAGGTGTATTTTTTTATGGGTTAGAAGAAAGATTCTTAGCTTCAGGGCCTATGGTCAGAAGTACTTGGAATCCAGCTGTTCTTTTCCTTTTAGCTATCTAAGCTGTTTCTCTGTTAGTTGTCAGCACGGTATCTCAGGCCATCTGATTTTTTTCATCTTGGGGTCCAAATCACTAACTTAGGAAGGTTTTATGAATGTACCTCTGAAACTTTGGGACAGTCATGATGTGGGAATGTTTCCTGTTCTTTGAAACACATCTGCCTCGTAGCCACTACCATCTGCCAGAAGACCCTGGGAGAGGAACCATGAGATGGGGATTACCTTGGATCACTACAGAAGTACCAAGGTCCCAGCTTCAGGTGGATGCTACTCTGTTGCCCTCCACTGCCTGCTATGAAGAATGGCTTTGACACAATTTTAGCTCTGCTTTGAGCTATATACTTGGTATTTGGCGGGCTTTGGTAGGACTGAAGTGTGGTAAGGGTCTTTTAAGGAAGAATGAAAGGTAAAGAAGGGAGTGGGAGAAGAGAGGCTACCTGGGTGGGAAACATGTTAACAAAACTTGGGATGAAGATCCATGTGGTGAGACAGGTCTGATCCATCGGCCTGGAGGTACCTGGATAACACGTGCCTTTCTGTGCCTAGATGTAATGAAGGGCTTACTCAACCAGAGCTAGTTGTCTTGAGCCAAGAGGGAAACCACATCTGCCATGAAAATAAGCAGTATAGTTCCTTAGAACTCCATCCTTTCCACTAGGATTCAGTCTCTTCACCCAGCGTTGCAGACTCAATTTGGCAGATTCCTCAGACGAAGCCTTTGGCTGTGGGATCCTTCCTGATGATGCTCAGCAAAGGTTTTCACCATCCTGGCCTTTAATTCCCTTCTGAAGAGGTGCTGCTGCTTCTAGTCTCGTAACCCTCTGTTGCCAGAGCTGTGTGAGCAGAGGAGCAGGCACTGCCCACCAGTCGTTCATATTTCTGCGGTGTGGTATGTGGGGTCCGTGGTGATTTCGCTTGGGGCACGACCTAGGGAAGACCTGCCCGTGACTCACGGAGAGCTGTAGCGAGGGGGGTTGATCGGTCTGACTCCTGGACAGCGCTTGCGAGGACAGAGAGCCTGGGCATCTGGAGACCTCGTCACAGGACTGCTGGATTACTGGTAAGCTGGCAATCCTTTTAGCTTGTTAGTGTGGGGGTGTGCAAGTGAACCTGGGACAGTTCATGCTTGAAACAACTTAAGGACAGCATAGACAAGTCCTGTGCTTTGCACTTCCACGTAGATGCAGTGAGGTGCGTCTTCCTAGCTAGAAATGACCGAATGCCAAGAGGTGCCTGCGTCTTTGGAGGCACCAGCGCTCCTTTGACTTGGTGTGTTCACAAGGCTTTCTTTTTCTGTATAAATTGCTTTCTCGTGTCTTTGAAGAGATCTGTTGGAATTAAGCATCACAGAGTGCTTTTTATATAGCTGTGCCAACAACAGAGTGCAACGGGCGTATTAAAAATGAGATAATGTGTTCTGGATGATATCAGACTATTATTTAGTTTCTTGTGTAGCTTGTTCTGGCATTTGCATTTGCTTACAGCAAACTGCCTTCTTCAGTGCCAGGTATTAGTTCTTACATAGCATATAAAATATGAAAAAGGAAGAAAAGTCAACCATATACACCGAAGCACGCCAGGTTGTGTTGCTGCTGTTCCTGAACCGCTCCTCCCTGCGAACTGGTCTCCTGTGTGTGTCGTTGGGCACAACCTCCAGGAGAGGGAGCGTGGAAGCAAGGATCGGGCTCGCGTGGCCGCAGCATCCCTCAGCCGCGGGGCTCTGCTCCATCCCTCAGCCGCGGGGCTCTGCTCCATCCCTCAGCCGCGGGGCTCTGCTCCATCCCTGCAGATCAAACACGGTGCTGCACAGGTTGAAAACAGGAGAGAAATGGGGGGGGGGGGAATCAGATTTCAGTATTTCGGTAGCGTGGTGTGAGTATATCTTAATAGGACTTCAAAGAAAAATTGGCACTTCTGTTTAATTTGTCTGTCAGTGTCTGGAATTGCAATCGCGTTTGGAGTCTTTCATGCGTAATCGAGGTTATTTGCGATTTCCTACTCGGTTATTACAGGTAGGTAAAAAGAACCATTTACCTCGGCTGCTGAAGCTGAGGTAAAACTATAATCACAAGAGCAAGATTTGATATGACTGCTTCCTTGACCACCGGAAAGTGTTACTAAACAAAAAAAATAATAATACTAATGCAGGGTGAGTCAGGTGATTGACTTTTAATTTGGCTTACTGCTTAAACTCAGCTAAACCTATTTCTTTTATTATTAGTGCAATTGGGTCCCCGTGCTTCCCACTATGCCACGGCCACGCTCTGCTCCCACACATGTGCCTGCAAGTTGTGCTGGACTGGGGTCTGTTGGTTTTGCTGGGATGCCTGCGGGCGGGAGAGCTGCCCACGCAGCAACCGAGCTGCTCCCAAAACCCCCATCGCTGTCGATCTGGTAATCCTCACCGGCTGAGCAGCAATGCAAATAATTTGTATAGCTAGCATGTAATCGTGTCATCGCCTGTCCTGGACCCACCCGGTGTGAGACTGTCAGACAACGCAACTCATCTTTAAACTTGTCTTAATCCCCAGTCTAACGCTGGGGATGTTCACCTTCGCTCCTGCCAGCGTTCACGCGCAGAAGCTCGCCCCTCCTGTCGGTCTCATCATTTTGCAGAGTTATTAATGCTGATGAACGCCAGGGTGTCTGTGGAGCTGCTCTCGGGGAATAGTATTTGTGATGTTGTGTTGCTGTAAGTACGGCTCTCGGTGGGAATGTGAGCGAGGAGGAGAAGCACCACTGCAGGATGTTTATGGGTAGGACTGGGGCAAACTGGAGAGGAAAAATGCTGCTGCTTCATGTTACCTTTTGGTATCAAAACAAAATGCTGGTCAGAGAGCTCTTACCCCGCAGTTGGATGCTAATGGGCAAAACCCACCTAAACAGAAATAAAAAATGCATTAATTTTCATTTTCCCAGCAATTACAAGTAAGTAGTTTCAGCAGAGCGGTGTCAGACTTTTGCTGATGTTCGGCAGGCAAAACTTGATGCAAATGCAGATGTATCGTTGCTTATTATATTCAATAAATAGAATGGTTCTGAGGCAGAAGTTTTTAGAAGAGCAGGATGTGGTGAGTCAGCTGTAACTGTTGAGATATGCTCGAGATATAATGTGTCTCGTGAAGTCAGTGAAAAATGATAGTCATTGTTAAAGGTTTAAAGGCAGGTCCAAGTGTGCCTGGGCTGTCCCTGACAGACGTGTGTCTGAGTCACCCCTGGATTTACAGCCTGTTCCAGTATTTCTCCTGCCTCACAGCTTAAGGGTCTTTCCTAGGACCTAACTCAGATCTTCCCTGCAATTTCTAGCAATTTCTTTGTTTTCCCCATAGCTTGGGAACTGCTGATCCGTCCTCCTGGAATAGCCCTGCATGGATCAGGAGACTATTGTCGTTCCCTCCTTCTTCTCTTTTTAAGCCAAACTCAGTACTTTCAGGCTCTTTTTTTTTTTTTTTTTTTTTTTTTTTTGAAAATACTTCTTATGTGTCATATTTTATAAAAACTTAAAGCAACTAGAATGTAAGCCAGGGCTGTAGCTGAGAGTGAAACAGTTCCTTCTGGTGTGGCAGCAGGAATGTTGTAAGTACCCTATTCTGGAAAGAATTTTCCCTGTTTTGCAGTATTCGTGCCGTGCCTTAGATGTAGTACCCAGCGGACGATGCTCCTGTTGTCTGCCTAGCGTGTTCAGAAGGGCTTTGGCTCTGCCCTGATCCTGCTCCCGGCGCCGGCAGGCGAGGGGTTATGTCGGGTGGGTTATGGGTTATGGCTGGGTGAGGAGTGAACGTGGATGTTCCCCTGGCAGCCCCGGCTGAGGAAGAGGAGGTCTAAGCTGCATGTATGAAAGGCCACCACAGACCAAAGGCCACCGAGGTGAGTCCCAGTCTCCAGCAGCTGCCAGTAACAAATGTTTTGAGTGTGGAAAACAAGGTGAGTGCTTCTCCTTCTCAGCAATGAGCCAGGTGCCGGTTCTTGCCTTTTGGTCTATGGTGTTTAATAACCTCTGGCAGATCTCTATTCCGTAACTTTATCTATCTTATTTTCCTTTACTCTAAACTGAATCTGAAGATAAGCACACGGTGCAGCAGCGCGCAGAGCTGCAGCAACAGTGGTGCAAGGCAGCACATCGCATCTCGTCTCTGCCAGAATTTGCTCTCCCAGAGCCTGCTCCTCTCTCAGGAGTGACTTCAGGAGGGACTGAGGGGGGTTGGGGCATTTCGTCCCCTATCCCCAGGGCCCAGAGTGAGCCTTTTTGGAGGATGGTGGCTGAACTTGCTGCCCAGTGCTGGCGGCTCAGCTTTTCGGGAGGCTCTGCAGAATGCAGCCGTGGTGGCTCAGCATCGGCCCTGCAGGTACCCCTGCTTCCCGGGCCAACAGGGGAGCAAAGGAGCAAACCCTAAGGACCAGTGTGGAAGTTCACCTTGGAAAAAAGAGGGGATGGGGTCTGGGAGGAAGGAGGCTTCTTGTTTCTTGCTCTACTCAGTCCATCCTGGCAACCACCGGAGTATTTGAGAGGCTGAAGAAGACTCTGAATCAGTGCAATACCATCCAGCCTAATGTGGGGTTGGATGCACTCGGTGGACTGAAGTCCTTCCAGGGAGAGCTGGCGGGATGCAGGATGCTGGTAGCAGGGTCCAGGGTATTTAAAATTAAGGGCTCAGCTGGCTGAGCAAACAGCCCTGAGCTAGTGTGTGGGGACGTGGGGTTTTCGGGTGTGGAATCAGAATAAGGTTGTCCGAAAGGCTTGTGAGACTTCACCAAGTTGCCAGACCAGGGTGTGAGCTGGGAATTAGCAGCAGGTCCTCCCCTGCCTCCCCAGGAAGAAGTTCCACCTGGCCTCAGGTTCAGGTGGGAACATTTCCCAGTCTCTGGTGGAGTACATCGGTGCGTCTGTCCATCCCGCACACAGCTGCCTAGTGGACAGGACCTTATCTGCCCTCCTCGGGGAGCGAGCACAGCTGGTCTCCCTGCACCTTAACCAGACCACAGAAAAGGCGATGCTCGCTGTCGGTGACTCGGGCAGGAACACCACCCAGCCCTTCTTCCCTGACCCTGCGGTGCAAAGCGTGGGCTCCCTTTGCTCCTCACATTGCTCATCACCCGCTGTAAAAGCTCAGCGTTTATCCCAGCCCCATTAGTGCCACCCTTGCAGAGCTGCTGCACAGCCTTTCGCCTATTAATACACTCATCATTCACCGGGGGAAAACATCCCTTAACGCAGTGGTGGTATTTAAACCAGGGGAGGTATCAATTCAGTGGGTTTTAACTTGGTTTTAGGCGTTCAGTTCCCTCACTCCAGCCTCCGCTCCACATCTGTGACTGCAGCCTTCTCCATCCAGCTGAGAGGGAAATTATGTGTGCAAGAGGAGTCAGGGCTCCCTTCCCGGCGCACCGCTCACATCGCTAGGTCTGCCGCGCCTGCCGCACGCTCAGCCACATGCTCGAGGATGCTGCACCTGAAAGTCCAGTTTCTGGATGACTCCCAGAAGATCTTTGTAGTTGATGTAAGTGGGTATCATATTCTTATTGGGGGATTTTTTGTGCTAGTTATTGAAGTCAATGCTACTCTGAAGGATTGTATGGGCTCTGATAGCTTCTGCGTTTTAGCTTTTTTTAAAAAAAAAACCAAACAAACAACAACAAACAACAAAAAAAGGAAAATAAGCCTGAAATCCAAACCAAGAGGTTATAGTGCTGATTGCTAAGTGTCTTTCAGCACCAACACACTCCCACTCTTCCTTGTTATTGGCATTGTTTATAACGAAGGAGGAATGGCTTTTACTTATCTGGTATTGCCTTTTGGAAGTCAGCTAATATGAAGTGATGTTCTTGACAAGTGTCGAGTTCTTCTCTCATTTGTCTGTGTGCCAGTATAAGTGTTCAACAAGGAAGAAAAATCTGGGAACAGAATAAAAATAGCATATTTAACCAAATTACTCCAGGTGAGAAACATCTGCATGTGTCTCTTCCTGGGCATTCAGCTGAAAAAGAAAACTCTGTGGGTTTAGGAATAGTGAGGGGAAAAAGCTCACGGTATCTTATTTTCTGCATGACAGTGTCCCACAACATGCTGTCATTAATAATTCACATTTAATAAATGTTAGCTCTGAAATAAGTTTTAGATGTTAAGTATTAATATCTATGGTGTTAGCTTTATATATGTATATAGATAACTGAAACTAGATTTATCTTGACTATGTGTTAAAAACATCTTTTTACAAGTGTGATTGAACATTTACTGTTGGTTAGCATTTGGTAATCACAGTAGCTAATTGAATTAGCTAATTCAAGTAGATCAGTTCTAGCACTTACCTGCATTTTGTGTTTAATATGAAAGAGCTTTTTTTCCAGTTCTATTACATTTCCTAGACTCCTGGTTTTATAGCACAGCCTGAGAATTGCTCAGTCTTGATGCACGGCTCCTATTCTTTGCAATAGCATTTTGCACAAAAGAGGATTGTAAAGCAATGCCATCCCTTGGCACAGTATGGAAGTTTTTTAGTTTAGTTTAATTAACGTATCCTAGAGCTGGTATCCACTTAAAAATGAGACTAGTTGTTTTAAAGTGCCTTTTTTTATTTATTTCATATTGATTAGATCAGGGCGTAATGAGAGACAATTTCAAAGCTGCTGCTGGTACAATGTTGCTGCGGTTTTTTCCATCTCTGCTTTCTCATTTGCCCAAAACACTTAGGGCGCTATAGCTCTGCACGACACGTTGCAGCAAATAGCTTCCATTAGAGGAACTCCTGGTCATTTCCTTTTTTCGCATGGAATGGTATTGGAAAGCCCTTTTAGGCATTTGATGCATTTGATGCTGTATGGGTATGCTAAATGAATAGTTGAATTAGTGACTTCTCCATTATAAAAGGACCGCTTTGGGCTAAGTTTTGAGCAGATATTTCAAGCCACTCTCCCTAAACCCCTCCTGACTTTGGAAAGCTCTTTTGAATGTGTCGTACTTGAGTATAATGGGAGGGAAAATGACAAAAGAGAGAACACAGCAGGCCTGGCTCTCCCTCCGCCTCACGCTTGGCGTATGCGTCTGTACCTGCCTCATGTGGGTATCGCAGCCGCCGGCACGTGCCATGAGGTCTCATTGCCAGTCCGGCTTTGCCCAGGAATGAGCTCCTCTCCCAGTGCAGGGTGCTGGCCTGGAAAGCCTTTTGCCTTCATCTGCATCCTCGCCGACAGCCGGGACCCGGCACCCTCTCTGTGGCTGCTGAGCTCCCGGGATTTCCTCCATCTGGGTGCTGGAGGCGGTTCCCAGGATGGCAGCCGGCAAGCCAGGTCTGAGCTCCCAGCTCAGGGGGTGGTGGGGGCCTGGCACATCTCCGAATGTCCCCTGTTGTGCCCTCCCTGCTGAACACCCCAGGGCTGAGCCATGGCACAGACGGGATCTTGCCGGGATGCTGCCCACCCTGGCAGTGAGCCCTGTGCCTTGCACTGGGAGGGCACCGGGGTCCCTTGCCCGGGTGCCTGGGTACAGGGACAGTCACAGGTCACTCTTTAATGGGTTTCTTGCGCTGAGAGGAGATATTGCAAAGCTGCCTCCCTTCTTCCTTCCCTGAATACCTAGAGCTGTGACCTGGCATGTGCTGTCACCAACAGAGTCGCTCTCCTCTCTGGAAAGGGTTTAAGCAAAGCAGCCTGAGCCTGGGCAGCTCCAAGCCTCCCAGAGCAGCACCGAAAGGACAAAGCACTTTGCAGCCTGCGCAGACAAAGCCAGGGCATCTCTGCTCCTGGAATTTGCTACAGGGCAAGATTCAGCGGGAAGGAAAAAAAAATAGAAGAAAAAGACAAGCCAAGCAAGTACAGAAAATCTAATTGCTGGGGCTGAATGAAGGACAAAGTCTCCCATGGTCTCATCTCCCTTAGGACGAGTTAAGGTGGGGATTCATTGACAGGAGGTACGCAGAGCTGGCTGCACACCAGCTGGTGGCTTTTGGTGCATGGCATTGCGTGCCAGCTGCAACCACGCAGAAGACACCAGCATGCCTGGCATGGGAGGCATCTCCCAAGGTGCTGGAGAAAGATCACACCAAATCCCACAGGCTGTCGCTCCCCGCTAAACCTCAGACCTGGGTGCAGCAGCCTGTGCTGCGGGGAATGCTGCAGAAGCATGGCTTTGCTGTTGGAGCGCAAGTGCTGCCAGGGTGTCCTTTGCGGAGGGGTGTGCGCGTCCCCGTGTGTCCTGTAGGCTGCTGTCTGCCGCTGGATGTGCCTCTTGCTTTCTTACACTGCTTAAAGTCCCAGCACTTCCACCGAGGAGAGGAGGGGCAAGCGCAGCCTCTCCTTGCCACCCTCTTCTACACAGGGGTTTCTGCCTGTGGGTGTGAACCTGGCCCTGCGACATCATCGAAGGCACATTTTGCATCAGACGTGGGGCAGCCAGCCCCACACCTCATGCTCCTGCCTTGCACCGCACTGTTCCAACACAGCGCCCGCTGCTCTCACCGTGCAGGGCTCCTGCTGCCCAAGCGCGACTGAAGGCAGCGCGGGCCGGGCCCTGGGTACCACAAACGCAGGATGGGACCCACAAGCAGCGCTCTGCGAGGGGAAAGGCCCCGCGTTTAAACCAGCCCCTGCATCAGCAGGGCCGTGTCTGCCCAGCGAGCAGGTTTTCCTGGGGATGGGGCCACCCGGCTCCGGCGGTGCCTGCCGCGGGCAGTGCTGGGTTGGAGGAAAGCGGGTTGCTCCCAGCAGACATGCGGTGGGTAATAACCCAGTAAGAAATGCTTGTCTTTCCTGGCTGCCTGACAAAGGCCAAGGCCTTTCATGCTAGAAAATTCTAGCTTGGAAATAAACATTTATAATTGTTTTAATTACCCTTGTGATCTAGTAATTTTGAGGAGAACCGGGAGTGCTGCAGAGCGAATGCTGTTATTACGCTATCACTTTTCAGCAGTCCTTCACCTCAGAGCCAGCAATTTCATCCCAGGAGAAGCCGTGCAAGGTGGTTATTAGTGTGCATCACCACCAGCAGCCGGGTCCCTCCCATCCCTGCCAGGAGCAGCTGCTGGCACAGGCAGCCGCAGCCTGCCCTCACCCCTGTCACCCGAAACGCCATAGTTTAGCAGCTGTCTAACCCAGCGCCTCTGCTCTGCCTTGCTTTAGCACTAACCCACGCTCAGTTTTGGTCTGCTCTTCACGAGCTGATAAAGGAGTAGCAGGGGTTTTGTTGGGGTGGGTGACTGCCAGGTTCGTTTCTGGTGCTTTCTGGAGCATTTTCCAAAGTAGGAGCCTCCTGGATAGCTCCCCAGCCGTGTTACGCAGCACAGCAACAAGTCAAGCAAAACACTCTCCGAGTGTTTCTGTTTACTGGGAATAAATACAGCTTGGCCTCCCTTATCAGCGTGTAGAGCCACTTAATTAATATTACTAAAGCACACGGATGACCCAGGGCCCAGGATCTCCGCAGGGTCCTGTTGCTGTTCATTACCATTGCCCATAATAGCAGCTTGTCCCCAGCAATCCGGTCGCCGGCTGTCGGGGCACACAGGCTTGCTGCACAGGTTTGAGGCGTGCTCCCGTTTGCTCGTAATTTGCCATGGCCGTCCCTCATTCAGATGATGCTCGTCCTGGGGATCGTTCACTGGTTTGCCAGGCATAGGGCTGCCCAGACAGTGATGGTTGCAGAAGGTGGGCCAAAAGCAAGATTTCTTTCCTCTTCTTTATTTTTCTGGTTTACATTCCTTAATACAGAAGCGATGAGAAGGCATTCGCCATTTCAAAAGTTTCAAAATTAGATTGTGTTTTGCTCCTGTAGGTATTTATTTAAATTATGCTTTCCAAGCATAATTTATGCTTTATTTAAAATATGATTTCCAAGAGCCGAGGTAAGGGGAGCACAGCATGTAGTCGTCCTGTCCCACATGCTGAAGCCAACAACATTTATTAAGATGCTGCTGCAGCATGATCAGGAAATATCCCACAGCTCCCCTTGGGATGAAGGCAGGGAGCTCAGCCTTCTCCCCTATCCCACTGAAATCCCATCGCCACTGCTGTCAGCACTGCCTAACCCTTTGCTTCTGCGGTGTGTTTGTTTGCTAGCAAAAATCCTGCGGAAAAGGGCTGTTCAACCTCACCTGCAGCCACCTCAACCTTGTGGAGAAGGAGTATTTTGGGCTGGAGTTCCGCAGCCAGGCTGGGAACCACGTGAGTGGGGCTCGTGGTGTGGGGCTTGTGGCGTGGGGCCCCCACACTGCACCGTGCCATGTCCTCGCAGCAGCCGCCTGCACGGGTGGGGGCACGCCAGCACCTCCCTGAAAATGACACATGGGAAATGTCAATGGCAAGTTTTGCCGTGGTGCCAAAAACGCCTCAAACATGGATGCTACGAGGGGGGGGGTCACCAGCTGGTTGGCAAAGCCCGTTTGCAGCCACGTGGGGTTTCTCCATGGCCGTTTGTGCAGGGTGCCCAGCGGGACAGCTTGCTGCAGCCGAGCTGGCCGGCGTTTTTGTGCTGCGTTCCAGCATAACGCTGCTGCTTTTATTCCGTCTTGTGCCATTTACTCACCCGGTTCTTTGCTTTCTCTTTCAGGTCTGGTTGGAACCGCTAAAACCCATAACAAAGCAAGTTAAAAGTAAGTATTTCAAGAATAAAATTCTGAATCGCTACCAGTGACAGACTAGCGCAGACACGTTTGTGCAGTGTTCTTGCTTGGGGATGGGGGCTCTGGTTTTTTACCTGAGCTCATTTTCTAGTGTGAGGCCGGATTGTTTGCAAAGACCCCGCAGCCTGTATAAAACCCTGTAGGAACACCCCTGCCTTTGCAATCTGCTACCTGCACCATTTTAGGCTTGAGCCGTTAATAGCCTGACAGCTTGGCCGAGGCGCAGGGGCGGCTGCGTGCGTGCGCGTGCGTCGCTGCGCTGGCAGGGCGGTGGGCATCCCTCCCTGCATGCCCTCCCTCCCCCTTGGCAGCTCTCAGCAGCCCAAGCGCCTGCGTGAAGCAGGGGTAGCCCTGTGCCTCGCAGGCTCGGCTGCTCCTCGCCAGCCCCCCAGCCCCCCCGCCACTGCACGGAGATGCTGCGGAGCCTGACCTGAATTCAGGCTCAGCATCCCCTGTCGTGACCGATGTTAACACAGTGCCCCTTTCAGCCTATGCCCGTTTCCACCCCCACGATGAACCAAATGATATTTTCCCCGAAGACACGGCGACTAAGAGGTAGCTGAGAGCACGAGGCCGTGCCCCCAGTATTTGCAGTGGGCAGGCTGCAGTACAGTGTTTGCACAAATTTCCCCGTAAGGGGGGGAGAACGTGTGAAGAGCCTCCCCTTCCTAGGTGCACCAGAAATGGGGTTGTTTCAGGCACCAATTTCTTTTTCCATGTCCCTTCTGGCCTGTCCCTCCAGGAGCTCCTGAGCCGTCCCATGGTGTCCTGGGACAGTCAGTGCCTACAAAATTGCTTCCCTCCCTCCATGTTCTTTGCCTTGGGCTTGGCCGCTTGCTCTCACTCATCCCACAAAAATTCTTTGCCCAAACAGCCTCCCACGGAGCTGTTGCATCCCAAGTGCTTGGATGGCTGAGTTTAATGCACAGCCCCGCTGGTGGCAATTACACCGGGGCTCTGGCCACACTCCAGACACGTACCCCCGGCACTGCTCCACGGAACTCCCCTCCTAGCAGAGGTCTTTGTGACTTAAAGGATTGCTGGGGCATGTTCTCTTTAGTATTATTTAAGTGTCCAACCCCCTGTTCGCTTCCAGTGGTAACACTGGGGGTCTGGGCAGGCTGGTTTTTGGGAGCAGGCTGCAGTCCATGATGTTCAGGGTTTCCATCCCTGCTTTGTAAGGGTCCAGGGTAGTTTACTTTGTAAGGAGACAGCATGTGTGAAGAGAGTTGTAAATGTTCCCAATAGACACGTAAAAGAAAACTTATGAAGATGTTGTGTTTTAAGATCCTAAGGAGGTTCTTTTCAAATTTATGGTGAAATTTTTCCCAGTGGACCCCGGCCATCTGAGAGAAGAGCTGACCAGGTACAGTACTTGTTCTGTTACTTTTTTACCATGCAGTCCTGTATTTTTGCAGTTGTTAAGCATGTATTTAATTCCTTATCTTCATCCACCCGAACATGTCTGTGAGCAGTGGTTATTCTAAGTATTGAAAGAGCTCTGTACTTTGTAAAACAAAACCCAAGAGAATGTCTTTTCTTGATCCTCTGTTTTTAAACAAAATCCACTTGAAGGATCAGCCGTCTTAAGAGGCTGCAATTTTACTGCCAAACGCTTTAGCAGTTGGGCACGGAGTCTGACCGCTCAGTCTAGCTCCTGCCTCAAGCTGTGTTCTGAAAGAACTAAATTTTATTTTTAAAAATGACATTGTTAGCCCTAATGTTTTAGAGAAAGCACTGCGAACAGGAACTAGGAAGAAAAATAAGACAGTGCTTCTGTAGAATGTTAGCCCTGAGAGATGCAAATGCCCTCCAAAGCATATAGGAATGTTAACTCTGAAACCTACTAACGGGCATCTCAATGGCAGGGGCGTACTGTTCATAGTGGTGCCCAGCTACAGCCTTCTGCAGGGGCTGCGTGCTCCTCCTGTGACCCCATGGGCCAGCACCCCTTGGGCTGAGACACGGGCAAGCGCAGGGAGAGGTGCAGGGACAGCCTGCTCCCCTTGCAGCAGAGCCCTCGCGGCTCAGCCCGGCGCCCGGCAGTCTGCTGAGGCCGGCTCCCTGCCAGGACATGCTCCTGTCCCCCTCCACAGGTACCTCTTCACCCTCCAGATCAAGAAGGACCTGGCGCTGGGGCGGCTGCCTTGCAGCGACAAGAGCGCGGCGCTGCTTGTCTCCCACCTGCTGCAGTGTAAGGGCAGGCGAGTGCCTGCAGGGACTGTGCCCCCTCCCCAGGGACCCCGCGCTCCCTGGGGCTTTGGCTCTGTAGCCGGGGTTCCCCCTGCGGTCCCCTCTCCATCCTAACCCACGCTCCCCCGTATGCCCTGCAGCCGAGCTGGGGGACTTCCATGAGGAGACAGACCAGCAGCACCTGGCAACCCACAGGTACCTGCCCAACCAAGAGTACCTGGACAACAAGATCATGCACTACCACCGGAGACACAGGTAAGGGCTGGGCTGTGCCGAGACCACCCACCCAAAGCACCGGCCGGACACCTGCCAGTGGGACTGGTCCCATTAGCAGGCACGGCCGGCGATGGGGCGGGTGTGATGCCAGCAGGCGCATGGCTGAAATGGCATTTTTTCAGCCCATTTCAGCACTTGCCTTCTCACTCTTGTTGCCTCCTGCTGCACTTGTGGCTCCAGAGGGAAGACACCGGCCGAGTCAGACATTCAGCTGCTGGACGTGGCCAGGAAGCTGGAGATGTACGGGATTCGCCCGCACCCCGCCAGCGATGGCGAGGGGACACAGATCAACCTGGCTGTGACACACATGGGCGTGCTGGTCCTGCGGGTGAGCCCGGGGCTCGGGGTGGGCGGACAGCACCTGGGCAGGGTGCCCTCTCCCCACGGGCATCCCCTCCAGTTGCGGGGGGACCTTTGTCCCCTCTGTGTGCTACAAACCCTCCCAAATCCTACGAGGAGTGTGCCCCAGGAGATGTGCAGGTGATGCTCCGGGATGTGGCTGCAGGGCTCAGCCCACCACCCCCACCAGTACCCACTGTGTGCCGCCGTGCCCACCCCCGCTCTGTTGGCCCTTGTTGCCATGAGTGCGGCGGTGTAAGCACCGCAGGTTACACGGCTGCATCACATGTGTTCACCGTATAATCTTCCAGCAAAAATAGCCACCTCACGTCTGTGCAATTACATAATGCTGTAATCACGGTGTAGCTGCAGAATAAATACAGACTTCCTCGCAGCCGGCGTGAAGCAGTGCTTGCCTCCCACACTGGCTAATTCCAACCTGGGAACATCTTGCCAGAGCAGGGAAAAAAAAAATATGTCCTAGCTGTGGGTCTGCTGTTCATAATTAGTGCTGCCAGACCCAGTTATTTATTCAGAGCCATAAACACCCCTCACGTGTGATTAAGGCATCTGTGAGCCCATTAAAACCTGGGCTCTCCCAGAAAGCTCAGAGGGTCTCAGTGCCACAGCATGGAGTGACACAATTTTACCTGGTCCTGCTGCCACACCAGTGTTGTGGGACCGCATCTAAATTGCTACTGTAATACGTATCAATTGATAGGTAATGATAATGAGGGGTAAGGTATGCCTGCAGCCTGCTTAAGCTGAGTTTAGAGGTATGGGAGTGAGCTGCCGTGCTTCCCAGCAAAGGAGAGGAGGGGTTTTATTTCTTCTGGGGGAGTCAATTCTGCATTAACTCATGTGACCTTCGAGCTGGGACAGACAGGACCCTGCCTTGACTTCTGTGAGATTTGTCTTGGGATCCTGCAGTTTTACAAATAGCGTCAGTAGGCAGAGTTAAGCCCTGAACCTCCATCTCTGCTTTTAGGACCAGCTAATGGAGAAGAGAGCCAAACAGCAAAGCCCAGCACCCCTTCCCCAGACCCCAGCAGCACTGAGAGCTGCAGCAGAGAATCACGCGGTGTCCTGCGAGCTCAGGTCCTGGCCCATGGCATTTCTGAATTCCTGGCATGCCCTGTCCTGCCATAACCTCTGTGTCCCTTCTTGCAGGGCAATACAAAGATCAACACGTTCAACTGGTCCAAAATTCGCAAACTGAGTTTCAAGAGGAAGCATTTTCTCATCAAGCTCCACGCCAACGTCTCTGTAAGTACCATGCTGCAGGCAGCTGCCAGGCTCAGGAGCGGGCAGCTGCGGATCGAAGGTCGGCCACGCACAGTCTCTCTGATTTTGAATGAAATCCATTCCTGCTGCTCATGGCTGATGCTCCTTCCCCCTCGAACGTGGCACGTGCCACTCCTGTGTCCCCACCATGGTGCCGCTGCACTGCCTGGAGCCACCAGCAGCCCGGTGTGAG
The DNA here is from genome assembly GCF_015220075.1 of Falco rusticolus. Taxonomy (NCBI): domain Eukaryota; kingdom Metazoa; phylum Chordata; class Aves; order Falconiformes; family Falconidae; genus Falco; species Falco rusticolus. The sequence continues at coordinate 14,530,836 of NC_051200.1, read as the reverse complement.
ATTTTGGGGGGTCAGGAGGGCAAACAGCAGAGCCTGGCTCCGCACCCTGAGACCGGCTGGCTTGTCTCTGGCCGTGCAGGAGCTGTGCAAGGACACGCTGGAGTTCACCATGGTGAGCCGGGACACCTGCAAGGCTTTCTGGAAGACATGCGTGGAGTACCATGCCTTCTTCAGGCTGTCTGAAGAGCCCAAGTCAAAGCCCAAAGCCCTTCTGTGCAGCAAGGGCTCCAGTTTCCGCTACAGGTAAAGTCCCGGGGGAAAACCCAACTGCTGGGGCCGGGAAGGGCGTGGGGACAGCCCTGAGCTTCCCCTTGGTGTTGGCCCCGGCTGGATGCGGGTGGGGGGTGGGGGTGATGCCCACCAGCTGCTTTTCCTGGAGAGACCATTGCTTCGGTCCTGCTATGCCCCCTCCCCTCACCCGGGGCACGGGGGTCCCCCCAGGGCTGGGGCTGGGGGTGTTGCTCACACTCTCCCTCTGTGCTGCAGCGGGAGGACGCAGCGGCAGCTGCTGGAGCATGGGAGGAAGGCAAAGATGAAGAGCCTGCCCTTCGAGAGGTACCGGGGGGCACGGAGAGGGGCAGTGCCCAGGTGGGGGCAGGGCACAGGACCCTCCTGGCCACGCACCCACCCACCCACCCTCTTGGTCTTGCAGGAAGCACTACACATCCCGCTACGACGAGAGGCAGTGCCGCTCCTCCCCAGACCTTCTGACGGACGTCTCGAAGCAGGTATGTCCCCGTGGGGTCCGCGATAGGCAGGGCCGTGCCCGGGGGGTGTCTTGGCATTGCAGCCCAAGCCAGACCCTCAGCTCTGGGGGCTCGTTGCCAGCCCCACTCTGTCCCCCCGCCCAGCTGGGGGTCTGGGTGCCCACCCTCTGCCCCTGCTCAGGTGGAGGAGCTGCGCCTGGCCTACGGCGGCCGGGGGTCCTACCACGCCAACGGGGTGCACGCCTCCGAGCCCACGCTGGACAGCCGGCGCCGGAGCTCCACCGTGGAAGTGACGTTTGCCACCGAGCTGGAGCGCTCCAAGCCCGAAGCATCGCCCGCCTTCCTGCCCCACTCCAAAAGCTCGTCCGCCTTCCCCCTGCTCTACGCCGAGCTGGAGCTGGAGCGGGCGTGGGAGCCCACCGACCACTTCGGCGCCAGAAACCCTTTGACATCCTTTCGGCCCCACCACCAGTTTGCCGGGAACAGTAAAAGCACCTCGGTGGGCAACATGCAGGAGGTGACTGCCCGGCCGCTGGTGTACACAGACGTGCCGTGTCCCCCGCCCGCGGCTGCCCTGCCCCCACAGGTCCTCTTCTACCTGGACAGGCCCCCACAGCCCCCGTGCCATGCACTGGCACCCGGCGAAGACGCGGCAGGACCAGTGGGTGGATGTGGCCCTGTGGCAGCAAAGCCCCCCAGGCAGAGCCCGAGCGGCACCTGGACCGGGGAGTTCCATCGCGCGGCTGCGTGCACGGCAGCAGGCACGAGCATGGCCCCAGTGCAGGAGAGCAGGTCGCTGGCTCGCTCCTTTGATTACGGCCTTCAGGAGCAGCCTCCCAAGCGGTCTTGGAGCCAGTCGGACATGAAAACCATCCGCTTCCCCTACGGCTCCGAGTTCCGGCCCCTGGGGCCGTGCCCTGCCCTGAGCAGCCGGAAAGCAGGCGTGTTTTGGCACGTGCCGGCCCAGCAAGGGCTGGTGCCGGGGCTGCGGCGTTCCACCGAGCGCTACCTGGGCAGCAGCACCGAGTCCAGCGACTCCGACTCCGACCTCCTGGCCGCTGACTACTGCTCCCTCTACGGCCGGGTGCTGCGGTCACCCATGGCCCGGGTGCGGCTGTCCTCTGGCAGCCTCCAGCTGGATGAAGAGGACGAGGAGGCGTCCTTCGCCACCAGTGCTGCTGAAGAGAGGACTTGCAGAGGGGCCTCCAGGTATTTCACCTAGGTGCCTGACACCAGCCGGAGGGAGCAGAGGTGGCCAGGGTGACAACCTTGCTTGCAGGGCCGCTTACCGCTTGGAAAACATGGATGGGTTTTTTAGTGCCAGGGCTCTTAGCTACAGAGGATGTGCTAATGGACAACAAGGGAGCATTCAGAAGTCGTACTCGACTCCTGCACCATGCTTGGAAGCCGGTGCATCTCCGCCACCACACACAAGGGGCCAGGGTTCTCCTAGAGCCCTGCAAGGACCTCATGTCCTGCCCAAGCTGGTGGCTGCTGGCCATGCTTGGAGTTCAACCATTGGAATCTTCATCAAGCAAAGGAGGGAGAAAAAAGAAAAAGAGGTATCTCATGGAAGGGTTTAAACATCTGTTTTTTCACAGCTGCAGGGAAGCACAGTGGTGGGAAAGGTTTTTGAGGTCTGTTTGGAGAGGAGCAGGATTTTCAGGAGAGGCTGCTCTGGGAGCTGAACGCTGTGGACACGGCCAGTGCCCCAGCATGGAGCCCCCCTCCTCCATCCTGCCTCTCCTCCCTCCAGCACCTGCCCCTCGAGGACAAGGTCATATGTGTGGGGTGCTGCTTGTGATGCTTTAAGCCACGGAGCAAGCAAACTGCTCTGCTTTCTTGCTGGCCAGTTTAGTGCATTACCTGTCCCTAAGAAACATCTCAGCCGTGCTTGTAAATCATTTAGCAGCATCCCACAGCAAGCTCTGGCAAATAGGTTAATAAATGATACTGTGTAGCTCTGCTTTTCTCAGGCCCGTTAGCTTTATTTTCTGGCCTCCACAGCCCTGCTACCTCAGTGCCCTGCTTAAATCTTGGTCCCCCAGATCAGGCCTCAGTTAAGCAGCATGGGGAAGAAGTTCTCAAGGAAGGGGCAGGAAAGAAACAGGCAGCTGGTGCTCACCCTTGGCATTAGGAAGTCTGCTGGAACCATGGTGCTTCGCAGCTTCCCTGTTTGCTACAGGTGTGCACCCTTGTTTTTACCAGGGCTGTTTCTAGCTATAAAGAAGGAGCAGGAGATGGGACTGCTCATCATCCACGGTGTGGATGGTTTATCTATTGCTCCCTAGAAGGGAAAAGGTATAAAGACACTTCCTGGCAGTTGTTTTTATAACAAGAACTTATTATTACCCTAAACCTACTCAGAAAAATGGAGAATGATGACACCTCTGTAAGATTTTAGGGGAGGATCTTATTACCTTTCTTTAAGAACAACCCTGTACGCATCTGTAGGACATGACTGTAAGGCGTGGGACAGCCCATTAAATCTACAGTTGAGAAACAACCGCGGCCTGCTAGAATGGATTTCAGAAACAAGGAAGCTGGGACAGAGACAGAAAATAGGTTAAAATGTAAAAAGAACTTGGCTTACGGGTACTGCTCACCCTGCGCATCGCTGTCCTTTGTTTTAGAAGCTGGGCAATAAAAATCAGTTGCTCCCACCAGAGTTTTGGGTTGCTCCTTCTGCCCTGTGCAGCCTGGACCCCCCAGCCCACCTTTCCCTGCACCCCCAGCTCCCCGGCAGCTCTCACTGCTCCATGGAGCTGCTGGGCTGGCTTCCCTCTCACACAGCTGCTTGCCAGCTCCCTCTGTGCCCTCACTGTCTCAGCAACTGGAAAGACTCACCAAGATCCCTGAATGCTGCTGAAAACAACCACATTCTTGGTTAGCTGCCCAAAGAAACGCATTAGATCAACAAGAGAGCACACTGTAAGGTTTGCTTTTGCTCCTGGTTACCCTGTGCTGAGGAAGCTGTCAGCTACAGGGAGCCCACATGCTGCTCTGGCACGTTCCATTAAAAAAAGGGATAACCTTTCTGGTTATAAAGAATTCTTTCTTTCCCTTCCCAAAGCTCTGCACCTTGGGAAGAGCAAGAACCACCACTCACTACAGCATTTAAGCATGGCAGTCTACATGCATGATTTGGTAAGAGGGTTAAAAAACCCAGCAGCATCAAATACAGACTGCGCACACAGCCCTCGGAGAAATGCCCCTTACGGGTCACGCCTACAGCACACAGGCAAACTTACAATCACTGTTAGCTCCTGAAAGCATGTGGAGACACAGGCAAAGCCTGGCCCGGGTCAGCTTTACCTTGAGCATATCCCAGAACAGACACACAGTCCCACACCAACAGGGATCAGCATACAGCCACACCACCCGATCTCCAGGAGCTGCCACCTCCGGCATTCAGGACTACACTGGGAAAACAATATTGAAAAGGAGAAACAAGAACTTAGGAACTATTTTGGGGTTTTTTCCATTGACTAGAGAGCACAGCGTGTGCACTGTGCCTTAGCACATCCTACACGATGGTCAACAACAGCAGAGGAACAAAGCAGCTTGTAAGTGACAGAAATTAATGTCACCAAGCTAGATTCATTCACTGCATGAACCGGCTTTCTTGGGACCGGCTGAAATAGAGGAACAATCGCAGTAAGCAGTGGTTTACATGTCAAGGAACAACTGAAAGCACCCTTGAGTGAGTCCTTTTCCCCATGGTTCCCACTCAGTCTTAATCACCCAGGAGAGGCAAGAACATCTATTGTGTTTCACTAGGGAAGAAAACGAGGATGAAGAAAGGACATGGAATGACCTGGTCTGCTGAGGGTGAAAGACAGGTACCCAGAAACTGTAAACTTTCATGGCCCTTACACAAGCAAGGATTATGAAAGGGGGCACAGCAGCATTACAGTGTCAAAACACGAAGCTACTTAGTGCATTTAGACTGAAGTAACAGGTTCACATTAGCTTTATCTGAAAGTGATGTATCTTATCTTAAGATTCAGACGCACGATGTTCAGCACCTGTTTCGGTAGAAGTGCGCGCGTTAGGATACAAAAAGAAGCAAAATGTACACAGTATACAAAGAACTTCAGTTTGGAGAAGCACTAAGACAGGTTTCAGTGTATTCACCTCATCTCTGTATTAAGTGTTACTACATTTATTGGCAAAATGTGAAATAAGACAAGCCAACATACATACCACTAAAACTTTGCAAAGAAAATAATTTTATTCCAGTGTTAAGTCATAAAACAGCGTGATAAAAATCAGACCTTTAACAATTGCTAAACTTTGTGCAAACACATTAAGAACCTAGGTACTCTCCTATTCAGCTACAGACATTCAACTGAATGCAAGAACAGGTGGTTACGTTACTACATGCTTACTGTACGGAGTCATACTACAGGAGTCAGAGACCACGGGTTTTAAGAATGGTTACACTGCTAAAGGACTCACCTACCCAAGAACAAATACATTTCTCTATTCTGCGATTCAGACTACTTTGACAAGACTACTTCAGTATCAATTCTTCTCAATCTACAGTGGGAAGCCTAGCGAACCAAACAAGCGAGAAGATGGTGCCTGCATGAATATTTCGATATATCTTTCCGTTAGCTATCTGCCAGCAACAGAATACTGCTGATTAAGTTACACAGTTCATCAATAACTAACACACGGTGGGGAAAAAAGACAACTGTTCTCTGGAAACCAGTAATACAGATAGCCATTCTTAGGAGTTATAGTCATATATAGTTATGACGCACAGAGATTTTAGGTGCGGAAATACCATATGCAGTACAATAAAAAAAACTTCCTGAATGGACTGTGCTGCAAGAGAAAAAGGCTGTATTATACACACACGGATGAGTTTTTCCCCACGCTGTCCTACGAGGTAGGTATACATCCCACCCATTTCACCGGAAAAGAAGAGGCACCATAGGTTCAGCAACTTGTTGAAGTCGTATCACAAACAGGACAAGTTCCAATTTCCCAATTAATTCACTAACCCTACCTACCCAGAATCATTTACAGAGTTGCATAGATTAAAGACCCTGTGTCAACAGGATAGAGCCACCAGTTACAAAATTGGGAGGAATTCCCATCACCTCTCCCCTCGGTCTCCCACATAAAATGAATGCCTTAAGGGAAGCGACATGTAAGTAAAAACATTTTTAATTCTGAGAAATCTGGATGGAGTTCTTTAAAATGAGATCTGGGCTGAGACTGCTGAAGGGAAAGCCGAGGTAACTGTGGCACAGGCATTTTTCTACCTCCCCTCCACAATGACAAGTTCACAATGACATCAGAGTGTTCCGACACCTCTACCATGTTGTCACTAGCCACGCCTGTTCATCTGAGCACACAGATCCTGAAGGCTCCTCTTTAGGAATGGAATCAAACTGACCCCTGGGGTTGCTCCATCCATTCCCTGTGGCGTAGCAACTAGTAGGTGTCCTCCAGACAAGAACAGCATGGGGTGGGGGCCCAAACTTTTTCAAAGCAACCATGCGACTCTGTGCCAGGAACACCTTTCTTGAAGTAGAACACAAGTTTGTAAGAGGCATATCCACACCTCTGCACAGCTACTAAAATCCAAAACAGAACAACAGAACAAGCTCATGAAAGTTTACAGAACTTAAATATTTATTTTTAAACCATTTAACCCCCCCCAAAACACTGAAATAAGCTTCATCTATAAACAGATTTACAAGACTAACAACTACAGAAGCTAGAGGAACACTACAATTTGTTTCTGTGATGCAGTTATTTTGTAAAGCTTCAGATCAACTGTATTTACAACTTTTGCTGCTTTTACATTTATAAAAATATTTATTTAATCCATAACATTGTTTTCAAAAACTATTTCCAGACTTTTTTTCTCAGATATAAATTCTAATTGAATTTCAGTTATATAGCAGATGAAAGTTTTAAACAGAAACATTTTTTTAAAATTAAAACAAGGAGTTAAAAGTAATTTTTTTACAGTGTAGGCACCATTGAAAATAATTGTCCTTGGCATATCTAACCACCATCTCTCACAAGTGTCCTTTATATAAAAACGATGTAATGGCAACATTTGACTAAAAATGCAGTATTTACTTGCACACCATTACTTTTTCAGTATTTGGCAGATATATTTCAGATTCTTTAAAATGACTTTTGTGCAAAAACAAAATGTGCAGGTCTGAACCATAAAATAAACACACCCAGCTTTTATCAAAAATAAATTTACACCAACAGTTCCACAACTAAGTATTGAAAAACAATCCCAGTTCAAAACTTCAGCATAATATACATACTGGGTTGAAAAAGGGAAAAAAAAACCCCAAAAGAGAAGATATTACCCAACTAGCAGTACCATAAATATATAACTGAAAGCAACTTTATAGTCTTACCTACTTCTTATGAAAAAAAAAAAAAAAAAATCACTCCGTACTGCACAGTACTACCTTTTTGTGAAAGAATATCTATAACTCCGTTATTTGCATATTAACTGGTAAATACATATTTAAAATACACTTTCAGAAAATTATAAACAAATTATGCTGATGTACTGTATTTAACGTACTTAAGAACAAAAATGTGTATAAATATCTTACAGGAGAAACAACACCACCACACAGAACGCTGGTGTTACACTTATACCTGCTTGTGAGGTATGTATCATGTGACGCTCGGCTTCTCTGGCTCCCTTCCACCCAGGCATGTATACTCAGAGGAAAAAAATTAAATTAAGTTAAACTGGACTTCAGGTATTGTCCATTATTGCCAAAAGCCCCACCCCCTCAACTGTATTGCTCTAAATTTTCCTACCATGATGATATAAGATTGAATTACTACTTCAAAACCTGTTCTAAAAGGTAATACATATACTGTACATCAGGATACACCTGTTGCTACATATCACCTGCAAACTATTGACATATTGCTCTCAAATATATTTAATCATAGAGCTGCCTAAAATACTGTACCAATTTAGAATTATAATAGATACTGTTGCAGGTTTTTCAGGGCACGATAACTATATGCTGGTTGAAGCAGGTGCTACAGCAATACCCTTGCCACTACATTACATGTTTTGAATACGCTTGTGAGAAAGCTATTTTCTCTGAAGCTTGTTAGTGATTTACAAAAGTTTAACTCATGAATACAAAAGACCTGTACATCCCCATGTACAGGAACAAAATAGCATCAAAACATACTGTACTTGCACTTTCTATTAACTAAAGTAATGGTTATTTCTAAAAGCAAAACTGCACCTCAACATTTATCAGATTAAACAGGTGAAACTACAATATTAAAAGTTGTTCTTTACAAAATAATTTCCTGAAAATATAAAACCATGTGCACTGCCACAAAATAGTTGAGTAGGTTCTTTCAAATCCTCAATCACCATCAATATGTTGCAAAGATCCAAAAGGCACAAGGAGCTCATGAGCTAAGCACTGCCAAGCTTGAAGTAGTTTTGGTGGGTTTCACTGGGTCCATACGAAACAGCAGTCAATTATGTGAAGTTTCTTAGGATGAGTCATTAACAGAAAATCTATGGATAAAAAAATGCAAGTAAGAATTTTGTTAATTATATTGTTTCAGCTTGGCTAACAGCACATAACTGTTTGCATCATTAAACTCATATATGCCTTCATCTCAACAGTTTATAGGAATAAAACCCCATCAGAAGTGACATTCTAAAAAAAAAAAATAAAAAAAATCGCTACAAAGAGAAGTTAAACGATCGTCCTGCTCCCTTACTGGCTACAAATATGCTTACAACAAAATAGCAGGCTAAATTAAAGGAAGCAAGGTATAACAACTACAGTAAAATTGCAGCACTAGACCAAACAGATACAGTAATTGTTACCATTAGTTTTAGTCTCAAACAGAAGTGTTACTTCTAACTACCAAAGCTCAAAGTTTAAAAGCCCGGGGCACAGAAGATATTTCACTTAACGCTAAAGCACTCAGATTTACCCAACATAGGCTGTTCAGTGTCAGCTAGCCTTGCCTGTGCATAAGTTCTTACTATAAAATTTTTCTTTTAATTTATTTTTTTTAAAACAATGAATACAAAAAAATTCCTGAACTTACTTCTGAAATTTCTCCATAAGTTTCTTCACCATTTTATCTGTGATCCCTGGACACGTTGCTTCTGCCACATTGATGCTTTTCTCAAGTTCCTCAATTGCTTTCTTTCTGCTAGCATTATTTGTGTCCTGCTGTTTGAGCTGGGTAGCAAACCAAAACAGATAAAACTTATAAAAGTTATCAGGCATTGGGTAATATTTTCCAAGAAGTTTTTTAAGTCAAAAGGCTTACCTCAGCAAACACAGGCGTGATTATCATAGTTAAACAACTCAGGGTTTTAACAAGATCCTGATCCTGAAAGTTAACAAATAAGGATTACATTAGCATATTCCTATACAACATATACAGTGAATTTAACACAGCACGTGATTTTGGAAGTTCAGTTAAATTCAACAAAGCACTTGAAATATGTTACAAAACCAATCAAGGCCCAATATATCAAACACTATGTGATATGGAAACAGATGCCTGATGACATATCTGAAACAATATCATATATCATCAGAAAAACAGTTCAGTTTTTCCTCTCTAACATTACACACGTCTTGAAAATTCACATCTCTATGAACAGATACTGATCTATTAGTATGCAGTGTATTTCGCACTGAAGGCTGACATGGGCATAGGAAGTATCACTAACAAGCATCATCTCTTGAACTACAAAAATATAGTTACTTCTTATGAAAAGTGAGTAATTGCTAAGTTTACCACTATCTTCCTTAAACTGGCTTCAAAACCAGCACTTAGAAAGAACTCTTCAGACTGCACATACCGTCCCATTCTGTAGCTTCTTTGCATCTGGCTTCTTTCGAACTGTTGTAAAGCTCCACTCAGGATGAGAGTTATTTTCTTTGTTACTGGACTCCCTGAAGGAAAGGGATACGATGTACATAATACTAGCCACAACATAACACTCGGCAAGCATAGGTAACCCAAATACATTATAAATCTCTATGGATTAGTTCCACATTCCTTAAAATAAGGAAACTGGGTATCGAAGCATTAACTGAACTTTAAAGAAAAACAACTTGAAAGGCTGAATAAACTGAAATACCATCAAAGCAAAGAGAAGATGTTATCTACACATAAAGCCTACCTTCTCCCATGGCATCCCATTTAAAGTTACCTGATAGCCAGAAACGCAAGAGACTTACAGAATGTATGTTCCACAGGCATTGTACAAACTTCTTCACACACCTCACCCTTGCTCTGCAATGTTTCTAATTGTGATTCATTGGTTTTGGTACAACCACTAGCCTCAGACTAGGCAATACACAGAACTTAAACAGAACTGAAATTGAGTTCAGAGAGAGAAAGCTTAAAGAGATAATGAGCGCACAACTTATGTATTAGACTTTAGGGTCATAAAGGGGTTTTCTTGAAAGAAGCCAATGAAAAACATACGGAACAGAGACAGATGTACAGAAGAGGTGTTAATTACAAAGAGAAACTGCAACAAACCTACTTCAGTAACATTATTTAAAAAAGAAAAAAGAAAAGCCAAAAGGAGACTAAACTGAAAAGAAACTTACGAATCTGAACCATCGGAATCACTTTCATCACTACTATGTCCCTCTGCTTTCCATCTCTTAAACCTATCAATCAGTTCTGTCAGATATGAAGTCTTCTTGGCATTTTTCATAATGAATTTGTGCTTCAGAAGTTCTTTTGCAGTGGGACGCTGAAAGAAACACTTTAAATATTTAAAGTTATGCTAACATTTCATGATTTTAAATGTTAATAAGGGAGATTTAGTAAGACAACTGACTCCTAAAGCTAACTCATAAAGCATCAGGAAATTACTGAAACAGGAAGTCAAGAAAACCAGTAATCCACATTTACAAGCACTCTAAAAATATGATCAAGTCCCACACAGACTATACTCCTTATCCTTCTATGCTAGAAGGTACACACCCAGGAAAATGACTAATCAAAATTGTCCAATGCAACGTTTCCTTGTAAGCAGAATTCAGACAGGCAGAAAAAGTTCTGCCGGAGGGGGGAAAAAAAAAAAAAAAAGAAAGAAAAAAAAAAAAAAAAAGATTCTCTCCTCTGTTAAAGTTTCTCTTCTGACATTATCCTAGGTTTGAGTGCATTTTAGGAAGCTGTCCCTGCCACCATAATTTCTTTCAGCATTCTCCCTCCTCCCTTCAGTATTTTAAACAAAAGACACCAGGATGGAGACACAGCTATTAAAAAGCACCACTACCGTTTACAGTGGAAAGTACACTCTCTAAAATTATTTCAACTATGACATGCTACACCAGCAAAATACTTCACAAGCATGAGAGAGTAGAAAACAAAACCAAAACGTCTATATATACACACACACACACACATATATCTCTCTACTCACAAATGTTGGGTCCTTATTCAGACACGCATCAATGAATTCTTTAAAAGGTTTACTGAATTCTCCTAATAACGTCGGAGGATTGTTTTTCGGTATGAGAAATAGAACTCTCATCGGATGCATATCAGAGTTGGGAGGCTCCCCTTTGGCTAGTTCAATAGCAGTGATTCCCAATGACCAGATGTCAGCCTGAGAAGGGAAAAGTTACTTTTAGTTCAAAATTTAGTTCAAAATATTGTGACTAAGCATTTAATAACTGAAATCTTCACATATACTTCATCTATCTATAAAATTATTTTTGCTCTAAGTAGACAATGCACAAAGATTCCTTTCTAATACTTGAAGGCTATAATTCCCAAAGGCCTGGCTGACTTAGTCTTTAAAGACAAACATCTACAACATCACTTTTATTGCACACTTGCTGTTGCAACACTGTCAGCAAACGCACCTAAATGCACATGCTTTTGGAAAAACCTTCAGAAACGTTAATCTCCCTCTGATTTTTTTCTACATAATGAATTACACATTGCCACTAATTTCCTATGCCCAATTCAGATTTTTGTCTGGGTAGAAAAACTGCATGCCGACGGTACTTTTTAAAACTGTAGATGCACTGAGGTATCCAACCTTTTTAGAAACCTCACTCTAAAGGAACAAAGCAGAAAGCTGAATGAAATCCAGCAGGTGATCATTTCTTTCCTAACAGCCTGCTTGATGAATTTAGCTAGAAGATGATCAACTAGTTAGACCTGAAATACCAAGTTCACAGTGTAAGTTTTTGAAGAATAATGAAGTGGTATTTATTTTAGCTAAAGGTAAGCATTATAAAAAATTCTGTCTTTCTACCAAAATACCTTATGAACTATAAAATTATTTCCCAATTTAGAGATTTTTCCCAAGTGAAATATACACTACTTGCATCTTCTTAGATGAGCTACAATAGCTATTAAGGTCACTAAAGATGCTTCACATTAAAAAGTGGCTGGCAATGATTGACTACGCTTGGCACAGAAGTCACAAATTGAAGTTGCCCATAGAGTAAACAAGAGTTACAGTTTGCAACTCTCCAATATTCCTTTCCTATTCACAAGAACTAAAATACCTGCACTTAATATTGAAGAATTAAACTAGTTCACTGTTTATTACTGAAATATCATAACCAACAACTACATGTTGGAGCAAAATGTCTTGAAAGAAGAGATAGGGCTTGTAAATCTCTACCACTGCGAAGATGTATGAATTTATTTTTTATTTTCTGTCATTTTGAAGTAGGGACAGAAGGAGAAAGGTTAGAATTCAGTCCAGGTGCCAAAATACGCGTCAGTATTAGTCTAGAAATTGACGTGTATCCTGTCCAAAACCCTTCTTCTGTCCTATCAAAGGCTTGCATCTTCTGTGCTTTCCCACCAGCCTTTTGGCATAGAAAGAAAAGGGAGAGGGCACTGCTCTCACAACATATTGAGGCGATATGGAAGGCAGAAGATTAGGTTGCTGGGAGAACATAAATGAGGGGTGATACAGCTGATTTATACACAGGGCAAGCAGAGACAAATTATTCTCAATTCAACCGGACTACACGCATTTTCAAAGCAGGGTAGAGCCCTTTTCCAAAATGCCCTGGGGAGCACGTTACAGTTGCACCACTGAAACCCTAAACATGAGAACTACAACATACGTCTTTCTTATCAGCAAGAACCCTTGTGACATGTACAAAAATGCCATCAAGTCTGAAGGATCTTGGGAAAGTCTCCTGAAGTGTGAATATCTTCAAGACATCTCAGATATTCAACAGTCTTTTCTTTATGTGCACATCACAAGAACAGTTACAGTTGAGAAAAAAATTGTATGAAAGTATTACTTTGCGTATACCAAGATTTTTAGATTTCTTGCTATCTAAAGTTGCATCCACAGGGTGTAGAAAACCCAATGCCAGCAAAATACACTGCCATTTCACTAGCCATACATAGGTCATCTTGTAGGTATACACACGGGAGAAGAGGGGACTGTTCCCTCTTATTGTCACTTCTAGCAGCAGTTCCCAACCATCAGAACAACATGGCAGAGGTCTGCTTTTCTACTGTTAGTTCACATAAGGAAGCTCTCCTTTGCAATCGGTCATCCATCAACAGCTCCCATGACAAAGAAATGTACAAGGTACTGTAATGCTACCACAGCTACCCATCAAGTAAATTTTTTTGCTCCTCAGGATCAGTCACCTATGCTAAAACCTTCAGCATTACACAGGTCCTCAGAAATACCACTGAAGAAATTATATCCAGAGCTGTTTCTAAAAATCTGAGGAAAGAGTAACATTTCAGCCACCATCTTGGCTTTAAATAAGCTGATAAGTTTTGATGGCATTCTAATTTGTGAAAACTTTACCACTGTTTGAATTAAATGCAAAACATTGAATTGAAATTAAAAACAAACCAACCAACTAACCCACAACACTGAAAGCATCCAGGGAGTTTCTCTGAAAGAATCTTGACTAGAAAGTATCATTTTACTTAGTGATTTGCATGTGTCTTGCATGCGAGTACAGTGACATATAACTACTGTGTAAGAACAATTCAATTGTACCTTTAATTTTATTATTTGAAATCCACTTTTTTTTCTCCATACTAATAGAGCTAAAACCACAAAAATCAAAGGCATTTCTGTTGGATCTGCAGATACACAGAAAAGGTATTCTACTTTCATACTTACTTTTGAATCATACGCTGACTGCTGAATAACTTCAGGTGCCATCCAAAATGGAGTTCCAACAAAGGTATTCCTCTTAATTTGCGTGTCTGTCAGCTGCCCAGCAACTCCAAAATCAGCAAGCTTAACATCACCTTGCTCTGATAACAAGACATTGGCAGCTGCCACAAGGGAAAAACATAGTATCTCAATTAGAATACTGCTCTTATGATTTTTAAAGGCTTTAACAAAGTAACATTTAAAATGTTATGCACCTTTTATATCCCTGTGAATTTTCTTCTCTGAGTGTAGGTAGTCAAGACCTTTCAAGATTTCCTTTAGCATGGTAGCAATCTGGAACTCGTCAAACGGGCCAGCACGCAGCTTTAGAAAAAAGACACATTAAAATAATTTTAGTCTTGTATCTAATTTTTGCCTTGTTATTGATTTAATTAAATCTTAAACTTGAAAGATTTTTTTAAAGAACTAACAGAATTAACAGAATATTTAATAAAGTATGTCAACATTCTATCAGAAACAGGTGCCAATGGAATGATCATCTTTACATGTCCTCTATTGATAATACATTGAAAATGCTGGTACTTTCCTACTGCATACAGTATGCACTCCCCTCAGCACGCAACGCACGTGAAAAGCTTAACATAAAGTTATAGTTTCTTACAGACAGCAAACACTTCAGACTGAATTTTGCACTTTAGATTAAGCAAATGAAGAAATTCAGTTTATTTCGAAATAAATTAGTCTATTGACTGTGGGGTTTAAAATTTATGATGCATTCTTTTTTCTTGTTCCAGCATTTTTGATACCATGCTTGCTTTTGCATCAAGAACATAATGTGCTACTATAAAGTTGCTAGTATGGAATAAGGGTAAGCTTTGCACATTAGAAAGCTATGTAAATAAAACAGAAGCAATTAAGGTGGGTGATTCTGCTATAAAAAAATATCAACACAGCACTGAAACAGAGAACACCATGAAATTATGGTATGGCAAAGTGAGGTAAATGTGGCAAAACTTAAAGTTTTATTCTTCAGTGGTTTCAATGTCACTAGTAAAGGCTATTTCACAATTTCTGACAACTCCACAATTATTCAAGTGTTAAGAGTACATATGTCACAGCTCATTTCTCAAAAAGACCAAGTTCCAGAGCTACAAAGTACTACATGCTACACGTAATTACTATGCTTTTACATTCCTGTAGCTGAGTTGATGCGATGTAATTTCATTAAGAAGTTTAACTCAATTTGTGAAGCGAAGCACATACTTCAGCTCTTGCAGACAGGACCACTGTTAGCAAATATGTAATGAACACACCATTCTGTAATACTGAAGACATGACATGTTTCCTTCACAATCACACAAACAAAGACTGAGTTGTATTATCTTACAGGAAAGGGTGGGCCTCTACGCTTTACAGCTGAGGCAGAGCTGTACTGAAAGTATGGGGAAACCACATCCATACAGTGAACTGTGCTCTTGTACTCTCTAAGCTACATCCCTCATGAATGCTGCACTATCTTAAGTAAAAGGCACTTTCATGCTTAACTGAAAATACCCGAAAATGGAAAATCCAACACCTTTTAACCAGTTAAAACTAACCGTACTCTGTGGGCACACACTTCATTCATTCCTGAGACCCAATCCCAAAGGAAACATTTTTTTATTCGAGTGTAATGAATTCTACCAGGGGGCGGAGATATGGGAGGGGCTGCCAACATAAAACCCAAAACCCACCACATATGGCAAGAACAGTACTTCTCCTCATACTAAGAAAAAAAAATTGCCTTACATTTGACTGAGAACAAATGGATGCTTCCTAATGCTTAGGGACAAACAGTAAAAACAAAAAAATCAGCATCAATTCAATATAACAGAATTATCATTCAAATTCACACTTTTTGGAGCATTACAATGTAGCAGTGATGTGATTAGCAGTTGCCTCCAGGGACTAGATTATATATAAACAGATATGAAAGCACAATGAAACAAGGTTCACTAGTACTTATAATGCAAAAAAATCATATACTTACAAGATCCAAAGCTGACCCTCCACCCAAATATTCCATTATTATCCATAGTTTTGTGCCCTGTAAAGGAAGGCATGAGGTGTTAGAAGTCCAAGGCTGCCACAGAAAAAAAACCCCATGTATCTGAATAGACTACCTGCATACTATTAGGAGAACACAAATGCAGAGTCCCGTTAATCACCAAGTTACAGGTAATTACTTCTTGTATCACACAGCTCCTGTGCAAGTTGTCTAAATATCAATTAAATTTTAACTTCTGTATTTAAAAAAGCAACAAACACCACCACCACTCCTCCCGCCAATCATTTTCCACTGACACCTAAAAAAGTTCACCCAAAGCAACAGAACTTCGAGAAGAAAGTGATTTGGTGGTGGCTTAAGTTTAAACTAAGTGTTTAAATGTAAGGCTGTAGTTCTTACGAAAGACTGTCTTTGCATTACAACTATTTATTCCAGCCTTTTGTGATACAGAAGCATTACAATAGGAAACGTTCTTGTAACATCACCACACCTCTCATCTCAGGAAAATACTTAGAACTTACTTTAATTTTGAGCAAGTGAGGGAGTATGAACACGCTTCAAAGACAACAGAAATGTAAAGCCTAATGGAGGCAGCTGCTAAGTGCCTCTTCAGCTACACGGTAACTGGGCAAGTGTGTATCTAACATGCCTGCAAGTGTCAACTTGAAGTTGTCAGATCCATCAAAAAGTGAGAACTGATAGCCCTTGAATATGCTTGTACCTAAGGACTTACAGCCTACCACAAAACATGCTTGCTACCCTAGGGGCAGCTCCAATTTTCAGGTACAAAGCTGCGCAACCACCAGCCAGGAGAAACTGCACTGCCAGGCTTGGAACCCTACAAAAGTGCTCAGGTTTCTGAAGTTTTCCAATCAGAGATTTGAAATCAGCCATTAAAAGGTCGAAGATAAGAGCAACGTAGTTCAATAAAAAGTATGACTTAAGGCACCTATCTTAGGATTATATTTTTTAAAATTATTTCTAGTAATATTGCAAAGTTCATGTACACTTCCACTATGGGCTATATGTGAGTTTCTGTTTTCTTTGTGGAGATGTCTCTACTAGAATACTAGAACTGACAAATACTTCTAACACTGGTTTTTAGATGCTGACTTTGCCCTTGGTATGTAGCTGGTTCACACACAAAACTCGAAAGATTTGGTATCAGATCTACAGAGTGTATGTTTCAAAACTGGGATCTTCTGCTATTTGCTCGCCAGAGTCCCCTCACATTTCAGAAGAAACCAAAATATTAATCTATGGGCTACTATTCTAAGTAATTCTGCAAATAAAAACATTTCTTGATTTCAAATAAAAACCATTACTAAAAATACTCAACTGAACCAGACCTGTTGAAGTACCACACATGCTGTTTAAATTTCCAACAGATATTTACTAGTGCTAGTTCCTTGTAACAGAGGACAAGCTTATCGACAGAAGTATTTTTTAAAGCCTCCTACATTCTACATTGCATGGTTTCCCACCCTATTGCCTGACTAGTGACAGAAATTTAAAGAAAACTCAACATGCAAATAAAGGTGCAGTTTCTGAAAGCGCCGCATCCAATTATCTTAACAAAGTCGGCTCTATTAGATTTATACCAAATTTAAAAAACACACCATTTATGAGAGTCTATTCCAATATTATGAGATCAGCAGGGAAGGGCTGGCTAATTTTAGCAGTTTTTACAAAGCCCAACTTTGTCAGCTGAGGAGACCTGCAAGGAACTCCAGTTTAAGGCAAACATTGTGGTTACCGGACATGTTTGGAGGATTTGACTATTATTTAAAAACAGTATAGGGTGAAAATGAGTAAGTACCCTGTTTCTGAAATAATGTCTCAAAGAAACTGCTACTATCCACTGTAACCGGGTGTGGATATTTTCTAGACAGGCATGAACAACCTTTTTCCTAGCTATTTTTGGTCCATCAAGTATAAATAGACGATGTAGAATAAACAGTATCTTTAGATTGTCTCAGAGCTTTGCTGCACAAAGTGCTGTATAATTCTGATGGAAGTCTCCGGACACTACTACAAGAGTTCTCGATATCAAATCTGAAAAACTAATAACTTCAGGCTTGTTTTAAGTGCAAAAGAAAAGAGCAAGCCCAGGTGGCTGTAATATTTACAAGGATAGATATTTAAACTCCTCGGCTAAATGGCACAAATAGGGAAAACAAGCATAAAATTTCAGTCATGAGAAGATCTATCTCTATGGGATTCACATGTAAAGTACAGCTCAAGTATTTTATCAAGCTTCACAAACTGGTGTAACCAAAACATGCCAGAACTAAGGTAACTTTTAATACCTTTAATCTTTATCAATCCTGAACTGATAAGGTAGTAATACATTTCGACAAGCCATTACGCTTGAGGAGAACACTCATTTTAGCTGTCTAACCTAACTCACACTGCTGCATTGCTATGCACTATCACTTTCAAGGGTACTCTCCGCAACGAATGTTTTATTTATTGAGATGTGATGTTAACTGCAATCAAAGTGCAATATGGGATGAGGAGGCAAGATCCTGACCTTCCACAAATGAGAACATCTACAGACATCTACGTCAGGATTTAAAGTTATCTTATAGCTACAAAAGTTGCATTAATACAGCTGTAAGCTTGTACATTTCTACAGGCATTTGTGAAACACACGATATGAAGTTGGAACATTTTACCACCGTACACAAATGTGTTTATTATGGTGCATTCTTTGACGATATATTTGTACATCACCTACCAGTATGTTTAGAAAACAGTTCTGCTCTTGCCAGATACCCAATGAAAATTCGAGAAGAAAATTACTAATACCTAAGCTCCAAGATTAATTCCATGGGAAACTCCCATTCAAACTCCAAAATTCAAGACATACAGGTAACCCAAATTACAAAGATGTTGGGGTTTTGCACCTTTTTGTATCACTAACTGAAAACTGCCATCAGCTTTATTCCAAGAACCTCAAGTAAGTAGACCTTGCCACTCTGTACTAACAATAAGGTTTTTCAAGAGTAAAATATCCGGTAACAGACAAATAACATTGCACTGCTAGGTAAAAATATTAAGGGACTGTCCATATTTTTAAAATCACATGTACAAGTCAGATGTACAAGCTGTAGCTAATGAGCAGCTAGGCTGCAAACATAAGAGTATCTCACATGGCATCAGCTGAGCTGACTAAGTTACAAATTAGTAAGTCAAGTAATGAAATAAAGACACTCTTCCCTTCCCCCTTTCAGCAGCAGGAGCATCTGGAAGAGCCTGCATGTAGCTG
The DNA here is from genome assembly GCF_015220075.1 of Falco rusticolus. Classification (NCBI taxonomy): domain Eukaryota; kingdom Metazoa; phylum Chordata; class Aves; order Falconiformes; family Falconidae; genus Falco; species Falco rusticolus. Next base: position 14,511,664 of record NC_051200.1, on the reverse strand, counting down.
GTAAGCCCTGGGCTCCCTGAGACTGGGCGACTCCATCCGGTTCAGCCACAAGCCTAGCTTTGCATCCTAAAGTGCAAGGAAACTGTAAAGCTGAAGAATGTGTAGAAAAGGCTGTACAAAAATAAAATCTCTCATCTGAAATGCTTGCAATCAGAAAACCCTCACAGTTAACATCTCTTCTTTTGTGTTTTAGTCATAAACAACTTTTAAGTATCAAATATGCTATCTCACCGGAGATAAAAGTGAAAGTGACTACAAATTGATGACAAGAGCCATCTGCTTATTCAAAGCTTACTTAAAATCGGTTTAAAAACAAGAATAAGTTACAACAGAAGATATTCTGTTACAGTTCAAGTGGATGAACTCAGGCACATATGAAAAACCTGAAGCTAGCACATGGTCTCAGCTGCAATTTCTTCAAAATAAAACCTATCAGATTGTAAGATTTAAACAAGATCTAGATTACTCAACTAAGGAATACCAATAGGTGTTGTAGGCACCCTGAATGCCTTTGCACTGAGGGTTTGCTTCGGTATAATCAGGAAAATATGAATTCTCTTTGATTTAAGCACTGCAAAAATAATTAAAAAAAACCATTTCTAATGGCACTCCCTAGAGCTTCAGAGAAACTTACATGTAGGATTAATATATTTTAGTAAATTATTTATATTCCATAAACATGATCTTAGAGATGGCAGACTGGCTCAACTGTTTTGTTTTCCTATAAAGAAAGATGCAAAGGAAAAAAAAATTCTCTATATTTTTTAAATACCTTCTACTCACTGTATGCTTATGCTTTTTTAGCCACTATCTTAAACTATTTCTAGGAATATTTTCAGTGATCTTTATATATAAAGCCAAGTATTCACCAGCAAACCTATGGGACCACTTTGAACGCAACCTTCACACTAGTCATATCCATAGGAAACTGCTATTAATCTCTGCAGCCTAGGACTTTGTTTTGCAAGAAGTAAGATGTCTTAATTTTCAGAATTTTACTTTAGCGTGCTTTAACCTTTAATTATACAGTCATTTGGTAGACAACTGTGCCTATTCCACTGCTTCCAAGAGATGTCTACAATATAGAGAGAAATTAAATCATCAGCAAAGTACTACACAGCTAAATGCTTTGGCTGACACCCATTCTTAGAATAATAGCTAATAAAAACTTAAAAGCTATAGTGATTAAGTAAAAAAAAAAAAAATAATAGACTGAGATAACTCTCAAAATACCTGTTATTACTAAAATGAAAAGGCAGCATAGAAGAGTCTTTGCACATTTAACAAAGCTAATACACTCTCCCCTGAGGAATCTCAAGCTGAAAGATCTAGTATTAGTAACCAAGGATAAATCTAGCCCAAGAAAAACGTAGAGCCAAGATACTGCTCAAACAGTACTTTTATTTATTTTTAATTACAGAACTAAAAGTACTCATTTGTGGACATTTTTATTCATTTAGTTGGGGAACAGTAAGCAGTAGAATTCCCATTGTGCTAGTTTGGGATGAAAAACATTCCTGTGAACCATTTTTCAGTTTTTTGGGGTTTAGGTTTTTTTTAAAAAAATAGGAATTTCTTATATGAATGGGAAAGTAACCAAAATTCCACAAACACCTCCCCAAGCTCCACACACAGAAGTTTTCCTTCCCCAAAAACATTGGAAGTGTGAAAAGCAAAGAGGTCAGCACTAATCTTTCAGAATTCATCCATTTAGAATCGAAATGTAAAGAACTCACACAGCGGTAAAGAAAGTACATTTTTTTAAAAATAAAAATCCCTAACCACAAGTTGATAGTCTTATAGCACTGACAGAATAACTATACTTAGATATCAAAGAAAAAGGGTAAAAAGTGAAAGACTTGCATGGTAAGGCCAAAGACAAAAGTACTGTGATGCACAGGTACTTAGGCAGATTTGCAACGCCATTTTTGCTTCCAATACTTATAATGCTGTAAATAATGAAAAGACTGTTTTCTTTCCCTATTCACAAACAAAAAAACCCCCAAAAAAACCAAACCCCCCCAAAACCAACAAAAAACAAACCCAAGCAAACAAAAACCCACAATAAAACAACCAAACACAAGCAAACAAAAACCCACCAAGAAAAAACACAAGCCAAAAAAAAACCAACAAAAAAAACCCCAAACACAAGCAAACACCCCCCACCCCCCCCACCCCCCCCGACTTCTAAGATAGCTGTAACTACAGTTAATACTTTAGCTTTTATTACATGGCTTTAGGTTTTTTTAAAAACATCTAAAACACGTATGCACCACAGATCGTTTAAGCCATACTTAAGGTGATTATATCTGGACAGTTTTGCAAGTTGAAAAGACTTACTCAACACTTTTTGATTTTTGCAGGTTTTCATGTTTGTTTGTTTTTAAATTATACCTTAGATAACATTTCACACAGTGGTTACATAACTCTGCTTATGTCAGTTTTACTTTGTCTCAGGCCTACGATTCTGCATAATTACCAGCACATCTCTACACAGTGCAGGGTTCCTTTCCATATCAGAGAAAGGGGTTTGTTTCTACAGGTATGAAGGTTTTTTTTTTCTTCCCTAGAAAGGCCACAAAATTGTGCTAGGGATTGTGGAGCGAGAAGAGAAAACCATTGTCCAAAAGCAACAGCAAGGCAAGAAGAATCCTCTATCAATTCTGTTCATTCCCTAGCCATTTCATGCAAATTCCAGCATCAAAAAGCAGCAGCAAAAGGAGCAAAACAAAGTGAAAAGCTCTGTTCAAAGAAAAACAAAAACCTACTAATAAATGGTCAAGTCGGCATGATAACTCTTCCTCAATTTTGGAATTTTTTCCTAGCGGCATTCAAAACAACTGGGTGCTAGCAAATATTTGTGCAATATTATACATTACCTTTAAATATGATCCATAGTATTTCGTTACATAAGGACTATCACACTGACTTAAAACAGTTATCTCTTGCTGTATATCTTCTATTTCATCTTCTGCTTCCTCAAGGTCTATGATTTTTATAGCAACCACTTGCTGTGTCCGATTATCAATTCCTTTAAACACCTCACCAAAGGAGCCTTTCCCAATACGTTCCAGTTTTGTGAATAGTTCTTCTGGGTCTGCTCTATGGTTCTAGAAAAGAAAAAAAAGAAGGGGGAGAGGGGGGAGATACATGAGTTACTTAATTTACTTCCAAGTTATTGGCCCTCATTACTTCCCAAGAAGCACATCATCCAGATTTATTGTCACTGGAAGGCTCGCATCAGATAGAAGTCAGTGTGCAGGAAATAAATCTAATTCAGCTATTAGTTACCGAATGTACATTATGCAATTATGTCAAAGGTAAATGAGACTCACCAGGGAGGGAGTCGGGTACAAACCTCATTTCAGTTCCTCACATAACAACTCTTTAAAACGAAAGAAAAGAGCTGTTCTTAATATTAATCCTATCTGTGCAGTAATTCAGAAGACTGAGGAATGCAGTTACGGCACAGAAGCACTAACAGCATCACCCAGGCAGAAAAGGCTGGGCTTTCTACCTGGCCAAGAGCCTTAGGCAGACAAAGCATCCTATCAAGCAGTGCAGAGCATCAAACAGTACGGAGCTAGCTGCAAGAGGACTCCACTACCTGGTATTCACTGGCAGATTCTGAGAACTGGTAAGATCAGTCATCTTCAGGGCAGCTAAAAGTGCTGTACAGAAGCAGAGCAGAAGGGGCTGAGAGATGTTCAAAGAAGGAAACAGCAGGCTGGAGCAGAGTACTGAAAGTGGGGTTCTGGTCAGAACTGGCTGGTATCACCCCAGCATGCCTTCAAAAAGGCAGCACAGAGCACCAGGCAGCATAGCACTGCTTGAGGATACCTGGCTTGGAATCTCTGTTGATTAACTACTCTTAAGATCGGCAGACTGATTATTATAGAAATATTTTAAATTTCTCAACTCCTTCAAGTAGTCACAAAGGAAACAAAAAGGAAGCAAATTCTCATTTTCCCTTCAAGATAAAGCATACAATGTGGCCACTTAGAGAAACTTGTGCATCCAAAAACCACAGCAGTGACTACTGAAGGAAACTGATGACTTGCTCCACGGTTTAAGAACACAAACTTCAGACCATACTAAGAAAATTTAAAGGAGAGTGTTTTTTTTAAGAGGTAAGACAGATGTGCTAAGTGAACAGCCCATGCTTTGCAGAGCAACAGAAGTAAACACATTGCTGCTGTCAGAACTGGGCAACTCAGTGCACAAATCAATCCTTGCTCAGCCAACATCTGCCCAAAAAAACCCTCTGATTCAACAGCAACACTTGAAAATATGAAAGATATGCTTTGCTTTGGAACTTTCTTGCACTCCAAAACTCAGAACCAGCAAAAGCAGTGACAGTTTTGGCAAAAGCAGGCATTCAACCCAAGGCACAGATTACCCTACTTAACAAAACACTCAAGTATCAACATGAAACTCCAGAAATCATCTTTATGCTGGCGTTCTTGCAAATGGATGCAAAAATCTTTACTGGGGAAAAATTAAAAATTACTTTAACCTAGTCCAAAATGGAGTCTCATTTCCCTACTGGGCTCTTATTGTCACTTCTTTCCTTCTACCAGAACCAGAATTTATTCCACAATACGGTGAGACAAATCAAGAAGCAGATTTAGCTAAGAATTAACTGTATGATTTGTCAGGTTTATTTTCAGCTGAATCAGTTCACTGTTCATATATACCAAGCTGCCATTTGTGCTATCACAAGAGGAGGGAACACGAAGTAGTATGGCAGTTTCATACTGATCTGTGGAGTTAAAATTTTTAGATTTTGCAAGTATATAAAACACACATGTGTTCTTGAGCAGTACATTAAAGCAAGAAGAACGAGGAATTTCCCCTTTGCCTATGATGAGCTCATTGCTATCTACTCCTTTAAAAAAAACAAACAAATAAAAAAAAGCAAAACCCCCTGCCTTCAAGAGAAATAATTAGGCAAAAAATGTTGCATTTTCTTCTGTTGATAGATCCAGTGAAAGACTTAAAAGATGAACAAATGCATAATCACAGCAAATGAAAAAAAGAGGGTGAGTACTACTTGGTCTGAAATCTGGGACAATTATTATTGTTACATACATATATATAATCTGGGAAAGAAAATGACTGAAGGCTTCAGGTACTCATAAAGCCTTTAGTTAGACCAAAAAATAACCACCAGTAAATCTTCAAACTTCCCAAAGATAGCCATATTGCCATATACTACTGCATCAGCTCCTGCCATCTTTTCATTGTTAAGACAAAAAAATAAAAATTAATTTAAAAAAATCTGAATTAAAAATCTATTTTCAGATGCGTTTCAAAAAATTATTGTAGGGACAGGTGTGGCAAAAGCAGCAGCATCTGCCACCCAGACTTTTCCTGCCACTAGTTAAGCTGCTGAATTGTTATTTAGCTAGTTAGCTAATGTGTTCCTGAACTACCTTAGTTCCAAAAAATAACAGTTAAGGGTTAGTTCTCCATTTACAATAAATACAGACACATACCCCCAAAAACCAAAAGAGTTTAGGAGAGGACTGGCAAAACTTTTCATTAAGCCTAAAATACTCATCTTCACAGAAACTAACTTCATTTTGAGACGCACCTGGAGTCTGGGATTCCTCAGAAGCATTCACGCTAATAGCTATTGTTGATTTGAGATGAAACCGTTAAACACTTCCAGACAGATAAAGGAAAAGCAGTTTAATCCAGCCCTTCACAATCAAAGAGCAACACTTGGGTTTTGCTTCAGGAGAAACCTTAAGCAGAAAATTCCTCTGGGCTTCTCAGTGGAAATGCACATCACTCGATCCTATGCACCCACTTAACCGTGATCAAGAAAACAAGCCAGGCCTCCAAACTCTCTCCCCCAAGCTACTTCAGGTGAATCAGAGCTTTAAAGGCTATTTTAACTGCCAACAACTCCTAATGCCATTACACGGGAGTGCTGGAGTATAGGGAGGTATCGAGCACGGCTGGACTTGGAGAGGGCAGAACTCCCCGTACATCCCTGGGAAGGTGGAACAGAGGGGCATCAGAGGAGAACAAACTGTGTGGGACTAGAGGAAAAGAGTCACATCTTTCTGTTCTAAGAAAATCCTCTCACAGCAAAGTCAGCTTTACACCTTCTGTTATTCACCAAGGCTGACAAGGGACTGTAGGACACTCCAGGATAAGGGCAAATATTTCTGACCAACTATGGCTAATATTGAGATAATGTCCTCTGCAAAAGCTTCAAACTTAGAACACTGCATAACTTAAAACATGGCCATAGAACAAAGACTGTGCATTTTGAAACACATTTGCTTTTATCTTTGTTAATTTTCTGTCTATCAGACTATTGTTCTACAGAAATGTTTTTCTACAACTAATTAAAAAAACGCCAACAACTTTAAAAGACTACTTTTTAAACAAAGGTAAATTTTATATAATGCAGTAATGCCTATGGTCTTTCTCCTGGTATAGAAAAGGATGGAGATGTATTTTACACAAATAGAAGTGTGCATGTGTGTACACACACCTGAAATACATACCAATAAATTTTTGCAGCAGTTTCCAGCTAAACTTCTAATATGGTAGAAATGAATATTTCTAACACTATTAACACTCCTGAGCAAAACAATCGTTATTCCCTGTTCTTTCACAGATCTTTCCTTGAACAGGAAAAGGTTTAGAAGCTTTGAAAGTTGCCTGCATCAATAATTGGTTTGTTAGTTGTTTTTTTTTTTTAATAAATGCTGGTTTCTATTGGGAGTCATGGCTGTCGGGCAGCAGATGGTAACAATACAGTAGGCAGTATATGGACTCCATCATCACCTCTCCAAAGATAACACCTATAAGCAGACAAATCAGGAAAAGAATCTATTGCTCTTCCCCTGCAAGCCCATTTCGACAGACAAAAGCTGCAACAAGTATGACAAGCACAGGCACATTCGCATGCCAACTTCAGTCTCTCCTGCATGAACAACAGTACCAGCCCAAGTGTGACGACATCACAAGCCCTCTGCATAGCTTTGGAAGTCCACCATTTCACCAGTCCAGCACAACTATACAGCCTGCACTAGTGTTCAGTAAAATCTCTCCTCCTCTCTTATCCAACCATATGCTATTGCTGTATGTGTTTACATACACATATAGAGTCACAGGATCATAGCATAATTCGGTTTGGAAAGGACCTCAGGAGGTCATCTAGTCCAACTGCCTGCTCAGAAGTCCCAAATAAAAAACATTACAGCATAATTTTTGCCAGCATATCTGCAGTAATTACATCAATTATTCCACCAATACAGCTTATATAAGCGTTTTCTTTTGATTCAAATAAACACAGCTATGCAGTGATGCCCTGGATGCATTCTGCTACAAGACTGACTGTCTGACTCGCCTTCCCACCTCCGACCCTTTTAACATACCTGTTCTCCAAATTCTGCCTTCTTCCTATGAAACAAAGTGAAAGCACACTGAATATCTACCTTCCAAGATTATACAGATATCTAATGACACACACCAGATTAGAAGAAACAGTATGTTAGACTGCTTCAGGATCTGTCAGTGCAGGACAGGTCTTTTACAGAAACAGGTCTTCTAAGAAGGTTCATTAATGAATTTCATTAAAAGGTACCGAGTACAACTGGATGAAAAAACAAAGCTTCAAAGAATCTTGGACAGAGACTGAACTAATAATGCCTTGTCTGTAACAAAATCAAAACCTGGATCCTCTAGGTCCCCCCAAAGCAAATACATTTAACATAGCCTTGTGCAATTTCTGCTACGCAGTCTGTCAATGTGAGAAAACATATCCTGTTGTCTTAACAGTATGTCTAAAACCTGCCCCAGAAATGCTGTTATACTATCTGGATTTTCAAGCATCTCCCAGGCTTTTTTTTAGAACAGAAGTTCCCCTAAAATTGTAGCAGTACTATAGAAGAGCTCACTTACATTGGGAGATGCTACTCAAATATGCATCAGATAAAGGTGGAAAAATTCGCTCAAAAGATGTTATAAAAGGTTGGCAAAAGAAGACCAGAGTGTCTACTCCTATGTTTTATAAGTATCCACTACTATGGCACCCTAATACATGCTGGTATCTTTGGAAGCCATCAGAATTACCTGTGTGTTTAAAAGACCATCATTTCAAGCACTGCACACGAAAATAAAAACCTGATCTTCATAGCCCGGGAGAAGTCAAAGGTAAACTGTAATGAAAAGAGCTATCTCGCAGAAAGTTTGAGGAAAAGAAGTTATGTTATGGCAAAATATTTAGAACCAAACCAAACACAACCCACCACCAAAAAAACATGCCAGTAATGAATTTGTTGTGCAGTTTCAGTTACGCTAGCATTAAAATGCCAGATGAGAAATGTATGCCAACTTGGTTGCTGAAGCCAGCATGCACTGTACCATTTCTCTTAAATCCCACTGACTGCACTGTGTGAATTATGGCTAACAATAAAATTAAATAGCAATTATAAGGCCTATTTTATTATTTGTGAAATCTCCGAGACATCCTTTATTGTCTTAAGAATGAATACCTGAAATACAATGAGTAAAAAAGACACTTGGAAGTCAACAAAGAAAAGCAGATTAAAAGTCAAGACATTTCATCTATTCTCAGTATTTATCTGACTTACAAAATACTGCATCTGGGTTGAACACATGGAAATCCTAGATAATCTGTCCATTCACAGACATTTATCTATTCTCAGATAATAAAAGTACCTCTAAGTTTTTCTTCTGTCCAGACCCAAGAAAACCCATGACATTAAAAGGGAGTAAGCTTGGTAAACCTGAGAGGCTATGGGACTTAGAGCAATGTCTAAATCAACAGATGCATTCTTCTTAGTTGAATATCTTTCCATACACTACCTGCATGCAGTTTCAGATATTTTACATATATATAAACACACATTATACACCATGCATATTCTATTACAGCAACATACATTCTCATATATTATACATATTTCCACATTTTACTTCTTTACAGGAAAGGCACCACAGATGGTGATAGATTTTAATTCCTGGAACTCCTCCTCACTTCTCCTTGCTAATCTTATTTAAAAATCCTATTACAATTAAAGTTACTCACACAAACAGTGCCACAGGGGTACATGTGTGCATACATAAAAATTTAAATAGTTTGAAGTTACTGAAGGTACAGTTGTAGATCCATTATTAATTATAAATAATAAGAAAAAAATGAACCTGCAGACATTCAAAACAGGGGTGTAACCTGTAAACATCTTTTACTCCATCTTGCACACATGCTCACGCTTCTCAGTGACTTTTGCATGTAACTAAACTCTGATGCTACCCTGCAGTCCTGTTCAAGACTCAAATACCAGGATAGTAGATACTTCATTATATTTACTGGAACTGTACGATACATACTCGAGAAGAAATTTTCACAACACCACACTCTGATTTTATAAAGTATCAAACCTTTACATTATCAAGCTTTTCTCCACAATAGGTAGCAAAAACTAGATATGAATTTTGCTGTCCTCGAGACCCGACCTCTGTTATAACCCTTTATGAAACATCTCCCTTATCTGACAAGGCGAAGACTCACTGCCATTTTTAGTGAGAACCTGTGGAACTTCAATACAACAAAAGTAAAAATAAGCAAGCTTTGTTTTCATCAAGTCAGCCATAAGGCAAGCTGCCTGGAAATTCATGTGACTATCAAAACTTTAAAAATCAGCATTCAAACCCACCCCTTCTCAGATTTTTAAGGAAAGAATTACTTTCACCTTCAAGCAATCTCTGACCTGTGGCAGATGCAAGCTGTCAATTGTATGCTGTGCTGAAAATGGAAACCACTGAACTCACTTCCTCTATTCTTAGCCATTCTTTCACTTCGGTAACATAACATGAAGCAACTTCAGAAACAGCATAAATAAGCAAAAAGAAAGAATAACAACACATCTCCTAAAGATTAGCTCTTTGACACAGGCAATTAAAAAAATTTACACCAATTATTTATGAAGAGTATTCTGCATTGAGGAAACAAAGAAAAATTTCTCATGCCAGTGAGCTTCTCTGTAGCTGAATAACCTTAAATTTCAAACGGAGTCCCACTTAGCTTCCATTCTATGTATCAATACCTTTTAACCACCTAGTATCCTTAAAAAAAAAAAAATAATCTTAAAACCACTGCACACAGCTGCATATCCATCAGTCTGCTCCCACGTCTGAGGAGCATGGCCCACCAAGAGAGTCAGAGGAATTAAAGAGGGAGGGGGGCACAAATTATGTGGCTAGGTCTTTACTATGATTTGAAAAAGACTTAAGCCGCCAAGTGCTTAAATGGAGAAAAAAAAGGCAGTTCAAGAAATCAACAGGGTCTGGTATCCCAAAGTGTTCAAATTCTGTTCTGTATTTTAATAGAGTTCAACAAGCTGATCTTTCAAAACAAATTTAGTCTCCTTTGTTGAATGGGTAATTAATCCACCTCAATGAACTAACTGCCTTCACACCTGAATTAGAAGTCAGAAGACAGAGGACTACAGCAATTTCTCATTGCTGAAGAAGCTTTGGAACCTGTCCATGTCATGAACTGTTTTGAGAAACCTAATCTGCACAGAGATTACAAAAGCCACATCTAATAGGAATATGGAAAAATAACTATTTATGGGCTATAGCCTACTTTTAGCAGTAGGCCTTTCCTTTCAGCAAGCAGCCTGCTTATCAGTACACAAACAATTTTTTTGCCACACCCATTTAAAGGAACAACTACGTCAGAACTCTGCCAGCAATAAACTACATCACTGCAGCATTTTTACCATTTTCCTAATATTTAGAAGTTCAGTATCTACAGTTAAATGGCAACTGCTACATAAATTTTACAGGCCTCCTCGCTGCTCTATCTTTGAAGCCATGTTAGCATTTTCTTCTGTGCAAGTTAGAACTAGATACACAGTTCTCCTCCTTCAAATAAGATTAAACTCATACTATAATCCAGCTAAAACAAAAAATAACATCCAGCTTTTTAATTTGCCAGCCCATAAACTAGAAAGCAGCAACAAGACCTCAAGCTTAACACACATTAAGTATCTTTGCTAAATCTCTCTACTGAAGTAGTTATTACTTCTTTTCAGGCTAAACAAAATTAAAGCGAGGCAGAAAAACACCAGTTGAAAAAGGATGGCTTCAAAACACAATGTGGGTTAAAGAGCAGGCCACAAGTTTATTTACCACAAATAAATCTCCAGGCATAACCACTGCCTGCAATGAACCCCAAGTGGGAACCCAGGGTTAGAGGATGTCACACCATTCCTCTAGCTTTGGTAGGGACCATTTTGAGAAAGAAAGGCAAACACACCCGTCTGTAAAAATCCCAGATTTCTGTACTCTCCCCAAGGCTAGACAACCACATGCTTGCAAACTGTACTCTCCTCTTGAATACTGGCCCTTGATCATATCAATCATACTGGACCTGAAGCTACAAGAAGCGCACAACGAAAAACCAGAAATACAACTCCAAAATGAGCTACAAAGGACACAAGAAACCTACCCTGCCAGAACCAACCTGCCCGTTTCAGGAAACTCCTTTTTCAATTACTTTGCAGCTCATTCATAGCATGGCAAAGCATCTCATTACATAAAAGGCATGGGGAAGGGGGAGGGGAGGAAGAGAAACACCCTGAAAAAAAAATTCAGATTCTTCTTGCCAACTAGGCTAGAATAAAGCTGTGCAGGAATGTAAAAATGTTCTTGCTATGACCGGCTGCCAGATGACACCTTCTTACGCGAGATCAACAGCAAGATCATCTTGCTCCCCTCATATTTCTCTGTATTGATTTACATCAGTAGAAATTAAATCTTTCTTGTTCAGTGTTTTACATTTAGGCACAACACTCATGGTCGTTTCAAGCTGTACAGTGTTTTTATTATTCTGCATTCAGCTCCCAACACAGAAGCCTGCACTGAAATACAACTTGACATCTAGCAAAGCATGGACACCCTCTGATCCAGCCCCCCCAGCCAACATTATTCAAATATTCAGAACATATAACAGTATCCAGTTGAAAGAAAGGCCTGCCAAAGACCAGGGAACAGGAGGGAAACGGGAAGAAAAAAACGCAAACAAACCACATTCTTCAAGACTCAACACATGGTGCTTGACTTCTGGTTCTTGAAAACAGTGAAGCCACCCTGGGCTCTCAGACTCCCCCTTTCACAGCTCAAGTGTGAAACCTGCAGATAACTAACATTTCTCACTCCTTGTTCTCCTTCATCGATGCATACAGAATTCATGTGGAATCAAGACAGATCATGCCACAAAGCTATTCCAGATACACTGCCTCAATCAAGACCATTCGAATCCAGATTTTGGCAAGACAAGCTTGGCTTCACACTTCTAAGAGTCAACTATGCAGTTCTTCAAAGCTTTCTTCATGAAGAAAGATGTAAGCTGAAGGCATGCTCTTTCCCAAGCTATGGACCTAACCAATACAGCCTGTTTCTGCTAAACCACATGCACAAGATAAGAGGAAGAATGAGACTGGCAAGCTCCTGTTACCTTGTCAGTCCCTTTATTAATAGTTTTGCCGAGTTCTTTTTGCCAGATTTATTCAGCTAGCAATCCCTCTGGCAGAATGGATTTTAGTGAATATGGGCACCCTTCCCATGAGATTTAAGTCTCTCCTTCAGAGCTAAGGAGTGTGCCCTGTGATCCCCGTGTAATCAGCAGAACAGACTTGTTCCAGAAGAACTCCTAGAAGTTTAAATTTAAAGAACAAATGACAGTCTTTAAATAGAGTAAAAACTGGTGAGGCAGAAACAAGAAAGAATGTGATATTCAATCATTTGAAGTTAGAAGGAAATAGCAGGATTTGGAACAGTAACTCCTGATACAACAGATACCTCACCAAGTCTTCATTTCTTCAAAGATAACATACATGTAGCCACTAATTACAGCATGCCAGAAAATTATTTGTTACAGAAGAATTTCAAATACAACTTTGTATAGTTCATCTTCAACCCCATCCCTGAACTCCTCTGTCTGTCAATTATTACATTCAGCCCCTAAGAATAAACAAAACACAAAATAATAGTCTCACTACTTTTCAGAGTTTGCAACTCTTTCTTACATCCGAAGGTAATCACCAAAGAGCAAACAAGTGGTACTTTTATTAAAACAGGCTTGAAATTCTTCCTTTCACTTTTAGAGATGACTTAAAACCGTATTTTCGGGACACGGAAACAATTAAAACAGAGGCTAATACAGTTGCCTACTTTACTTAGGGTGTTTCATAGGTCTCGCAGGACAAATACTGCTGCAGAGGCACATTTAGTCATACATATTATTCATGGTGTGCCACAAAGTTACTATGTATAAAGAAACAATCATCCCCTCAAAATAAGCATCTGAATAAAAACTGTGTTTCATTTTTTAACAACAAATTGCAATGTATTACTGAGCTATGTCTTGCTATATATTCTCCTTTTTTTAAGGAAAAGGACAACAGAAAAATAAAACTTTCACCAGGACTTGCAAAGCTGAGATACTGGAGTTCAAAAACAGCCAAAGTGACTATTTTCAATGTTAAATTCAACAGAAAAAAACCACAACAGGATAAAGCAACAATTACGTATTTTTAGTTTCAGTCTGGTTTCAGATGTAATGTTTGTATCTTTTGGGGGAAATTACCCTCTGCCCAAAACTGACAATATGATGGTACAGAACAACAGAGAGATTAAGGTGAGAAGACGAGTTTATGTGCTCTCTGCCAGCTTCAGCAGATTTGCCTCTGAATTCCAGGTCAGTGCACTTAATGTGTGTATAAAACTGTAAAAAAATACTAATAAAAAGACTGCTGTCCATTTTTTTTCTTCTAAGCCTAATAAAAGTGTCTGCTGAATTCCAGGTGATTATACCTATACAGCTCCCATGTATCAAACACTTTCCAGAGCTCTCTGTCCTCCTTTGATTAACAGTAAGACAGTACAAGTATGACTGAGCCCTACTTTTCTTAGTCATCAAAGTAACATCAGAACGCACAAGATGGAAGAACCAAATTCACCTAATAAAGCCTGAGCTCAGTTAGCAGACTACTGCTGGGTATGATACATCTTGTACATCAAGCATGACCAGCAAAGGAATGACCGCAGTGCTTGATTCCACAAATATTTTAATGCATATCTGCTTCAAGTAGCAAACAGGCATGTTCTTCACAGGTCTTAAAAATACTATCTTCCTGCAGTCTTGCCTGCACTGTGGCTCAAAGTACAAATCAAGGAACTGAAAATGGACAAGGTATTCATCACCAAAACACTGGAGTCCACCCTAGCTTAATCATAAGAAATCCACTATCTAGGCACTGTGGAAGTCTCCTGGTGCCCTGCAAGTGCTAGACTTTCCAGTTTCCTTTAAGTCATGTCTAAATAATAAAAGTTTAAACCCTTTTCAGACTCACTGTAGAAGCATCTGGATACAGCTCAGCTCCTAGGAGCGGAATAAATTAACAGCTCCTTGAACGGACCTTTCTTCAAAGGTTTAAGCTTCGCTAATGACCACCCTCTATAAACATTTTAAGCATTTGATAGTAATAGACTGCTTGTTCTTAACAGAAGTCATATTCTTGTAACTACAATGCGTAAGGTTTACTAGAAATCTGACACACTTCCAGACTAGCTTTAGGCACCACACACAAAGAGCCCATTTCCACAAGTGCACTAACTTAAAAGAAAATGTGGGGAGGTTTTTTTGAGGTTTGTGACAAAGACCGCTTCCAGAATTAAATGCTACCTCTCCTTTAATCTTTCTATACCCATCCAATAACTAGACGTTAACTGATCTGCCTCTGAGCATCCTACAGGGAGAAACTCTCCAGCTGGCAGGCTCAGGTTGTTCAGCACACCACAGAGAGTAAAGCTCACCTTTACATCCAAATTTGTATTTAACCAAGCAATCCTTCAATTGTGAATCAGAGTACGCCGGCTGACAGGTCACATGCTTCTAGCTGCTCTGCTTTCAGAGGAAATTAGTCTCTTTATTGCAAGATAGTCTGAATGCCAATAAAAACAGATGGACATCATGTTTAAACAACCTTTCTGGCTGCACTCAAGACTACTGTCATACAGGATCAGGAGATATCAACAAAGACATGAGAAAGGAAACAAAAAGTGTTCAGATGAGTAGGATAGCAGAGACAAAAAGAAATAAAGCCCCATAACAGGTTCCAAAGACACATACACTGACCAAAAGAAACACAACTAAGAAGAATCAACGTTTCCATCAGTTAATGAATATTTCACAGACTTTTTTTTTCACAACAGATTAGAACAGGAAAAGGGAAAGTTTATACAAAAAAACTCTACCAGCCAAAAAAGGCACTTACTACTTGAGCAGTGCTCTATCACTGAAGTTTACAGACTAGGTTTGGAAATTCAGGATGCTGACAAACAGGAAAATTTTGTCACTGTCCATCTTAGAAAGGTTAATTGTTATTCACTTATAAGTTAAACAGTTTCCAGCCTCTTGTATCTATGAAGAGGTTTTGGAGTACTGTATGAGATGCTGCCAATAATGTAAGTTCATCAGAAACACATCAATCTGAAATGACTGAAATACTTTAAACTTTCTGATCACTTGAAACAAACATAACCCTCTGAACTATGCATCCTGCCTGCCAAGCAAGAGAAAAGCAGTAGCGTACAACCATTACTAAGGGGTCCAACACCTTCACTCCAGCTCTGTTTTCAATACAGGCCCTGGGTTGGTAAAAGACATCGGTAGGCTCCTACACCACCTCTTTTGGATATGGCTCCCAAGAATGCTCTGTACGAGCTCACTGGATTCCTGGAAGACAGTGCAGTGCCAGTGGACAAGCTTCTCACTGTGAGACCTCAAAGCATTCCAGACTAAGAACTAGTTTGAACATTCTTATCCCAAGGAACAAAGTTACAATGACATTACTGAATAGAAACTCCAACCTCACATTCAAACCCATTGCAAATTGTGCTTCATGTAACCAGGACACCTTAATTGTGCTCACATAGCTCCATCAACCTTTCATTCTTTCCCTCTTGTCTTGGATTCTGTGTAAAATGCAGTAATTTGGAGCGCCATGCTCAGCTTCAGAGCACCCATTTTATGCATTCACCGAGTACTTTAATTTTATTGAATGGGCTTAGAAGTTTGGCAGCTGAGTAAGTTAACATCATACAGTTGGATCAAGTGGAGCCTTTCCAAAGGAGTGAGGAAAACGAATGTGTTTAGGAAGTTGTTTGCACAGGCAAGAATTGTTAGGTATAAAATCTGTTTTTGTTAGGGACACAAGGCAGGTTAAACAGAATGCAACCACTACACAAACAAATGGTTCTGTAACTACTCATAAGGGCAACAGATAATACTACCTCTGGGTCTTCCATCGTTGCCAGGGTACTTAAAGTCAGACTCCCAGTTCACCAAAATAGCTCTATGTGACTTTCTGCAATTTTCCATTCAATTTTTTTTTTCAAGGTAACCTAACCATCTTTGTTCTTAAAAAACTATCTTAAAAAAAGCCAAAAAAGCTTCTGTTATACTTCGGTGATAAACTGTCAGAGTCTTCTTTTTGGAGTGTGGGAATTACATATTATTTCTGCATTTTTTGGTTGGTTTTTTTTTTTTTCTTCATAATAAAATGGGAGGGAAAGTGTAAGATCACAATAAAACTGAAAACTTCAAACTTGTAACACATTCTCCAGCAAATTCAGTTTCTAACTGTCATATTCAATAAAATGCTCCCCTCAACACAGACTACAAAACAAGGGGTTTGATATTACAGGCACTTTCCCAGAGTGATAGTTTTAACATAACTATTAGATATTGTTCCATCACAGAATGACCTGTTTACTCCTTCATCAATCGATCACCATGCATTTACTTTAATGCTGAGCAGAAGCAGGGACACTTTCATCATCACTTGGATGATCCTGACTGCAGAGTTTAGATAAGTATAAGGGCTGCTTCTTAAGGTTTTGGTTTTTTTTAACCTCAAGACTACCACACTCCTCTAGAACGTGTTTTGGTGGTGGTGGGGTTTTTTAATTAAAAAAAATGCATTACAACTCTTCTAAAAGAGGAACGAGCAGAATAATATTTACACCAAATTCTATTACTTTGTATACTAGGACTTCCAGGACTTGTGTAGTAGTCTTAGTTAAAAAAGTCACCAAGGGAAGAATGTATCTAGATTCTATGCAGCTGTACATATCTAACACTGAACAAAAATGTTTTGAACATACAGATACATGTTAAGGAGTCTGGGTTAAACTAACAACAAAACTAGTGGAACTAAATATGCTATTACATAAAGTTTATTTGTGTAACAATGGAAAACAGAATCTTAAATAAGTTCAAGGTCCTTTTGCGATGATAGGGCAGCTAAGGAAGTCAGGACAGCAATACATTAAGCAGATATAGAAATAAGATACTGACAAACTTGGGAGACTTCTCTTTCAAAATCCAAATACAAACACACTAAAAAAAAAAAAAGTCAAGAGGTTATAAATAAAGAAGCTGTGACTAAAGCCTCTACATCTTCTATCACAAAATTTCTTTAGGATGTACCAATACAACAGTAACGCTGACATGTTAATGGGAAAAAAAAAAAAAAAAAAAAAAAAAAAAGGCTGAGAAAACATGGTTTGTATCCTCTTACCACCACCACAAGGTCAGTGGATGATCAAAATTTAACTGATTTCAGAGAGCCTGCAAATTATTAGAAATGAAGCCGGGAAATCAAACCTTGGTATTGTAACTGGCCTAAATCAATACATAAATACCGTTCATACATAAATGCTACACTTTCTAAGCGTCATGAAGGTACCTGACCAAGCGAAATTTTAACTTTATGTTCCAAACCCCCCTGAACTCTTTACTGTACATGTCTTGCATACATAGGGATGTATCATAAAGGCTTCTATGTTATTTCAACTGAAAAAAACCCCTCCAATGTTACACAGGCATGGTCCAGCATTACACAGGCACGGCTACCCCAGAAGTTAGGAGATGGCTCAAAACACTGACTCGGCTGCCAGCGTCAGACAAGCAAAAAAATCAACACTGAAACAAGTTTGGTCCTCAGCTCCTTTACGTTTGATAAAGATCTCTGACCAAACTTATACTAGATCAGCCAGCGGAGTAAGAACGATGAGTCGGAGGCATTCCACCTTTCCTATGAAAATCAGTAACAGATGAGCTTCTCCCGTTTCCCAAGCTGAGACCACAAACATACAGAGATGACGCCGGGTCTCACTCCCAGCCCCAGAGAGATGTAAGTTTCTGACGGACGCCGGCTCCCGCAGCACCACCAGACCCGGCGCTCAGCACCTTGCCATTAACCGCCAGGCCCTGGGCGAAGCTGCGCTGCAGGCCCCGCGCCAAGCGCATGTTGGTGGGGAAGTCCTGCAGGAGGTACGCCTGCCAGCGGGCCCGATATGTCATCTACAGCACACCCACACACCCTGCGATTAACTTCATTTCGCCTTTAATCAGTTTTAGAAGCTCTTCCGTGCTCCTGGGGGCAGCGCGGCCAACCCCGAACAAAGGGGGATGGGCGGGAGAGGAAACCCTTCGCCCCCCGGGGGCGGGCTGCAGGTACGCGGCCCCCCCGGGGCACGCCGAGGGAGCGGGGCCCCGCCGGGGCCTCCCGTTACCTCGGAGCACCCCCCTCCCGCGCCCGGCCAGGGCCCCGGCCGGCTCTCCACCCTAGGCCGAGCGAGGCCTCCCCGCGGCCCCTCGGCGGCCAGGCCGCGCCGCCCGCCCCGCTTCGCCCACCCGCGCTCCCCCGGACCCTGCGCCCCAGCAGCGGCCTCCGCCCGGCGGGGCCTCAACAGCCGCTTCCGGGGCCGAGCCCGGGCCCGTCGCCTCCATTTTGGGGCCGGCGCGGCGCGGAGCTCACCTGCATGCCGGGCACTTGCACCGCCACGGGCGAGTGGGCCATGGCGGGCTGCGGCGGCCGGGCGCCGCCCGCTGCTCCCCTCTCTCGGCCTCCCTGCTCCTGGGCGGCGGCGGCGGGGCCTGGAAGGACAAAGCGGCGGGGAGGCGGCTTTAGCGCGGGCCGCGCTCCCTCCTTCCCTCCCCGCGGCCCGCCCTGCCCGGCAGCCCCCGCCCGCCGCCGGCTCACCTCACGGCCGCGGGGCTGGGGCCGAGCTGCGCGACGCGGGCGGGAAGGGGGACCCTAGCGCCGCGCTCCCATGCCCGCCGGGCTCCTAGCAGCGGCCCTGCCGGCTGGCGCCGCTCGCCCTGCCCATGCCCCCCTCCCCGGTCCCGGCGCGGGGGCGGCTGCTCGGGGCCCCCCGGAGAGGCGCGGGGTGGCGGCTCTCGGCGCGGTCGGGGCTGGGCTCAGAGCGCCATGTCGGGCTCCGGCGGCAGGCGGCGGCTGCTGTGCGGCGGCGGCGGCTTCTTCCGTCTCAGCTCCGGCCTCGCGGGGCGGAGCCGCCGCCACCGCCGCCGCACGGGCCCTGGCGTCACTGCCCCCGCCTCCCCGGCCGCCTCTGGGACCGGCGCACGGAGGGAGGGGCGGGGGCGGCCCCCTCGGCGCCGGGACCCTCAGCGCCGGCCGGGGCTGCGGGACGGGGCCGCCCGCGGCGTTGCGCGGCGCCCTGGGCCTGGCGGGCTGCGCCCCTCCGCCGCTGTCACGGGGTCCTGCTCTCCCGGGCACACGGCCACAGCCCCCGCACCCCCGGGCATACGGTCACAGACCCCCATACCCCCGGGCACATTGTCACAGCTCCCCGGACACACGGTCACGGCCTCCGTAGCCCCGGGCACACGGTCACAGCCCCTGTACCCCAAGCAAACTGTCAGAGCCCCTGTACCCCAAGCACAATGTCACAGCCCCCGTACCCCCCGGGGCACATTGTCACAGCCCTTGTACCCTTGAACACCCTGTCACCACCACACCTGTACCCCTGCACCCCGAAAAATCACAGGTGCTAATAACTGAGTGGCTGTTCCATGGGGTTTATTTGCTTTTGTGACACAGAGCGGGGTGTCCTCTCGGCCCAGGGGTGCTGCTGGCTGCCTGCCGTGGCAGGGTAGTGTGAGCCTGGTAACGGCTGCAGAGGTTCAGCTCCCCGGGTTGGGGTGGCTGGTTGCCTGCCCCCCGAGGAGAACTGTCCCCCCCAGGCCAGCCCCAGCTGCGGCAGGACCCCCCCAGCGCAGGGGTCTGTCGTCCCCCCCCCCAGTGGGGTGGGCTGCCCACTGCTTTCTGCCTGGGGAGGAGAAAATAACAAGTGTTTTTTGGGTGACATTTTTCCCATTCGTACATGAGTCACCTATTCGTGTGCGTGATTCACATTCCTATATGCAAA
Organism: Falco rusticolus; assembly: GCF_015220075.1. Lineage (NCBI taxonomy): Eukaryota > Metazoa > Chordata > Aves > Falconiformes > Falconidae > Falco > Falco rusticolus. The sequence continues at coordinate 14,491,369 of NC_051200.1, read as the reverse complement.
AGTTTTGCCAGTTACTCAAGCAAAGCTTAAACTGACGTCTTCTATGGCATTGCTCTTCCCCTCACCCCCCTGAGCAAGAATGTAGAAATCACACAGGCCCGTCACAAACACCCTCGTGGGTATGTGAGGGCTTCCCCCAAATTCGCAGGTTTATAGTCTAGAAGATGCGAGGGACGCTGGAGGTGCTGGATCACTGGCCATACCCGGGGGTGCGTCCCGTTGGAAAGGATGTGACGGCAGGTGGTCTCCCGCCCTTACAGCTCGGAGAAATACCGCACTGTGGCAGGGAACACAAAACACCTCTGTTGAAGGTAACGTGTTAAAATAGGCTGAAGCCAAGAATTCCAAAGTTAGGCAGTCTTTCCATCCTCAGCTCACTCTGGTTTGAAACTCACAGTGGTGTTAGTCAAGGACAGGCTCGTGGCTCATGCTGGAACATTTTCCCCCCCACACCCAATTTGCCAGTTTGTTAAGCCTTTACCGTTACTAAAATATTTACTTTTTTCTGCACCTTTTAAAAACAACATGACTTTAAAAGGCTTCTACGTGATAGTTATACATCTAAGTTACCTAGGAGCCTATAAGGAGTTCATTTTAATGGGTGGAATATTTAAGGCAAGTATTTCCTGAAAGTTTTTATCATATACTTAAATTTAAAAAAATGTTTTTTATTAAGAAACCTTTGGGAACAAAGGAGGATTTCTACTGACAAAAAGCTTCCTTACTTACACGCAGCAGTTCAGTAAACAAATGAATGAACATCCACTTCGTGGAACTTCTGAATCCTGCCTGGTTCATTCTGCTCAAACATACTTAAATCACCTCTCCTTTTACCTTTTAATGATCTTTAGAACATGATCCCTGAAAAAACCCTGACAAATGGAAGATGAAGGGTTTTGCTTCATGCTGCTAATGCATTACTGTCTCTCTGTTCCTCTGCTGGCTCCGGGGCTCTGCTTTTCTTTTTCCATCCATTCGTTACCTAAGGTTTTCTTCCCAGAACACAGCTAACTGGTTATCCCAGCCTCGTCTGGATTTTATACTCTCCCTCACGCATTTCCTCTTGGAGGCACCTTTTTACTTTGTATCAGAAAGAGCACTAATCGCCAATCCACTCTTTATGTTTTGGGGCCATATATAGAGACTTTTGGCCCTTTATGCATTTCTGACTTGCATGCAGCTTAATACAACATGAAAGAGATGGTGACAAATGTATTTAATTAAGTAAGAGCAGGACAATTGCTGTGCATGTGATAAGGCATCCTCCCCAGTAATTATACCTGTAGTTATCTCCCACCGGTGGCAGATTGGCTGAGAGAACTGCAGCGACAGAACACCAAAGCAAAATGTTCTGCAAAAAGGCGATGCCTGCTCATGCCACACTCGCTCAGAAAGCCCCAGCATGATATTTGTGAGCAAAGCTAGGCAGGAATATCTGTCAGGGAATCTTAAGTAAGCAGCCGGTCACGTAATGACTGAATCATTGAGCCAGGCTGTGAAGTGAGGTAAGCTGGCACCATAACATCTAAGAAAAGGGTTGCATTATTGTATGCCACTCTGTCATTAGCGAGTTCTAATTTGTGCGTTAAGAACGTCAGATGGTCAGTTGCTGATACTGCTGTATGAAAGACCTTCCCTGCCCCCTCCCAGCCTGCTCCATAAATACCTGTTGCTGCTGTTTTCCAAGACTTAAAATGTGTCTATAATTCACGTAGGGCAGCTGTCAGGGCCTCATAGTAGTAATGTGACCCAAGTCAGACCTTCTACTACTTTGTGCATTTAACTACTATTTCTGTGTTGCTGGTGTGAAAATATAATTATCTCTACATCAGAAGACTGCAGGGAGCTAGTAAAAACACTGGGCTCTTTGAGAGTGCCCGCACCATGTTAGCTGGTTTAGACCTACCACAAAAAATGGTAGAAATTCACCTCAGCCTTCCAAACATGAATGAATAAAATGAAATGTCTTACACTGCTAAACAGGACAAGACTTCATCACGTAGCTGCAGACTCCAGGGGCTCCTTGCAGTGATTTGCTGGGGTGGGGGAGGCAGTGGGTGGCTGATCTGGTTCCAGCAGAGCTGATGCAAACTCATCTTTAGCAAAGACCCCATCAGACCCACACATCTGCCTAGGAAATGTGATGCCCAGTTTCTGCTTATCAGGGTGAATTGGGGTATTTTGAACCCTTTAGTGCTTTCACAAAGTGCAGCTGATGGATGCAGTGCTGACCCAGGCTCATGGTGACAACCCCAAGTGATGTGCTTAGAGGTAACTCCACAGTTCTCCTTGCGCCTTTCTTTCAATGCAAGCAGTACAGCTAATGGGTCATCACATAAAACCGGAGTACAGCATCCCAAACTGGTAAAATTCAAGGCCTTTCATGTTTTTACTTTTGAAACGTGTTGCCAAAGATGTTGTGGAGGTTAAAAGTTGACTGGGATCAGGTAAAAAGGGCTGCGTATTTATTTTAGTAACAAGAACATCAGAGACATAAAAGGAAGAATGAAAATGTTTTGCAAGGGTATGATACCCTCATTCTTTGACATAAATCAGTCTCTAATCCACAGGCATTAGGGAAATCACTTAGTCTTAGAAGCAACTTATTCAGCAGCTGCAGAATTTCCAGCACCACTGCTGGAAACCGCTGATACTCACTAACATAGGAGATAGATGTAGCTCTCATCAATCCCATATTACAACTTCAATATTTCTGTATCCAGTTAATAATTTAAATTATAAAGCCTTGCAGCTGGACTAGAAACAGTACCACAGTACATCCACTTCTGCCCACCACTTTCCCTCCCACACCCTGTGTCCACCCTCTTTTCCTCCCCTCATTCTCCGGCTCCTGCTGCATTCGACCTTTCCTGTTGCCTCTGCGCTCCGGCATGACTGTTTCCAGCCTCCTGCAGCCTGGGTGCTCGCAGGTGGGTGCCAGGACATAAAGCAGAGTTCTTCTTGTTCCCAGCACAGTGACAGCAGCCCCATGCCGCCAGGAGAATTGGCTGGCAAAAGCCTTCTACATCTCTGAGTTCCCACAGAGGAGCCAGCTCAGTCCTTCTGTGGGACAGCAGCTGCAAGGACCTCCTTCAGCACAACTGGATTATTTAAAGAATTCAGCTGCCAAAATCTGCCAGTGTGAACTAGTTGCTCATAAATGGAGATTTTTCACATAATATGGCCAACTTGTGCATTTCCTCCAGGAGACCACAATGGCACATCCTTGACACAAGGATGATGGTTTTACCACATTCCACGTCCTCCCTTAAAAGCAAGGGTGCAAAATGATATTTCTTAGCAGGGCAACATGATACATCTTCCTGCAATCTTCTTAGAAATGGCTGAACTATTTTTTTAATTGACACTTCCTGTACTTTTAAGGAAAATACCAGGCTGAGGTAAATGCCTAGGATGGAAAAGGTGGGTGAGGGATGCTGGTTCACCATCTCCTTCAATGCAAGGACTAAGGATCATTAAATCAAACAAGCAGGTGCCAAGTTCAAAACAAATAGAAGTAGGCACTTCTTCACACAGGGTATAGTTAAGCTGGTGAAGTCCTTGCTACAGGCCAAAAGTGACTGGACAATTTAATAGAAAAAAAAAACCAACATTGGGAAATACTATTTATAAAACTAGCACCTCTGGTTGAGGAAGTACGTGAGCTACAAATCCCTGCAGGCAGGTGCAAGCATCGCCCCTTCTCACTGTCCTCATGCACTTCCCTAAGCCCCTGCCACGGGCTCCAGCCAGGGATGAGCTGTTGTGGCAGACAAGCTTTGTTCTCCTGTGAGCAACCTGTTCCCATGCTGAAGTTTCAACCTGGGGGGGTTAACGTTTGGCCAAAGAGTATCCAGCTGAGATGGGAGGAACTGTCCTGCAATGGTAGGCAGGGCTACCTGCTAACAGGGCAAGCAGACATGGTGCCCATGGTACTACATGAGTCTGTAGCACAGTTTAATTTCTTTCCTGGGAGTTCTTCGCTGACATCATCTTTAGTCTTCCTTAACAGGAAAAAAAAATAAATCAGTAAGTTGTCTTTACACAGGTACTAAGCTAATAGTGAATGTGTATCGTACTAGTGCAGTGAATGGTGAGTCATTATGTGAGTAAAGTTTATGATAAATTGAATGTTCACAAGTTCAAGGGCAAACTTTCCACCTTCCTCACAAAAAGATCCTTGTACTGGTGAATTTCCTATTTCAATACAGTATTTGGCTTAAAGAAGCCAGTCTTCTGTAGGATAGTCCTGTGCTTCCAAGATTGCAACGTAAGTTAAGATGGGGTGAGTGTTATGTCTCTGACCTCTTTAGCACGAATATACTTTGCTTACACTTCCACCTGTAAAATAAACCATACACAAACGCACACACATATATGTATTTATAGGCTGTTATATCCAATTCAGTAGTTTAACATCACAGAACATGGTTCTTTGCAGATTGGTGTTCTCATGTATTCTCCCTGCTTGCAAATCTATTTTATTCTTTTAAATAAGAGTCCTTCCCTGCTCTAATTTCCCCCTTAGCAGGAAACCAAAATTTCAGCAAAGCTTGCGCTCTTGGAATACCAAAAATAGTTTGGCCACAACAGTGGAAGGGGTGAAGGAAGTGAGTGAGAGGCCCTGCCAGTGGGCAAACAAAACGCCAGCCCCATCAGCACAGTGCCTTTGAATAGCTGGTCTGACTTTTTTTTTTTCCTTTTTTTTTTTTTTAAGTAAAATACATACAGTATTTATAGAATTAAAACCATTTCTATATAAGGGAACAGCAACAAGAAGCTGGTTCTGGTGGAATTCCTATACTAACAAAGCACCCGCTCCAAAGGGGCATGAGGCCGATAGCCCTGGGCAGGGCTCCTGGCAGGGTCCTTGTGGGGGCAGGCTGCTCCTAGAACCCGCTTCCACCAGCCCCAAGAAAAGGGTGGGGAGAAAGAGGCACAAAATGGGTTAAAGGAATGAGACAAAATAAAGGGATAATTTTGACAAGATTCCACAGGAAAACTAGGGAGGAAAGGAAAGGAAAGGGGAAGGGAAAAGGGAAAAAATAAATTGGAGAAGAAGTGGTATCTCTTCTCAGTACTTCTCACCTGGAATTACTGTCCTAAAGAAAGAGATGTCCTTACTTCTTCCATCATATCCTCAGTATTTTTTGGTGCCTGGCTTCTCTTGCTCTCAAGAAGAGGATGGTCTCACCAGCTTGGCCCCCAGTCACACTGGTCTGCAGCAAGGCAGCAATGATCTGATGAAGGCGACTGGGAGGGAAAAGAAAAAGAGAAAAATGAATTGCTGGGAGCACTAGCTGTGGGAAGACTGCTTTTCCACAGCCCTGCCAGGCTTTCAGGCTTTCCAAATCGGAGCCGCGCAAACACGTGTACCTGCACACACACATGCGTGTGCACAGAAACATTTCCAGCCTGTCTCCCCTAGCCTCAGCCACCCCTCCTGAGAGGCCAGGGCCACCAGCTCGCTTCGTGCCACTCTGACACACGCCTCCCAACCCTGTTCCCCTCCACACTGGCTGCAGCGACAGCGCCTGCCCGTTGGGCTCTGACAGCGCTTGGCTCCCAGGAAGAAGTATTCACACATGATGGCAGCTTGAGAGAAAAGTTGAAAAGGAATCAAAGCCATCTCTGTTGAAATAAACATCTGCTCTGCGTTCAGTATCGTGGCAACAGGGCTCACAAAATGCACAGGCAGCCCTCCAAGGGCTCCTGGCACATCACAGCTATCGGTACCTGCTGAAAACAGGCTGGCGGAGCGGCCACAGCGCCGTGGGGAGCAGAGACAGGGACGCTCGGAAGACAAAACTTTGGTCAAAGCTAGAAATAACTTCACAGTTCCCTTGGAGGCATACGGCTTAGAAATCCACCACCCCTGCAGTGATGCTGGCAGATAGGAAGAGATGGCGGCACCGTAGCTCCTTCCATGTGGCTGGGGCATGTGCTCATCACCCCAGCCCATGGACAGTTTCTTCCCAGTTGCCCCAGTGCAGGCAGTGGAAGAAAGCAGCGGGATGCAGCTGTGGAAAAGCACTTCTCCCTGGAACCCATGCAAGGACGGATGTGCATTTGGTGGCTTTCACTTCACATGCAATTCCCTGAGGAGCGGTCAGGGTAGGCAGAGACCCGTTGCCTTTTCCTCTGCGTACAGCTTCTGCAAGGCCAAACTGGGACACTAAATGCAAACCTCTCTGCTCCCTGTTTCTAGCGCTGCATTCCTGTATCCCTGCAGAAGGCAGTGCTGTGACACAATGTCCAGCTGAGTCCAAATGGAGCAGTGAACTCTAACCATCAGGATGGTATGGCTGTTACAGCCGGTGGACCACAGTGCTGTATTTCTTTTTTTTTTTTTCTTTTTTTTTTTTTTTAATATTAATGATGATGCCTTAGCAGGGGGAAGACCACAGCTTGGCTCATGGAGACCCACCTGAGCCTCCAACAGCAACTTAGTAACACTGGTAACATGTCTTTTTAATGAGTGAATTTGATGTGGCTGAGCCAGGAATCAAGGTGAAGAGACAGTGTGATAATACCACTGTTACTGAGCTCCTTTTCAGAGCAGAAATGCACATGAAATGCAGGAATCCGATACCTTTCTGGGAGAGGGAACAGAGAGATTCTTGTCTCCGGTCCAATTTACCCTAATTCCTCCGGAGCACTAAGTGACAAACATGGCCTTCACTGAGAGCTTCAAAAGGAAATTGCTGTTTGCATAAAAGACATACTGAGTTGAGCTGGTTGTTAAAAGGGAACTTGAGCAAGAGGAGACAATGGAACAAATCTCTTGGAAAAATGTCCAAAAGCAACTGGATTGTGGGAAATGAGGCTCAACATCTGTGTCCCAGTTGGGCTGTCACTCGACAAGAACAGCAAGCGCCCGGCTTTGGATGTGCTGCTAGACACCACAGATGGTGGCTGCTGTGTAGAGAAAACCAGGAGATGCTTAAGGCTTCAGCAAGGACAGTAAGAGGGAAAGGGGGGGCAATCTGAAGCTGAGGTAAGGACAGTTTAGAGTTTTGCTAGTGTTCCATTAAGACAGGGTAAAAGGATAACAGAAATGAAAACAAGAAACAGGGCTACCAGAAAATCCTGCTGGGTTTTCATCTCCATTTGAACATGTAAGTAGGGCGATCTGGAAAATTTCCTGTCTTCACAATTCGTGTTTCCAGGAAATGAACCCTCAAGCAATGCTGCAAACCAACCCAGCTGCCAGCACAGCTGTGACTAGCCGGGGGGCAAATGGGGTGACGACAGGGCTGACAATTCTCAGTCCCAGTTCCGCAATCAGACTGGTACAGGCAGAGCCTGGCAGGTAAAACATAACTCCATGCGAGCACCAGGGTCTCCCTGGGGGAATGGGTAAAGCCAAGGCACCAGTGTGGTGTGCTGTGTGGATCTAAGTGGGTTCAATGACAGAGGCTGCAGCAAGGAAGGGAAATTTCCACTACAACCCTGTGTGTACGGAGTCATTTTTCTGCCAAGTAGGAGCAACCAAAGAGCAGATGACTCATAAGTACACATCTCTCCTGGCTGCTTTGGGAGCTCTCCTCTATCTGGTCCAACTGCTACATACACTTATCCCTTGTGCTGACGAGGAAGTCAGACATAAACACGTGGGTCAAGGCCAGCAAGGCTACTGGTGAGACTGTAAATGCCATGATGGTGACAGTATGACCTTTGTGCTGGAAGGCTGCATCTATAAAATGCACAACAGTTGGTGCATCCTTCGTGTGTGCTAGTGCTTGACCACCTTTGCATCCAGGAAAGTGGGCGTATTTTTCAGTGAAGCGTAAAAAATGGCGAGACCTAGTTAAGTACCACCTTCTACCAGCAGATGTTGAACAGCACACCCAGTCCAGGAAACTGCCACTACAAAGGTCAAAGTATGGGGAGGAGATGAGTGAGAAAGGAAAGAAGGGAAGAGGAAGCATTGCAGACCCTACTGCCATTGACTGCTAATGAGCTGCTGAATACATGGGCTATTGGTTCCCCCTTTCTTGATGTGTGAATGAGGAACAACAGCGAAATAACCCACCGGTGAGTGCAAAAGGATTCCCCAAGAGATGTGTCAAGAGTGCACTCCAGAGCCTGATCTTCCTGCTGTGTTTGGAGAGGCTGCCACGGGGCGAAATGTTTACTAGACTGACTCAGATACTAATGGGAGTCAGGGGATAACTGGGAGAAGAGGGAAACAAAGAAGTCAGCGCAGCAGAGGAGAGCTGAACTTTCACAAGAGGGAAGTGAGGAAAGCTTGTTTGTGAGCTGCTTTGCCAGGAAGTCCTGTGACTAACCTTATTTCACACACCGATTTTATGGACGAAAACTGTATTTACGGCATGTAGGACAAAATGTACAACAAAGCTGTGAAAAGGTGGGCTCACCCTTCCTTTGTAAGGTTAAAGCAAACTCCCTGAAAGCTTCCCTACTATAAGAGCATCCCACCAGAGCAAGGCTTTGACTTCACAGCTGAGACTGTTGCATGGGGGCCCAGGAGCAGATTTTGTAACCCCAAGGAGGAAACAAACCCAGCAGAGCTGTGCATTCTTGCAAAAATAACTGGGTTTTTTTTGCCATTTAAAGAAAGAAACTTTGATGTGCTGCAGTTTTGCGCTGTGCTGGTCTGACTGCTCCCATGCAGCACAACAGGGAATCTCTTCTCTTTCCATTCCCCCTCTCCTGCACCTGTCCTCTCTTTGCACTCAAAGGAAAGCAAGACTATACTGTTCTACAGTTTCAATGGCAATTTATGGATCACACAGGAAAATGTATAGGACTGCTAGAGGCAGAACTTTCCACTTTCTGCCCATACCACGATGGGTACAGAAGACTAGATGATCTGGGAGTTTGTGCAAGCCAAGCAGGATGAAGCACAGTGTCACCTCAAAAAGCCTGTGCTCGTGGCAGGGCAAGTCAGGAAAGATGCTGACAGACTGAAAAGGTCAGAGGAGGAGAAGAGGGAAGGCTCAAGGGCAACAGTGCCAAGCAGAAAGATTGTGACAAAATAATGCTTGACTCGGTACAACGTCAACTCAGAGATAAGAGGAACAAGCCAGCCTCCTGAAAGGGTTTGCACAAGCCAAAAGGATGAACTGTTTGGCCTGGGCCATATAGGCACGTGTAACAAAAACAAGCCAGCAAACAAATGAAGTGAATTTTTCAGAGGCAGGCTAAGTAACAGGAAAAACGTTGCAGTGGCAGGAGGTACTAGCCTGGGCCATACAGCCCAGTGAGCAGAACAAGGTGCATATGGCATCTCAGCTCTGTCACTGGTATCTGCCCACGCTGCCTACGCCTGTGCCACTGACATGGGGATGAGGGAATGGTGTGGCTGCTGCTGGGCAGGGTGAGCAGATGCCCTTGAATGTCCTCCCTGCTCCACATCCCCCTGCCAAGGGGAAACCCTGCAAAGTGCTCTCCCTCCCCTACCAGCTCCTGGGGAAAGATGGGTCACCAGTCTACAAGTGTGAGGTCAGAAAGGACAAGCAGCATACCCAGACTGGCCCAACATGGTTCCAGTCCATGGAGGTGTGTACTTCAGCTGCTTCCCACAGCTCTTCTGCAGCCCGTGAGCTGCTCAGAGGCAGCACCTAGCCCTGAGAAACAGGCCCAGCCATCAGATATTTGGTCTGATGCCCCCATGGATTAGGTAGTTCCCACCTGGCCAGTTTGTCATCCTAAATGTCTTCTCTGACATGTCTTCCCATGCTGCGGTCTGGTGGTTTATGGCTGCTCTGATCGATGCATTTCTGGCTGCTGACTGGCTTGTCCCAGCCTAACAAGTAGATTTTGAACTGCCTACTGTTGGCAAGGTCATGCTACCACAGGGATGGACAACCACTGTGGCTATGCTTTGATCTGTAGTGCTTTTCTTTCACTTCTCCCTGAAGTGGTGGGCAAAGGGGGTGGAAACCTCTTTTTCCCTGGTGTAGGGCTGTAGAGGGAGCAGCGACATGGCCAGCAGCGGTGGATCGCCCCTGGCAGAGACACATACCATGACACAGTACTGCAGGACCTGTGGCTCTGCGCTCACCAGAATGCTGGGATTCCTCACGCCAAATCCCGGTGGCCCCTGCGCCTGTATCACTCCCACCCCTCCTGCTCCCAGCACAGGCAACGTCCCCAGGAACTCATCACGTCCAGGCTAGACAGACATGGGCACTCCTGCAGCTTTGCCTGCACACTTGCATTCATCTCCCAGCTAATTATAGCTGAAATAGATTGAAGCTTCTCCTGGTGCTTCCCACCTGAAGTGGCACTTTTCGTTGGGCAGGTAAGGGCCTGGCAGCATATCCTGCTTCCCACCCACCTCCCTGTCCCCGCCATGGCTCTGCACAGCCCTGGCCATCCAGCCCCGCCACGCTGCAGCAGTGACCACACTGAACCTCACCTGCAGTTGCAGCGCTTCCCCTGGATTTCCCCAGTGCTCTGCAGGGTGGTTTCTGTAGGTGCTTTGCTGTGCTCCAGAGGTGCCTGTATAGGTGGATCCCGTTTAACCCACTTGGATTAACATGCTTCTGCTACCAGCTCTAGCACCTTGCCTCCCTCTGTCTGCAGTGTGCCCAAGCTGGTACTCCTGTGGCATGCAAGTGCCTGAATTTTGGAGTAATTCGTGCCAGATGGATGTAACTGCTGGTACTCTATCAAAAAGAAACGCCAAAGTTCACACACACCCGTGTGGACATTTGCATGCATGGCCTGCAGCCCCTGCTTTCAATCACCTCAGTGAACACCCTGATGCATCCTACAGCACAGCTTCTTCAGCCTTTCAGTTTTGCCCCAGTTATTCCCCCAGCCCGGGCTTTTTTCCTAAGGAGGGACCTGAAGAGCAGGTCATGGTACAGAAAGACCCAGTGTGGTTCACTGGGGCCCAGCGTAGGGGACTCTCTGCCCGGGGCTGGTTTTTGAGACTTGCCTCTACCGGTGGCTGGTGCAGACCTGGCTGCGTGTCTCCCTGCCAGGGACAAGGGTGATGCCCAGCTGGCCCTTGGCTCAGTGCGTGCCCCTGGCACATGCTGATGGGCAGGGCTATGGCTTCTTTCCTGCAGGGCTCCCTGAAATTCTCTGGGCATTAAAGGGACGGGGGCCTTTGTGACAAGCTCTCTCCAGCCTGCTCCTGTTTTCTCACTCCAGCAAGATGGCACGGGTGGAGGGATTAGTTTGCTCCACTTGGTGCCAGGGTAAGAGCTCAACATCTCCTGCCTCCCTCCAAGTTTCCACTGTGTTTCCAGCCTGGGAAAGGAAAACCCAGGCTGGCAGCATGCGTGGTCCAGCGCTCTGCAGGGTGGAGAAGGAAAAGGGTGAGAGTCAGCCCTTAGTGGGTGAGGGAAGGTGGAGGTGGGAGCCTCCCCTCTGGACCAGACCTCAAACCAGGGGACCATTTCCACAGACATCTGCCCTTCTCATTTACAAAAGCCATTCTGAGAAACGGTGCAAAGATCCCATTCCCTGGAAACCCACTCCACACTGGCCCTTTCCACCCAAAAGTCCCCACTTCCCTTTGGTTTGGGGACAAGGGCGAAGAGGGAAGGCAAGCAGCAACCCATGATGTCCTGCGCCTGTACTCCCTCTCACTCTGGTTAGCTGGGAGAGGCTGCAAAACGGCAACCAGGTCTCTCGGAGAGGCAGCGAGCACCTGGTGAAGCACGGCCTCTCCCCCTGTTATTTGCCAGATATTTATCACAGCACTGACACCTGCACCAGCACCGTCTTTGAAGCCGAGTTGTTTAGGAAACAGAAATGAGAGAAAATAGCCAAGTCACACGAGGTGTCTGAGCACGAAAAGGAAGCTCAATAGTCTATTAGCTTCCCCCTGATGCCTGAAGTGGATGGCGATTCGGGGGCGGAGGAGAGATAAGACGGCAGATTAGCTGGGTCTCAGGCAATTGTAGGCTGGGCCGGTTGAGCAGGATTGCTGGCTGCTGACATCAGAGCGCTCCCGGGCAGACGGCAAGGCAAGGCTGATGGCGAGGCAAAGCCAACGTACGAAGTTTTCAGGAAATGCCAAAGAGATGGTCATTAGTGGCTTCTTAATAGAATGTCACCCTTCCCTGTCATCTCAGGCTTTTGAACAGGGCCTGGGCACCCCACTCTGCCCTCTGCCCCTCAGGGACTTCCGAAGGGTGCTTTACCTTTGCTGCCTCCGGCTCTCCCGGCAGAGCAGCTCCAGGTCCTTTCCTATTTCTTTGTCTCATCGCACTAATTTCTCTTGATCTGGCAGAAGCAGAAACCATGTTTGTATTGTGCTGACAGATGTTCCTCCAGGTGCCAGCGCTGGATGTCCACAATCCCATGGGATGCCCGTGATGGTGCAGATGTAACCTGCGACTGCGGGGAGATGTGCAGTGGCAGAGGTGGCTTCATCAGTGCCACATGCTGCTCGACCACAGCGCCCATGTTCTGCTACTGGGAACCCTAAAGCAGGGTGGGTGTAGCACGTTGTCAAACATCCAGGAGTGGCTGGTCACAGGCTGCTCAGTCTTGCCTGTTAGAAACACAGATTCAGTTTAAAGCAAAACAAACAGATTGTGTCGAAGTATCAGGGACTGGCTATTGCCAGGGAGTAAGGGTTGAAGGTGGCTGCAAGAGCCCTCCCTGTAAAAGGGAATGTGAGACCTGTTGCTGGCACTGGGTAACTCTTGTGTAATGCAACCATGGGTAGCTCTCACCCACTGCACTTTCTTAAAAAAAAAAAAAAATAAATTTCAGGAGATGGATCTGTAGGTGAATGATGAGGGTCCGATCCATCTGTCTGCTCCCCTCTCACCCTTGGGCTGCATTTTGCACCTTGACCAAAGCCCCTTCTGGTCTCTCCGGGTGCTGTTCAGTACCTGGGATGAGGGCTGTGGACAAGTGGAGAAGCAGGAAGAGCCAGAGGACTCTCACAGAAGGGCAGGAGGTTGGTGGGAGGCTGTAGACCATGGACATGCCCAGAGGAAAGGTCCCTGTGCTCTGAGAAGTTTTTGGAGCCGTTAATGCCCCCCCAGACAGGCATCCCCCAGTTTACTCAAACAGCTGCAGGGATGCGCTCCCTCTGCTCACCCGCCACGCTGGGTACCCAGCATCAGCCCTGGCGCTGGCTGTGCCCTGCAATGCGCACGTACACCTCGAGCACACCTGCATCCCCCCGAGCACTCCTGCACACACACCCCCCGGAGAACTCCTGCACGCCCAGCCCTTGTGCACTGGCCGTGAGGCTGCTGGGTGCCAGGGCATGCGTGGGCTGGGGGGCTGGGTGTGCGCAGGGGATGCCAGGGCACGCGTGGGCTGGGGGGCTGGGTGTGTGCAGGGGATGCCAGGGCACTGGGGGACTGGGTGTGCGCCGGGGGTGCCAGGGAACGCGTGGGATGGGGGGCTGGGTGGGCGCAGGAGGTGCCAGGGCACGTGTGGGCTGGGTGTGCACAGGGGGTGCCAGGGCACTGGTGGGCTGGGTGCGCGCAGAGGGTGCCAGGGCACGCGTGGGCTGGGGGACTGGGTGCATGCAGGGGGTGCCAGGGCACTGGTGGGCTGCGTGCGCGCAGAGGGTGCCAGGGCACGTGCAGGGATGGCCGGGCGTGCAGGGGAGGGGTCCCGGACACGCGTGGGGGCGCGCAGCGCAGCCGGTGCCGGCGGGGCCGGGGCAGCTCGGCGGGCGGCTCCTGCCCCCCAGCGTCGGCTCCGCGCTGCTGCCCCGCCGCGCCCGCGGGGCTGGCTGGCGCTGCCTTCCCACCAATCACCTTTCTAAACCATCGGTTTAACAAAACAAAGCCCGAACCCAACACCCCTCCTCGCCTCAAAACAACAAACTTACCCCCAAGACCCCCCCGTCCCAATAAAACACAATCAACAAACCCGCAGCCACAGAAGAATCCCGAACGCATGCATGACAGGGACAATCTCCCCGTGGATGACACTAGCTCTGTCCCCCCCCCCATGCTGGCCCTGCCTGCTGGTCTCACGGCTGGTGACAGTGTCACCCCCTCTCTGGTCATTAGTCACCTTGGCACTCAGATTTTACATTTCCATTTCTTGTGTTACCGTGACTTTTCGGAGGTGCAGCGGCGGGGCTGAGCACACCGTCTCCTCTCCGCAGTAACTTTTGGACCTTCAGGCCACTTTCAGCTGACTTTGTTAAAGGGCTGAAAGGGCTTTGCCATCGCTCTGCTGCTACCAGCTTGTGAAGATGGAGAGGGATGAGCCCCGTGAACACATCCCAGGCAAGGGCTGGCAGCGCATCCACCTGCCAAGGGGCTGGCAGGGAGCATGCAGCACGAGCCCCGGGGAATCGAGGCTTCAGTCACTTCAGTGCTCACAGCCTTTTTCTTTGGCAGGCAAAGTATGATGCTTTTCCCCCTGTCCACCCTCTGAGCTACAAAAATAAAATGCAACAGGAGCCCAAGCTCTCCCCAGGAGCTAGTTAGCCTCCAGCATTAATAACTACAGACAGACATGCCCCATTTGCAGCTGGCAATAGCATTGCCGCAGAGTATCTGTAAAAGAGGTGCAAGTAACACCATGGCCTGCCACGAATCTCACAGTGTTTGACATTTTCCCAGAGCTCCACATCCTGAAGACAAATGGCTATAGCTTCCCCTAGAAAGCAAAGCTTTTATCTTCCTTATTACAAAGCGAGAGCCAGGAACCGACCTGATTGCACCAAAAAGGCAAAGAAGCTGGGGGGGGGGGGGGGGGGGGGGGGGCACGAGGAATCAGTATAATGAGTCCCATCTGTATCTGTGTTGCATCAGTCCTGACCAGACAGTTTGGATTCTGTGCTTCTGGAGATACAACATGCTATAAAGCTTTCAATTTTATCTGGATCTAGCTCGAAAAATAGAGTTTGAGTTTCGTTTTTTCTCCCCGTGCCCCCCCCCACCCCCCACCCCCCGCCCAAGTGGAAGGATTTACTCCTGCTACTCAGGATTCAAAGCAGGACTACAAAATAAAATGTATTGTTTTAGCTTACGGACAACAGCAAGTTTCCTTAATTGTTTCTCTATCACTCATTCAGAGGCATCTCATAACAGTTAAGCAGTGCAATAAAAGCATTAATTGTGCACCAGTCCCTGTAGAGGCCGCACAAAACTCATTTATAATAGTGGCAGGGGCCTGGCTAGGAAGATCTGCTAACAAGCCTCTCCTTGTATCACAAGCTATGCATGCCACAGAAAATGTTTCTTTTGCAAGCATATTTCACTTATCTGACCTAGCAGGGAATAAAAGTGGAAACACAATTGACAGGTCCGGAGATAAATTTAATAGAAGGACAATAAAAGCAGAAGCATGTTTATAAAATAATTCAGAAAATGTCTCTGCTTTGTCATGTCTGTTATTTAAATATGAAGAATCAGGGTTGCATTCCAGATCATCCAGAAAGACACTTTATGCCCATTACAGGAGGAAAGTTTCTCCCAAGCATGCTGGTGTTCAGGAGCTGGGTCAGTACAGATGGAGGAAGAGCTGCAAGGCTGGTGCCCAGGGAGAGCACCCGGGAGATGCCCAGGGAGGAACTGGCTGCAGCAAGCAGAGCCCAGCTGCCCCCAGCTCCCTGCCCTGGCTGGCCAGGCTGAGCACCAGCCCCTCAGCCCCTTCCCAGCTGGAGGGACTGGGAACTCTATTCCCAGCCTTTCTGGGCTGCCTACCTGTACCCGTGGGAGGGAAAGTAGCTCAGCAAAGGTCTGCTCTGCAATAGCGACAAAGCTCTTGGCTGCTTCCTCTTCCTAGCTGCTTAGGGAAAAAAAAAAGTAAAAAATGACATTTCCCGGTCCCAGGCAGGGTGTTACATTTCCTCCAGAGGAAGCAACACAGTATCAAACAGCTGAATCAGCTTTGGGTTGTGTAAACTACACCTCCATCACCCAGGGAGAGACATCCACTCTAATCCCAGTGTTACTAACATCCACAAATCCGCATGGACCACCCCGTTGTTACGGTCAATCTGCAGCTCTGGAAGTCTTGCATAAACTGAGCATCAGAAAACCCATGTGCATTAAGAAGTTGCTATACAGCTTCCCCACTTACAGGTAAAATAAAAGGTTGTAGGTGTAAGTAAGACCATTTCAGGACCAGTATCATGAAGCTGTGCCCTAGCAAGCTGAAAATCTCTTACACTTACAGTGCATCCTACATACGCACAAACAGAGCCCTGAACCCTCTGGCTGCTGCTTTTTAGTGTACACTTCCCATTTTTGTTCTACTTCAAGAGCACAGCAACAGAACAAAAAATCTGCATCACATGCACTTTCAAAAAAATTTCTTAACATTTTCAAAATTACCATTGATGAGTGCAAAAAACCACAGCGTGTAAAGAAAACAGGCCAGTGAACTACCTAGGAGCAACATCAAACCACTTTTGAGAGCACGCTGAGCAGGGGAACGCTGAATGTTGGAACCGGCTGACGTGCACACCGGCAGGGTTCTGCCTCCCCACATTCCCACCAGGCACTTGGACCATATTTGGTAGAGTAATGAGGACGGAAGACCAGAAGGAAAAACCTGGCTTGGCAGGCAGTTGGCAATAAAGCCTGTTTTGTATACACTGTAATTTGTGGTCACTGTCTTGGTAAGTGGTGATGCTTTTCATTTGCCCTGAGCATGCGCTTCCTCTGCCCTCCAGCCCTCACCCCAGCCGGGACCAGGCTCTGAACCACGGCTTCCAGCACAACTGGGGGCATGAGAGCAACAGGCAAAAAGGAGTCCTGATTAACAGGGGACAAAACAGGCAAGAAAAGAGCCTCTGGATACCTTACAAGCTAAAGGAAGATGATGAGCAGGCTCATGACCAGATGGGAAAGATCAGAACGAGCTGCAGTGCAGCTTGGTGCAGTCAATTTTTCTTTTGTTTTAAACTTTACAAAAAGGATCATCCATAAGCAGAGCAAATTAACAAGCAAATAAACACACATCCAGATGAACAGGCTGGAGAACGTTCAGATAAAGCGGATGTCTGCAGGTGGGCAGGGCCTTATTAATCCTGCAGCACATCATGATCTAAACACTGATGCAACCTGAAATACAGGCAGTTTTCTTTGAGGTCTGCAGAAAACAGAAGTCTTTGGAAAGTGAAGGACAAACATTATGTTTGTCTTCAGAAAGGAAGCATCCAAGAAATTATCGGTCCATTCGTACAACTTTCATCCCTAGAGTAATTCTGGAACAGAGTAAACAGGGGTTTTTTATCCCTTCTTTGCATTGTTTACCAGCCATCAAGAACAGTCTGTGTCACACCAAAGCATTTCCCCTTTTTGACAGGAGCAGCATCTGAGGCAACATCCTTCAAACCAGCTTGAGGAAATACAACAGTTAATCATTGAGAAGGATATGCAGCTGAAAAAAAAGCCTCTTCAAGAGCACTTGACCACCCAGCAGGACAGTGAATGCTGCTATTTTGCAGGAATCTGTCAGGTTAGCAGCTTCATTCAGCATTTTAAACAATTTGATGGTGTGAAAGAAGGCATCCCATGGGTTCTGTCAAAGAAGGAATGGCCAGAAAGACGTTCAGGGACATAATTGGACTGTAAAAAAATTGCAGTAGTTTTCCAAATGGCACAGCAACACAAGCGACAAAAGTGCAATCCAATAAAATTGTTAAAAGCTTTCTGCTTAGGCCAGAGAAATCAATTTTGTAGTAAGGAGACTGACAGGGCAGCTGCATTGCTAAAAAGCTCTGACATTGCAGAAAGCCACAAACTGAGGAGCAGCTATAGAACAATCCATTGCCACAGAAAGAAGGAGAAGCTGCTCGTTCTGGATGAACTTGGGGGAAGAGGACCAAGACATAAATAAGGTAATTGTTCTGCTGGCTTGAGGCTGACAGTCTGGCTTAGATAGCAACACACTCAGCTCTAGAGAAGGCCAACAAGAATGATGAATGATTTAGACAGCATAACTTAGGAGATAAGGTTGAAAGATGCAGGCTTTTTTTTTTTTTTTTTTAAAGCAGAGAAGAGCAGAGACAGAACTCGAGGCAGCATGAACAGAGTGCAAACCAGATAACCAGATGCTAAAGAACCATGGCCCCTGGCGAGGGGCGGACAGAGGAGAAGGCAACTTAATTTGCAGCAAAATCAATTTAGGTCAGTTGCTGGGGGAGTTTTCTAATTAAGGAGAATACAACAGTGAGAACATTTGGGAGAATCTTCCACTAGAGATTTTTTTACACATTGGACAAACCTGCACCAAGAGTGCAGTCCTGGCACTGCTCAGCAGAAAAGCACAGGGAGGTGGTGCCTGACAATTCTCTCCCAGCTCTACCTAAGCTTTAATACCTACGCAGTATTAAACACCAGCCAGGCAGGCTGGCAGCAAAGTCTTGTGTCTTTTTTTTTTTTTAGTATTTTTTAAAAATTGTTTGGAAACAGAAGCACTGAGGTACTAACAGTCTGACTCCTGTTCTTACCTCTGCTGTCAGGAGTGGTTCCAAAGAATGTTCATCAATATGGTGATAGGTGCTTTATATATATATGTAAATATAAATATGTATATGTATGGATGATCGATACCATTTCACACATATCTCAAACAAAATAACGTTAAACATCTAATAAAAACAGCCCAGCGTTTCCAAGGCTGCAGGGTTTTTGTTGCAAGTCAAGCTCAAACACAGACCTCTGAGTCCTGCACACAGGGAGGCAGATGCCCTTCTCTGACTGCTATGTTAGCAGTTTTCCTACCTTTTATTCCTCCTAGGAAAACCAGCCACAAAGTTTTGTATGCAGTAAAAGCCCTATGAAAATCACCTGTGGAAAAACATCAACTAATGGCTCTGCTGATCTAGTCGAGGCTGTCTACAGGTGAATACTCCCCCAGAACATGATAGGATGTGAAGTTAAAACTAACTAGGCATACCCTGAAAAACTTTCCCTGTAGCCAACTCTGACATTTGAAGGTCTGAGCAATTTCACACCTTTTACAAGTATGCAGCTGGCATTTCTGAAGTTTCTACACTGACATTTTGTGCAAAGGAAGGAAACTAGTGAGTCTAAGAGGCTTTGAAGTGCAGGAGGGAGAAAGGCCCCAGCAGGGGAAAGAGACAGACATGAGCTAATTTTGGTGCTCTCACTGTCATTGTCAAAAAACCCAAAAATCAGTGGACTTTGTCTCAACTTGCTACATTAAAACAGGTTAAGAAGAGGCAAATGTATAGCTAAGTGCCTTAAAAATGCCTCATTTCTCGTATTTCAAACTTTACAGAATTACACTGTACATGTGCAGAGTTCTGAGACAGCAATTGCTGATAGCACGGGATCTAATCAATCTTTCATTACATCAATAGGAAAGGATGCCTATCGCACACACCAATTTGTTCCTCGCATGAAACACATTCAGTTGTTCTTCTAGGGGGTTTTGTGTATGGTTTTGTTGTTTGTTTTGTTTTGTTTTTAGCACAGAAGATGCAGGGCCAGCTCTATGTCCAAAGCAAGACATTAGTTTAACTCCTGGTTCAAGCTGCTCCTAACCTTTGATCTAGCTTAGTAAATTTTGTCCGGGTTCCAAAGAGTGACTGTGCCTGAGCTTAACAAAACCTCTTTCTCCCTAAGCTTTCAATCTCATCATGCTCTTAGCCAAGTCCATTTTAGCAGTTTGAGCCAAATTAAACAGAGGAGAACTTTAATGTAATAAGCTAAGAGTATGATTACTGGAAGTACTGCTTAACCAGAAAACATCTCTTTGTAGACGCTTTGTGCATGAGTCATCAAAATAATTGCAGGACTCTGGCAAAAGCAAAACAAGGAGCAGTGAGTATTACTAGAATACACTGGCTGTTCTACAGCTCTGCAGTGACAGCAGCCATTGTAGTTCTCCACGGAGTTATTACCTTCAGAAGACCACTCGGCAATAATCAGAGTACAGCTGTAGAAGGGATACTGTCATGATAAACAACACAAGGTTTGCAAGCAAAAAGAAAGGATTTCATTAACCTAACCAACACAGTTGGAGAAAAGAAAGAAAGAAAGAAAGAAAAAAAAGCCCCAAAATCATCAACAAGTTTTCAGGCTCCTACGTGCTACAGACCTGAGGCAGAATTTCCGGACCTGAAAGTCTGTCTCCTTTCTGTGCCTCCCACCCAAACCCAGATTGCTTTGCTGTGGTAATAGTGTAGATTTAGTTTCATCAAAGTGATCTCAAGTCTCCTACTTTCACCACGATTCAACAGAGCTAGCAGGAAGCTCATCCAAAGATAGAGATTTTAATCTGGTTTTGCATTTGGATTTGCAGTGTTACCTAGCAGCCACATTTCCACAGCTGCCAATGCAACCCATGGGGCTTGCGCCCATAAAACATTGTTTTGCAAATATTGAGTAAAGCTGAAGCATCTGCGAATGATCTTGATGAACCTTCAATAACCCTGGCAGATCTGCTCCTTCCAGCCCCACCACGTCCATTCCTGGACCTGAAGGTCTCAGCTGCTGCCTGGCCATGGTGCTGGGGTGAGAAGGGAGGGGGGTTTCTGCAGTGTCCCCACCACACCTGGGCTTCCACTCACCTACCTCCTGCTCTTGCATGGGTGAGGGGAAAACCCTCCAAACCTCCAAACAAAAGAGTTTCTTTTTCTTTTTTAATGAAAAAATAAATCAGCATTTCCCTTTCAGGGGAAATTTTGAATATTTGAAGTTCCAACTCAGAACTAAGTTTATTGAATACTTTCCAGTGAATGGAAATACCCAATCTGTGAATAGCTCAGCCTAGTAAGCATTGAATCACCACGGCTTACAATTCGGTGTTCACCTATCGACTCCTTTAACTATCTCATGGCATTCTTTAACTGAATTAAAATTCACAAAAAAGAAATGAAGTGTTTAGTTTTTCTAGGATGGCCAAAACTTAAGTTATTTAACATAATGTATTAAAATAGGAAAAGATCACTTATAAGGAGTGATTAAAACCATCTTTGGCTGTTATTGCCAGCAAAACTGTAGAACTGGGGAAAAAAATCCAAACAATCTTGCTTTTTAATGTCACAATTTATGCCTTAATTTTGAATGATCTGCTCACTGAACTGAAGGGAACAATGTATGCTTTCTCTGAATCTTTCAAAGAAGCCATTGCCAACGTGTTTATTTGGCACTTGAACACGTTTGGGTCTAAGCAACTAGGCAATGGCTTTCATCAGTTTAGCAACCTGGCATTTGCAACGACTTCAGCAGCTAACAAAGACATAAAATACTGGAGCTATGTTTGGTAGGGCTGCAGCAACCTCAGTCAAATTCTAGTTTGAGAATTTATTTTTCTACAGCACTACGAAAAAACAAGCCAACGCCAGAAAGTAGCGTGGCACTGAGTACGCAGAGGGTGACAGCAGAAGTCTTGTGCACAGCTCCATCTCCATTTCATTACCCCAGCCACAAAACCAGCAGCTGTAGCATTCCCCACTGATTGCATGGGCCGAGTTCACTTCTGAAAGGGAAGAAGGCAAAGCAACACTCAAGATTTTCTACTCTGCACTTTGCATGCCTCAAACATGGCTTCTCATTACACCACTTCTGTCTCTGTTTACCTTCTCAACCCAAGAACGAAATGCAATTATATTGAAAGACATTCAAATACTGTTTATATAAATGAACAAACATTTATTCATATAAACAAGCAGACTTACAGATCAAGTAACTGCAATGAAGAACAAAAAAATTATAGCAAAACTTGGAAACCGTCAAGCTAAAAATACCCTAGCTATAAACAGGACACTAAGATGAAAATATACTCAGACACTTACTTTACATGCCAAAACACACGGTCAGGAAATCCATCCATTAGGAAGTGTGTCAATTAATATTATTCAGGAAACAAAGAATTACCCAAAACATTTCTGTACAGTGATCTAAACCATCCTCTGCATCTGTGTCTTCCCTTTGGTCTAACACCTTCCATCTGGTGTTCCCCCCCTCCTTTGGCTTTATGAATTATTTTTTTTAAACATAAACACCAAAACAAAACTCACGAGAATTTAGGGTCAAACACCAAGGATCATCTTCCTAGATCACCATACTGAAAGCCACAAAACTTTATATTACACCATTATGCTTACTTACCTTGAAATCATACATTTCTGTTTGTCTAACGGTCTATGATGAGCTACATTCTAGATGAGGTAGATTTGAGAAGTATTTATATCACTATAACGATAAACATGTTGTGGGGGAGCGGGAATGAACTTGGCAGAGGAATTTAATTACCCTTTCTCCCCACGCTATTCCTTTACCTCTGGAATACCAGATAGCGCTGCTAGCTGACTTTGTATAACCTGAGTTTTGTTTTATTTCACTGAAATCCCTGAGGTTTTATTCTTCTTTTGTTTCATTAACCAATTTTTATATCGTCTTTTTATTTTTTTAGCCTGATTGTAAGTAAAAGATTTAAGCTAATATGGGGTCTGCTAGTTCTGCTACATGTCTTCTCTCCTTTTGACCTCTGGTACCAAGAGATGTGGAAGAAACTTTATCTGAGGCTCAGTAGGGACTGAGGGAAGAATTGGATTTATTGAGAGGGAGGGAATATATAAGAGTATAAAGGATGTAAATTTGTAGCTAAAACCCAAGGGCTTTTATTTCTACTTTTTGCTGAACAGTATGTTCTAAACCTATAGGATTTAATTTCAGATTTTCGATTGAATGGAGTTTGAGGACAGGGCTAAACTTTAAAAAGCTTAGTGGCTACAGAGTTTGTTCCTAGCAAACTTCTGAGGACATCTCTTCCCAGTCTGCTAAGATTGACTACATCACTGACAGACGTGTCTGCACTTAATGGGAGAAGCAAGAAATTCCTGAACACTAACTGTAAACAGCTTGCACCAATCCCTTTCTCCCCATTGCATTACTTTCTGCCTCCAGCACAATTAAGGAACTGCTGTTAACACTCTTGTAGCACAGGGTAGAAACTAATGCTCAGAATTCTGAGCAGAGAAATCTCACAGCTGTGCCAGAAAACATCTGTTGAGCTTTGCTGGGTAAAGCAACCTCAAAACAAAACCATCAAATTAACAAATCAAATCACGATTTACAACAATAAAAAAAAAGTCATCAAGTTAACATACAGAAGTCAAATCAGTACCTTGTTTTAAATTGCTAAGCTCCTAGAGGGGAAGCTCAAATCACAACCTCATCACCACAGAAAGAATAAGGCTTATCCCTTTGGAAGAAGGTCAAGGTTGTCACCCCTTCTTCCTTCAAATCCATCAGCTTAGCAGTAAGGATGGGTCTTGAAGCCTTTGAATTAACTTGGTTTCAGTGGTTTAGCACCTGCTAATCAATTTGACCACAGCTCCTCAGAGTCACACATCCAACCTGGTAATTTTGCCGGACAGACTCAAGATGACTTAACTTCCAAAAACTGGGTGTTGTCAGGCCAATATGGCCAAAGCAGAATCAGTGTGGTAAGACTCAATACAGTTACTTGCCACTACGTAACACAAGTAAAAAATTCTATTTATCATCTTAAACAAAGTATAATTAACTCAAGAAGTCCATAAAGGCAAGGCATCCGAGGACAGGCACTTGGAAGGTTAAAAAACCAGGTCTTTTCTATGAATAGTCTGAATGCTAACAGGAACCTGGAGTGGCTTTCCATACACATTTTAAAAGAAAAAACAGCTCTCTTCTATGGGGTTTGACCAGGCCACAGTGGCACACATCAACCAGAAGTGTAAGAAGGTCAGTCCATAAATGCCCTCTGGAAAGCGCCTTGCCCTTGATCACATGAAACAGGCTATCCACACACGGTCCGTGTGCTGGCATCCTACCAGCAGCAGCTCAGCACAGTAGCACTAATGAGCCACCTACTGTAAACGAGCCTCATCCCACCGGCTGCAAAACAGAACCAAATACTTCAGAGAAGTCACAGTGCTTGCTCCAAAAAACTCATTTACAGTCTAACATGAGGCACAAACACGAGTGCAAATGACAAGTAATAAGGCAGAGCTGGCTGGAGCCAAAATGTGAGATGCTGCAATGCAGTCACATGAAATTTATGTACATGCTCATCTTGAATGATCCAAGACAAGTATTCTAGCAGAGACGGAGGAATGGGCACTGTTCGCAATGTGTCTTCTGAACATCAGAGAAGTAAGGCTCAGAGGGAACCTGGTAAGCTGAAAGCTGGTCAATGTCTTGCAGGTCCCTTCACATGTACATTGTCACCCGAGGTATGGGAGCAAGAATGAAAGTTTCCTCATCTTTCACTGATAAAGCAGAGCTTATCAGTTTTCGTTTTCAGAATTAGCACACGCTGGAGTTTCTGTTAAGATTAAAGAATGAATTTCTTCTTCCTTGATTAACCTGTTGTAAGCATGCACCTGATCATCCTTTGCACATCTCTGAAAGAGAACAACAACATTTTTAACACCACTTCCTCATGATGAGCGTTGTTTTTTCAGCCCAAGACAACAGACCCGTTCCACAAGGCGTAGCCTTTATTATGGTGAAAAAGCCACGGTAGCTGGACAACAAACTGTGCTTCCTAGGGGCATGGCTTAGGCCTGGTTGATGGAAGAGTTGTCCTCTCTGGAGATGAGGAAGACTGAAGGTTGGTCCCCACCTCAACAGCGCTTCCTACTACAGCTTAGGGGCAAAGCTCGGGCAGGAGGATGTACGTGCTTAGTAAATTTTTCACTGAGACACTAAGCACACAGAGAAGATCAAGATAATACTGAGGCAAGAACATAGCATTACTTGGGCAGTCACAAAGCACTTGTCAAGGTATGACAAAGCGTAACAGCTACCATACTTATGATCCCCATGGCTGAGAGTCCCGTCTTAGTCCCATAAAGGCCAATACATGCTGAAATATGTATTATTATATATATATTAAACTAGGAGGCCCCTATCCGTGGTACTGGTGAGGCCGCCCCTCGAATCCTGTGTTCAGCTTTGGGCCCCTCACTGCCAGGGGGACGTGGAGGGGCTGGAGCGTGTCCAGAGCCGGGCAGGGGCTGGGGCAGGGGCTGGGGCACGAGGCTGATGGGGGGCGGCTGAGGGGACTGGGGGGGCTGGTCTGGAGAGGAGGCGGCTCAGGGGGGCCCTGACCGCTCTCTGCAGCTCCCTGGCAGGGGCTGTAGGCAGGGGGGTCGGTCTGTTCCCCCAGGTAACGAGCGACAGGACAAGAGGAAACGACCTCGAGTTGCACCGGGGGGGGGTTAGATTGGGTAGGAGGAAAAATGTCTTCACTGAAAGGGCGCTCTGGCACTGGAACAGGCTGCCCAGGGAGGTGGTGGTGTCACCATCCCTGGAGGTGTTTAAAATATGTGAAGATGTGGCACTTAGGGGCATGGTTTAGTGGCGGCCATGGCAGTGCTGGGTAAACAATCCAAATTAAATGATTCTATGCTTTCCACATAGTTCTAGTTTATTATTAGGTGAACTTGGAATGCCCCCGTAGAAAAAGGGAATTTTTCTGGATTTTGGACTCCATTTGCAATAGGGAAGCCTAGGCCTGAAAAGGAGACTTACTTTCAGGAAGCAAGCAATTCCTGCAACTCCTATTCAACTGAGAACATGCAATGCACATGCAGCACCAGATACCCAGACAGTCATTATCCTCTGCAAATGTTTCACAGGTGGCACAAGTTTTGAGATGCCACAGTGAGTCAGAAGGTCCCTTCCATATGAGGGCCGCATATGAACAGGACCACAGGGAACAACAAATGTTGCCTCATGTCCGGGTTTGAATTAGGGCTTGTCAGTGTACTTCCCTCGAGAATTTTATAAAGAGCTGCTGAGTTAAAATTTGTTCAGAAATAAGACTTTCCATAATCAGCATTATGTTTATTTTTGCTGAAATAATTGCCCATAGTCAGTCTTTCATCAACCAAACCCTGAAGCAACTATAGTTAGTTTTGCTCTTTCGCCAATGACAAGCTAAATGTCCTGATTTACTTTATAGCTAACTGATAAATGTGAAAGTGCCAAAAATACAAGTTGATGGAAGTCAGATACGAATAGCTTTATTCAGCATCATAAATATCAGCAACTAGCAGAGAAAGAATTGAATGTTCAGGAGAAGTAGTTTAACAGAGTTGCAATAAAAAACCCCAACCAACCAAAGCCCACACCACACAAAAAAAAATAAACCACCCCAAAACAAAACCACTAATCCCCCCTCAAACAACCCCAGAAACAACAACCAGAAAACCCTCACCCAAAAAATCCGACCCCCAAACCAACCCAAAACACATTCAAGAGACTAGCAGTCTGTGAACTAACAGAATAATGCAATTCTACCAACGTATTTATAAAGGTATATGCAATTTGAGGGGGGGAAAAAAAATCCCCTCAGCTTTGGATAATTGTTTCTGAACAACTCTTACTATTGTAAATACTTAATCTTCATACAACGTGCTTACTTCCATACAGTTTGGTTTTAGACAAAAGTATTAGGAAGAAGGAAATTGGAAGCTTACAGATTCCAGTTCAATAGATTAGTTGGCCCAACAGCTTCTTACTGACCTGGGAATCCTCGTTCTGCTCTCCAAACATGCGCTTAAGAATTTCTCTAGGGTCCGGAATTGGTGGGAGAATTAATATCTTCAGCCTTCAGAAAATTAAAACCAGAAGATTTCGATAAAAGATATATTAATTTAAAAATCACCATTTCAGAGTCATACATGGGTACAGTCAAGAAGATTTGTGGAGTCAGCTTTGGCATCACTGGCCAGCCTTCACTTCTGTGTAACTGTATCCAATTCTTATTTTTACTCCCCAAACCAAAAGGAAATGGGAATATTCACACAAACAGATGCTAGATAACTTTCACTCTTGACAAAGAGAGCAGCAAATGTAGACTTTTTTACAAAAATCTGGTAAAATATACTTCACATATAAGCCTAATTTTTAATTTAGACTTCATTGCTGAAAGAGACGGGATGCAATAGCTGTGCAACAAGAATCTAACTGTAAGCAGATATAAGCAACATTACCCAAGTGCAATCGCAGCATCTGTATAGTCTGTAAAGCTAATTCTAATGACTAAGGCACAATGGTGCTGCCATTTTTGCTATGCAATACTGTTCCGGCTAAAAGAGATGCTACTGAAACATGCCACATCATGGACAGTTACAATCCTTCTCTCTTGCAGGTAACACTAGTCAAAGACCGATCAGAATTAGTGGATTGCAAATAAAGAGAGACTGTTATTTACCTTTTTAGATAAACAAGCAGAATTATCATAGATACTGCTACTATTAATGGAATGGTGACTATTAAAACAAAATGGAATGTAGAGTCCACCTTCTCACCTGGAAAAGGAAAACAAAAATTTGAGAAACTTAGGGATATTTTGAAAGGCTTTTTATGACAGCAAATTAAGTAATTCTCTAATTTGTTCACAGACTGAATGTTTTTCAAATACACTAGCACTTTTGTAGGCAACGACTCATTTTTCAAAGCATGATATTATGATGTAGATACATTTGGCAGGAAAATGCATAACCAGCAAGACTCAAGGCTTAAAAACTGACAGCACTGGAAAGGGGTGATTGCACAACTATATAGATGGCAACCCCATCAATGTATATAGCAGTACAGGTAGTAACTGATGACACTGCTGAAGGGCTAGAACTCTCCTGCCCTCTTTGTAAGTAAAATTAAATAGATATAGGGAGGTGATCTTTGACTCCCGTTTATTTAGCAGACAAAAGGTATTTGATGCTTTACAGATGAAGAATAAGGTGCAGCAGATTGCAGGAACGATTGCTCTCACCAACACTCTTTTCTTCACTCCAGTCACTGTAGAGCTTGCTGCTGTAACACTCAGGCTTTGGTTTTGCTCTCACTTTGAAGATGTACTTGCTGCTATGATCAACGCTAGGCATTGACATATAATTATTTTCAACCTAAGGTAAAAAGAAATGGTAATTAATTTGCTTTGTGAAATTACTAACATTCTCAGTCATTTACAAGCCTGTTTCCATTGTGCAGTTAACGTACCCTGAATGTTTTGATGGAAGATCTTTTTGTGAATACTGTACTCCACAAAAAAGGACATAGTGGCATTTAACCGGCACAGACTGCCTAAACAGATTCCAAACCTAAGATTTATTCTTATTCACTGCTACTTCTATCATGCAGCATTTGGCATCAATGATTAAACTAAGACTCAGCATCTGGAATAGTGCCTTTTTTTTTTTTTGAGAAACATCTTAGATATATGCTGCCATTCCCTCTCTGTCAGGGCAGCGATGTTGATCTAACTTCAACCACACTGAAGTCTTCTGTGATGCCTCTACAGAGACGCATACCCTAGATGGGATAGAACTTCACGTACTTTTGATCCAAAATGCCAGATTCATGAGACAAGTTGGTATTATTCGAGTCTGGTAAATTTAAGGTAGGGCAAACAACTAAATATATGCCATAGGAAAAGACTACCACCTTACTTTGAAATTTATCACGCTGTTAACCATTCTGATCAAACAGTACAGTCACTTTTGCTATGCAGATACAGGCATGAGTATATCCAGACACTGAACTCAATGCTTTTTATATGTACATTAAAATCAGCATATCTCAGAGTGCACTTTTTCTCCCCCTGTTTGCTTTTTCCTTTTTTCCACCCCCTGCCCCCATTCTCAGTGTTTTCATCCCCTTGCTTTTCTGTATAACATTCTGTGCTCTTATGTGCACCAGAAAATAATTTTGCTTTCTGGTAATCAAGTCACGTCATTCAAGAACAAGGCAGTCATATGACCAAGCGCAGACCAACAATCGGAAAACCCAACACCAACAGACCAGAGTCCTGTATCACCGAGCAGCAAACAAGTACATGCACCATCGCGTCTTTCCTGATAAGCGTTGTTTACTTTAGTACATACTTCTGTATCGGACTGTTCTTACACATTACGGCTTTGCCCTAACAAACGATGGCAAGGATTCAGAAGACTCGTGTGAACTGTGGTGTATAGATATCACTGCCAGAAACCTTCTGTATGGGAGAAAAATCTTAGGTCCACGCAACACTTCCACCTAGTGCATCAGACTCATTCACATGCAGCATACACAATTTTTCATTTTTAAACAGCAAATTCTGAATTACTGTGAATAGCAACACAAATTAGAAGAGATACCTAGGAAAGAAATCACAGTTAACTGTAAGTAATGAAAAATTACTTTAATTATCTGAGCCGTGTCCAAATCTCCATTGTGATATTCAACTTCATAAAATAAACAATTTTCTGGGAAGGTGTCTGATTCACTCCATTCTAGATATATTTCATCATTAATCTTTGACAGCATAACTTGTCTCGGTGTAGCAGGTTTTACTGAAATGCAAAAAGGAAGAATTAGTTAAAAAGTGTATCACACTGTTTACAAAAATTGTTCAAGTCCTGCATTGCATATTACTACATTTAATACAAGTTTAGGAACAGAAAGGAAAAACTCACCACCAAAAAGTCAAGAAAAAATAAAAACCAGTAAAGAATAAGAGTAAAAATGAATGAGAAATGACCCCCGAACTCCCCAAATATCCCTCCACTCCTGAAAAGCAAACCCTGTCTATATAATTCCCAAATCAAAGATCAATAGAAGATGGGAGCATCTAACATGCAAACATATTGTCTCATCCACAGCTTAGGAGGTGCAAGCTTTCCAAACACAACAATATACTAGTAAATTTGGGGGTTTTATTATTTTTTATAATGTGGTGTTAAACTTACCAAGGGTGGTAGGATTTTTACTTGCACACACAGGCCTAATTTCTTCAGAATCATCTCTAATCAAAATACTTATAGCTGGATAAGTGCTGGTGACTTTTGGGAAGCTAAGATTGAAAGTGCATCCAGAGATTCCTTGATGCATAGAATAGTTACTGCACTTCTTGTGGTTTTTCAAACCATCAAACCTATGGGAATAAAAATATTTTTTTTAAATGTCAAAAGAATAGGACAGCAAGGGGCAAGCTTGTTTTCAAACCTGTGTTACAAATTCTACAGATTAATCTTGCATTAGAGCTGTACTATAAAAGTAAAGCTAGGCAAAGTCAGAAGCTTCTGATTTATCTCAAGCTTTAGAAAGAACATTATTTTTTAAAAGTGTCAAGTAGCAGAAAGAGAGGCAGGTTTGCTTTATGTCACAGCATCAAAAATAACAGCTGCTTTCAGCTTTGGTTCACATTTTCCAAATTGGAAAACAATTCTGAGGAAAAAAATGTTCAGAAAGCAAACTAATTTGGATCACCTCCCATCAACAGAATTTCACTTCTGTGCTAGAACAAGCTAATCCATCTCCTTCAGCTATGCCCACGTATTGCAGCTCTTGCTTGAGACAGTTGAGATTCACCTACTGCCTGCATTTGCTTTTCAAAATGTCAGTATTCCCTTCTAATAACAGAGAAGCTACGACAAACTTCTTCCTTGCTTCTCTCTGTTCCCCAAGTCCCAGTGAAAACATGCCAGTAGCTTTTCCTCCTGAGAAAACAGATTATTATTTTTTTTAAATTTATTTAACAGTGATATAGATTCAGTTAGAGCTTCATTTAGGAGCACAATAGGAGTGACGTTTTCCTACCTCACATCTCAACACACATGGGCTGGGGAAGCCAAAACAGTCAGGACAGACCCCTTTTTTATCCCCCCTTCTCACCTCCCGACCCTGGGGCTGATGAAGATGGGAGGCACTCAGAACAGTGAGCAACGTGCAGATCCATCAACCTGCTTTCCTAAGCCTCCACTTCAGCAAGTATCACTGTGCACTGGCTGGATTTGTTTGTTCTAAGCTAATGTTATATTCACATTCATGCTGCATGAAAAGACAGCGTTTAAGAGGAAAGTATCAAGAAGAATATAAAATGGAAGCAAGCAATAACTTTTCAGGTAATTGTTCATTCGTTTCTGAAAAACGAAACCGAAACCAAAAAAACCACCTCACCTGCATTATGGAAAATGTATCTTCCAGTCAAAAAAAAAAAAAAAATCAAAAAAAAAAATCAAGGGTTTCCTTAGTTTTCAGCCTTGAAAATGAGCATTTATCTTTCTAAGCAGCATGAATTAAAACACTTTACTGTCACTACAGCTACATCTTCCATTAAAATTCAGGGGTAAGTTGAAAATATATAGCTCTAATCTAAAGCATTACTCCAGTAAGTATCCATATACCCAGAAATTCATATCTTCAACACCTCATTGGTACTGTTCTTATAACAAAGAAAAGATTTGAGTAGCAGCTTAGAGAGAGAACAGTCCTCTCCACATTTAACAGAAGCAGCAAGTTTCTGCTGTCTGCCGTCCAAATGCATTAAATCAAAGAGCTAGCCTGTGAGACTGCCACTGGAGAGGAAGAGGAAAAAGTTTATTTAGTTCAGATAACAGAAAGCCAATTTAAAACTACAAGAGGCTTTCAGAAAAAAAACTCCGATATTTCTATAGAAGCTAATGCAGCCTGGCATTTCACAAGCCCCATCGGCATGCAGAAGTATGCATAGATTAGCATGCACAGATCTTGATGCCAAGGTTTTGCTCACACCACAACTCTGTTTCTTTGGAACAAGTCTATTTATAGCAGTCAGCTGGCAAGCAGGGATGATGATAAAAAGATATTCTCCATAATTTTCAAGGTGAATCGGTTATTTATGACGTTGAAGACACAAACAAAAGTACTGCTAAGTGTTATTAGTGCTTTCATACCATTTTCCAATGACTCAAGAGCTAACACATACATTAGTG
The DNA here is from genome assembly GCF_015220075.1 of Falco rusticolus. NCBI lineage: Eukaryota > Metazoa > Chordata > Aves > Falconiformes > Falconidae > Falco > Falco rusticolus. The sequence continues at coordinate 14,459,748 of NC_051200.1, read as the reverse complement.
AGTGATTCTGACTTAAACAGCACGTGTTTGTTGGGCTGCAAAGAAAGCAATTAATACATGGGTCTAGCTCAGTTCTTAATTCTTCCCTCTTTGAATCCACAATTAGAAAAAAATTAGAAAGCAATAGCTGTTTTTACAGTGAGCTACAGAAGCTGCCAGTGCTTCATATAATAGTTATATCAACTTCCCAAAGAGACTCAGCAACGGCCACCCTTAGGCCCCGTGAATTTTTCTGTTGGACAGGACACAACACTGATTTGTACACAATGTCCTGGGACCTTGCAAAGCAACAGGAAGCAGACAAGTAAAATGTGTAACGTGAAACTAAAGATCAGCACTAAAGCACTTCAGAGCCGAGAATAAAAACATCATACGAACCAGTAGAACAATGCATAATTGGTATCACTGCTTGTGTTCTCCCCAGGGCGCCATGTACAAACCATGTACTCCAAATTGTGCCAAATGCAGCTCAAGTCAACAGCAGCAGTGCCTGGAATACCTGCAAGGCAAATTGGAAAGGTCTCTTATTTTGCTAGGACAGTCTTCTCCCCTATTTCCATAAGTAAAACATCCCATTTTACAGAACTGAAACTGTCTGGAAGGCAAAGGTGGGTTACCTCTCAGGCTGCACTGCCTATCTCAGCACAGCAAATGATGAATTCCAGTTGTTTATTGCTTGCAACAACTGAAATCTTAGCAGAGGAACTTTTGAATGCAAGCTAATCATAACAGCAAATCCCAGTTTCCACCATGTCTGAGTTACCTGATGCTAAGGACAAGGTGTTGTGCCAGGAAAATATTTTGTTCTCTTAAACTACAGCTACTTTAGAAAGGAGTTAAAGTCACTGGCAGTTATAGGGATAGCACTTAGCTTTGTTATAGTTATTACAGCCATCAACATGAAAACCAGTCAGCATTTAATTACAGTTATCTACTCCAGATACAGTATTAGGTTTCTGAGTATTCTGAATATGGAAATACCTGTAGAACTTAAACATGGACAAAAGCAACACCGGGTAAGTTGAATATTTAGTTGACACCCATATACCTCTAGACATTGAACCTCTTTTAACATACCCTGAAAACCCAAGTTACAGAATGTAAGTACAAAGGAGTACATAGCAATTGTGAATAGAGATGTCAATGTATCTCCCAGGCAGAGCAATTACGGAACAAGTCTTTCATATTCAATCTTGCATTTTTGTACAAGTTCTTTATTATCACATTACAGCATATTAGGTATTTTTTCCTTGTAACAAGTAACAACATCTTCATGAACTGAAAGTAAAAGGCATGCTAATTTTACCAACAGTCCAGACTTTTATTGATAGCAAACGCCCAACTACCATCTACTTCCCAGCCTGCATTCTCCCTGAAGCAGCAACTGTCTAATAGTATAGGAAAATGAAGCAGTCTTCCTATTAGAAGGGGCATTTAAAAATATTTTAACTGCAAGCAGACTTTTAAAAGCCCCGGCCTGTTAAGTACATGCTGTCCTAATGATCCACTTCCCAGATTTCCCAGAATACCCCTTTGACAGACCGACAGACAAGCCTGGTAAGATCTCAGATTCTCCTGTCCACACACGGTTTTCATCCACATCAAGTCACACTCTTGGGTCAGACAGACTTTTACTACTGAAGGCAAGAGGCTCTACCTCTTTGCTGTACCTCCTCGCTTCCAGCATCCAGAAGAATATATTATCCCTTACAGTCTGCTTCCTAACAATTTTGCTATGGATCCCTTGCTTCTGGGTGTCTAGAAACAAAAAAATGTTTTTCCTCTATTCATTTTGCTATGCACAGTTTTGTAGACCCTAGTCACCTCCTTTGAAAAAGGGCAAACCCTACTATAACTATTCAAGTCATTTATTTACTCGACAGGTTGCTAAATTTGCTAGATTCATCCCTCTCTCATTTACAACGGTAACGTTACTTTAGGGACTTCTGCTTGTACAGAAAATCATACAAAATAAACCAACTTAGGTGTTAAGTTACAAAGTCAGGAGGCTTAATACAACCGAAGTTATCTTTTGTCTCATAACCACAGCACAGCAGGGACAAGAATGACAGGAACCACAAAAATCATTTAAATGTCTTGGAAGAGCATTTACATTTTACAAGCTTCCCCATAATTTTTTTAAGCATCAGAAGACTCTGTTTATGTTTAAATGTAGGATAATTGAATCGCTCTGTTGAAGCTCCGTCAGTTGAGCTAACCCTTGTGTCTGGTATCTCCCCATGACGTATTTCTGCAATATTTTGCTATAATAGCAGAGAAAACAAGGCCAAGCCAGGTCTGTCCCAAGGTCTGGCTGCTGCATGTGTTACCTTTGGGCAGAAGGGAGGTCTCCACCCACCGGCTGGGCTCGCTGACATTACCGTACTTGCACTCACTTCTCACTTTGAAACGCATTTCCTCATTCAAGGATGTATCTGTCACACGGAAGCGACTCTTACTCCATTCCTGGGTTTCAAAGGGGGAAGAAAACCAGAACATTTGGTGTACCACATCAGACCCACGGGAATTACTACGCATGTAAGAATGTGTTACAGCCCCTCAAAGTCTGAGCTCAAAGCCAAATGAAACAAGTGTCTGACAACGTGGAAAGCCTCAGCATCACCTGGCTTTTCTTTTTCCTTATCAGGCAGACTCAGAACTCGAAGGAAAACTACTTCTACTTCAGCAAGCTGTAGACACGAGCAAAGGCCACACAGAGATCAAAGAACAAGTATAACGTGGGGGAAAATGATCCTAGAGTAAGTCTTCATGGGTAACGCAAAATGAGCGTGTTTATACTACAGCTATACAAACAGAGCTTACAGATCTAACCTGGCACCTTCCTCTGTGTGTGCGCACATAAGCGCATGACAAACATAAGAAGGAACATTTGAAGACACAAGCAAAAGCAATAAGAAGAGTCAACACGGATTTAAGGAGCAAAAGAAAAAGAAAATGAAAGCAAATCCACAAACAGCAATTAAATACAGTGATACCACATCAGGCCCAGGTAGTCCATGACCTTCCATTTTCAGAAGACAGTTTGTCTTTGTATGAGAAAAAGGCTTACCCTTTTACCATACAGTTTCTTGAGCATCTTTTGTTGGGCTAGGGGGATGCCTTTTATTTAACTGGAAACAGGATCAAAAAAATTAAAAAAAATATCTTTGTTACGACCAAGAAATGGTGTAACCACTTGTGTATTAAAAAAAAAAATAAAATAAATATTGGCACTAACAAGAGGGCAAGGAAATTAAATAGCAATGGACAAACTAGGTTCTACCAGCTGTCATGCAAAAAAGATGCACCCAGATGATACACAGTCTGTTCCATCCTGTCATGTGAAACTGCTGTCCCACAGCTCTTTCACTGCTGCTGACCTTAACGTCCATTAGACCCTTCCACAAACTCATTCAGCTCGTTAACCAAGCAGACTTTCAACTTGCTCATTGGTTAACAAAAAGGTAAATAGGTTTCTGTTGGGTTCACAAGTTCAACTGGCTCATCTAAAGGTCCAGCTAAGATCATTAGAGAAGGGGGTGTCAAAAATGAAATACCACCCTTTTGGCAGTGTTAAGCCATTAAATAAGTTCAGGTGTTTGAAGGATCACAGTGTTACTTCAAGCTCAGGATATCCTGGAGCTGTCAGAAAGACTACGGCAGTCACCGCACCGAGGCCACGGCAAACTTCAGGCCATAAACCCGTAACAGGGCTCAACAACGGGCTGTTCCAAGAGGCTCTGTATCCATTTTAACTGTATCTGAAATAGCGGTGCTGCTGACCCCACACTTGTTTATTCAAGGCTTCAGATTCTCATGGGTTAGAATTAGAGGCTGACAGCGTATCATCTCACCAGCAATAAATGGTAAAAATGTCTGTCCTACAGCTCCTTCGGTACCATGGCAATGCTGCTCTTGGTCCTGACCAAACACTTGCTAATCCACACCAGGGATCACATCTGGGCTTGCAAACCATCTGACACAGATGGAAAACAAATGCCCAAACCAAACAAGTTCTACAATTTCTGTTCCAGGACACAAATGTGTTCCACGTTGCCTTTGCAACACAACCCCCATGACTAACCGTAAGCGCAGGGCCAGGGCAAACATTGGAGCACCATGCTTGGCATTACCTCCAGAAGACAAAAGCTGTCAGATCACAGCTACACCAAGGCTACGGTGCACACCTCTTTCTTAAACTGAGTTCAAAGCAGAGGAGAATAGCCTTTGCAAATTCCCTTTCAAGTCTTAAGGATGCAGACTGCCCTGCATATGTTTTATTTTTCCTAGAAAGCTGCATAAGCAAAGACTGAAACAAGAGTTTTCACATTATTATTATGGTAGTTCTGTGTTATCGGTAGCAGCTCAATTATCAGAGAGCAACAGGCAGATTTTTCTGACCTGAAGATCCCACATACTGGTATGACTCATTTTTGAGGTTTTGATCCCATGACAAGAATTACAGGCTATATTAAAACTGTATTGTTATATATAGATACATATTCATATGCTTACACACAGAGTTTTATCACAACGAGACATTTACCGGAGCATAGCAAAGTTTAAAGAGGTGATGCACTCACTCTTTTGTGCTGAAGGACCTCATCAATCACAATGTCACTGGAATACTCTAGGTCACAGCTACTGCTGACGTTCTCTGGGGGGTTCCATGTCCAGTTCAGGGTGCAGATTTGGATAAATGAGTAGTCCAGGTTGGATGGAGGTGGAAGAACTTTTGCTCCTAAAAGAAAGAAGTTATCAGTGTCACAATCCTGTTGGTCCACATTTTACCTTTTGTACTACTGACAGATTTTTAACGCTCCAACAGAAAAGAACACAAACGACTCAACTCTTTCTCAGCTCATATTTGCTATCAGATTAAGCTACTGCCCACTAAATTATTTCTACTATTCTTGCTCAGTCCATCAATTATTTAAATAATTATAAGAAATGCACACACACTCAAAAAAATCACTGAAAAGTAATTTTTAAGAAATCGCAGCATACAACAATATAGTGGCTGTGGTAATGAAACTTATGCTTGTGGAGGGAAGATGAGTCTCATTTTTCATGTCTTTTCCACTGTGAATTTGCATCACACATGCTGAAACTTTAGGAAAAGTAGCACACATATTTTGTGGAGCAATTAATACTTTATTCTACCCGACAATAACCCATCAATGCAGTTTTAGAGAGAAAACTTTAAAAAGACAAGTGATTGCATCTTGCAAGCAACAGTCAGAACCACAATTTAGCCCAAACCAAGCAAAACCGAGAATGTTAAAAAAACAAAGAAACCACAATGCTTTTTCAATTACTCACCTATTAAACTTTTAATGCTATGCCCTAGCACAGTGAGCAAAACCAGTGTGGGACAAGTGGCAATTTACTGCTGGCACACTTCAGCAGTACTTTGTTTCACCGCTCCAGAAGCCACGTAGAAGCAAAGGAAGAGCCATGACTCAGAGATAGTTGCTGGGATAAATCCATTTGTGCGTTGACCCTTCCTTACTCTTGTGCACTGAGTCACAGCCTACTCAATACCCAGTCACACAGCTTAAAGGTTGCATTAGAAAACAAAAAATTAGAAAACTGCCTGGAAAACTTAAAGTATGTGTCAGACTCCAATTCTAGAAAAAAAAACCAAAAACCCAGTTGGTAATTCCCTAAGAAAATGAAAGTCAGTGAATTTTGTTTTTCTAAAGGGCTATTCTAATGTGTACTATTAGATGTTAAATAAGAGGCCAAACGAGACTGCTTCTCAAAAGTATCTACAGGTAACATCACCGAGGCACCACCACCTATTAGTCTGTGGAAAGTACCCTTGTTACGCAGTAGTTTCACAAACCTCAAACTGATATCAGCTAGCACTGCAGGTCTTGCTCATCCCAACAGCCAGGCTCGACCTGCTCCAGCATTTGGGAAAGAGCAGAATAATTCCACCAAGATCAGTTTTCCCATCTGAGTCACGGTGCAGCACCGTTTCCTTCTGCTAGCACAAGGAAGAGTGCAGATGGAAAGGCAAAACAGCTTATTTCAGCAAGAAATCTGCTCGAAGCATCCACGTCACTATTATCTTACATTTCCCAAGAGACAGAGCTGCCAAAGCTTGAAGAAAGTTCATCAAACTCCTGGAGCTTTCTCAGACCTTTGCGTAGTTCAAGGCCAGGCAGTAGCAGAGAATGGCCACCATCACCAGCTGCGTGCCCACATGTATGTGTCGATCATGCATGCTTGCACAGAAAATTACTAGGATTTACTGTTTTAGCCTAAACACGCTTAGCTTTTTTGAGTAATTAGAACTTTTGGGAAGTTTTTGTTTGTTTATTCAGTTTTATAGCTGACCTCAGGAGCAGAGAAGAAAACTTTGTTCTTACAAAAATACAGTCTCCCCCAAGAAAATTGAACCTAGCCAGATCTTCTCTGCCTATCACCTGTTCCACTAACAAAAAACTTATGAGTTGTTTCAGGAACAGCACCGGGGCCTTAAGTTTGCAAATGACATGTCCTTTAGATCATGTAAACCCAACAAAAAATAATATTTATTCAACAAGACGGCACAGCTCCAAGCATTCTGTCTTTTCGTGATCAAACTTTTTATTACCTACAGGAGTCACAAACCATTTCAAAAATTTACATTGCCATCCCTGATTGCCATTCTGAAGTTCTACACGTTTCCTTTTAATAGGTCTGATTAGGATTAATTGCATTTAAGCTTGCAGATTTCTAACCACACAAAGAAGTAGGAATATTCAAGGTTTATAAATAAATTAATGAACTGTATTAGCACAGAAGTTCAAATCTAGTACGTTTTAGATTAATCTATACAATCCTGAAGCTCTAAAGCCCACGGCTTTAACATTACATTCAGCTGAAGATTTGCTTTCACTCATAGGCTTGGCCAGTCTTGTACTTTTGTTGTATAAAATACACATAGAGGCTAATACTTTCGTTACTAAAATCTCATTGCTACAGCAATTTAGCAGAACAACTCAAAGAGCAACTACAAAACATAGGCAAGACACTATTTCATTTTTAAAAAACAAAGCCACGGTGAAGCTTCTAAGAAAATAAAGCGCAGCAGCAACCGCCAGGGATTAACTGGGGCAATCCTGCCCAGACAACATTTCATTTCGAAAAGCCGTGATGAGGAAATCATCAACATCACGTATCACAGAAGTGTTGTAAAACTTTTATCTGTATTTTGCCCTCCTTTATTTTCTGGAGGGTGATTTCATCGTTATCAAACGAATTGCAGCCAGCTGGAAAACAGCGATCCTCTGATGGCCGCAAGTGTATTTTTGCACACCAGCAAAGACAGAACTAACAAAGCTTCGAGCCCCGGTTCTTGCCCAACCCTTCCCGGCACAACCGCATCTTTCCCGCGACTGAAGGTCCGCGCTGCCAAAAGCGTGGGAGCTGCAAGGGCAGGCAACGGCACGGCCGAAGCCCCCTGGGGGGGAACCGCTCCCGGCCGGCGCCCCCCGCAAACCGCTGCCCCGCGGGGCAGAAGGGCGGTGGGCTTCGGCGTGGGCTTCGGCGGCCGAGGCAGCCCCGGGAGCCCCAGAGAAGCGCTCACGCGCCTTCTGCCCACCTCTCACGGGCTGCCTACGGAGGGGCAGATTCCCCGGCACCGCCGCCCCTCTGCCCGGCGAGAGGCAGGGCGCACCGCCGGCTCCGCTGACGCGCTGCGGGGCCGTTTCTACTACAAAAAGAACGTATTTCACCGAAACGCGCGGAGCGACGTGCCCCGAGCCTCCGCCGCGGCCGCCCGAGCCCCCCGCCGCCGCCTCCCCACGCGTGTCCCGGCCCCGGGCAGGCCGGCAGCGAGCGGCCCCGCGGCGGGGCGAGCCCGGTGGTCCCGCCGTCCCCTCCCCCGCCGCCCCTACCTGCCGCCGTCCCCGCGGCGGCCGCCCAGCAGACGGCGAGGAGCAGCCGGCAGCGCAGCGGGGCCGCGGGACCGTCCATGGCTCCGGCGGCGCGGCCCCGGCTCCCACTTCCCGCGGCGGGGGCCGAGCCAGACGGGAAGAGCGGCGGCGCGGCCCGCCCAGGTTAACCCGAGCGGCGCGGGGAGCCCGCCGGCCCGCCCCGCTACCTGGGCAGCACCGCCCGCCCCCGCCCCGCCTCCCGGCCACCGGCGCCCGGTGCTCCCCGGCGGCCAGGGCCGCTTCCCACGGCCCCCCCGGCCCCGCGCCCCTCCCGCTGCTGTCACCCTCTGTGTCACCCCCTGCGTCGCCCCCTCCCTTCCTTCCGATGGCCATCGCTGCCGCACACGCACGCCCCACAGGCGCTTTCCTTGCCCCCTGTGCCACCCCGTGTCACCCTCTGTGACCGCAGTGTTGCCCAAGGGCCCGGGGTGCGCCCCCGCAGCGCCCGGCCGCCTCCCCTCCCGCTGCACCCTGACCGTAACCCCGGCAAGACCCCAAGGTCTTGTCTTGGGGGTCAACATTTTCCTTTTACAGCCTGATCTACACGCAGCCTCTGTGGTCATCGGGACGTGCCCATGACATCCCTGCACTCCCAGTGGGACAGCAGCGATGGTGGCACAGCCCCGACCAGTTCCCCTGATGCTGAAGCTGGTTGTCCGACCCCCGCCCCTGGCAGGACCCCTGTTTGTAAAATCCCTCCTGCAAGTTCAGGTCATTTCTGCAGTTCTCATCTGTACAAAAAAATGCGCACTGTTCATTTTCTGAGCCACTACTACAGATTGTTCTTTCTACAAACTTCCCCAAACGCCCTCTGCTTGGGCGCCTTCCAAACGTGATTTGGCCACTTGCTGTCATTTCTACGGGTGTGATGTGGCAAGCAGTTTTCCCGCATTTTCACAGAAGCTGGAATACCAAGCAAGTGATATTTTGATACGTTTCAGGATAAGAAAACATTTGGGATAAGGTTTTTTCCTTCTAAACTAGATTTTCGTGGGAGCTAGCAAGCTTGCTGCTAGTTGCCACCCGAATACAGTTGTTATAAATAGGGTACAGATCTAACAGAGAGGAAACTTTGGCTAAGCTTCAAGGCAAATCAAAACACATTAGTGAAAATTATTTATTCCTAAGCCAAGACAATGTTTCAGCATTTACTCAGCTCTTCAAGGAGTTTTGCAAGAGTTCATCTGCTTTTTAGACACTCATTTTAGAAAAAGGGAAGTGGATTTTTTTATGATAAGGCGGGGAATATCCTGTGTTAATGTTTTTTTGGGTGGTTTTTTTTTGTTGTTGTTGTTTGCTTTTTTCTTTGCTTTTCTGCCTGTTTGGTTCTATATTTCTGGGAAAAGAAGAGGATTTAGCGAATTCCTTAGTTGCCATTAGAAAGTGCCCAAAGGCCTGCAATCATATTCAAATAAAAATTGTGGCTTAAAGTTCCAGGACATGGATCATTCAAGCTGTGTGACTGATCAGGCTGCGCGACTACCTACAGGCAACACGGGCTATGCCTGCTAGTGATGACGTTTGCAGAGTAGAGCTGATCCAAGGGACAGCGATCTCCCTCTTGCTCGTGGTTTCCTTGCTTAACGTTTTCTTTCCTTCCTTCCTTCTTTCTGCTTCGTCCACTCCTTTTCCTGGGAGAGCCGCTGCCAAGCACACATCCAATAGTTCACACACTTTTGGCTGCCCGCCCATCGTCAGAGACAGCTGTAATGTTTTTCCCTGGCTCTCTCCCTCCTCCTTGAGTGCTCGGCTTGTCACATTCCCATCCCAGTGCGTGGCAAACAGAACTCCTGCCAAAGCTTTTGATCCATGCCACCTACCTGAGACTTCCCATTTTTTAATTTCATGGAGTCATCCTGCATCTTTCTTTTGCAAATCCCATGTTCTTGTTAGACAACATGCCTGTGCTGCGGTGACTGCAACTCATACAGACACCCCTGAGGTATCTTTAAAAAGCATTTGGGCTATGGCTTCATGCTTGATATAAACTGATTTACGATCACACTGGTGATCTGCCCTCAGCCATGTGGTCCTGCTGTTTCCACCCATGCAACCAAAGCTAGCGATGGTGGGGCTGTGCAGCGACTTTGCTGATGCATTAAAAAAACCCAACCAACCAACCAACAATTATTTTCTGTACATGTTCCCTGACACAGATTGACAAATGATGCTGATGCATGGGGTGGCTGCATGATTACTAGGTCCAACAAGAAGCAGCGGTAATTAGCAGCACGGAGCTGTGGGGAATAGTCCCTTCTGGGAGCAGAAGAGTCATCCATTGCTCCACACCAGCGGTGAGATTCCTCCTTTTTAATGTCTGAATTTGCAGCAGCTTCTGTCAATACTTTAAGTCCCAACAGACATAATTATAGGCTCTTCAGAAGACAGCTGGGGTCAGTTAAAAAAAAAAAGGGCTCAATTAGAATACAGCTGGATCTGAGACACAAAAATCCGAAATTGTGAGCTGAAAAACCCCGGTCTGACTCACGGGGCCTCTCCCTTTTCAACCTCAGTGTCCTTTGGGGAACGTCTCGAGTTTTGTGATATGTGTGTTCAAAACGGCCATGAACCCTGCCAGTGCTCTCTGAGCCACTGCCCAGGCACCACCGGAAACCAGAAATTACGCGGAATACAACCTGTGTCCTTTGAAAAAGCACTTTTGGGTAGATGTGGAATCCATTTTTCCTTGTGCAAAACGTGCATCCCTCTCTGATCAATTGCTATTGCAAGTCCATGCATCAACTTCTCTGCTCACAGTTCCCTGAATACCGAGGTCTGTTTAATTCATCTATTTACTTGGCAAGGAGTGACTCCTCCACTCATCGAGAGAGGCAGGGCATGAACCTGGTTCTACAGCTGTTTGGCCAAGACTTGCAGGAGTCCTGTCCAGGAAGCCTTGGCAGCAGAAGACAGTGGTAGCAAAAGCAGTTTGTCCTTTTACCCGTTGGTGAGGTAGATAACGTGAGGTAGATAACCGTAGTTACACCTGACTTCCATTACACAGTGTAATAGCCGGTACAACTGCCTAGGCTCGGCACATATTCGTGTACTAGCCCTTTAGTTAGTTGGACATAAGCGATAACAAATACATTCCCCAAGAGCAAAAGTCTGGGTTTTAAAATTGGAACTACAAAACAGAGCAAAAAACCTGATCACAAACTTACTGAATGTTCTTTAGGAAAGCAGGGTGATATGCTGGGACATTTCCTTACTAGTGACTCACACCTTATTTCTATACATAATTTTGTATGCATTTCTACGTCCATCTCAGGCTTCCCGGTGAATTGTGGTTTTGGGATCCTCCGAGCTGGATGCGTGGTATTTATTTGTGCCCCTTCAGGATTTCTGAATCAACAGCTATTTGCCGCTGAATAATTTAGTGTTAACAGTTTCATTTGGTGTATCTGAAGATTTATTACAGCAACCTTCTTTAGAGGCAGCATATGCGATAGCTCATTTGACTACGTTTCAGTCCCATGTATCTTACACCGGTATTAGCTTCAGATCACTCATCCTGTTCTGTAAAGGGAAGAAAACCCCTGAGCAAAACATGTTTATTGCAACACTTATTTTTCCTGGGTTTGTACTCATTTATTTTGACCTGGAATAAACTCTGTTTTATCTGGATTGACTGAAATGTGATGTTGCCCTGGCCTTTGTCAGAACTATTGAGTCTTCCAAAAAAAAAAAGAGAACCAGAAAAAAAAGAGCAATAGAGGATTGATGGTCTCAGAAAGCTCTGGACCAGTGTTGCATATTGGTGTCACCGGTACATCAATTCACAACTGAGACGAACACGATGTACCGTTCTGTTGTCACACTTAGGTTAAACAGGGCTTGTACAACACACATATATACAACATGCATGATAAAAGCACTTCTGTTATGAACACATAGTAGCAGGTGTTAAATTTACATGAAAAGAGAGTCAATTACATCCAGAACAGCTGAAATATTATGTGTATATCATAACTGGTTCACCATTGCTTGACACAAGCATATTACTTAAAGTACTACAGTTGGTGGTTGCGTAATAGTTAGCTGTACAGAATATTCCTCGATCCAGTAAGAACTCGTTTAATTAGAAGAACTAATTAGCTCAGTGAACATGGAATGAACACATGCTGCTCTCCTCAAATAGGTAAATTCAGTAAGATGTGGTTTAACTTGTATGAGACTTTTGAGCCCGTGACTTCCACTTAGATGTTCCTCCAGTTCTTTCGGGCTGTGTTACGTCAAATTGTAGGGTTATTCTGAAGCCTGCTGTGAAGTCCACGGGACTCTATCTTGTATAGATACAAGGGAAACAGGGGAAGGGGAAACAAACATACTTTATCTATTTTGACACAAAAGGTGTTATGTTTACATAAACTCTTATTCTATATCAAAATACCATACGGCATATGTTCAAAAGGTTTCTGGAACAAAATAAACACATTACAGGTATTCTCACATCCATGATCTTCCATTTGTTGGCTTATCTCACAAAAATTTCTGTTACCAGAAAAAATTTAGGACATTGAGAAGCATGTAGAAATATGTCCTTGGCTGCACTAAATTCTGTATTCCAGATTTTTTGGGGGAAAGAAATGTACTGCTGAAGTTACTGGTCTTAAAATACTACTTTCTAATCCCTCTGCAGAGAGAAAAGCAGTGAGTCAAACAGAGTCAATGTTTATACTTTGCTTACTCCATCTAAGTGTATAAGTCACTAGAAGCATGTTCTTGTACATAAAGTGCTGGCAGACCCTGTGTTGCTTTATATGTCCTATTTGCGAACAAACTGGCTCCAACACATACCATTATCCAAAACAGTCCTCTGTTAAGTAGCCAAGTGCTTTTAATCCTCATGGACAGATACTTTATCCTATTTTTAATCCTTTAATGCAAAATCACCAGTGCATCCCTTCTGAAGACTTGATTTGTTATACAGCAGTTTTGCAGCAAAAGTAACTAGAGGTGTACATAGAAAATATGTATGTGTAGCTATGTTGATATATAAAAGGGTGCATGCCATGCTGCAATTTGAAATATGTTATTGATTTTTATAGACCAAAACCTCCTGCCATTCCTTAGGCAGTATAAGAAAACCCAAAGTGTAACGAACAATAAACGTTTATATTCTTCAAAAAAAGGCAGCAAATAGGAAGTACCCAATGTGAGTACCGGCTACATAAAAGAGGCACGTATATAGTATAATCCCCAGATATATCTGTGAATTAAGCTATTTCAGTCAGACATGAGAAAAAATCTGGAGAATTTCTTTAAACTTATGTAGGAAAATTATGTTTAAAATTACATAGGAAAAGGATAGGTAGAGAAAACGTGTACACCTTCTTGGCATCGTCATCCAGATTCAGCTGCGAAATATCTAATGACTGCTCCCTATCATTTCTAGATTGGTGAAAATGTAAAGAAAAACTAACCTGATTTGTTACCAGTCATTTTATAACCCACCTAAAAAGGAAAAATTTTCCATCCAGTCAAATTATTTACCTGCAGGACAGAAGGAAAATACTTAGGGCATGATCATTTTTGCTGTTCATCAAAACTGCATATAAGCATGTATTCTGAACTGTACTGACTGTATATATTCTAATGGGACTTACATTAAATATTTTTTGGCTTAATTACCGAGATGGCTTTCCAGTATATTGAAGTAAAAAGACAGGACAACTCCAATACCACCAATAAACTGAAAAGTTCAGACAAAAATTCATCTTGGACCATTAAAGTAATCTGAAGATGTAAGAATTGCACTGGAATTCCAGTAAAAAAAAAGGAACAGGAACTGAAAATTCAACTAACAACATTATTTCAGAACATTAAAGACATCAAAAAACACGAATAAGAATTTCACTGCAATTCCAGGAAAACTATTAGGTTAGCTGCAGGATTTAAAACAGCTATAGTGCAAGAGCTTTTCGATGCCCACATCTCATCATTGCTGCCGGTATTCAATATATGCCTTTAGTATTGATGTTTAGAGTTCAACTAGCTCTAAAAAAATCTTGTAATGTATCCACTATTCAACAGCTTCATCACCTTTTAACAAAGTAATTTGGAAAACTCTCACTATCTGCCTTTAAATACTATTCGTTGAAAGATGAAAAATCGATAAGGTAGTAACCATATTTAAATATACCAGTCTCTCTTCCTCTTTCTGTTAAGCTAAATTTAGAGCCTGCCTGGCATAAAAGCACATACAAGCAGAAATGTGGTCTGTTTGTAACATAGGCACATCTGTATTTTGCCTGCAGCAGCTAACGGGTGACTTTATGGATCACAAAAGTATTTTCTCAGGAGACAATTAATTTTAGGTATTTTTAGAATCATGCATAATAAACATTTTGAAATGTGGTCCAGTTACTATTTGAAGATAATTTTTGTTACAGAAATAAGAAGCTCAACATTTTATAGACACTATAGCCAAGCTAAATACTCAGCTGGAGTCCGCTTATTATGGCATTTTGCTACATAGCCTTAAAAACCCCCACCCTTCCCATATGAACTACTGGAACCGTATTTACAATTGATGGGATTCTGAAAAACATGGATGTTAAAAATGTTGCTGGACAAAAGAATTACTGATCTGTTTTCTTCTTCCTGCATCTAAAAGTGTTGTATGAATAAGAAGCAATGTACTAAAGCTTTGGGGAGGGGAAGAAGGAGTAAAAGAATTCTGGAAAAGACATTTTCTCCAACCCCTTGTCAAACAAAAATGACGGGCTTTCAGAAAACAGATCTGTTTAACTGGAGGGAACGTGCATGTCATACGATGTTAAACCCTCCCCTCAATTTTGTATGAGTTATTTTGATGTGCTGCATTGTTTTTTTTAAAGCCCATCTCACAGATCATCAAAATTTTTCTGAAAGGTGTTAAAGCACTTTGTAATTGCCAGCTCAATTTAAGATGTCCTCAGAGTCTGCATTTGTGTGAGACCAGGAGCGGTAAATGGAAAAACTCACATCGAATAACAAATCTGTCCGGTGGTCCTCAGTGGGTACAATTTATCCTCCCGCAGCTGTGAAAGGTTAGCAAAAACTGAGATCAGCCTCAGTTGGCTCAGCTCTCAAGGAGGTTACTTGAGAATCATCTGCTCAGAGGATGTATGAAAATCCCCATTTCTGACTTCGGCTGTAGTTATTCCAGACTAGGGCAAGCTTACTTCCATGGTCTGAGAGCAACAGGGGCATCTGCATCCCAAGTCACTTTTTAGAAGAGGAAGGTCTCTTACTAATGACTGAAATCTCTCTTTCATGTTCCCTCTCCAACAAAGCTTTTAGCAGCAAATACGACATAATGCTAACTTCTATATACTCTATGCTCCTTCTATTTACAAAGTAGTTTTACATTTTATTATATTGCATTGTACAACTTTACATAGTACTGTTATCCTTTCAATTCATAGTTCAGCAATTCAATACATATTTAGATAACTGCCTCCCCACGTCCTGTTATACATTTAGCTTAAAAAAAATTGTAGAAAACAAGCACAGTGGTGCAACGTCCAGGCACTTTCAATGTTGCTCTGCAAAATAAGCAAGCACCCTGTTTGAAAGCATGGCAACTTTTTTTGGGGGGAAAAAAAAATTGAATCTTTGCTCATAATGGATTTTTTAAAACATCCTTTGTACAGTTCCAAGTATTCCTGAGAAAGGTCTGTAAAATACGACTGATATGTTTATATTTCAGCAGTGGGTCTGAGTGAACAGTAACTTTCATCACCAGATGTTCCGCTGATCGCACAGAAGACGTGTAGGGAGTCATGCATCCATGGTGAGTGCATTGTATCTTCGTGGTAGATCTAGAAAAAAAATAATCACAAATTCAGTAAAAGTTTCAGTTCATTATTATAATCATGCGGTTTAAAAAGGTACGCAAAAAAGATATCCAACCTTGTCTTCAAAGCTGTTTCGCAAAGGCAGCATAACAAAGAAATGAGAAAGAAGAGTAATTTAGCAATTTCTTAGCATTCATATAGGCACTGTTCTGTGTATTACCGGATCATTTTTAGTTACAGCTATCCAGTATAGGAAAGAAACAATTCTCTGTGCAGTAATTTTTTATTCGATCTTAGCAGAACAAAATTCTAATGTTTTTTTTTTCTTTTTTTTTTTTTTTTTTTTTCGGTAAACAGGGGGAAAACATGCAGTTAAATAGAGTAAACGCTCACTACATCCGTGCCATGTGACAAGACTGTGTATT
Source organism: Falco rusticolus (assembly GCF_015220075.1). Taxonomy (NCBI): domain Eukaryota; kingdom Metazoa; phylum Chordata; class Aves; order Falconiformes; family Falconidae; genus Falco; species Falco rusticolus. Next base: position 14,443,611 of record NC_051200.1, on the reverse strand, counting down.
TTTTGGCCTGAAGGACAGTCTTACAGCACAGGATCTAACTAGACTGGTAGAGCTCCTCTAGAGCTGACCGTTATTTGTTCTTCACCCTGAGGTTCACCAGTCAACAAGTTAGTTAGCCTGAATTTACGTTAGTGAAACTGAGATCAGTGGCCACCATAAACAGTTTCTGGACATCCAGCTTTCTGCCACTCTCGGAGGCTTCCTGTACTTGTTCAGCTGCAGTTTATCAATTTTTTGTGTTTACATTTCCCTAACTTGAAAGATGTGTAGATAGGTCACAGGCTGACCCAGTGAGTGACCCGTCTGCCCTGCCATCTCAAACCAAGTGCACTGCCTGTGTTGTTCTGGGGAGCTGACAATATTTAGAAAAGCATATTTTGTTTGCAACAAGAGCCCTAAATTAACGTAATATACTTTTAATGTTTAATCGAGTAATTTTGCAGAAGAGGAAAACATGTTCTATTAAGTCTAATTTGTTAGATACTTAGGTCACTTGATAGCAATGTAAAGTTCAAGTCAGTGGTTTTCTACATGATGTTGCACAGCCATAAAGAACAGTGCTTGTAAACATCATCTTTTAAGCTGCCTTTTGGTCTAATAGAAGAAGAAAGTGAAAAGTATGTCCTTCACAGTGAGCCCTCCACTTTGACATTCCAGTTGCTGTAATATTTTGCCCGTTAACCGAAATCAATATGACATTGGGTTTGTAAATCTATCAAGATAATAGGGAGCGTGCTTTAACAATACTTAGATGTTCTAAGATAATCTTAACTATTGTACTGCGACAGTGCAGAACAGAGTGATTTGCTTTTGATTTGACTATTGCAGAATTCAGAAACCACAGAAGTTCCAGCACCTGCATGCAAATTAAATGTCTTGGAAAGGTTTACTTGCAAACAGCTTAGAGTAAGCAGGTGGCAAGTCCTATGAACGAGTATCTCTGAGCAAAGTTCAGCAGTGAGTATCCATGGTAGGTAATGTACGTGAAAAAATGAGTGAGCCAAATGTGCAAAATTAGTAGTTTACACACTAAGAAAATGGTGGTCATGAGCAGAAGAGCAGGGAAATCTAACAAAAGCAAGGGGATGCAGCAGTCACTTATTCTCAAATGGATCCTCCCTTACACTCCTACAACAAAATTCAGCCCCTTCATGAGACTGTTCACCTGAAATGATATTGCACTCTTCCATAACAAGACTGATTGCCGTAAGCATTATTTTATTGAAAATAAACCTAACTTACAAACAGCAGCCTGGTGCAGTGGTAGTGCTTTGCCACTTGCATGTTTTTGCATTATTTTGAACAACTGTTCAACTTACTGTGGAATTCGCCTATATATTTTTTAGAGACTTAAAATGCTGCATTTTTAGCTAACAGTCACACATGGACTATGTGTTGAGTAACTGGGAGATTCCAAAACCATTCTTCTAAACTTCAAGTACTATGAATCACAATGCAGCCTGTACCGTTCATTTTATGTGCTTGATACTACAGATTTACAACGAGCTTTCTTTTGTCATTATGAAGGCAAAATTAAAGAGCACAGGTATGGAGATTACTTCAGTAAGCCAGTTTTCATCTAATTTCACAGCATGACACGAGGTAGAAGTGCAACTGTTCTTTGATTCTCTCACCTCTCTGACGCTACTATTTAAATACATTGTCCTAAAATGATCCAAGAAAACATTAAAACATAGGTCAGATAAATTAGCACGAATATTTTAACAGTGCGCATAAATAGCATGTTGGCATTTGGCCAAAATTAAAAGAAAACATCCTCTAATGGGAGAAAAAAATAATAAAAGGAACTTAAGTTGGATATAATTGAGGAAATGGAAATTTTGCCAGAGAATCTTGACTTGTGACTTTTCACAGATTATTACAATGTAGAAAACATGAGGTAAAACCCAGCAAAGGATCTCCGATGACCACAGCAGTGAGGAGACTAACAGTATGTGTCAGTGAAGACTCCACCCTGATGTACACTGTATACCAACACCAGGCTGAGGCTTTCAGTCAACAGAAACTGGTTTTAGGAATCCACCAAGTGTATCATTTACTTTCCACATCCCGTTACTCGCCCTTTTTATATTTAGCTAAACAACATGAAGAGCGATCGAGTTTTCAGTTAGTTTTCAGTCAGTTTTCAGCATTAGCTAGTTTTCAAGCAGAGAACCACCTCTGCGGGCTCCTGACATGCAGTACGTGCCTGTTCGTGGATGATGTCAGAAAGCTCTTTCACCATATCCCGAAAGTTTGATTTTAGCCCCTCATGGTACTCCACTTGATCCTCCTTAATGAGTCGCTCGTTGAGCTCCAGAGCAATTCCACAGGCTTGTATGAACTTCCTGGGGAGGAAAGGAATGAACTTTGGGCATCACAATAGCCCAGTTTTCCACTGAAGCAAGCAACCAACCAGACAGGCAAATCTTATTTCCCCCCTCCCCCCTTTTCTCCAACATTTGGGACAAGTCACATTCTAGGAGCATCCCTGGCACAGCGGATCAGGGAATGGGAAGGGATTCCAGCACAGGTATTGGGCTTTCTGCTGGAGCTTTTTCCAGCCTGGATCCTCAGCAGATTGGACACATGCACCCGCGGTGCAACACCATGGTCTCACAGCTTCACCCCTGCCTGTAGGACCACACACAGTTTGCCGGTCCCAGGTAAGCCCAACCAGCTGCACATCGGGTCACAAGCCCAAGGGATGCCGTGGTCAGGCACAGAGGGGAAATGAATTGTACAGGGCTTGACAGACTTGGATGTATGTGTTGTACCATGTGTGCTTGAGAGGTTAAGTTGCTAACAGCAGATAAATCCTCCAGAAAGAAATTTAGGTCATGGGGGCTGTAATATTCTTTTCTTGGTTACTGGAACTTTTTTTTTTTTTTTTTAATAGATTCCAATGAAAATACAAGCATGACTGGGATTTTCTGGGATTTTTTCCATACATAGAGATAGTGCTTGCCCTTCTGGCTGCACTGCAAGGCTGGAAAGTAAAACCGCCTTCCCTCTGCTCTGCATCCACATGTGGCATGTTTGCAGGGCTTCTTCCTGTCTTTGTTCCATGGTTTGCTAGGTTACTCAGTACAGTGAAGGAAAATAGGATTGGCCCAAATGCTGCTTTCTCCATACAGTGACCAATGAGCAAAACGGGAGTCACGGGGAAGTTCAGAAAATAGTGTGCCGAAGGCTCATCATCCTGAGGTGAAGCAGGAGCTACCTGATTATATCTTGGGGGGACACTTTCAAGTGGGAGCTAAAACATACCCTTAAGGGACCGGAATTAGAAAATCTCCCCATGGAGATCACAGCCCTGAGCCTGGGAACTCTTGACGTATATAGTTACATTACTTTTTTTCATATGTCTGAGCACCCACAACGCTGTGAGACCTGGATCTTCATAAGGCACGTCTAAGCATTCAGCATTTGCTGATTTTGGAGACAGACAAAAATATAAGTAAAGCAGGTACTATGTTCCAGCTGGCTGACTAGTTTTTATTATATTAGAAATCCTACCTGAACATTTCTTTTAACTCATTCACCTTCTTAGTAGGATATTTGCTGGACTGGCTGTCACTTAGGAAAGCTCTGGCATAGGCCAAGGGACCAGCATTAACCTGGAACCAAAGAAATAAGAAATTATGCTAGAACTTTTGTTGCGTGGCTAAGGGCAGTTGTGAAGGGAGTAAAAATTAAAAAAAAAAAAACCCCAACAAAACAGAACCAGCATTAGCATATCATTTGAATGCCACCAACTCTGCATTACTAACATCACCGGAGGCACCTGAAGTTTCAAAAGTTATCAGTTTTTCTATCTAGGTTTTATAAGATTAAAAGATAAATGGAGACAAAAAGAGAGATGCAATCTGTTTCCTCATACCTTTCTCTTATTTGCATTTGGAAAAGCAGTGCGGTCTGAGTCTTAAGGTCATTTATCCAGCTTGAAAAGTCAGGGTTACAGAAAGGCTATTTGGGCCTGATATTTGCAGTACATACTTAACTCTTGCAGATTATTTCAGCATTCACCCGTGGCCAGCTAATGTGCAATTACCCTTGGACTTGACACTGTAAACACCGCTGGACAAATTGCTTACTACCACGACCCATCTGCTAATGTCCCGCTATATGCGGCAGGGAAAGCTGCGCTGGCAGGTTGATGGTTGCAGCGCTGCAAATGAGGTAGTTAATGATTTCTGGAAAGCAAATGTGTTGCGTTGCAAAAAGATGACTCACTCTGAGATGGGTATATAAACATAATTCTGAACAGACATCCAGCCTTACCTGCACGGAAACACAGCCTTGCAATTTGAGCTGCAGCTGGATCATGTCAACATCACCAGCAGAGCAGAGTTTCTGCAGCTCTGCTGTCTTGTCTTTTATTTCATCGGTAGCAACGTCAATTGGTTTTAAATTAACCTGATGTTCATAATTGACTGGAATTCTCTTCTTTACGTACGGAAAGGAGTTCAAAGCTAGCAGAAACAGCAAAGGGATTTTATAGCTTGAAAAGTCATGCAACAAATAGAAGTACTCTTCATAGAACATATACCAGCAGATCCTTGCCCTCAGGGTTTTACTCAGTGTGTGTGAAAACCTGGACAAGGCTGTAATTTACCAGCACAATTTATTAATTTGTAAAAACCTGCAAACAGAAATACAAGGTAAATTCCCCCTCCCAACCAGAATATTGTATCGTCATTCTGTTTATGTGGCTGAGAGAATTTCTGACTCTGACTTGGGATATTCTCATGAGCAAAAATAGTCTAAAGATAGTTGCTGATACACACTGTCATGTCCATATGCTTGTACTTACTAGTTAGAATGGTCCTTTTTTTACATTGTTCTTCCACGCTTCCATGCTTTTTTCCAGATAAAGTATAAGGAGTTTCAAATACAAATCTATTGATATTATGATTTCTTTCAAATTCAGTCTTTCTTTCGGAGATTTCTTTGTCTTCAAAATAGGGCTTCACGTAAGTCACTTGAATATGAGCATACTTAGGATCAAGGTCTTTAATGTTGACCTGTGAAATAAGGTGGTTACTCACTAGAAGAACAAAGGTTAATAACTTAACTTAGAATTGGTTAGTTTACCCACACAGATCCGATTTAAATGGATTCCCTGCTGCCCCAGCGCCATTGCAAACAGGGGAATGACACACCAAACACTCCCTTTGGCCTCACCTTGATGTCTAGACCATCGCTAGCAGATACACAAGACAAGGAGGTGTGGCACAAGAAAGAACTCATCAGATGCCAAACAAGCTGCATCTGGAACAGGGAGCCATACTGCCTTACCCGTCACGCAGCACACGCCTTAGCCACTCAGTCCTTCTAATATGCCTGTATTGCTCCCAGGCCATGAGCTCACACAGTGCTGTGCTGCAGCGTACAAACCTGCAGGCTTGCACAAAGCAAGCTTTGGGATCACCAGCACTATCTTTGGTAACCCAGACATACCCATGGTTGCAACTTCAGGGTGTGAACAGCCCTTGCAGGGAGAAACAACGGTTATTCCATAGGAAAAGGAAGGAGCTACAGCTACAGGGCCCCACAAGATTTAGACTGGCAGTGTCAAAGCAACAGTAACTCTGCTTCCCATCACCTGCTCCTCTGTGCTGGCTCTTAAACGCCTCCCAACAAGAGGGCTCAGTGGGATGTGGATTGCAATTTTCCACTCATAGTTCCCAATTTATTCATTTCCACCTGGAGCCAGATCAGCACCAAAACTGGTCAAGCTGTGCAACACGTCCCCACAGGAGCATGAGGCCGCGAGGCACAATTGGGAGCAAGGTACTTTGTGGAAGAGGGTGGGAGAGAAGGCTCGCTCCTCCCTTCCTACTGGCAGAAGTAAGGGATGCTCTGTGGTCTCCCATCTCCAGCTCCACAGAGCAACGCTCATCCTTCTGTGCTCCATTTGCACAGTGCTTAGAGCAGCGCAGCCCCAGTCCCTGACCAGTGTTAGGATACAAGCGGCATTTATGTCACGCTCATCAGTGCACCTCGAGTATGTGGCCTTGATGTTCACTGCCAATAGCACTTTGTTAGCTTGTTCGTGCAGTTTACCTTGTTAGAATCCTGGATAATCTTTACAGTCTCTGACCCAAATTTTTCTCCATAAAGTTTCAGAAGTCTGAAGGAAATCTCCGAGAGGCCTGTCAGCTTGGGTTCCTTATAGATGTATTCCTTCCCATCTTCTTCTTCAAAGAACGTCTAAAATTAATCACAAATGAGTATCGAGGAATGGCTGGGTTTCTTTGCTTGGAAAACTTGATTTTTGATTTTCCACTTTGAAAGCAAGCATCTACTAACATTTCAGAAAGTCAAGAAGGTTTAGACAGTTATGGCTCACTGAACGTGGCCTGTTTTAATGGGTTTCTTTAAAAAACATGTGAAAAAAAATCGTAAAATTCCTCAACCAACACAAACGTGTCATTGCTGAACACAGAGGCTTGCACATGACAGGGAGAAATCTAAACAATATGGAAGATGGGTTTGGCCAGAAGCTGGCTTTTTGGAAGGCTGGAAAGAGGCAAGTGGAGAAAATTCACAAAAAACATAAGGCATAGAGGAGGAGCAGAAAGATAAGTCGAGGAAGCCCTGATAGCAGAGCCACATGAACAGTCTGAAAAGAAGGATTTTGTGTAGGCTGCAAGGGACTTCAAGCAGTAAATAAAGAAATGGGTTTCCTGTGTTTTGATTCCTCTCGTTTTCTGGGAAGTGGGATTTGGTGTATTTGCTGCAAGGAGACAAAATTGCATTAAAGGTCGTGCCTGCATCACCAGTCCTCCCTGTAATGGAAACAGCATGAAAGCTTCATGCTTTGGTGAGCTGTTCCAGTCAGAAGTTGTGATAAAGTGTCAAAAATATCTCTGTGTAGCTGGCGTATAAAGCCGGCTAAGCTTTAAAGTGCAAAACTGGATCAAGTATTGGTTGTCAGGATGAAGTTTTACATAGCTTAATTTTAGGGGCTGATCCAGTAATTTCTACAGCTTCTAGAAAACTAAGCTAGCAGTTGTTTCCTTTTATCTATCGCTAATCTTATTTACTTTTTACATATCCAAAGTTGAAGATGAGGACAAAAATAAAACCTATGTTTGCTGCAACAAAAGTCAATGCTCCCATATGTTGTGCATGTAATGACAATGGTGTTCAGAGGCACAAACTCAAGATGTTTTCAGGGGTATTCATTGTCTCCTCTAAAGGAAGGAACAAGGAAAGGCAGGGCTAATATAATTTACATAGCATTTTCTAAAGAGGGATCCTGCATCTCCCCCTTGGTTATGGGTCCACAAGCAGAAGCTGATAGTTCAGAGACACAAGGGAGATGAGGGGTAACACACTTTATTAGATTAACTGCTATAGCTGGAGAAAAAAAACCCACACACAGCTGCTTTCAGGCTCAGAAGGCTGCATCGGATACGGTAAGATCATGCTCCTTCTTGAGACTGAGCCCCAGATCTTGTCCATTTTTCCAGCTACCTCAGCTAACAAAACCCCCTACCTGTCTCTACAAGTACGTAACCAACACTGATACGTATTTTGCCTCCAGCTTCTCCCGGGGGAGAAGAGCAATTGTCTGCAGACAAAAATGGCTGTTACTGCTGCTGTTTACATACCATGGTTATATACTATTACTGTTTATACACCATACACGCTAAATTGTGTTTGTGTAACTTCTGATAACTATAATTACACTCCTACCCTCCCCACCCCCCACGTTTTCTGAACCCATTAAGCCATTTCCTAACTGCTGCGTTGTTTGATGAAAAGCCTGTGAGCAGAAACAAACTTCATAATAAATCAAGTGCTCCTGGAGAGGGACACAGACCCTCATCTCAAGGGTGCAATGCTGCAACGCTCACGCAGACGTGCCAGTGGCTGCACCAGAGGAGCCAGCAGGCTTCTCAGCTTCAGGTCTGACACTGCGGCAGCTTTAGGGGCCAGGATGCCTGGTGAGGGGTAGCTGGTGAGCCAGGGTATATACTTACTTGTCCATAAAATGCCACTCTGAAAAAGGTTCCAAGAAGCCTCTTCCTTGTGTGCATTACTTCCAATATCTTAGCATATGCTCCATGAAGTGTTCTGTACAGCTGAGTAAGTTTCTGGAAATCAAGTCTTGACATCATTAAAGCAGAATTTTGCAAGCAGGAAATTCTAGCTAACACTGAAAGGTATCTGAACACAATCCTTTGGAGAATTCAAACTTGAATTTCTGGAGAGGTTGAACCCATGCCATTTTCTTTGAAAAAGGAGTCTCAGTCTTAAGCACGTGCTTAGCTTCAGGTCTGAAAGGTACCACAGGCTGCAGTAACACCACTATCCTTAGAGAGAAGGCTGAGCCTGCTGTTTCAGCCTGTTCCCTGACGGAGCCTTTAAGGGTAAAGCAGCTTGCAGTATTTTACCCAGAAATTCTATTTTGATTAAACACAGTTTTAAGATGAAAAAATAAATCAAGGCTTGTCTTAGCTTCAATTCTGTAGTTGGATGCTGCCCTGGTGTGGAGGGGATCAACTGTTCAGCAGTCGAGCAAGAGCCTCACCAAAGCAGGGGTCACAGCAGGTGCTGGGAAGGAGCATGGTGGAGGGCTGGTAACAGCCTCCTTCCCTCCTCTCCACTGGCCACTGAAATGCCTGCAGGTCTAGTCCTTCCTCTGAACACTTCTCCCTCTGTTTTTAACCCTTCAAACCCTCACGTCTCAAAAAAGAATCTGGCTTTGATGCGTATATGGGATGATGACAGCTTTATTTTAGCAGAAGGAAAGTGGGAATTATTCACTAAATATGAGTCTTCCGTGTCTTTAGTTTTAATAATTACCCTCCAGACCACTGCTTTCACCAATTTGTTTAATGACCAGCAATGAAGCACAGTTTGTGCTTCACCAACACCAGTTTATTAATTTGTAACTTCAAAAATAAAGTTCCTGTTTTTTTCTTAGTGATCTAGAAAATTGCCTGATACATGCACACCAGTTCAAAACACCTACCTCAAATTCACGCCGCTTCTCATAAATAGGAATTATCAGTTTGGAAACTTCAGAAATTGTTTCATAACGCTCTGCTTTCCACAGGCCATCTACACATTGCTCCAGGAGCTCCACCAGGACCTCCTATCACAGCGACCAAACGGGTGTTGTTAATAACACTCAAAGTTAGAAGAGAAAATCATTTTAACTTCAGATACTTTAATAGGTCCCAGTATAAGCAGTCACAGTTAAATAAGTTTAAACCCTGTGTGTTCCCAGCCTTTTCAAGGGCATTCTAAATTGGGGAGGGTCGCAGAACAAAGGAAAAAGGACAAGTTATTTTTCAAAAGTTCATTCATTCTTAATAAATCATTAGCAAAATAGCCAGCAAGTATGCCTTGGTTATTTAGCCACATCCTCAGGACAATGCCAAAACTCTGGGAGGGAATGGAGATGACAGCACTGCAAGTCAGAAGTGCATGCCTGAGAAACATGTCCAAGGAACACGTGTGCAACAGCAGTAGGATGTGATGCTAAGGATCCTCAAGCCTAGTCCTGATGAATGGGCAATCGGGCAGCTGGGCTGCAGGGCCACCTTGCCCAGCCACGTGGGCCACCCGATGCAGTTGTACAGGGATGGGGCAGAATTGTGAGACTTCATGACTCATGGGAGGATCTACCTGCTTCCCCAGTGCCCTGCTATGGTTTCTGGATTGTTCTGCTAACTAAGTGTCCTGCAGCACAGCTCTAACTCAAGGGGAACCTGAGCTGACCTCTCACTTGGCAGGGTTGACTTGCATTCTGTCCCTCCTTGGAAATACCACGCTGTGCTGCCCTGTGCTGGCAGCATTAGCATTTGCATAACACGGCCGGCAAAGATTGCGGTGCAGCTTTTTCACTCTCAGTGCTAGAAAAGCCTTTCAAAAGAACCAAGAACTTACACCAGTTTTACTTATCTGAATTGCATACAGAAAACCCTTCAATGCAGATTTCTCTCAGGAAATTACCGTGGAACAGTCTTCCTTACAGATGCCGGCACACAAGTCTTAATTTGTTAGAGCTCACACGAGCAAATTCTAAAACTTAAATCCTAATCAGCTATCAGATATCCTGTAGTCTATACTACAGGACCTCACCTCACTGTAATGTACATCCATCATCCCACCATCTTCTTTCATTGCACCTTCTTCATCAATGTTGGGAGTAATTTTCCTGAAGGCAGTGCATCCACTGGGGAAAAGTTCTGTAGCAGACAAAAGCAAATGGATTAGTCAAATAACATATCTCAAATGTGTCATGCTTTAATGGCCAGGGAAGCAGTCTAGCTGATAGCACTGAGCCTGACAGCTAACAGGGGACCTGAGCCCCATTTTTGCTACTGATTACCTGCACGAGACTGAACACATCAGAACCTCCCCAGCCATTTGCCGTGGGAGTCATTCCTAGTATGGAACTAACACCAAGCACAACACATTTCCCAGTGTGCTATCTGGAAGTCATCTTTAACCGACCTAATCAGCTGCAACCAACCGAAAGTCAGGAGAGAAGGACAAGGGTATCTCTTTACACAGAAGATACAAGAAGCAAGCTGCTGCTGGATGCTGGAGAGCTGGGTGGTAAGTGAACAGGACTGTACACTCCTAGCAGAAAGCAGAGCTATGTACCCCAGAGCTTTGGGTAGTTCAGCCTGTACTGAACCCTTTCCAGCCTATGTATATGTAAAGAGCACCAGTGAGAGAGATAACTCAATGTATTCACTTGATATTCCTTTAGATTTGTTCCTCTTTTGTTTCTTCTCCTTTACCACCCGGTTGTGGTAAGCAGCCTCCAGGGTACAAATAAAGAATTGCTAACTTTTAATGCTCTCCCCTCTGCAGCCATGTGAAAGGTGTATACATATCAGAAAAACAAGTCCTGATTTTTCCCACTTAGCCAACATGAAGTAGAGAATTTGTGGGGACTCCAAGCCCCCTGAGCAAGGCACTTAAGACCTTTCCAGCCAAGGCAGTGCATGTGATCCGCTCATATGTAGCCTTAACCTTCTGAAATGTTAGGTGTCCATTTCAACAATTACTCCCTTACACGGAAACGAGAAATGGGGTCAATATATCAACTGTGGAACAGATATTTAAAATAAAACCTGCGAAGTGGTGTTACTTGAAAACACACAAGTCTGTCCTTCCTTTCTGTTTTGCATCAAACCACAATACACTTTTTTTCTGATTGTTCTTTACATATTTGTATAGTTAGGCTATAGCCTCATTTTTTGACTGAATTTTGACTGCTTTATTCTATAGTTTTCTGTACTGTCTACAGTGATACTTCTGATGAACATATTGACAGCCAGCTTTTAACATGGGCTTCCCCTGTGAGCACATTTCCTAACGTAAAATACAACTGAGCATTTAAACCAAGACATGATGTGTCAGTTCTTATTTCACTCAGCAACATGCCAACACGACTGTGTGAGCAGACCTGGCCAGCCTAGTAAATGCCTGTGTATGAACAATTGGATTCCTTTCTTAAAAAGTGCTCATCTTCTTCTAGCTTTATCTACTGTACTTTTTTTTTTTTTCCTTTTTAGCTTGTTTCTAAAATGTAAAGTTTTTTTGGTAAAAAAAAAAAATAAAAAATTACCACATTGAGAGAAACTAGTCTTTAAAAAGACTTTGATCCCTCCCAAACCCATCACTGCATAGTCTTCCCTGCGCCTCCCAAACAGCACACACTTACTTTTCCGGTGGAGAAACTCTGCAACGAGAGCTGCTACATGAACATAACACATGGCTGCCTGCAAAGTACAAAGGGGAAATTAAAATGTCATCTGTACATCTGTCTTGTTGTGCACCATGTTTTTAATTACATGAATTACCTCTGAAAAGTCTCCATTTTTTACATGTATTTTTGCCATACTGTCCAGCCAAGTTTTCCGGAGCTCTGGGGTACTTGCATAAGATTTGGCTAAACTGTACTGTAGATCTATCAACATTTCTGGATCCTTTTCATGTTCCTTCATTTGAGCCGTAGCCATAAGCACCGTACGGATTCTCTTTGTCAAATCTTTGACTTCAGAAGGAAAAGCAGTTGCCTGACACAAAAAAAATCTGATTAGAAGCAAATACAGAAAAAAACAGGTGTTCCAGGCTTTGCTAAAGAAAGGCTGCCGCTAGCCTTCCAGCCAACATTCCACTTGTTGCCCATCTGAAAACACCGAGAACACAGAGATAAGACTAATTAGCTTTTACTTACTGAACCCACACTGCACACAGTGTGCAGTATTTCGTATGCAATTAGAGGCATTTCAGCCTGGGTGTGCACAGGGCTAATCTCTCCTGTTCATGCCAGGATGCCAAGTTGGCAGTTCCTGTGTTAGTGAGGCAGGTACTCTGGCATCCTGAGGAGCTGGTGTGAGAGCGAGACAGAAGTGCTACATGCATGCAAATGTTCTGGGACGGGACTGTAAACCATGCCTAGAGTATTTTTTATGTCATTCAACATCCAGCTTGTTTAGTCTCTGATGTGGTCACTCTTCAATTCCTAAAGGACCATAGGCATTTGTTGAGCTTCCCACCACAGGAATGTAATAAATAAAGTTCTGTAATCTCCAATGACAGAAGTCCTACGTCCTTTCTGGGCCCTACCCCATGGCTGCACCATGTCCTTGGGAAATAATTTTAAGTAAAAGTTGTTAAAAGAGTTTCCCTTGCAGCGACTTGTGCCGACTGCCTCTTGCCTGCCACTTTGCAGCTCTGTGAAGAGCCTGACCTCCTTGTCTCCGTAACCTCCCTTTCCATAGTGGAAAGCAGCAGTTAGGTTCCCCCTCAGCTTCCTCTGTTCCATCATAAGCCTGGCTCACGTTCCCTCTCCTTGGGTTCCTGCCCCAGAGCTATCTCTGTGGCTTACACAGCATCCTCTCCAGTGTATAGAAATCTCTCCTCTTGTACTGTTTCACTTACAAAAATACATAAACTGCATATAATGAATGATAGTCTCGTGATGTAAAATATGAGCAGCAAAGTATGGCGCAGTGAAACCCTTATAAGCACCTGTGTACAGAGAGAACTGATGTTTTTTCCAGGTATATCCTAACTATAAATTTGTTAAAATTCAATACCTAACTGAGTTTCCCATTCTACCGTTAGGTCCTAGGATAATCTAAGAACTGTAAAAATGCTTCCTTTTTGTCTGTCCTACCCTGGCATCTATGCTGTGTGCAATGGAGCAAGCTGCAGTGACAATGTATTGTTCAATGTGTTGGGTAGAAGCTGTTGACTCTAGTGCAAAGATGCACAATTATTTCTCAAACACAACCATTAATTTCTACGGAAGAGTGCTTTCTTAATATTACTGACAATTAATTAAAATGAATTCCTGTGAATTAGTATCTTCAGGCAACGTAAGTACCAGATCCTCCTTGTCATTACTCTCAAAGCTGGAAGTTCTTGGAAGGCTCTTTGGACAACCTTGCAAGCAGCACACGTTACAAAGCATAACCTGAATTGCAGAGCTCCCTCCTCTTGGCATGAGGCCTCACGGATGGAGCATGACCTGCCTGTGCAGCTGACCCTATTGCTGTTGGCATTAATACTTGTTTACTGAGCAAATACAGCCCGCTACGAGCTTATAGGTCATAGTTCAAATTCTTAGCCTTACCCTTAAAACATGATTTCCTGAAGTGCGTCACCAGTCTTGCATTAATGGCTGATAGTACATGTGATATAGCATCTCCAACTTACCTTCATAGGCCTGTCACTGTTTGCAAAGTTGTTAATGATGAGCAAGGAGTCTTGAAATCTTGTCCCACCGCTGAGTGCCACATCTGCTATTAATTGGCTCACTGCAATAATTATCTGTTGGGACAGGGTAGGGCCTTTATTTAAGCAAGCCCTAGTAGAGGAGTTCCGTTGTCACAGTTCATGGGAAAACATCATGTCTTTCTCACAACGCAAGCAATGGTTGTTGTTGTGGTTTTCCTGTCACATCTCCCAAGGACAAGTACTCCCCAGAGGACCAAACTGCTTTGCTGAACAGCGAGTTCACAAAATTAACAATATAACAATTGTAATACAAATCCTGTTTGTACATTAGTTACCACCTTCTGTGATTCATTACAACCCGGATACTATTCATCTACCCCACTAGGTATCTAAATTTTCTTCAAAAAACACAATGCTGCAAAAGTAGCTCCAGGAAAACCTCTTCTCCTGCCTCAAAGGCAGCTCTTCTTGCTGTCCTTCCCACCCCATCCCAGCCAGCCTCAAGGGCAGAGGTGTGCCTTGTGTCTGTGATTCCAAAAACTCAACAGCTTGGAATACTTGATGGCAGTGTATTTTATTCAAAGGGCCCTGGGCCACTCATTGGAAGCAGGAATTAGGCAAAGCCTGGAAATCAAAAGGCTTTTTCTCCATATAACAACCGCAAGATCCTCTGAAGATATGAGGTGACATAGTTATACTGATATATCCGTTCATTAAACCTGAGGTGTCCTGCTCTCTAGCTTTTCCCCGGTTACTGACCTGAAGATGCGTTCTCAGAAATGTTCTCCTTTTGGTGAACTCAAAATTATTTCTCATCAGGAGGTACAGAAGAGCAGAAGCTTCATTCCTCGTGGAGGAAACCTTGGAAGTGCAACACTTCAGGATCTCGTAGCAGAGGGCAGCACACATGTTCACCCTTCCCTTGAAAAATGCTGAGGGAAACTTCACAAAGAGGCATGCATTATTAGTATTAGAAAATACACCACTAAATTATACCCACAGGGCTCAGAGGGGCAGGGGGCAACACACTGGGCTGCAGGCTGGACAGCCTCAATGAAACTTCTGCCAGAGTTCTAAGCCTGAAAGTATTTGTGGGAATGAATTCAGGGTCTATTTTGAACCATATTTCCTAGAGCAATGTGAACTTTGCTGTCGCACTGTTTGGGGATGTGCTTGTGTATATCTGCCTATCCCCTCCTCTATCAACATTTGGGTTCATCGGCAAACTCTCACCAAAATGGAAAGACAGCACTTTCATGCTCTTACAAAAGCCATAAAAACCGGCAGCAGGGCAGAGAGGAGAGGTCCCATGGACATTCCCACCTGGGAATGTCATCTGGGACATCAGAAAATCTGCCGGAGCCCACCCAGAAATCAGACCTCACTGGGAAACATGACCTGTGATGCTCGCACAGCTAATTCTACACGTCCCCTCAGAAAAGCCTAGAATCATGCCAGCGCGCTCTCAGGAATGCAAACAAGAGATCTGCTTGTCCCAGAGAGCCTGGGACCTAGTGACCTGCCGCAGCTCCCCAGATGGAGCTGGTCCCAGGAATCAGCAGGACTGAGCCAAACCACAGCGTGAGCGCCCTCGGTTAGCAGTGGGGCTCGGGGGTGAAGAAAAGCAGAAGGGGAAGACCAGCACCGCACGCAGCTGTAGCACGTCTATCACCTTGCCGAACACCCACTCGAGCATGTCTGCAGGGACAAGCTCTGCGGTGCCTGAAAAGCAGGCGGTTGCAGCAGAGCCCTGCCCCGGTGGGCAGCAGCCCCCCTTGCAGGGCTGGCTGGGGCTGGGGACCAGCAACACATGCCTGTCTGGCGGCGGTCACCAGTGGTGGCTGGCAGGGAGGTGGCACCTCACTTGGCTTCCTTCCACTGCGGCCGCAGCGGGCTGGGGACAGGGAAGCAGAACAAGGAAAGGTTTTGTGCTGGCACGCAGCCACCTCTACAGCCACCGCAGGGACCTGGCTGCGGAGGGGTGACACCAACACCTCCCAGAGGGAGCGGGGGCTGTCGCGGCATTGCACAGCGGCACTCTGCTTCCCTGCGGCAGCTGGGGACCAGCCCCAGAGAATTGCCTGGCACAAAGAGGCAACAGAGACAATCATGTTTTTTATCGGTTCAGAGGAAAGATGTGCTCTGCTCATTCAAGACCCAATGGTCCTCCAAAAGCAAACGTGCAAACAATTACAGAACTTGTTTTGTTCTTTGCTTTCTTGCCACATTTTTTTTTAAAGTCTTTTGCCTATCAAGTAACCAGATTTAATGCAGAAAGCAAGCTATTTTTAGGACAGATTTTAGGATGCAAAATAAATGTCAGGAAGTTTTTGCGCTCCAGCAACCATTTGCTGTGACCCTAAATAAGGGGGGGGGATTCTTCTCACTGTAATTATTACAGCACGGTAGAATTGTTTAGGTTGAAAAAGACTTTTGAGATTATGAAGTCCAACCATTAACCCAGGACTGCCAAGGCCACCATTAAACCATGCCCCTAAGTGCCACATCTTCACATCTTTTAAACACCTTCGGGGACAGTGACTCAGCCACCTTCCTGGGCAGCCTGTTCCAGTGCTTCATCACCCTTTCGATGAAGACATTTTTCCTCACACCCCATCTAAACCTCCCCTGGAGCAACTTGAGGCTATTTCCTCCTGTCCTGTCACTTGTTTATCGTGTACTGGCGTGAGCCCCTCGGCCCGGCCTGCCCAGACCCCCCTGCAGGGCCTCCTGCCCCCCAGCCTGGTGTCCTCTGCAGACTGACTGGGGGTGCGCTCCATCCCCCCATCCAGATCATGTAAAGAACTAAACGACTGGTCCCAGCACGGAACCCTGGGGACACCCCATGCGCCAGCGGGATGTCACCCCATCCCCCACCACGCTCTGGGCTGCCCAGCCAGCTCTTAGCCCAGCACAGAGCACACCCTGCAGTTTCTCCAGGAGATGCTGTGGGAGATGGTGCCAAAGGCTTCACTAAGGTCCTGGCAGACAACATCCACAGCCTTTCCCTCATCCACTAGGCAGGTTACCTTGTCACTAACTATGAAAAGCCATAAAAATCACAAATTATCCATTCTAGCTGCATCAAAGGTATAACTCACTTTCCGTTTTCTGGAAGTTGACACTAATTTACAGCTAACAGTGATACGCAACCCAAAGCAAAGCAGTGCAGCTTTCACACTTCAAAGCAAACTTGCAGGAAGACACGCATCCTTGCACTTGTCATGAAATGCAGTGACACCCCCCTGCTATTTCATTGTCACTTCAGGCCTTTGACAAGCCCTTCAGAGGACGTAAAAGGAAGTTTGGGACTCGCGGTTATGGAGCTGGCAAAGAAAACACTTCCTTATAGATACCATCTGCTGGGCTCATATCTTGCTTTTACAGAAGCAACACTGTGTCCGGTCGTAAGGGAAATGTGAGAAATTAACTGAAATCAATTCTTTGTATCTTTGAAGGCCCACAATGCCAAATTCCGCGTGGATCCAGGCTGACATCTATCCAAGAAAATCAAGTTGGTGCAGCAGCCAAGAGCGCAGCCTGTGTTGCTGCAATCGGCGCTTTGGAAAGCGAGCGCGGGACCCTCAAAGGTCCCCAGGGTTTGAAGGCTGATGGTGAGATCAAATCGAGCAGGTGTGTGGGTTCGGCTTCATGTTTCCACAGCCACAGAAAATGTGCCAGGGAGGCAAGGAAGGTCTCTTATTTTCTATAGGCACAAAACAACTATTTCTGCCTAAACAAACTTTCAATGAATAAGGGGAAGAGAAGCGCAGAGAGACCGAGTGGGGTGCGTGCAGATCTGTGGCAGGGTGGATCTCAAGGCTAAGCAGATCACAGGCAAGCAGAAAACTCAAAAGAAAAGTTGAGCCATAAACATGTATTGGACCTTGTAGAAAAATGGGATGATTGCTGCCAGTGCCAGCTGCCAGTCTAGCAGGCTTTAAGAAGCCCCATGGAAAAAACATTTTGTAGGAGACCTTGCTCTCTGGAGCCAGCCAGGCAGCCAGCAAGACTTCTGCGTTTTCTGCTTCTCACGCATTTGCTTAGAACAACCCAAACCTCAGCCCTAGGCACAGTCATAATAGCTCATAGCTTTGCTGTGAGTTTATAGTAAAATGTACACAGTACGGATCCTTTCCACCTTTGAAAAACAGTTCAGCAGTCTCTTTCTTTAATCAAACTTTGCTCAACAATTAGTGCAAGATCTCCTTTGGAAATAACACTTTGCTGCATAACATTCACATACTGTGCTCTGCCTGGCTGCAATCTCACACCACATGCATTTACCTCATTAATGAAGTGTTGCATTCAAGTGATTCGAGAGGTTTGAATTAATTTTGAATTTATGATAACCGCGTAGCTTGGAAGGAACGGAGTTTGCCTGTACGCCTGGTCTCGAAAATGTACTTATGAGAAATGGCAGGTTTTGGCAAACATGAAGGGCAATGTCAGCAACAGCATCAGTCACCGCTCTGAATGGTTAGCTGCAGCTTTGATGCTGTTTGAGCTCAGGAGATTAAACAGCCTCACTGGGTACCAGGGCTCAGAAAAGTGTAGAAAGAGGTTCAGCAAGTACCCTCTTTCAAATGCAGTGGGAGAGGAGCAGCTTGTCAGAACAAGTATTATTCAAGCAACAGCACGTCAGCAATATCGACAGTTTGGAGCAAAGACTCAAGAAGTACCAGCTTTTTGTCAAACAGATACTAGTCTTTAACAGCAGTTTTGCGACCAAGGCAAGTGAGGGAATGCCTCATGATTTCTCCTTTTGTTTCCTGATATCCAACAAATAATAAATAATTGCTGAAACAGATTAACCTGGCCTGGTTTCTAAACCAGTGAAGAAGTTGTTTTCTAAAACACATCTCCAAACAGCACAAAATAGCAATTTAACAGGATTTTATAAGCATACTGGTCTCTTCCACCATACTACATAAATTCTTCTGCACCTTTGGAGTCATGTACATACCTTGCTAATGAAAGCTCTCAGAGAGGCGAACACATGCTTAAGAGCTGCTTCTGACTGCCCGTTTTTGAGAAAAGCCAGGTGAATATCAAAAACCTTCTTCATGAGTGGATTGTGGCCGTCATTGCTTAAAAGCTGGGTCTGGAAAGCAACGAGAGAATTTGTTTTGCAGAAATGCTGTGCCTGAAGCTGGAAATGACAGAGCTAATTTTGCATAATTAATCACATCAATTCTTAAGCCAGATAAGGAACAGGGCCTTCCATAAAAATATAACCAATAGATGTGACAAGTACAAACTTACACTAGTTGGTCAGAGGTTATTTTTATAGCAGAGAATAAACCAAAAATATTTGATCACTTTCGCATTACTAATTCCAGAACCTAACTCAATAATCTGTACAACTGTCACCGGTTGCCTAGAGTTATTTTAAATAAAACAGAGTGTTACTAGCATAACTACCACACTGTTTTTTCAATTTCTTTTTATTTGTCCTGATAAGTGTTTCATTTGCAGCCCAAAAGAGGAAGAGAGAAGGAAGAAGAAAAAAAAAAAAAAAAAAAGACTACAACATCTTTTCACTGGATGCTTCATAGCTGTGGTAAGTCCAGTACGTCTCCCTTGTCTCCCACAAAGTTTGGACAGTTTGCACCTTCTTGGAGATATGGTAACATGGAATTACCTGGAGAGGGTTAATACAGTTTAGTGTCAGAGTCATCTTGCCTGTGCCTGCTGTTCCCCCTGAAGCTGCTGCATCGGGGCCACCCAGCAAGGATGTGGATGCCCCATACTGGTAGGAGACCACTAGTCCCTATCTCATTGCCAGTCCAAGCAGTTCTTGGGCTGGCTCAGATTTCTCTTTTGACATCCTACACACATCTTGTAGCAGGGTAGGTTTAGGATCCATACTTTTTAACTCTTTCACTCTGGCAATAAGAACAGCATCAGTACTTTCACTGCAGTACAAAGCACGCTTCTGTGCGGTAACACCATATGACCATAAAAGCAAAGCAGAAGCCCATTAAAGCGGAAGGGAATCCAGTCTATCCTGTGGTTTGAAAAGCACATTGTTTTGTGGTTCAGCCATATTCAAGAAGAGGCAACTGAGAAAGTAAAGCAAGTTTTAACTCTTGCATCTACATCCTTCTGCTGTTGCCAGACTTGTAAAGAGAAATTTAACGTATGCACAAGGATGGCTTTTTCGCTCTGGAACAGAAGTAGAGGATATGATGACCTTCTTCTTGTTCAAGCCATCTAAAAAGGAAACCTTCATTATGTTTACTCTGAAATCTGAAGTTGTTCTTGTGACATTATGCAATACATGTTGCTATTCGCAGGATTCCTCCAACCACATTTTGAGGAAGACCTTTCCTGGAACAGTATTTCAGTATTTTGCTGCCAGCCTGGGGTTCTATTCACCACAGAGGCTTTGTTCTTGTAGGCTCCAATGGCTGTCAGGAGTGTGAAACACTATACGCAGGAGGAGACTTCGACCAGTGGTACTGGTCCTATCTGAACTGGTAACCACAGCTGGAATGGCTCAGCCCCAGAAACATTAATGTATAGCAGTTCCAAGAAAACTGGGCCACACTTCTGGGCAATTTATGGTAGAAAACAGTGACTGTTCTAAGAATGCTAGATCTTCATTTCCCTTTCCTTTAGTCCCTCCTTTCTCTGTGATGTACATTTCCTCTTACTCTGTTTTTGCAATGCCTACACTCATAGTATAACATCCACATAATTTTCTCTGGTCTTGCAGTTTTGAAGAAATTGCAAGATTGCTTGAGCGCATAATTGCTCTGAGACCCTGTGAAACGCTCAGCATTTCAGAAAACAAACAAGCTGCAAAAGATTTGCTTTTGCAAAGTCTTCCACAATCTGCCACTCTAGGAGAATGGATCACCCAAATCAACATGCATACAGAAATGCAGCACGCTTTTCTACAACACTTTTGATTTCAATGCTGACCTTGAAACTCTGAGTGAAAAAAGAGATGGTGTCCAGGACTGTCAAGCACACTTCGGTGGCAATATTGCCCTCCAGTAATGCTTGGTGCACAATATCTGCTTCTGAGGTTCCTGCATCTGTGGACAGAAAGCAAATCAGGAGGAAACTGTTCAACACTCCAGCTCCCACACAATCTAAATGCTGTACAGATAAGGTTCTCCCCTTGCACATCACTGCATTTGGGAGATGAGGTAAGAATAGCAAGATGCTGGATTTGCCAGCTCCGTTCAGCGAAGCTGCCTCAGCCTGATGCCAACTGAGAAAACCCATGTCAGTATTTCCCCTTAATCTCACTGTCTTTAAAGCCAGACAGAGAATGAGGTGTCCAAGTTGTATCTGCTGAAGGGAAACTGCAAGGTGCTTCAATGGAGCAAAACTCATCCATGTGGAGAGACTGAGAGCAGATCCCAGCCCAGGTCTCTGTGCAGGGCAGCTCTCCTGCCTGCCCAGCTCACTACCCAAACCAAGGTGTCGCCTGTGCACACACTCAGCCAAGGAACTGAGCCGAGATGGGTGAGAGGAAAAAGCCATGTAAGTCCTAGATCCCAGGGGTGACTCTTAAGGGGCTGGCTTAAATGTCACCCCCACCAGTCTAGGAGTGTTGCATGTAATTCTGCAGAGTTTGAATATCCTGAAGCAACAAGCAGCGAGCGGAAAATGGCTACATGCAGTTTTCAGCAGGCTAATACTCCATGGTCTCGTCTTGGTCTGCTGTACATACTGTGGTTGAGTGTGAAGGAGGTCTCCAAGCTGCCCAGATGCTGGAGTCGCACCTGCATCCCCCCAACTCTGCTGCGGAGCGCTGGCATCGTCTGGGATTTCCTATCGGCTCCTGTGTGCTTGGATAACCAGGCGTCGTGCACCCTGCAAGGGGAAGCAAAGACCGCAGGTTTGGACAAGCAGCAGTGGCCACACCACTGCAGGATTACATGAGGCATCTGGATGGAGACCTGGCCTCCCTCCAATGCACTAACCCGGTTTATCCTGGGAAATCCCAGTGGGGCTGCCCTGGCCTTGCCTGCACTGGATGGCCCTACAGCTAATGAAACAGCAGCGCTGCTGCGCAGGGAGCAGAGATGCAACTGTGACTTGTGCTTCACCTCCAGCTGACTGCAGGGGACAAAGCCAACCTGTGACACAGCCAGGAGCACTTGGGCCTGGGGGTCTCATGCAGGAGCTGGGGGGAAGGGAAGGGGCAGTGTGCAAAGGTGAGGGAACCCTGTTTGTGGCATGCTGCTGAGCAGCGCCCCATCTCCACAGGCTGCCTGTCTGCTTGGGTTTGCCCAGCATGGGTGTGCACGCTCCCCTCCTGCCTCAGCCACGGCAGGGACCACGGGGATGGCCCCCCCACCAAGGCCCCGGACAGAAGAATACAGTACCTGGCAATATTTCTCTTCCCCACGTATCTGAAGTGAAATAAACACACCCTAGAAAGAAAATATGTATCCGTTACAGAATCTGCAGACCAGGGGTGAATCCAGAACATTTCACATCTATTCTGCCCTTGTCTGCAGACACACTCTGCTGTGCATGAAGGTTTGGGTCTGTGTTTACAAGTCACTTGACCTCACACCTCCTGCTTCCAAACCCTAAAGAATATCCCTGTCTCCTAACCCATCCGTTCCACCAAACCTGCTGCAAAGCGGAGGTTGTGGCGGTTACGGCAGGAGGCTGTGCCGTGAGCCCTGCTAGCCTATGGACTGAGCACAGGGCAGTGCTCCTTCACTTCACCTGCTCCCTCGATATACACCTCTTTCTCCTCAAGAGGAAGGAAAAGCATCTCATTACAACCTGGCCGGGCAGCTCTAGTGCTGCAGAGGACTGCGTGCACCTGGCGAGGCACACCAAGCCACATTCATGTCTTCGTCTTGGCCAGTGTTGCCCACCCAAAGGTGCAGTGCTTGAATCGCAGCCTCATGATACTCACTCCAGAAGCACAAGGACGTTGATCAGCTCTTGGGGGGAGAATTTGTTCCAGTAAGCTAAAAGAGTATCTGAAAGAAAAACACAACAGTGCACTGAGATTTTTAAAAAGTGGAAGGAGGACCTTACAGACAAAAAACTGCCAGTGATGGCCTCTTGTCTTTCTGGCTGTCCCCCAGGGAGCAAAAGCCACCAACCTTCAGAGATCATCTTCACAATGTAGAGGTAGCACATCAGGAGCGTCCGGATCTCAAACTGGTCCAGCCGACTGCAGTGTGACACGCTGCTCCTCGTGGAGCTTCTGCGGATCTAACGGGACACGGAGGTGACGTGGAGGCCAGTGGCCCAGGTGCCTGGGCTGTGCCCAGCGAAGTGCCGTGCAGCAGCATGGGCACATCAACCCCGGCACACACCAGCCGTGCCAGCATTCCTCCTGTCCCCCACCATGTGCACCTCCCCAGCACCGTCCTGTGAGTCATTTCATCCTTTTTGGGTTACTGCCCAAGCAGTGATGAGTGGTCTGGGAATCCTGGACACATGGCTGGACATGCCTCTGCCCAGAAAAAAAATGTCTGCGCAGAGAACGATGACTTATTCAGCAAAACACACGGCAGCCCTGCTTTCACTTCCCCTGCTCCCTGCAGCGTCTAAGCTCCTGGACATTTTTAATGTCAGTTCTTGTCAAACAAAGTAGTTCATTCGCTGCCACAGTTTAAGGCGAGAATTCAACTTTTCGTTAAAGACACACATACACTTCAAGACATCATGTCAGTTACTTGATAAACCAGGAAATTTCAGCTCAAGAAACTCCCCCCTCCCCCTCCCCGATTTTTGGAGGTGCCTCCTTTTTTTTCCTCCTGCTTAGTGATTTAGGCAAAGATGAGTGAAATCCTGCTGGTGAGTCAATCTGTGCGGGAAAGGTTTGGGCATTCTGTGGCGGGAACAACTTCTAAAGCTTTCTTTTTTGCATTCTCTGTGCTCACCCTCGCCATACCCTCCAAAAAACGGATGCAATTAAACTCTAAGCAGGACACTTCTCCTAAAGCTGTGCCTCACATGTTTGGATAGCGATCCTCAGATTTTATTTGTTGTTTATTCGGGGACAGGCTGTGGATGTGAGTCATAATAAAACAGAATTAAACATTCAGTTTGGAGTTGGAGATACAGTGCTATAGCCAGAACTTTGCTGCTGACCACACCAAACTCTTCGAGTCGGCACACAACTCGGGGAACAGGTCCACCTCTGTAGAGCAGCATTAAAGCTGTGCTCCTCCACGTGGCATTGCTTTTACATGGTTTTGTGGACATTGCACTCCCTAACGGAAAAGCTGTTCCCAGCAACTCTGAAAAGCATGTTTGAGGACACAGAAGAGGACATCTAGCTGTGGGGAAATGCTGAGCTGCAAGCAATAATACTTTCTGCAAACCCCACCAGAAGGGCTGAAGCATATACTCGGAGCTTCACTGAATATGAACAATTTGATAGTCAAGTGTTTGGCTATACTTGGTCTTGTAGCTTCATGATTCATGTGGGAGAGCTTGAAAGGCCCCACCTCTCCTAAGCATGTCAGGACACAGCCAGCAGGAGCCCAGATAATCTTTGCCTTGCTTGTGATAAGGGCCAAACTTTTTAAAGATGCATCAACGTTCACAGCAACCCAAGACATCTGGAAAGTGCCTTGAGGAAAACCAGGAGCTGGTTTGCACAAATATCTGATTTCCATGTGTGCAATCTGCCAACAAGGAGAGTACACCCTGTCTGAATAGTGTGGCCAGAGCTCTTTGTCGTGTGACCACGGTCACTTGTGCAAGTTTGGGGCTATGCTGATTTTCCTACAAACACCTCATCTTCTCTGGTCACTGGCAATCTCCTATCTTGGGGTGCTTTGCCTCCTAGCTGTGTGCGGACAAGAGTTCCCAGCACCATGCACCGGGCACCGGCCAGACCCAGACCCATCCCCACAGTGGAAGCATATCTGAGTATGAGTAAATGCCCCATCCATGGGAGCAGAGATTTTCCCCATGGATTTTGACTTTCATCTTTGAGAAGTAATTTGCCAACAGTAATATTTTTGGCTCAGAGATGTTTGAGGAGGGAAAACATACCAGACCAATGAGTCTGACCTCCTCTGTTAAACACGAAACTGTTTCCAAACAGAGACATTTATAAGCTGGCTTTTGAGAGTGTTACCATGGAGAATACCTTTTCCCTCCCCCTTATTTAACACAGCCCGCAGACTGGTACAGCGAGCACCGTTCTTTCCAACCCCAGATACGTTACATGTGCACTCTGATCTGGGGAACTGGTTGCTCCCTCCGAGTTCAGGGATCCCTTTGAGTCCTCTCGCTTCATTGCATGGCCATTTGGAAGTGCTGCTCCGCAGGCTGAAAAAAACCCAAACCCCACAATCAACCCCTTTGCACCCGCACTCAGAGCATCAAACAGTGACTGGAGGATGTGATTTGGACAGCACAGACGGGGCTTGCTGTTGAAAGCTGATTAATCTAGAAAGGCCAGTTGGCGTGACAACACATTCAGGGAAAATCACAGAGACTCTAAGAGGTCTATTGTCAGATGGCTATATTTCAGGTTTTGGGGTTGGTAATAGTTACATTCAAAATAAATGGGAAAGTTAAAGTTTAGAAAAATTGATTTACCTGGATCTTTGTCTGCAATCAGGCTGGATCTGTTTGAGGGGGATGCAAAACTGTACATGAATTCATCCCTGGATGCCTGTAAAGCATTATAAGGTTCTTGTGACCAATAGAAGTTAACACCTAATCTCTTGCAGAAGAGAATCGTGAAATAAAAAAGGCAAATTAGATCAGCTTTTAAAACTTAGATTAAAAGAAACACCCGCAATCTATTTCCTTACTTCTATAACAAGGACACAAATGACTTGGGGAGGAGTACAAAGAATAGCAGAACATATTGAAGTCAGTCACAGCAGGTTTTTTCCCTTTTGTTTTTCACCCATGTGAGTTACAAATTTTAATTGTTTTTCTCAAAAGTCTTTTTTGTTGTTGTTGTTTTGCCCCGAAAAAGGAGGAAAGTCTAGTCTGCAAGGCTAAACCCATCTGGGAACCACACACAACCCTCAGGCTGACGGGCAACTCCCCACAACAGCTGCTGGAGTCCGAGGCTGAGTCCTGCTGCAACTCATTGCACTTGGAGGGACTCCCCTCACCTCAGGGCACTACACATACTTTAGCATGGCAGTCACACAGGGGGTCTGAGGGAACAGCAGGACTGAGGAGGAGGGCAAAGAAGCATTGCTGGGCTTTACTCACAGGGCTGGAGGCAGCTGCACAGGAGTAGAGCGCCTCACGGCTGGCTACTCGCTGGAGGTTCTCCAGGAGCAGCCCAAACAGCGGCAGGTAGAGCTGGGCTATTTTTGCTTGCTGGTTCTGAAAAAAGACAGGGAAAAAAATGTAGGTAAGAGCCCAGGCTTCCAACAAGAGCCAAAACACATACACATCTGTCTCTCTCTCTCTCTCTCTCTCTATATATATATATTTACACACTGTAGATGGTGTCTGAGGATATGGGTTGGTTTGTCTTCTCACCTCCTCTTCCAGAACCGCCAGGTATGTATTACCCTTCTAGCAGCAAGCTTGGGGCACATAGGGATTTTGGGGGCTGAATAATATTCCCCACCATACAGGATGTGTGACAAACTAAATCCCGGATTTCCAAACTCTTTAACTGGCAATTCACTTGCATAGCTCGATTTTTGAGTGCAACACCCAGGAGTAATGAAACAAAAACATTTGCTCCTCATCTAGTACTAGCTATTGCTTCCACTCAGATACTCTCCATAGAAAATGCTTCTAGTTAAAACAGTTTGTAGGAACAGATTAATTTGGATTAAGTGATACAGATAAAAAACGATCTGGTCAACGTTCTCTAAATGCAAGGCTCTGTTACATCAATTTTTTTTTTTGCTAAAAATTGTTAAATTGTTAAAATGCATTTGTTAAAAATGTTATTTGTAATTGTTAAAAATGGATTATCTTGGACTTTGCAGAAAAGGTTAAAAAAAAGAAATTTCAGGCTTGCAAACTGAATGGCACATATTGACCAATATAAGAATCCATTTTTTTCTTCTAATTCAGTAGGACAAAAGATAAATGGGTTGAGATGGGTTGAGAAGACCCTCTCTCAGCCACTGATGGAGCTGGGGTTTTTGACTGCAACAGCATGCTCAGCCTGTCCTGCCTGTGGCATGATTTTTTGCTTTGGTGTCTCAGCACACCAGCTGAGCATCCTGCCCCGGCTCCAGGCAGTCTCCTGGTCACTGCAGCCTGGAGCACAGCATGTGCACAAAAATCCAGTGGGACAATTTTAAGACAGGTGGTGTTTTTTGAGGAGGCAGGGAAAGCGCTGCCTGCCAAGGGGGCAAACGGCTCCTGAATTAGTGTGAGGGTTTTCAGACACCCAGAAGAGCAGAAACAGGCTGCCTCTGACCCAGTCTTGGCAGGGAGCTCACAAACCTCTCCTGAAATATCAAGCCTTGCCAACTACCAGGGGCCACGGTTTTGTTTCCAGGCTGTGCAAGTCACCACAGATCCTCACTGCAGAGAAAAGCAAGCCCACCTCCCGCTCAGCCCTTCCAAACAGGCGAGAAGGGAGAGGAGCTGGCTCTGGGTCCGTGCACGGTGCAGCAGCCCCGGGCACATTTGAGTTACTTCCAGGAGGCTGCCCACATTCTCAGATAAAACTTAGCAATGCAGCACGCTAGGAGCAATTTGAGGAGCTAAACTGTAAACAGAGGCATGTTTTCAGCCTAGAGCAAGGACAGGTAGTGTCTGCAGAGGTAGCTGGGCACTTTCAAGGACATATGGGTCAGCAGGGAGCAGCATCAAGAAAGAAAACAAGGCCATCTCCCAGTGTGACCAGAGAAAACTGAAAGCTACCACCCAGCGGAATTCCAGCATCTCATGAGAATCCACACATCCTCTCCTCTGATTCACCAATTATTAAAACATGCAGCTGACTTGCAACAGAGATCAGTCAGGCTTCCTAATTACAGTATGTTAATGCAGGATATTAATTTAAGCCCAAGACCAGAAGAACATTGGTGTTGCTTGATTTTGTTGAACTGCCTCTTGGCTAATGACACTCTCAAGTTCCTTAATGGCTGAGGGCTTTTTTATCTAAAATAGCATGAATAAGAGCACTGCAGTTATCTGACTGCACTGTTTGTGTTCCTAGATCATTTCTCAGAGCTATTACTATTATGCCAGAACTATTGGTTACTTACAACAGCTCCCTAAATAGCAATGAGAATACACTTGGTGTACCATCCAAAATTTAAAATTCTAACATGAGTTTTTTCACAAAATTCAAGAGCAGCATATTTAAAAGCCAACAAAATATGCCTGACCTTGTGCTGGTATCTGTTGTCGAAGGCATGCTTTATCAACAGATTTTTTAAGACTGAGATGGCTGTGTATCTGATATCGTAGTTGTCCTGCAAGGCAACAGAGGCTTCTCTGAGAAGCATCCCCACCAGGAAATGATGCCTGCAATACTCGTCAGTTAAACTGTATTCAAGATTTACATCTGAAAGAAATAGCAAGGCAATAGTTAAGGGAACTGTTCCAAGGATCTGTTCAGAGCAAGACAACGGTCATGTAAGCCACAACAGCACGCAAGTACGGTTCATCGCTCTCTGTCCTACAGTGCAATGATCTTTCAATAAGGCCTGAACTGACCACAGTTTTGTGCAACGCTGAGTTAAGTCATATCAAAGCACTTGGCATCTTCCAGTTCAGGCTAATCATTAATTTCAGCCCTCACTGTACAGCAGCAGCTAAAAGAAGTATTTCTGCAGTGCAATGCTTTACAAAGCTTACCGCTCCACAGAGTAATTAGTAAAGTCAGAGATGGATGCAATGGGAAAAGACAGCACGACTTACTGCCTGGGGCCTGTTTTGCTCCTGACTAGGGGTTATCCTGCAAATCCCCAAACTAGCCAGGCAGCGGAGGTGCCAGCCTCCACCAGGCAGCTGGGAGGGTGGTAACGGGCAGTGGAGATGGGGCATTTATCGCAGTTGCCCAGCCCTAGCAGTGCCTTCTCTGCAGCTTGTTCCACATCCTCTGAAAACCGCATTCCTTCTCACTAGGTCAGAGAGCAGAGAAAAGGCAAATACTCCTGCTGGGATGGGGGACGCAAACAAGGACATGGTGCCAAGCAACCACTACTGCATCCTCCAGCCAGGCTTTCCAGCCCCACTTCAAGGTCTGGGGAGCCAGGGCAGGGTTCCAGGCAGCTGCTTACCAGAAACTGCGAGACTCCTTAACCTTCCCACCAGCAGATATCAAACACACCCCTTAAAAACTGCACTGACTGCCAGGAGAAAGGCAGCTCAGTACCTAATCACCTTGGTTAACTGAACTTGTACCCTGTGTCTCATGTAGATTCAGGCTATATACTGTGATTGAAGGAGCGGCTGCTACAAGGGTAAGGCATCATTTCTGCTGAGGTGCCTGGATAATGCAGCAGAGAAGGGACAGAGACACAGATTTCAGTGCAGGGTGTGTGTGCACTCTGGTTGTTATGAATGACCTTGCTCTGACACCGTTAGCTCTGTCAGGCAACCCATAGACGTAATCAGAGCCACAACAGGCACCACTTGACTGTTGCTTTGAGCCTCCCAAAGGAATAACCCCAAAGCTGTGCATTCTTCCCCAAAGGGTACAAATGCTGTGTGCTCAGCTCAGACTTTTTTTTTTTTGAAAACCCCACAGGTGTGAATTTTTTTCTGGGGTAAGGCAGGGTGCATACACACAGCTTTGAAAATCCCAGCCAAAGGGTTCCAACAGCTCTGTGGCTGCAAAAGATATTTTTAAGTTTGTTGATTCATAAGTAGCATTTACTGGTTTGTGAAAGTCTGATTCAGAGGAAAGAGAAAGCAATCTGGAGCATTATCTGGCTTTCACTGTTAGTCATGTTAGCAAATGCCTAAGTGTCACACATCATGGTTATTTCATTAGTTGGATGCAAGCTAACTGATTGGAAGCAGCATATTTAATTTGACACTAGAGGATTCAGTGATCCCAGCTGGACCTACCTACTGAAGTGAACCGTTCCACAGCAAATGAAAAAAAATCTAATACACGTGTAAAAAGAAAAGTGACAAATGAAAAGACAGGGGGGAAAAAAAAACAACCAGGAATAAGTAATGTAAATTTTGGAGAAACAGGACAGTACATCATGTCTTAGTATTATTCATAAGGCTATTGCTTAACTCCCAGCTTCTGCCAGTCTCTTCGGTTCTTTGCTATCACAAGATTGCAATAACAATTTGTTGCTGGCTGTGAGGACAGGCTCAGGGGTTTGCTCTGGCTGATGAAACACACATGTCCCCTGCAGCAGGGACACAGACCAGCAACCAGGCCCTTATTAGCCGCGATGTTCCAGAGAAACTGCTCCAAGATGCAACAGGATGTGGCCACAGGGATGTGCTCTGCCTGCAGGCCTGGCTGCACCAGCTTCTGCTGCAGGAGCACCCCTCAGCCACCTTCTCAGCGCTATTCCTTCTTTTCCCAGAAACAGAGTACTAGGGAGCTGGGCATGTCCCCTCTGCTCATCCAAATAAGCTGATAAAGAGGTGAGGCACACCAGCAGGATACCTCCTCGGTGATGTGCACATCCTACCTCCCCACCTCTGAGCCCGCTGTCCCCTGTAGTCACAGGTCTGTCCATAAAACCAGACACGTTTGCAATGGAGATGCATCACAACATGTCCCTACCAGGGCAGGCAGAGCACAGGCACCACTGCAAAGGCACTTCTGCTACCCGAGGACAGGCTGCTCTGCTGTCAAGAGATGTGCGTGAACCTCAGCTGGTAGGTCCCAGTCACAGTGAGACAGATGCAAAGGTGAATGTTAACCAAGGAAGAGCATCCTTATGTTATCATGCCACTAATAAGCAACAGGGAAGCAGTGTGGCTGCTTTTCTCTCAGTCGTTTCTAGCAGTACACTTTGTTAAACTATGCCAGGCAAGTAGCCAAACTGATGTAAATGTAAGAGATTAACAGCTGGTCGTGAAAGCCCTAAGCAGTCAGAAATATACCAAAATAAGGGATACTTCACAGTTACTGCTGCTTCTGCCACTTGGATGTGTGTGGAACCACTTTGGGACTTGTATGGCTGCACCCTGAGGCACGACCAAACATCCCCTTGCCTCCATCAGAATAAATCATAGAATCGTAAATCCACTGGGCTTTCACGTGGGGGAATCCCAAACCTTACCCTCCTCTCCAGTACTTAACCTGGCCAGGCTGTTAGCACCCAAACCTGGCAATCTTTCTGTATTTATCCAGCACAGATGAGAAGCTGGGACCCAGAGGGAATGAGGTTATGCCTATAGCAACCCTAGCAGGCCGGTCAGGCTCGCTGCTGGGCTCAGCACTGCAGCCCGCTCATCACCGGGAGCAGAGCTGCAGCCACCCACGCTTGCATAGTGCTTCAGCTCAGCCCCTTGCCAACCCTGTTTGCCCTGTGGTGAGCAGCAGCAGGACCAAAGGGGACACCGTGTGACAGTGAGAGCAGCTTGGATACACAGGGGTGCCACAGTACCTACGCCCTTGGTACGCGCTAAGGATTGGGCATGGGCTCAACTTCTCCGCTGGCTGCCTTCAGCCCAGGCTTGAGTACAAGCTTGAACGCACCGTGCACTGCTCTACTCTTGCTCAAAATGAAAGCAGAAGGTAACGTAAATCACCTTCTTGTGGCCACAGAGAGCTGGCAGTGGAGCAGTGAATTCAATCTGTTCTCCTGTATCTCCATTCTCCACAGCGCTGACGGATGAGACGCCCTGCTTCTCAGGGGATGCTGGCACTTGTGGGAACAGAGGATTACACTTGCGCAACTTGTGTGTGCGCTGACATAGGGGAAGTTTCTTTCAGATATTGTTAGTCCCGTGCAAACTTAAATATAGGAAATACTGAAAGGACTGATTGCATGTCATTCTGGAACAAAATGATGTAAACCCGACAGAACAGCATCTTTTGCCGAGGTTAATGTAAATCAGGCTAACTAGAACATGAATTTCCTTGACATCAAACCAAATTCTATCTGGTCAGAAGCCATCAAGACTAATAAATTATAGCTCTCTAGCCAGTCTCTTGAGAAAGAACGTACCTTGAACTCTTTGCAGCTTGGGTTTGGAAAAGGTCATTGGTAAGTTCAGAGGAATATAGTGCTCGTGATTGCAAATCGTTTGAAGAAATTCAAATTTGTATTCAACCAGCAGCTGAAGAAAAAGACAAACATAAATTGTTTTCGGTTTGACCCATTTGCTTCCAGGTCAATGTGCTGCACAAGGACTGGGGAATCTAAATAGCATTTGATGAAACTCTGCGATAACTGGCAAATTTTTGTGTTGTTCCTCCTAAGTGTCGGCGCATGTGGCTGTCACTTGGGTCTTCTTTACCTTTTTCATCCAGACTATTAACCAATCTCTCCTTTAGTTCTGACTCTACACCATTTTAAAGCTTAGCTGCATAGAGGCTCTTGGCCCAGAGAAAGAGGTCTCTGCCTCCAGGAGACTCCGCAGGAACAGTGTCTAAAAGGGCCTCCAAGAGTCACATAAAATAATCACAATAGACCTTGCCTGACATGGATATGTAAAAGTGCAAACCACCTTTCAAGAAACATGCTGCTTACCTTAGGGTCTTTTGGGCTGAATCCAGAAATGTAATCATTTATCAAGTTAAAAACAAATCCTCTGTCCATAAAGGTCAAACAACGCTGGAGAAAAAAAAATAGCAACATGTGACCAATCATTAAAAATAAAAGCCATCATCCTAAATCGTCTCCATACTACTGTCCTGCCAGCAGTCAGATTTGATCCTCTGGGCTGCTGCTGACTTTCCAGAACACACTTGACCCTGTTTCTCTGAAATTGTTTGGATGATTTCATTTAAGACCCCAGTGGACAACAGAAATATTTAAAATAAGAGCGCACACATTTCCTCTCAGGGTTTGAACTGTTGCTAGGCACAGCTGAAGACACTAGACAACATACAGAGTATCACAGTCTCCCTCTTGGAAAGACGAAGTTTCTTTCCTAAAAAAAGTTATCCCCTCCAGAGTTTTTGTAATTGAAGAAACCAAAGAGAGGATTAAAGTACAAACACGTTTGTTTGCTTGTTGCTTCTTTCTGCTTTCCTTTTCTGATAAAAGCCTGGGAGAAGGAAAGAAACTGCTGACCTTTAGGAAGTTAGCCAAGCTAAAGTTGACATTCCTGGACTCTTCGGGGATTTCGTTATAGCGAATGGTCACGTGAGGAATGATGGCGAGCAGCAAGGAGTGGAGGGCATGCTGGTAGGACTCGGGGAACCGCTGGCCTCTGGGCAGCTGAAACCAAAAGCGCATCCTACGCTCAGTGCTACAAGCTGGGGAGAATCCAGTGCAGGCACAAGTTCCCTTTAGCATGTGATTATGTTGTATCCCAATAAAACATTGGCACAAAGCAAGCACTGGCTGAAACTACAGTAGTTAATAACAGAAAAGGAGGCTGCACAAGCCGTAAGGAGATCTGGAAATTTTAAACTAAAACTGAGAATGAAAAGGGGAAGAAGGGAAAAACTAAAGTCGAATAAAAGGAAAGATCTGGGTAGCTGTTCACTTGTCAGTTTTTGTTTTTTTTTAAATAAAGAGTTACATAGTTTTTTTTCAGAAAAACTTTTGGAGGAGAGTTTGTTTGTGATGGCTTTATAATGCAGCATCGAACTATTTTATTTTTACCTTGATTTTGTTTTCTTCCAGTAAGTACATTGCCATTGACTTTGCCAGTGCTTCAAAGAAAAACCACGAGTACTAGAATGAACAAAGAATACTATTATTTTTCTCAGCAGGACTGAACATGTTTGACAGCATCGGCAGTTGTTATGTGAGGAAACAGCAGTGTGGGAGGGAGGGCTCATGTTCAAACAGCATTTTGAAAGCATGGCTGGGCTTGCACAGCTGGCTTGGCATGGGTGCCTTTGCTACCTGGAGGAGTCCTGCCAGTCTTGGGGTGGGAACAGCCCCACCCCCTCTGCACCCCGATGCACCCTGCAAGGAGCCGGCAGAGTTTGGGGTGCAAGCCCTGCAAAGGCCCAGAAGAGAGGCAGAAACTCAGTCTGCCACCCGTGAGTCACCCCTCATGTGTGGTTTGAAGAAAATGGGTAAAACTGGCAAAATGAAAAGCCCTTTGCTGCGTCCTGCCATGGCTTTAACACAGCCAGGTTCCCTGCAAGAATTCCTCTCCGTTGTAAGGGGAGAACTTCAAGGACGCGTATGCAAGGAGTTGCAGTGGTAGCTTTGCTCCTGTGGTGGGTTTAGATGGGTGAAAGTGTTGGGCTTTATGCCAGACCCCCTTTTCCTCCCCTCCACCCTTGGCAGCCAAGTACTGTCAGTACTTTACCTTGAGTAGCTTATTGATGGCTAGAAAATCTGCTGACTGCTTCAAGATCGTGGCCATGGAAAGGACCAAGATTTCATGGGTCATCTTCGCCTGTGTGACACTGGGTTTCTCAGCTCGAAAGACATACTGAGGCAAGAGGAACAGTGTCAGCAGCGTGCCTGCTCCCAGCAGGGAGTTTTGCAGAGTGGTGTGTCGTGACTGACCTTTATGAAGGAGCGCAAGTAGTGGTCTAAACCTTCTTCATGGCACTTGGACACGATGTGCAGAAGAACCCTGGGGAGAAATGCGGTTTGTGTTCAGCATGCAATGCAAGGGCAAGTTCCTCCAGCTCACAAAAGCAGACACCATGTGTGTCCTGTCCGGCTCAACCCTAAAAGCCTCACTGCTGGCATAGCCTGATTTGCAGAGCCCATACTTGCAGGCTAGCACCCCTCAGAGCTCCTGTAGCTGCACCATCCTTGCCACAGCACAGCCCTTTGACAGAGCACTCGGAGCTGAGGTGGCCAAAGCCTCTTCTCCACTTCGGTGCTCGACCAGGTATCACCCAGACCGGCTGCCTTCAGTGCCTGAGGAGGCAAGGCGAAACATTTGTCTGCAGGGGACATATCCTAATCTTTGGCCTCCGTGTACTCCAGGGTTAAAGCCTGCCGCTACTTAAATTTATGTTGCAACGAGCATTAGGCACCTGAACAATGCTCAGGTGTCAGACGAGTCAAAGACAAAAATATGAATTTAATTATCTCTGCACCCAGTTCTCTGTGGCTGTATCCATGGACCTGATACACGGAGAGCAAGTTCCTTGCCGCTCCTGCACACACCACAGGCTCCTGCACACTGTACAGCTTGTCATGTGTGGAGTCTGCCCTCACTGGAGCCCTTTCCTAATGATAATACAAGTGACAATGAACAACTATACTACTACATCAAGTCTGCAAAACTAACACAGAAACCCCACAGGATCTCTGCTGAGAAGCAGAGGAAAAATTCTCCATCGTTGTTATACTCTGATACCTTCCTGCATCTCCTGAATTTATTAATTCTGCAAGGCTCTTTTTTACTGAATTTACAGAAGTCCCCGTGTCTTGGACCACATGGTGCAGGACTGTGTGTGCAACAGGCTCTACATCCCTGGAGGACCAGGGCTCAGGACCTGCATCCCTGGGGGGCCAGGGTTCAGCCTCTGACCTCTGATTTCACGGGAGCAAGACGTTTTTGGTACGTGGATGCACAGTACACCTCCTGGAGTCGGAGGAAGATCCCCACGGGGTGGCACCCAGCATCCCGCTTTGCACTGCAGCACTCCACAGAGGAAGAATCACAGAAGGAAGACGGATGTTTTAATGCATCCATCAGTTTCGGGGTGTCGTGGCCAGAGCTAGGCGGGGAAGATGGTTTTGCACCTTTTGCTCCCTGTGGGCCCTGCAGACGCCTGGGGACAGCAGCAGCTTTCCGCGGGGACCGGGCCCCGGCCGGTGCTGCCCTCTTGGGGCTGCCGGCACG
Source organism: Falco rusticolus (assembly GCF_015220075.1). NCBI lineage: Eukaryota > Metazoa > Chordata > Aves > Falconiformes > Falconidae > Falco > Falco rusticolus. Next base: position 14,408,073 of record NC_051200.1, on the reverse strand, counting down.
GCCGAGCATCGCTCCGCAAGCCGCCGCCCCGTATTCTGAGCCAGCACAGAGGCGGCGATTCTGCAGCTCCAGGGGATTTTTAGCAACACTCCTGACACAAGGGACTAGCGAGGCTGGGGCATCGCTCCCGCAGGGAAACCACATCTGCTGCCTGCAGCTGGGACACGCTCGGGTGCTCTGGAGCCTTTTGCTGCCCCAATACCTTGGCTGACACAGCCATCCCCACCAGCCAACCCTTTTTCTTTTGAAAAACAAACCGGGAGTATCTTTAAAACACTGCATTTTTCCCCATGCAGCTCCCAGGAGAAGGGCCCCACGATGTCCCCCGTGCCACCCAGATGTGCCAGGGAAGGGAGCAGCTGGTGTGTCACAGCAGGCTCAGGACAGCAAGCAGCCAGGCAGGCGATGCTGCCACTCAGCACCTTGTACTGGGAAACCACACCCTGCTTTGCACTGTAGTTTGCGGCTTTGCGTTTGCAACTGAAGAAAACCGGATGGTTTACCCAACACTCACATGGTGCAGTTGACAGCTACTTCATCCTCCTGGGTCACATTTGTAAGGACTCTAAATAGTTGCATAAGAATTACAGGTAGAAACTGAATCATTACTTGGATCTCCATGGCGTGCAAACACTAAAACAAATGTTCAAAACACAGACACTTTTAGTTCAACATTTCGCAGATGTTAAATATTTATAGTCCACAGACATTTCTGTGGCAATAGGATAGGCATTAGCAAACGCTTCAGGGTGGGGGCTGCAGCCTGCCAGAGGACAGGCAGATTTGGACCCATGGCAGCACTCGCTGCCTGCCTTCCAGCTGACGGATCCCAGCTGCATGCCTTCGGGGAGCAACATGAATCCACTCATGGCACGCATTAATCTTCCTGTCAGATGTGCCCAGGCAGCTATGACTTAGCTGAAGGTCACATGCTACGATTTGACCCCAATAACCCAAAATTTAAGGCTCAAGTTTTGCTCCCAATTCTTCTCATCACTTCTGACGTTTTGTTGAAGTGACTCCCATTTTCACAAATGTCTTTGGAACAGGGAAACCTGATGCCAAATGACTTGCAGTGAGGCTCTTCCCTGAAGAGCATAGCTTGCTGTTGGAAATGGGATTTAAGTGACCTGGTGAAGGTCAAGATCATCCGGTTCATATGCTCTCCACCCACCTCACAGACTTCTCACGATACAAATCTAGGAAAGAGTGTGTTTCATTTTCAGTTTTCAAGCCTAATGAAAGGGTTTTAAATCTGTATCAGTTATTTAAATTACTGAAATGATTGAGGTATCGGTAGGTACGAAGCCCTCATTCGTGGTTAGCATGTAAATGATCCCCTGGCTGCAGGGTGCTGCGAGGTCACTGTGGCCGGGCAGGGCTGGGACCTGCTGAGCTCCTTGAGGAAATGCTCACAACAAAGCAACTGTTCCTTTAGTGCCTGGCTTCAAAACCTGCCATTATTTCTACTTCTTAAAATATTTTTACGTTATCTGAAACACACCTAGTAACTTTGTGAGGATAAATCCCCACTGCTGGGAGCTGAGCTGTTGCTACAGCACCACTCTCAAAAACAGGCAGTTGTTGAGGTGGGGGTCGTCTCTTCTCCCAAGCAACGAGCGATAGGACAAAAAGAAATGGCCTCAAGCTGTGCCAGGGAAGGTTTAGATTGGATATTGGGAAAAATTTCATCACTGAAAGGGCGCTCTGGCACTGGAACAGGCTGCCCAGGGAGATGGTTGAGTCACTGTCCCTGGAGGTGTTTAAACGACAGGTAGATGTGGCACTTAGGGACATGGTTTAGTAGTGGCCTTGGCAGTGCCAGGTTAATGGTTTGACTCTTAAAGGTCTTTTCCAACCTACACCATTCTATGATTCTATGGAAGTAAACAAGGACAGTAAGCAGCCAGCAAGTCTATTCTCTGCAGAAGCTGCTGCTGGACCTGCTCCAGGGCCCTTACTCATGCCGCAGTGATTGCCGAAAAGCTGGGTCTGGGTCACAGATCACCTGTGGTCAGATTTAACTGACTGATAATCTCACCAATCTTTTCCAGCCTGAAAAAAAAAAAATCCTGTTTTGAACGGATAATCCTAAAACCAAGGAATTGTGCTACAGTTCAAAGGTTTGAACCAGATCTAGGGCGGCAGGGGAGGAGTGTGCGAGCACACCAGGAGGAGGGTTTGCCATGAGCATGGCAGAGCGATGCTGGCTACTCGTTCTATCTGCTGTGAAAAGCAGTGGGAAGCAGCTCACAGGCAGCAGACAGTCGTGTCAGTAAGCAAAGGTAAGGTATTGCACAATGTGCTGGTACCAGTGGTGCAGCCAGTGCGCGTTCCTACAGGGCAGGGTCTGGGTGTTTACGGATGGTCTGTAAAAACACGAGGGAAGCCCACCGGCAGGCACTGTTCACCTTTAGGTATTTAACAAGCTCTCCTGGGACTTCCTTAGCTCCCGCCTGAACCAGCTGGCAGTACTGGAAGAATTTGTGCAAGTGCATGTCCTGGAAGAGACAAACAAGTTCAATGCAGCAACCTTAATATCTGTCAACCCCTACTACGCAGCTTACACTTGAAAATCTGTTGACTTGCCTGCAGCAGCAGGCCATGTCCCTAGCAAGCTCCATGTCACTACCAGAGGCACTCTTGGTCCCTGGCTGCCATCCCCCAGGACTTCAGTACTGCTCCCTGCCTTTTCCAATGTACCCAGTCACTGCCCATCCCCTGACTCCCAGCTAACACTGAGATTAAGCACCAAACTGCCAGAATTTTAACCAAACAGTTAAAATTCTCCTGTGGTTGCACTGCCCTGAGTCCCAATCGCCATCCAACGCTGGCCTGGAGCACCGGGAGCCCTCCTCTCCCGGCTGTGACTGACATTGCCATACTGACCTCCTACTGTCCACCTGAGGCTGACTCTCCTTCCTACTCCTCTCCCTCCTCCTTCAATTTAATTACTGGAGTATTTAACCCTGAAAAGTATCTGTAAATGCAGTTTGGTTGGGAGTGAAACGACTGTGCTGCTCTCAGTGCTGCACGGGATTAGTAAAACCCTAACCCAGATTACAGATGATGCTGAAAGCGAGTTGCTGTGATGTGAGTGCAGCTGACTACACCCAGCACAGGGCAACAAGCCCTGCCAAGGGCATTTCCCGGAGCAGTGCTGACAGGAGGTGCCCCAGGACATGTGATAGGGATCCTTGCTGCACATCACATGAAGCTTGGGGAAGTCTGTCACTACCCTAAAACAGCAGAACACACAAGGACATGGTAAAACAGCCTGAACTGGTTTCAAAGGGAAATCAGGACTTTTGTTTCCTTGTGTCTGCTGTTGTCAGGAAACTTTAAAAAAAAATTCAATAAGCAATCTGATATTTGGCAAAAATCTCTCATTTGCACCGCTTCTCTCTTTTGCATCATTGAAGTAGCTCATTTGCTCAAATGTCTCCTTGGTCCTGCCTAGTTACAGTGCAGCTGGCCAAGAAAACATCAGCCTCTCCCCAGGCTCATCCACTCCCAGCTGTCTCTCACATCCAGAGGAGCAGATCCCTGCAAGTAATCCCAGACCAGCTCCTACAGAAGTATCTCAGTGCTGCTCTGCAAACACCAGGTACCTCTTTCCCATAGCACCTACAGCACAGCAGTAGTAGAGATACAGCAATTGCTTCCTCTGCATTTGTGTTGAAAATCTTTTAAGAGTGAGGTGCTCAACTTACCTGGGTGTAAATGGTTGAGTCCAAATGGATTCTGATTTTAAAGAGTGGCTTTGCTCCATCCACCCACTTCGCATCCACGCTGGGCTGCTGTGAACAGACAACATTCAAATACTTGATTTCAGACTGCAGTGAGAAGGTGGCTCTGTGCAGACAGATGCCTGGTCAGAAGGTACAGGCTGCGGTGGGAGAAGGGGTTCCCCCCAAGCACAAACACCAGCGACCTGACTGCAGCAGGGCAGAGGCGTCCCTGCGAGGACATGCACGCAGAGCACATCCCCACGCTCCTGCTCTGTGCCACTGCCCCAGCCCAGTTCAGCCTGGCACAAAAATATTCTATGCAATCTACATAACCACAGAAAGTGGAATTAAAAGTGCCCTGTCTCCCGTCCCTAAGAACCTTAAGTTTTGGGGGCTGCCCTGCAGTAGGGCTCTCTTCAGCTGAGCAGAGAACCAACAGACCGCCCAGAACTTCCAGCGGTAACAAAAGCTCAGCTTTCCTCTTCCTTTTACATTTAAGTCCATTTTAAATGGCTTCTTACCTTTCGTGACTCCGTGTCCCCAAGACCCAGGTAGCCAGGTGGAAGGTTGGATGAAACCGGCAAATGCCGCTCCAGGGTGACAATCCGCCCATCCTTCAGCAACGGGACCCAAGCGTATCCCACTGCAGAGTGGACCAGAGTTAGCAGAGACACAGCTATACCTGTTTAGCTCAAGCTCCAAAAAGAGCTGTGTCTCACCCTGAGAAAATCAAACTCGCAGCTGTGCCGCGGCCTCAGCGAGGCTGGGATCGGCTGGGTCAGCCTTGTTAAAGCACATTTTAGCTGGTGACTTGGTGAACGATACTCAAGACACAGCACAACCAAGATCAGGAGTGGGTTTGAGGGGTAGATAACAGTGCGTGAGCCACGGCTGGGCATCATGACGAGCATCCTTCAGTCGCCTGAGGACAGGCTGCACGGAGAGGCAGCCCAACCCGTGGGACCTGGGTGCACTCAGTCCCTTACACATCCCTGGTTTTGGTAGGATCAGCCCCTGAGGCCCTGATCTAGCATCAAGTTTTTGTTGGTGACCTGAGTGACAATAGCTCATTCATGCAAGCCAAGTCAAGAACACGCCGAAATAGCTGTCAGATTGCAGCAAAAATGAACTTTAGTATGCAATAAAAGCGATGTGTTTTATTCCAGTGTAGACGTGTGAATTGTACTAGGTTGCTTTCAAAAAAGAAAATTCAGATAGGCTAGTATTTTAATCAAATATTTCTTCATGTCCCTACATCCATTTTATCTTGGACTTCTACATTCCAACAGAAGTAATATAAGCATTGAACATACCTTGAGTTTCAACGGTGTCCTGTTTTTTCGATGTTGCCTTTGTATTAATTTCACAGCTGACATGATAGAAGGTGAAAAGCAAATGATGCTTTTGATGGAGGTGAATTGGAAGCTCAATTTTAATCTAAAATGATACCATGATAGATAAGACTGTATTTTTAGTTGTGGAGTAATATTTTAAGTTCTATTTTATTTCAGAAATGCTATGTTGCATGCAGTTACACAAGACACATTCCTACCCATCTTAAACAACTCCTGCCTAATGTGTTCATCACATTTACACATTACTTATTAATGGGGGTGTGTGATTGGAGTGCACAAAGCATGACAGTAAAGACAGCAGAAAACAAACTGGCATTAAAAATTGACAAAGTCTCTGGCTCTGCTGAGCCCTTCTACTGAGGCAAAGGGCTGGCGATTATTTTTACCCGTATTTCACCCAGCCCTGGAAAAAGAGGTATCCTGAAAGGCCCCTTGGCTTTGTAGCATCCAGGAAAAACTGTTATTTCCCACTATTTTGTTTTACCTCGTCGTAGAACTCTGGACTCTGGTTGTGATGCAGCACGGCAGCATATGCATTTGTGGTCAGGAGAGGGCCTCCAGGTTTGCCATATATACACTAGAAACACAAATGAAAAGCTGCGTTCAGGGTTGCTGCTACCCTAAATTAGCTGGCCAAATTAGAACAGCGAGCATGGAAACTCAGTGCTTTCCTACCGTCCTGCTCAGCCCGGCTGGCACACAGCGAGCAAATGGCAGCCCCGTTAGCCGGCACCTACCTTTAACGGCCTGGCATCAGCTTCATCTGAATCCCTGAACTCGACACAGACAGCAATATTCCTTGCCTGGAATGAGGGAGAACAGGAGGATGAGCCATCGCTACAGGTCAGCAGCATCAGCCCAGAGGCCGCTGAGCCTGGCTGCAGCCTGCTCCGCGGGTCACTCACCTTTGCAAACACCTTCTGGTTCTCATACTTCAAGTGCAAGGGGTAGACGTAGAGGTGGTTTTTGTAGACAGTGAAGGGATAACAGTATTTTGCAACTTCTGGGACAAGCTCCTCCACTTCAACTGCAATGTCCTCGCAGTTCTTCTCAAAAGGCTTTATAGGAATATAAGAAGCCGTGACACAATCTGGAAGAGAAGGAAAGCTTGGGTAAGTGCGCACCCCGCAAACATGGGAAGTACAGCCCATGTGAAAGGAAATTTGTGGGTCTGAAACTCTTCAAGCACGCAGTCCTCTTCACACCAGACGAGGCAGCAGGACTTGGACCACTCCCATTGAAATGATGAAGGGAAAATTCTCCCCTTGATCGTGCAACACCTGTGGTCCCCAACTGCATTAGCAATATTGAGAAAAGAGGGGTGGATGGGCACCACAGGGCTCTGCTCTCCTTGCCAGTGGGGACTGCAGAAGTGGCACTTTCCTGCAGCTCTGGGCAAAGTCAAAGGGTCTTGTGAATAACCCACGTCTGGGTAGGGACAGCTGCTCTGCCCAGGACCTGCACCTTGAGTCTTCCAGGAATGTGACCCATCAAGTTCCTGTTTTATCATGCAGACATCACCTGACTCAAGCAGACAGGCTGCTGAGATGATGCCTTGATACTGGTATCTCAAAGTGTGTCAGTCCCACTGCATCAGTCCTTTTCCACTCTCTGCTTCAGAAAGATGTTTGTTTCCGAACACCAGTGCACAAGCCCTGCCTAATTCACTGGGACTCACATCCACCGTGAGGGAGAGTTCATCTCAAGTAATGGCCTTTCAAAGAACAGAAAAATTAAGTCACCAGAAAAGCCTTTTGGACAGGGAAGCAGACGACAGAACCTGTGACAGGAGCTGCCAAAGGCCCATGGAGTGACACTGAACATATAACGAGTCTTTTCTTTGCCTCGGTTTCTTAAAATGCGAAGTAAAAAATGACACTGACCATATGTTTGTGAAGCCCTCTGGCGTTAGGGATCAAAAATGTTATATAAGATTAGTATAATAATAATAATAATAATAATAATAATAATAATAATAATAATAATAATAATAATAATAATAATAATAATAATAATAATAATAAATAAAACCAGCAAAAGCAGGCAGGTAGCTTCCTTTAGATTTAGGATGTGATGGTCAAACTGCAAAGCAGATGCACCTCTCAGGTAAACCTCTGCACTTGGACCACATCCCTCCACAGAATCCATTGGAAAGACTTACAAGTCCGTGGTTGTGCTGTATTACTCATTTCTCATTGCAGCCCCGAGATACTCCTGTTAATGAAACAGCAAAACTCCCCATAGAAGCATTAACTCCTGAGGCTAGAGCCATCAGCATTTATTTTAAGATGCAAGATCCTTACTTGTGAAGTCCAGCGGGATGTCTTTGATGACGATATTTAGCTGGGCTGGAATGACCTGTAGTTTTGTCTTCTCTGGTCTGTGTTAGGGAGAAAGGAACAAGAGTGTGAACCTTGAAAGCTCAGGTGCTGAGCACATCAGCAGTGCTTTTTGTTACCCTCTGAGTATTTTAGATCATCTCATGCTTATGCTTAACTGTTTAAAAATTATATTAAAATGCCTGCTTAGTCTCTGCACCGGTCTGTTACACTTACTTCTTATACTCTGCTAAAAGCTTCAGCATATCTTCATTAGAGAGTTTGCCGCTGTCTTGCTTGTACAGAGGTGAGAATTTTCCTTCAGCATCAAGAGTGCCTTGGGAGTCTTTGAAAACTGGTCTGCAGAAAAGAAGAGACACATTTATTAAATGTTGGCAGATATGCAGACACTGAGGTCATTGACAGATCAGGCTGAAGGGCAGTTTATCAGGCAAGAGGTTCACTGGCCTGTGACTGCTCTGAACACCGCTAGACTTCCCGATCACTCTCCCATCCTCATGTGGTGCTTAGACCTCACACAGACTGCAATCCATCGTGTCACACTACATTGTGTGGGACATCACCCATTTCCCTTCTCCCCAGCCAGGTGAGAAGGACATACACAGCCCAGTTCCAAGCCTGGTCCCCAGGCGCAAACGTCCTTCTAACCCCTTCCCACTAACACCAAGTGGTAAAGTATCTTCCTAACTGCACATGGGGTCAGAGCATGGAAACCCTCCTAAGAAAGGAGTGTGCAATGAAGACCAGTCTCAGGAGATACATCAGCTTCCTCCTGAAAACCCAGAGCAGGAGACTGGACTCTGCCCTGGATGAATATCAGCATCTTTACCCTTGAATATAAAGGCTGCGGGTATCTGTAGAATAAGAACATTAAAGCATCTGTACTCCCTCTCCGAGAAAACACCTCCCTTTGAAACCCAGAGGGAAACTGTTCCAGGGATGCAAAACAATACAGCTCCCCGCAGCTGGGCACTCAACTTCTTGTTCTCCAAATGCAGCTCTTTACCCAGCAGGAACAAATTTGAAGAGCCCACCAAAGCCCATGCCCACACAGAGCCCACCACTAGGCTGAGGCATCACTTGAACGAGGGCTGAGGCGCTGCACAGGCTGTGTGCTGGCTCCCAGCAGCAACCTACATCCCCAAAACACCATCCCAAAGCTAAGCAGCCAGTGTCACAGGAAAATCTAGCTCAAGAATACACATTGCAAGCTGCATACCACTGAATCTCAGCCCACTGCGAAGGTCATCTGGTGTTCCCATGTCATTACCATCCCTTTTGTTAGTACCAAAGAAGAATTTAGCAACAGGAGGCAGTGGCAGAGGGATGAACTCGCCTTCAGGCCTTCCTCTGACTTAAGATTTAAGGGATTAGCACTGATGTAGTTTATCGGTCCCAGTAAAAGAACAGAGAGGGACTGGGATCACTATCTCCAGTCATTCTGAAGAACATTAATTAAAGCAGAGTCTAAGATGGGAGACAAACCCCAGCTTACTGCCACCGCCAGGCCAGGACACCCTCCGCTCTCACCCTGTCCCTGGCAATGGCTGATGCCAGGAGGGAACTGCTGTGCCAATTCCCACACCGATTCCCGCAGTAGCACGGGACAGTGTAATTCATCTTCAGGAATGTTCTGTCCTGATAGCAGTAGCTACAGGTCAGCAGGAAGGTTACTGTCTTCCCAGCACTGTTTACTTTTTAATATTTTGTTTCTAATTCTAGATGGAACATTTCAGGCCGATCCCCATTCTGCCTTGGGAATTGAAGCCAGATTCTGCCCTCGGCTGCAACTCCACTGACTCCAGTCACTTGGCCCGTTGCCCACTCGGCCGGATCGTGTCCCGGATAACTGGCAGCAGCAGCTCCCACCACGGCCAAAGCGCAGCCCACCGTGACCAACCTGGCAGCCCAGCCGAACGGCATCCTGTACTGCCCCAGACGGCTGCACACCTGCTTGGCCACCTTATGGACCTTCTGGGCAGTCTGCAAAACACAAGAGAGGTCAGTGTGTGCCCTGGCTTCCACGCTGCCCTGGAAAAGGAATAAAGAGTGCTGCACTCTCCAGGGAGGAGAAACTCTCTGTACTGCACACCGCACAGCTCCCCAGGCACACCGCACAACAGTCACTCAAGCAGCCAACAGGCATCCCTGTCCATCACTTCACACACGCACACACACACACACCCCCACCCCCAATTATTACTTTTGCAAAGCAATAGCAAACATGTTGTGGGCACAGTCAAATTAAAACTCCTCTTGATTCTGCATTAAACTGTCAGGATATTTTATTTATTATTTATGTATTACTAGTATTTTTTTTTTCCAATGGGTATTAGTTTATTTTCCAAAACTGACCGTAATTAGCTCATCCTATACAGACTTGCAAAGCGTGCTGAGGGAATGCCATCACATACCAGGCGTTCCATACATTGATCTTCCTATCAGGGACTAATTTTGACTGGCTGCAGCATGGCAGCATCAGCTCCACCCGGTATGCAGCGACTGGTGCCACCGGCATCACCAGGTCCCCTCCCTGACCACCCTTTGCATAAGTTTCCCCATATGATCATGGCACTCTGCGCAGAGCAAGACGGAGGCAGGGTGAGCAGAATCAAGTGCAAAGCCCACGTTTTGCTGCTACTAAAACATCACTGTTCCCAGTGGGAGTGAGCTGGGACCAGTCCAAGACACTGCGTGTAGCACCTTTTAGCAGTGCAGCCTGTTTCTCTGGGGATGGAGTGTCCTAGTTTTTTGCTGCCAGCCCAGACTTTGCTTCGTGGTCACCCTGCCCCAGCTGCTCGGCTCAAAATCCTCCGCCTCTTTCCGAGGGAAGGAACCAAATCCCCCAGGACAGCCCAGCTGAAGCCAGCCTGGGAACACAGCAAGTGGCAGAATGGATGAAGACCAATACGGGCCAGAAAGAAGCTGAAGAGCAGCAGAAACAGCCCAAGTTTCAGACCACACTGCTCCCTGCAGCAGCAGGCAGCATCACTAAGTACATACCCCCACGGCCCCATCCAATACCTTCCCTGGGTCCGAGTTTTTCATGTACGGCTCTGCACAGTGTGTAATGCTGCCCTGCAGCACCTTCTCCACACGGGCCACCAGGAAGATCTCCACGTGTGGGTCAGTCACAGAGAAAACGCCCTGCAACAGATACAGAGTAGGCTGTCAGAGAGCAGGAAACCCTTACTTGCACCGCGGCGTTTGGCCCCAGTCATCTCGCTGTCCCTTCCCACAGCCCACACAGACCCTGCTCAGGTCACTGCTATGGATGGGCCATGGGGGCTCACAAGGCTTGAACATGGTCAAGTCCTGGAAAACTCTACTTGGTGCTTTGCCCATTGCCGCCAGTGAGCCTGAAGTGGTAATCTGCTTGAGACACCGACCGAAACCCCACCGCTCAAGAGAAAAGCTGACTGCTGCCTCTCCACAGTGCACAGCAACACAGTGCAACTCTACCGAACAGGCACAGCTCAACAGAGACACAGAACGAGGAGAAAAATCAGTTCTTCACCCGTTTTATGTAGCGCAGGCATGACTCGGGGATGCCGTGCACAAAGCTCTCGCCTGGCGAACGTCCCTTGGTTCCCTCCGCTCCAGACGCAGAGCTATCCAGAAGCATGTCACGGACAGACGGAGGGTTCAAGTCCACATGAAAGTCAGCTGAAATCTTGCAATTATTTTTCAGGTCAAATAATGCCAAACTTAGGAAAAAGGGCTCCACCTGGAAATTTGATTGAATATATGTGTCAAGAAAAAAACGCATGCTACAGGCTCAAGAGTACCGACATACATTGCCTTCCCTGCTAGGTTTGCCTTCAGCACCTGTTTGTCCCTTTAGTTTTGCACGCCAGCATTTTAGATAATTCTTACAGACGATCCATGTTTATTTGCTTTATAAATACATAAACTCGTATTTTACCCGCACCTTCTTGCATTTTGATCCCGTCAATTTGAACAAAGCTACTTTAAAACCATCAATGAAATGTAAAGAATGAAATCCATAGGGGTTTTTATATAAGTGATAAACTATGAAGTTAGGAAAATGACCCAATCAGAGCTGTTTATCCTTTGCATTGAGAAAGGAAACAACTTAAGAGTGTTTACGTTCACACGCCAAGGACCACTTCACTTGTTGTCCAAAGTCAATCAGCTCTGGATGACCCAACTCAAGACACTCAAAATGTTCCTCAGCTGCTCTGTGCCGGATGGCACGGGAGCAAGGTTAGCTCTCCCAACCAGGAAAGCTCAAATACAAGGCTAACACTGCTGAGGAACTGCATGTGCGAAATCTGCCAAGTCATTTGTAGCTATTGACCTTGAGAGCACAAGGCAAGTGGCAATAATTTCATGTATGTTTAATTCAAAAATCCTAGCAGGCGTGCGTCCGCGTAAGGAAAAAAAAAAAAAAAAATGAAGGCCTGAAGATAAGACTGTAGTTTGTCCAAGACATTACAGCATAACTTGAAGGCATTATAACAATAGTAAAAATGTGCTGATGAAGTCTGACTCTGGGCCTGATTAAAGACGATTAAGAAGAATCTCTGTTATCAGCAATGCATTCATCCACTGGGAGTTACTGAGGAGAATGAGCCTGGTGTGCTAGCTGTGAGCTGCCAGTACGAAACCATCACAAAAAAGCCTCTGCAGTCCTAACTGGCATCAGGCAAGGTACCATCGGCAAAGATCAGTGCCAGTGCCGCTGCCCCCCCGCCGTGCTATCTGCTGCTCTGGCACCCTTGCTCGAAAGGCTGACTCCAGCCAAAGCAAATGCTGGACATGATAACAGGGATTACATTTTGGGAGGAAAGACTGGAGGAGCCTGGTCTGTTCAGCCCGGCAGAACAAAGGCTGTGGAGAGAGGTAACAGCTGTCTACTGACATCAGAAGCTCAGAAAACACAAGGAAGAGCTTTTTAGGCTAAGGCACAACTTTGGCACAATAACAAACACATATAACATAGTGGCTGTGAACACAGTTAGGCTGGGAGTCAGAAGAAGGTTTCAGAACAGGGAAATCCCTTGCCATTAGGGGAAATGAAATACAACACGGCAGTGAGTTGTTTGGAGATGGGACGTTAGTCATTTACCAGCAGAACTTTCCACAGGGACCCAGGACGTGGCAGACACGCTCCCCACTCCCTATGCCCCCAAACCACTCATTTCCCAGATTTCCCAGTTCCTGGCGGGCTGAGGCGCATCAGGACAGACCCTGTCCCCAAACACATTTTTGGAACATCACAATACCAAGGCAGACAAATCCTGCAATGACACTGGGCCAGCAGTCACCACCTGCCCAGGTCCCATTTGAGCTCATGGCAAAATGGGACCTTTTTATCCACCTAGATTAATCTGCTGAGTGGTTTTGTTGCCCGTGAGGAGAAAGAAGACAAAGCGGGACATGCCAGAGCTCCCCTTACATTGGTGGGTCCTCCTTCCGACCTGTCGCTGAGCTGGGCGAGGAGGTTGAGGGAGAAGTCCTGGCAGCACACCATGAAGCGCCTGCTGCACTTTTCCTCAAATGGCTTCACGTCTGGCTCGATCCCCGAGAAGTCTAGCCTCTAGACAGCAAACAAACAAATCTGGTCTCATTAAAAAAGAAAATAAACGCCTGAATAATGTTGAGGGATCACATCATGGCCAATAGTACCTTGATCCATTTTTTTCTAGTGGTACCAAAGTTACAAGACATTCACAATGGAGTGCCATTTGGTGATGTTACACAAATGTATTCAAGACATGAATTCATGGGGATGTAACAGTTTTTAGCAATCTGGTTTGTGGAGCACAGGAAACTAAACCTCAGTATGATTTCAGTTCCTTTCTGCTTTGCTGTAACCCTGGGGATCTTCCCAAACACCACTTAGAGCTTGGGGAAGAATGCGGAACGTAGATGGTTGTTACACTCAGAAAAGTACCTTCCACTTTGAAGATTTGGCTAGTTTAAGAGATAGACCCTGTGCTTGAAATAGAGAGCAGGCACACGCCGTGGAGATCATGAACAACATCTGAAAGTGGAAGGCATTTCTAGATGCACAGCAACAACCGGTGTGGTTACAAACAACAAAGACTGCCTGCAGAGCCAGCTGGGCAATCCAAACAGGCTGGATTATAATCACCTCCTTCCTAACCCAGAACATCCATGCCTGGTCTGTGCCTCGCCATCCGCCCTTCCCGGGGAGCGGACACGTACATGACCACAATACCATCAGCCAGATAAAGACCCTCAGGCTTCACCATTGCCATCGTACCAGGGACACAGAGCTACCAAACACCCCTAAAAACCAGTACATGCCTCAGTGACCATCTGGCATAGTTCTGTTTGGTTTTCCCCCCTCAAATCCTGCAGAAACCTGCACGCCAATCGCTGGGCGCCGATACCTCACAATGGAGTAATTTCAGCAAAGTATGCTGCCATTGTTAATCCAGTTCTGGGAAACTTTTCCCATTGTTTCTCCTATTTCCTTTCAATTATGAAAGCATGTTGCAGGTATATGTTCCTGCCCCCAGTTTCCTTAGCACCAGGCACACAACTGTGCACATGCACACCAGCTTCAACTAGGGCACTGATTTTGAATGCCCAGTATTATAGCAGATCCGACTGATCCACATCAGAGTGAAAATCTCTGGGTAGATGGGGAGGGCAGTGAATTCAGCCTAGTCGTTTGGTTAGGGGGGGAAAAAAGATATCTTAGGCACTCCACACTGAATAATATTTCCATTTTTATTATCTGACTAGAATATAGGAAACTTCTCAAAGCTTCTCTTAAAAAGAAAAAGCCTCCTGGATCTCCTGGATGCTTATCTTCTTCCTGTTAAAGACCTTAAAGAAGTGCCAAGACAAAACCTCTCATTTTGTACAACTAAGCCTTTTAAAGAGTAATTACATTTCCTTGTTAAACCAGAATGTTCTTTTTCACAGGTGCGAACAAGCCAAAGCACTCCAGAAGGAGAACCAGCAACTATGAAATAACTTGGAACAATTCTCTAAAACTGTGTTAACAATTGCAGCTCATTCCACTGAAATCCCACACCTGGACCTTGGCAGAGAGCTCAACAAAGGCATCAAAGCTGAAAAGAAAACAAGCCACTAGTCAGTGAACCCCTACTCCGGCACATGAGAACGGCATGGGGTGTTTTTTCTGCTTGTATGTCCCCTACATCTGAAAATTCCCTGAAGACTGTGGCTCTCCCTGTAAAGCCCTATCATGGTCTTTGACATCACTGCTCCCTATCCCACTCTCAAAGCGGCAGAAAGCCAGACTGGATGACAGACAGCGCACCGAGGAGCAGAAGCAAGCTCCTTCTTATGTTGTCAGACCTTTTAACATTTACCCAGAGAAGCCAGGAAGTGGGTTTGTCTGGCACAGTAAGTAACGTTGCACTCCAGGATGCTTAGAGGCATCTATCTTAAAAGCAAGTGGTTCAACACACGTGCTGAGCCCATGCAGTGATGCTGGTGCCCTTGCAATACCACTTCTCCACTTCTGCAACCCTAAGAAGCTCCCAGAGGCCCAGGTGATAATCCAGCCACATCAAGATGCATCACAGAAGCCAGCAAAGCTGGAGGGAGGCGGTGTGTGGGACTGCTGCAAGTCTTTCCTTCTGTTTGAGCGATCACCAGAGTATTGGCGTCTTGTCCAGCTCTCGCTGGCAGGGATGTGGGCTGCACTTCTGTCCTGCAAACCGCGCTGCCTCTGTAGGCGAACAGCGTGGCCATGCAAGGGAATGGGGGAGACACGGCACAGAGAACAAAACCTCACATTTGCAAACACGGGTGATGTTTACCTGGACTTCTGGGTCGAAAGAAAAGAGGTTTTGTCTTCCATCATTTCTGCTCAGTTTGTTCAGCTGATCTGTTTCTCTTCCATACTAGAAGAAAGGAAGGCATTGATATTACCGTCTGGCCACACAGAGGCAAACACTTGTTATTTGGAAAGAATGTAAGCAAAACAAAACACGTGTTTTTCAGGTTCCCTTTGTGATATGTGAGACGACGCACGGCTTCTCAGCTGTAGCCCCCAACACGGTGCAATGACAGTAAAGCCACGCGGCTCTGCCGAATGGGAGAGCAGACAGTAGCAGGCAGCAGCAGGCAGCCACGCTCTGGATCATAAATAGAAGGTGGCTGCCACCTAACTGCCCCCCTGCCCTCACGGCCAGGATGGGACCCCTGCTGAGCAGGGATGAGTAGTGCTGACCACAACAACCCTTCATTCACTCCAAGTCTGGCTCTTCCTTAAGGGCCCCGCACAGGCAGGTGAGGAGCGTGCAGCCCCAAACCGCATCCATGGGACAGGCAGGTGAGATGACAGAGACCCCATCAGCACTGGCGCCTGCCCAGCTCCCCCAGAGCTGCAGACACAGAAAATGGAAAATCCCTTTTATAGACATGGTGGAGAGAACTAGCTATGGGCTAGGAGGGCAACCTCTGCAAACAGGATACCTTCATCAGCTCTGGATGCATGCTTCTCTCCAGGCTCTCCAGGATGTTCTCTGATTTCCCCTGCGTGCTTGACTCATCATCTGCAAGGACACAAAAAACAGATGTTCAAACCAACTGCAGGAGCACCTCTCTGCCAGAAAGCATCCTGCAATATTTGCTTACAATAGCACAGAAACAGTTTATGGAGACTTTTCCATTCCTCAGGAGTAAGATTTTTCCATACATTACTAGTAGCAGAGTATACTATTACAGCCTGCCAGGTCTTTCCAAAACAGAACTTCAGCACAGAGCCAGTTTTCCAGGAGTCTTGAAACTTCGCCATGGATTTCCCATCCAGGGGAAGGGTCATGTTTCCCTCCCCTTCTATTCCTCGGGCTATCATCCACATTATACTAAGCCCTTTTGCATGATACCATGTGTCAGCCACAATTTTCGCTATTAATACAGGAAGAAAAATATACACTTCTCCAGGCACGCTGCTTGCATCATGCTGGAGAAGGGTGAAGGCAGGTATGTATAAACTGACCTTGCACAGATTCCACGGTATCTTTCTTCTCTTGCACCAAACTCTCAGCATTGCTCTGAATGATCTTTCTTAGAGTTACCAGCCATTCTTCCATCTCCTGCTCAGTTTCAGCTGCAAGATAGTGGCTGTACTTGTCTATGGTCTTCAGTTCAAACGCGTAACGGCGCATCTTAGGACACTAAACGAACAAGAAAGAGAAATATTTGTATTACGTTTTCCTCAATGACTCAGCACAGTATCTGCTGTAAGGCTCCTCTCTGTGAAAGCATCCTGAACTGAAATATTGTGAACTACGGTGCAAAGAACCCCCCCTTTACACAGCACCCTTCCTGAAGTAATCATGAAGGGCTTCAAGGCAGCGATCAAGCAGTACGCAGATCCATGGCTGCCAGCAACTCTCAAAGTGGCAGAAAGCCAGACTGGATGACAGACAGCGCACTGAGGAGCAGAAGCAAGCTCCTTCTTATGTTGTCAGACCTTTTTAACATTTACCCAGAGAAGCCAGGAACTGGGTTTGTCTGACACAGTAAGTAACGTTGCACTCCAGGACGCTTAGAGGCATCTATCTTAAAAGCAAGAGGTTCAACACAACTTTTCTGAGATACACTGGCCTTTAAACAGCATTTTCCAACCAGAAGCCGAGGCAAATCTGATGCAGCTCGGGAAGTGCATTCTGTACATCACTGAGGCGTGTGCGCTACTGCTCTTACTGTGTTCAGAAAGATAAACGGAAACGCACAGCTCTGACTCATCCGTGCTGAAGCAAACCACCAGAGTAATTTCAGCTGCTCCACCACACTCGGTGCTTGAAGCTTCTGCAGAAATAGCAATGGCAGAAGGCACAGCAGCAATCCACTGCTGCATTTCACTCTCAGCATTACAAAGCAAGCCCAGGTTTTAAGCCCTGTACAAATACTGGCTCCTGAAACCCTACAAGCCCTCTGCAGTTCATAAGTCCCAAAGGGCTGCATGCTTGCACAGCCTTACTGGGATGTAACTTCATAAACAAGAAGCTGGTGCGAGCAGCAAATAGAGGGTGAAGCTGCCCAAGACTGAATCACACCAACTACTTACTGGCTTCAGCCCTCAGTAAGGCACCTGACCTGTGATAACCAGGTGACGATGGACAGAGCAGGGTGACAGCAGATGAGGTAACGATGAAATGCTTCCGTTTTCATCTGACAGCAGTTCTTCCACTTGCTGTCTTCCTGGCCAAACATATGGCACCCTTATGAAATGCCTTGAGTGCCTTTTAATCAGATTAGCTGACAGAGCAAACCAGCTCTGGGTTAGTTTGTATATCCACGCCTTCACCCCTTGCTGACACAGAGCCGGAGAGCACGTCTGTCTCGGAGCTAGCAATGCCCATGTACAGCCACGCGGAAAGCACACCTACCTGAACAACATCGTTGCAAGCATCCAAGAAAATACAGCCTTTGGATTCTTTCGAAATTTTCTCATCTTTGTAGGAATTCAGAATATAGGAGCCGTCCGTGAGTTGTGACAAGTAAAAATACCTCCTCTTGAATACCTGCAAAAGTACAAAGCCTTGCTCATGCAAGTATTCACTCTGTTGTACACAATCACAAACCACAGCCACCGTTTTGGTATCTGCCTTCCTGCTATTGAGAAAATACCGTAACAAGAAACACTGATGACCCCAGAGTGCTGCAGATTCACCCCTTTGAGTATGATTTGTTTTTATAGAGATTTCGTCTTTAATTTTAATTTCCTTGTTGTTGTTATAAGTTTGCCTATCTAAAGCAAAGCCCCAGGGCTTCCAGCTCGTCTCTCAGCTGGCTCCAGCTTAACTCATCTTTACAAAGTAATTCTGCGTGGTAAACTCAGATCAGCACGTTGCTTGAAGATTCGTCCCATCCTAGAGCAGTATTTCCAGAGCCTTTTTGATAAAGACCTCAGTTAGAATTACAAAGCAACTCCCCTGAAGACTTTGGAACAGACATGTGGAAATTCCTAGCGCTCAAATGCAAGCCAACAGACACAGTAATCCATTCAACTGCTTGGTTTTGTATTTTTTTAATAGAAAATTATTTTAATTAACTGGTTTGGGCTTAGTGTTCAGTTCTCACCTCTGAAAGCAGCAAGTTTGAGAGAAGTGTTCCTATGTTTGAGCTATTGATTTTTATGAAGAAAAAAAAACAAACAAAAAAACACCAACAACAAAACCCCCAACTCTCCAGTATCTCAGAACATCTTCCTTGACGTTTGTCAGCCAAAAGGCAGTGGACTGTAATTCAGGAGAACATTCTGGTAGCAATTACGGTAGCAGCATATGCTGTCAGGTCTGTAAGGAGCAGGGTGCATGTCACAGTTGCTGGGTATCTGTGTTAGCAGAACCACGAAGGAAGCCAGGGCAAGCTGCACTGTGAGTATTTCCACTGTTCTGCATAACTGGAAGATCTATGAATAAACACATAATTTTTCATCCCAGATGGGAGACTACTAGTAATTTCCTGCTCACATCATTACTGACACCAGCACATGTTTAATAAAACCACTCGCTTGCAAAGAACTGGAAGGGAGCATTGCACTCTGAACGGTAACCTAAGCCCTCTGAAAAGTAACCTCTGGCATCATTTAGATGACTAGATAGCTGTGGAGATGCTCCAATGTTTTTCACCTTTAAATTTTACAAGATTTAACTAAACCTTTAGTTCAATAAAGCATAAAAATACATGGAAAGCTATGTATGCTAAGCGTTAGCCAGCTTAAACACTGATTTAGCACTTCACTGAATCAATCTCAGAAACTTTTGGCAGCGGATGTTACAGAAACCCATGATAGATCTCTCTCTAGATATTACAGGGTTGATATCCCTCATGGGTATTGGATTTCATGCTAATCCATTTGCATCTTCTGAATTCTGTTCAAAAGGAAATGCAGAAGCAAGCAGTAAACACTATTCCTATGATCTTCCCCCTCTTGTAAGCACTGCTGTCAGAAATAATTGTCAGAAGACCACGCTCATTTGAAATGAATACTATAAACCTAGAAGCAGAGGGAATGGTCCCCTCTGATCAGGCTACAGATGCTGTTGGTGAACATCGCAATTGCAGAGGGACGGTCAGGAACTGGGGAAGTCCATTTGGGCAGAGATGAAAGAAAGAAAGAAAGAAAGAAAGAAAGAGAGAAAATCTTGATGCCATGCTTGTAATGCAGCATGCTGCAAACCAGCCAGCTGGAGGGCTGGGCCAGACCAGGGGAGTTCTCTGCAAAGGAAAGGCTACTTTAAAATTGGCAGCTGTAGCTTAATTACAGTTTGCTCGTGGGCTAGCTCTCCACAAAATACACACTGCACATGCTTAGCAACACCATGGTACCAACACTGCAGCACGTCACAGCAGTGGAAGAACCAGCACTCAAAAGATGAATGTTTCTGCTTCTGTGATAGCACAGCAGCCTCCCAAAGTGGTGATAATGCTGAAGAAGTTCAAAAGTCCTCAGATTTCTCACATATGCTTTAGGAGGCGTCTTGTAAGACACAGAAGTGACCGGGACCAGCTCAGAAAATGGCTACTGATTTTCGGTACTTCCATGTCCAAGTTTCACAAGAGACTCTGTGGATCCTATCCGTTGAACTGAAGCCAGTGTATTTTGGGTTATCATCTCTGAAAGGTGGGTCTGTGGTGCTGGGCACTGAGGCCACCAATACCACAGGAGGCGCATTCAAGAAGGGACCCGATTGCTTTGAGTATGTACGACACCTCCTCCAGAAGTTCCAGGAGCAGAAATGGCTTCAACCTTGCTGCTCGGAAAAGCAGAGGATCAGAAAATCCTGTTCTGTTGCCTTCAAGCTCATTTTAAAACTCACATTAAAATCAGCCCTATAAGCGGTCCTGGTCCACTTCTCATGAAAGTGTAAATCCTTGAATCGAGCTTTAGAACAACGGAACTTTTTGAGATCTACCAATACCCTTATGAAGCAGCCCCACTGCAGCCATCCTCCAGCTGCACAGCTGAACATAACACCCTGATATTCTCTCTATGCTGTAACAAGGCAGCTGCACGGCGGAACAACAGACAGGCTCATTGCCACACAAAAAAACCTGTGGTCGAACTATTAAAAACCTCCACTGCAAAATCCAAGCAATGTCACACTGGATTACACAGAGTGGAGAACAGAGGACAGTGCAGCTGTTGCTTCGAGGTCAGTAATGCTCCATCTTCTCAGCGGTATCACCCCTGCTTTTAAAGCAAAAACTGGCCATTTCAATTTAAAGCTGGTCCCCGTATATTATTTCCTACCAGCAAGGAAACTATCAATTCAGTAAGTCTTCTTTGCAGGGCAGCTGTTTCAGTGATTTAAATTCCCTTCCCCTCCCAGGCCTCAGCTGCTCACTCAGAAAACAGCCTTGACTCACTTGAACACGCTTCGCCTTTTTGTTCAGCTTTCAGATTTGAGGTGCACTGGTCTTATATTCTGGGGAAGGAAGGGCCAGAGGTTGTTGCCAGACTGGGTTTTCCAGTCCACTTTGGGATGCTCTACAAGCAGGACAGACACTCATCCAACCCCAGCCCCACCCGTCGCACTCCTGCTGGCTTTGCAGACGTGGTCTGAGCTCCACCTCGTGCCTCGCTCACGACTAACGTAACGCTGGACCCAACTCACCTTCATGGTGACAGTGATTGTGCTATTTACATTGGCTTTGTGCAGCCAGCCTTGCTTTATCACACCGCCTTTCTGGGAGCACAGGGACGAGGAATCCTGAAAGAGCAAAAGATCAGAAAAAGAGGAGGTCAGGTGAACGGCCTCCTACAAAAAATTCCCCTTGGACACAAAGAATATGTCCACTCTGGAAAGCAATACTGGTTCGACTACAGCAATAGAGCAACATGTGGAATGCACGTGTAACATGTACAGCTACACATTCAGCGTCATCACAAAAATGTTGAGGGTTGTCTCTTTCTAAAAAAGAGGCAAAACAGGCTAGTTTGGGTCACTTTTAAAAAAGAAAGCTTACATCTGCACTGATAGAGCTGTGCAGCAATTTTGCAATGAGGAAATACATACTGGTTCTTCTGCAGTATTTCAAAAACCTGGTGAAGAAGGAAAGTTTCAAAACGGTCTGTTTAGGAAGTTGCAAAATGCAGAACTCCAGACTTATTCTGTCATTTCCTTTTGATAAATCAACTCTCCATTTTAAATTTAGGCAAAACCCACCAAAGCCCAAGAGCTGAAATGTAACTGGTTTCACATCTATCAAAACAAACAGTTTCAAGTGACCCAACCAGGCTGTTCTTGGCATACCAGCTGGGACTTCCACCTCTGCTCCTGGCCCAGGCTGCCAGAAAGGGGGAACGGCTCTCCACCCATACCCACTGTGACCTCCTCCGCTGGGGAAGGAGGGAAATGAGATCCCAGACTGATGAAAAAAATTCACCCTGGGACTTCCAGTGACTCAGCAGCAGAGGTGGACCTGGACTGTCTGCCGATGAGCTATGAAGGGACTGTTTTATATCGTCTCCTGCATCCCAAATAGCAGGTTTTCACCCCTTTCTTGTCAAACTCACAATGACAAAGTAGATTTTCTGATGCTTTATTTCCCTGGGTAAAACAACCCATGATTTCTCCTTTTTTTCATCAAGAGATTTCTTTTACTTGAATTTCCATTACTTAATTCTAATGCGAATGCTCTGTCAGGAAACTGTAACAGAATCCTTTAGATAGGGCCACACCAAAAGATACAAATGCCAAAATACCTGCCAAAGCACATGGAATACTCTTCCACAACCAACCTCAGTAACGTCAATTGTTTGAGTATCTGGGACACGGACCAGAAGAAAAAAGTTCTCCACCAAATTTTGGTGTAGCATATTTTTGTCCTTTTGCTTTTTCAGAAGCATGTTGATAACATACTGCGCAGCTCTGTCTCCAGCCCAAATTAGATATTATTAAAGAGGTAACACCTCAAGTCAACGATGTAATGCAAACCAACAACGCAGCCAAAACAAATTAAGGCCAAACTTGACAATACATTTCCACTTACAAAGAGGCCATCCCAGTCCAGACCTGAAACGCGCTGGGACACACACAGTAACTGTGAGAAACGTGCATGAAACAGCCCCTTCAAATTTTCAGCTCTGCAAGAAACTCCCCTTCTCCTCTGTAAGCTCCCCAGCAGCAGCACCTCGGTGCCATGCGGGTTCTGAACAGCTGGGCTAAACTCTTCCAGATGTGATCTAAAATTTCTTAATGTCATGGGCATGAATTAAGCTTCATGCGGTACTTGAGACAGAAAAACGCTACCCCTCCCTTTTGTAGCAACCATGATGCGCAGAGGGGAACATGGCACCTGCACCATCCAAAACGACCACCCGGTCTGAGATGTCCCAACTGCTAGAGCCCCCAACACACCCCCATGGAAGAGCTCCAGGGCTGCACATCTTCCTTGCAACCAGCTGAGCACAAACACGCCAACTTCCAGAGCGAGCAAACGCCTCTGAACATTTGCAGACTATATACAGAACAGGTCCGACATGCCGGGAACACAGCGGGTCAAGCAGCTGATGAGGAATTGCAGGTTATGTGGTGGAGCACAAAACTTAAGAGAAGGACCCCAATACTGCAGTGTAGTTGAAAACCAAATTGCTCACTTTTAATTCTGGACATGAAGAATTTTATTTAGTAAACGTTTGGCTTCCCTTCCCCCCCCCCTTTCACTTTTCAAGGGAAAAAGCGATGAGAAATATTCTGGCTAATATTCCAGATAATTTAGGAGACCCTTGGCTCCAAGTGATTATCTTGTCATGCTTGGAAATAAATCACTGTCTCAGTTGTAGTCCCATCTTCACAGTACGAAGCCAGAAAACCATTCCTGGGAACCGAATTCTGACTGTGCTTTGTGAAATTTGCTTTTTAACAGATCTTAGCGTGAAATATGTAAAAAGAAATAAACTCCTTACCTCATCCTTTTCAAAGTCTTCATCAATTTCAAACACATGGCTTGGAATCTTGTCTGGCCTAAAGGATTTGCTGAAATCACAACACATTTTCATTTTTAATGACTGGGACATGAGGGTTGTCCGAGCCAGCAGCTGGATCCAGAAGCAATAGCCAAACTGTGGACTACAGAGCACAGCAAAACTGTCCTCCTGCAGAAGACAGATTTCAAGAGACCTACAGCCCCTTACTGCCAGAGAAAGCTAACTTCTGAATGCATCTCATGGAAATTAAGCACAAGCAGTATGTAATTAGCTTTCTTCTTATTAGCTGTCTGATTCTGCAGTGTGCCCTGGGCAGGTTTGCTGGCGGTACGGAGCTGGGAGGAGCGGCTGATGCCCCAGAGGCTGCGCTGCCATTCAGCGAGACCTGGGCAGGCTGGAGGGTTGGGCAGGGAGGAACCTCCTGAAGTTCCACAAAGGCCAGTGCAGGGTCCTGCCCCTGGGGGGGGGGGGCAGCCCCACGCACCAGTACAGGCTGGGGTTGACCTGCTGGGAGGCAGCTCTGTGGAGCTGGGAGCTCTGGTGGGCAGCAAGTTGCCCGTGGGCCAGCAGCGTGCCCGGGTGGCCAAGAAGGCCAGCGGGACCCTGGGGGGCATTGGGAGGAGTGTGGCCAGCAGGTCGAGGGAGGTGACCCTGCCCTCTGCTCTGCCCTGGTGAGGCACATCTGGCGTGCTGGGTCCGGTGCTGGGCTCCCCAGTTCAGGAGAGACAGGGAGCTGCTGGGGAGGGGCCAGCACAGGGCTACAAAGATGATGGGGGGACTGGAGCATCTCCCTGATGAGGGAGGGCTGGGAGAGCTGGGCCTGTCCAGCCTGGAGAGGAGGCAGCTGAGAGGGGACCTTATCATGTCTGCAAGTATCTTAAGGGCCAGTGCCAGGAGGACGGGGCCAGGCTCTTGTCAGTGGAGCCCAGCGACAGGACAAGGGGCAACAGGCACAAACTGCAGCACAAGAAGTTCCTTCTGAAGATGAGGAAGAACTTCTTTACCACGAGGGTGGCAGATCCCTGGGACAGGCTGCCCAGAGAGGCTGTGCAGGCTCCTTCTCTGGGGACATTCACACCCGCCTGGACGTGACTCTGTGCAACCTGCCCCAGGTGACCCTGCTTTGGCCAGGGGTTGGACTAGATGGTCTCCAGGGGTCCCTTCCCACCCCGACCACTCTGTCATTCTGTGATTTTGCTGACTTGCACCTATGCAACACAGATGCAGCAGGTCAGCTCATATTCCATCTTGCTAAAAGAGAAGCCAGATCAGACTGCAAGGTTGTTCACAGATTTTAATATGATTTGATCAACAGTGTTGCCCCATTGCTGCTTTACATCCCTGCGAGATCCTCAGAACAGACCCATTTCAGCCAATTAACAAGAAAAAGCATTTAACAAGCTGCCAGCACACGAGCAGCCTGAACAGCGGTCCAGGCATGCAAGAGCAGAGCCGGCGCCATCACTGAGAAAATAACAATCCACCAGAAATCCGAGATGTATACGCCTGTCTGAAAAACCCAGTTAGCTTTGGGGCTGGAATCACTGGCAAAGCCCAGCATTTCAAAGTACATCACTCCCCAGCACTGCCAGCATGACCAGTGATACTACACCACCAGACTGAAGTTGTCAAACAATTTCTCAGTGACAGGGGGCACAAAGAGGATCTGCTCAGCATGGGAACACCATGCCTAGCACCCAGAGAGCATCAGCCCAGTGGGACAACGAGCCTCCCAATTCAGGATGAGCAGACACGGCCAGCATTATTTATCCTGCCACGAGTCCAGACTGTAGTCCGTCCTCATCCCAGGTGGAGGGGGCTGTTTGCACGCTGGTGGATAGCATGTGGAGCAATGACTCACGCTGACAGTGCTGCCAGCAGCTCCGAGACAGAGCTGAGTAACAACGGTGTGATACCACGAACCTCTGGCTCTCCAACCTTCAGAGCGCCATGCCTGCGGAGGGGAGGCTGCTTGTGGGACAGGCATCAGGACGAAAGGCAGACGATTTCTGCTAAGCCTGACCAAACCCCAGCCCTGTGACCATGCATTAGTATTCCAAGGGAGCATGACACTTACCATGGCAACATCCGAAAGTCTCCTGAGTATTCCTCATACTTGTAGTTTACCACGTGCCAGTCAGAGCTGTAGGTTTTAATGCACTGAAAGGAAAACAATACAGCTCTTTGAAAGCTACACCAAGCAAAACAAAACCCTGCACAGCTCTGAAAGGTTATACAGACTGCTGGGTGAGGCAAGCACAAGTGGAAAGGGTCTGAACAAGGCTGCTGCACTTGTTTTGTGCTGCAGTACCGAATTTCATACGGAATCTTTTCAGCACAGAAACAAAATCACACAGCATCTGGCCTGCCACACGGCTACTGATTTTGTATTTACATCAACCCAGGGCTTTGAAAAAAGGAGTAGCAATTTGGGAGGGGACTGTTTTCCAGAAAGCGCCAATTTTCTGCCCTCAGAAATGTAATGCCTCTAACTTGACATTGACCACCGCTTGGCATGTAGTTCCACTGCACCTGGAGGGAATGGTCCTAACAAACTCGTGGCACTCAGGACCCTGATGTACACACTGCAGCTCAGGCAGGTGGTGCAAAGCCACACGCTTTATCTGCGCACAAAACCCGCTGGCAAGCAGCACTGAGCAAGAGACACAAGCGAGAATGATCTCTTGCAGCCAGCCTGCCTGTGACCGGTGCTTCCCAGCAGGAAAAGCTAAGTGATCGGCCACCTCACAGACTGGGAGCTACGGCAGAGCGTCCTGCTTAAGGGACAAAGTGCTAAGGGCAGGCGTTGCGCAGACTTTTGCCCCTACCTCTTTGACAAAGAGACTCTGAGCTTTCTTTAGAGCATCTTCTGGCACTGTTGACTGGACAGTCCTTCTCTGTCGACCAATGACTGAGATCTGCAGGAAAGAGGAGAACATGTTTTCAGTGCAAACTGGGTCTTCAGGGCTTGATACTTGCTTTAAACGTGGTGGGCTCAAATCGCCAGTGGGTCCTTTTGGTTTCGCGTGTCAGTAATGCAGCCAAAATGAACATGAGGTTAACGGTGGAAGTTTTCCAAGGTAAGCAGGACCGGAGATGAATGAGCCTCAAACATGAGAACCAGCCAGTGCAAACTCACAGATACATCTTCGATCGGAAATATCAGCAGGTCCCGGAGGGGATCACTGTAGATCTGAACTCTGCGTTGAAGGATCACGTTCTCATAGTCCAAGGGTTCAACCACTTTTGTTTTTTCCTGCAGGAAAAATAGAAGATGAAGAATTTACATATATATAATATATAAACTAACAATTAACTACCACCTTGTGCTTAATGTAGCCTGACAACTTCAAACTGCATTATCAATGGACTACTCATTAATTCAGCAATCTGATTCTCATGTGATGCAGGTAGCCACCAGTGTGCATGTTTCACAGAGAGAGGTAACAAAAGGGTTAAGTTATTTGTGCCTGGTAATAAGCTAGGGGAAGAAACAAAGCACCGAGCTGCTCCCATCTGAGCAGAGTCTCTGATTTCTTAATGGAGCAAGAAATCTTCCTGGACAGGCCACAGCTTTAACAGCTGCAAGCTTTAGCGTATTTATGTTTGAGCAGCTCATCCGTGCAGCTCAGAAGAAATACGGTCTCCTACGCTGGCGCTGCTCAGCTCGAAGTCGGTTTTGCTCGAGGAGCTGATGAGAGAAGCTCTCTCTCTGGAAACTTGCCCCTGGCGAGAGGAGAGCAGGCCAGCCGCTACAGCTTCCAGAGCAAGGCTCTCGCCCTGTGGAAGGAAGAGCAGCATCCCTCTGGAAAGGCAGGAAAGCCCTCTCCATAAATCACACCTCAGCCACAGCTGAAGGCTGGAAAAATCTGGGGACTAGCTTTGCTCTCAGCTCCGTTTCTGGGAAGCAAGAGGAACTTATCCAAAATCCCTGGAGTCACAAGTTAAAACTGTTAGGAGAACGTCATTACATTTGTTATTGCACTACTTTTGTCTGTGTTACAAGCCCAGAAAAGAGTTAGCACTGCAACTGTGAAAATTAACCTTCACACTAAAAGCAAACACATAATTCTGTATATGAATGGTCACAATAAAATGAGAAGCAAATTCTGATACATCAGCTTTGGCTTGTTTTGAATCTTGACCCAAAACCTTGATGCCTGGCCATGCCATGGACGTCCAGGGACACCCTCCAGCAGCCGTGTGATGCCAGGATGGTACGTGCCCCTGGAGCACACACCCTTGCAGGACGGTGTGTTTGGGCTCTCCACTCTCAAAACAGGAATGTCGGATGCTTCCCCACCAGCAGCACACTCTTCCTCCCTGCTGAATGGTTTTGCGGCGGTGAACTGTTCACATAGCCCTGAGTTAAAGATGAGACCCGTACAAGGTCTCTTGCTGTAGACAGCAAAACCTGCAGCCCAAGAAAATGAGTCCAAAACAAGGACCAAAAGCTCAGGACCTCTGGGTAAACAGCTGCATCACCAAGTGCCCAAACAGCTCACTACTGCCTGTGACACGGGAGATAAGCCAAGAAATCAAGACTGCTCCTTCAAAACCAGCCAGAGCCCAAGGGTTTGTCCTATGCCTTTGGCTCCTGAGCCTCTGGGATGCATTAATTAACGTCTTCAAGCCCTTTGCAGCAAATGTGAGCCAGGGTCTTGCTTTAATGACAATGGAGCATCTCCTGCATCGAAGTGGAGCTGACGCTGGGACTTTGGGGAGGCAGTTGTCACGTAAGGGGGTAACACCCCCAGGCAGGAGCTGTTTGGGGGTGGTCACGCTTTAATCTTGTTTTCATCTTTTTCTGAAACGTTGCAGAAAATCTTTGTATGGTGGTATCTTCTCATACACTAGCATCTGCGAAAAACAGTCAAAGAATTGTAGAAAAAGGTTTTTCTCCTTTTTTGCCATACTCTGTAGCAAACCTGGGCGGTCTGTTGGGCTGGAGCAGTGAAGGCAGCTGTCTCGCCCAGGCTGCCTTTGGCTTCTCTCAGAGGACCAGCCCCACCAAGCAGAGGCCATTCCTCGGTCCCAGGTGCACGACTGGTGAGCTTTTAATACGTTCAGAAAGCAAAACTGAGATGAAAGCTTTTCCCCACAGCACTTCGGAAATGCAAGGCGGCTACCTTTCACGCTGGATTTCCCAGAACTGCTTCCCAGCAGCAGAACGACATTCCAGCATCTCTGACCCGTGTGCAGTTACAGCCTGTTTTACTCATGTAAGCAACACCTGGGTCCCGTGCAAGCCTCCAGGCAGAGCTATTTCTGCACAGCCTTTTGCTGAGCACCCACTTGTGCCGCGCTTCTGGCTATCCACAGAGAAGCTCTAACTCTTGGCTTCAGAAAATATACCTCTTGCCCCAGACAGTTTTGCATTCATAACGTCTCTTTTCCATGCTGCAGGAATCCAGCATGGATTAGCTCAGCTATCTGAAACAGTTCCCCTCTTAATCGCTCTCTGGAAACTTTGCTTCACTGTTTGCACAGTCCTGAAAGGAACCTCGCAAGCCTCAGCACCAGCAGAAGCGCTGCAGCCGTCATGGGAGAAGCCTACCAAGCCCACCGGTGGGAAAGCCAAGGTGACTGGGCAGAGAGCCCCCCCGGGTGCCAGAGCGTACAGGGGCTCTGCCCGCTCCCCCGGCCGTGGGGATCCGGGGCACGGTGTGGTGAACGCTGCCAGCCCCGCTGCACGCACAGCGCCTCTTGCTCCTGCACCCAGGACCTAAGCTACACGGGAATCCCATCAAAAAAGAAAGAGCCCATCTGAAAAACAGAAGTCCCGAAAACCCAGCAGGTAGACAGAGAAAAAGAACGTAATTTTCCCTCAGTTAGTCTCACGCTCTTTAAATGCTTAATTGAATTTCATTAATCGTCTGAAACAGCGGTCTTATTTCAAGATAACACTACGTGCTTCTGAAAATTTGCTAGGCTTTGCAAATTAACGTGAATTAACAGGATATTCATGAGCTGCTCTCCTATTTGCAGGTCTGGGGCCACACATCCCCAAAATTCGTCCGCCCCAGCAGACCGGGCAGGACCCTACAGACCAGGCGCACGGCTCACTGCCGATCTACCCGATTGACACTTCTCGCTGTAATCACTGCAGCAATCCCAGCAAAACTCAGCAGTGTAAGCTGGTTAAAGCAGCGCCATGAGCCTGAGTGCTGCTTACACCAGCTCCCTGTCTCACCTCACCCTACCAGCAGCTGTAACAGTAAATTAAACTCCCTCTAAAAACTTTTTATATTGCTATAGCATTAAATACTAGCTTTGGGTACACAGAACTCAGGCCTTCCAATTACACAGTGGTTTTAGTCCTTTTTTTATTTTGCAACATTGTCCTGGAACTCTGTGTTTCTAAAGTTGTTCTTTTCAAAAGTTGGGGTTTCGATAACATTTCTTTTCCAGCTTTGACACCTCCAATGACCAGCAAGATAAAAGTCCTGGCAGTCACCCCCATGGGATCCGGTGACAATTAAAGGGTAAGGACTGAAAAGGACCCCACACCCTCACGTGAGAGGTTTCAAAACCCATACAGCACTGCCCACTACAGCTGTGATAAAGCTCCTGAAAATAACTCACTACAGCCCTTCCACTCTTGTGGAGTTAGCGATACTGAACGGACCGTGTTGTGCAGGCTGGTGCTGGGATCTGTAATTCCACAAGCCATGCCGAGCCCTGAGACACGCAGCTGATGGCCCGGGGAGCTCCAGGAGGTGAGGGATGTACACCTGCAAGGCTGCCGAGAGCTGTCACCCCGGTGGCCTTTGCAGCACCCACAGACGGGCACTTCTCCTCTGGGGCTGTTGAAATGCAGTCCCTAGAGCTCTCCTCACCCAAGCTCTGTGATTTCCCTGCCTCAGCACACAGCTGCCCTGCGTCACCTGCAGCATGGCATACGCTGGCCATGCTGGCACCCAGCACAATGCAGCCAGTCACAGGCAATGACAGGAACCACAGCAACGTCTCTAAAGCGAAGCCAGAAGATGCAGGTTAAGCTGTTTGCAAGCAAAACAGCGGCTCACAAAAGGATGTGACCTGTCTCCTGCCCACCACTGAGGAAACACAGGCTCCTCCATCCATCCCAAACGGTGCTGGCTGCCTAGCGGGGCCAGGCACGCTCATGCCCCTGCAAACAGACCTGCAGGGTAAGGAAGAATCCAGCACAAATATTTTTCACTCTGGTGCCCAGTATCCCAAAGGGTGAGACATAAAGCTTTAAGCCCTGAAAATCAGATTTCAAAGTCTTAGTTTTCCTGAAGAGCTTGCTAAAAGCACACACCTCCTCGCACCCGGGGCTCGGCCTCACGCTGCCCAGTGCTATCACAACAGCAGATGGCACCCACCAAAGTCATTATGAAAGCAGAGGAAAAACTATTACGCTAAAGTAATTAGAGTCTTAGAAACCACAAATTCCTCCACAGGGAAAGCCAATATTGAAGTACGAAGAAATGCTGCCAGTCCAGCAACAAAATCGACCCGTTTCTGCAGGAAAAAACATGCGCTGCTGTCAAAGCCACCCCGCTCTTTGGCATACGTGGAGCAGCTATTTACCCAGGGCAGGCAGGCGGGTGCACAGAGATGCTCCTCGGGTTCCTCTGACCTCGGGGGCTGCAGGAGAGGGCAGCTCACCCCAACCTGCCCACGCCGCTGTTGCAGCACCCCAAGCACAGCCAGCAGCAGCTCCCAGCCCAAACCCACTGCATCAGGATAAAAATCAAGACCTGTGTGAAACACCTCATAGGGGAAAAACATAAGCATGATTTTACACGAAGCTAACAGGAGAGCAGCGTACCCTCCCAGACAAGCCCACCCACCTCTCTTTAAAAAGCCACTGGGTGAAGCCCCCCATGCCAGGCTGTTCCCAAACCCACACGCTGTGCTCTGGGTCTTGCTGCTGCCCCAAGACCTGCTCCCCTGCACAGGGGGGGTCATCTGCCACGCTCGAACCCCCATCCAGGCTGGGTCAGGAGGTTCCACGTGGACGACAGCACAGGCGAAACAACAGCCTATCTATTACAGTATTCGCTTTGCACCAACAAGCGACTTGGCTGGCATTTTAACAGGAAATTCAATGAAATTACTTCAACAGAAACATGCCCACGAACACCAACGCAAGGCTCTGCCTTTGGCCAAGCACAAGCACAAAGAGCCCCGCACAAGGAAAAACCCCAAGTCAAGGTCCCCATCCTCAGTGCCCTGCCTGTCCTGCACCCGCTGCCAGCCCCAGCACAAACCCCCACTGGACAGAACCCACCAGAGCTTGAAGGAAAGGTTTAGCAAAAGAATCACCCATTAATTAAGATGGGGGAATCTTAAGAAGTCAGATCACATTGTCACCTTCCTCTATCCATTTGCAAAACTACACAATTCCTTATATTTGCTTTATAAACAAAGGTTCACAATGACAGCTGGAGGTATCCATGTGTGGGAGTATAGGAAAGGACATTTCTATTTTAAAGTTTAATTGCGTGAAAAACAGTAGCCACCTGTCTTCTAGCATTCTGCTTTTGTATGCCATACAAACATGTCGATGTTTTTATTACATGATTAATGTTTTCCTGAGATCCTTTGCTCCCAGAATTACAACAGGTATAATCCAAGTGATGTGAATGTACAAAAAGTGAATGAAAAATGTTTTATTTAAGGATTTAAACTATCAGAAAGCTTTTGTATTTTCAGTCCTTTCAGGCTGGCTCTCATTTAAAATAATCTCCAGAGAAGAAAATGGCAAACCCAGCTGGTTTGGCTCCACTTTCACCAATTTGCTCGTCCCTTTGTGTTGACACGAGCCCTGCAGCGGCTGCCAGCACACGCTTCCCGTTGCACGGTGGGAGCCAAGCCCAGAGCAACCCCCAGCACCGTGCTCAGCCTTCGCCTCTCATGGCACTGATGGCCAGCGCACACACACACATGCTCCTCCATCTCTGCCCGGTGCAGCCGGCCCTGCAGCGCTTCCTCCGTGCTTTCCACTGAAAAACTTGCGGGTTCGACAGCACTCGGGACGTGGGGTTTTCTCACTTCCTCAGAAACGAAGCTCTACCCAGTGCATGCACCTACACTCACAAAGCAGCTGGAGACACACAAGTGATGGTTCTCGCCCTGGTTTCAGCTGGGATGGAGTTATTTTTCTTCTCGGTAGCTGCTGCAGTGCCGTGTTTTGGATTTGGTGTGAGAACAATGTTG
This sequence comes from Falco rusticolus, assembly GCF_015220075.1. NCBI lineage: Eukaryota > Metazoa > Chordata > Aves > Falconiformes > Falconidae > Falco > Falco rusticolus. Next base: position 14,375,540 of record NC_051200.1, on the reverse strand, counting down.
ATAGCACACTGGTGGGTTTGGTTGTTGCTGGGTAATGCTTATACGAAGTCAAGGACTTTTTGGTTTCTTGGGTCCTACCAGCGAGAGGGCTGGAGGGGCACGGGAAACTGGGAGGGGACACAGCCAGGACAGCTGACCTGAACTGGCCAAAAAGGTGTTCTATACCATACGACGGCATGCTGACTATATAAACTGGAGGAAGAAGGAGGAAGGTGGGGACACTTGGCATTATGGCGTTTGTCTTCCCGAGTAACCGTTGGGTGTGATGGAGCCCTGCTCTCCTGGGGATGGCTGAACTCCCGCCTGCCCATGGGAAGCGGTGAATGGATTCCTTGCTTTGCTTGCCTGCGCAGCTTTTGCTTTACCTATTAAATCGTTCTTGTCTCAACCCCTGAGTTTTACATTCCTTTCCGATTCTCCTCCCCATCCCTCTGGGTGAGGGGGGAGTGAGGAAGCGGCTGTGTGGGGCTGGGTTGTCGGCCGGGGTTAAACCACGACAGTTCTTTAAAGTAGCTAAAGAGACAACAGGAAATAGCATGCACCACATGTACATATAACTGCATTGTGTCAGACTGTATAACTGTTCCCCAAAATTTAGCAAGCATTTTACAACCTATTTGCTGCCTCATCAGCTGCAGCTCTGTAACACGCTTACACGGAAAGCCTGGCAAAGCCCAGATTTTAAAACAAATCGCAAAGGGCCAAGTAGATGAAATACACAGAAAACAGGAGGCAAAGTCAATCTGGGGAACTGATTAAAAGCTAAAGGAGGGGAAAAAACCTGAAGCGTACAACTACCCTTTGGACATACTAGTCACGGTCACATCACTTCCAAGGCTGGCAACAGCCCGGGGCAGAGAGAGACCACTTCCCACCGCAGTGTGCCATCAGGAAACACGAGGATACCTCTCAGACAGAGAAGAGAACTCCCTGGTTTTTATTTTGCTCATGAAACCTGACAGTACATGGGAGTACATGACGGTACATGGGAGAATTTACACAGTGCCTGGGAACTGAGAAAACTCACTTGGCAAACTGTATGGGCACATGGAACTACGGAATTTCTATCCGTAGAAAAGCTTTTTCAAAGCCAGGGATTCAAAGATCTCAGGTCAAGGCTCTCTCAAATGATGTGGTCTTCAATAGCTCTTTTTTTTTAAAAAAAAATTTCTTAATAGTACATTTATGACTCTTTTTTTCTGCCCCCAGTTCCTGCACTGCCGCCTGGTCCCGTTTACAGGCGCTAACGCAAGCTTGCAGGAAGGCTACAGAGTTTCATTTAAAAAAGCTGAGATTCACACATAATTCATCATTCCAGGAACTCGGGAATAAGCAAGAACAATGAAAAGCGGGAAACCCTGAGCTTGGCTATCCAGCACCTGGAACCACCATAGCCCTGTGCAAAGCCAGAATAAACTCTGCACCCTAAAAAACTCCGCATTCAGAAGCACAGGAGAGGGAAGAGGTGGAAAGAGAAAAGAGGGGAGGAAGGGCAAACCGGGAGGCACTGTGAGTCAGCACACATGGCAGCAGTCACAACACGATGCAGCCTTGCTGCTGCCAAGAGGTTTGTGGGCTTCTCAGCAAAGCCACATTTTGGGAGGAAACCCGAAGGCAGGCAACGAAGCAGCTCTCCCCAGGCGATGGGAAGCTCGTGCCTACGAGCGTGCTGCGAACCCAGCACTCAGCTGGAGGTAACAGCAGGGCCCAGGGCAAGATGCGCAGAGGTGGGCTACGGTAAAACCACAAGGATGAAAAATAGTCAATAAAGCTGGGTATGAGCAGGCCAAAACTATTTTTACACCGGCCAAAGAGAATGAAGTTTAAAAACACAAGAGGAATGCCCAGACAGGAATCCTGGCAATGCTGAAGGCACAGAAACACTGAGCTTGAGACCACAGGAGAAATGTCTGCACCTGGGACAGGGGAGAAACATGGGCTGTAAGATGGACATAGAAACACTGAGCGTTTTGTGCGATGCCAAGGAAGGAAAACCTCCTGAGGAGAAGGAGCAGAGGAAGCAAGGGGAGGGAAAGGGTGTCAGGAACCAGTCCCAGGTGGTGCAGAGGCAGGTGGGATGGGGGATGCAGGGTTTGCTCACCTGGGGACGGGCTGTGGTGGAGGCAGGTGAGTACAGAGGAGATGCCATGGGAAACAGGTCCTGCGTGAAGGCTGGGGCTGCGTAGCTGCAGGAGGGGGAAAGAAATGGGAACAGGGAGCCCAAGAGGGGATGGCGGAGAGGGTGTGTGCTGCAGACAGGAGGGAGCCCCGATGGGCAACGGGGAAGGGAAGAAGGATGAGATGAGGAGAAGGGGCCTGGCAGGGAGAGATCAGGTGCCAACTGCACCCTCCCACGGGCAGTGAATGAGCAACCTCCAGAACAGGACCCCTCCTGACAGCTCCAGCGTGATGCTCCCAGGGCCCGAGCCTGCCTGGCGGGCACTGCCTGCTGCAGGGTGGCCTGGCCTGCACCCCACTCCCTGCTCACCCAAATCCAGGGCGAAGCTGGCAGCACTACCTTGCATGGATGCACACAGCACACGGATGCATGTGGATGCTCTGTGGCCCACAGCAGAAAGAGGAAAGCAGGACACAGGCTTGCACGGGACAGATCAACACACGGGAGCAGATCTGTGGCACGCCAGCCCTCCAAGGGCTCTTCTCTGCCACCAGCAGCAAACATCCTTCCTTGGGCAGCGTGGGCTCCCCGAGGAGTTGTTTCCCCAGCTGCAGTCCAGGCAAGCAGACTCTCCCTTCCCCACTACCCGGCACCCCCACAGCAAGCTACAAGACTCACTTTGTCTCTTTTTCACCCAGAAATGGGCACACAGGGCAAAGAGAGCCCAGCAGCTGGACAGCAGGAGGTACAGCTGCAAGTACATCATCTCCAGGGGTCTCACTAGTCCAGGGTCTGCGTGACAGTCCCCACGCTCCCATCTCCATACAGGAGTTACGTGCCATTCTGCGCCACACTCCAGCTCTGAAACAGTGTAGGCAGCACTAGACTGCTGCACCCCTTTCTCCCCCTGCTCTGCGTTCAGCGCAGATGGCTGCATCCCACAGGAGCTTTCAGACAAATAAAAAGCCACGCGGTGGGAAAGGGGAAAATGGGTGCATAGTCCTGGCACCCTGCGAGAAAACACTTTCAGTGGAAATGACTCACGCTTTCCCTCCAAAAGTAAAGAGCAAAAGCCTGTCCCCTCTCTTGAGCTTCCCTCCACCCCGTCCAAGTCCTGTGCAAAAGGATCTCACCGAGCCACAACTCTCTTCTCTCCTCCTGCATCGATAGGCCCAGCTGGCAGCGAAATCTCATCTGAGCCCTAAACGAAGGGCAAACTGTGTTCTGGCTGTTTTGCAACTTGTATGTCTCCTTTTTCAATGTAATGCCCAATTCCCTAGTGACAAAGCAAGAGTGTGCAGTTATCAGCACTGCCTCCGAGAGTGGCGTAGCATCAGTGCAGGACGCCAGCTTGTAGAAAGGAGAAACAGTCAAAAGCTGATGTCCGTGTAGACATACAAATATTTACCTGTCATTATTAGGCCTGGAAAACAAAACTAATTCAGGCCTTGAAATGTTTTCAAACTGGCTTAGAAATTACACGAAGTCAGGATAATCAGCGTATGGCTCTTTATTTCCCTTACACTTAAGCAGAAGTGTACTCTACACTTGCAGCCCTTAGCAGCCTTTGAAACTTAGCTCTGCAGCCACAGCGCTGTTTTTTCCTTAAAGCTTGAGATCCTTGCATAATCGCTTGGGCAAAGGAAACAGCTGTCAGAAAGAAGCTGCGCTGCCACGAAGCAACCAGAGCTCACAGCCACCCCGTGAGCGGCCCAGGCTGCCAGGCAGTGCTGCCGCTCCAGCCCACGCGCGCTTCACCTTCGCACATCACCTCTGAAAATCACGCCCTGAACAAGTGCCAAATCAATAGCAAAAGCACCAGTGGAGGTAAGTGGCAGCTGGGGGCATGGCCCGTCTCTGGCATAAACACACACTTGCGGTGACCCAGCACTGCTCCTGCACAGGGCAGGGAATTAGGGCAAGCATCTGCGATTGCTTTCATACCCTTGTTCCTGCACCCTGACCTTCCTCAGAATCACCGAGTGCTTCTGTGTGAGAGACACCAGTGACAGCTCAGTACAGACTGCCACGGCATCTCCGGGCCCCAGACACAACACCTAAAGTCCTGCGTGTCCCTAGCTGCACAGGTACATCCTGGCTCAAATCCAGCCCTTCTGCACGAGGAGCAGAGGGAGGGATCAGCGTAGCTCTACATCAGCAGAGCTGCACCTGCATCCAGCTGAGCAGCTGCCGCAGAGCATGAGAGCAATGAAAACACGGCACAGCTTTGAATTTCTCCTCTGAAAATAATAGTAGAAATTGGCAAAAGGGTACTGGTTTCTATGGGACAGCTGAATTTCTGCCAGATAGGACTTCTCAAAACATTCTGTAAGCACAGGCATGCTAAAAAAAGAAAACAGTAATTACAATGACAATACTACATGTTATTTATGTAAGTTCTTAACTGGAGCATCCCAAAGTGCTTTTCAGATGTCACTGGCATTTCATCATTTATTTATGTAGTATCAATTTTATATTTAGCATCCAGTTCCAGAATAGCCAGCTTCAGAACATCTTAAAGCAATTAATTGCGCACAAGCAGAACCCCACCCCTTCCTGCCTGCTCTTAAAAACTCTTGTTTTTCACTCAAGAAACCACTCGCATGTGGGGCCAAGCCAAGTGTGCAGCCACTCCCCAAAATCGAGCGGGCAAACCGCTCCTCGGCTTCGCTAGGGCACCAACCCAGGCAGGCAACGGCGAAGCACCTTGCCCAAGCCCATAACAGCAATGCCAGGGGAAAAAGGAGCACACGAAGTCACAAGACAGTTTGTGTTGCCTTAGCAATACCATAAGCACCCCAGCAGTGGCTTAACAGCTCAGGAAGCTGTTTGTCTCTGCACCCGTCTACGCTCTGCCTTTGGGCTGCAGGCATCGGATGCAGATGCAGGTGGCTGCAGCGGCTGCAAAGTTAAATTCTTTTCTCTCCAGCAAACACAGGAGGACCTGGGGACAGGCTCTGCAACACTTCAACCCGCCCGCAGTCAAAATGCCATTGTTGACAGAAGCAGCTCCAAGTTCCCCCCAGATGAAGACACCCATACAAGCCCCAGCATCATGCAAGGGGCCAAGGGAGTGATTAGGGCTCCCCGAGCACAGGGGGAAAGGCAGAACTGCAAAGGAAACCTGTCTGAGTCCAGTGCAACTTCCCTGGAGCCCCAAACTGCTACTGGAGGGGCTTTCTGTTGTCCCCTCTTGGAGACAGAGGGGCCAGGCCATGAGGACATCACCCAGCATGGAGCCCAGAGCAGGACGAGGTAATGGGGAGCGCTCTGGGCTGAAACAGGCAGGGTCTCCTTCCAGCCACAACTACTCCCCAGTGACAGCTCTGTGGCAGCAGATATTAATAGGGGAGAGCAGAAATTGCATTTCAGCAAGAAAGGAGAGGGGTGAGAAAGGGTTCAGGAATGAGCAGACCTGACGCCATCAGAGAAGCAGCGGGAGGCAGGGAAAGCTGCAAAGATAAGTCAGGACTGTGCTGAAGGAAAGAGGAGCCAGCAAGGGAAAGCTTTGATTTGTACTTTTTAAGGGAATTAAAAAGATGGAGGGAGCTGGTGGCAGGGAAACATACTCCAGCATTTCTAAGATGACAGCAGTAGCCACAAAGGCATATAAAAACTACTCTTTTCTTCCTTGGACAGAGCAGGAGCGAGGAGGCCAATTAACCAGGGAAGCTAAAGCAGACGTGTGCCCCACGCCTGGCTGCTGTTCAGCTGCTGTGTGTGACCATGACTTGCATTCTCAGGCCACAGAAATGTCAAAAGCTTTGTGTAATTTTGCATCATTAGAGATAATAAATCAGCGTGCAAAGGGCTAAATGAAATGCTGAAAGAGCCACCAAGCTGCATATATAAGAGGATGCTACAACATGCACTACAGCAGGTAGCCCAGGTTCAAACGCTCCTGGTCCTGGGGGTGGGGGGTCTCTGAAAATATCTCCAGATACCAGGAGAGGCTGACACAAAGCCTGCCAGCCATCCCCTCTCTGGATTTTGAGTGCACCACATCCCTAACCGCATTGCTGGCATTAGCTGCAGGCACCACCACCAACCATCTGTTCCAGGCGTTTCACTGCATTGACGGTGGCAAGTCGGGGCAGATGCTGTCAATGCAGAGACACCTGCATTTTCATGACATCGTCCCTGGCACAGAACAAACCACCCTCAGTCTTGCCCAGCAAGTGCTAAAACCCCGGTCACAAGGCTAGCAAAATGTGGTAAGTGGTATCTGCACATGCGTGTAAAGGCTGGATGCTTTGCTCTCTTCCTAGGGCTTTCCTATAATGGGGAGAGGGACACACATATTTAAATGATGCCTTGGGAAGGCCAAGATTTAGAGCCCATCAAAAGCTTGTCATAGCCTCCGAAAACCTCAAGAAACGGACACACTGACGACAGCTCATCCTATAGCATCCGTTCCTCAGCACACAGGCATGCAAGGTAATGCTTCACCTCTTCTGAACTGGGTATTGGTAGGAGACATGCTGGGGATCTGTTAAGTGGCCCGAAATAGCTGCAACGGCGTACCTGGGGCCTCACTCCTCTCCATAAAACAGTGCCCCTCACCCACACTGAGCCTGCTCAGGCAGGAGCAAACCAGGCCACCTCCACCGCATGTGCCGCCCAGAGCCCTGCCACAGCACTTTGCCAGCGCTGAGCTAAATTCAGCCCCTTACAGCACACGAGCCCCAGTTCAGCAAAGCATGTGATTAATTTTAAGAATGCGTTTAAGTGTTTTCTTGAATAAGCCCCTATGAGCATTAATCTCTCCGTAAGCACTTCCACAGAAGTCACCCGAGCGAGCTGTGGTGGCTGGCTCCGGAGGCAGGACCTGCCCTTGCTGAACCGACAGCAAAACGCCCACCCACTTACGCAGGGGCAGAATTTCCTCCTATGTCTCATATACGTCTCTTTTTTCTATGTAAATTATGCAAACACAGCACATTGACTACACCCAAGGGGAAACATGCATATATTCTGTCTCTCTTGAGCACCAAGATGACTACAAACACTGCATATAAACAGTCTTCACGTTGATCAAAGTGAATTTAGCTTATTAAAAGAAGATTTTATGCAGAAAGCTGACTTCCTCTGCATGAGTATAAATTCAGACACTAATAATATAGTTTAAGCTGAAAAAAACTCCACAGAAAGAACAAAATGCCTTTTTGCCTCCAGTCAAAACCTTCTTAGTATCGCTGTTAAGGAGCTTTTATCTCCTTTTTGTGTCTGCCTGAAACTGAGCCACCCATATAAGCCCAGCCAAGCCAGGATCAAACAAAACCCATCTTCTCCTGGCACGCCGCCCGCCATCTCACGGTGAGGTTTCAGGGAACACATCCCACAGCACCGTGTAACACAGGCGAGCAGACGCTCGGTTTGAATACCTCCGCACGGCAAGGATCGATGCAGTTGTTTGCAAGCGACGGTTCTCCCACACTGCAGTGGCTGGGAGCTCGTGTGCTGGCAGAGGTGTGGCCTGGGTGCCACCGAGCTGCGCCTTGGGGCGCCTGGGGGTGCACCCACTGGCCTGGCTGATGCTCAGTGTGGCCAAATTTTTTGCAGCTGCTCCTTCTCAGATAAGAGACTCCGGGTCCACATCCTTTGTACATCTCCATGGCAAAGCAGTAAATGTATCTTCATTTAATCTGTATAGAAATGATCTAAAGAAAATCAGAGAAATTGTGGGAGACTTAAAATTGCCACCAGATGACTCCTTTTGGCAGCACTGTGGGAAAATGAATTGTCTGGGTTTTGTCAAGCGCTTGCTCCTCTGATCTCATGCCTCCCACACATTTTATTTCCCTGTCGCGACACGGAGAATGACACCTTTGGAAAACTTGCAGCTGGCTCGAGAGACAGCCACCTCCTTGCGCGGCCCCAACCACCGCCGAGCACATCACTGCCAGAGAGAGGGGAGGCTCTGGCTCAGCCGTGGCCTGACATCCACACAGGAAAACAAGTGACCCTGTGCAGCTGATTTCAGGTCCTGAGGCAGAAGGTTGAGCCTTTGCTATTTTCCTGGCAGTGCCACCAGGCCCGGGATTACAGATCTTATTCACATGCACGTGTGCTCCTAAACTGCTCAACTCTACAACGCCCCACACCACGTCCAGCAGGAAAGCACCGGGGTGCAGAAGCACTTCCATCGGACCAGGGGCCAGCACATCAGAGCATGCGTGTGCATCCTGCTGGCAAGGGCTGAGCTCCTCCTTGCAACGCGCCGGGGGCTGCCCAGGTCCCGTGTCGGCCAGCGCCTCGGTGCAGGTTTCCCCTGCCTTGCTGCACGACTTTCCCGTGAACACTCAGCAACATCTTGAGCATGGGGAGGATGGGAGGCGGGAGATCGCACTGAAGGTCTGAGCCAAAATCACCCATGTCTATCCACTGCCGATGGTCCCTGGCTGCTCTCCCCGAGGTCTAGCCTGCTTGTCCTTCCCAGGTATCGTCAGCACTCTGGCTCTGAAGTCGCACTTCTAGCACAGTATTTTACTGTTGGTGCCCCAAGGTTCAAGCTGCAGGTGGTCTCTTGGTTATCACGCTTCAGCTTTGACTGTTTCTCTCTTTAACTTAATCTCAAAATTTTCCTTCATCTTTTAGCATGCTGTTTATCCCACCTGCCAACTTAACGTTTTTGCTAGACTCGTCTGTTTATTTAAACAGTGACCTTGTTAGTCAGTTGTTCTGCCAAGACTCCATCCGTGAGTTATAATCAGTAGCACACATCAAGGACCATTCAAAAGCTGGAATTGACACGATCTGCCCTACAGCTTTGCAAAGGAAAGTGCACCGAGAGGAGCAGGGTTCCCATGCACCCTGACTGCCACCGGCACCCCTGGCACTCCTGACTCGGCTCTGCGGGGCTGTGAGCACTTTCAAGGGATTCCCGCTGAAGCCTTTTTTCTCAGCAAGACCTCCCTTGCATCACGTTCACAGAGGGGCTGTGTAAGGCCAGAATGACAGCCAGGATCGCTGGGAACACCACCACAGTAAGTGGAAAGAAAAGAGCCCTGAGTGAAAGCTGCACTTCATCCTTCCCCATCCACAGGGCCCAAAGTGCCCCTGAGCTCCCCACCACAGCCTATGCTTACTTTCACTGCTACAGTTCTGGATTAGAGCTCTGCTGATACGGCGAGCGGAAGAGCACTGACTGCATCCTAGAAGCTGGTCCAAGGGGCAATGAGTGGGACATGAGTACCCCAGGACACCTCAGAAAGGGACAACCTCCCTTTGCTACCGATATCTGACCACCACCATATCCAATGCTTCCCCTTCACAAGCACAAAGGAGCAAAGCCCTGCCAAACTCCCACCAACTTCACTCCAGCTTTGCCAACCAAAGAGAACCATAAATATTCTCTTGGTGCTAGACAAGCATAAATGGAAAACCAGGAACAGAAATAGGATGACATGAGCTTCGCTGCACCTGCGAGACAGCAGTTTCAGAGCTGCATCATACATCACACTTGCTCAGGCTGGCCATGCAGGAGCACAGTGCTCCTGGCTTGAGATGCATCTCCTTTAATGCACAAATTATGGCTCCATACAAGCTGTTTCCATGACCTTAAAAGCTTCCCTCGTTGAGACGTTTTCATTTACTAGTATTTCATTCAGTGACTACAAATGGCTTCTTACTCCAGACAGTTCCTTGTGTCGAGGTTGTGCCTTGAATGCCCAAAAAGCTGAGATCAACTTACACGCCGAAGGAGCCCTAAGTGCCTACTCCTCTTGCCATTAAAGGAGCCCTAAATGCCCACTCCTCTTGGCACTGAAGTCGCATCCTCTGGGACCTGCAGCATGACCTCTGCTCCCCACCCCTTCACCTCATGCATGCTCACTACCACCGGCACCTGTGGTTTCAGCCGTGATTGCCCCAAGACAAGCAGACAGCCAAGGCACCTGATGGGATCACCGAGGGACAGGGTGTCATCAGGGTCTTTGGGAGTATTAAAACTATTCACATGCTTTCATTGACTTATCATCACCTGCTGTGACCAGGCTGTAGGAAAGGGATGGGATCCTGCCAAGAAAGGTCCCTACTGTGACTCCAGTCTGCTTCAGACTGACAGAAACCCTGGGTCCCGAAACGCTGGGACGCACAGCACCGCATGCTGCCAGCCTGCTCCATCCACTTACCAAGCAGCGGCCCCTGCTCCCCACGTACCCACCGACCACCCCCTGCCTCCCAGGGCCACCAGTGAGCTCAGCGCTGTCCCAGGGCGAGGCACAGCCGGGACTGCAGCCCGCTGGCACACACCTGATGCTGGGGCCCTCAATCTCCCCCGCTCTGCCCATGGTGAGGGGGGGGCAGAGGGGCAGGGGATGCACTCACACCATGCGATGCGCTCACACCATGCTCTGCAGCTCCCCAGCTCATCAGTGCCAAGGCTGAGCCTCACTTTGGGAGCAGGATCAGAAACGGTGGCTTTTCAGCCTCCCCCTCTCTCCACCACTCCCCACCATGGTTTCCCAGGACACCTTCACTCTCCCAAGAGCCAGCACACCAGTGCTCAGATATCCTTTCCTTGCAAGGACAATGACCTGGTAGATGGAGAGGAACCACCCTTTTCTTGGAGCAATCTAGGAAGCATGAGCCTCATCCTTAATCACTGAGGGTGGCCAAAGTGCTGAGACAGTCCTATAAGCTTATGCCACCTCCTTCCCCACTCCCCGAACACTGCAGTGTCTTATGGCTCTTCCTAGTGGTGCAGAAGTGCTGGGATTTATCCTTTGCTGCTGGACTATCAAAAGCAGGAAACTGCGCCAAGACTCAGGAATCAGAGACACCTGCCCTCACCCTCCTCCGGTGCTTGGCCACAAACATGCTAAACAGCACAGCAGCTCGGGGGGGGGGTGGGGGGGGGTGGGGGGGGGGGTGGGTTGCCTGTCAGAGAAGTTGGCAGGGACGGTGTGGGCAATGAAACCTTAGAGAAGATCAGAAAGAGAGAGGCTGCTGATGGATGCTGATGGACTCTGCCAGCTCCAGTGGGTTTTTGGCAAGGTTTTATTTATTTTCATCTGCAGTCCCACCCATCCCTTACCTTTTCAACATAAGGCATCTGGCACAAGCACCGAGTAACCATATGCCTTGTAGGATACCAAAGCTCTTCATGTCCTATACAAACAATTTCATTTTTAATGAGAGGCTCCATCAGCTTGCGCAAAGCATTTGTCCCTATGTACTGTTTATGAAAGAGGGAAAGCCCGTAAGGATCCCTGAACAACTGCACATAGGAAGCAATAGCCACGGTGCTAGGAAATCAGACCGGATTATCATCATAGCTTTTTTTCAGCTTTAGAAATCAGTAAGTTTACAAGAAAACTCTCTTTTTAAAAGAATCGTTTAAACACCTCCTTTTGTTTAACAGCACGTACCGTTTAATCTGACGGTAGAGAACTTGCAGGAATTATTTGCCCAACTTGTGCTGCACTTTCTGCACATCCCATTGACTAACCTTCCATCAAAATCAAGGTCAAAGTTGATAACACGCTAGAGTAATTCAATGAGCAAAGTGAAACACATCCAACAAAGCCCAGGGAAGCTCTGAACCGCCAGCAACACCCAGCCAGGGCAGAGCGCCCAGGACCGCACAGCTGTGTGCACAACAAAGACAACCTGCTGCAGCATCCCACACGCGGGGATGGAGCATCTGAGGAAGCACGTGGCTTTCGCCCCAGACATCCGAGCGTGATTCCCGGGATACATCGCACTCCCGGCTTGCGCCAGTGCCCACGTCTCACCTTGCCAGGCCGTGCCCTTCCGTCCCGCCCTGTTTATTTCGCGGTGTGACGCTGCCTGCGCCCTGTGCCGGGTGCGCCCCGTTACCCGCCTGCTCGGCGCCCCGCACAGGCACCAATGAACCCCCAAAAGCGGCCAAAGCGCCGCTTCCCCGTGATCCTCACGGCGCTGAGCTGCGCCCGGAGGGGCACGGTGCCGGCAGGTGGGATGGCACGGCACAGGGAGCGGAACACAAAGGGGGAATGCTGCCCCTGCCCGGTCCTTCCCCACCGAGCTCTGCCCCTTCCCCATCCCCCGCCCTGCGCAGCCCCCTCCGAACTCTGCCCCTTCCCCATCCCCTGCCCTGCGCATCCCCTCCGAGCTCTCCCTCCTCCCCAGCCCCTTCCCGGTCCTTCCCTACCGAGTTCTGCCCCTTCCCCATCCTCTGCCCGGCGCATCCCCCGCCCTGCGCAGCCCCCCCGAGCTCTGCCCGCTCTCCACCCCCTACCCTACGCAGCCCCCCCGAGCTCTGCCCTTTCCCCACACCCTGCGCAGCCCCCCCGAGCTCTGCCCCCTCCCCTTCCCCTCTCGCCCGGCTCGGCGCGTCCCCTGCCCGCCGCCGCCCGGGAGCTGCCCAAGGTACCGCCGGGGTGCCCCCGCGGGCCCGCCGCTCACCAGCACCAGGGAGCCCCGCACCGCCTCCGAGACGCTCTGCCGCAGCTCGGCCGCCGTGCCCGGCTTGCTGAGCCGCTTCGTGAACTTCCTCACTTCCGACATGGCGACATGGTCCGCGCCGAGCGCCGCGGGGCCGCGCCGAGCCGAGCCGCTGCCTCCCTGCCGGCGGGCGCGGCGGGGCCGGGCGGGCGGAGCCGCCCAGCGCCGGGCGGGCCCGGGGAGGGTCCCCGGCTCGGCCCGCCCCGCTCCGGCTGCCGGCCCCGCTTTGTCCCCGCCGCAGGTGCCGCGCCCCCCGCCTCCGCACAAAGCCCCGGGCCCGGCGGGGGGCGGCCGGGCTGGTGCGGTGCCGCAGCCGGGCGTGGGGGGGGACGCTCCCCGGACGGAGCTGCAGGGACGCGGCCCCAGCGTGCCCCGAGGGGCACCGTGCGGCTGGGGGGGCGGTCTCCGTGTGTCTCCGTGTGTGTCCCCAGGCACCGGCCTCCAGCCGCAGCTACGGCGCGCCGGTGCCGCGCTGCCGCCGGGGAGGGGTCGCTGCCCCGGCGGGGACCTGCCGCTCTGGCCCGGTGGGCTCGGCTCAGCGCTGCCCGAGGTGTGTCCCTGCTGCACTCGCCCGGTTCCTGCACGGCTAAACCGGATCCGGGACAAGCTCTTACCCCCGAGCGTCTCCAACCTATAGGACTTGCTACAGGAAAGCGCTTCGCTTATAGAGGCCACGGCCCCATGTGCCTGCCCGGCTGCAAAAGCAAGAAGTTAAGGATGTGGAAGGAAGGTTCCTTAGGCCTGAAGTTAATTCCAAGCCCTTGTTACTTTGTCATTGTGCACTGTTTTTAAGGACGGTGATTGGGAAATTATAATAGATCCTTACATTCCGTACATGAAAGCCTTACTTCTTAAATTTCTTTTACTTTGTGCTGTGTCTTTACAGCAAGATGCTGCATTAGATAGAGTTGCCGTTTAGTCATACTCTGCCATACAGCTGCTCAATACTATCTACAAGGACCTTGCTGGAATTACAGGCATGCCGTAAGTCACACAGCATATAGAGAAATTGTTTCGATTAAGAGAGCCAATCTGTAGGGGGTAATGAATACAGCTATTATGATCCAAACCATTCCAAATGTTATTTGTGACTTCCAAAGCACGCAAGCCAGTTATTGTTCTGCTTTTTAGCAGTTCACTGAAGGGGCAGCAGATACCGCTTCGTATTAAACATTGCTCTGATTCTTTTACACCAGAGGCAAAACAAATTTACAAGTTTATTGTTAATTATCAAGTATCTGTTAGATGAAGGACAGAAAAAAAAGTTTATGAGCTGGAGAATTAGCACTGTCGTAAACAAAGCTTTTCCAAATCTGTGTTAAGAAGCAAAAAAACCATTATGACACGCAATTTCAGCTGCAGCACGCTGAGGTTCACTTCCCTATCCCCCCACCCATACGCATTCTTGCAGACATTTTACCAACCGCTTCAAATTATCATACCATACAGCCCCAGTGACTGCACTGTGATGAACTGGGCTGTAGCTACACCGGTAAGTAAAATCATGAGGTCTCAATCACCTGGCCGTGAAGGGAGAGGTAGCACAATGCCGCTCATAGCACAACGGGGTAGCCCTGCCTACGGGGGACAGCCCCTGGCCCTGTGGTGCCTCCGAGCAGGCTGGGCACTGCAGGAGGGCACAAACCAGAACACCACCAGCTACCAGAGGTCAATACTTAATGGGCAACGCCAGTTCTGCCTTCGGTTTGCTCCATTAGGAACGGCCCCAGGAACTGGTGTGTTTGCCAAGGGGTGGAGAAGTGTGCTGTGACGGGTCACTTGACAAGAAATAAAATCATTCCCAGTGCACTCACCCCTTGTTTATCCAGCCAGAAGGAAAAAGTTCGTACTAAGGTTAGGAGCTTGGTTTGGTGCCGGGGGGGGGGGCTGCATCTGATCAGCTGCCCATCAGCATCCCACTCAACTAAGCCAAACAGCCATGGAAGAGCAGTGAACAGTGAGGCTGTTTTTTGGAGCTAAGCATGAAAACAAAAGGAAAATAGAAGCAATGGAAAGGACACATCACATGAAAACAACATGCAGAAAGCTGTGACTCCCTCTCAGGAAGGCCAAACATCAGAATAAGAGTCTCAAGCACAAAGAGAGGCAAGACAACAGCAGCTGTGGAACTGCTGTGACAAGACAAGCCCAAAGTTGCAAGGATTGTGGTTTTCACCTCCTTTTTCACAGGGAAGAAAGGCCAGTAATGGTTTATCAGCATAAGAAAGGTGCCCAAGAGCATGCAGGGGCATTCTGAGGTGCTGAGGAATTGTACTGCTTCAGACAACCAAACATTCTTGAACTCAGCCTGCCGCGGAACGCACAAACTCAACTGTGCTAACATTTTCACCTCTTCACTGAGACTAGAGCCTTGAAGCCTCTCTTGTCATTTTGATCCAGGCCTTTCCAAAACAGAAGCATCAGTGAAATCACTTCTACTTTCTTCCCATGCACACAACTGCAGCTTCTCTTTTGCCTTTAGCCGATTCAATCAAGAGCTCTGAGCATCACGCTCTCCAGCTGACAGGCTGATGGATTGACTGCCCTTTTCCCAAGCACACGCATGTATTGGAAGCCCAGGAACAGCAATGAACACCAGATTCTCTGAAGACAGTCTTTGCTGCAGGCTGAGACTGTCCTTAGGGCAGGCAGCACTTCCCTGCTTCTTTGTCACCCTCTACTCACAAAGTTCAGGCAGGGAATTCCTCTTCTGAGGAAAGAATCAAATTCAACAGGAACGTGCTCTGCTACCAGACAGGCTTTATGACCCACCCAACCCAAAAGGAAACTTCAATAATACATAAATATCAATGCAAGGGAAGAAAAATAAAAAGAAAGGAAAAGAAGTGGGTCTGCTGAGACAACGTGGAGTTCACAGGCAAAAAGGAACTCTTGGCTGATCCAAAACTCCCAGCTTTTTACTATCAACTTTCAAAGACCTGAACCAACCTTACAGCAAGCTCAGATTAATGACATGATGGTATAAAACCAGCGGAAACGTCAGTGTTTTGCATTATGTGTATTGATAGTGAAAACCCATGATATTGGGTGCGGGCTAAGAGCTGTCCAGGTTGCTTCAACCAGCAGCCAAGGTGGAGATGAGAAAGGACGGGAGGGGTGATGCCACTCTACAGACAATCTTTCTTTCCACCCTGGAAATCAATGTTCCCAGAGAAAACAGCATAGTCAGGCAACCCAAGCTAACTGCAAAGAGACATGCATCTTTACATCTATTCCAGCCTTCAGACCCCCTGGGGTTTGCTTCCAAGCCATCGGGGCAGCCACACCTGCCTGGCTGATCAGAGGCTGAGCAGCAGCACCAGCTTGCAGAGACCAGTGAGGGAACACGCTGGGAGGTATAGCCAACGTGGGTGAAACAGCTCTCCTGCCACCTCCTCCCCAGATCCAGTGGACAGCACAGAGTACAAGAAAACCAAATTTGCAGAGGACATATTAGACTGATAGTAGAAACTTTCCCACTTACCAGTAGCATTATACCACCAAGGATGCCTTAAGGAAGAATCTGTTTTTTTGGCTAACATCAGTTTGCAGCTGATGCCAATATAAGGTCTGGAACCATATATAGGGGATTCCTGGACCAGCTACGAAAACCTCCCAAAGTTGAAGGGTTAGTGGCAGGTTTAGAATTTTATTTCTCACAAGTCATCCAAGATAAAAGGCACTGCATAACATGAGGCAATCATCCTGTTTCGCACTGCCTTCACCAGTTACCTGTGGGCCTTTTTGTCACCTGCAAATGGGCCTATCCTAGAAAAACACTTAACTATGTGATTAACCTTAAGCAGGTGATTAATCCGTTGGACAGGGGCCTGCATGCTGGCAGCAAACCTGCAGGACTCTGTAACCCCGATTCAGACATGCTTTTTTGCTGGGGAGGGAGAGGATTATAAATGCCATTACATCTTCAGCTTCCCAGCTTGGAAGTTCCAGTGAGATACAGCCGTAACATTTTACTGTAGTTCAAGTATTTGAGATTTAAAAGAGAAAGAAAAAAAGTAGCTTTATAATCACATCTGCACACTTACCTCTCTCGATACCAAAGCCAAGACACAGACTGCCGACGGGTCCGCAAGCGAAGAACTCCTTGAGCAATGGCTTTTGCGTAGCTCATGCCTCCTGACAAAGCAAGGGAAAAACTATGTATTTGGGTAATCTGATCAGGTATCGCTCCTTAGGTACACACGCAGCCAGCCAGCACTTCTGGTGTGCTCGGAAGCCCAGCTACGGCACCAGGACAGCTATAAACACCGTGCAAAGCTGGATATGGCAAGAGCTGCCAGCTGGACTCCACAGCTCCTGCCGTCAGTGCCTGCGTGCCATCTGTCCTGCCTACTGATCCTGTCCCTTACCACTGCAGGTGGCACTGGGACTGTCAGTAAGCAGCTACTTACTGTTGGCTTCCCTGTGCCTGTGAAAGCAGCGTGCTCCAGCTGTGCAGCAGTAAACTGGTGCTGTGCAGCAGTAAACTGGTGCTTAATCCATGGCCACGAAGCCCTTGCTGTTAAAGGGCTGCCCTCCGCTGACTTACCCAGGATTGCTCGGGCACAGCTCCTGGAAGATGGGAGGAATGCCAGTCCAGGCGCTGCCTTCCCCAGAAGGGCACCCTCCGGGTGAGTACCCAGCTCAGCAGGATCAGACACTGCTGCGCTGCATGCCAGGGCTGCCGTGCTCCTTGTGTTCTCCTTCCTCAGCTTCTGGGGATGCCAGTCATGGCAGCTGCACTGCTTCCATGGCTGCTGGTGCATCCCGTAAGCTCCCAACAGCGTCCACCTTCATGGAAGAACACACAAGGGTCTGCAGAGACTACGGGTGAACTCCTCCTTGCACTAAGGGTCACCGAAGTAGCATGAAGAGGAACCACCAATAATGGTGAATCCCTTTAACGTACCACACTGTCCTTAGTATAGCTATAAGCCTTGAAGAGACAATATTGGCCACCAGACTTTTATATTTTGTTGAAGTACAATAAATAGAAGCTCTCCCAAGGTTTAGTTCCTGGAAAATAAAATACTTTATAATAAAATCTGATTTAAGAAAATGAAACAGAGAGACATGCTGCTTCTGAAACATATGGTGTTAACTATTTTCAGATACAGAACTACAAATTAGATGGACAGCTACTCCAGCATATCTCTAAATCTTCCCTTTTTAATTTCTCTTAAAAGACTTTTTTTTTTTTTTTTCCCCCTTCTGCTACAGTAAACTGGATAGAGATAGAACCCCCCCAAACACTTCAGGTATTCTGTACACCCAGACCGTGGGAGAGGGGTCAAGACATGGGTGTTGGTGAGGGCCAGCCAGAACCCACCGGGCTCGCCGTGCAAGCGGAGAGCACCGACAGCTGCTGTGGAGCTGCTGCCTGCACGTCACGAACGTGGTCGCACACGCAGGAACAGCGCTGCCCTGGCTGTCTCGCTGGCTGGGCAATCTACATCCCTAGCGAGCAGAACACTGCAAAGACACCATTTCCCTGGTGCAAGAACAACTCTGGTAAATCGAGCCCATGAGAGAACACTTCAAGGGGCACAGGTTTGGTCTGTTCTAGTGTTTGACCACCCTGACTTGGGGAAAAAACCAAAACCCACGTACAACCCACTCATGTTTAAATGGAATTTACCCTATTTAATTTGTGCCCACTGCCTCTTACTCTTTCACCGGATACCATTGCGAAGAGTCTGCATGAGTTGTCTTTAACCCATCAGGAATTTATAAATATGGGTAAGATGCCCCCGAGCTGCCCTTTCTCCAGGCTTTAGAGCCCCAACTCTCCAGGGCTCTTCCCATGTGTCAGATGCTCCAAGCTCTTCGTTATCCAAATAGCCCTTTGCTGGACTCTCGCCAGTACGTCCATGTCTCTTGTACTGGGAAACCCAGCACTGTACTCTGATGAGGCCACTAAGCAGTGGCCTCATCAGTGCTGAGGAGAGGCAAAAGATACTTCCCTTGCACTGCTGGCAATGCTCCTTTTCATGCTGGCCCGCTTTCCTGCATCCTGGATCAAACCTGAACAGATGTGTTCGGTATGAAAGCCCAGGCTTTGGTTTAAGAAAGAGCGATACGGTAACGAAGCAGAATCCAGCTCCCCTATTTATCTTCCTGTGCTTGAAGTCTTTAAAGATCGTTTACAGTAACTGCCACACAAGAGGATTATTAACATCTCACACAACTCCCATGAGCATCTCTCTAGCTCGGACAAAGACAACAGCAGTTAAGAGGAGGGTATGCACAGCTGCTGGACATCCCACTTGAGGTCAAAATAACATTGCTGCCTCATCTCAGCCAAGTATTTTACAGGTCAAGTCTGTGTGAAAAAGCAAAAGAAAGTAGTAAAAATATCCTTGATGATGTTTATCTCCTTGTACAGAAATGCTAGGCCAACTGGAAAACTGTATGAAGGGGTCAACATAGTTCAAAAAAAATCTATTTCACAGTATGCTCTACAGTGTGAAGTACTGCACTTGAATCAGGCCAATTTAAGAATTTTTCACCTTTTCAAAATTTCTGAACTGTGTTACTACTCTTTAATATCTGTTTCCAGACACCAAAAGCAAGGAGCTATAAGGGCAGCTATGTGGATCTCCTGCTCCTTGTGCAGAAACACATACATCAGAAGTTGAGGTTGTGTTGCCCATGGAACACTAGGGAATGGTCTGGAACTTTCCAAGTCTGTTTTCTGAATGTCTTGTGTAAATGTGACCCTCCAGGGGGTGTGTGACACTCCATCCATTACAGAGCTCTTTCCTGCAGAACAATGCTTTGTCTTCACCCTGAAGACAAGAAAGCAGGACGATGGCTGAAGCCCAGTTCTGAAGGGGATGCTTCCATAGGAGAACATCTGACCAAGCCCAGAAGCAAGACAGGTCAAGTAGGTATGAAGAACTGGTTGGTTTAGGACCTGGCTCTATCACAGCATGCAGAAGGGCACTGATCTCAGACAAGGGAACTGTAGGCAGAACAGGTTGCAGTGTGGTCTGGTCTGAAAGCAGCTCTGATATTTATTCCAGAACTCCATGGCACTCCTGAGCCGCTTTTCCACATGGAGGAACAAAGTCTTGGCCAGCAGCCCCACTACCCTCCCAGGCTTTCCACAGCTTTCTTCAGAGGTAGAACAGCGATGGCTGGTTGGGGTTTTCCTACTGAAGGCAGAAGTGAATTCTTGTAGGCAGCCATCTCTCCCTTCCAGAGAGAAAAACTTCCCAGCTTCGGTGACATCAGCAGAACTGACACTGTCCTAAAGCAAAGCAGAGCAGTTTTGCAGGTATGACAGCGGCTCCCACCCATGTCTCACGAGACGGCTGTTCTCACCTGAGGAAGCCCGATGAGGTTAAGTTCTACCTACTGATGTGGTTTTCTTTTTTGCCTATGACTTTTCATGCTTCACAGATGACAACATGCTTACTTCAGTTCTTCAGGATCTGGTAGGCAGATGTTACTCTCAAGGCACCCAAGTGTCTAGAAGCACAAGCCCCACTTAATTGATAATCTAACTGCAGGATTTTCACACTTTTGAAAACACAGATTCATGGATTAGATTGTTAATCAAGGAAATCAAAGGATAGCTTAGAGAGAGCATGCTGCAGCCTGACATTAAATTCACATTACAGAGGGCTTGTCAAATACTACCTGGCTTCTGAAAGCCTTGTAAGAATTTCCTGAGTTGCCACTGAAGCCAAAGGTTAGTAGACTTTTACCGTAAAAAAAATAATAAAATATCTGGGTTCAAGACAGAATGATGGAATAGAAGTGTCAACCTGTTGTCTGTATCTGTACTTGACTTAAAAACCGTTCAGTGCTTTAAGTAGCAGAATGCTGGGCTAACTCAAAGTAACATACTGCTACTTAAGTAAATGAACATGTTCATCAATTATTACTTGTTTCTGTTGCAGAAGAAATTAAAAGTAGAGTCAAATAATAACTGGGAATACACTGACATGGTTTGGGGCAAGTAAGAAGAATCTTACCTACACCTGCAACAGGTGACAGATAACAGAACCAAAGAATTATTATGTGTTTTTGGAGAAGTCAGACAACCCTGGCAGCTATAGGACACACACTGGGGAAATACAGAACACATTTGACACCGTGTTCGCCTCCAGTACTAGAAAAATCATCATCATCATGGTACAAGCATAAAAGCTACCAGCTCACCGGGTAGTTTAGGGAAAAACTCCACTACTGCAGTCTCAAACCCCACCTTTCACAAATCTCCCCCAAGCAAATCCAAGTACAATCTGAGTAGCACTGTGGATAATGCAGCCCAGAATGTCTGTAACATCTTACAAGAAGCATGTCCTCAGTAAGAGCTTACTGACTTTGCAGTAAGTTTTAGAAGAGTTTTCTTCCTGAGCATGTGCATACTGTAATAGTTAACAAGGGCTCCAGCTGCAGAACCTTTTAACTGGCAACAGTTTAGAGGAAGCTCCAGCAGTGCCGAGTTTGAGAATATACTGTGCAAGGTCTTTCAGAGATTTCCACAAATTTAAGTCTTGAGCCTAAAACCACTGAAAAGCGGCTGTTAAAGACACTGATCAAAACTGACCTCAGCCTTGTGTCAGACCATTTAGCAGTTACCTCCATAAAAACAGCCTGCTGAAGAACCGAACAACTTAAGTCACAAATTCACCCAAGCAAAGCCTAGCAGGACTAAAAAGACAAAAATGGCATTAGTACACTTATCTAAGTACACAATCAGAGGGACTAAGTAGAAAAAGACAGACAGACATCTAGAAAACACTTAGTGGGAGCCTGACCAGGACAGGTAACCCAGGGAAATTGTGGAGTGTCCATCCCTGGAGATATTAAAAGCCCAGCTTGGATGTAGTCCTGTGCAACCTGCTCTGACCCCGGTTGAGCTCAGCCTAGAGCTCCAGAGGTCTCCCTGAACCTTCAGTATTGTGCGATTCTGTAACAAGCTGTTCTGATAACCACCGTAATATAATGCTAACCTTTATTCAGGAGGGTAGTTAAGAACATGCTTACATTTCTGTATGAATCCTAAAGTCGTCAAAGCAGTTTCAGTTATTGGAAGCACAAACTTATTTGCACAGCTCTAAGCATATGCTTATTGCTTACTGCAGTTATGCAAAATATACCCACAGCCTTAAACAAGTACTCAAAGTCTTTTTCTGAATGGTTTTTTGTATGTTCTTTTGTTTGTGGCACTTGGCTTCACTTATTTTTCATGCTCCATTTACTTAGCATTATGTTCTGATCAGATTTCCACACAGAAGCCTGAAGCACTGTCGCTAAAGCACATACAGGAAAAAAAGACCAGTTTCTGATCGCATGAACTGAAAAGCCTCTGTAGCATCTCAGCAGCAGGCCAATACTATTAGCAAAACAATAGGAAAGCAGAAGTAACAGCTATAGCCACTAGCATAAAGAACCTAGAATCACTACTCCAGTACCACATCCTCAGAACTAGTCAACAGTTCCCTACAGCCTTCCAAGCCTGTTCCCACGTTCACAAAATTAAGCAATGCGCTTACATGCAGTTCTCAAGATTTCTCTCCAGTTACATATACATGATTGATAATGCACAGAAAACAGACATTGACAAAATACAAATAAATTTGCCTTGCTTGATATTCCAGAAAAAGACAGCATGCAAGTTTGCTTCAGAAGACAGCAGCTTAGCATTCATTCATACTTGCAAGTTCACTTGGAATCAAATTTGAAGAGTGGCCAGTTTCCAACATTTTCCTGAACATGCGTGCAATAAATTGCTAACGGCAGGCAAAAAAGCATACAGCAACTTTCCCTGTGCCTGATAAATCAATTCTGCCAGGTCTCTGGCTACTGTTCTTATATGTAACAGTGTTAGCATCACGTCAGTGGCTGCGTTCAGCATAGCTTTCAGTGAAAAAACAAAAAAATCTCACCAATCAAAAAACCCAAATACCCCCGCCCTTTTTAACTTGAGAAAATGTGACTTGTGCAGCATTTAAAGATCAAATTTTAGCATTATTAATCTACTTGAACTGTTGTTTTTGTCCTCTACACATGCACTGGGCTGGGTGCCCAGCACTGAAAGAGACAAAGGTAGCAGAGAAACAGCTTTGTTTCCATTCATAGCTGCTTGCTGCCAGAACTAGCTGGGAGGAGCCAGTTACTGTAGAAATTCAGTGTTAAAGGGAAGAGTTCAAGTGATCTATGACACTTCAATCAGCTTATTTTATTGATTCTTGGGAAGCAACTGTGTTAATTCAGACATCTCCTGCACCAAGGTCCTGTACAATGGCAATTCTTCATTTCTGCTTCCTAGCAATTCTCAGTCATATTCTGTAAGCAGAATTTGGATTACATGGATGTCAACAATGTCTGTTAAAGAACAAAATGTTACGTAGGCCCTTGGAATAAGCAGTCCAGAGAGAAACAAACCCTCCAGCACAAGAGGAAGTGTTTTATTTTAACATACCTCCACCCATGTTTTGCTTGAGGGAACATCACTTTGCAGCGCAAGGGCAATACCTGATGTACAAACAGTGAAGGCACTTGACTGAACGGAACAGGCTCAGCAGAGTAACTGACATTTACCTACAACTTGACATTCACCTGCAAGGAGAACTTGGAGGCTCCACACAGAAGCAGAACCCAGCTATGAAAGGTACCAGACAAGCCTTAAGACAGATGAGCAGATGAGACAGGACACAGCACCACTGAGACTCAAACACCACTGAACTGATGTAACTTTTGGAAGGAGAGGGAAAGAGACAATGACTTCTGAACCGTTAGAAACACGCAACACAATTCAGCTGGGGAAAAAGCATAAAGAATACTAGGTCACTGCAGAGGAACACCGGACCTGCGAGTGCTAGAACATAAATATCAAGATAAATGGAAGTCAAACATCTTCCTCAAGATCAACTTTGTTTACTGCCTGCACAAGATCCTGGATAACAAACAACAATAACCTTTTTTTATGATCACCCGAATACTTAACAGGTCCAACACAACACCTTAATAGACTTTCTGGCAGCTACAAGGCAAAACTACAGTTCAACTCTGATCTCCAAAGCAGTCGTTTAAATCTTTATAATCTGAATGTTTGGGGTTTTTTTTAAGAAGTTACAGAGAGACTGTTTGCATAGAACATTTAAAACAACCTGCCAAGATGCATGCCATTACTGTTGCAGGATCCCTCCTGAAGCCCACTTAGTCCCAAATATACATGAAACACTGCATGTTGACAGCTGCCAGGTCTTCAGTCGCTCTGAAAAGCTGGGCTTGGACCCATCCTCTTATCTGTACTTCTTATCAGATTGTAAGTGTGCCTTCCTCCTGTTATTCATTACTAATTTTTGCAGTTACCATTTTAACTATAACATAGGGAAAGCAGGAACGGGACAACAGCATACCTAAAAAAATTAGCGTACCCCAAAAGAAACAATGCGAAGACCACATCCCTTTTCCTCCAGTCTGCGCTTCTAGTTCCAGAGATGGGAAGGCCATATGCGGACACTAGAGAGAAGGTACCTGTAAGCAAAGGATGGTGTTCGCACCGCACAAAGCAGCTTCTTAGTTTGCACGTCACTAAACACGTAGAATATCTATAGCAAACTCCAGAAGTGTCTGGGATCAGCTCACAGCAATAACAGTCAACTACAATCTTTTACATATATAACCTACCATAGAAACTCAGTTTTGGAGTCACAACCCAAATGTCTTCTTGTGCCATCTCCTCACTTCTGTGAATTCAGTGGAGCCCAAAGTAACAAAAAAATCTTGAGTTTGGCTTGTCTCATTTATACAGATATTTTCAAATCAGAGTCAAACTTACTCCAAGTGTGTCAACTGAAAATAATTTTATACGCATGTACCTTTTTTTAGCTTATTTTGTCTGATGATATACCCCCTTGCAACTGCCTTTCTTGTTCAAGACTATTTCACACAAAGTCGTGGTCAAATTCACCTGAGTAGAAAAGAATTAAGCAGAGACTGATTTCCTGCGTTTCCATGCCTTCATTCTTTCATTAACAGGAAGGAGAGGCTTCTTTACACACTTTCTAAGACTCCTCCTCACACTAAGCTATCACATAACTACTCCTAATTCCACTTAATATCTGTGGTAGTACTCTATTTCCCACTACTTCAGAAAGAAAGCTGTCAACAAAGAAGTGACAAGATCAGGAAAAGTAGAATTCAAAAGCTAACAAGTACATGCAAGATCATCTGAGAAACAGAGCAAAACTACTTAGTCAAAAGGCAAATTTATGAATCAAAATGGAAAAGAAGCAACAATTTCCAGGTGTGTGACCAAGTTTAATGATACATCTGTTCTCTGAAACACTTTACCATCAATAACATTTCATGGGTTATGATACCCAGAATGTTACTTCATAGGTGTTTTATATGAATATTTACAAAGACTTTCAAAATTCAGTGGCACTAAACAAACGAGAAGAACTTAAAACTTTAAGCTACAATGCTTAAAAAATGTAAACAGTTTATTTTACATAGTTGTAAAATATAAGAACTTTCTAATGCAGCTTAATTTTGTCTGGAAGGTGAATATATCCTGGTGCCCGTGAACAAGGAATGAGAGACTTCTTTACACAAGTATTGTGCTCCAGTGTGCAAAAAATTATATATATGAAAGGAATCTAAAGTCCACAACAATTAAAAGACAACAAAAATTTTCACGTCCTGAAGTTGAGAAATTTATAAAAACATTTACACATGGTTGCTGACCCATCAAAAACTTGCATAACTTAAAATTCTGAACAATAGCTACTACAAATTCAAGACCTTTCTCAAATGGAATTTTGTGCAAAGATCAGACGATCATTCAGTATTTTTTCAGCCGTATCTCCAACCTTCCCTTCCCATCCCCATTCCTGACATCTAGTGGCCACATGCAGCACTAAAATCCTTTTGATACATGTTCAAATTAGTGCATGTAACCACAAGGCACACACATGTGTGAATACGTTTTCGTGCAGAAACCTGTGCAGGTTCACAATTACGTTGCTAAACAACTGTTCATAGAAAGTTTAGAGTCTAATGTTTGGCAGGATTACTCTTACACATTCCTTTCTATTCTACAAGCCCAGGTGTTAATAGGCAGACACTGCTTTCCAAAGATCCAATATTTAAGTAGCCTTAAAATAAAGATTTAAAAATAAATCAGCCTGTAACATTATTATATTAGATACTTTGCTTTTGCCCACATTATTTATAGAATTTTAATCCCACAGTACCATAGCTTTATGCTGTCAGTTGCAAACCAACTAAGATACATATTTCTTTTTGTTAATGAAGACTTTGATTGCTCCAGTAAAGTCAGCTGATAAAAGCACTTCTGTGTGATCTGTCTTCAAAGCTCCTTAATAAGGAAAGAGAATAAACTGTTAGTTCATTAAAGAAAATATAAAAATCAAGCTCTCATTAAAAGACAAGCTATCACTGTGACACCCTTCTTCCTCTATCACTTTCTTGATGTATTGGTTAGAGAACAGGAAACATCTGCATTTCTAGGAAAGGGAGTTTTCTTCATTATATGTTGGTACAGCTCTACCTTTTTACATGTCAGGTGTAAAAAGACTAATTCTAAAGTACACAGGACAACAGCTATGCCCCTCACTTCACATTCTCAGATTTTAAAAATGCAACAGCTGCCAAAATGTTCAACTGATAAGGTAGGAATACATGTCAATGCCACTGCAAGGGCTTTTTTTCTCAAGAACCCCCCATTCTACACTGCAATTCTTAATAATCTTTTTCTCTTCATACCATGGTATCAAAGTGGAGCTCATCTCAAACACCTACCAGAGGGTATGGTATCTGATGTTTCAGAATCTTCTCCCTTACTTTCAGTTTCTTGCTTTTCAGAAGTTTCCAGTGACACCATCAAACCAGGATTGGGAGCAAAAATCGCAGATGTAACCACTGCATTGTGCGCTTCAGAAAGACAATCCAATTTTGATTACCTTATTTCAAGGAATTGTTAATTTTACAAGAATAGCAGGCATAAATTTTAGTAAATACCCAAGAATCTTAGTGCTGCTGGCACCAGGTAAGCTCATCATTCAAGGAGCAACTGTCATTGTTTTATAAACTCATGGATCTCAGAAGTTCCTGTAAGTGCCTAAAACTAACTGGCAGGAGCTCCAAAACATGTTTGATATAAACACGGCCCCACACTTCCCAAAAGCTCTGTGTGTGTGTAGGAGATAAGAGAGTTGGGTTTGGGTTTTTTTTCTGAAATACTGCCATAAAGAAAAAAAAAAGAGCTTGCACTTATTTTCAAAGTCATTTATCTGTAAGGGATCTAAGGATTACAATTATTTTAATTTCTACACTTATACAATCAAGTTCTGCCAGCAAAACCTTACATTCATTCAGAATCTCATACAGAATCTCTGGACAAGCTTTTTAGCTACTGTCTCTTCCCATCCCAATCACGCATCTGTAGAGTTTCCTCTGGACAAGGTTTCTGACAGTCCACTTACTGAAAACGCACCAGTTACAGGGCATCTTGCTATGTTAAGAATTTGTTCAAATAGATTAATAGCACTGCTGAGCAAATAAAAACTAAAAGATAAAAGTATTTAATATTTTAAATCACATACACTTTGATAAAACAAAGATCAAAAGCTGATTTTTACCTTTAATGCCTTCCCAGAAGTCATTACGGTCTCTTCTTACAGATGTAAACTTACTCAAGTCATGGTATGTACTCCAAATATAAACATATTTATCTTCTGAACCACTTACAATGTAGGTAAAGTCATGGCTAAAAAGTTAAAAAAAGAAAAACATTACTTTTCTTAGCTGTTGAAGCAACCATTACAGTAGCTCTCCAGACGACCTGCAGCTTTACAACCGCAATCAGGCCAAATTCACAATTCACACTAATCCTTTAGTGGCTGCAGCTCAAAAATACAATTAGGCCTCAAATGAATGTGCGTGCAGGTTTCTCGATGCTCTCCCTCGGGACAAAAGAAATAGTTCTCACTAATAGCACACAGCAGCTGTTCTCCTGCAGCTTCCGACACAGAAGAGAGTTAGTCTAACATCTATACTCAGCAACAAGAAAATGAAACTTGTGTAAACATCTGAGACTGTGTAACAGGAATTATTTACAATACAGTCATGGGCAAAAAAAAATAATCTACACAGGTAGAAGATGAAAGGCATTCAACAAGATTGCAACCAGATGACTGTATAATGCACACTGACAGAGAAAAACAGTACCTGCAAATCCATCTCAAGTATTTACTATTAATTTACCTACTGCATGAGCATACCACATACCTAAACTCTATCACTAACTATGCTCCAGCCCTGTAAGTAGGGATGACTTAACTTGGGAAATTAATCTTCAGCAGGGGGGTTGGACAAGATGACCTCCAGAGATCCCTTCTCACCTCAGTCATTCTGTGAAATACTGGGTCAGCCTTAAAGATGCTTTCAAAGGTCAACAGCTGACAGTCGAGTTTAAACTTAGCATTATTCTTTAAGCACTGCCATCCTCCCCTGCTCAAACATCCAGGTTAAACAGATACCCAAGTGTTTTTCCCCTTGAGCTCCTGCAAGACTGAAGGGAGAGGAGTTTTTGTTCTGTTCCCCCTTTTACCCCCTCTCTTTTACTACCTTAAAACCCAGTATTGCCATGATAGTCACAATAATACACTCAAACTCAGAAAAGCATCTTAGGCCAGCACAGAGAAAAAGAGAATCCCAACTCAGATTTGCAGGCTGTTTCCTGACAGTGATGATACACAGGCAGTGACCGACAGGCTTGGGCAACAGTTGGGTGACCAACCCACCTGCAACAAAACCTGACAAAATTAAGGAAATAAAACCTATTTATCATGGAGGATAGAAAAGATGCAGTGTCCCAGCCCCAACAGTTCTAGCACAGTTCCTCTGTTTACAGCAACAGTAATGGACTGTTGAAGGATTCACTCATTCACAGAAGCTCCCTGCTCATAGGCAGCTGTCATTCTTGATCAGAGCCTTTTGTTACCTCTGTGTTCTGAGCCAAGTGACATTTCAGAGGATCAGTTTCATATCAAAGTAAACGTTACTTAAAACTTCATATCCTTCAGCCACAGCATTTCCCAAATCCAACAACTCTATTGTTGTAATACTGTCTTACCTAAAGCTGGCTTTGATTTGGCTGCTGCTGTTGACATAACCTTTGTATTTCATAGATAAAGACAGATCTCTTAGGTCATACAACCTGATTCTGGAATCATTTGATGTCACTAGTATCTAGAAAAGAAATAAATAAAATTTAGGAGTGGAAACCATTTGCATGCCCGAGAAGGAGCAACAGAATTCATTCAAACAGCCAGAATTCCAGTTCTTTTGATTAAAAAAAAAAAAAGTGACCGAGACAAAGAATAGGCCCAAAGCAGCAGAACAGGATTCAGGACAGTAACATTTTTCTCTCTTCTGTCAACGGACAGATCACAACTTCACTGTCAGGATCATCCCAGCTGATCTGAACCAGAACAACTGCTCTTTACTGAAGTAAAATGTGGGCCCCGAGAACAGTCATCAATTTGCAAAGGCTATTCTGGAACACATTCCACAATAATATAGCAGAACTTTCGAGTTAAGTAAATTTCTGCAGTCATGACCTATCCATCATGAAGCACAGATCAGAGGCTACTATCTGCTATATAAACAAACTGGGCTTTTCTTGGTTGATATGAGTTTGCTTCCTTTTCATGTTTTCCAGACGAGAAGCTTAAATGTACTTAAAAGGAACAGAGAAGTCTATGAAAGGGTTGTCAAAACGCAAAGGGGCATTCAGCTGATTAGACCTTTTACGGTATCTTAGAAGTGGAGAGCACTGTAGGTTAGCAGTAAGTCTCAAGATGACACTAAGAAAAGGGTATAGCAGAATAGCAGTCAAGTAATTTATGCAACAAAGTTGTGACAACTCTTGGAACACCATCACCATCAGATTACAGAACTTCTTATTTGTTTTCAAAAGAGTTCATGCTGAGCTGTGTTTTATTACATCATCTAACACGCGAAGGCACTACGTCGGATGCAAACCCAAAGGCACTATTGATTTCTGAATCTTCTGCACATCTTTGGAATTAAGTAATTTCTGTGTCATTGATAAAAGTACAATATAGGTGATAACAGCTGTTGAAGACTGAAGCTAAATAAAAGGACTGATTCTGAAGAATGGAGTACACTGGTTTGGGTAACAGCTTCTGTACAAAATACATTTCCACACAAACATTAAATTTGAGAAGGGTTAGTTATGCCGAAGAATTTTTCGCCAAAAGCCATCTGTAAGCATTTTCTCACCTTTACATTAATCAGAGCGTAATGCCATTTAGAAAAATATTTCTGGTTCACTACTATTTAGTATTGTATTAGACTAAATCAGCAAAGACTAGTGTCCATTTTAGTAGTGTTAAAAGACTTGTGATTTAAAGTCAGTGACTACAAACAAGACAGCACAAATTTAATAAGCGTTAGATATGAATATCAGACTCCACTACTGGGCCAAAGTTGCACTGACAGACAGTACCTTATTTTCTCCAGGCAAGGGTTCAATGCCAGTGATTTTTCTTCCAACTCTATTTCGGCCTCTGGTAGAACGCACGTGTATTTGTGTATGGTACTTCAAGTGCTGAGAAGATATTAAAACACATCCTGATTTGAAATAATTGCGCAGAAACTTTAATTTGCTTCAAGTTCAAATAGGTTCGTTTCTTGATATTTAAATAAGCATGACTCTTAAATCTGTTATTTAACATGAAAAAATACCCAGTCTTAAGAAGTTTTTACCTCTGTGTCATAGAAGATGCACCTTCCATCGTATGTACCTATGACTGCGTATTTGCCATTCTGACAGAAGTTGGCAGCTGTAATCAATTTTGTCTGCCCATCTACTTCATTCCATAATGCCACTTTTTTGTCAGGAATGTTCCAGAGTCGGAGTTTCCCATCCAATGAACCACTTAAGAAGTACCTGTCATCCTGAGAGGACACACTACATTAATCTCCACTTGTGCTATGAGTATGCCCTAATTTCCTTAAAACCTTCCCGCCCGACTTCCAAACAGCATCTCTCCAGAATCTTCCAAGTAAGAACTCTCAGGTGAGTTGATTATAACCTTTAAAGCAGCTGAAAAGACAATGTTAAAATTACTGGTAAATAAGAGTTCAATTTCTTACAGATTTTTGACAAGATAACACACTTGTAGTGTGTATATCTCAAGTGAGAAAATTGTTCACTTACCACACTTACTTTTTACTCTCTCAAGTTAGAAAAACATTAACCTTGTCAGCAGTTGAAAGCTCCTTTCAGAGTTCCTCATACACCTACCAGTTGTGTATGTTCACAGAACACTGAAAAATGCTTTTCCTCTACTTGAATTTTATATTAGGAAGCTTTATTACAGGACTGTGTGGGGGTTTTTTTAAATCATAAAATAAGATAGGTTGGGAAAGGATCTTTGGAGGTTTTTGGTCCACCTCCCTTGCTCATAGCAAAGACAGCCTCAACAGTTTGATCAGACTGTAAAGGGTTATATCCTGTTAAGCTTTAAACATCCTCAAGGATTCCGTGGTCTCTGGACAATCTGATTAACTCCATTATTGCTTCCCCCCCCCCCCCCCGCTATTTAACTACAATATCCCTCATTGTGAAAAGTCAGAATTTCCAAAGTTACTCAAAACTATACCAGCTATGATGTTATAGCCAATAGACAACTCACTTTCCACATCATGCCTACAAACAGTTAAACCAAATGGACACTGCAAGTAAAGTTTAGTGAAGACGAACACTTTTAAGTTCCAGAATATTATCCAGTAGCCGTATCTTTAAAGCACACACGCTCTATTATTCAACAATTATTATTTACTTGAAAATAAAGGGGAAAGAACTCTTGTAATATCAAGTTCTGCCTCTCTAGAAGAAAGAAGGCGATTACACTTACCCTTGGATGGAATGCTATAGCAGTGACAAAGTCTATATGCTGGAAACAGCAAAGACATTCTCTTCTTGATATGTGCCATAATCTGACAGTTTTGTCCATAGAAGAAGAAAGCAGGAAGTAATTCTGTGAAACAAGAGAGTTCCATGGTTATTAACAGACAGAAAAGTAACAGAAAATACAAAAGCAATCTGATTGGTAAAGCCTTACCAATTTCTTTGTTGACATGAAATTCCTAATTTTATCCTTTCAGATAAAATGTTTTATCCAAATTATCATTACTGATCGGTGCTTTCCTTAAGACCAGTACACTGATGTTCAGACAGAGAAAATTTTCTGGAAGAATGTCAATGGAAATGAATACTTGGAAAGTAGTTAAAGCATTCAGAGAAGACACAGCACAACAGGCTTCAGAGAAGGAGTGACAGTCTCTCCTGCCTAAGATCCTTCAGCCAGACTGTGTTCTTAAAACTATAACTGTATTCCAATGAGGAGAATTAACTGAATAAGCTTTATGTGAAAAATTTTCAAAGTTAAGCATAAGGTAATTGTCAGGTAATTCTCTTATATTAAGATACAGGTATATATTCAGCAACTTTAGAATCTATGCACTTTGCCAAAAACCCCAAAAAACACACCAGTGAAGCATACTAAAGACAGGAGCGGTAACACCATAAATCAGAAATCACACAGCTCAAAGGAAATTCCTCCAACTCTAAACAATTTAACTTCACTACTGAATACACAATTGTAATTGTTACTAGCTTAATTTTTTTAAGACAAGTTTGAACGATACAAGCCCAAGAGATTTGTTCATTTTATCCCAACTATCTCAGCTGGAGTAAGCTCTCTACAAATATTTTCTCTTAACTTCAGTGATTGTTTCATATTGTTTAGTTGTATGGTTCCAATGGCAATTGACAAAAGAAAACAATGAAAACAAGAGAACTGTCTGTATTAAGGTGCTTACTTTAGACCAGGAAAGATCAAGAAGATCTGCTGTATGTCCTTTGTATTTGCAAAATGGTCGTTGACGAAATGGGGCGTTTTTATCATCTGGGTCTTCATCAACTCCACTGCAAATCTATCAGAGAAATGTATAGAAACATCACAAAATGTTAGCTGGAAAAATGAATAATCAAGCAATTACTGCTTAGAAAAAGTACAGGGCCAATAACAATTTGAAGAGTAACTCTTATGACTCTACAATAAACCACCAAAGTAAATTTAAAGTACAATGGGCTACAAAACATCATCTTGAAATTCTAAAATTGCAAAGCTCTGCATTTTCCATCCACATAGCTTTTATTCAATGGGATAAACTTGACAGCAATTTAAGCAAATGTCTAAAGATAAGTTTTTGGAACAAAGTATATCAACCTTGAAAACTGTATTCCAATTTAGAACATAAACTGTGAGTTAGTTTCCATGTTTCTAGCCTGCATCAAGAATAACAACTTCCTAATAAGAGACTCTTTCAGAATAAACAGGTACAAAGTAACAATAATAATAAAACCACCACTCTAGAAGTACCTATACAAAACCTCTTCAGCAAAAATACAGTCAAAACAACATTCCTAGTATGTGTGACTAAGCAAGTTTATTCACTTAACTATGGTTAAAAAAAAAAAGATTCTTGCCCTCCCCTCATCTCCCCCCTCCCAAAACAGTGCACATTAAATAACGCTACTGCCAAAATCTTTGCTTAAACCCCGATTTTTGTCATCTGTTTCTTACACTACTGGAAACCAAACCCAGAAAAAACCCTAACCTTAACTACATTAACTTTAATGGCAAGTTTACTAAAGTATCTGAACACTCTACAAGTAAGAGTGTCTTAATACTTCTCGTCAGTCATGTTCCATTTTATTCTACACAGATGTGAAAAATTTAAATATGTCAGGTTTTATTATGCGTCTGACTAATCACTGTTCAGTTTGGCCTTCCTCAGAAACGGCATCAAGTCAGATGTTGACCATAAGTAATGCTCTGAGGCAAAACCTCTAAGACAGGAAATTCAACAATGTAGATTTTTTGTTCCCCTTTAGCATTTCACTCAGAAATTTACTCTGGCAGAAGGCCCCAGCAAAGCTATGCATATTTTGTAATACATTAAGTTTAGTGATGTACTTTCCTGCTTGTACCCTGTAGGCATGGGATATCAGTATTTGACTGAAGATGTCTATTGATAAGACAGTTTGTCTATGCCTCAAAGACACAAGCCAAGAACTCTTTAATGTGTGCCTGGATAAAGCAACAACAAAGATATGGCATTACAGAACAATGTAAGCCCCCCACCTCTTCCCCCCCAGTATCTAGTGTACGTACCCCTGCGTCGGTATCAGACTTTGAAGAATTCAGACTCTCTTGAGATGGGGAGGGAGAAACACGGCCTAGAAAACAGGCAGAAGCACCATGGTCAACTTTAAGCTCCCAAATAACTAGAATTTCTAGTGTTTTAGAGCTCAAGCAACGCATAGAAAGATACCTTCCGTGTTGTACTTCATTCGCATGTTATTGAAATAGTCAAAAGCATTCTTTAAAACCCATATCCTTACTACGTTGTCCTGTCCTGCAGATGCAAGTAAACGACCACAGTGTGAAAATTTCATTGTCCAAACTGCACCCTGTCAAAACAAAAACATCATTGTTGAAGTTACATAAAGTGCTTTTTTCAATACCAAAAAGCCTTTCTATAATGTCAACTGACAAGATTTAGTACATACACAAGATACCACAAGTACAATAAAGTGTAGATCAAACAGTGAAAAGTAATTGTCGAGACTGGTGGATTGTGGAACATTCTTGCAAAAACGTTTGAAAGAAACAGCCCACAGGGCACATTACTGTAGGACTAGAGGAGTTAAGGGAGCTCAGCACTACCACAGCATCCTACGTGAAACTGGCACAGTTAGTAACAGTCAGCCAGCCAGCGTTCCGTGGGACTTATAACCTGCTATTTGATTTGTACATCTGGCAAGTATTTGTAGCTGCACTTGAAGTTCGCGCAAGCTGTGCTAACATCTTTATTTTCTTTCTTTTTAAGTAAAAATTCTGGTTGGTAACATCAATTCCAGCAACCAAAATGAGTACTACAAAGATTTGTTAAATCCAGATTTGGCATGGGGATTTTACAAAGTCTGTGGAGACAACAGTTTTCTCCACTGCAAAGTCTGAAGAGTCAGCAGTCAATAAAAAACAACAGTACCACACTAGCAATATTCCACTTCTTCCTGTTATTTAACAAACAGCCATTAGGCATTTGAATCCACCAACCTTTTAGGATGCTTTTGGGGATTTTCTAGGTTTAAAGAAGTCAAATACCGGCATGATGGAAACTACCACAGATAGATTACCGGTAGGACTGGAAACTTTAGTTGTGGATGACAAGCTAGCAATCTCCAGTCACCAAACTGATTGCTGTAGGTCATTATCCTTAGCCTAACACTTGAAGATGGGGTACCCCATTTCAATTGTCAGACAGTTGCTGTCTGCAGTAGAAACTGGAAAGACAGGAATACTAGAACGTATTTCAGACTCTGAAGGGCAGCATGCACACTTCCAACAGTGATGAATAGGTAGTTTTTCAGCCTCACTCTCCACAGGCACCTCTGCAAATACCGTAATTCCAGTCTCTCCCCTCCTTATCATTCTGATTCATATACCTTATTAATCTCTCCCCATTTTTGCCTCCAAAACCTATCTAGCATTTCTGTTCAATACTTGTGTTCATGCCTCTAATAGGCAGACTAGTTTATTTGCTTGCTACTCTGTGTTCAGTTCTCGTAGTGAAACATAGCCTATTTCAGTATAAATTTGTAACTGCAGGAACCAAGAAACCAAGTACCACTCGATACCAAAACTCTTCAAGGAAAAGCTCTGGATAATCCCTGAAGCTTGAGTACCTACAGACTCTTTTACCCCTGAAGAACTGTTAAATTTTAATTTCTTGCCAGAATATTATTTTCAGAATGAAACTGCTCTTTAAAAAGAATAAACCTGACAGTCATTTTTGAATATCACCAAGTAGATGAAAACAAAAAGTTGGATTGCAGGCTAAACAGGTTCAGCAAAACCACAGATTAAATTTGAGACCTACCATATGCTCTCCACTGAGATCCTGAACAACTTTAATTTGCTCAAAATCGTAAGGTCCCTTGAAGCCATGTGCTGCTTTGAACTTAACTGGTCTTGTATATGGCATCCCTTCATCATCACTGGAAGACGGATCATCTTGATCTGTATGGAAAACTAAGAGGAACACAAATTCAGCTGTACATATAGCAGCACACATTTTATTTATTAGTAAGCATTTGCCAGTACTTTTTGGTAGCAGACTAGTCTTGAATTAGCAAGTTTTTATAGGCAATTTTAAGATCTTAAAGCAAAAGAAGAGAACTGTTGCATTAAGTTCTAAAAACACATCTATGCTAATTTTAGGTTGCAGTGAATCCAAACACTGTACACTCAGAATAAGAACTGCTATCCATTTTTGTTCTGTCCCTTTCTTTCTATTGGGTCTTTAGCAGATCCTGCACTAATGACTTACGTCAGTTTAATGTGTACTGAAAATTGTTGTATTGGTTTCCTCAGACTGAATACACTGAAATGGTCCAGTGATTTGTCCACAAAGCCTCAGAATTGCAAAAGAGCTGGGGCAAACGGCCAGTGGCAACGTAAGATGCTAAACTGCAGCTGTTCTAGTAAAGTGCAGCAGTTCTATGGTGCTTATCTCAGGCTGTGGATAGACTGGCTTACTGCAGTAGTAGAAGTCTGTCTGAAGGAAACACTGATGAAACAGGAAGGGGAGAATTTAGTTGCAGTCGGGAAATCTTCTAACAGGAGATCAAGCTATATGAGAATTCTGCTAGAGGCACTGGTTGTCAGAAAACAATCTGATTTTATTAAATTTCTACCTTTTCTGGAATAAATTCCCAAATAAGTTTACATTTTGATATCCAGACAGCTTTCTAACAGCACAACAAAACCTATAGTATTCAACTGGTTTAGCTGAAAAAGTCTCTCAACTACTATTTTACAAGAATTCATCCTTGTAACTGCTAGTCTTAAAATGCCTACCAAACTTCAAGCTTTAACTCTAAAAAGCCACATCATCACCTGTACAGTGGCAGAATACAGCAGTATATGTCCCTCAGCCAGCTTTGATTCCTAGAAGCCCGAGGATAAACAGACTATCCTATTAAAACTATATATGTATGTATAAAATGAAAAAAGTGTCACCTACCTTCATCCCGAACACTCTTAACTTTATTTACAGCACGTTCACCATATTCTTCAGCAAGGTGCTTTGCTCGCTTTACAGATTTGCCAAGGAACTTTTTCAGCTGGGTCCTTAAAAAGCAAGGGCAGTTTTTCAACACACAACACCGGCAAAGTCTCATTTTTCACTATTATGAATCAAAAGTTTTGATTTGAAATACACTATTATCTCTTTCCATTACAGCTTCTTAAAATAAGCATTTAATTTGCCAGCAGTTGTGTAATCTTCAGTTCAACTGCAGAGCAATGGGCTTATCCAAATTCAGGTGTCGCTTGTACTTAAAAGATACTTGTTCAGAAGTCAGAAGGGGAGCTTCAGCTTAGAAAACCAAAATCTGTCTTTTCTTTGTAGGGACGTGAAACAGTATCTTACGTTTTTTGTTTTAACCTCCCTCCATCAGAATCTGTTTGCTGTGTCTGCATTTTGTCTTCATCGTCAGACTGTGCTGCATCATTACTAGGAAATAGAGAAGTGATTGTTTAATATGAAACC
Source organism: Falco rusticolus (assembly GCF_015220075.1). Classification (NCBI taxonomy): domain Eukaryota; kingdom Metazoa; phylum Chordata; class Aves; order Falconiformes; family Falconidae; genus Falco; species Falco rusticolus. The sequence goes on along the minus strand of NC_051200.1, from coordinate 14,338,288 downwards.
ATAATGAATCTAAATTGACTGTAAAATCATTAAAGTAGGATCTGCACTTTAGGATCCCTCTTTATTCCTTCATGCAACACAGTGGAAAACCATGGATGTGATGTTAATCAGGTAACAGAACAGATCTTTCAATTCTTAGGCACCTTGGATACTAAAACTGTATACACTGTCCAAATGCCAAAGATACATTACTCCCTTCCACAAATTTCAAACCTAAGTTTACTGTGACACTGTGAAAGCTAAGACCAGACAAAATATATTACATTACTAGAACTGGTAACATGCCACCTTGTTCTCATACTTTGCTTTCCATAGATCAAATTAGTAGTAGTTAATTTTGAAACAGAAGTTTGCACGCAGAAGAGTATAGTTCTACAGAAGTGAGCTTCTCAGTGCTAATATAGCAATGCAAAAAACCTAAAAATTGTTTGATGTATAAATTCATATAAACCTAGGCCTTTAAAAAAAAAACCTAGACTGACACAATTTCCTGATCACTAAGATACTGTATTTTTCTATCAAAGTTTACATACTCAGTTTTACATGTTAGAAGGACCTAAAGCTCTGTTGAGAAGAGGAAAACCTCAAAGTAGTCAGCTATACTGATGATGACAAATCTTCAAAGGACCAAAGCCTACTAAATCAAACCCTGAAAAAGCTACAGGAGGTGGCAGCATGAACACCATACAGTGCTTGCACATAAACTGTGTTTAATTCAGTATAGAAATGACACTTAGTGCCTCAAGCGCTAACTGCAGTTCAGCTGGATTTTCAGACATAATTGCCTGTAAATTTCCAGCAATACCATCAACTTTTAGTCAACTTAAAAGAATTAAATAAACAGTCTTGTTCATAGACAACTGGGAATTACCACTCAAATTAGTCAGAGACAGATGGACCGGGACTCTCTTTACTTGCATAAGAGCAGCCTCCACATATGCAAAACTACAAGAGCAACAGTGTGATAAAAGGCTGAAAGCTATCATCATTCATACCTGACATATTCTTTAGTTCTCCTCATGATATGCAAAGTCAGGGGATTAATGCCTGTTGGCAACTTTTCTTCTGCCAAACTCAGGGGTATTTCTTCACCTGTATCAAGGTTTTTTATCATTACACTTGCTAGAATTTCCTATGGAAAAAGTAAGATGTGAAATCAAGATGACTTGATTAGACTCCAAAACCTAAAGCAAAACAGAAATCATCTGATCTTACAGATTATTTATCTTAATGGGAAATTCTGTAGCTCCCTATATATTTATTTTACAAAGACTAAGTTTATGTTAAAATTGCCTTTAGTGTGTTAGTGCAAACATTATCAACCACTATACATAAATGAACAATTACGCATCATCACAAGCTTCAATTTCATAAATCAGAAAGGCAGCTATACAGACATCAGCCACTGCCTGACACCGTCTATGCTAACATCAAACATATTATGTAATTAAGACATCAAAGTCTTCCCCTTTGAGATATTCTAACAGCTGTTCTTCAGGTTTAGTCAAAGACAACCTTTACTTACAGAGAAAAGCATTTACACCTAACTAGTACTACACAAAGGAAAAGGGCTTTTTTTTGGAGCATCTCATGAACACATACATCTGTTCAGCAATAGTTAAAAAAGATAAAGACAAATGAAAATGGGCAGCAGTCCAGTAACATTATCAGGATTAAGCAAAGTTACTAACTGAAGAAAATATTTAATATGAGGAAAAATCATTCTCCTGTTGCTGACTCCTTCCCCCTTTAGATGCATGACAAAACGCCAAGTTTGCTGGTGTTTCCTCACATGAAATCTTGTAATGTGTCTGCATAGCTACAAACACAAACTCATAGCATTCTAGATCGCTTACAGCTCACACTTTCAAATGCTAATACCACATATGACTCGGGGACCACAAAGTGCTCAGGTGGAGAAAGCCACCACACCATCACTGCTATTTGCATCCCTGGTCGCAGCAGGTAGTGGTTTAGAGTACAAGGAGTGACATGTGACTACTCTAATTCATTCAACAGACTGGAAAAGCAACCAGAAGAAGGTGCTATGTACAGATCACATTCATTAATACCTCATCTGTGAGTTCTCTTCCAGAGTTAGACCTGGGTCTTTGTGGTCCAAGTACTTCATTTGTTGTTTGGCCATCAGCTGCTTTCCCATTTTCCTGAAATTTTGCAGGTATAGAATACATTATCTCCACTGTGACATTAAAGTAACAGAAAATGTTAAGGTTATTGAACTTTTGAACCTAGTAATTGAACAGTTTCCCAATACCTGTGCAGTGACTATTTTATCTCCACTAGTTGCGCTTGCCAAATCCAAAGAAGGCTGAGAATCTTTGGGCACACCTTCTGTCACTGTACTTGGAGTTAAAAGACCACCAGCTGAGAAGTTCTCTCGAGAAACTGAAGAGAGACTCATATTAGAAAGAACGTCACACTTGCCATAGATAGGCTACAGATTGTTAAGAATCCTAACATCACAGTGCCAGTCCTGAACATCCTTTCTGACAAGTTTGATTTTTTTTAAACATCAACTGTCACCAATCTGCCTTATCAATTATGTATTTAATATATAGTTGGAGGCACAGGCATGATTTCACCCCTAGTCCTCTTAAGTTTTATTAACAGTTTGGGGTTTTTTTTAGTCATTTCCCTAGTAACCCAAGACTACTCATTTTCATGAGATCTCAGTCTACATCTTGACTTTTATTTCTATGCAAATACAGATTGCACACATTTTATTTAAAGCGTGTAACTTTTTTAGTTTCTGCATTGATAAGGCAACTTCTTGCTACAGAAGTAGCTATTTTGGTAGGAAGTGTTAGTTTACAACAAAGTCTATGAATTAGGAACACTTGTAATGCAAAAGGGTATTTCTCCACTGTAAGAAGTTAAGATTGTGGAAAAATGTTTTTGCTCGTTTACAGATGAACTAAAATCACAGGACCGAATGACTCTTCACTCAAACCACAAAAATAGTAACCATGTAGATAAATAAGCCTATCTAAAATAGCAATACTGCCTTCTAAACCAGGTTTTTGCACTTCAAAATCCAGTTCGCTCTTCTTCTTCCGGGGTGGTGGAGCTGGCCTTGCAGGTGGTGGTGGTCTTGGAGGAGGAACATTTGTTGGAGGTGGTGGCCGTGCTGGGACAGGCTTCTTTGTGCTAGCAACTATATCAGGTTCCACAGTAAGCTGCCTTGGCGGTTTTGCTGGAGGCATTTCTTCTGTTGTAGAAAGGTCTTTGGTAGATAAATCTGAAGCCACCTGTTCTAAAGTATTTGCCTCTTTCTTGTCTGTTATGTCCTCAGTTTTTGATGTTTCTTCTTGGGCTTCAGTTTCACCCATTTTATGGTCAGTTGCATTTGTTTCTTTTGTTAGTTTATGAGTTTCCTGTTGCTTAGGAGTAAACAAAAGCTTCCCAGACTCCAATTCAGTGTCCTTACACACACTCTGATATACCGGTTCTCTAGCATCTTCTTGTAATGGTATTTTAGCAGCTAATACTTCTGGAATACTACTAACAATACCCGCTCCAGAAATCCAAACATTTGCATCTGAAGTTGGAACAGTCAGTTCTTCTCCTCTAGAAGCTAAAGAATCATCATCTAGTTGTTGGGCCTTCTGGCTTTCTTCTATAATACTGTCAATAATCTTAAGAAACAAAACCAAACCATTCTATTGTCAAAAATAGCAGGCATTTCAAGGGTACATTTACCAGTCAGTCCGTACAACGTCTACAAGAACTCTTCCATTGAAGAGTTGTTTTAAATACAAAATATGTTCTTTTAAAAAATCCTGAAGACCAGAACCTACATGCAGAAACAGCTATTTCCTGAAGATGAAAACTAAAGAGATAACAAAGTGACTAATTCCCATTCCTCTTTAATATACTTTAAGAGAAAGTTAGCAAACAAAAGCTGTCTTCTCTTCAGACGCCTCATGCACTGCTAAATATGATCCTGTAAGTTACACAAATAATTAAACACTGGTGAATTCTACATGTGTTTTTAGAACGCTTGGTTTGATTTTTACCCTTTAGATGAACGTTCTTACTAAGATCAATGACAATTTCTAATCTATTTAGTTTCAGGATAAAGGCTGATCATTAAATTATTTAATATTTCCAGTGTGATGCTGGAAGCACAAAGCCGTATTTAACTAACCTCTTTTGAATCATCTTGTTTCATTTCTTGTACAAAGGTTTCATTTCCAGCTTTGTGTAATTTGCTATCCATATCCTATGGGAAAAAAAGGTATGATGGTAGTAAGTTCTTCAGTAAGATGATCTAACAAAAATATAGCTACAACAAATTAAATAGCATAAAGAACAAGCATTCCGCTACATTTTCAGATGTTATTGCTGCCAGACAGATGTTTAAACACCAATTCACAGTACAAACAAGCATTTCACACCACCCACCATACACAGAAAGCCTGTATACCAATAAGCAAAAAAGGCAGTTATTTTTAAGTGGTTTCAACCTCAACTAAAATAAAATTGAAGGTAGCATGAAGTTTAGAGAAGCATACATGTTTAATAACCTGCAGCAAAGAAAATCTGTATTTTTTTCTTTATCAGGCTGTGGGAAAGGGTGCAAGAATCATATTATCACCACATAATAGAAGCTTCCTTAGAAATTTCCGGGTTGAATCAGACAGTTCTATCAAGAGGCCACAAATATGCTTTTGAGGATCTGACACCGATTATTCCATTCTACAATTACTCCTAGTGCACATTGTCTATTTTTGCTATCTTCATGCAGATCCTTCCAAAACCTAAATAAACTGCAGCAGAACAATGAAATGACTGGACTTAAGCAAAAACCAAAAACATTTTCAGAACATTTGGATGAAAGGCTGCATGAATATTCAAAGCTGGGTATACAATTTATTCTTTATATATTTATAATCAAATACCAGGATATCATACTACCGATGCAAAGTCAGCTTGAAGTATAGTTGAGATGTGCAAACAGCATCACTTTGACATATCCTACCAAAGACTTAATAAAAGCAATTCACTAAAGGTGGCCTCATGCACCAAAATAACATAGTAATTCTTCGTAATAGTTTTCAGTTGTATTTACTTTTTTTTTTAAAAAAAATAATTAAATAAATCCTACTTAAGATAGGCAGCCTTAGGAATAGTAGAATTAGATCACACTTTGGGCACGTTAAGTATGGCTATTCTATAGAAACTCTTAAAACAGAATTGAAAATATTCTATTTGTGAGTGAACGCATCCATCAATTCCTGGAAAAACTTAGGTTCAGAAAAGCAAGTAGTTTATACCATAGAAGGATATTGCTTTAACCAGAAACTTGTTTTAACCTCAGCTAACGTGGTCTAGCGGGAACTTCTTCATGCATCTTCCATTGTACATGAATCATTAGAAATGTAGAATGGTTTGGGTTGGAGGAGACCTTTAAAGATCATCTAGTCCGTCCCCCCACAATAAGCAGGGACATCTTCAAAAAGATCAAGTTGCTCAGAGCCCCATCCAGCCCGACCTCAAATGTTCCCAGGGATGTGGCATCTACCACCTCTCTGGGCAAACTCATCATAAAAAATTTCTTCTTTATCTCTCGTCTAAATCTACTCTCTTTTAGTTTAAAACCATTACCCTTTGGTCCTATCGCAGCAGGCCTTACTAAAGAGTTTGTCCCCATCTTTCTTACAAGCCCCCTTTAAGTACTGAAAGGGCACAAGATCGCATTGCCTGTAAGCATATACGTCAGGAATATCTGAAGGGGAATTTGATAAAAACCTTGACATTGGAAGGGACCTTTGAAGATTCCGTAGTTCTCAAAGCAGAGCAAACTACAGCAGGTTGTTCAGAGATGTGTCCAGTCAGGTTCTGACTATATCCAAGGATGGAGACTGCACATCATCTCCATGCAACTTATTCCACTCCGACCTTCCTGGCACAGTCTACTTGGTAACCTAAGCTGCAGATAAAAGCCTGATTTGTCTCACAAAAGAGGAAAAACTTCTCACAAATGACTTGAAGAATTTAGTTGCCTGGCTTAAAACATGAAGGAAAAAAACCCCCACATTTATCAACTGATTCCCTGAGTTGAGATACAGAACTGCTGTTCTACTCCTCCTTTCTGTCTACAGATATGCAACTCTATTCCGTTGAAGTCAGCAGGGCTCAAGTGCCTCCCCACAACATTAAATCCCCCAAAGGCTGTTACCATTATAAACTCTTTTTGTTAGGCTATTAATTTAATTCCACTTATACAGCTTTGGATATGCACAAGATACCTATTAAACAGGTATTTTAAAAGACCTCCCCATATTTTTTGGACCTTGACAAGATTTAGACCGACAGTCTGGTACAGATTATCTAAGGCATTTCTCCTTGGACTTTTCCTTAGACAGCTAGTCAAACAGAATCTTCATAGCATACTAATATATTATGTGTGAAAAAACCACACAACTCTTGTAGACATCCATCTTTGAGAGTTCTGACCCCAAGAAATGGCATATCATGCAGAGACAGCTACAATTACAGAAAAATTCTTCCGCCCTCTCCACTCCCTCACCCTCCTTCCACAAAGTGTTTCTAAGCTAATGCAAGTTCTACTTTGCTTTATCACTAAAATCTATCTTCAAAGGCATGACGACTTAAATACTTCAGTGTAATCAGTGTCTACAGAAGCTCATTATATTAATTTATAATTTTGTTGACATTAAACTCACACACCTGTTAAACTTTGGACTTGGGAAATATTTCTTACCTGTTCCAAGACAAACTATACCATTAGTCACACATTCACTGAAATGATATGGTACCAAGCAGAGAAACAACTTTTTTCCACACTCAGAAACTTAGCTTTGAACAAGTGACTTAGGAAGACCTTGAACAAGGGAGTTAGAAAGATACTTAAAAAGATAAAAACCCCCTATATTTCTTGAAAGACTTACACATGTAATACTTAATCGTTAAAAGGACATTAAACAGAACACAAAATAGGGGATAAGGCTCTGTTCCGTAAGAGGTGCCTTAAGATATGGTATCATAGCAAAAAGATGACTGATTCAGAGCAGAGTACTGCTGACAAATCAGAAACACTATTTTCACTACAACTTCCCAACACTCTGCAGACAAAACGTCAAGCCTTCTTTCCTCTACGTAAAAGTGTTGCATAGCATCACCTTTGGCCCTTCTGAGAGCAGGAAAAGAGTGTTATTTGTGCAAGGTTCCAACTCCTCACCTATTTAACGTGTGCCAGATTCAGCCCCACTGTCACTATGCACAGATGCAGCATACCAATTACCTGCGTGGGAAGCGGCAACGCTGTCTCATTAAGCTAAATATAGTGTTTTATCTTCACACAGCCTAGAGGGGAGGCTTTTGAAGTACAAACACTGAAATTTTTCTTATTTTGAAGACAGAAGAGAGCAAAGTCAACTATTTTGTATAAATCAAGACGAAAAAACAAGTGCTGCAGAGACTTGCTTATTACTCACAGATCACTTGAAAGAGGGTCGTCCAGTAATTAAGTACAGCTCAATTAAACCACACATACACATTTCAGAATAAAATTAGCTTCAAGATATGTTAACATACCCTAAATAAAAGTAAAGTTGAAACTTCAAGAGACTTAAGCACAATTGCTACCTACAACAAGGGAAAGCCTGTAATTTCCTGTCTGTGTAAACGTTAGGGCTACTGTAGCACACCTACTTTAGGTAGAAATGCTCAACTCTGTGTTCATCAACAAGCATTTGATTCATTTTAAGAAGAAACTCACCTTTAATACGTGGGATCCAACTCTCGTTGGTGATCTGTTAGAAAGAGAAGACAGACTTAGAGCTCAAAGAAAAAAATACCATCTCTTTTGACAGTAAGCTTCATATTAAACAGTCCATAACACTGTTTTCCTTTACAGTGAATGTATACTTGATACTTTAGACAAGCAACAAAGTGAATGTTTCTCATACCACTCTTTTACATAAAAGGCTTCAAATAGACTTAAGTGCCCAACTGTCTACAATGCAGAGACCCGCAGCTTCTACAATCCCTGAAAAATTTCTCAGCAGAATCTTCTCAAAATCATATTTCTATCACGCTGTCCTGGTTTCTAATAAACTGATACCATTCCAAGTACACATTTGACAGCATTGTGCATTACAGAGAATTTAAAATTAGCATGTACAGGGAGCACAGAGTGGACATCAAAGAAAGCAAAACTCTCAGAAAGCAGAAGTACAAATGCTCTAGTAGCCTGCAAATCAAATGCCCGAAGAGACAACACTACCATAGCCACTCTGCCCTTCAGACTCTCTAGCAGATGTAAGGTCTTGTTCCTAATCATCATGCTCAGTGTAAGTATTTACATTACAACAGGATGGAACTACTTCTGCACTATTTTCCAAAATAGATACTCTGAAACAGTGAACTTGCATTAGCATTCACTCACACACAACCTCTCATTTCACTAATTACATGAAAGAACAAGGTATCTTAGGGGAATGGTATCAAATAATTACTTCTCCTCAGGTCACCACTCAATCAGTGAACAGTCAAATCTTAATATATCCGGAACTTACACTTTCCACAAGACTTTCCGAACTCCACAATATATTTAAATAGTTAATTGCACTGTCTACTCTGATTACAAGATCTTACTCATTAAGTAAGTTCTTAATAATAAGTTGAAAGGTTGGGCCAGATGACGTTTTTAAGTTCCTTCTGAACTGGGCTGTTCCACGATTCTACTAGTTTGTCAGTCACAAGTAGAGACCAAGTTACAGATGACTTCCTTGAAAGCTTACTATCAAATGATCTGCAACCTGGATTGTACAAGCATCCGAGCTGGCCACCAAGGTCAGTGACACTTGACAGGTTTGAGTATCATCTTGTATCAAGCAATACAGACAGATACAGAGATCTCTTGTCTAATTTGCCCCTCCTGCCTCCAAAGTGATGGTTTCAAGAGACAATACCCTCTGAAAAAGAGAACTCTTTATAATTAATTTTTAAGAACTGCAGTTTTTCTCTTTACTGTCTGAAAGCATTTAATCACAAAAAGAAAAGGTCACATTTATACAGCAGGGTTAAGTAAACAAGAAACTACAGTGGATTGGTATATAAAGACTATGTAATTTCTAACTAATTTAACAACTTAAACCTAGATACTTCTGTCAGATATTGACATTTAAGATACGCAATATCTGTAACACTGTTTTGAGGCATAATCCTCCTAGAAGGCAATAACTCCAATGGGAAAAAAAAAAAAAAAAAAAGCAAAATCAGTGTTTTGACCTAAAAAACAAACACATCTTTTGTCTCCCAAAACATACTGCCAGGAAAGGCCACTGCCTGTGTTGAATTTCCGGTTACTGAAACATTTTCAGTTCCACTGTCAACTCCTGGAATTCCTTAGAAAGAGTGGCAGAAACACATGTCCGATCATTAAATCCACAAGATTACTTTAACAATAAAATATATTTATAATTACAACATTAATGCTTAGACTTCAGCACAGGGTCCTATTGTACAAGGCACTGCTTAGACTTTACAACCTCAATAAAATGCAGATCCCTTAACTGCAAATAGATACTTTGGGTTTCTATTGTGACACTTCCCACCAACTAGCATGTCACTTCTGGTACAGGCAAATCATTCCTCCACTGGTAACACAAAATATGAGGTTCAAAAGACATTGCTACCCTTTTCAAGACTTCTTTAGCTAATTAGTTTTGAGAAAAATCTGCACTCAGACTAAAACAGGTGTTATTTCCCACTGTCCTGCTTTACTCACCTTGGGGAAAAGCTGCGGAAGCGATAAAGGTTACAGAGCTAGCAGGTACAGAATAAAACAGAGCTGATATCTATGTGAGCTATATTGAGCTATCTTAAACATTAAGGTGAAGCTTTATCATTGAAATTACATGCTTTTAAAACACTGCAAAGCTTCCACAACTATTTGGCCTTAACATCACTTTCAGGTCAGTTTATACTATAGCCAAATGAGTTTAGTAGTTTGCCTGAGATTGTTTGAGCTATGTGTTTGTAAGCACCACTGCTCCCTTAGTTGTGATGAGTTGCTGCTTACGTGCTATTACATTTATAAAGACAAGTCAGCCACAGAGCGAGTATGATAATTGAAATCTCTTGTAGCTCAGCATTACTCTGGAATGGTCTTGCCCTTCCAACCACCTGAAGTTACCAGCTTTCTCAATTCCCCACTTTTACTTTAAGGCCACTAGTTTTACAGATGCAGTATCTGAAATGCTTGCATTTTTTAAGTAGTATATATAGTGGAAAAAGTGCCTGAAAAGATTTGTGTAAAGATCAATCCAATGATCAAATACTGATTTTTGCTTTGAAAGGTCTGTAGCTTTACAGGGTTATCAGGCAGAACACAAAGACTGGCATATTCCACAGAAAACATAAGGCAAAAAAATTATTGTCTAGTACAATTTTTTTAGTCAACAGTGGGATTTAAAAATTGATGCAAATATATATATCTTGTAGATTGCATTTCAGAAAAAGTATTTCTAACCTAAGTTTTCTTAAGTGAAACCACTGTAACACCAGTTTAACAAAGGAGAGGTTCAAGGTTATCTACAAAGATTAAACAAAATTCAAAGAAAAACCCAATTTCACCTGCATAAATATAAAAAGATGCCTGATAAATCTGAAAGTCAAATAAAGTCATGAAGAACTTTTTGGTTTTATTTATTCAGCTGTCAAATGCATCCTCATACTGACCAGACTATAGGAAGCTGCCATTCCCATTATCAGGTAACTCCAGCCTGGCACCTATTTGAACTAAGCTTCACATTTTCAACACGTTAAGTCTTGTGACAGAAAAAAACGCAAAACCTTTTAGACCTTCAAAAAAAAACCACCCCAAACAAAAAACCCTGATATGAATGCCTGGCCTTGGCCAAATCCCAGAAGCACACTGCCTGCTTCCTGGGAGGATGTACATTGTTGCGAAGCAGGTGTGCTAACAGGCAGATGGAAAGAGGTTTAACTTGTATGCAGGGCAGCAGTACACTGTACAGAACATACAGGTTCAACAACGAGCCCGGTAACTGTATTTACTGCTGTCCTTCAGCCTGCAGAGGCACACAATGTTTTCTTCCCTCTAAACTACAGCTGGCCTGGAAGCTACAATTACTCTCCCTGCAGCTCTCACCTTCAAAACCACAAACATTCATTACTGCAATGCACTGTTTGGGCTGCCCTTGAAAAGCGTGTGGGAACTTGGGCTAACTCAGAACGCAGAAACTTGTCTGCAGTGCTGCAAGTCACTACAGCAATGTAACTAACACTTCACTCCATCTGTTTGCTGCCAAGATCAGGTCTGCATGTTGGCTAAAATACACGTGAACAAAAAAGTTGTAGTAAGCATGTCCCACATGTCAAGAGGACACAATTTAACATTATCTAGCTTCCTACATAGAGGAAAACCAGATTCCTCAGGAAAAGCATTAAAGCAACTTCAAAAAAAAAAAAAAAAAAAAAAAAAAAAAAAAGACAGGACTACTGAAGTTAGAATTCAAGAATTTAAATCAAAGTACCAGAGGATATGTCTCATTATCTACATCATCTCTTGAACCCAGTGCCCTTTGTTTGGTTTCTCATAACAATTTTTAGGGTACGAGTACACTAGGAACAAACTTGCCCCTTACTGTAGGCATATGATGTTCAAACTATTAGGTTTGACAGTTCTTAATTTCAGGAGTGAGTAGATGACTTTTCTTATAAATAAAATATAAGGGGGTCTGTCACCTGCCTGCATCCTAACAAGTGTGCTTCACTTTGTATTTTCCTTCCCTCAAAACTGACATCCTCCTTCATGGGGCAGTTCATGCCTCAATTTCAGAGTCTTTTTCCAAATCTCTTCCATGCCTATAGTCTTTTGAAAGCAGACTGACAGAGGTTAAATAAGGGCATCTTCTGTCACACTACTTCTCCCTCTCCACTCCTCTGACTACACAACAGATAGATGCCTTCACTGATCAGTCCACATCAGCAGCTACAGCATTTTTCTAGGGACTAGAAAAGCACATAGAAACAGACGTTGTTTGGGACCTAGTTATCTAACCGATCGACACTCTCCACACATGCTGTCAAATGTAGAATTGCACATAAAAGGCAAGTTCTACAGAAGTGAAGCATATAGGCCTGGACACAGGGGATACAGTAGTCTCCAAACATCTGGTTTAAACACACTTCACCTTAGGGAAGCCATCAACCCAGGAGAGCTATCTCTGTGCACTATCATCTGAAGGAAACATTTTGTAACAAGTTCTGCAATTTTTGCTAATTAATTCCTAAAGAGCACCAGTTATATATGTACGTGAGGATGCAGATATAGTGGTTTCCTTGAGAGGGGCTTAAGCATCAGTACTTACTGACTTACAGTGGGAAGCGGGAGCTTACATTGAACTTAAAAATTCCATTCTTGCACATCATGAGACAATAAAACAAGCCTAGCAAAGAAGTCAGCATGTTTATGTACACGGTTGTCACCACTTTCGGAATTTCTATATCAGCAATTATTAAACTTCCCCAGCCAGGGCAGGCGGGAGGAAGCTACAAAACCCACATTTTTAATGAGAGCAAACACATCTAAACTGCCATGCTAAAAACTGGCTATAGCATATGCTGCCAAAAAAGATTCCCAAGTGTTTTTGCTGATCATCACAACACTGAACGCATGGGGAAACACTTCAAACTGCAGAGGGCAACATGCATTTGTTTTCAATTGCCCTTCCTCCCATAAGAAGGTTTTGATTTTTTTTTCCCATAGGTCCCAACTCAACATCACTACACATGCATGGGTCTCAAAACTACAATCTACAAGCTTGCTTCCAAGAAGTGTCCAATGTAAATGTGAAATTAGCTCTTAAGAAATCTCAAAGCTTATTTAAAGAAAACACTCTCCATGTTGTTAGTGCAGAATTGATGGCAGACTGAATTACAGATTCAGGCTCTGTATTGCAAACTAATCCCTCCGAGATCACCTCCTTACTTGACTCAAGCTGACAGAATTCTATTGACTTGAGTCAATGATGCATCTTTATGAGTTATGGAAAAGCAACAGAAAAATCAAAAGCATCTTCCACTTTAATTTCTAGTGAGTGACTTCATATTATCAAGTTCTACATAGATACAGGTGGTGGAAATCTTCAAGGTCAGGACATATGGCATTATCTGTATCGAATAAAAGGTAGGATGTGCAGCTGGGCCAGATTTAATGGCTCATTTCTACCAAAAGGCCTGGTCCCCCCTTCCTGCCTGTGGCTTCTCACTACACAAATTCCACACCATCACCCTCTCTTGTCCCAACTCTGCCAGGTTCCAGGTTGTGGTTTTTTTAATAGTATTTGCTGTTTCTAGTTTTCAGCTGTTGTCAATTACTCTGGGTTATGGGAACTGGTAGAACAGTTTGATGATCACTAGTGCCTGGGCAAGGTAAACAGCTGGAGGAAAACCTCATTTCAGCACAAGTGCTGTTAATTTGCCTTACCACATCTTGTGGAAGCATATGCCAAGATATGCTTTTCACCAGGCTATGTAAAAGGCTAAGTTCATAAAAGCTCTGATACAGGATATGTGCATGAGGAGAAAAGATCTAGTCTTTCCTTTGTTCTAGGCATCCAATGACCACTGACACACAGATTAAACCAAGCCCTTACTCAATTATTAAAGCTTCAAATGAATGGATCCCACAATCCATATCTTATTGCTCTTTGAACAAGCTACATGAAACCTCATCCTACAAGGTCAAACAACGGAGAGGTTTAGTCCAGGCTACATGAGGAACAGAACTGATGCAAGCCATAACCCGCTTAGCACGCAACCAGAAAGTTATATTTACAATTTTAAAAGCAGCAGCGTATTTGGCTAGCATCAACAATATGGTGACAGAGTTAGCGTTGAGGTAACAGCACTAGGAATCTACACGATAAAATTGTTACAACTTCGCTGCACAGAACCACACGCTAGCTAAATACAAGATGCATCGAAGCAACACCATTAAAACCAAATGACCGAGCACACCAGAAGTTTTTACACGCAGCGACAGTTAGCCTGTTGCTGAAGAAACTTGCTCTTTTTTTCCCCCCCCTCAGAAAATCTGTTACTTTTATCGTATTTCAGGGAGTAAATCTGTCGGTCCCGATTTCGCCTCTGCACCTCTTTTCCAAAACCTCCGTGCTGCCCGCCCAAGGCAGGCAGATGTGATCTCATCACGGTAATGGCCACTACCAGCCCCACAAGCCTGGGAAAATACGTCCAGACCTGCTCCGTTTCCTCGCATCCCCCTGCCCGCGGGGCTCGCCCGCCGCCCCGCCGCCGAGCGCAGCCCCGCCTGCCCGCGGCCGAGCACCCCGCTCCCGGGGCGCGGAGCCCCGTGCCTTGCGGCGGGGGGACGCCGGGCTCGGGGCGGACTCGCCTCCCGCCCCCCGGAGCTCCCCAACGGCTGTAACGGCCGGGGGCGGCCGCCTCCCCTCAGGGCCGCGCTGAGGGAGGGGAGGGCAGGGCGGCGGCCGCGAGGGACTCACGGCGCGGGGGAGGCGCCGGCCAGGTGCACGTCCTCGGGCGCATCGTAGAACTCCTCGGTGTCGCTGTCGGAAGCCATGGCGGCGCCGGGCCCAGCCGCCGGCAGCGCAGCGCGGGGCGGCCGCCGCCACCTCCGGGCAGGACGGGCGGGCGGGCGGCTGAGGCGGGGGCCGCGCGGCTCTCGCGAGACCGGCGCCGGCCCCGCCCCCTGCCGGGCGGAAGTGCGGGCGGAGAGGGGAGGGAGGGGCGCGGCCATGACGCATGAGGGGACGTCAGGGCGCGGGGCGGCCCCGGCGCATGTGTCCGCTGCGGCGCCATCTTGCGGAGCCGGCGGGGCCTCGGTGCAGCCCCGGCGGGGCCGCGTGTGACTCCGCCCGCCCCGGCCCGCAGCGCGGAGCCGCTCCCCCCGCAGCCCGGCTTTGCGGCTTTGTCGCCTGCCCTGCCGGGGGGCTGGCCCGCCGGGTCGGTGCGGCCGTGGGTGGCCCCGCGGGCGCTGTGCGGGTGCCCGGTGCAGCCGGTGCGGCCGGTACAGCCGGTGCGAGTGTCCCTGCAGTGAAACTCTGCCCGAAGGTTGGCCCCTGAGGGGCCGCAGCCGCCCGGGGCGGGAGGAGGGAGGCGGGAGGCATCGTTCCCTCCCATGGTGGGAGACCAGAATGAAGGTAACAGCGAGAGGCAGGTGACAGAGAATTAATAAGCTCTATTAGAAGAGCTGCTCAGAAACCTTAGAAGGGTTTTGCTCTCATTAACCCCTGTAACAAATGTTTGAAACTGGTAGCAGGAATTAAATTATAGCGCACCTTATTTGGTTTCCCTTGTATTTTCCTGCCAATAATTTTTCATCTGCTCTGCCGCTCCGCTTTCTTCTCCTACCAAATAGTGAGTGAGCAGACAGCAATAACTCCTGGAGGAAAGAGCTTCCCTTGGAAACCTGGGACACTTTTCCTTTCAATATAATACCTGCACAGCACTAAGCACTGCCACTGAGCCACGGCGGTATTCCTTCACCGATGTGTGTGAATGACAACTTGATTATAATTTCAGGCTTCCTTCGACATTCTCTGTGTTGACCTGTCCCTCTCGCTCTCCGGAAACTTTGCTTTTCCTGAGTCTTCCAACAAGCACAGGCTTTGCCAAAGCTGAGGCACAAACTAGGGCTCTCTATCTTTGCGCTTTTTTTTGTAAAATGGATAAAGGCTTAATATATTTGAGACAGCCACCATTGTCAAATGGGTCGCCGTAAAGGTGCTTGTGCACAAGCAGCATACACACACGCACCTGCCCTTGCACATGCTCGTGGTGGGCCAAATCCCCCCCAAAATCATGAATATTCTCAGCCAAACCAGGAGAAGGGCTGGGATGACAGGAGGGAGATGAATTGGAAACACATGAGCATTTACTCTGATTCCTCTTCAAAATAAAGAAGCACGAGTCTGGCACACACCTTAAAGCCTTAACGTTGAAGAATTTGGCAGATCAGTAGTATGGAAAATCACTGACTTGTGATTGATTGCTCATTGCTCCAGCTCTAACTGACAGCCAAACATGATGATTGCGTTAAAGTAAGTAGGATGGCCTCTAAATTATTAAAGACAACAATGATGTAACCTTAACTGGGAAGGCAGATGGCTCTAGAAACTGGGGAAAAAATGCTAGTGAAAAGCATCTTGAATTGTTTATCAGTTTGCCGGTAACTGATGGCAGCTGCACCACTTCATGTTTTATTAGGCAGAGGAAATTATATAGTTGCAGAATTGAGGAATATTAAAGTAAAAGCCCAATTCTGGTGTTTGGTCAGGTCTACATGATGATTAAAATTCAGCTTAACCGCAGTCATCTTGAGCTTCCCACTCCAAACCCATTTGCCTTTTGCATTGGAGTGGCTTCTCAGAGTGTCCTCCTAGTCTACCAGGAAGATTTTAACCACAGCTCCACTGTAACACAGCCCAGCCTGCCTTTGTCCATGGAGGCAAATACAATACTGGCTATGAAGCTCTCATCTAAGCATCGGGAAACCCACTGACCAAGACAGAGGGTGTTGTTGCTGGCTGGCAGGTGCCAGAGGGGTTACGCTGGCTCCAGATTCTGCAGGGTGTTGCTGGGGCTTTGCAGAGCATTGCCAGCGCTGACTGCTGTTATCTGTGCTGCTTGTAGAGATCACCAAGAGGATGATTGGGTGTGACAGGGACAAAGTTTCCAGAGGTAGAAGGGAAAGGTTATAATTAGTGTTTACAAATACCCGATGTTTTCTCCCCAGGGGCTGCCCAGCCCTCTCGCAGGCTGCAGGCAGGGATGAGCACTGGAGTGGCAGTGAGCCCTAGCAAGGGCTCATCTCGCCTTGCCGTGGAAGTGGTCTGCCTTGGCTTGGAGGGACCGCAGTGGCCAGCTCTGTAAGGACTGGGCTGTTAAATCCTCAGACTTAGACCCAACATTGTCCCCTGGGCCAGCTGTCCCAATAGCCAAACCCATCTGAGGAAGAAAAGGAGGTCATAGGTAAAAATCTTATGGATGGCAGACTCTTTGGCATAGTGGATAGTACATTTGCTAAGATTTTCTAACATAAAATCATACACAGTTGACTTGAATTACTTTCTGGCTTCCATGTACTGCTCAACAGGTAGTCTATGCATTTCATACCTGAGTGAGCACAGACTGGTCCCAGCGCTTCCCCAGTACCCCATGGCTGAGCCCTGTGCCCGGTCACTGAAGGTCCTACATGCCTGCTCTGCTCATGACTAGGTGATGATAGTTTTTATCTTTGGCTTAGATGCAAACTTCCCCCAAGGACTCCCGTGAATCAGAGCTCACATGTTAGCTTGTTCCGAGCATGCTGCGGTGTCAGCAGGACCATCCAACCAAAATCACCAGTGATGTGTGGATGTTGCGACGGAGGGAAGACACAGTCGCTCAATATGAGTGATCAGCAGACTTCGTTTATTGTCTCTTACAGTCACCTTTTATGCCTTCTTATAATTAGCTCATACATATTACAAAAGTTAAGCTCATTATTGGTTAGTTGCCTAAATACCAAGCCCACCCCTAGTTTCTCTTCTGTAGTTTTCTGTTCCCACCTGCAACATTCTTTTCCCACCAAAATCTTCCTGTTATTGTGTAACAAGGACAGCCAAAGACAGTGTATTTTGCTTTACTTCAGATAAGCTGAGAGCGATGTGCATTTTTGTTCAGCCAGCTGGACTATGTCTATGTGACCCTTTTCAGCTAGCCAGTTATCCACATGTGGAAGTTTCCTGGTCTTTTGCCACTGCCAGGCTGACTTCTAGCATAAACAGTTGTGTCTGCTTAAGTGAGTGTGCCGCTGCTTTTCTAGTTCAGAGGCCCAGAAAGCACCGTGGTCCCTCGCTATTCTTTCCTAGCATGTTTGCTAACGCTGCTGATGCTGACAGATAGGTCTTACTCCCACTAAATCTTAATACACTCACTGCAGACAGATATAGGATAGATTTGCAGTCTCTGTGAAGTATTACCAGTCTCCTGATTCATCTGGTCACCTAGGGACATAAGCTTTTAAAGTAAAATTATTTTTTATCATTGCATTCAAAAAGTAAGGGCAAGAAGTATACGTGGAGAGAACTTTGAGCTGGTTCCCTCCTGCAGCATAGCCAGTGGGTGATCTGTGTTTGCCCTCTGGGGCAGGGAGAGGCAAAGGATAGATGCGCTGGAAGGACTGCTGGTCCCAGGTCTCCCATGAGGAGAGGAGGATCAAAGCCAAGCCCAAAATGTGTGGCTGAACCACGAATCGCACTGAAGTCTCCTGCATTGCATCCCAGGGCTTGGAGATGCTTATCTGTGTGACCTTGCCCCCTGGGATACAGAATTTGGTGAGAGTAGGAGAGACAAAGATGACCAGAGGTGACAACTACGTGGAGCTGTGATGTGGCTTGGGAATGGCATCGATGATCTGATATAAGAGGGCGATTCCCTCCAATTTAAAGTCCTGAGCACCAAGCCCATGCCGGTCTAAGAGGGGCAGGAAAACAGGAAAAGCTGCATACCTTGAGCACCACACAGAAGCATCTGTATTTGCCAACTCGTCTGACAGCCCATTGATGTAAATAATGATTTCTGGTTCTCTTTGCAAAAACTGCTCCTTCCCAGTGATGCAAACCATTGCTGACTCACCACTGCCACTTGGGCAGGTTCCCCGGCACATGCCACCGCAGCCATCACATGGTGGCACCCGGGCCCCTGTGCTGTACTGGAGAGACGTTGCTGGGAGGTTTGGTGGGGTCATAACTGTCTTGCACAGGCAGCTTTGTGCAAATGGTGGTCACATAAGATAAAGTTTTAACTGTGCACTGGGCAGCGTACAACACCCTGGCCGTGTCCTTAGACGTTTCCTGTGGCTTCTGCTGCAGCAAGTAGCATCCTGGACCTGTGTGTGCCTGCACATGCATAGGGGCACACACAAACATACACGTGTGTAGGTACGCAGACACACATGCACAGCATGCTGTTGTAGCTGACATGCCAGGAACGCATGCCAGGGAGGAAGGCAGCATGATGCAGGATGCAGCAAAGGCTGAGCAGACCATGAGGAGCTGTGATCCAGCTACGACCATTGAACCCGACCGCTGCTTGTACACAGCTCAGGCAGTCAGACAGAGCTTATGTTCAGAGATGCTTGTGTATTTTGTCCTGGTTTTCCACCACTTAAGTCTCCTTTTGCTTTCCCTTGCTTTCTCCCTTGCTTCGGTCCCAGGTAGAGGCCCAGCAGATAACACTGCTCCCTGCTGTTATCCCAGCAAGCTGATACATCCCATTGCCACAGGCTGTTACAGAGCCACCAGAAATTGCCACCACCCAAAACGGTGCAGGAGCACCAGGAGGGTCTCAAGAGGATGAGGAGGGGCAAGCAGCTTCAGGGAAGTATCAGCAATGAGAGGATCCAGGGGAAACTGGAGGAGGGAGTGAGAATCCCTGTAAGCTTGCAGCCAAACACTATGGGGGAGCTCAACTCATCCTGCAAGGGGGTGAAGAAACGTGCTGAGAAATGCAAACACAGGAATGACTGGTGGAACGTGGTTCAACACCTGCCTCCAGGCACAGAGGAGTGGAAGACCTGTGCTGGGAAATGCTTCTTACCCAGCTGAAGGCTCCCACACAGCCCTCCCTGGGTATTCAGGTAAGGGCAGCGACAAAAGCCCCATAAATACCAAACCAGATCACTGCAAACACACTGTCAAAAATACACCCAGCAAAATGTTTTCTGAAGAAGGTGTGGCAGGGGAGAGAGACACAGCAACGTTGGCTGTGGCTGCTACTGCGTGTGGCAGGTATGGCAGCTGAGACTTGGTGTTCACCAGCTGCTGATCATGAAGTCACACTGCAAGACCTGTGCCTGGGCTGTATACACCAGCGCCAATGAAACAGGTTTGTATTCCGGCAGGTTATGAGGCTGGCGGAAAGCACGCGGTGCTGTAACATGTGTCTTTCCTTTCCTGGAGCATGGGAAGTGCTCAGCACCAGGCACGCTGCAGGAAAGAAATCCCACATAGCTGTGAAATGCAGATGTGGGAAATATTTTCCCTGAATGGACTGGGTAGCTGAAATTGTTGGCTGGATTTTTCTCTGCAAAGGCCAGTCCCACCCTGGGAAAATGCAGCATGAAGGCTCCTTCCTGTGGCTGAAGAGGTGGGAGGGAGAGGAGTTAATGTCCACTGGGAGATTGGTCCTTTTGCTCCCAGCACAGGCTGAGGCCAGACTGGACCCTGCCTCCATCCCTGCCTCCATCCCACAGGCACAGGAAACCCTGCCTGGAGCTGAGGAGCGATGGCTGGTCCCTCGCAAGGAGGAACCAGGATGGGCTGAGCAAAACTGGCAATGTCTGGGGTTTTTCCCTTCTTCCAGAACTGGAGCATCAAACTGGTTTGTTGGAAGTGAAATAGCCTTGTTATCTTTATGGGGAGCTACCCAAAGTATGAAACAGGATGGAGTGCAGCTGCTAAATCGAAGGTGAGGTGCAGACTGTGCCTGCTGAATGCAGTAAGAAACAGCTGAGAAAGTCCCGCCTGCCTCTCGAAGGCGCCCTCCCAAAACTCGGACTGCGCATGGATTTGTATTCAAAGATTTTTCCTGCTGCTCTGACTTGCACTACATCAGCTGCTCTCACAAATAAACCAATTTAATTACATAGACATACTCTTTAATCATTCTTCCTGGCATGCTGACAGTTTCTCCATGTGCAGATGAGTTGTGTGGCAGCATTTGCCAACGCAAATGCTCTGTTCTCCAGATTTCCATGTTTTATTTTTGTCTGAAGATGCTCAGTGGATGCATATGCTTTCATATACGACTGTTACATTTTTGTTTTCTCTATGCTCCATCTCTAAATGCCTAAAAGCGTGCTGCTAGTTTATGAATCAGAGTTGGTGTATCACTGTGTAGCGGAGCTATGCGTTATGCTTTCCTCTGGAGATCTACTTTTGTTCTTCAGTGCAGCTCACCAAAAGTCATGATCAAAGCAATGCGCACTAAGTTGTTGGTTTTGTATTTGTTCTTGTAAGGAAGAATTGTGAGCAGCTTGCTTTGAAGTGAATTTTGTCAGGTTTGAAAAGGTAATTTGCTACTTGCAAAGATTAAAAAACCTCCAAAATTAATGTAAGTGTTGTATGAGAAAGAAATACATAGCTTTTGCTAACGTGGTTCTACAGAACACTTATATTTGAAAGGAAAGTAGAAAAGACACTGACATTACAGTGAAGGAATTACATTGCATGCATTTTCTATTGGACCCAAATTCACACCAAAATAGCTGCATTCTAAAAATGCTCACAAAAATCAGCTAGAGTTCTAAAGATAGAATACCACCACAAAGTACCATGGTGTCTAGAAGTTATAATTCTATACATGCCATTAACACAAAGCCATTCAGTACCGAGAAAACTTCTCTGGCTTCTGGTTATCACACCTGTGATTAATAACCCATAGCTGCTTGCCAGGATGCTGCCCCTCGGATGTGGCTCAGGGAGAACCCAGACTCTCTTGGGCTACAACAAGCAAGTCAAATTGTTTTTAACTGAGATTTTATCAGCTATCAGTCTTTGGTTTAGACTCCATTCCTTTACAGAACAATTGCAAGCAGGACTCAGCCACATCTAGAGAAGAATGACTGCAAAGAATTTTACTCGGAGAAAAATAAAGCTGTTTTTTTGCAGAGAGGTATCTACTGGGCAGAGTGGGAGCTGGAAGTTCGTAGCTCTGGGGGCAGGACCTGTGCTGGAGCTGGCTCTGGTTTAGGGCTTGCAGCTGGGATTTCAGTATTCCAAGTTTCACTACGGAAACTCTTGCTATCCTGACCAGCTTCTAGTGGTCCCATGGCTTGCTGGGGCTGTGGGCTCAGGACTTCATGTGTGACCTCACTTGTGAGCCCAGATTTATTGGGGTGTGTATTAGCACCTTCCAGGACTGGGTTTCCAGTTCTTCCCTCAAAGCTTGCATCCTCTTGAACAAATGCACCAGCCGCTTTCTTCATCAGCTCCGTTACCTGTCCCTAAAATGCCAATCAAACGTCGGCCTTTACTGGGAGGTCCCAGGGAAATGCTGTCATGCCCAACCGCCTGGCCTGAGGCGGGGTTGCTATGGCAGCCCCGGCTTTGGTTTCTCCTGCTTTCATGGTTTCTGCCTCAACCTTAGTATCAGCTTAACCCCAGTTTATATCTGTGCTTTTGATGATAATTACTATTTGCTCGTAACTTTACCTTCTTCTGCTGCTTTTTCTCCTGATGGACTCTGTATCCCAAAGGAAATTAAACAGTCCGTTGCTGCTCTTCCCAGTGCCCAGAAACACCACGTGGTGAATATTCATGAACCTGGCTGGCCAGATGTGGGAAAGCAGTCTGAAATGGGCCTTCTGAGCTTTTATGGAAAGAATTGACAAAAAAACCCCTAACACTCATTGAATCACCTGCCCTCTTCCTGGAGATGAGCTGTCCTCTTTGGCGCAAGAAGTGATGCTGGCAGAGGGCAGAGACAGGCAGAGAAAACCAGGTGGTGACGGAGAGGTGTCGATGCAGGGTGGCAGTAAAAGCTGCGGTAACAGCAGTGGGAAGCAGAGGTGCTGGGGTCAAACGAGCTGGAGCCCCCCCAGATCAGCAAAGTATCTGCTGTGGTAACTCCAGAGCACCCTAGAGACTGCAGTGCAGCCATCTGCGTTTAGCCTTATTTTCTTTTCTGCTTTTTCCTTGCCAGCAGGGAGTGTGCCTTATTCTGCCATTGTGCTCTATTTGAAGGGTAACACAGGGTGCAGCAATTTCCTGACGTACACTTCCATTTGTGCCCCTTTGCTACCAAATATATGTCTTTAATTATAGCCAGCAGAAGCAATTTGTTTGTTTAATAGTGTACAGGAAACGTTCCCGAGGGAGATCCCTGTACACAACCACAAAGCTGATAAGGATTAATGTTAGATGATAGAACACTGGATAAGGCTATTCCCACATTTGGGTCAATATCTACTATTAATAGCACAAGCATTAAGGAAATGATTATCGTGTTATTGTATTTATGAAATTCAGTATTTACTCTTCCTCTAAAGACTGCTGGGGACCACACTAACGCCATTCTATGTTCTGGCAGCCAGGGAAGCAGCCTGCCTATCTCACTGGTGGGGAGTTTAGCACAACCTTCACACCTGAGCTTTAAAAGGGCACTATGTGTCCTGGATGTTTCATTCCTAGACAAAGCTAACAGTGTTTGGCTTGGTCTCCATCACTAGCAGAGAAAGTATTATTAGTGGGGGTAAATCTCTTTCCTTCTACAGGTGTTGATATCTGCTGTGGAAGCTAATAGAGACATCAATAGTCATTTGTAAAAGCAGCCCCGAGACTCTAATCTTGATATTGTTGTGGCTTATCCAGCAGCTCCGGTTCCCTGCTGTGCTTTGGGTGAGAAAAAACAAAGCAGCTCCTTTGCTGACACCTGCATTTTCATTCTCGCCTCCCTTAATTCCCTGCAGTAATTAAACAAAGTAATATTAATAATCCCAGAAATATTTAGGAAGTGCAGAAACCCAGCTGTGTCCTGCACGTGCTGGGCCAGTGTGCATGCGCAAGCCCAAGCCAGGAAGCTCCTCTCCCCCGTGAACAGCTGCCTCCGCAGAGCTGCTTCCAAATCCCTGCAGCCTGGCAGGATTTCTTCCTTTACCCCTTTGCTGTTCACCAGCTCTCCCCTGCTCACCCACTGCTCCATCCCACCTGGCACCCACTCCGTGGGCTCTCCGGGGCCCCATGTCAGCCCCCCTGTGTCCCCTGCGACACCCTGCTCGGAGGGGCTAAGCCAGAGGCTAGAGATCCCCAGTGCTGACCACGACATGAAAACAAACCGTATCCAGCAATAACTTCAGTGTAGAAGCAGGGGTTTACTGGGGAGCTCTGGTTGTCTGTTTGCAACTGTGAGTCATGCTGTGGGTCTGGGGGAGCTGAAACTGCTCTGGGAATTCTTGAGGCTGTGCTAAAAAGAGCCTGATTTATTGTGCTTACTTTATAGAGGAGCAAAAACCTCTCTGGCAGTGGGCAATAAACAACCATCTATGGCGATTCAGAGAGCAGCAATGTTAAAGAATATAAAATTGAAGATATTTCTTAATGACACAGTTATTCAGGAAAGCCAAGACATCAAGCACTTCACAAACTGCAGCATGGCAATGCCAAGCTCTAGATGAGCAACCTCGCTGGACCAGCATCCGCACTAGCACGGGAGGAGAAGCACCCTGCCCTAGGGAACTGCTGGCCCCACTGAAGACCAGGAGGGGACCTGTAGATACAGGGATATCCAGCCAAAGCAGGCAACAATGAGCCTATGTTCTTTGTGTGAGAGGCAAAACTACCAGCACATTGTTTATCCCATTATTTTATGGACTGCTAGGCTGAAAACCAGCACACCTGGCCCTCAGCAGGGATGGGAACAAACCCAAGTGGTTTCCTGTATGGCCGCGCTGAATCCCTGGGGATGAGGAACATCTGCATGCTCCAGACTAGAACCAGTGTCCCGCAGAAATGTTTTTCCCATCTTGAGGAAATTTTCAATATTTGAGACTTTTCTGTCCCTCATCAGCCCAAAATTCAAAACTAGGGAGAAATGGAAATCTCAAGCATTTCATTTGGAACAGAGCTTCGTAAATCATACAGCCTAACAGGCAAAAAGGGGTTACCGCAGAGTCTTTGTTTAGATCTTTGTTCTAAATTTACAGCTTTCACTGGCTTTAAATAAAATCCTTGTAGTTGCTTATATACAACATTTTTCCTTCTCTTGGTTTAATTTTGGATGTGTACAGCTAAATGTTAAATATGCATTACTAAGTAATTGAAATGTCATAGTCCTAGATAAAACTCCTCTAGTGGAATTAAATTAAAGATTTCTGCTCTTGGTTTAGAAAAGCACAGTGTGAATGTTTTATAGCAGCAGCAAAGCCAGAATTACAGGTTAGGCTCCCAATCTGTGTGCATGACTAACACCAGGAAAAACAAAACCAGTTTGAACTTTTAGAGTCTGGAGCCAAGAAACAGTGAAGAAGATGTAACTTACTTTAGATTCTGCTTTCTGCTGAAAGGAGGCAGCTCCTGCTATGGCCCTGGGCCCTGGTGGCTTGGAGCTGGGGGTTCACCCTGGAGAGATTGCCTGGACCCTGTGTGGGTGTGGTGTGTTCATCCCAGACATCCTGTGGTGCTTGATTTGGTGGGACTGGCATTGCTATTGCTCGCAGCAAAGGCACTGAAGCTGCGCCATCACCTATTTCTTGCTGCGATTTAGGAGCTCTACGCACCCATAGCAATCACTGCCCTGCTAATGGTTATAATGCATCGCTGGGTCAGAGTTCCAGCAAACGTTCATTGGTTATGGGGAAAGAAATCCCACATAAATATCTGGCTGTGACTGGACGCTATGTCCTCTGCACAGAGCCAGCCCAGAGGCAAGGCGCGTTCTCAGGTAGGTGTTTGGAGGTCGCAGTGGGGTGTTAAAGGCCAGCTTTCCCCATCGTGCCAGCTCTGGCTGTGCTGGCAGTGGGAGGGAAGCAGCTGGGAGTGGAAGCTAACGAAAAACCTCCTCCAGACTTGTGCTCCAGCCAACCCTGGGAAGAACAAGAGGGTTACTTATGTCTGCTCCCCTATTTAGCAGGGGAGGGAATTGCCCACTCCAGCAGGAAGGCAGCTTGCTTGGCCCTCCTTTCTGAGCATCCCAGAGTGCAGGACAGCAGTGGCTTTCACTGGAGAAGTGAGGGACACATCACTGCTGGCTTTTGGGGACAACATGGAGCATTTGCCACCATCAGTGTGAGGCAACTGGGAGCCTGTCACCATCTCCAGCTCCACAGTAGGATCCTCTGTCTGAGCTTGTGGCTTAGCAGGAGTTTGTTGTTATGAAAGGAAGCAGAAGAAATGCTCCCTGCTGCACTGATTTGGTTTTAAACTTTCATCTGAGGAATGCTGAGTCTTTCCACAGCTGCCTCGCTCCTCACACAGGCCAAACCCACCCTGCGGGGTTCGGCTGGAAGGTGCTGTTC
This sequence comes from Falco rusticolus, assembly GCF_015220075.1. Taxonomy (NCBI): domain Eukaryota; kingdom Metazoa; phylum Chordata; class Aves; order Falconiformes; family Falconidae; genus Falco; species Falco rusticolus. Next base: position 14,312,235 of record NC_051200.1, on the reverse strand, counting down.
TCTGCTGGCCTCTGGTTCATTTCCTCCTCAACATCTCAACCACCTTCGTGACATGCCAGAGAGTACAATTTCCCATTTCCTTCCTCAGCTCATCCTGAAAGGGACAATAAATAACAAGAGGAGTCTTTTATAAGCAGATATAAAGTACTCACATCCGTGGCATGTTACTAAAGTTATATGGTAATTTGTTCTCAGAATATCCATTGGTATGAGCAGCATTTGGAGAGGTGTGCTACGGAATGTCTTGCTTCTCCTTCAAGGTTTCCTTTGCAGCAGCATCCTTCCTCCTGGATGTGATTTCCTTGGGCTGGAGCTGATCAGGAAACAAAGAAACAAAACCCCATTTTATGTTAAAAGAGATCAAGCCAAATAAAATTACAGTTCTTTTTGGAAAAAGCCTTTAAAAAATTGATTCTTTACCTACAAGAACAGGAGACTTAAGAGTCTTTGCAAACACACCTTTTTTGAACATCTGCTTTGTAACAAATAAATGGCAACTATTTGGCATGATCTAAATCCCTGCTGGCCCCTGTGTGCTTTGCGCTTGCTGCGTTTTCGGCAGTGAGAGCAAAGGACCACTGCATGCAGAGCCCCTGGCCCTGGCAGCGGCTGGCACCGGCACTGCTGGCATCTAGGGTGTCCCTGAGGACAGAGCAGAACTCAGGGATGCAGATGAAAGTGCTGCAGGAAAAAAATCCAATGCTGAGCATTAGTGATCTCCTGGCAGAGTGGGGTGGGGGTCTTAGTCTTGGGCCAGAAGATGTGGGAGAAGGGGTCAGTGAGGGACCAAGGCTGGAGGGGTCTGAGCAAGGGCTGGTCCCAGCAAAGAGTGAGAGGAGTAGGGACCAGAGTCAGCAGGTCCCCAGGCAGGCAGTATGGGCAAAGGTGCTGGGATACGGGGGATGATTGCAGGTGTGTAGTGGTTGTAGATACTGCTTCTCCTGGGCGTTCCTGAGGTATCACAGCAGCATGGTGCAACTGGCTCTCCTTTCGGCTCTCCTTTCCACGGCTGAAAAGGCAGCACAGAGGCTCAATGCCCCCGCTGTGGGGAGCAGGATGAGCAGATGATGCGGGAGAGTCAGCTCAACCTTACAGTCCCTGCCTGTGTGTAGTAGCTCCAGCGCTGCAACCTGCAGTGCAGAGCCTGGATGTGTATCGCAGGGCTACTCGGAGCTGTGCCGGAGCAGCTTACGCCAAGCTGCTTGCAATGCCCTTTCCTGGAAAAGTGCCTGCATCCCACTCTCACCGAGCCCTGCTTAGCCAGACTGGGAAGCCAGGGCGCAAGGCAAAGTCCTGTACTGCTGGTGCAGATCCTGGGGCAGAAGGCATGCTGGAAAATCAACTTTGCGCTTGTTTGTGGGCACAGACTCACTCCATAGAAAGAACATAACCTGTGCCTACAGTATTTTGCTGCCCATGCAGGGTTGCATAGCAGTCAGTAAAGACATCTCATATGAAGTGCTACCTAGTGGTTGACGGTGTACTGGTGGGGCTGGGGCGCACGTCAGGGCAGGCTGCTGCTCTGCCCGACAGCATCAGCAGTGGAAACAACCGCCAAGAGCGATGGCCAGTGGCCAGCCTGACCTGGCAGCAGCATCCCGGGGGCAGCACGGCCATCGTTAGATGCACGATGTGCTGAAATGACGGTGGGCACAGGGCCGGGCGAGGGGCTGCAGCGGGCACAGCTCCTGAGCAAGCCGGCCGCAATCCCGGCCGTTTTCCGCAGGACGGAGGAGCGGGCTGGGCGCCGGCCCCGGCCCCCCTCCGCAGCTCGCCGCAGCCGCCAGCCGTGTGCCACCCCGGCCAACCGCCCGGAGGCCCCGGGGAGGGGCGCCGGGGAGCGGAGCGCAGACCCCCGGCGGCGGGGCGGCGGGAGGCCGGGCGGCCCCGGGCGCGTCCCCAGACGGTGGCGCTGGGGCCCCGCCGTGCGCTGCCGGTCGCCACCCGGGCTCCCGGCACCGGGCGGCCCGGGGGCTGCATCCCCAGCCCGTCGGGATGCGCAGCGGTCTGCGGGGGATCCCCCAGAGCAAGGGCATATCGGGGGGGCAAGAAATTAACCGGGTTGTAGCGAAGAAAGCGGAGGGTCACGGCTACAGGTGTAAAAATCGGGGAGAAGTGGTTTGCCTGGCTGCAGTCCGCTTGCTTTTGCTTCAAAGCAGCGCGCTGCACCCAAGGTGCGGGCTGCGGTGGGCTGCGGCGGGGTGCAGGGGCAGCCCCCAGCGAGGTGCCCCGCCGAGGGCACAGCCCTGGCCCTGGGCACAGCGATGCCCCAGCACCTGGGCAGGGGGCCGCAGCACGAAGCCCCCACACCAGCGCTCATCCTCATCGAGCCCGGCTGGGCCCCCCTCAGCCTGGCTGTGCCGCAGAGCCCTGGTTTCAAACCCCACTGGAGGCTTTGGGACCACTGGTTCCCCCGGGACAGCGTGGGCTCGATACTCTGAGGGGAAAGCAAGCACATCCCAGCACTGCTATCCAACAGCTAAAGCCATCCTTAAGGAAAAATGGATTATGCCTCCCTCCCGGGGATGGTAAAGCAAACTAACTCGGAGCTATTTCTCTTCCACATAAAGGCTGAGCTTGAGCATGCTGAGTCCCTTGGACCTTTCCACTTGCTCCTCCTTGCAGCAGGTCTCGGGTTATTTTGACCCTCTCTGCAAGCGACAAGACCCTGGTGGCTTTTCTCAGCTCATTTCCAGCAGTTTGGTTATTGTGTACCAGTTGAAATACTGATTGCAGCGTGTCTGCAGTAAAGCAAGCTGAGGTCTGCCCCATGCACAGATCGACTTGGCTGCTCTCTTTGCTGAGAAATGCAGGAGGCTCGCAGACTCTTCTGCATGGATATTTCAGAAAGGCTGGAAGGCAAAATCAATTTTAAATGGATTAGCTCTTATGGGTGTACCTCTGTTTTCCTGAGTATATATCACAGGGTAATTTAAATAGATTAACTCCTATGAGTATAGCTCTGTATCCTGAATACCATGGAATTAAGGGAATCTTGTTTTGTAAGATCTCTGGGAAGGACACGGATTCGTTGCACAAAGCACGGGTCTCGGCGCAGGCCAGTGTCTGTTGGGAAGGAGCTTGCTCTGTTGCTCAGGTTGCTGCTTGGTGCTTATCTTCCTTCACGTGTCTTAGAGCAAACAACATTTTGCTATGCTCTTCCTCGGGCAGGAGTGAAAGGTAATTCTGGTACAACCGAAAAGCACCACTGCTTCTGCCATAATGACTTGGAAAAACATATTGCCGTGGGGGAAGAAATGCGGTGGAAATGGAGCTCCCCCTTCCCTGGCACTGGGGCAGGCATTGGGAAGCAGGGGCAAGAGGGGGTCTGGCACTGGGTGCCATGCTGAGGGTGGCATCCTTAGGCTCCTCTCCCCCTTCTGCCACCTGGGTTTGGGTGATTCCACAGTGCCATGGCACTCCCACGTGCAGATGGCACCGCTGCGGGGGACTGTGTATGCATGAATGCAAGAGTCACACTGCAGGCAGGGGGGGTATCTGCTGCCAGATCCCCTGCAGAGTCACTCTGCCTCTAGAGCCAAAGCAGCTTCAGGCCCCCAAGCATTTAGCATACAGGCTGCTGGAGTTTTTTGTCTGAAGACCTGATTTGGAAAGCAGTTTGCAAACCCGTGGAGGGCTGCTGCTCCCTGGCACAGTGCTCGCAGGGTGATGCTGGCATCGGGAGAATGGGCACTGCTGCAGTGCAGTAAATCCTGCAAGGATTGCCAGGGCTAAGGGCTACACCACGGGAACACTGTGAGGTCTTTCTGATGCCTGAATGTTCATAGTCACATTTTTATCAACTGCTGTTATTAATGTCAGGAAAATACTGCAAATGCATAGTTAAAATCCTGGCAAACACTCTTGCAGCCATCCCAGTCTCTAGATCTCCCCAATAATGTTGCAGCTCTTAACAGATGCATATCTGTGGTATGCTTGCAGGTGACTGTCAGTGGTAAATCCACTGTCTGCCCTCAGCACAGGATATGTGAGAGAAGGCCTTAGCACTGATGTCCAGCATCCGTCTGGTGTCCTACATCAGGACAGAGTCACGTAAATGGATTAACTCCTGCAACTTCAAGGCAATTCCCTGTAACTGAAGGACCTATGTACATTGTTGTAATTGAGGCTGGTGTGCGCAAAGAGACCAGATAACCTGTGTCATGGAAAATCACATTCATTATATTTTGTATCTATCTCTTCAAATGTTTCTCTGTAAAACATTGTTTTCCTGTTGTTTCTCAGGTGGCACAGCCATCACTACCTTTAGATTTAAACCTTGCAGCATAAGTGGGATGGATGGAAGCTCATGGACCGATGCTCCAACTGTGCTTTTGTCCCGTAGGTGGGCTCGTTACTTGGTGCACAGTGCCAGTTCACTGCGAGGTATTTCTACTCCTTTATTCTAGTTTGCACAAAGCAGAGAGCTAGGTGGTCACCACAAACGCCTAGCTCTGCGACTGTCAAAACTTTACACTATTTATACAGTTTAGCTTACGAAGACATCAGCCTTCACTGGTTACAAGTTACCTAATTCCTTCATTTCTTAGTATTCAGTTTCCTATTTGCCAAATAATTCTTCCTCTTCTCATTTTAATTAGTTCACATGCTCAGTCTTAACTTCTTTTTGGGTCTGGGGGATTTCTTGAGTCAGTGGTCAATGGGTCGTGGTTGTGAGCTACCCCTTATGGAATTATCTTTCCCCTAGTTTTTGCTGAGCTCATTCCTCGTGATGAACTCCCAGCCAGCTCATCTCTCTGTGGGGGTGCTTCCTTCTGAAGTTACTCTTTTGGACAAAGGATTTACTGATACTCAATGAAGTGCTTAGCATGATATACAGAATTACTTATCACTTGAATTAACCATTAAGAACTCCTTTGTTTCAATTGTCTTAAAATTAAACCTCTAGCAATTAAACTTCTAGCAAAAAAAAAAAAAGATTTTATTACTTATTCTGGTAATCATTTGATATCAGCGTCATTTGGCAGGCACACATCTCTGCCCATGCTGGCCTGGATTTGGCAGCTGCTGCAGGCAGGCACGCTGCTTCACCCTCACTACTTCCTCTGGCCATGGGGGCTAACACCTCCTGCTCCTTCAGTGCAGGCTGTGCCACAAGGTGTTTGGAAACACAAGACAGCATCGCCCTGTCTTGCAGATTTTAACCCTTCTTTTGTTTTTACAACAGAAAAATGAGCAGCTAATTCTACCAAGCCCATAAGGAAAGACTTGCCCTTTCTGGGACCCAGTATACGTCCCCAAGCAGGCAAACTCTGTGCATGCAGCACAAAGAAATATGTCAAGGAACAGAAGAAAACACTTCAAGAGATAATACCCGTGTATAAAAAAGCCCAATGAGTAACTACTAGTATGAACTTTGAAATAAAGGAGCCAGACCCTTCCTGGAGGAGCCACAGCTGGATGTGCAGGGCGGGCAGGTCCCCAGGGCACCAGGCCTTGGAAGGCTTCTGCTGGACCCTCAGAAACACTGGCTGGCAGCTGAGCACATGCTACTCGCAGTGCTATTCAGCAATAAGCAGGAGGTACCCTGCCAGCTTGCAGTAAAAGCAAATATTGACATTTTGGTGAGGAAGGAAGAGAAACTTGTAAATAGCATCTCGGATAAAACTTTATTTAAGCAGACAGAACCTTTACACTCACAAGCAATGTGAAATCCAGCAAAGACCAAATGTCAGACCGTAGCCTTTAAAGAACAAGACAAATGACCACAGTAAAGGACACAACAATAAATAAAGCTGAAATCGTCAGCAGCCCTCAGAGCACTTGGAGGAAGCAAAAGTTGCTTCTGCAGAGCTCTGGTACCAGCATCCCACCCGTCACCATGCACGGTGCACTGTGTGCAGCAGAAACCAATTTCCAGCTCGTGCTACTGAGGATGACCCTGAACCAAAGGCGATGATTCCTCATCCTTCTCTAGTGCATGGTGATGCCTGCGATGTGCTACTTCACAGCATAGACAAGCTGCACCAGGGTCTTTTTTCATTGAGCTGTTCCAAGGCAGAAAAGCAGTGTTTCTCCAGGGGCAAAGCTATAGGGCTCACATGCCAGCACCCCAGTGCTAAACACAGTGATGTTAATCCCTGGCACTGGCAAAGCAAGACCCAAGGCAGGTCTGAGGTGGAAGGAGCTTCTCTTTGTGAAACAGGCAGTGCAGAGCATACTTTTGAGTGGAAAGGGCCAAGGCTGAGCACGGCTATGTAACAGCATGGAGGTTTGTGGCACCCTTCGTGCCTGGGCAGTGCAGGTCCTGGCTGGATGTGCTGGCAGGGCAGGGGATCGCGCTCAGTGCTTTGCCAACCGTTCACTTGTGCCTCTAGCTAGTGCTATAAATAGTTCACTTTCGTCAACCTCAAGTTCATCACCAAAAGAGAGCAAGCAGATTTCATTTGTTCTGAAGAGAGCTTTGTCTAGTCTTCATGGGGAGAAATCAAGCCTGGCTTATTGCATTTATTATTTATACAGGATGGAATCCTTTGCGGTGCAGCAGCAGGGCCAGGCAGGGACTTCTGATGGCAACTGTGACCGTCTGTCCTTATTCCTGCTAATGAGGGCCGGGCCAGATCCAGCGCTGTCTGTGGCGGTAGTTCTGCTGAGCCTGGAGCTAACACCAATGCTCAAATTATTTCCCATTAGTCAAGGACGGAATAAAACAAGATCAGCGAGGCTTAAAGCCCATGCAAAACCCCTGTACAGCACACTGAACTGGGCACACTCACATGCAGAAATGACTTGTTCACCTTTGCATAGTAAAGTAAGGACTTTCACAGGGGGTGACTGTTGCAGAGCTGTGGTCTCAGGGATGCAGCAGAAAGCATGGCTCAGTCTGTGTTTTGACACGTTTAAGTCAGGTGGGTGCTGGGAAGAGCAACTTGTTAGGAATCACAATGTTCGTACTCTTGTTGGATGCATTTGGCCCTCAGCATATCGGAGTTTAGACACCAGTGTCATCCCACTCGCATTTGATTTGCTCCTCAGCCCAGAATGTATTCCTCTATTTCTACCTATTATGGTTCATTAGATCTAAAGAATAATCATATTGCTTCAGCCTGAGGACTCATCCCATTTCTTATGCTGATGTACACTGACACAAAACCGGTCAGGAATGTGAAACTGGCAATATTTGCTTTGAGCTTCCTCATGTGAAGCGCTGTGGGACCGAGTCGTGCCTGGATGCCCACCGCAGGGCTCTCCGGTGCAGCAGTGCCACGCTGCGCTGTGCCAGCTGCAGGCACTCCTGTTACAGCACCATGGTCCTAATCAAAGGGAACATCAGGGCTCTGGCTCAGGGACTCGCTGCTCCGATGCAGATAACACCACAGCCCTGGCTTGCAAGGAGACTATTGTGGGAAAATGCTAATGTGACTTTTGCCGTTTATTTACTGTAGGCCAACACTAGCAATAAGAAACCACAAATTATACCTGGCTGTAAAGACAAAGGCAACTCTGCAGAGTGACTTCAGAAATCAAGGAACATGACCCACAGAGTTTCTGTAACGTAACAGCATATAAATATACCATCTTCCACATGTTCTTCTAAATGTCCTGGAGAGCTGACAGCAGTCTGTCCCCGCTGCTGCTGTACTCTGGGCTGCACAGTCCATCGGCAAACCTCAAGCCCCAGTTTGTACCTTTAGCCTGAGCAGCCTCGTGTGAGCCGATAGCTGTCTCAGAACACGATGCTCAGGCAGCTTTTTGTTCTGCAAAGGTCAGCAGTGATGGGGAGAGGCCTGGGGAGAAGCCAGCAGCTTGACATATTATTGCGGCCCGGATCAGATCACTGTGCACGTATCATGCCTTTGTTAAATGGGAAATTAAAGAAAAAAAAAAAAAAAAGAGTAAATTGGGAAATGCCAAAACATTTCAGCACCGCGCTGGGGCTGCCTGCCCTGCCACCATGCCCAGGGAAGCATCAGGTAAGGACTCAACTCTCAGCCTCTCCCAGGATGGCAGGCACCCCCTCAGCCATCGGCCACTCTGAAAGTATATCCTTGCTCCACACATATGTCTGGGTGTTTTCTCAGTGTGTTGCATACCTGCTTACGCTCGTGGAGAAGAAGTTCAGGGCCTCCTGCTTGCACCTTCTGCCTGGGAGACAGCCCCTGGCTGGGGTTAGGACCACCCTTCTCTTGACACGATGGTGGCTCAGCTGGAGAGAGGATGAAAAAGGTTTTGATTTGGTACTGCAGAATGGCAGGCGAGAGACCTCAAAGAGCTGGCTCAAAATGAATTATTTAATTTCTCGGTGGGAAAGAAGTACTTCAGCACCAGAGTATTCCAGTGGAAAACACTGGTTAGTAGTTAGTTAGCTAGAAAATCCTGACCTGAGTCCTGCTGGCAATGCGCAGACGCAGTGTCTTCCCAGAGCTTGCTCAGAGCAAAGTTTCACCATCTTCCCACATGTACGTAGATTTGTTTTGTGCTCTCTTGAGTGCACCCTTTAAGATCAAGCAAAAAAATTAGCATTGTTGCAAAAAAAAAAAAAAAAATCCTGCCTGCTGGTAGTTTGGGAGCCGCTGCTCTGGAGGGAAGTGACTCATCCTTACCTATAGAGCAACAGCTTGCTCTAGCCCTCGCTGTGGGGAGTACAGATGCTCCGGTGATGCTCAGGGTGAATTAACCTGCCCTTTGCGGGGGGAGTCAGTTTGTGCCAGGAGTGGGTCAGCCCTGGGAGCTGGAGCCTTCCTCCCAGTTTGGCCTTCATGTACATCCTGGTGCCGCTGGCTGCAAGGCTCCAGAGAAGCTCTTGGGCACCACCACTAGCCCTTACACCTTTTTTTCCCACCCCTAGTGAGGAGCAGACCGTGCCTTAGACCACAGCCATATCAGGGATCTGTGGTGTCCACCCCACGGGGCTTGGGGCAGGAAAAATCCTGGGCCAAGCTCCTTTCCCCAAGCCTCAAAACACTCAGCAGCCAAGAGCAGCTGGTGGCATTGCTGCAGGGAGGACCTAGCATACTGGTGCCTGAACCCTGCCGTTCCCAGGGTGACACTGGTGCTGATAAAAGACAATTTCCCACACGTTCTGCAGTTTACATAGTGATTAGCTTCTATGCTAATTCCCAGGGGGAGGTAGCCAAATTATAATTGGATAGATGACGTAGCAAGGGTGTAGCTTAACTCCTCAGAAGCCTTTTCTGAAGCAGATGGGTATGATTATGCTGTCTGCATTTCTAGTCAAGTGTTTGTTGAACAAGGTGTATTCTTTATCTAGATCCAGTGCTCCCCCCTCCCGCAGCCGGGTGCTGAGGCAGCAGCTCTGAGCCGATGGAAGAAACCATGTAGGTGCAGGTGGGTTCAGGAGCAGCAGGACAGCCCCAGGCATGATCCTTGCGGACACGAGGCAATGCACAGAGACAAACACAGGCACAGCTCTGCTCCTTCCTTCTTGATCACAAGCATTAGGGTTTGAAATACTGACAGTTTTTGTTTTGTTTTCTTTTTTTTTTAATGTGTTTTTCTACAAACTTTACACAGTAGGTGGGGTTTTTCTATTGGCATTTTTCTGATGACCTTGCCAGGTAATTGAAAGCTTTTGGAAACCGTGTACAATCTCAATCTGCATATGTTCTGAAAGAAAAAAATTGTAGGAAAAGGAGTAAGGGAACGAGTTGAGGTTCACTTTCCCGCCAGCAGCTGCAGAGTTGTTTGGCCAGTGAATGATGCTGGGGCCACAGCTGGCAGGCAGGCAAGAAGCAAGGGCAGGCTGGGAACATCCCCATAGCTCTCCTTGCCTGAACTGGCTTCCATCAGGCCCAAGGAGACCTGGAAGGACACCCCAGACAGCTCATCCCTATCCAGAGGAGACACCTCTCAAAACAAAACCCAGAGAAGGCGTCGCTGTGGATGCGCTCAAAGCATGGCCCCATCTGCCCAGAGTGTTTAGGGCAGCATCTCCCTGCAATCAGGGAGAGATTAATGTGGGATGGAGCACTGAACTGCGGTGCTGAACTTCCATTTCAAAGTGCTGGGCTACGTAATAAAACCTTTAATCATTGAAGAAAACAGAGAGGCATAAAAATAGCGCTGAATGCATGTAACACTGTGGCACATCTGGCTACGTGAGTCACTTTTAAGCACAGAAGTTTTTTTGAAGGAGTAGAACCTCTGATGTTTGTGAAACTTCAGGAGACAGGCTTAATAGCAGGGGAAACAACTAGAAAATCATCTGAGTACAAGTTGCCACAAGGAACGGTATATATGCTACAAATATATGTATTTTGGCAGTGGAGATTTAAGGCAATAGCATCCACATCTGATTTCTGAAGAATTACTAAGTACTTATTTTTGTCAGGCAGTTTCTCCTTAGGGAATTGTTAAGGGAAAAACATCTCAGGGGCAGCAAAGCAGCATCTCAAACAAACTCCTAAAAGACAAGCTGTGATTTTAAAGTTAGAGGAAGCATTTAAGAAGGCACAATAAGTACCTGCCAAGTGGCTCAGATGTGGCTGGATTTCTGCGGGTCTTTTTTCCCTTTGCTTCCTTGGCAATCTCTCCCCAGCAAGTGGCTTCACACTGACCAGGAGGCTTGGACACATCCAGCCCTGATCCGCTGCACACAGCAAGAACCGCAACCAAAGGCAGAGCTGGGGTGTTATCTGACCAGTGCTGGCAATAGCTACCTCTGATTTCCTCAGCATTTAGAGGGTCTTAAAAGATTTTTTTGTCACTGGCCTCTCGGAGGTGTCAGCATGTCTAGTGCTGAATGTGGGACTGATCTCCCCAAAGACACGGACTCCTTTTGCTTTGAATTACACTTAAATAAGCAGAATTAAAGAACGTCTACCTGAGAGACTGCAGGGGAGCAATCCAGCAGAGAAAACAAAAGCAAGGTGGTAATGTTAGAGAGAGGTTTTTAGCAGAAAAGCCCTGGAGGTTGTGCCTTTGTCCTAATTTTACACTATTGGTTTCATACCTTTCCTTGTATCCTGAGGAGTGTTATTACAAGATATAAATAGCTGTGACTGAGAACAGAGCAATAGCTTTGTCTCTTCTACAGCAGAGACATTAACTACGGAGCATTAAGCAAGCAACCCTCCCCCTTGAAATAATAAGCAAAACTGATGAGATTCATTCATGCTTGTAAACGCAATTACATTCTGTGATGGTACATGTGCATTCAAATGAATCTCAGACCAAGGCTGATGGGTGGGTGAAAAGGGATCACTCTTCCCTGTGGTTCCCGTGAGCCCCAGGCAGATGCCCAAAGCAGGCAGAGCCCAGCCCCAGTGATGCCCCATCCTCCTTGAAGTGGTGCAAATGCTTTGAAGAGAGAGCTGTGAGGACATGAGAGTCAGACAAAGCACTTCAAATTAATGCAAAAAATGGATGCAGCTTAGTGCTGCTGAATGGCTGCAGTGAGGGAGCATGTTAACGCTCATGGCCATTGGCATAACCATGCCTGAGATGAGTGGGACAGAGGTAGCGGCAGCATGTTTCAGTGGGGCCAAGACCTATTTCAGAGTAGAAAGTCAAGGCTGACACACTGAACCCATATTTCTGCCTGCATTTACCTCCATATAGCCTTCTCCCTGCTTCTGTTGGCCCCGTCCATCCTGTTTGTTGGCCTATGCACTTTTCCTCCATTTTCTTCAAAACAATGCAAGGAATTCCTGTTTGAGAGCATTTCCCCAGAAGCTGAAGCTGTGGCACTGAAAGTCAAAATCTTTTGCAGAAGTAATTTCTGAGCGTCCTTTTACATGTCAAGGCTACTACAGAAGTAACAGCAGCAAGAATGATGCCTGGTAGAGGTCTCAGCATAATCTGTAAAGTTTCTCAAAGATCAGCCAGCAGTGGCAGGTATCCAGATCTCAGTGGAAATCATCTCACATGATCATCTCAGATTCACATCTCCTTTTGAAGGAGTTCACTGGTAGAGGCAGGCGTCTGAGCTTCGCTGGGCATCACCTCTGTGTGCACATATTCAACCTGCACTTGGTCTCTGCATATTTCCTTGCCTGGCACTTCAACACTTCTTTTCTGACCTTCAGTGCTTTTGGTTATAGACCCTCCAGAAGCTGTCACAGGACAGCAGTTGTCCTCTATCAGCAGCATTCTGTGTATCTTTTCCTAGATATTTCCTTTCCCCAGCCGGTCATGTTTTCTCCTCTGTCATGATACCCAGACTCTTTTAATTTCTTACTTTATGACTTTTCCAGTAACATACACTATTGCAGTGAGCACCTTTCTGCGGTTCTCCAGCACGCAAGTGCAGGTAGTAACGCCTTTCCTGTGGGGATGCTTTTCTTGGCTGAATTTGAGTGTTAGCTGCTATCCCTGTGGCTTGCAAATGCTCACAAGGGCCAAAGGCAATGTGCAGGACACTAGCGTGTGTCCCCAGGACAGCAGAGCCCAGTCTTCTGGAGTCCCCCAAGGTCTGAAATGGCTCCTGGGGGTAGGGGGAGCCTGGGTTGTCACTTATCCTCTGCTCCGATTGAACAGGGCAGGTACTGGGAGCCCTTCAGGATGATTAACACAAATGCCCCAGTTTGCCCTACAGTTAGTGCTGCCTTTGCATTTTTGCTTTGTGCATTTGTTACATTCAATATTAATTGCTGCAATTAAACACTGCTTTACTGTTTATTAAAGTTTTGTAAAATTCTGCCTGTTTTATCTCAGGGCTTCCAGGGAGGAGCTGGGACTTCCCTTCACGGTGTTCCCACCCTGATCTTGGAGATGCTCTGTTGCTGGAGTCCATGCTGGAGTGAGCCAGGACTATGTCTGAGCCTTCTCCTGCCACTGCTGCTCACAGCACCTGAGAGGTGGTGGAGCAAGCTCAGGCCAGCTTCCAACTGCTGCCCCAGGAGGGTGAGCGATTTCTACCCCAGTGCCACTGGCTGGAAGTGACAGAAAGGTATAAATCCCCCCTAACCACCTCAAGGAGCAGAGCCAGCCATGAGCCAGCTGACACTGCTGTGGTGCAGGGCTGCTTGGTGGCCTTTCATATCTTAGGATTAATATTTTTTCCTTTTACACAAATCACGTTTATATTCTACATCACAGAAATTTCAAGGAATTTGTGTGTGGATCCTTGTTTGTTCATCTCTCCCATATATGTTAAATGTTACATGTAAAATATACAAAATGAATTACAAAATACCTTTGTGAAGGTTGTTGGATAGGGTACCTGAAGGTGAGCTGGGAAAACGGTTCCTTTTCCAACGATGCAGTGAGACATACTAAGGGAGTTTTGCTCTTTAATGTAAAGTTGCTTCTTATATTGTTATGACTTTCTTTAAAACAAGAACCCCCCTGCAAAAAAACAGGGGAAACAGAGAAATGGCTAGAAAATGCTTAGCAGTGGCACTCCTGGAGCTATAGTGGTTTGAGGATGGAAGTGGGACAAGGGAAGCGTGATGTTAACCTGCTCTCTCCAATACTATAGAAATCTCTACTGGCAACAGGATACTCTCCTTTTGAAACACAAAAGGTAGAGACTATTTTTAGCATTTTGATTTCAGAGGTCAGTATATTCAAATATTTATTGGATCTCCACTCTTGCAAGGGTGTGTCTATTCATTTATAGCTGCTCGGTGTTCCTGATTATGGTTTTTCTCATTCTTTTGTTGAGTCCCAGCTAAAACAGCAATGTTTACAACCCTCCTCTGCATATTTTCCACGTTCATGTTACACATAGAGCAACTGGGAACAATAGCACCCATGGTGAAAACTAAATCATGCCTGGAAAAGAGGTACAGTGAATGCAGTTGCTGTAGCCAAAGGAAGTTATATTAACCTGTAGGGTCTTTTGGCCTCTGCAGGGGCCAAAGCCTCCACTGACCACCACGATCACCACTGCCCGTGCCTCTCAGGCATCAGCAAGCTGTCAGGAATGCTCCAGGAACCAGGCATCCTGGCTGCTCTTATCTCTGGGGTGCTGCGTGCCCAAAAAGCCCAGGCGCAAGGGTGGATGTATCTAATACCTTTTTGTTTCTGACACCTACTTTGTATTTTGCAGCACCAGGATGGAGTCACGCTGCAAAACCCAGGCAGGATGAATTAAGTGGGCCGACATACATTCAAATCAAATAAATTTGCAGCTGCCACTGGATCATATTCAAAGAAGAACTGATTTGGGGAGCTACGAAGTGCACAGTGACTCATATATTTTTTTAAGTGGTCTATGCTGTTTATTTATTATGCTTTTTAGCATATATAATATTTTTTTTTTTGGTTGGTTTCTGCAGGAACTTTCGCAGCAGCAGGGTGGATATGTGTCTGGCTGTGGTCCATGCTCCCCAGCTACTTGGAGGTGCCAGCCCGGAGGCTGCCTCCCATCTACAGTGCTGAGAAGGGAGTGGAGGGCTGCGGCTCCTTGGAAAAGCTTTTCTGCCAACAATTCGCAGTGGGACTGATTACACATGTCCTGTGTTGCTGGCCAGATCTCTTCTCCTGGAGTGATGCTGATTTCTGTCCTGCTTTGGCTAAGCGGAGACTCCACACCACTGAAGGCTTTTAGCTGGGAAGTAATGGGATAGAGGTGATTTCTTAGACTTCTTTAGCTAGAAAAGAAAAATGCGCTTTTTTGGCCCTTCACTTCTGAAACAAAAGCAGTGAGCTGAAGTGCACACAACCTCCCGCCTAGAGGTCGATGTTCATTTAGACAACCTCCTTAGAGAGATGACTTTCTTTTAGATTCAGGGTACATTGTCACGATCTCTCTTTATACTCAGGGTTTATCTGTAAAACCTTGTTCTTACAGCATTCCTCATTAAAATAGAGTTTACACAGAAAAATCGTGTGGTCCAGCACTGCCAGCATCAGGCAGTGGTTTGAGCAGGTGTCACTGGGACTTGTCCACATCTCTGTGACCTGCCTGGGAAATTGTACTAGGCTGTTTGCAGGGGCTTGCAGAGCCGTGGGTGAAAAATGAGACAATATATATAGAGAGACATGATCAATTATTTCAGAGGTATGGTGGAACATCAAATACACAGTGAAACACTGACATTGGATTTTAATGTCTTTCCACTTAGCTGCAGGCTGCAATTCAGTTACAATTCGGATGCACTGTATTAAACTGTGATTCCTCACCACCCCTCAGGAGCTGCACAATAAAATGCAGGCAGCATCCAGGATACCTGCTGCATTTCTGAGCATCAGCAGCACCATGGGCAAGCAGGAAGGATGCAGTGAGGCAGGAGCAGTAATCTCTTTTTAAAGGCTTCCTTGGCAATAATTTGGTGGGACCAATGAAAGTTTCTGCTGTCAGAAATGTGTATTTTTAATGCCAAATCTGTTGATGAAAAAAAAGTATAATCAGTGCAAGTACCTCAATTTTTATTTTTTTCTCCTGAAAAGCTCAGGGACTTTGGAAGCTGCCTCTGGGGTCTTGCGTACAAAGGGTTCATGCAAGGAGACTGAAAAGAGGGTTAAGCAGCTCAGCTATGATGCCTTGAGACAGAGCAGGTCTGAGAATGGACATGATTTTTCTCATTTAATGAGAATCCTCATTTCATTTTTTAATAAACTGATTCTCTTCCAGGAGGAGTCACAAAGGAGGCACATCACCCCACCGGTACACAAGGGCTGGCCAGGAAATGGAGTTGGATATAAAAAATTTAAAGTGTATATTTAAAACATTAAACAAAGATGGTCTAAATTCCTCCCTGAATAAGAAAAGGAATAAAGTCACCGATATTTTCAGGCAGCCCTGCATGGCCCAGTGTGGCTATGAAGCAGCCCAGCAGGATGGAAACCACGCACAGTGGCGGCTGATTCTCCACTGAGTGCACATCTGCCCATGCAAGGAAAATCGATTGCCATTGGCATGCCCAGGGTGTGCGGGTGGAAAGGAACAAGAGCCCCTCTGCTGGATAGCGGCAAGTGTGCCAAGGCAGGGAGGAGAGGCAGAGGTTTAGTGTTAAATGGATGTGATACCATACACCCCAGCATGATGTGGTGGTCAGCGTCCTCGGGAAGGCACCCGTGACATCAAGGATTCTGCTTGTCTGTGAGATGGCAAAGAACTATTAGCTGCATCCTTAAGCACTGAATAGACAGGGCTGCCTGCAAGGCACAGCCTGTGGACTGTGCATGTTGCAACCTCTGCTCCTGAAGGGAAATGCAGAACCAGTTTTCTTTTTCCCTCTTTGCCTGAACACCTGGATTAGAACATCCCTAAGGATCCCTCCCTGGCACTGAAGGGATTGCTATAGAGCAGATATCCAAGGTATCTGAAGGAAAATGCAATCTCTGCCTTGTAAAGCCCCCTGAATTCCCAGCTGTGGAGGCTCCAATCATCACATAAAAAATACTGTCACAGAGCCCAGACAACAAAACACTGGAGAAAAGACAATCAGGGCTTGCTTCTGCGCCTCTGGTTTTAATGGCACAAAGAGGAGCACTAGCTGCGCTCGCTCATCAGGCACTCACAGCTATTTCCAGGAGCCTTTCAAGGATATTTTGAAAATGCTTGCTGTAGAGTTTAATGGAAATTATTTTCAATGATGCATTGAACCAAATGAAGTGCAGCTTCACTGATACAGACACCCTATATATTTGTATTACTTTTGATACTGCATTTCACTGGATTGTGTCTGGGTTTGCCTCTATACCCTATGGACAGGCATTCTATGTGATCCCTGTCCTGTTATTCAAAAGTGATGTTTAGAGCCATCAGAACCCTGCAGCTGGGACCAGCAGTAAATAAGGAGTTTCGAAAGCAATTGGCCGGGTTCACCTCCAGTATTTATCATGCTGTCGAGCACCTATAATTTCCCTGCCAATACTGATGACCTGTAATTTACAACCCACACTTTATGCTAATTCATTATGTCTCATTGAAGGGAGGATTGCACGCTGCTGAGAACTTTGGCCAAAACACAGAGAATCAAATTTTAAAATTAAAATAATGTCTTACCCCACCCCTGGCAACAAAACAAGCAGGGTTTTACAGGTTCTGGGCACAGCGATGAGGGCCGGTGGTGATCAAGATTTCCGTCAGCAGTGGCCTTCTTTCCTGTGCCCCCTCTTTCTCATACACAAAATTCAGGGTGACCCATAGCAGACACAGAGCTCATATACACAGGAGCTTTTGCTCATGCAGCCTCTACATGGCAATACACTGTCTGGGAGATCGACTAGAACTAGTGAAACGATGATCCTGTGGCCCGATTGCTGTTGTTTACAGCCAAATGCACCTCCTTAAATGAAGCCCATGTTAGAAAGCTTGTGAAAAGGGTAAATCTCTGTGGTCAGAACAGATATCCCCGGGCAGACCTCGCGCAGCAATCAGTCTCTTCAGGAACTAGGCTGTGAACCTTGCAAGGAGCTTAGGTTGTTTCTTTTGATGTGTTGTGTTGTATTTTTGTTTGTGAATTTCACCTTCCTTTTGCCATTTACGCAGGCTCAGTGGGGGTCTCTAAAATTCACCTCTGCCCTCTCTGGTCTCACAGATCTTGATCTTACCAAATCAGTATGCGAGTAGCTGAAACGTTCCCCTGTTGCTAAAGTATTGGACTGAAGGGCTTCTTTGTTTTCCCTCCACAGTCAATATCCTTGTTCTGGACAGAAAGATAAAGGCATGGGCTTTTAGTGCAGTCACAACTCAAAACTGAGGATTTATACCCACACAACTTCTGCAGTAAAATACCCTGTAATGAGGTAGCTGCTTTCATTAGATTCTGCAGATACTGTGCACACTGCAGTATCTCAGTGGTACAAGCGTATTTCATGAAAATTTGTTTATCTCTGAAGAAATAACATAGCAAATAAACCCTTCACTGCTGCTCCCCCAGTGCTGTTTAGCCTCAGTAGATGTACCCAAATCTGCCTCAGGGCAGGAGAGCACATGAGTTTGACATGTGCCTCCTTGCTCTCGGGGACCATCGTGATGAGGCACTACATTTTATCCTGTGGCAACTTGAAACTTCTTTTTGAAGTGTTGCTTTTGGAAATGTCAGCTGCATAGTCCTGTGTTGTCCCCCTGACCAGGTTTAGGGGTAGCTCATAGAGTACTGAGATGCTTTACTACTGGGTGAGCTCAGTTGATGCATGGAGTACTTCCACATCACTGACATTAACTAAATTTGCTGCTCTTGGAACCATTGAGCTGTTCTTGCTTGGAGACAGTTTTGTTAATGTATTTCCTGACAGCAAACAATAATTTATTTTACATTCATTGTGATCTTTAATTGGGAGTGAACTTAAAGACAGATTGCTTGGATATAGGAACTATCGATCACTGCAGAAAGCCCACTTAGCAGCTTACATTCTGCAGAACAAGAGTATGCAGCTGCTTGCACCACTTCTGTGATGCCAGGGCAGGTAAGAGGTAGTTCTTCTGCCAGGACATAGTTAGGTTGTGTCATAACCAAATTCTGTCAGATTTTACAACTTTCACATGAGCAGTGCTCCAAAGATCAGCATGAGTGTTTGCAAAAAGCAAGAAAATCTGGCTTTTAATACTTTTCTCATTACAGTGAAAATAATATGACAGAGATCCGTATTTTTCTTTGATATGGTAGTGATAAAGGATGATTTATTACGACATGCAGGCGTTGTTAGAGTTCCAAACTTTCTAACCTTAATGTTAATTGTAAGGAAACAAAGGTGCATTGCTTTCTTCTATGTGGAAAGAAATTCCCAGGTACCAAGCTAGCTTATGGAGTGTGCCATGTACCTTGAGCAAAAAAGCAGTGCAGTGCTGTAGTGCACTGCTCTATTGCCTCATCAAAAGGCACTGCTCTCCCTATTGCTCCAGGGGGAATTACATACATAAACCCTCCATCTGGCACAGGCCACTTTTCCTGCATCCTGGCTGAACTCTGTTGGCTGGAGCAGTTTCCTCCACTGGCATTTGTTCCTTGTCCATCCCCACCTGTGGGAACGGGAAGGAAGATGAAAGTGATCTTCTTTATCCTGCCACATTCCTGGCAAGATAAGTGTTGAGCTCCCTGTTTCCTCTTTGTGATAAGAAAGACCTGTATCACCAGTTTTAGGAGTCAAAAGCAAGGTGATTTTACTGAAGTTTGCGATTTTATTATTATTATTATTTTAAATTCCTGTCATATTCTTAAAGCTGACCTGTGGTCATATGGGAGAAGTCAGTACCATTTGCCAGCAGGGAACAAAAGCATATAAGCATGCAATGATAGATTGTTTAGCCTGGAGAATATACAGTCTACAGAGGGGAAAGTAGTTATCTGTGGTGACTAGTAATCCTGTGCAAAAAGTGCTGCAGTTAATTGCCCAAACTAGAAGAACAGTGAGGACTTGCAGAAGACATTGATTAACCCAGCATTTCTGCTGGCTGTTGAAACTTGTATATGGTAAATGAGAACGTAATTATTT
The DNA here is from genome assembly GCF_015220075.1 of Falco rusticolus. Classification (NCBI taxonomy): domain Eukaryota; kingdom Metazoa; phylum Chordata; class Aves; order Falconiformes; family Falconidae; genus Falco; species Falco rusticolus. The sequence continues at coordinate 14,292,924 of NC_051200.1, read as the reverse complement.
CATGAATCATAAAGCATTCCCATGCTGGCACATCAAAGCTCAATGTTGGGACATTCTAGCTGTACAGACATTTAAAAATAAAAGAGAGATTGATGGGAATGATATTAAAAGCCCTTTTGTAGCACATTTTGGAAATGTGTAGAGTTCAAGCTGAGTATTGTATTTTGTGTTTTTCCTCTGACATTTGTTGGAAGCATTTCCTTACTTGCACTACTTCACTTATTGCCTGACAGCAAAAAAGGGATTACATCTGGCTATTTTTTTCCTTGAGATAGTAAAAGCTAGATCAAACCCCAAACCTTGGAAACGAGACAGTGAAGATACAAAACTGGCTTACAAAACCCCAGATAACTGGGACTTAGAACTTTCTGAAAATCTATGACTCAAATGTCGGATTCCCACTCTTCCTGGACTGTCTCAAAACGTGTGTAAGAAATTAAGAAAAAGAGCAATCCAGAGTAATAGTACCACTAAAATAATAGGTTGCCCCAACCCTCTTTAGGAATATGTATCTCAAAGAGAGCAAGCAAGGGAAGACTTTACAAAAAAATTCCTGTAGGACTTACAAATGAAAGCTGCTGTGGAAGAGCGCCTGGATTTCCAAGGAAATGTCTTGACAGAGTCCTGCACTGAGTTCTTGGGCACAACCTGCAGCCTTCTCCTGCTCCCCAGATAGTTCTTTACCGCAGCTAAGGAAAACCACTCGCTGGCCAGTAAAAACCAGTGATTTTTAAATTGTAATATGTTATAACATAAAGGACTCAATTTTAAAAATAGCTATTCCTCCAAATCTAAAATTCTGCTTCACTGAGATTAGCTGGAGGAAAAACATGATAAACTCCAAAATGACTTTGGAGAAAATTGCAAGTTCCACTGCTATTTATTTTCTTTGAATGAAATCATCTGAGGTAAGGGAAGACTCGATGCTGAGACTGGCAGACTGCAGTTGGTAAAGGCTTGTTACTTGTCCTTGCTTATGTTCCCAAGGAAGGCTTCCAAAACAATTTATTCAACCGAAGATGAGGAAGTCCTTGTTACAAATGTAAATGTTGCAATCATACAAGAATTTGCAAGACAAAGTGGGTAAAATATTTTGTGTGGCCATCATGATAACTTGTACCCTGGGCAATGGACCTCTGATGCTGAAAGGGAGTGATGGACGGTCTGATCCCCACTTCACCTGTTTATACAGAGCTGGCATGATACAGCAGGAAAGATCTACTGCTATTTTGTTTAAAAAGAATAACTCAAATAGCAGTCTTACCACATATGAGTTTAAAAAAATAGGATTAAAATGTCAGTGTTACTTTTTTTTTTAGTCCTTCATGTTATCAAACTATAGAGGTTATTGTAGCACAAGACAATGTAAGGATGTAAGTGGCATATTTAGGTCAGATACTGTCTTTGTAGTTGCTATGTTAAATTTTGCAACCACTCCAAATTCCTGAGGCGCTTAACCCTCCTCTTGCACTGGGATGGCTTCCTTTCTGCCTGAATGTTAGTTATGGACTGTACTCCTTGCAGTACTCTTCTCTGATTTCCCCATCTTTCCTTCCACTCCTTTCACATTTCATTTATCTTCCTGAACTCTTAAGGTTTGGATCAATCGTACCCTGAATGTTTACTGTCTTTTTTTCCCTACACATGATGAATTTTAATGCTCAGTGGCCAAAGTAATTCCCCCTTCCTACACATTTTAGTATTTTGACTGTGTCTCTCTGGTGACATGCTCCATTTACATTGGAAATGTTTCTTTGAGAATAGCAATGATGTTTATGCTGATTTCTTCCTTGTTCTGCTGCGGTTTTGCCTGGTAGAGAAGGGCAGGCTGTCCAAACAGCCGGTTTGCTCTGCTGTCCCCAGTAACCATCATTTCCACAGTGGGAAACTGTATGGAGGGCATAGAGAGACCAGACATTAACAGGGCAAAGAGAGATGAGACATTAAAAGTGGTATCAGCAAAAATTAGGTTTTAGGTTAGTTTTTTACACTCCTTTTTGTGTTTGTGGGAATGACTATGGATGGTGAAAAAAGGCTGAAAATCAAGGCTTGCACACGCAGGGTCTATCTGTATTACAACTGTAATCTAAAATGCTAATGTGTGCCAGCACATACCAGGCAGTTATTTTCTCTTCCAAGCTTTGGTGGGTTTGCATGGCAAGGTTTTGGTAGCAGGGCGGGGGGCTACAGGGGTGGCTTCTGTGAGAAGATGCCAGAAACTTCCCCTGTGCTGTTGTGTTTTAACCCCGGCGTGCAACTAAACCCCATGCAGCCACTCGCTTGCTCCCCCTCCCCGGGGGAATGGGGGTGTGAATCAGAAGAGTAAAAGTGAGAAAACTCAGGGGCTGAGATAAAGGCAGTTTAATAGGTAAAGCAAAAGCTGCGCAGGCAAGCAAAGCAGAACAAGGGATTCATTCACCGCTTCCCATGGGCCGGCGGGAGTTCAGCCATCCCCAGGAGAGCAGGGCTCCATCATGCATTAACAGTTAACTTGGGAAGACAAATGCCATCGGTCTGAACATCCCCCCTTCCTGGGAAATGGGAGAGGCTTTCCTTCCTTTCTGGTGTTCCTGGAAAGTGGCTGGTGCTTCCTGGGAGCTGCGGGAAGTGGAGGTGGAGTAGGGCAGCGTGGTAGAGCACTGCTGGGACAGTGAGCCTCCCACTGAGGATTTTGAATTTGGTAACCTCCTTGGGGAAATTTCCAATTCACACCGTGGGAAAACAGCACATATAGGATGTAGGTACGCTCTGCTCTGGAAAGATTTTTTTATAAGGCTTCACCAGCCTCAGCAAACATGATTTATTGCTGCTCAAATCCCTATCTCCCTCTTGGAGGTTGGAGTAATACTGATGGAGCTGCTCCAGACAGCTTTAGTTACTAAAAAATAACTACAAGATGTTACTTTTTAGTCCAGGTTAATAAAACTGACTTGGAAAACCCAGCTCTGTAGGATTTGTTACGCATTAGTGGGGACAAGAGTAGTCAGTGAACTTTGGAAATGAGTGTGTATGGCTGGAATCAAGCTGTCTGTCACTGGGGGTGATGGGGAAAGTTGAGGGCTTTAAATATTCTTAAAATTAATTATTTTTATCACAAAATATTTTCAGTGTTTACTGCTTGACAGATATGCACCTCGCATGTCATTTTAGAATTATTTTAATTCTGTGAGGCTGTTATCGTGGCATGAATATGCAGATCTATCTAACACAGAATGTTTTCAGTATAGAAAAAGCATAAATACTGAAAGCAACTTTTCTGAACAGCAAAATGCAAAAGGTGCAAGGAAATAAAAAGTGCTTGTGCAATGGACAAGCTCGCTTCAAGAGCTGGAAGTAGATGCATTTTACTCTACAGCATCGCACTTGGAGAAGGGGTCGTGGATGGTGCAGTTCGCTTTGGCAGGCGATGCTAGCCAAAACAGCTGGAGAAACGCTGCCTTAAATACACATGTATGTGTACTCCCCCTGCAGCTCCTCACACGCTCAAATTAAGTTTACCAGTGACTATCTGCAGAACTGCAAATAGTGAATCTACCCCGTCACAAGCAATTGAAGCTTAATAGAGCTTGGTTCCTCTTAGTTCCTTAGTTCCAAGTTCTGCATTTGGCTTCCTAATAGATTCTGTTATAATTTATGACAAATGTTCAGAGTGAATTGTTTTGAGCTCAGGTGGGGCTGGGTATGCGTTATATTTTCTTTTTAGATAAGATCAAGTTGTAAAATTTCTGAACAGGAAATACTGTTGCTGAATGGATATTGTTTTCTCACTGTAATCTGTAATATCAATGCAAAATGATTGCGGGGTGAATATAAACATGCTCTGTCTGAACTGGTAATTTTATTCATTCTTTATACTGCTGTTAGATGCTGGAAACATATATTGCCTCGGCAAATTGTGTTCATTATAGTTATCAAATGTCAGATGTGTGACATAAATACTTAGAATGATGTTTTGAAAGGTACTATGCTGGAAGTAGACTTTAATAGGAAATGTTTGTGATTACAGTCTTGTGTGAAAGTTATGTATACAAACTTGCCCTGTAGATTGCTTTATATTAGTAATTTTGTATATTTTTCTTGTGTTGTGTTTATACTCTGAGATGCCTGACAGAGGGACTACAGCAAATTTAAGGTGGATTTCTTGCAGATAAATAGATAACAGAGACATCAAAGCTTCATAGAAAAGTATGCTTGGAACAATTTTGTTAATGGCAATATAACATTTGAGCGACGCTAGTACACAGATTTTCCATATGAAATCCTTAGTGACAGAGCCTAGGTCTGCTGAACAGGGCTTTCCAGACCTTCGCCTGTGCAGCTGGGCTGTCATCTAGGGGCTTCCAGAGGCACATCTGTGGGTTTTGGTGCTGAGAGATCCCAAGTAAAGCCTGGGAAAACTTGCCTGGTTTTCAAGGTGGAACATTTAGAAGAACACCGGAGCACTGTTAGATTCATTTGTCAAGTCATTAGCAAAAAATATGGGTATATTCAATTGTGAAGTGAGATGGAACATGGGCTGTAAAAATCCCACCTTCTGCTATGTAAGTAAGCAAAAATGATCAGAAAGTTTCTCTGTGGTTAGAAGTGTGGGTTTGAAACCTGGACAAGAGCCCATGTTAAATGTGCATTGTAGACGTTACCTTGCCTTGGGAATAAAAAGAGCTGCAAGAGCATTGTATCTGGAGGGACCCGTGTTTTATAGCTACGGTCTTTTTTAATGGCAAATTTCACTTTCTAATGGAAAGAAGTAAGTATAAAGGTGAAGAGCTCACTGTAACAACCTGCCTTTTGTAAAACACTGTGAGCGAGCACATTCCAAGACTGGAGTTACTCTGGGAACATTTGTGAAATAACCAGCGTGTCGCTATGTCCGTGTCTCTTCTCAGTGGAGATGCGTTCCTCCCAAAGTTTTGTAAAGATAAGTTGAGATTGGCGCTGGCTCATGCACGAGGCCATTTTCAAGGACAGAAGTAGGAAAAGTATACACACAAAATGCTTTCTTCTACAGATGAGATACTGAATTTCTTAACAGCTTGAGTCTAGCGACGATTGGTTCTCTGTGCCTGAATTTGCTTCCGTTGGTGTTAAAGATGTGAAGAGAACAGAAGTGAACCTGAAACTGCCCATAGCAAAATCTGTTAGAGAGTTACTTAACCAGAATCTCTTTCACTCTGAGATAGATGATATGCTGGCTTTGATAAGCCAATTTCAAAAATTTCCAGATAAGACGGCTTTAAAAGCAAGCAGTGCTGGAGATAGGCAACTCTCAAATGGTGTGGTATGATCTCAGAGGTTGTTTAACCTTTCCTTTAGGGCTAAAGCTGGCATCTTTCAAGCCAAGGACGTTTACCAAGCTGAAGTTACAGAGCTGCTACGAGGAGTTTATTGCAGTCTTGGCTGGAAGGCTACCTATGGCTTCATAATTAGTTTTGCATCCAGTTCTGCCCTGAATTGCATTGCTGAAATTCCTATAACTTCATCAGGGCTGACTGGTCTTAACTAAGGCGTTATTTGCCCTAAGATTACCTACAGGCAAAAATTTGTTGAATGTTGGAGGTTCAGTAATTAAAGGTGTGTTTACAGGAAACAATACAGGCAGAATGGCAGAAGAAAAACAGTTCCCAAATCGAAGCTTCAGCCACATGAAAGAGAGGACAGGACTGTGAAGAAACCTTGGGGTTACCATCCTGCAGTGTTACAGGAGCAGGTGAAGCAATTCTGAGCTTTGGTCAGAAAAGCAACTTGGGGCTGGCCTTTCACTTGGTAATAACGCTGGTCCCAAATTAATCCCCTGGAGAACACAAGGAGATGTTTTTGTACATCTATCACTTGCATTCGCTAAGTCACCAAGGGCTGTTGCTGCCTCTTGCTGTCCTCCCTGCTCTTCCAGCAGCTCTTCTTGATGCACCGTGCTCCTGGGGACAGCCCCCACAGGCAGTGCTCCTGCCCCTGTGCACTGCAGCCTGCCCCCTGAATCACCCCATCCATCCCTCCCTACCTCCTTCCTTCCATCTATCCATCCCTCCCTCCCACCCACCCACCTACCCACCCATCCCTCCCTCCCTCCCTTCCTCCATCCATCCATCCATCCACCCATCCACCCATCTGTCCACCCATCCACCCATCTGTCCACCCATCCATCCGTCCATCTATCCATCCATTCACCCTTCCATCCGTCCGTCCGTCCGTCCATCCATCCATCCATCCATCCATCCATCCATCCATCCATCCATCCATCCATCCATCCATCCATCCATCCATCCATCCATCCATGCATCCATCCATCCATCCCCCCTTTCCTCCCTCCTGCCCCTCCCCGGCCCGCGGGCACATACCACGCCCCTTTTACATAGCCCCGCCCCTACCACGCCCCGCCCCCAGACACGCCCCCTCGCCAGTCCCCCCGCCTCGCCTTGGTCCCCTGCCCCCTAGGCGCATGCGCACAGGCCCGGCGCCCGCCATGTTGGCGCGGGCGGTGACGTGCGGTACCGGGAGGCGGGGCCAGGCGGAGGCGGGGCCAGGCGGCGGCGGGCGGGCGGGCGGGCGCGGGGAGCGGGGCCGCGCTCGGGACTTTGGGAACGCTCCGGAGCGGGGCCCGCGGCCGGCGCCGGGCGGGCAGCCGCGGCCCGCAGGTGAGAAGGGTGCGCGGGAACGCTCACCGGTTCTGCCCCGCTCGGGGTCCCGGTGGGGCCGGGGGCCCCCAGTGTCCTGCGGGGCCTGTGCGGCCGGGGGTCGCGGGCCGGCGGGCGGGGAGCGGGGCCGCCCTGTGAGAGCGGCGCGGGGCCGGGCGGCAGGGAAGGGGCTCCCCTCTGCCGGGGGAGCTGACCTGAGGGCGGGGAGGAGGGAGCGCTGCTGTTCGCAGCGGGGGGGGCCTCGGGGTGCCCTGCTTGCACGGGGTGGGGGGGGGCGGACAGCGTGTTGCAGCGGGGGGAGACCCGGCTTGTGAGGGGGGGAAAAAGAGGGGCTGCCCTCGCTGCAGCCGGGAGCACCGTGCGAGGGGAGAGAAGGCGTGTGCAGGGGGCAGCGGGCTGTGCCGTGCCCCGCGGGGTGTAGGCGGCTGGGGGACGGGGGTTAGCGGGGGCAGGCGCAGGGGTCGCGGCGGGCGGGGGTCCTGGCAGGAGGCGGCGGGGAACGAGGGGAACTGGCCGGGCTGGGGGTCCCAGCTGGCTTGGGGAGTGGGCTGCTGTGCTTTCTGCTCCTCCGAAAAAGTGTCTTCAACTCTCCTTGCCCAGGAGTCGTTCCGCAGTCAGTGTAATGGTCTTCTTCCTTCCCCCGACCCTTTCTGCTCATCAGTGTTTATTGTTCCCCGGCCTTTAAATAGGCTGGTTGAGGTCTGGGTGCAGGAAGGAGGTTGGGGGATTACTTCTGAGATGCGGCCCTTAGAAATGGGGATGCAACTGTAGGTTTTAATTAACTTATCGGTTTCTTCTCACATAAAATTTAGGCCATGCTCTGTTTTTACTAGGTACTGTTCAGGACTTTTTGCCTTGCTATGAAAAACATGATGCTAACTTGAGAGCCCTTGGAGTTTTGGCTCAGGTCTTCGTATAGTTCAGGAGATGCAAGGTGCACATCTCAGTTCTGTATGGCAAAGGCCTCTTTAGCCTAGATCTTCAGAGTGTTAGTGAAACTGATGCTGTCATGGACCTGCTGTGAAGTCTGCATCAGAAATATCTCCCTTCCCCGTTTAAATATGGCTCATGCATTTGAATAGAATGCCACAGAGGACTCTTCCTTATTCTTTCCCCAGTGAGCTACACATAGAGATAATGCTAATGAATAACCTTCAGGGCACTCTCCCCACTTCTCTGATTTCATGGTAAAGCCTGTTCTTCAATCCTGTTTAATACTAGCATACACTGCAGAGTGTTGATAGTAAAAGAAGTTTGGGTAGTAACTGGGATTAAATACTATCCTGAATGCACTTCTTGTGATCTCTTTGATTCTGTGATTATCAAAATTGTGCTTCTAAACATTTTTCCTTCACTTCTGAAGTTCAAAAAATTGTAGTGAGCTGCCAGCACAAATTAGCATGCTGTTCTGCTTCAAAGAAGCAAGACTGTTTCTCGTGAGCCTTGGGTTGACACCAGGTGTCAAAAATGAATTAAAGCGACTTCACCCCAGCCAGCTTTTTATTATTATTTTAAAGAGTTTCTTCTGCTCTTCTGTAAAAGATTTACTAAACTGAAAGTTAGCTGAGGCTATAGTTCAACTGTACATAAACCGTAGCAATAATAGTGGCTTGGGGACTTGGCGATTTGTGGTGTCACTGGCACAACTTCTGGTGGTGCCAGGCATGAAGCAGAACAGCAAACTTACCCAGCCAGAAAAAAAGGGTCATGCACAGACTGCCTGATCTAGTTTGCAGCGCGGTCCCACAAATGGTAGCAGAGCGTGTCTGTGGGGAGATGATGAGCGCTGGGATCATCTCAAACAGCTTGTGAGGATTTGGCTTGCTCAAAGCAGGGCTGAGTGGGGTGAGACAGAGAAAGGGAGCATGTTCAGCTGATAGCGCTACAGAGGCAGTGTGTGTGAGATGGATGGTGAATCCTTTATGAGGCTATAAGGGGGCTCAGAGGGGAAGTGAAATGTAGCTGCTGCAGAAAGGGCTCTTGTGCTGCTGGCACATGAACTGGCGAGAAGCACAGTGGGGTTGAGCATGCAAAGTAAAGCCTTGCTTTTTCCTCTGAATTCTAGTAACCTTAAGCATGTTGGTTTGTTTCTGTCGTTTTGCAACAGGCTGACGGAAGTGTTGGGAGTTTCTGGGTGGTGGGTGGGTGGGGGAATCAATAAACTGTCTCATGTTGAGTGTACCTCAGTATCATATTATACTTGTATGCGTTTCATTGACAGTGGTGATCAAGCCCAGGATGTCTGGTTCTAAAAGCATAACCTTTGCTGTTTGATTTAAAAGTTTCAGTGATGTTACTTCAAGGGCTGTATGTTCTTAGTATGGTCCAGCTGTTAGAAAGGGGCAATTAGTCCACACTACAAAGAAACATGTTGGTAGAGACTCCAAATGAATTTGCAGTGTATTCTGCTGCGAGTGTTTCTGCTAGCAGTACTATATCATCTCCACAAATACCACAAGCAAAGCTATCAAAAATGCTCTGCTTTTTCATGGTTGTTACGTTGCTGAAGTAGCAGTGATGTTTAGTACATGGCTTTTTTACTTTATTCTTTTAGTTGATATATCTGTGCTGGCAAAACTGTCTGAGACACTGCACTATGCAAAAATTGAACAGTCATGAAGCATTTGTTTTAAGAGCTAGCAGCCTCAGAGAGTTTATTTGGTGTTTGGCTGTTTCACTATATCAGTAGTACAAAACTTTTCTAATGACTCTCAATAGCTTATGAGAGTTGACTTTGATGGCCTAGGGCTAGGTTCACAGGGACAGATGCCTTTATCACAGATCTGGCATAGTGTATATGGTGTCAGCGTGAGTGGGAGGTAAAAGCTTAAATAGATGGGGCAACAGATGTTCTGCTTTCTTTTCAAGGTTCTCTACTTTCAGCTTTTTTTAATTCTCACAGCTGTATTGCATTGTCAGAATACTGAATGGAAACATTTTTATGGTTTTCTTTTTAACTATTTGTGATGCAACAAGCTTCCTAAAATTGGGAGATTAGAGCTTTATGGATAAATTAAAAACTCTAGCGTGGAGGAAACTTTTCTTAGTTCATTTGCTATCCCTAAGCCAAGTGTCTTTGAAAAACTAGGAAGTAGTTAAGCAATGTCAGTGGTCTCTGGAAGAAAAGGCATGCTTTCAGTGAGCATGCAGGGTAATTGATAAATTTGCTGGTTTCATCTGAATTATTTTCATAAAACTTTGTCTCTAAGGGTTTTACACAGTGGTAAGTGTTTCAGGTGAAAGCGCACCTATGCTGTATAGTGTGGATAGCCTCTGTCCCGTGTCAGAAGGATCTGACAAGGGAACTAAGCTCCAAGTGCATTGAATTGCAATGTGTGACTTGGTATTGGTGACAGGAGAGTTTCAGAAGTGGATTTCTTGAAGGTATCTTTTGGATTAGGATATGATCTGTTTGAACCCAAGAGGAGCTTGCAGGCTGGGACAAAATTTTAAGTCTGACTCCTTTAATTGGCTTGTATGTTTGAGAAGACTAACAGTAAGAAAATTCAAAAGATTTCCCATGTTCAATGTCCTATAATGAATTTGATGTCTTCCAATATGTATTTTGAGAAGACATTTTTACGTGAATCAGGTATGTTAAATTTTTGAAGAATGCACCAGCTTCTGACTTGCGTTGTCAATGTTTTTGCTTTGAACTTGCTGTGGGCAGTATGTAATTTTCTTTCCTTATGTGGAAAAAGTGCTTTGTTGTCAATACGAACGACACTGGTCATATGATTTCTTGGGGCTTTTGTTTTAACTTCTTTGTGATTGATGCAGCTGCTTGGTGGTGTGTTCTATGGTTGTGAAATGTGAGATTTGTTTGGCAATGCCAACATGTTCTTTTTTTTAAAGCTATTCTGCTTGGTTTCTCTAATATGAAATATTTTAAATATGAGAAGACTTATGTACAGGTGAAAGCAGAAATGAAAATAGGTTGGGAACAGAAATTTTGCTTTCAAAGAAGTTCTCAGAGCTTTTGCCTTGACTTGTAGTTGCTTAAATTTTGAGGGAAACTTAAAACCTTTTCCGTTGCCATGTTAAAGAGCATTAATCCTGGCAGGTGCCCTGTGCCCACTTGAACGGTCAGGTTATGTGTCCTGCTGTTCCTTTCCACAGGACCCTGCTCCGGAGGGGTGCCCAGATGGTGATGCACGTGGAAGGCTATTGACAGGGCCAAACTGCTGGTGTCTTTTCGTGCAGGTGTGGATGGGACCAGAAGCAGAACTGGTTGTCAGTAGTCAAAGCAGCAGGACTTTACCCACATTGTCGGACACTTTCCTTTGGCTCCCGCAGCGTACTGGCATATGTACTTGTTTGTCCTGTCTCTCGGAAGTCGCTTTATTTGCCTGAAGGTGGGAGGTATAAGCTGCTTTAGGACAGAGGTCCTGTCTAAGCTGTTCCACCTTGGCAGAAGAAAAACAGCCAGCACAAAGCATGTGGGAATGTATTGCACAGGTCTCATGGTTCCAACCAGGGATGGGATGATTTGACTGCCTGTGCTAGCTCTGAGGACTTAAAAGTAAATGTTTTAACAGATATTGTAGTACTCAGTATGTCAATACGTTAGTCCCATTATGAATGCAAATTTCCATCTTTGTAAGGAAGTGAGGGAAGAACTTTGTTCTTTTATTCTTTATGAGAAAAATAAATAGAGGGACAATTTTATCAGTCTAGTGTTCAGAAATTGCAGACCAGGGCAAATGAAGACAGTGATACATTGTAAATAAGCTTGATTATACCTCCATCTGGTCAAGTGCAAACTTTAGGAGGAAGGTGAAGTTCCATGTTGTGAATAAAATAAAGCTGAATTCTTGAGGTGTATAATAATGATTAAATATTAGAATCCTGTATGTTGAAGAAAGCAAGGATAAACGTGTAAATTTAAACCCAGTTCCTTTTGATTGTTTTTTATGATCTCCATGCGAGTGGTCTGTTCTTATATCAAGTTGAATGTGTTCCACGTGCATTCCATTTAGCATCGTGGGAACTTTGATTCTTTTGAGTAACTGACCTTATCTGGTAATGCTAATGTGGAATATCCAGCAGTATGTTAAGATGGTGATCTGAAATATCCAGCAGATTTTTATTGTACTGGCACAAAACCCAGCTCTCTAAAGTTGAAGCTGTTACACATTGATGTAGTATGTTTTCTACTTATTTAAATAATCCTGTAAGAAATAAATACGAAACATTTCTTTTAAATTTTAAACTCCTTCATAAACCTGTTACGGATTGAAAATTAAGCAGAAGATTCACACTTGGAGGGCAAAACCTGATGCTAGAAGCTTTGGAGGCAGTTTGGTGCTGCAGGTACCTCATCTGATACGTCTCGGGTGGTCCTACCTTGTGCCCCAATCCCCGCTGCGGCTCCCTTGGCAGAGGTAATGCTTATGTGATTGCAGGGTGATTTCTTTCATGCTGCTTATCTCATGGGAAACTAACCCACTCAGTAATGTTTTTATCAGTTCGCTAACTCACCCTGTGGCTACACCTTACTATTGCTCTCACAGGTAGAAACAGGAGTGACGTGGCTGGAGGTGAGTGGAGGGAAAGCAAGACTGCTGTTCCCAGCAAATGCTGGGGATGGAGCATCACATTGAACACAGCAGGATGGGGACAGTGCTCCCACTTGAAACTAGTCATGTTTCCAGATGCCTTTAAAGAGATGTTCCTGGGACTGCTGTTCTCCAGCTAGCTTTCTGCCTGTGTAGGAGCTGAATGATCCACATCATTTCATGCTTTCCGTAAAATCTTTACATGAAAGCATCAGTTCTGCACTACAGTGAGGTAGAGGAAAGGCTTTTTTTCCTGAGCTCTGGAGGAATCAAAACACTGGCCTGCATCCTGCTCACAGATGTTATGTGGCTCTTGAAGGAAGCAGAGAGGGAGAAATGGTTTGCCCTTCTGCCTTGTCAACTTTTGGCTTCGCTGTTATGCAACAGGCATGGTTCTGGGCAAGGTTATGGCTGCCCACGGATTTTGAATAGAACAGAGGAAGTGAGTAGCACATCCGTTATTTAAAGAAAGCTGTGAGTGGCACTAGAATCCTACAGACGTTGGCATGTATTCTGTACATGTATTTTTTTTTTTTTTAGAAGCTGGTTACCCACCACGGTGCCAGAGTTGTAGAAGGCTTGTATTAATAGTTTACACACACGCCCCCGCCCCCGCCCGCCAGCCTCCTCTCCCTGATCATCTTTCTGCTCACTGCTAGTGAGGAACTTTTTAAGTAGTAGCAGCTAGAAGTTACAAAATACATGTGGTTGTATTGCTGTCACTTATTAACAACTATATTTTATTGCCTGTTTATGTTGGAAGCTTTTAACGGGGACAGAATGTAACCAGTTCTGTTTAATATTGAATTTGTAACTTATCAGTGATGGTATATCTAGAAATCTAAGCTGGGCTCTTGTGTTTGCTGTTCTAAGCTTGTTTTTATACAGTGGAATTAAAGTATTTCCTTCAGGGTATACGCCCTATGAGATATATAAACTAGAGACCTTGCAAGCTTACACAGTCAAACTGGAAATTATGAATGAAACAAGTGAGCTACAAAAGAATCAAATTGTAAATCTAGATAATTCAGCAATATTGAATCTGAATTTACTAGATTGCTTAAGTTGCCTTACATTGCTTCCCCAATGGCTATGCAAATCAGACCAGTCTTTTGTGGCTGCTCACATTTGTCACGGAAGAGTAACGGTAAATGCATAAGCATTCACAGTCTCTGTTCTTCATTTGACTTGGGTGTTATAAAATACTGGTATCTTTAATGGCAGAAGGGCTAGTGTCAGGAGTTTCATAATCTTGGTGAGACTTGGTACCATGTTTTCTCTGAGTCTGAAAATTTTGTCCTTAATGTCCAAGTAGGGAGTTTTGTTATTTGAAGGAGAGTAGTAATGAGGTGATTATATTATCAGCTATCTTGGAGTTGGTGGACGATAACTCCACCAGTTATCTTAGCGATGGTGGTATCGTTAGCTATGAGAGAGCCTGGGCTGTATCTTTGCAAGTAGGCTAATTTTTTCAGGAATTGTTTAGGAGCTTACCTTAATGTAAAGTTGGATATGTGGAGGAGTTTGCTGTGATGCTCTAAATGGATCATGGTACAACTCCCCTAGCGTCTCCTTTTAGCAAGAAGATGGATACCCTGGGGTTTTGTTTTCTTACCACAATTCCTTAATTTCAGGTTTTTTTCTTAATGCTCTTGCTGATCTGTATACCTGATGGCATTTGAGAGCCATAGTGATGGACCAAGACCTTGGTGTGATAGTGCTTCACATGTGCAGAATAAGAAGGCAGTTTCTGTTCCCAAATCTTATGCTACTGTAGTCTTCTACTTGTTATTTTGCTGGGGTTTGTGTTTGGTGGTGGGTGGGGTGGCTACAACAGAATAAAAAATAGTTAACATTGTTGGCAACATCTTAGTAAGCATGTAGTCTAACTTTAGCCTGTGGTGGTAGCATTTTTCTCTTTCAAAACTTGTAGCCTTAAGGCAACTTAATGGATTTTTACCAGCATCTTTTGCCTTCTTTCAAGGGCAGAGGCTTGCATGCAGTGTGACCATAGGTGCTCATGTGGCTGTCCTGGCTTGTGGAGTTCTAAGTTACGTCTTTTCTAAGAGCTAGGTGAAATTACTTCCCTAGAAAGGGCTGAGCAAATGTAAGCAAGAATTGCCCTCCTCTTAAAATTCATTCCTTGAGTCATGACAAATGTGCCAACAGGCCTAGTTTCTTTTGGGACTCTGGCAGGGGTTTCTTGTGTGGTTTTGCTGTTGGCCATCATTCCCGGCTTGTAGAAGGAGAAAATATTTCAGTAGGGGGGCTGTAAACCTTCCTTCTGGCAGCTTAGACAATTATGTGAGCTCTTCTGCAGAATGCCAACCAAAATAAGCTGGAGTAGTTTAAACGGCCTAAATAATCACGCTTTGTATTGGTTGATCCTGAGTAAACAGGTTAAAAAATACTTAAAGCAGCTCAGCTGGTAGCCTTCTGGCAGAGAGCAGGGACAAGCAGCTGAGGGTGCTGAGCTCTCCTGTGGCACAGCTGTATTGAGAGGAGGAGATCCAAACCCAGGGCAGAGGTTCGCAAGCTAAAAGGCTGCTCAAGAGGTAGAAATGTGGCTTCTCCCCTGCAGATAACCCTGTGATTGCAGGTGAAGTAAGAGAATCCCAGTTCATCGTCCTCACAGGCAGCGGGTGTGTTTTCTGGTTAGGCTGTATTGATCTGCTGGTGTGGAGTGAAAGAAGAAGTGGTTCAATTTAAGCATTGCTGATGGGGATGCAGGGGAGGGCAGTAGTGCTAGCGCTCTGCTGATGGTGCCGCCAGGCTGGCAGGTGCTGTGGGATGAGGTGTGGGGTTGATGTGCAGCAGTGTCCTGTCTTCCCCATGTGTGTATGGAAAAGTCACATGGTTGTAACCAGCTCCCATTACTAGTTCAGATTGTTTATTCATGAATAAAATCAATGGTAGGAGGGGGGGGTGGGCCGGAAAATGCGAATGTGCAAGAGAAGAGGTTGCATGGCAACACTTTATAGTCCTGAACATGGAATCAAGAATAAATAATGGTGGAAAAAGAAATGGGAGGAGGAAAAAATGAGTGAGTTGGAGGAAAAACCGCTATCTTTGTATTGACTTTATTGTTTCAGTGCCATCCCAGATGTGTCTAACAAGTCTGGCATTGTTCGAGATTTTCATCACTGAGAGCCTTTCATAAGGCCCTCCACTGTAACGCTTGTGTGTGTCGCTGGCGTAGCCTGACACGGCTTTGCAGAGACGCAGGTCATGCAAAATGCTCTGCTAGGGGATGGTGGGAAGCCTGGATCTTCCTCCTGGTTTCAGAGGGCTTCTTGCCACCAGAAACTGTTTTCTAACTTCTTGTCTTTCTGGCTTTCTTCACTGAAACGACCTGTGTAAGAGGGTTCCTGGTGGATTGTGTGTGCCATTCCTGACATGTTAATATTTTAATTGTGGAACACGGGTCTTTCTGATGGCTGCCATGCATAGATGGGCGTGTGTAAAAAGCAAAATAATTTGACACGTTTCAAGGAGGAATATCAAAAGGAATAAAGCTTCATGGAATAAGATACAATAGGTTCTGTTATCTTCAGGTAACTCCTTTCTTTTGGTTAAGAAGATTGAATGTCCTGTAGTGCTTCTTGTCAGTTTCCTATGTGATTTTTGTTGTTAGTATTGTTTTATTGTTTTAACTGGATGAATAGCTTCAGGTTGGCAAGGGCTTGTAATAGACAAATTATTATTAATTCGTTGAATTATAGAATTGACCCTCACTGGTGTTAACTGAGTGTGAGAATACGAGTTGCCAAGTGTAATGTTTCAGTTTTTTTCTTTTCTGAGGGGAAATGCAGAGGAAGTGAAAGCTGGCAGCGCGTTTACCAGCGTTTCCTCGCTTTGCTTTACATTAGAATGAATAAAAAAAGGACTGCCATTGCAAATTACAATACTGCTAATTGCTCTTTGCCTTTTGGGGTAACTGGCTGCTTTTTTCCATGGACATGCTATCTTTTCAGCATTAGGAAACAAAAGCAGTGTCTTCTCCCAAATCCTGCTCTCCAGTTGTTCGTTCTGGCCGGTAAGATGACTTCCAAATGGCGGTGAAACCTTTCACTGTAACTTTGTGCTATTTCAACTCCATTGTGACTGGTGTTCTTTTTGCAAGCCCAGCCAGATAGCTTCCTGCTGTGGTAGCAACTGTGGGGTGAATTTATGAAAAGCATGCTTGGCTTAATATCATGATGCAGGGTATTACTTCTGTTAGGACTTCTATACCTCCTGTGACTTGTGTGTGCTTAGTGATTTACATAAAATGCAGGGTCTGCTTTGGAGATACACATAGAGACTGTCTGACTAGCTTAAAAGCAAAAATTAGCTCAAACTTTTTTTTCTTCTGCGCTGTTGTTAGAATTGATTTTTATTTGAAGCTGTAGCCTTCCAGAATTGTGTATGAAATACTCTGTATACATGGAAAAGAGCAAGATGCCACATATTTGTTGTGAGTTATGTGAACTTTCCCTCCAGGCAAGAAGTGGGGCTATCCAATTTTCCACTCACAGTGGAGACAGAGCTCAAAGAGCTGCAGAAGCCAATAGTTAACTCTGTTGGAGATGCTATACCCTGCAGTTCTTTAAAATAACATCTACAGAGAATAATAGTGTGCAGACGTATGTGACAATTTTTTTTTCTTTTCCTGAACCTTGTTCTAGATGTCAAAATTAACCTGGACTACTTGGGAATGGCGAAACATAGCCCTGGGATCCTGCCATGAACAGTAAGAAAGTTGAGATGCTTTGTGTATGGGAATCATTATTTATTTTTTTTAAATGGCTAAACCCCAGTGAAACTGTTCCTGTTCAATTAACATTAACTAGGCAACACATTGTGTAGTTCAATGTGGATGTGCTCCCAGCTTTTCATGCAGTAAAAAGGCAGTACAGTAAGTCAGAGGGGTGGCTCAGTAGGGGAGCACTCTTTGGGAAACAATACCGGGGAAGTCTCTGCAACCAGTATGACACTGGAGGTGGGAAGGCTATTATGGGTGGTGCGTTATGAAATTGAGGTGGTAGCTGAAGGATGCTTTCCTGTAATGTGTAATTATATTGTGAGACTCCGTTGTTATCTAGTGTATAATTATATCGAGACTCCATTGTCATGGGATATCTTGAATGCAAATTAGTTTGAAATGTGATTAGACAAATTAGTGGAAGAAAAAAGTGAGTTGTGGAGTGGTGAAGATGGCATTCTGGATGCAGTTTGTGGGAGGAAGGCCCTAAAAATGTGGCTGAGGGAAGCTGTTGTCACTGCTCCTCAATCAACTGCTGTTAGACAGGTAGCTTGGCTAAACGGGTCTTTGGTCTGACCTTTCATATCTGACTTCCGTGTGGTGATTTCCTTATATTAAACTTACTGTTTAATAGATGTTGGTTAAGTGGTTCGTGCATCCAAGGAGGCAGGCACCTTTACAGATATCCTTGAGTGTCAATCAAAATATTCAGATACTTTTGTGTTGTTGGTAGCCTGAAATGTTCTAGTTTGCATACCTAAATAAATATTTAGGTATGTACATGCTCTGTATTATTCATATAGTTTTTTCCAGGTGGTGTTGTAGGCATCCTTAAATTGATGCATTGAAAATTATTCTGATGAATTTTCCCAGTACAAAATAGATAACTTAAAGAGAGACTGTGTGGGTGAGTAGCATGCTTGTAAAGTGTAAATTTTCAGCAGCTGCTGTTGATGCTATTTGTCAGCCTTTACTGGGACAGAAATTAGAAGGCTTGTGTATTGTTGGAGATGATGATTTGGATATAGTCAATGGGAAATGAACAGCTCTTGGAAACTCTTGTATCTAAACTCCTCACAGCAGTTTAAATGCTTAACATGCAAGTGTTCAAATGAAAAAAAAAAAAAAAATTCGTTTTCTTTTGTAGAACTCCCTGATCATGTCATGTTTAATTCTGTGGGAGCAGTGTTTTACCCAGGACTTTCAAAAGCTCATTGATATACTTGAAATGTTAGGCACTGTTAGAATCTTGAAAACCTCAGAACTCTCTTTTGATGAAAATACTGTAATTGTTAAATTGTTGTGGATCAAATTACGTAGCCTTAGGTCATTTATTAGAACAATTGATAAAGACAGAGGAAGCTGTTTAGTTCTTTGTACAAAATGGTTTAACAAGGAGATACTGTTAAGACTGCTTTCAGCTTTTTGAGAAGTTTGTTCAGCTTAGCTGGAAAAGATAAATGTATGTATTTGTAGATTATTAAGTAGCTTTGAAATCTTATGATAATGCAGCTAAAGCTTCAGTTTACTTTTTCTGATCATGGATAGACTGAGCTAACAATTTAAGCTGTGCTGCTCAGAAGTAAAACATTCATTTTCAACTGTCCTATTTAGCAAGCTTCACTGTTTGAAAGGTAAGGCAGGAAGCTTTGTTCAGCTGTTTGCTGTGACAAAACCTTGTGATTTCTTGTGGAGTTGAGAACAAATGTATGTAATGTCAGAGTGTAATCGCACATGTACAGTGTAGTTAAGAGGAATTTTAAGGAGGAAGTGATTCTTGGTACAAGTTAGGACATCTAGAATGATCTTGGGTTTTTTGTTCCTGGCCAATCAATTACCTAAAAATTCTGCGGTTTCTCCTCCGGCTCTTTTTTTGAGGTGGCTATTGGAGCCAAATGAGTTGTACTGTTGTACTGGTGCTTAAGGTTCTCGTGTTTGGGAGGTTTTTAATGTCCATTTCTAGGACAAGTGGCATTAGAAATCTAAATCTCACCTTGGTTATCAATCCTCTAGTGTTAGAACATGTCCTCCTGATACTAAGTAATAAGCTAAATTACTAACATGTGAAGTGCATCTTATTCAACTCATGTTGTTTGGCTTATGATAAGCCAGTGAGTTGTGTGTGCTATGTTGTGCTCTGGATAGCCTTATTGACCTAGTGTTTCCTGAATTACCACTTCAGTGATTGTGTCTTTTTTTTAAGGTATGCTTGAAATAGCTGTTAAAAAAACAAAAGAAAACTAATGCTTTTAAGTGGATCTACAGCCTGGTGTTCCCTTAGTTTCCCCCTTCACCTGTTAACAGCACTCCTAAATTAGTAAGCTTGCTGATGGTGATTGGTGTTTGAAATCATGCTGACTAACTTGATGCAGAAGCATTTTTCCCAGGACTTTATTTGCATATGTATATATATATATATTTTTTTTTTCAAAGGATGTGGTTTAGATGAAGCCTGTGGGTGAAGGACGTGGCTGACAAAAGTAACAGCAGGTGGGAAGGCTCAGAGTTTAGTGCAAAGTGATTCCAAGGTGGCTTGTCACATGGCTACTTGAATGGTAGCTTAAGGAAATAACATGGATTGAATTTCTCAGTGAAGTAGGTGTCTCTGATACTCTGGTGTGTGATACAGGAGAGGTGTAGCAGAAGTTTTTACAGCAGAAGTTGGGAAAGTGGGCTTTAATGATCTGAGCTTTTTTGCTTTTTTTGGGGCAGGTAATATATGCTGGCTATCAAAAGTCACTTCTGAAGACCGGAAGATTTCAGTCTACTGGAGCATACATTAAAATTAGGAAGCTTCACAGGATTTCACCTCCTGTTGTTATCACTCATTTTCAGTCTGGTGTGAACTGGCCTTTTCATTAACCCTTCCAGAGCAGCATTTAGTTGATGCCTCTAAATCTGTGGCATACACTCCCCAGAATGGAGCTCCTTACAAATGGAAGGGTCTTAACTCTGTACATTCAGGGCTTTTGAGAGATAACTATTAAAAGCCTTCCTCCCATCCTAACCATGGAGGCAGAAGACCACATTGCTTTTAATAGAGGAGTGGCGTGGAAAATGCTTGCTTTATGGTCTGGACACAGACAAACGAGTATGGGCATCGTCATCGGTAGGGACCTGCTCAGGACTGGGTGTAGGGATAGCATCAGCGGGGCATCAGCATTTTAGGCAGCTGCTACTGCCAGACCCTGTGGGTGCTGTGCATAGCTCTGAGTGATGCTTGGAGCTGCAGCTGTGGGTGAAGAGGTGGTGCAGGTGTCTGAGCCAAGGGCAGGTGAGACAGAGCAGTGCTGCTGTCCAAGCAACAAAGCCAGTGTGAACCCAGGAGAGTTACTAACCTGTCAGGTCTGCATGGCTCTGGCAAGGAGCTGGTTTGTCTCACATGTGCTTTCCTGTGTTTTTGGACACTGGTCCCTGCTGCCTCCTGGTTTCCTCCCTGTGCTGGTACCTTAAAACTCGCTGCCACTGTGGTGTGTCATCCGCAGCCTCCTCCTGTGCCCCTTTGTTCCCAGGCTGGGATCATTTTGTGTAGAGCTGGTCTTGTTAGGGCTCAACCTAATGGGAAAAACGTCCGTTCATTCTCTGGGGTTGGATTAAGCTATGCTGTAATTGCTGAAGCTCCTTGTTTTGAGATCATAATATAGGGGCATCCAATATGGCATTTCCCTGCTGCCTGTGGTGTCATTTAAAACTGCAGGTGTTTTACTTGGGTGTGCTTTGTAGGCAGCGTATTAATGGTTCGATCTTTGGAGAACTGTTTTTTCTTGCTATATGAGTGGAATACGATACCGAGAAGCTTGTTTGTTGTACATAAAATATTACTGAAGACTTCTAAGCTTGTGTGAACATATTGAAGCTTGGTTTGTGTTCCTAAAATAGGTTGAATAGAATTTTCATTGAACATATTTTTAAAGCACATTAACAAAGGGCATTATGTAATTGCAGTTAACAAGCATGGTTGCATTGCTTTCGGTGGGTAAAACGCCTTCGCTTAACACAATTATTAAACTTCTGTTAGGATAAGATCTGTTCTGCTACCTGGAGTTGTATTTCAACAGATAGTTGGCTTCCTTTACGACACTGAGTTTTTCAAAATGCAGTACCTTGGTTAACTGAAGCGAACTGGTACCTTCAGTTGCATCTTCTGTAGTCTTAAGGTAAGGGGGTTCTTTTGTGTGTGGACTTGATTTTTATTGAAAATGTTTAAGTACTTGCATACTTCTAGTTTATAGGTGGAAAATAGTAATGATTCTGCTTGTTAATTATTGATTATTGGGTGATATTTGATATATGTTAGTGCTGCTCTTGGGTAATTCAACTCTGATGCCTGTTATAAAAGCTGGGAGGCTGTGCTCATGTCCAGAAACACGTACAAAGTTCACGATGAAAATTTCATACGTCAGGCTATCCTGCTTTTAAGATAAAAATGCTGTTTTAGGCATATAATTCTCTGTATTTATGGAGAGATTTTTCTTATTTTTACTTTTATTTAGAGATTAAAGCAGCTCTTTCAAGAGTACAGTTTGGTGTCAGATTTAGTCGGCTGCTGCTGAAGGTGCCAGTGCTGTCTTCTGCTTTTTGCACAGTTGGTCATTGGGTGCCGGGGATGTGTGGGTGCTACCAGGTGAGTGGAAACACCTTGCTGGGCTGATGGGAGGCAGTGTGTTAGCTGTGCTGGGTGCTGCCGGCTGTTTTCTCTTGAATTCTGCAGCTGGTTGGTTTGTTAGGTTCAGCAGAAAGTAAGCAAGTGGTAGTTAGGTCCAACTAAGCGTAATGTGGAACTGTGTCCTTCGTTAATGTTCTCAGGCTAGAATTTAGTGTCGTGCTCCCTGTAGATCTAGTCAACAGTCTGTTTTCCAGCAGTTCTGTTTTATGGTTTTAATTTTCATTGGCTACTGTTAGTTTTCATGTGCTAGAGAAAGGACTGCGTTCATGTTGTAGGTCAGGCTAAATCACGGCATCTTCTGGCTTTGTGACTTCTGAGCATCTTTTTGAAAACAGCTTCCCTTCTGTGGAAATGACGTGTTTGCTGAGGTCTGTCCTCTGACCTGCTGAGCATATTCTTCATGTTCACTGTGCGCTCTTTTGTTTACCCCTGAGGATGCATGGGTTTGTTCATTTAATGGCTTCCTAGACTGCCCCACACACTTCATTGTACGCTCTTGACACGTGTCACTAATTTTCTGTTGTTTTTGAAGAGCTGACTGTAACTGATACGAGTAACCTACATAAACCGTGTGCATTGTCTATCAGCTCTGAAACATCTAGAGCATTCTGATAGCAGATGAAATATAGGCATAAAGTAGTTTCACAGGGTGTCTGCTATGTGTGTTGTGTGCACTGGCATATGACCAACACAGGTAGTGTTTTTATTGACTTTATGGAATTGGAATTAGAAGTAGTGTAACTTCTCTGAGAAATGCTAGTCAATTTATACATGGGTCTTGACCACACCTCTTTTATTCTGTCTTCCCAAATTCATGCTGAGGGTCATTAAAACAAATATAATCTGTTATATAGGAAATGAATCATTATTCATAAATATATGTACTTGCTTTTGTATATCGGAAAGAATGATGACAAAATATAACAGCAGCAACACGAGCATACACCACAAACCAAAGGGACCTGAGGAACTTGCACAGCAGTGAGAAATTTAGCCCCCAGCTCCTGGCCCAGGGAGGCAAGTTAGTGCTGGTGATCAGATTTGTCCGTTCTGTGGACACAGTGAGTAGCTGTAAAATTGTAAGCAGAGGTGTGAATTTCTCATATTTGTGCGTTGGGCATGTAGAATCAATGGTGAGGATGGAAAAGTTGATAGCGGTGCTGTTGTTGAAGTTGAAGGTTAGCTAAAACTTTTCTGACTGTGAAAAATTTTATTTTTAACGTGGAATTTGAACTATCTGAATTTCTGTGGTAGTGAGACTTGGTGTATGTTCCTCATGCACTTGATGAATTTTGTGCTTTATTGGAAGAAAATCCATCAGTTGACAGTTGTAGAACTTGTGTGCATCAGCTTGCCTGCACTATTTATTTTTATAATCTTTAGTTTCCTCCTGTGTACAGGGGGAAAAAAAAACATTTCTCATTTTCTACTGCAAGTCAGCCCCACGTGGCTGCAGAGGTAGTTTTTGTCCTGTCAGCAGTGGTTTTAAAAAAAGCCCCTAACTTTAAAAAAATAAAATAAAATTCAGCTTTCACCTTGTAGTATAATTGGCTCAGCTTTCTTTCACAAGCAGAGTAATGTGAGCAGAAAACAAGCTGTTCTGCTAAAACCTCATCCCAGAGATACCTTCAGGTGAGAGCAGGAAATATACAGATAGAAGGGATTTAATTTTTGAAGTCAATCTAATAGCTTTGTACTGGAAACTAGGCAACAGGGGTGAAGTTATTAGAAGTAGTACTGACTGTGTGTAAATACGTTTGCCAGTTTAATGTGTTAAACAGTCTCTGCAGGAAGGTGAAAGTGATGTTTTCAGGAGTTCAGGTCTGGTTTTGTTGGGCACAGCACAAATTTATTGTGTGCTGCTAACCCTTATTTCTTGAAAAACTTTAAAAAACTTGCAGCTAAGTTGACTTGGAGTGACCTGTTTAGGGAAATTAATGTAAAGTGGAAGGATTATCTCCCCCCCCCCCCCCCCCTTTTATTTATAGTTTAATAATCGAAAGGCCAGCTTTTCTTCCTGATCTTTAAGCAAGCTGGAGTGAGCAGTATAGTTGATCTGTACAGATAAGCAATCCTGTTAAAGACCACATCAAAGGAACATGGTTTTGACCTCACCGAGCAGGTGTATGCGAAGATGCTTAACTATATACACAAACTCATCTGTAGTATATGCTTGCTCAAGAGGAGGCCAGCTTCATCTATTTCTTAGAATTAATTTAATCCCAGCCTTAGAGTTCTGTGAAGTTGAGGGGCAACTGTCTTTTGATCCCTTCCTGCTGTTGTGTAGTGTATTTGCCTCATCAGAGAAGCCTGTGCAGTGCCCACAGGATGGTAAAAGGAGTGAGACTACAGTGTCCATCCTAATTACATTAACCACACTGTGTATCATGTAGAACTTTGCAAATAACTTATTTCTGAGTATGATGGTAGGAGAGTGGTTCAGAAGTACATGGTACTCTTTGAACGTGTTAGTTCTATGATAGAGGATAGATAAAACATGTTCTATTTATTCATCAGACTTACTTAATAGAGGAAAGTTTTGAAGTTTATTTGGAACAAGGGGATGTCCTAAGAAGCAGCAACGCCAGGAGTTAAGAACCATCTTATTCTACCTGCTGCTTTAGCGTCAGTGCAAGGGAGTGGGCAAGTTAGGTGCTGTTAAGCAATTCTGTTTGATGCCGCCTCTGTTATGGCATGTTTAAAGTACTGCAAAGCACAGACTAAATTTATAATTCATGTTTACAAATATTGTCTACTGTTTCTTTCCCCTAAATGTCTAAATCTGCTTTACCAAAGTAAAATTTTAGAGAGGCTCCTAAGTTACCATTGCTTGTGAGCTACTCTGAAGTCAGAATTTTATGTGTAATGATAGAGAGGAATTGGAGGGGAGAGGATGATTTGCAGAAGTTTGTTTTTTCTTTTGTATAAACAGACCTGTTATTTCAAATCTGTTACATATATTTAATGTTTCGTGACCATATCTAAAAATACTGTTTTACTTGTGCATGTTGAAAGTATTAATTAAGGGGTAGGAATTGCTCCTTTGGGCTGTGAGTTAATAGTAAATAGTAAAGAAATATCTAATTCATACAGCTACTACCTTTTTATCATTCACTTAGGTTTATCAATGGAAAATATACAAAAGACCAAAAGTCAGAAGTGTGGTATTTTTTCAGGAGTGTTGCATAGTTTATTTCTGTAATGCTTGCTGCTAAATGATGTCAGCAAATTGAAACATTACACCTTTTCCACTGTCCCTTCAAGTGGAAGTACGAGTTCACAAATTTGAGTAGTCTGTAGTCTCTCATTTCAGTTAATGGCTGTAAGATATTCTTGAGACAAAAAAAAAAAAAAAATTGAACACGGAATATTTATCAATTATATTAGATCTTAAACATGGAACTCCTTAAAATTTTGGCCTCTTCTGTACAAATTAATGTGATTACGTCTTGCACATAAATAATTTGAACTGTTTTTCTCCCTCTTAAAATAAAAGGTGGCTTTAATGAGTCACAGCTTCCATTTCAGTAAATTGTTCACGGGATAGGCAGGCTCAGGAACAACTGGGTTAAACCAAGAGATTATTTGAAAAATCTAGGGCATGTGCTCTCTCTGTTCACTTGATTAGTTTTCATAATTCATCCTTGTTTCCACAGCACAGAGCAGTGTAATACGTGCAAACAAGAAGCAGTTTTCTTCCTTTTGTGCTCCTTTATCTCTGTGATTTTACGCGAAAAAGTCAGTGAAATGGGGGAAAAGTCATATTGTGTGTGAATGTTTAGAATGAGTCTTGGTTGGTTTTGTGAAAATCTGTGAGATCTGAGAAGCAGATGCTATTTTGGGATGTCTGCCTGTGACTCTGCTTCAATTCTTTTCTGTTTGACTACAGGTGCATGAAGAACAGAGGAGATATTTCCGCTTATCAGAGATGATGTGGAGAGACACTTTGTGAGTAACCGATGTGTGTTTTCTGCAAAGCCCAAAATGCTAATGTGGGAATTAATTTATGTTTTTGTTCCCACTAATTTAGAATAGCTGTGCCATTTGCCTGACAGCTTCATTTGGTTCTGGAAAGCTGTGGATATAGAGCCCTTCATGGAAACCACAGACAAAGCTGATAGTTGAAGTAGAACTGGAAAAAGCAATAGAATATGTATGGTTTCATAAATGATTAACCATGATGCCTAACTTCTTTATACTGATCAGTCTACCGAAGGCTTTTACTGTTGGCTGCAGCATGTGTGCTAGGCATCGGTAAAACCCAATGACTTTGGGTAAATGGGTTAACCTCAGTAGGGTTAACTTGGTACTTAAGCTCTTCTGTCAAGCTTACAGGTGCTACCTATTCTGTGACAGGTTATGAATGCTTTATTGTCCTTGTCTGATTTTGATTGGAAGTCTGATATATTTGCCATAAAGAAAATAGGAGTAGTAGCAGTCAATAGAAGCTTTCCTGAAAGTTTTCACTTCCCATCTACTGGAACACAACAGTGTTCTGGGATCATGCAGTTAAACTGCGCTTCCAAAATATTACAGGAAAGAATGAACTTCTGTGACATAATATAACTATACCTAAATAAGTATTTAAAGGATTTACTTTTGTGGAAACAAGGCCACTTTTTAAATGGTTACAATTAGGTGATGAAATGTCCTGCTTGTCAGATGGACTCCATAAATATGCTATGTTTCTAGTGGTATAGATGCATTGGCCAGCTCTTTCCTTTCCTGCAGTTAGTCCCAATGTTTCCTTTTTTTTTTTTTGGCCAAAATTCCAGTAATTATAGGATTTTCCATTATAGTCTTTGTGCTTAGTTTTTTTGTTTGTTTTAAATATAATATGAGTAATGTGGTCTTGAGTGCCGCCTTTTAAACCATAAGCTTTGATACTCTGGAGCTACTGCTTTGTTCTAATGATAATTATCTGGGAGAATGGTACCTTTGTGGACAACTTCAGTGCTTTTCTTGGCACTGAAGGGCTCAAGAGAGGAGAACTGCTGTTACCTCAGGCACCTCAATTTCTAAATTCTTTTGCATTTATAGTATTTATGCTATATAATGAAATTTTTTTTGTTTTTAACTCCTAGTTAGGAACCAATTTGGTTTCTTACATGGGATTTGCCTTTTTTGTTACCTAGATCTAAGGAAAAGGTTTTTTTAATGTTTCTTAGGCTTTCCTTTTCCTGGAGCCCTTTGCATACTTTCATAGATATGATTTCGTGATTTGTAGTTTAGTGTAACTACTTAAAAAATTGTCATTAATGCTTAAGCATTAATTTCCTCATTCTAGAGTGAGGTTTGGTATCTGCAAATAGTGTCTGGTAGTCTGTCTTGCTTTCAGTCAAGAGAAAATCCTCTTCAAGCTAATACTGTCATGTAGTCACCTTTTTCCCTTGACTTCTTCCAGGCTTTGGCTCTCAGTTCAGGAGGGCTCCAGGAGAATTTCTTTATAACAGCGTCCTGGCAGGGTGGTGGATTCTTTATGAAGCAGCAGGGGAAATCCTTGTGCTGATCCAGCTGACTTACCCAGGAGATAGTGTTAATTTGATGTACTCTTTGACCTTGAGATCACACTCTTGTGGCCAGAGTCCATGGAGATTTTGCTACAGTTGGCTGAGTAGCAGTGATAATATGGAACATTCTTTAATAACTCTTAAGAATAATAATGAATGTTTTTAATAATAAGATTATATTCTGTGGTACCTTTTATGAATAACCATAGTAGTGGATTATTTGATTTACTGGTCATGGCACACGTTGTTCTTGTTTTCAGATTCTTGTCAGGGCTCAGGCAGAGTCCCTAGATTAGATCTTGTGGGCAGAGCTGCTTTTTGCAGCTCCTTGAGCTGTTCCAGCCTGCCCCCGAGACCATCATCTCTTGGCAGTCCCACCTCTGACCCAGGTAGTCAGGTAGGAGTTGCTCAGGGGTCTCCTACTTGGGCTGCTTCATTCATGGATGGCACTGTGCTTAAAAGTGTCCCTGTTTAAATTCTCCAAACTCAACAACAGAGATTCCTGCTGTTAGGAATGAAGTGAGGGGGTATGACTATAGACTTGGTTTGGTTCAGATTCTTTTGCTTCAGCTTTCTAGGCTGCTTGCTTAGGACAAATGAGCTTTTTCATAACCAAAAATATTCATCCTTTAAAAAAGAAAATGTTCTTTAAACTCTTGCTGTAGCTTTCTAGAAGGTATAAGGGTGAATGAGGGAAGTAGTAGTTGTGTGGCCATCTAATCTACATGATTGCATAAGTTTGTGTTTTAGACAGGTACAGTGTTTTAGAAAAGTGCAGTTTTATTTACTTGCCAGCTGGGTATCGCTACAGAACTTGGAAAAAATTGCAGTTGAATAATAACTTCATTATTTTCACTAATAAGATATCTTCGTCGTTAACAGCTTAATACAATTGGAACTAGAGCGATATTTTTTTTTACAAGAGATACAGTTTAGATATAAATGTTCTGAGTATCAGTCTACATAGCTTAAAATATTTCCATAGTGATGCCAGAGTTACTGATAATACATATGTTTTTCTTTGAGTGTATTTACAGATGTTGACTATTTTTAGCGTAGTAATTTTCAGAAAAGGCTCTGTGAAAAATAGACAACAGTTATTTTGTGGGGCTAGCATTTAATTCGTACAGATGGTTGCTGTTAAGGACCTTTTAGTTGCGTTGCAGACAGCTTTTCATGGTCTCGAGCATATGGCTGGGTCAGGTTGTGCTCTGATACTTAAGAGAGTGGATAAGGCTTATAGCCAGTGACACCCACCGTGAGCAGTGTTTCTGGATTTGCCTACGTTAAGACTCCTCTGTGTCAGCGTTAGTAGCTGCAATAACAGGTAGTATCTATCTGGCTAGTTCCTTTAGTTCTTAGGGGGTTATTGAAAGGGTAAATACGGGTGAGATACAGTGGGATAGCTTGTGAATTGAATAGAGTCAGTCCTTGTTGCAGGTTGGAGGCGCAGGAACGGGTTTCTTTTCCCAGTTCTACATGATCATAAACTTGGCTTATCTCTGCGCTGTAATACTACTTTCTGTAGAGTGGTATTTATGTGGTCATATAAAGTTTGTGGGTTGTATAATGGAAATTGCTATTTACCTGTTACTGCTGTTTTTATCGTGGTTGTTACTGTGCAGTTAGAACATGCATTATTTCTGGTTAAAAGTGGAAAAATGTTTTGCCTTTTGAATGCTCAAGCAGCAAGTTTAAAGGACTTGAAATATGGACTGCAACTTAGTCCATTACATAAAAAAGTGTCTTTGCTAATAAGAATGTGTAATAAAAGCTTTTTCATGTAGTAGCATTGACTCCTACATTCATAAACTTCAACAACATTAATTCCTAAGTATACTGGATAATATTTAACTTAAAATTGTAGAAATAAAGTACTTCAGCCAAAACGGAGATAGGCACCCATTCCCTATGCTGATTCTTTTTTTCCTGACAGGCTGAACGAGGGTGCCTTCTTGTACTTGACATCTGCCCATGTCTGAGTGAGTCTAATTTGTACAATAGTAAAAGGTACTTGAGCTGTGCCCTCAGTAAAGTAGATTAGGGGTGTATGTGACAAGTTGGACACGGAAGGGACATGATGTGTCTAAGCTATTTGGTTTCCTCGTGAATGGACTAATATGTTCCATTGGCCTTCTCTGATCTTAGTAACCACGTAAAGCTTTATGCTCTTAGAGTAACTGGCAGTCAGCAGGTGGTTTTTTTACCAGGATTTTTTTCACTGCTAGTGAGGAGAAAGTGGGATCCAAATGTCATGAGTCCTGTTGTCTACTTGGAGACAATACAGGTTTTTCTTTTACTTCTATTTGTGGGATTGCTTCTGTGTGTTTTTTTTTACGTGCCATGCTTATCTAATCAAACTTGTCAGTGGATTCAGCAGTGTGCATTTATTAAGTATAGGTGGTGATCAATGAACTATGCTGAAGTTGTAGCTGTAGGTGAAAGGCTTTATGAGCGATGGAAGATGCAGGTGAAATGCAAGTCCTTTACATTACACTGAAGGTAAATCTGTGAGGACTCAAACATTTTAAGAACATGTCTACATCAAACTGCTTAGATATTTTTGGGTCAATTAATAAGCTTCGTAATATTTTTATTCATCTTGCCATAAATCTGTGAGAGTTTGCATTTGGTTCATTGTGCAAATCCAAGCATGAAACAGTTGATGAGTGGGCTTGTATTTAAAATAATATTTCATTTAAAACAATGTTTTGGTACACACACCTCAGCATTGTAAAAATTTTGCGTTCTGCTACTTTACTCTCAGTGCAGGGGGTTGGGACTGTCCTTGCACTGTACTCTGACCTAGTGTCACATGCTGCTGCTTGTGGAAATGGGTGAGTTTTCAGGTCCTTGCCCTGTTTGTGGGAAAGGTGTGATGCTGTGTAACAAGGTAGTTTTTTTGTCCTTGGAAATCCTCAGGTAAAAGCTACCTTTGCTGGCAGTAAAATAAGGACATTTGAAGAATGGAAAGGGAGGGGGGCAAGGGAGAACCCTACTGCCACCTGTAATGCATGTCAGGTGCATGGGACTCACCAGCCTGATTCTTCACAGTTTGATATCCAGTGCCAGAAATACTGCCTGAAATGGTTGATGTGGCAAGAGGTGTCCCTTCCACTACAGCCTGGAGGGATGTGTCTGGGGGGTCTACTGGATGGTGAAGTACTGGTGGGCAAGAGCTGTTCGTCTCCGCTCTTGCAGAGGCTGTTGGCTGCAAAGCTGTAGCAGGCAGGCTGCTGTGTTGGTTTAGACACAAGGCAGTGTCGTCTTCAAGGTCATTGGTGTGGAAAGAAGCTCGTTTGAAACAGACGAACTTTAGAAATAATCTACAAAGAGAGGAGGGATCTTTGACTCGTGGCAGACTCAAACTAGTGCATTAGAGTTTCAGTAAAAGCGTGTGCTCCAGCTGCGTATTGTCCTACATGTCGCTTAATGAGTATATTAGCAGAGAGGTCTGCTTTTAAACTTTAGTTACATAAATTTTATATAAAATGCTATTCTGTGTTTGCTTTGGAATTTAACAATGACTCTGTTATTGTCTGATTTGTCGCTCTTAAAGTCCAGGTTAGGAAGCTCTTAACTGCCAAAACATAGATTGACTTCAGAGCCATGATCTGTTAGGGCACAGATGCTGGTACTTAGGCAATGAAATAATCCTGTTTTAGCATGGGAGCACAGTAGCAAGATTGTGTTCCTGCAGATGTTGTGCAGAGGTTGAAATTGCTGAATGGTTTTGAGATTATAGGTTTGATTGCATTAAGACTGTGTGAAGGTTTTTCTTGCCCTGTGTTTATTTAAATTTTGCTGTCTGTATGTTTTATAAAAGATTGCTGTAGCTATGCAGTGAAACTGTATTCTGATTTGGTGCAGGCATCTTTCTGGACTGTTTTGTGACATGTTTTAGGATGATCAGGGTAAGGCAGTAGATCTTGCGGAGCTTTACGCTGTGCACATTGGTAAAGTTTCCATTGCCGGCTTGCATCCTGTGTGTTAGAGTGTATTTTTCACAAGCCGGGTGTTTACATTGACTTAATCGTGCTCTGTCTGCTGTACAGGCTAGTTTTATAGTAGAATGGTTTACATAGAACAAGAATTACTTGCACTGATTTTAAATATGGTTTTGTATTATGGAGTTCAGTGTAGTGGATCCTGTTCTGTTAAACAGTCTCACTTCCTTTTTGGTGTATGCAGCTTACCTGAAATTGCACTGCTTGTAAATGGCATTTCAGGAAGTGTGAACTGATCCAGCATGTGCCTCCTGCTGAATTTTAATGAACTCCTGTGTGCAATATGAAGTGGGTTGTCTTTTTGAGTAACAAAGCTTCCTTAAATTTTAGGCTTTGGACAGTTTCATGTAACTTTTGTTTTTAGTGATGATCTCTTACTTTTGCTTCAAGAAGCCAAAACTGAATAGTTTTGGAAACAGTATTACTTTTTTTTTTTAAAAAAAATGTAGTAAGGAACACTCTTGTAGTCTTTTCAATTAAATTGAAAAGTCCATGGGGAATATCTTTTTTAAATGTTGATCTGATGCCCTCTTTAATGCTTGTTTCTAAGCAGCATCTGGGTGTTTGCAGCTGGATCAGAATAGCTGCTGGTGGAAAGGGCTGAGTCTCTGCTGTTACTGTGCTAGCAGAGTGCTTGGCAATTGGCTTGCAGCTGTTACCGTGTTTCGTTTTGATCAGAGGTAATCAACTTTTTGTACTGGGTTTGCAAGAGGCAAAGTGTTACCTTACCAATTGCTTACTTGCACTTGTAATGCTTACCTGTGCTGTGTCAGCCTTGAACTCCTGGTTCTTGCTGCAAAGGCTCAGTGATAGTCTATTTTACTGGAGGCAGTCTTGTGTTATAATTATAAATAAAAACAAAAATTCAAGAAATTTATGAACTTCATGATGCAGCAGTTTTTTTTTTTACTTTATCCATATGCACAACTGACTGATAAATATATATCTTTCATTCTTTTGAATTTGAAGATGGTATACTTTTACTTAATTTTTTTTGTGTATGTGAAAAGTACAGCTCAATATCTAGTTTGCAGAAACTCTTCTTCAGTAATGTTGTGTGAATACTCACCTGACAAGCAGTGCTGGTATACAAAGGTAAAACTAAATGTCTTTCATCCAAAGTGCTTGTAACTTGGAGTGCAAAATGAAGGAGAAGTGCAGATGGGAATCTATGGAAAATCAGAGTTACTAAGAAGTAATAGTTATGGTGTATCAGCACTCTGGCTGTCAAGTGCCATGTGTCGTTGCTGACTTGGTGGTGGTTTTGAAGGAGAAATCCTCACTGCTCGTGTTTTAAGGCTCCTTTGTGTAAGGGGTCACATGAAAGTAAACAGAGGTGCTTGTTGGACAGTTTGCCAAAGGTTGATCTAATTACGGGGAACAAATGTTGCAAATACGGCAAAGCTGAGCCCTGAAGGGCATTAGAAAACAGCTTTTTATGCTTTATGTGAAGGGAAGCAGGACTATTGGAAGGATGCACTGTGGTAAATTAATGTGGCTGAAGGGACAATGTAGGAAGACATTTCAGAAGTTTCAAAGGTTTAAGAAATGTGGAGCTTGTTTGAAACCAGAAAAATTTAATTTTGTGAAAGGTAGATTTTACCTGAGTAGATAACAAGGGAGAAAAGGTTGCATCTTGAGGATGTTGTAGAAATACCTTTCAAAAAAGTGTATTTGACGGTAACTCTTTATACAGGCAGCATATGCCTGTGAAGTGTGGCTTTTTCCCAGTTTATCCTAATAGATGACATGTATTGATAAATGTCATTTATCAATGCAGCTGCATTTGTTAAAGGCTTTTGCTGGTCTGAAATTGTAAGTCCATTTAGAGGAACAGCACCTTCATGTTTCCTATGTCTTCACTCTTTTGCCAAGGGAAATGATCCTGCAATTTCTTTACTGCCCCCTGGCAAATGAGTTGCCAGTCAGGCAGAATTCCCCATCCTTAATGATGTAAGTACTGCAGGCAAGATGAAAAGTATAAATGTAGAACTGTCCAAAGACTCGAAGTAGTATGTGGGTAGAAAAGAAGAAATGAAAAGATTGTTTTGATGTAAATATTGTCATGTTCACCCAAGGCTTTATAATATTAAAATGTCTGAAGACTTAGTTCAACTTGAGAATTTCATTTTCATTCTTAATGCTTTGTTGGCAAAGAGAATGACTAGGAAAGTTCGGTGGTGGTTTTTTTATACAGAATTTTTCATTGTCTGGAATGCTTTGTGGTGACAGAAGTGACTTAAGGGTGATTTTAATTGGGAAGCAATTCAGTTCTTAGCACCTTCTTAAGAAATACCTTTAATGAAGAAAAAAGGAAAAATATAAGTGCGTCCTTGTGAAGGGAGTCCCTCTTATCTTCTCTACAATGGCATTTTAGGTATTGGAAACTTGTGATTAGATCCTTCTGAACCTTTTCTTCTATAAGCTGAACAGAGATGAGTAAATAAGAGAACAAAGGAATTTTCTTACTTCATTTACTGTTTGTGCTTCAAGTTAGGCCCAAATCTGCTACCTTTCCTATTCAGACTTTCAGCAGTTGAGGAACAGCAAAGTTGGTCCTTGCATTGAAATAGAGCACTGTGATTTTATTTCCTTCTCACAGAAACTGCCTCTGTAGCCCCTCTGCTACCAAAACCTTGCCATGCAAACCCAATACAACAAATTAATTAGAAATTATCATCCTAGATTAGATCCTGCCTTTGTGGGCCAGAAGATGACTCATTGAAGATTATGGTAGTCAAGGTAGTCGCAGAAATACAGGCAACGCAGCTGAGCAGTAGGGAGTGAATTCATGCAGAGAAGAGTGCGTGTGCACTAGCTTTGTGGAAGATTGTGATAAAGGCTTTTCATAGAGATGGGCATTTTTAATATTGTCTGCATACAAACTGGGTTGTTTAGCCATGTGCCAGTACAAACTGGATCTCCTGGCCTCTTCCCAGTACAGACTGGGCCCCATCCCAGTACAAACTGCAAGCCCTGGCCCCATAGCTGTACACACTGGTAGCTGTAGCTCAAAGCACCTAAAGCTTGAGGATGGCAGGGAGTGTGCTGATGTTTGGTTTAGTATTATAGCCCTGCAAGGAGCAGGGAGTTGGACATGATGACCCTTATGGGTCCTTTCCAACTCAAGATCTATGTTGTGGTTTGTTTGTTGGGTTTTTTTTGCCTGTGTCCTTTTTTAACTTCAGACTTTTCAGTTGATGGGGTTTATTCTTGATTTTTTTTTTTTTTTTCTCCTGCTGTTGATAGTCTGGACATATTTCTGTAAAAATCTCAAAAGGTAGTACAGAGATGGATAGCACACAGATACTGTTATGCCTGAATAAATTTTAGAATGGCCCATCTCCTTTGTGGCTCTCTGTGATTTAGTTTTTTCTTCAAACAAGACTTGTTACCAAAACCAAAAGATGGACTCCACAGGTCTTCAGGTGTCACTTGCTGCAGCTTCATTTGTTCTGCCATGTTAAACACTCTTCAGTGTGTCTGGTCTCATCTAAAATTACATATTACATTTTATCTCCTTTGGTCAACAGGGGAGTTACTAACCTGGGAGGCATGGATCATTCTGTGCTCAGAGGGGAGGTGTCAGCAGTGCTTCATGACAGGTATGTTGGAAGTGTCTGAATTCCTGCAGAGACATGAGTTTTCTTCAGAATGACAGCCTGGAAGGTCGTGTGTGTGGTTTTTGTTTTTGTTTTTCTTTTTTTTTTTTCCCTTCCCCATCTGGAAAACTGAGGAATTCTGGAAGAGCTAATTAACAAGTGACTTAAGAAATGAAAGGATGTGGTTAGTGATTTGTAAGCTAATTTGTTCCTCAGAGATGGACTACGTGATTTTCAAAGCAAGAGGACCTCCACCTTCACTTCCCCCTGCCCCCCAGCCTTAGTCTTAACAGTTCAAGATTTCTGTGGATTTTTTTGATTTAGTTGATCCAGTTGCCATTGCATCTGCTTTTAGGTATCCAAAGGCCAATTTTAGTACAAGGAGGCAATAACAGTTGCTATCCAGTCTTTCAGCGTATGCTGAAAACATTCCTCATATGACTGGAAATGAATTTCTGTCTTACAATATATTGAAATCAGCGATTCTGTCTGTCTTGGTTACACTTTACCTGCTATTTAATCTTTTTGTGCTTTATGATTTAAAGCAAGAGTTGAGATGATAACCTTATCCTGGAAGAAATTCCAGCAACCTTATTTCAGTGTCTTCCTTTCTTGAAATAAAGTTCTTACTTAAAACATAATAGTTCCTTTATTAAGTCAACCTGAAAGCTATAAAATTGTTTATATTATCTTGTGCTGTACTTTGTACGCCTGCAATGGTGGTTTGGTTCATCTGATTAATTTATGTTGGAATGACTGGTTTCATTCTTTCAAAGAAACAAGAAAAAAATAGTATTTTTGTAGTGTAGTATCTTTCTGTAGAAAATCTTTGAGGTGCATGCTATATCTTGATTAGTTTTCACATTTTTTGTAGTTGAATAAGAATGTCATGCTTAAATGGAAAAGAAAACATAAGATTAGATGTCTTAAGTTTATAATGAAGTAGCTGCTGGCACAAAAGTTTCTGGCACTCCTTTGTATAGGAGCTTCATCATGCCAAGAATGTTAGTTTTGATTTGATGTTTTTTGTTTCTGAGGAACTGACAGGGTACTTTTCTATACCGCTGTATGAAACATAGCAGCATGAATACGAGTGTTTCAATTTGTTTTCCTTTGTAGGTGGTTGAAAATATTACTGCATCAAATGGCATCATTCATGACTAGCAATTTTCTATTAATGCCATTTAAGACTTATACATTCTTCATGTTGATTGATTGTTAATGGCATTTAATCATTTAAACCTTTCATTTAACTAGATTAATATATTTAAACAACTGTTTTAAGCATTCTTCTGAAGCATAAATGCTCAATTATTTCTGTTCCAAAGGTTGTATTGACATTTAGCAACCTTGTTTTTTTTAGCAAGTTTAGACTGAAGAAATCTGAATGTTTGTATGAGTATGACAACAGTTGAAGTTATGTTGGCAGCAGTTAAATCATTCTTGTAGGATGATCAAACTGAGCAGCGTGCTGCTTTCTGCTTCTGAGGCAATTTTTCACTGTACGTTTGATCTTGGATTAGAAGTTACAGATTTTCTGCTTCTTTTTTTTTTTTTTTTTTTTTTTTCCAAAACAGGCACACAAGTGCCCGTTTTCTGCTGGGTGCATTTATGGTGACTTAAGCATATCCAGTCTGTTTCACTTTTTACTCTTGTGTATGAGTGATTCTTATATACTGCTGGCACTCAGTATACATAGGAATGCATATGGCCATTTAGCAGTGTTGGTCAGTCACATTTCTGCTTAGCATGAAAAACAGCTGTTTAATGAATGATGCTTGATGAAACTTGAAGAAAAAAAAATTGTAAAAGCTTTCCTTAAAGCAGAGTTATGATGTGTTCTCTTTATCTTCAACTTCCAGTCTCTAGTAATCCCAGAGTACCTCTTTACTCCATCCTATTTCCCTCTAGTTACTCTGTTGTACTTGATTTTATTTAGCAGACATGCCTCTCTCCGTCTATACCAGTGACATTACAAGCATTTTCTCTTCTTCTCATTAGGTTTATGAATTTGTCTGTTGTTCTTAGGCAAGTGCACTTTTTTATTTATATTTTATAAGTATGTTTTCATTTGAGATTTGAATGGTGGCATTTTCATATGAAGCCTTGTGAATACATTCATGTAAGAGTTAAAGTTAGAAAAGAAAGAACTGGAAAAAATCTAGTGGATTTTTCTTTTTTTTGAGGAGATGACAAGTTTCTTATTTCTTGAGTACTTGTATTGGTCACATCTGGTCTCAGTATGGTGTGTATGACAGTGTTTGTGCTTGTTTAGGAGGAAATGTTTTCATAACATCAGTGGAAGGAATAACCTCTTCAGTAAAAAGTGTTTCCTCCAATAAATGCTTTTAGCTTTCCAAATTACTTTTTTATTTTTTTTAACCAACATGATTTAAAGAATAATAAAGTAAAACCTCACAGCTTTAGTGTTGACTTGCATTTAAATAAAATCTCTAATTTTTTTCAAGATTGACTAGGGAAGAGTAATGTGTTCTTTGTGATGGAATATTTGATGAAACAGAAGTTGCTCTTGTGTGACTAGAAATTTATATGCAGTTTTGCATATATTGGAAAGGTAGCATTGGGTGTACTGTTAATTATTTTTTTTCCATGAAGAAAGGATAGGTGGTTCAACGTAGAAACATTCTCGTATATTTAAAAGCTGGTTTTTGGTTTTGGTTCAGGTACATTTGTGGGTTAACTGCAGTTAAACTCCCTCTGTACGTGGTTTCTGGATCTTAACATCTGCCCAAATATAATTTTAGTATATGATTTGAAAACTGGTGCCTTTGACACGTGAAATGTTTGCAACTTGATCTTGATGTGGGAAGCAAATAGGTGTGGATCTAGAACGCTTTGTATTACACATGAAGAAAGTGAGCCTACTGCTTTTAATGGGAAAGGAAGGCTTGCAGAGTAGGCGAGCTGCTTGGAAAATCTGGCTGGTTTGTACTGTGTTCATGACTGGGTAAGCGGTGTTTGCTGAGAAGTTCCAAGTCTGGAAAGTTCTCCAACTGGTGACGTGTTGTTAGCAGTGTAATGTAATCTCATGCTGATTGTCACTTGCCCTTTCAAATCCATACCTGTCTTCTGTCACTTGGGTGGATATGCATTGGTTGGAACGGTTTTCTTGATGGCGAGTGGTGGGTGTAGTGTTATAATTAATTGTTTCCCTGCTCAGTTTGGTGTTTATTTAATGTGTCAAGTTAAAGCCACTTTATGCTTATGGTAAGGTGCTTTAGAGTCCTAAAACTAAAATAATCTTCTCAAATAGCGTGTATAGCATTATCCCTTAGAGAGGTTATGTGATTTTTCTGCACACAATTTATCCATTGCGACCCTATATTTAAATTGGGTCTATTAGTTCTCGGTCCAGACTGGCACAGTTCTTAAATTGATAATGCACAAAACATTCAAAAACTAAAATAACTCCTGTTGTTGCAAAATTGAATCATTTTAATATGCTGTTTAATCTGCCTTAGCCAGCAGTTGATCATCTAAACAACTTCAGAAATAAAAGTTGTCATCTTTTAAAGCAACAATGCTATCTTTAATTTACTTAGTCCCAGAAAATACTTTCGGTGCTAACATTCTGCTATAATCGGTGTCCTCCCATATAGTCAAATATGGAAGAATTAAATTATTCTTCATTAATAAAGGGAGGGGGAAGAAAAAACTTCTCTGTGGTTGCATCTGATCAGTTTTTGTGTCATTCTGCTGACAAGAAGGCACCTAATTTTGAAAAGAGAAGTAGACATTTCTTTGTGGGTGCTAAATAGTTTGGTACTTCCTACATGTAAAAACAAATGACCAAACAGCACCCCACCCCAGAGTAACTAACTGAAGGATGTGTATATTTGTGCCTTACTTGAAGGGAAAACAACCCTCACACCTGAACCGCAGAAAAACTTGCATTATAAACCCCAACCAGTCAAAAAAACCCAACAAACCCCACTTGTATATTCCATTTTTTTAATGCTAGAGGTGTTCGAGGTGTTCTGCATGTATATGTTCATGTGTGCAGCATGATAATACGTTTCTGACGATTCCATTGTCTTTGGACAGCTGGGATGTCTGTGATTCAGGTTTTAGTTCATGTGGATGTAAAATGAGGCATATCTTAAAAAATAATTGCACAGTGGTGGAAACTATGCTGGAAAAACAGGATACCCAGTCTTGCTTGGGTGTTCACCGTATGGGGAGATCTGTAGGATTTGCATCTGAAACTGGTGTTTTGTTTTGTTTTGTTGTTTGGTTTTTTTTTCATTTTAAATGAGCTGCTCTTCAAGCTAGCTAATGTTGTTAAGGATAACTTGTGAAAATGAGAAGTGTTAGGTTATATTTGCATTAGTGTCCTGCCCTGCACAGTGACATTTGAAGCAACTATTAAGTTTTGACATGGTCTTCAGAGGTATCATAAGTATTCTGCAGGACCAGTGAAGGCTGCTGAGGAAAACAATTTGTTTTTTCAGACAGCGTGTTCTTCTACAGCCTGGTGACTACCAATCCCATAAACAGATGGACACTGAAATTTGAGATCCAGATATTGGTATGATTCCTGCAGGTAACAGTAAATTTAACAACTGAATATAATAGTGCACTGTTAAAATGTACAAGTATTTCCATCACGGAAAATCCTTATCTACAACTATTACCACTACTCTGCCTTGTTACAACGTTGTGCATATATTTATGCCTGACCTTCCTAAGACATTTCTGAAACCTGAGCGTTTTGTTAATCTCCTTCCATCTTCCCAAGCTATGTTATCACATCCAGCTCCATCGTGTTGGATTCCAAACATTTTCAGCATGCAACTGCCCTGTTCCAAATTCCAGACTTCTGGTTTCATTCTTCTGCTCCAGCTCACCTCTTACAGGCTAGTTGAGTCAAAGCTGACAGCCAGGTAGGTGGAGGTCTATCAGCCAAGGACCTGGAATGAAATATAATTTGAAGTGAATGTGTTAAATCTTCAGATGCTGTCAATGTGCTTCTGTTGTCCTAAGGAGCACAGAGGTCATGTATCAACAAGTCAGCAAGTTCCTCAGTACCCCAGCTGGACAAGGATCTCAAATCTGTTTTCGCAGTTGCTTAAATGTGGGTCGATGTGACCTGAGTGAGTCAGAGCAATGTGGGAGTGCAGCAGAACATGAGAACTGAAGCAGAGGAGTTTGCAGTCTTTGTAAAGCTGTTCTCTCCTGGCTAGAGCAGCATCTTTGGCTGTTGTCTGGGTTCCTCTTTTCTCCCACAGTGCGCTTTTCTCCTCTCTTGTTCTGTCTCCCGAGTAATTAGAGCACCAATGTGACTGTTCAGTTCTGTTTCTGGATAATTAGAGCTGGGCCCATATAGTTAAATACATAGGAGTCTGTCTGGGGCTTTGCTTGGGGCTTTGCCAGGACATCACTGGTCTGTCATTGTCAGCCGGAAATCCTTTTCTGTTTCGTGGGGTGTGACAAAGACGTCAGCTGATGAGCAGTAATTATGTGATGCATGCTGGCTCGATCTGAATTTAGACTAGCCATCTCTCTGCTATGCGTGGTTTAGGAGTAATGAGGAGTGTTGTTTAAGAACAGAATGGCCTTGTTCTCTGGACAGTTATCGTGCTGGGTTAGAAAACCATTTACAATGCAGAACTTGGGAGCAAAGGGGGGTAAATGAACTGAATCACATTACTGGAATTTGCTATTAAAAAGAATTTATTATGTGCATGCAACAATGGAAAGCTAAGGCTTAATAATTTTACTTAGTTTTACTTTTGCCCTTTAGATTCTGTATGCTTTCATTGGATTACAGCAATGAGGTAAAAATTTAGTCACGCTGCGCCTTGTGCATTCTTCTAGAGTGTTGATAAAAGGTAATCGTAAATAGTCTCCTTATCTGAAAATGCTAGATTTAGTTACTCTACACTGAGGTGTTTGATGTGAGGGCTGAGAATCCTGGACAACTTCTTAACTGTTTATTGAATGTAATTATTTAACATCCCTGGTAGTCTTCAAAGAGGTCTTTTCTTTTTAATAAATCAGGATTGTGTGTTTAAATTGAGTATTGCCATTGTTCTCCCTCAAAATCCCTGAAAGCACATTTCAGGAACCAGCACAATTTTGTCATATAACAAAAAAAAAAAAAAAAATAAAATTCCCCAGCAGCTGCTTTTTGCACAGCAAGATGTTCCTATTTTGCTTATGTTTCCACTTAAGTGAAAGAACCAAAGAAAAAGGTATGTTTGTGCGTGTTGTTGCTTGATTCAGGATGTGAGCCAGAACAGAAGTTTGCAGAAACCTGATGAGAAGTACTAAAGAAAGAACACTCTTCTGTAGCAGTGTTTATGTAAAACTCCTGTGGTCTAATAGTTACTGTAACTGTTGGTTTCTGCATAGGTTTATTATTCACTGGAAAGTTTTTATTTCAGTGTTTACAGAGACTCTTGTGGCAAACGTTCATCTTATCTTGAGCTACCAACTGCGTTTTGCTTCAAGTTCCGTGCTGACCCTATTGAATAAATACCTGGCATATTGCCCTGCCTTCGTCGCTTCCTAATCTGTCTGACTGCTGTACCCTGTGCTTTTTGGATTTGGAGTAGTGTATGGCTGGCTCATTAGAGATTTCCCAGGTGCCCCCAGATTTAATCTTGCCGCTTTTTCATATTTCCATTATATGCTATTTGAAGGCTGTAAAATCTTCAGCTCTCAAGGGTTGTAGTATCATGAAAGTATTGAGTTCATCTGAGATTACCTTTGACTTGCTAGACACCAGAAATGATTTCAGTTTAAGGTTTGAAATTTAGAATTGCTGTTCCAAATGAGTGACTAGATGTTTGCAGTTTAGCAAAGCATTTCTTCGGTGGCAGTTAAATGACTGTAAACACATGGGTAGACAGGAGCAGTCCAGGCATGACTGACAGCAGTGCTTGACTTTATTTTTTAATTTGATTATTTTAACACTTCATTATGTGGGATTGTAGCATTGCATTTTCCAGGCAACACTTTGTGCAATACGCAGCAAGACTTTGTTCAGGTGGCCACAGTCTCATTATGCCTGGTCTGAGTTACTATCGTGATTCTTCTCAAATATTACTGTGCAACTTTGGTGTTATTGGTGACTTTTGAGGTTGTTGGAAAATCTTTCAGGCAAATAAAGTGGTGTTACAGCATGACTTGTGGTGGTGTTTGTGATGAAAATAATGTTTTGTACTTCTCGTGGTATGTGTATACCTTTCTGCATATCATCATTCTGCCTGGTGTGGGCAAAATGATAATTACAGCATTTCCAGAAACCAAACTGCTGAACTTAAGAATGAGTAAAAGCATTAATTGTAAGAACACGTTAGAGCAAATCTTTGCTTAACGCATAAGTTTTGCTTTGTTTAGAATCCAGAAAATGATTATAAAATGGGACACATACTGCAAAGAGCTGAATATGTATATAGCTGAAAGAATATGCAAAGGCTTGTGGGAAGGTGTGATAAGTAAGTGGGGATGCTTATAGATGTCCTTGTATTTCAGCTGTGTCTTATGTTGGTTCTGCTACTTGTACGTAAGTACCTGAGCATGGTCGTGGGTTTCTGTGATACCTACACCAAACTTCCTAATCACATTTTAAATTCATGTAATTAAACTTTAGTAGTCCAAGGTTAGTGGAAAATTATAGCCAGAAATTCTAATTTGTGGGTCAAAGATTGTCTAAAGTTGGAGAATTGTTAAGGTTTGTCATGTGAGGAACAGTGGAGCATCAGAGTTGACGCACTTGGAGTCATTTATCCACATAATTGATTAATGTTATTTTACACCTAATTCTATGCCACCTTTCTTCCTTTTCCTGCTTGGGAAACTGTCGGTGGAAATTTGACATCTTGAAATGGTGTTATATTGAAGGCTTGGGTTGGAAATGTTAAAATTACTGAAATGAAGTTACATCTTAAATTCTTCTTTCCTTGTGTGCTTAGCAGTACAGATTATATTGCATAGATCCAGGTATGATACAGAAAGAAGGGTGTTTATAGTTCTTATATACACTTGTCCTGGGACAGTGTTAATGACACTTTGGAAGTGGGAGGTAAAGCTGGAGAAATTTGGTTACTGGCATTGTATGTGACTCTGCTTTGGGTCACCTGCTGTGCCTTTCAGTACAAACCATTTTTTTTTTTTTAAATTACTTTTCACAGTTACTTCTGTGAATCTGTGTTGTAAGAAGAAATGGTAACTGGAAAGCTGATAGTGATAGCTGAAGCACGTTACGTGAAGAAGTTTCTTATATTTTTTTTCTCCAGATATCTGCTAGTTTCATTTGAAGCTTTCTTTTTATTGTGTCGGCGAGCTGATGAGTAATGACTCCCTGTATACCTTTACCATTCTTTTTGTGACGCTGTGCACTCCTAATGTATTCCTTGTTGTCCGTCTGCCTTCTGTGCTGTTAAGTCCAATCTACAAGTTGTTCCTCTTACAGAAGCCATTTCACAGGCTTGCTCATCCTTTTCACACTCTGCTTTTTCCAGTTCCTTTGCTATAGCTGGTGAGATGGGGCAAAGTGCAGAACAGCTCCCGTCGCAAACCAGGTAACTTGAGGGAATGATGCTGTGTTTGCCAGCAGGTACTACAGGCTTAGGAACTTGTATGGCTGGGCACAAGCTAGTCCAAGCTAGGGATGTTGCACAAATCAACTGACACTTAAGACAGTCGTGTT
The DNA here is from genome assembly GCF_015220075.1 of Falco rusticolus. Lineage (NCBI taxonomy): Eukaryota > Metazoa > Chordata > Aves > Falconiformes > Falconidae > Falco > Falco rusticolus. The sequence continues at coordinate 14,249,528 of NC_051200.1, read as the reverse complement.
TTGCATCAGTGTTCTGCATGAATTGAGTTTTCTGTTTGTGCTGGGTTTTTTCCATTTAAAATGGGTATTTATGAAAATTAGTCTTTGTCTTGTAGAGCAGTTCTTATGAATACCAGAAGGTGGCATAACTGATTTTCCTAAAAGTGTTTTGATTGGAAGTAATACACGGGATTCTACTAAGCTTATTTGAAAGCTGCGGTGAAATTTTGATCAAAGGAAAGTTGGAACAGTTTAGCCTTTAAATATTAAGGGAGCTATTCAAAGATGTACTCACTCTGCTCTTTTTCAAAATGTGAAAAATCTGATGGGATTCATGCTGGCTTTTAGATCTGGTTTTTGGATTTGAAAGTAGTTAACTGAAGTGCAGGATGGAAAGAAAGGGTCTTCTATCATGTGTGCAGTGGAATTTTTTCCTGAACTGTTCTACAGAATCCTGGTTTTCCATGAACACATTGTTTAGATAATTTGCTTTACCAGTTTGCAAAATGAGACTTACTTCTGTCTGTGTTAAGCTCTTCAGGTTAGCTGGTGCTATGCAAGAATAAATTATTGATATAGTAACTTAACAAGTTGTAGTTTTATGCTGTAGCAACTCTATAAACACGTGCAGATTCATAGGTGTACCCATGTTAAGTGTTTTAAGTAGTAAGTGGAAAGGGTATGCAAAAAAAGACCAATAAGCATTTAAATGAAAATTTGTTTTCAACATCATATGTATTTCATTCTGGCAAACTGGAAACTTAGTCTCTGTGCAGTGTTGCCATGCATTAAATGTTGATTTTGCATTAAAACTTTTTTGGTTTGAATAGTTAAATTGATTGGTGTGGGACAAAACCAAAACTTTGGAAATAATGGGATACATGGGATTTTTTTTTTTTCTTTCCTTCAGCTCCCTCTGGCAGGCAAACACCTGAACTACCACTGCCTTGTTTTGAACTGTTCCAGAGAAAGGCTTGTCCCAATTCAAAGTTATCACAGTTGTTTGGTGTTGTGTATGTATGAATCGGAAAGATTTTTCAAGTGCAGAAAAGTAGATGACTGTAGAAGGCTCTAAAATAAAAATATTTCTTATTTTAGCTGACTTTCGTGCAGTCTTTTGACACGTCACAGCTGTGCAATGCCATTTCATCCCAAGGACCTCTATACCATGCTCATCTATTGATCTTTTTTTTTTCTGTAATGTGGCCTTTCCTGAGCCAGCTGTGATTCACTGGAGCAGCACAGATGAGTGATGTGACTGTTTTGCATACAAGTCTAGTGGTGTTTGCAGAACTGAGACACATTTTTTTTGCTGGCTTGAGGGTGGGTGGTGGGGAAGTGGTGCGGCTCAGCTGTTGGTAGCTGTCACCCGGGCTGACCCTTCGACCACCTCTGGTGCAGTCTTCCACCGATTTTTAAAAATTTATTTATTCCCCCTCCCCAGTTCTGTGTTTCTGAAGGGCACTTTGCTAGGATGAGGTGGTGTGGTCACATCTACAACACTATAAAGATCTCAAAAACTGCCATGGGTGTGTGGTAGTGCTGGTAGAATGGCTCAGCGGTGGGACCTGTAGAAGCTGCTACATGAACGTTTCTGAAAACATTGAACTTCAGTTTTCATTAGGAGTCAGAAGTTTTATATAAATAAAGGTTTGTATTCAGGAGACTAAACTATTTGATTTAAATATTTCATAGTTTTTAAAAATTCAAATAAGATTACCATTCTTCTGTGGGCCTTTCTAAAATCAGCTCGCTTAGTCTTTTCTCGCTACGTACAATTATTTTATGCCAAGCAGTATGTCCTGATTTGACCCTAAATTATCTGGGTGGTTGTGTTGTCACTAATTAGGGATGTTGTACCTGCAAACTTGTTCCTGTCTACTAAGTAAGTTAAAACTGTCATTTCAAATCTGCTTTTGGAAATGAGTTCATAGTTTGCCCACCATAACAAACTTGAATAAAATAACTTGCATCTTTTGAAACTTTGCCTAGGAAATGTACAGTTTTCTCTAAAGTTATATTCACATAGATGCTAAAGAAGAAAGCACTTTGTAATTTTCTTTCTATAATTTCATTATTACACAGGAATTTTGACATTTGCTGAATTAGAAGTAGAGTATAATGGTGTATTTCAGAGAAATGGAACTGTATAAGATGAAGTGTCATTTCTGCGATAATTTTTTATCTTCTAGAAAAATCAAAATGTAAGCAAGGTATAAATTTTGAAAGTCATGTATTTTTTGTAAATGTTAATAACCACTAAGATTGTGCTAAGTCTGTCACGTGAACATACTGATTTTTACACCCTCCCTACACCCCATTCAGCTGAATGTTAAAGGCTGTGCCTTTTGGGTCCTTTGTGTAACAAAGCTCAACAGGGGGAATTTACAGAAAACCTTTTTATGGTAGAAGATGACTAGATACCTTCTGAAGAGGTAGTATTGAACTCTGCAGAAATCTTGCAATTAAAGCTGCTCCATGCACTTAAGATTGCAAGGATGGTTAGAGATACCATTGAGGTGTAAATCTTCTTGAGATGCAAACACACATTTTCAGTGTCTTTGCTCCTGGCCTCCTCCCAAGTGCAAGAACCTGTGAAAAGTGTATATTTTTTGTCAGTTTTCACTGCTGCTGTTGGGAATGGAAGAGCATCAAAATGAGAGACCCAGTTACTTGATTTTGCTTTCCTTTTGGGAACAAGTAGCGTGGAGGTTATCACTGGCTTAATTTGCTGAGGGAGGGAGGATCCTGAGCAAACAAACCAGGGAGGTCCCCCACATTGTCTTTTGGAAGGAGTCTTTGGACTACACCTACCTTTGTCAAGTGGGAGGAGCTGATTCCTGGTTACCTTTGGCTTACAGGCCAAAAAAAACAAAACAAAAAAAAAATTAAAGTCTGGCGGATTAGTACAAGACACCCTTTGTCCCACATGACTCGTAAAGCTGTTCCAGCTTCAGTACGAATTCCACCTGTTCTCATAACATTTAGTTGGAATGATCTGCAGACTTGAAACTTTTTCTAGTGTAGAGCAACTGTACCTATTTTCATGCTGAATGGGGGAAATACTAATGTTAGTGATAAATTGTAAACGGAACTTGTTGGTATGTAAGCCTTTCACATACCATTATGTGTGAAGGCAAGCTGAACTTTAACTGCAAGTTGCTATTCCATAAAAAAAAATTGTATCTGTGTGCTTAGGACTAGCTGATGGCTAATTGATTGACTCTATGAAGTGTCGCTTTTTTTGTGACCCCTCAAAGGGATCCAGCCAGCAGCAGTGCAGTGGCCGTGGGCAGCATGGTACAGCAGCTTTGTCGTTTTCCAGAAGACTCATTCCTGCTGTTTCTCAGCTCCCCGGTTGCACGCCACAATTTCTGAGAACCTGGTTGTGAAGCAATCAGCATCTTTTTAGAAACCTTTTTAATCTCCTTCTTCCCCGAGGGATTCTGACCTTCAGCTAAAGATGTCGGACTGCCCCCACTGGAAACTTTGTGGGTTAGCAGATCAGATCCATCGGAATTCCTGTGCTCAGAGAAAGTTTATCTTTAGAGACAAAACAGTAAGTGGTGATCCATGTGCTTCATGCTTGCTTCCCCAGGCCTGCCCTTCTGTGGGGACTGCTTTGCCTAGTTGTGCAGGACCACAAAAACTCACTTCAGTGGATAAAGACAATGAGGTTTAGGGAATGCAAAATCACTAACAGATTGCATATAAATAATGGAAGAATGAAAGAAGCAGCCTACAAACTTTTACTTTAAGGATATTTTCAAAAAGCTTTAATCAACACGTGACTTTACACAATCTGCAGTTTGCTGTCTGTGGTGCAGGAAATACTGAAGTTGTTGGTGGCTGGTGCTTCAATCCTAACCTCCCTTCAATTACTAAATTGTTTAATATATTTGCATCATATGAGTCAGATGTGTAAATGTATTTAGGCATACTTCACTAAAATAAATTGTGCAGCCAACAGACCATAACAGCTGTAGAGAAGTTGTCCAGAAAGAAATTCTTTGTAGTTCACAGTTTGACCTAATAAAAATAACTGTTGCTTCAGACGGTTATTTTCAGCAGGGTCAATCTGGCTGCTGTGACTGTGCATTCAGATTTCTGTAGTGATTTAATAAATATAATCACCTGGGAAAGATGAGCACAGTTCTCTGAATAAGTTGGTGTTAATTCAGAAACATTTCTTCTGAGTGGTATGTTGTCAGCAGAGTACACAGGCTTAGATCAGAAGCTGGAAACCTTCATTAAGTCACTTTGGTTTTACCTCCTAATAAATGTTTTAAGACCTTATTTTACCTAATGCTTTCTGTGTATGAGTAGTTTGCCTAAACAAAGCTGAATATTTTTTTTTTTGCATACTGTAACCTGTAGCTTGTCATTAAGTTAACAGTGCATCTTGACTCTTGGAATTCATTTCTTGGTAGGAATCTTACCTCAATTTTAAAGCAAAGCCCTCTTCAGGAATAAACAGAAGAAAATGCAGAGCATCCATAAGTGGCATCAAATAAAAAAATACTTCCATGGCCAAACCCACACACTTAGGAATAGATTTGAGAGATTTATGAGACTGTGTAATTACAAAATGTATCTGAAACTGAATTTATTATTGTAATAAATTAACCCTTCTAAATATTAAAAGTGCGATTACTACAAGGATTAGATTTGGTGTGTGTGTCCCCTTTTCCTGTGAGTTTCTGGGAAGCTGACTGAAGACTTAAGTTGTGTTTTTAAAAGAGTTTTTAAAATATCTGATTGTGATCTGATGGAAAATGGTGTGAGTTTTTAACTGTTTGCTGTTGCTGAATAATTTTGGAAATTTCATGCTTGGACCATCAAGATATTTTTCTTGCTAATGAATGATACTTGCAAGGACCAGGGTTGTGGGGTTTGGAAGAATGTATGAAATAGAGAAACTCATTACTCAACACAATTACTTCTCAGTCAGCCAGCTGCTGCCTCTTTGGTTTTTTGAAGAACATAAATTTGGGTAGTCTCAGAATCATGTGAGAACTCAAATGTTTCCGAACTGAGCGTCTGGGAGGGAAGGGGAAGTGGCTGTGTCAGATATAGGGCAATATGTATTGGTCATACATATATAAAAATGTGTATATATAGTACATATATATATAGTTTGTGTGTATATAGATGAAGACATATATATAGTGTGCATATGTATATTTTTGTATAAAAATAATGTTTACTGAAATGACGCATCCTAAAATGTTGCTGCAGCAATTTTCTCACACAGGAAAAAATGCTGAGTGGGTGGATGGCAAACTGCAGTACTTTTTGTTAAACGTGTGGTATATGCCGTCTGCTTAACCTAAAAAAAAATACAAAATAATAATCCCCCCATCTTTAAATATTTCCCCGTTTTAGAAATGGACAAACACATTGCTATAAAGACAGTAACCTGTGTTGCTTACAGCATTTTGACAGCAGGAGGGGATGGCTACAAACCTAATTTATCTCACTTCTTTATGCTTTACAATATATGATTATTCCTTGAGCGGTCAGCCCAATTTAAGAGTTAAATATATTTAATAGTAACTATTTTGTGAGCATCTCTGTTCCATTTATGAAGCAGCGTGCATCTTAATGTCTACAGTGCAATTGTTTCCCAAAGCATAGCTACTGTCTGAGGGCTTCCCCTTCCCCCCCCCGGTTATAAAAGAAATAAAAAAATATTTGAAACAACACAGCAGATAGTATGTCAAAGTACATGTGTAATTTTTGGAACTGTCTTCAGTTATTTTAAAGCTTATTTCTTAACTTAATTAAAAAAAATGTGAATGAAAGGTGTTTCTTTGTAAGATGGATCTTTGAGGATTCTAGAAAAGTTGTAGTTTCAATAAAAATACTGTCAGGTGCATATTGCCATTTTTTTTCTATACTTCAATATCTGGGGAATGTTACAGTGTTGCTGTGAAGGAACTGCAAACATAACTGCACTAGTTTCCATTGCTTTCCTCTTCAGGAAGATATTTGCTTTCCCTTCATATGAATTTTGATATGAATATTTTCACGATATATAGTCAAATTGTGGTACCAGACTCATATGTAGGGCAGTACTGTCAACACCATCTTTTAATTCTCTTCCAGTAATCGGAACATATGCAGTTTAATAGATTGAAAAGCCAAAGGTAGAGGCATGAGAAGCATCCATGTGAAAGGGAAAGAGCTGAATAAGGGGAAGCAAACTAAACTATCCCACTGAATTTTTTTTAGGGATCCTGAAGAGAAATGTTACACATCCTTATTTGCCCTACTCAGTTTCTAGACTTCTGCCTTTACAGCCTTATTTAAAATTCTGAAATTATTTGATGTAGAAATGATAATTGCTTTTGAGCTCCATGGCTTTGTGACTATTTTATGGGATTTGGGGCGTTCTTTTTTATTTTCTTTGTGTCAAAATGGTCTTCAGTGGCGGTGTGCATCAGCTCAGCAGGTCGGTAGTTGTAAGATAACACGAAAGATCTGAACGTTTCCTTCCAATGCGAAACTGAGTTTCTGCCTTCAATTTGGAGTGAGTTTTGCTAGTGCTGATATCACAAAACAGCTATTACAGAAGTACAGTATATATCCATTTAAACATGGAAACATGGCTTTGTATCAATGAATTTTTAGAACACAGGTGTTGGGGGGAAAAGAATCTCAAAAGTCTGAAGATGTTTACTAGTCTTACCACCACCATTGTTACATGTTTTTCTGTGGTGTTGAATCTGGCATCTTTTCGTATATGAACACTATCAGCAGGAAATAGTCTAATGTTATAAAATATAAAATTTGCAACACAAATATGTAGGCCTTTCTGTTGTCTACGTTTCTAGATGAAAATGGGAGATGTAAATCATGCTGTCACTGTAACTGAATGTTTTTTTTTCTGTAAAGCTTAAAGAAGCCTGGGGCTTTGGAAGTGCAGAAGACTTTTCAGGTCATGCTGGAAGGGGTTTGCAAGGCTTGAGGAAGTTTCCATATGGCTTAACCCTGTTCCCACCTAGTGCTCTCAGTTCCTCTGGTACTTAGTAGAATGAAAGGAGAGAGGTAAGCAGCTTGTTGGAGTGGAACAGCCACAGCAAATCACTTGGCTGAGCAAATATTTTTCAGCTTTGTTTTTTACAGTGTAAGGACAGAAAAAAGAAGTTACACTCAATCTGTGCAAACTGATAAAAATCCAGCGGCATGTCTAGAACTGAACTTTTACTCTGCTTAGTTTTCCTACAGAAAAAAATAATGTGGCATTCCAAGGCTGAGAATAAATATTTGTAGACTAGTACAGTTTGACATTGTCACTGGGCTGTGATATATCTCCCTGCTTGTGACTTTTTCTTTGAACTACGGGGCATGCAAAGATGGCTTAAAAGTTTTGTTGGAAGTACACATGTGCCAGACGTGTAAGCATACTGGGTTGTAACAGACGAGCTTGTATTTTATAATGGCATATATTTTATATATACCAGGTGAAAGGCAGCAAAGGCATATATCTTGACAGTTGGTATGTATGAAACGATGTGGTAGCAGCTTAGCGTTGAAGTTGCACGAAGGAGGGAAGAGGGTATCACAAGAAAAATTAAGACAGTCGCAAGGGAAGTGGTTTTATCTGCATTCCTACACGGAAGATTAGGGAGGGCTGGCAGAAGAAAAGATGGCAGTGATCAGCACACTTGAAGGGGAGGTCCTGTGTGTTATTTGTTCATGTGCTTGTGCAGTATGGTGCTGCGTGCCTGCTCCTCTCGCCTGGGGCCGAATCCTGCGTGTTGGCCTGTAGCGAAGCAGGGTTTGGTGTGAGGGATGGAGGAAGAGGAGTAAGAAATGCCTTGCTCGGTTAGGCACTCAATGTACCTCCTCTTCTGGGATCAGATCTGCACTGCTGTACAGCCTCAGTCAGCCGTTGGCCATGCTAACAGCTCACGTCTGTAAAACGGCAATGTGGGATCTTGCCTTTGGTCTTTTTATTGTCTCTTTTTTCTTCTTATGCCACCTGTTCAGTTACTTTCTGGAGGAGTTTTCTGCAGAAGTGCTTGTTACTGTGTCAGTTACCTTACTGTCCACGTGCTCAGTGCAGCTTTGGAAATACTGGCGTGGAAATGATTACTTTAAAAACAAAGGACGACTTCTTTCTCATCTTCTGTGTATAGAATAGAAGATATGTAGGAGACTGATAGTAAGTAGAATGTAACTTTAAGCAAGTCCTAAGTGCTAGATCCTTTTAATCTTGAACATGAACTTGCTTGTGAGAAAAAAAACCAGAAAGCAAGACCTTAAATGGTCCCAAGAAGCTGTTTAATCTCTATTGTTATTGTGGGACTTCAGCATTTAAGGGTTTTAAACTGAAAAGCAAAGCTCCAGTTTGGTGTGTTTTCCTAACACTTGTCCTAGCAATAACTGTTTTCTCGGCAAGTAGGTTTCTGCACAGAGCTGTAATGCTGCTTTTGTCCCTCCAAACGAGTTAATTTGGGGTTGAATGGCAAAGCGATGTAATCCGAGAACAGAAAATGTATATTCAGTGGGTACAATACACTCCAGGAGGTCAGGTTATTTCCCCCATATTTTTAAATGTGTAACTAAACTATTATTGTGGCATCTTAATTAAAATAGCAGAATAACATACTGTGACTTTTCTGTTGTCTTAGGAATAGTTTATGTAAAGCATAGAATACATTTGGGTAGTATTTTCTCTGGGAAGACACAACTGACTGTCAGGAAGAAAACAGTATTTGATTTATTTTTTTCTCATGTGCAGATAGGCGATTCATTTCTCGCGTGGTTTTCCTTTTGCAAATGAAAAGCATTTGCCTATTTTTAGAGTACCTGGCACTAATTACTTCAATTCCCCATTTTGTACATTGGGTGTTTGATCAAGCAGCGTGTGCTGGACATTAGGAGGAGGTGAAGTTGGGCAGTGCTTGGGGTTCATATACTTTAAAAAATATTTAGTTATAGTTTCTTCTGTGAAGTTTTTAATTAGGTTACTTGTAAATTAAATGGAAAAATAAATGGGAACAGAAGCACCTAAAGGAGAATGAATGTTTGAGAACTAATGTTGCTTTGTATGGTGAGTGATGTTGTTGGGTCAGAAGTGAGAAGCAACTCCAGTTTCTGGGTGTGATTGACTTGACTTAAAACACCAGTCAGTGCTTGGCAATGACTGTGTGGCTGGAGCTGGCTTTTCTTTTACTGGTCAAAAGGGTATTTCAAGAGTTACTTCTGAAAAAGTGGCCCATTGATTGTCCTTAGCCTCATTCTTTTGTATTAGTAATGCTACTGTTAATAAAAAAAAAAAGTGTAATCAGCTCCTTGGGGCTGGCAGAGCAGAGATACACATTTAAAATGAGTTACCAGTTGGTTGCACTGGCTGTGCACTTGGGATGAGGAAGGGAGTAACAGTGTTTGCTTATTGTATTTTGAGACAGTTTCTGCAGGTTGACAAATGCAAAAGCAAAATTGAGTGTTATGAATCCAAAATTGTGCTGTTTTTCTTTGTGGTTATAATAGCTGCTATCTAACATCTCTCAACTTTTAGGCCTTCAGTGCGGAGAAGGCATGATCTAGTAGTCTGAGGTTATGTGTGTGTGTGAGACTGTACGCGGTATTTACAGTGTGAGCAGGCGAGCATGGCTGTTGGCATGTAAATGCATGAATTCTTTTCCTAAAAGTAAGACTTCTTTATGTTAAAACTGCATACTTGCTCTCTGCAGGGCTAGTGTTTCTTAATATTTATAACGTATAAACACTGTTGTCTTACACAGCAAATGTCTGTTCAGCAATCAGGTAGCAATTTCTGTGAAATTTGTTGCCTGTGTTAATGCTGCTCTGCTCATGTGTAATTTAGAACTTCAAAGAAATGGGAGAGAGCGCCTCAATTGTTTGTCAGATAGGTGACATTTGAATTAGTCCTCACCTCTGATCGTCCTGGGTTATTTTAGTTCCTTGCCTGTGGTTATGGTAACAGCTTCAAATGCCCAAAACTATTTTGGGCAAACATTTTCAATAATAATGACCAGAAGCAGAAATTATTCCCTAGTGATTTCATCTCAAAAATAAACTGAACAGTGTATGTTTCACTATTATGGAAAACCTATCGGTGTTATTAAATGTTACTAAAGTGTATAAATTTACAGGAATACTGCTCCTGGTTCTGTTCTTTGTTGCTGAGTAGTGTGACAGGGTGTTGGCTTTTTTTTAATAGGATTAAGCTGTCCTGATGAACAGAAAAATTGTCGTTCTGTACAAAGACTATTCTGAAATATGTAGATTAAACATCTTTGTGTTGATTTGGTCTGCTGTGGCAATACATTAGAAGTAATTTTATATTTTTTTTTTCCCCTGTAAGGGAGTCAGTATAGTTGAAGGTCTACCTTCTATTCCCTAGAAACGTGCTCTGCTTATGCACGATATGCTATTAAATTCTCTGTTCCCTTTTTAATAGGTTGCCTTCTATGCTCCCCACTGTTGTCAGCCCCAGGAGGTCACCAAGCAGAGCACAGAGTTGCAGAGTGGTCCCTGATGGACACCTGCGTGACCATCTGCTTCGTCAGTACTTCAGGCAATTTGTGAGCTGCTGGGGGGGGCGTTGAGAATTAGATTCTTGATAGCCTCCCTACAAAGACTGCTATTAACAGCGTGCTACTCTCTGCTTCTCTACTGCAGAAGACAGAGTGATATTTGCGTTCCCATAGCATGTTGCAAAATGCATGAGATTTTGCTCATCCTCCTTGGAAATGAGAATAGGAAAATGAGAGCATCCTGAACCAGAAGCTAGTAGAAGAGCATGCAGAAACCTGCAGCGATTTGTGCTTTATTTTGTCTTCCTAGCTATGGATTAGAAGGACTGTGATTTTTGCAATGGGCTTTTTCCATAATGGCATTCTTGTATTGTTTGGTCAGAGCTTGCACAGGAGGAAAACAGGCTGCTGAATTTAGTCACTGATCTCTATTAGCCGTGGCCTAAGGCTATGCTGAGATTTATATCCCATTTGTATTGTTGCAGCTCAAAAGAAGAATGTTCAGAGGATGACAAGTGTATTCTGAGTAGGTATGTTGTTTCATTTTCATATGAAACCCATTTTTTTTTTTCTGCTTCAATTGGTCAGAAATGAGGTTATAATAGGAAGAGACTATAGTACAGTGCTGCAGTGTCCCTGTTAAGGTAGAACAATAGCATCAGAAACAGTTCTTTAAAAATTAGCTGCTTTTATTAAATAAAGCTGCATTGTGCTGGTGTGCACAGTGCAGTCTTTCTTTTTTTTTTTTTTTAAACATATACTGCAGTCAGCGCTTCCCTAACGAGGTGGCACTATTGTTGAGTTAGAAGGATAGAATCATCATATTGCTTTAGGGGACAGCAGGATTTAAAAGGAGATGCCTTGCAGCCCTGTTTTACAGATTGGAAGCATCGGTTTAAGGGCATTGGCAGAATCATTTCCTTGTTCTTAGCAGCAGCCACTGCTGTGTCAGTAGTGTGTGGAATGGAAGTCCTAGTTGGTAGTCTGTTATGGAAACGCTGTTTACTGTTATTGTAGTACCGTGGTGACAACATGCCATTGAAATGGAAAACGAGCTCTCCTGCTATCTGGAAATTCCCAGTTCCTGTGCTTAAAACATCCAGGTCATCGCCACTTTCTCCAGCATACATGTAAGTGAGAGAAATGAGGATAATAAGGTGGGATTGCTTTCGTGAGACTACCCTGTGGCAAAATACCCTGTTATATATTGAATGACATTGGCACTCAGAATTTTACCTTGTTTTCTATGTAGACCCCCCCCCAGATTTTATCCTGGATGTTTCATGATGGATGTTGTGTTGAGTCTTTCCCTCTTTGTTGAAACGTAGAGAAACTGTGCAGTTTAAGCCGTATTCATAATAATATCTTATGTGCTCATTTAAAAAGTTCATGTTGCTGTTAATTTGTAGAGCTGATCTTGAATTGACAAGTTAAGCTTTGAGGCAGGCTTTCCTTTGTAGTGTATATGCTAACAATTTGTCCTCCTGACTATTACACTTTGAAATTAAACATGAAATCACCTGCTGTATTGTACTGCACTTTTTGTTCATGTAAGTTCTCATATAAAAGAAATCATCCTGATTTGGTCTTGTTTTATTCTCGAAAGTCTTAGCCTGAATACAGATTGAATGTCTTTTTACAAAGTTACAGTAAAAGCTTAAAACAAATAGAAATCATTCATATCTGAGTACTTATGTAGTTACGCACTTTGTCCATGTAAAGTAGCTTCACATGAAACAGTATTTTAATACACATGGAAACAATATGCCTTTGTCTTGCCAAATCTTGATGGAGCTTTTGTTCACCTTTTGTTGCTCTGAGTTCTCTGTTAGCATATACAGGTGGCTTTTTTCCTTCAGAGAAATTAAACTAAGCGTAGGGTACTGAATTGCTTCTGCCTTTATTTAAAGAAGCAGCTTTTTCAAAATGAGGAACAGTTGCTTTAAAATGCACAAGTAGCAGTATAGATGACTTGCCTATCTGGAAATTACTATAAATACTATTCCTTTCCAATAGCATTCCAGCCAAATACCTTCAATATTAGTGCTTTTTACGCTTGTATTGTTGTCTTACAGATAGTCTTTTGCTTCAGCTACTGTAGGGACATGCTGTAAGAAATAGGTATTTACAGGTCCTCTAAATGTCGTCTTTTTATAGTTGTTGCTGAGGATTGCATTGCTAAACAGTGGAGCTGAGACAATACAACGTCGTATGTGTGGTCACTAGTGTTCTTTGTTTAAGAAGAAGGCTGGGGTTTAAGGAGCTAACCTGGCTGTATAGAACCTATGCTGTGCACGCTCCAATTTAAGATTAATTTTCATGGAAGTGCTTCAGCATTTTCACTCACTAGATGCATCAAATATGCTTAAGGCTACCAGAAGATAAACTGCTTCCAATAAATTGCCACTTACTCTGAGTTTTTAAAAAAGTACAACTAATACAAAGGAAGTGTCATGATAAGAATTGTGAGGTTTTTGAACCTATTTCAGAGGAATAGTGTCTTTAGTGTTGTATGCTGTGCTTTTCTTTTTAAACTCTAGTACTTATTAAATGCAAGAAAGATCAGAAATAGCCTGGTTTGATCTATCTGCTTCTGGAACCGAGCACTTCTTTTGTGTGTCACCTTTAAATTGCTAATCTAGCTCTCTGTATGCTCTGGCTTTTATGATGGGGATCATGTAGCTGATTATCTCAGTGTGTGTTGAAAGTATGTGAACAGGTTTAGTGATCATGCTTAACTATATGATGCCGAGCTTATTTGGAGCATGAGAAATATGTGATCAGCAGCCTTAATCACCTTTTTATAATGAGTCAATGTATCCCACTGCTCATAGAGACATTTCTTCACTGGCACACAGTCCTGACATTAGCAGGACTCTTAAATCTAATGTTGCAATTATTCGTGTACTTTATAAAGAATGAGAAATATTATGAAATGGCACCTATTTGATTAGGCAGTATATATCAACTGATAAAAAACCCCCTTGTAATTTAGGTTGAACAGTAAAATAGGTGGTGGAATGAATTATCTTCATTGCAGAGATTACAGTAAATTTGCTTCTGTTTTATGTGATCCGATATTTTTCATGTTGATACGTGTAAGTTTTCTGTCTTAAGTATTACTCTGCACACTGGCGAAAGGTTTGTTTTGAGTAAAAGATTCAGGAATAAGTGGCATGTGAGATGGAACATGTACTGATGTAAAATAAATGACCATAAAACTCTTGAATTCACAGACGAACACTTTTGTACTTGGTATTTTGCATCTGGAGTATACAAAGGTATAATTAAGCTTTTAATCCTTTTAATACTTGAGATCTTAATCTTATAGGTTTGTAGCATAATTTGGAATGTGAAGTAGGGAGCTCTTAATGGTGTGGGTTTTTTTGTACTTAAAATGAAATTCCAAATTTTCAGGTTTTTCTACTAAAGTTGACCTTAACGTTAAAAGCTTCATCCTGCTTATGACTTAGAAGTAACTTGCCTAGAGATTAAACTGATGGTCAGGAGGCAGATTTTATTAGTGTTTTATTTGGTCTGTGTACCCGATACCTGAATTCTGCCTTTGTTTCCCTGCATCGCAATGCCAGGACTGGTGGTCATGAGCATGTTTGGTTTGGATGAAGCCAGGATCGGCGTACAAAGTGCCGCTGTAAAACGGGTAACTGCCCTGCGAGCCGTGCAGCTGGGGCGGTTTAGCTGCAGTCTCTGCTGGAAAAGTTTGTGGTAGCTCCTGAGGTGGGGAATGAGTACAGAGAGCTTGTCCCAGAGAGTTCTCTGCTGCGGGAAACTTGTGACTGGGTAGTACATGAAATAAAGGACCTGCTGAAGTTGAGCTGATGACTTGGTAGGCAAGGACAGGGTTCTGTTTACTGGGAAGTCTGCTGGTTTTGCTGGCTTTGGTAGTGCTTTCCTGGCAATGGGAAGGAGCAGCAGTGAGATGCTGCCTCTTGGCTGGTGGTTTTGTTTACCACCAGTTATTTATTAGGGATATTTTCAGAATATTCTGACTGCAAGAAGTAACGCTTCGTGTTATACACAGGGTGAAGGGTTCCTCTGAAGGGAAATGCAGATATCCCCTGGCTTCTGGTGGAACTGGTCCAGAGTAGCTTGAGCTTTCCCCCAGGTTGGTGGAGAGATCCGGTGACATTGCATAGGGAAAATTAGGTAGTATTGGAATCGGAGCACTGGCGTGTGACCAATATATGTAGGTGTAATGCAGCCTGGCTTACTGCATGAGTTGGGAATGTGCAAGATACGTGTGCATGCACGTGCTTTTGTCAAGCTGCTTTACATTTTCTTTCATGACGCTGTGTTGGGGTTTGGAATATAGATTCCTTTGGTCAAATTAACTGTGAAAGCTGTTACAGCAAGTTTATGCACCACTAGTGAAATCATGTTTATATTTGTGGTTGTGTTGACTATGTCGGGACAGACCTAGGTGACGTAACGTATTATGTGGGCAGGTGAGCACTTTCAGCAAGTGAATTAGAGGAAATGACTGAGTGAATAATATGGAGTTGGAGAAGTGGTATTCCTTGGCATCATAGCTGTGTATTAACAGCCCTGTTAAAAACAAACAAAAATCCCACCCCACCCCAACCCCAGTGACTGACATAAGCAGAGGTTAAGAATAGAAGCACTACTTCAGAGAGGGTGAGGAATGGTTCAGAATTTTACACCTCAGCTTTGAGGTATAAAGGAATATGCATCCCGATTATTATTTACGGGTTACATCATCTCATACGTTAAGAACGAAGAAGAGAATTCTTTCTTATTCGCACTAGCAATGCCATTTATATTGTTTTCCAAAGTTGTGCACATCTTCCATTAACACGAATGGAAATGTTTGTGGAAACTCTGGAGATTGAAGTACTATGATGGACATCTACAAAGAATCCAGTAATGCAAATAAACTATTTTCAGAAATGCTATTCTTATATATATAGCCTATAAATATATAAAATGCTTATATAATAAGCCTATCTATATTTTCTGAAAAGTTAAATATTCAGTTAAGTATTTATATGTTTAAACATGCCATGTTTAAAAATCAGAAAAATTAAAAAAAATTATTAATGCAGAATAATTTGGTTGTAAACTTACTGCCTTCTATCCTTTTACGTGGAATGGTGTGTTGATATTTTAAATGGAAATTATCCTTCACATGTGTTTTCATAAATAATGGACTAATGTTAAGAGAAATAAACAAATGTGACATTCCAAATCTATTGCTATCAAAGGATTTGCAATGCAGCATATCTATCCTGAGTCATGTGGTTATGAAATTTGTCCGATAGGAAATGCTTTGCAGTAATGGAAATCAGTTAGTGTGCAGAAAAGCAGAATAAATTCTTAATACTCTGGAGTAATCGGCATTAGTTTTAGCTGCTTATATAGGTTAATGCTTTTGTGTCTTCTTTCAAATCTCCGATTTGCTCTACAATGAGCTCTTTGAATTTATGCTATACAATCTTATATACTTAAATGGGAAAAGGTGTTTATGCATAATTCATCTGACTATCTGTATTAGTTTTCTTTTGTGAGACCGCCCTATGTGTTTCTGTCTTCATTGGTCATTTTTAGTAAATAAACACTTTTGGGCTCTTGAGCATTAACAGACTACATGGTATTCACACTGGAATGCTCGCCTGCCTTTGGCAACGTTTCCATGTTAAGCAATTACCTCCTAGATATTTCACATTTCAACATGTTGAAAGTGTGCAGGTCATCCCAAATATATATTTTTCTTAAACTAATCTGGCAATGCATGCAAACAGATTAATTGGGTGGGTGTGGAATAGAAGGGGTTTATGGCTTATGAATAGAAGATTGCTTTTTATCCCAGCAATTTGGTACATAGAGTTATCATTTGTGCCTGTAGATCTTAATTTTGCTTTTTAAATAAGTGTTTTGATAGATTATTCTAAGTTCTTGAAATGTGAAATTTCATTGCAGTAATAAACTGGCAAAAACAACAGAAAAAAACCAAACCTGGTTGTCTTGAAGTTTCCCAGTGCTCATGGTTTTTCTGGGCAGACCTTTACAGGTGATGCTGTGGCTTACAGGTCCCCATAATTACCTTCTCCTCCTTATGTAGCATGATGCTGCAATATTGACATGTTGTGACATGCTGAAGAATCTTTATTGAATTGTCTTGATTATGTTACTCAGCCTGTTCTGCCAGAGTGTCAGTTCTGCTGGTTTGTCATCTTTGCCATAATTTCCTTGTTACTGTGGAAAAATCTTGTTGCCCAGTCTCTACTCAGTGGGATTTCTAGTGTTTTGCAGTGTTTTTTGATGACGTTTGGATGGAGATACCTACAGATTTTCATAACGTGCTTGGTGAATATTGGGTTTTCAAAATACTAAGTCACTTGTTCTAAATGGTTATAGTGGGAATTGTAGTGTAATCAAGCATAGCTATAACACTAAAGTGGAAGTGCACACCTATATTATTGCTTTAATATTTTGTCGAGCAGTGACTGAGATTGTTGCAGTATCAAAGTTGCAAAAATATTTTTTTATGGGATGAACAGGTCACCCACACCTGTTATCTGGCATGCTTAGATTTAAACTGTCATATAGGGAAAAAATATTTTACAATTGAAAGTAATTAATGTCCCCCTACATTTTCCCCAGGAGATTGTAATAAAGGAATGCCAAAGCAACTGTGAGAAGTGACAAAGCAAGAAGAACAGTCGAGCAGACCTAGGCAGCAGAAAGAGCAGGGGTTAATTACCAAAATCTAATGTCAGAATCCTGTTTGCTTGTTTGCTGGCTTTTAAGCTATCGGAATTATTCTGTGCAGTATATAGAGGGGGAAGAAAAAAGCCAATACTCTGGAAAGGAGTTGTACCTAAATCTGTTGAAGGAGTACAGTGGCATGTGTCCTATGACCAAATCTTGAATGTGCAGGTGCCACCTTAGACACATAGATGTTTTCATCTAAGGAATCATTCTGCACATTTAACAGTTGGTAAGTGTATGGAAACTAACTTTAAAGACACATCAGGTAGAGCTGTAATCCGCTAGTGCATGCAAAGTGTTTTAAGTATTTCATAATGCATAGGAAGTATTCAGCTGCCTAGCTAAATTATGACTTGACTTTTGAACACTTAAGACCAAATAGGAAGGGCAGGGAGTAGGATGTGCAGTGTCAGTCCAACCTAAGCTGTGAAACCCCTGAGTGACTTGCATTTTACCCTTTTGGACTTCAAGGAAATAAAGTAGTTCTAATTCTGTAGAAAAGCTACAAAGCGTGTGTATTTGCTTTGCTTTTTCTGTTTTTAATAGTCGGAATCAATAGACTAACACTGACTTTGGCAAAAAGTCATTAGAGAACAGTTTCTAATTTAACATCATTAAACAATCTGAGTCTGCAAATTTAAGCTACAAATGGCTCAATGAATGTAAACCCTTTGTCAAATAGATAAATGTGGATGTGACACTAAGGCTCCCAGAGAGACTAAATACTGTTAGGAACAAAAGCTATATAGCAGCGACTGAGCCAAATACTGCTTTGTTTCTGTGGAAAACAAATTTGAATTAACCAGCAGGCTGTAATTATGCCACAAACAGCTTGAGACCTCTGATAGTTTAGTTGTTTAAGAAGGAATTTTGAGGAGAGTATTTTCTGTGTGTGTATCCTTAGGAAATCATCCTGAAATGGTTGCTGATGCTCGGTCCGCTTGTGATGGCTTTGTGGGATCTAATTTTGTACTGGCTTTGGTCATGGTGTGGCCTTACTGGGAAGTGAAATAAAAAGGTTCAAGTGATGGTGGGAATATCCTAATTTCTGTGGTGTTCTCCTTTCCACCTGGATCCATTGGCGCTTGGAACAGTGGTCGTGTCTTCAATCATCCGAGTGTTTCTAGTAGCTGTCATCATTTCTGCTGACATTCTGCTTGGCAGAACCTTTTTGTCAAGATGGGGATTGTGTTGAAGTTC
Source organism: Falco rusticolus (assembly GCF_015220075.1). NCBI lineage: Eukaryota > Metazoa > Chordata > Aves > Falconiformes > Falconidae > Falco > Falco rusticolus. The sequence continues at coordinate 14,231,088 of NC_051200.1, read as the reverse complement.
AAAGAGACTTAACTTTTTTTTTTTTTAGGTACAGTCAAAGGCTTGACACTTACACACTAGTCTCCAGAACTTTGCTTCTAGAGTAGCTTAAGTAGCTTAGTTACAACCTAGCTCTGGCCGAACAAGGTTCGGTGTCCCTGTCCATCAGGTCGGTTTGTATATGTTGTTTCTCTTGTGGCTTTACTACTTTTGGTGGTTGTGCCTGCAGAGCTGCTCAGGGCTATACAGCTTCGGAACTTGATTTCCCCTTGATTTCCCCTTTAGACACCTTGTTAAGCTGATCATTGCAGTGAGCATCTCATGCTGTCGCTGTGTCCACACAGCATTTAAAGTTGGCAAAATACCTGCCTCTGCTTGCTGCCCATCAGCACGTGTCCAGAAACAATCTTTGATGTTCCCTGCTGATTTCGGGGGTTTGGAAGGCCTATATCCTCCTCTCCTGCTGTCCTTGGCCAGAGACTTGTGGAAGTAATATGCCACTTCACACTGATTTGCTCTGCTGTATAGAGCCTGGTTTTCACAGAACGCCCTTAGAGGACAGGTGGAAAATGGATATGGGAATGCCTTTCTCCTGGAGTGGAGATACAGAAGAGCTCGGTATCAAGTTACTAAACAAATGTGTAAATATTCTGCTGTTACTGCTGTCCTTAATCTATAAACAAGGTCAGGTATAAAAAGTGAGATATTAAAATATGAAGATCAGAGCATTGCCCCAGGTGAGCAGTGTTCTGCAGTAGCTGCTGTAGCTACTTTTGAAAATCACACCCACCGTAGTTAAAATGCAATGTTAATTCACTTGGGGTAAAGGTTTGCAAACTTGTGGTGGCCCCTTTCAAGTGAACAGTATTAAAATGGTGTTTTGAAGAAATGCAGTAACCTGATAAATGCAAAGTGTTTATAGTTATGTTATCGGCAGCTAGTTCATTTTTAGAAATGCAGCCTTTAAATTGTTCTGTAAAAACAGTGAGATCTGAAGCTGATAGCATGGGACTAGTGGTTAGAACAAGAAAGGAAAAAAAGGCATGGTTGCTGCTGCTGATGCTTTGCATCACAAAGACATACACACAAAGCGATTTAGGTCCTGCCTTCCCAGGGCTGCTGTTGCATTCATCCTGCTTTGAGATCTGTAACAGCAGCCTGTGTCAGTACCTGTGTGCTGCCAAAGCCAGAACTGAAGTTTGCTGAACATGTTGGTTAAGGGGGGAGTTAACTTGCTCTGTCAACCTGTTGGAACAAAAATATTTTGTCTTTGTGTTCTAGCTGGAGTCACGTATCTATTTTAAAATGTAAAATTGCATTTTCTATAGAAACTTTTGCTGTATTATTATAATAAGGAACCATTAAAAATTATAAAACTATCTAGTTTTACTGGGCTACTAATATATACTACAGAGGAATGAAGTTAGAAACTCCTGTTAAAAAATGGTAATAAAAAGATGAGATGTTATTTTAGGGGAAGACAAGTGTAAAAGTAACTTCTTTGCCAGAATAAAGGATTTCCTGAAATTGCGTGGGTGGAAGATAAAGAATGGAAGAAATATGAAATACCATGATTGTGTAATTTTTTAATCTAAATTATATTAATATTTGAATTTCTTAATAGAAGCATTATGAGATTTTCTTTTATACAATGCTGCCATATCAGTTATGCTTATTGAGCTCCTAGGTGGCCATGTAATTTGTTGGGGAATTCCTAAATTCATTACTCACGAAGCTGGAACATCTGTTCATAATGGGAAGACAGTAAGGCAGTCAATACTTAAATTATTTTTTGGCAGACTAAGCATACTAAAATACTTTTTGGCAGATTATGCATACAAAGTAAAGAATTACTCTATCTAATAGCAAATGAAAGTTTTTCATTGTATTTCAGTGGCCTTTTCATTAATAGGTTCATTAGCAAATCACATGCATAGCTGGATGTATAGGGATAGCCCTGTAATATACCAGATTATTTTGATAGATCATAAAATAGGAAAGACTTGTCTTGTAATAAGAATATCTTTGTATGAAATTGAAACCTGGTTCTTTGTCTGCTGATAAATACCAGAGTACTGGCACATGCCAGGAGTGATTGCTGAAGATGCCATTTACCAGTGACCAGAACACTTGCAGTCATGGTTCATTGAACAGTAATTTGACAGAGAAAATAAGGTTATAATCCTTTCAAAAACAAGCTATTGAGCTTCACCAAATTAAGAATTCACTATCTGGCCAACATGGCTTTGGCAAGCTTAAACTGAGTTATGTAAAGACTGTGGGTTTTAAATAAATCGGAGAACATGCACTCTAAAATATCTGTAGCTGTAGGCTGATCTCCTTACTTTGTTTTCAAAGACTCTGCACTATGCTCTGACAAACAGATCAATGGTTTACTGATGTAAATGAACAAATCCCCAATAACGCGCGTAGTTGCTGTGTTTCTGTTGCACCAGACTGAGTTCAGCTACTTCTGAAGAAAACACAGTAACAGCGTATTGTTATATTTCATTCATGCCACTGAGCTCTATACAAAATGGCAACTCCATAATTTGAATATTCTAGCTGAGAGTAAAACTTGTCACAGTTTCCACAGACCCCTGCTTATCACGGGTCACCTGGGTGCCTCCGAACTGTTTTAACAGGTTAGTATTTGCTAAGTGCTTTGGGAAGCAGTTTGCCTCTCTGAGTCCTGTTGTAACTCCAGCCACTTAAAAAGTATTTGTCAGTATGTGCTGGAAAGTTCCAGTACTTGTAAAGCCTATTTTGAAGGAAGGTACAAATAGCAATTATGCTAGAGATGTGGGCAGCTATGTTTGCCAGCAAGCCTTCAGCTAAGGATTGAGTAAATTTCAGGTTCTGGTTCAGGCTTACAGGGTCTTGTGTCCTGTCCTGGTCACAGAGTTAGTGGCTCTTCCCCTATATCTGTATTTCAGTTTCTCCTTTAAAGTCGGTTCACGGTTTCCATAATTCCCTGTAAGTAATCTATAGAGATTGCATACAGAATTGGGAGCACTAACGGACAGAAGTCTTGTAAATACTTTGATCACTCTGTGTGTTTTCAAATTGCTTATTTAGTGTTCTCCTGGAATACTAAGCTCCTTAATGTTTGTGTCAGTCTAGATCCCCAGTTGTGCCATTTCTCTGTGTGCAGGGGCCAGCAATTAAACCTAGAAACTCATGAAGATCCATTGAGATGATTTCCAACCTTCTTTTCATTAACAGAAGTCAGCTGCTCTTGTTATCCCACCATATTTTGTCCTGCTTTGCAACAAGATTTAGGGAATTATATACCTGATAATATTTAAAATCCGTTGAACTTGTATCTTTCCAGTTAATTAAATATTAAATAATGTTACTGAACCATTCCAATTCGAACTCTGTTTCCTCTGCTGGGGTGGTGCATAGCTATGGTTTTCCTCTGCCTGTGCGATGGAAAAAAAAAAACCCACCCAAACAAAAAAGCCTCAGAACATTCAAACCCCAGAAAGTCAGTGTAGCTTCACATTAGCTTGGCAGGACTCTGGAACTATTGTCATATTTTTTGTCATAGCTCAACATTTGGCTTAGAGTCTTCTTTCTAGTTCTAAAGTAACTGCTAATTGCATAGATTGTCAAAGAGTGTGTTCAGGTACCTTTTAGTAGATGAACAAGATTAAAAATATCTCCAGAGAGAAAATGGTTCTAGTGGGCAGTCACCTAAAGACAGAAAACTTAACATCTCTGTAAAAAGCAAAGCTATCTTCCTTCAGCACTGACAGGAATGCAGAAAATGGATATATAAGTAATATCTATATAATGCATACTCCGTATTTCATCGCTACTGAATTAACACTTGGAAGTACTTGGAGGTTTAACTCGGAGTAATGCGAGAAGCACATTTGGTTCCAGTAGCTAGGAAAAAACCTGTGCTGTGCATGAAAGAATCAACATAAGGTTGGGAGGAAGATTCTGACTGACAGCTTATTCTGTGATAGCAACTAATTAACCTCTGTCCCCTGAACGGCGAGTCGCTGCTTCCCAGAGGTTGCAGAGTCCAGCAGCTCCTCCGCCTTGCTGTTGTGGTGTTAATACTCATTTCATGCTACACTCCGACGTTCCGTTGTTCCTGACACTGTAATGCTCAACCCCCTCCAGTCCAGGTGTATACGTTGAAAGCGGTGTCAGCACCCACATCTAAAGCAACTTGTGAATTATCATCGCTACATGTTATTGTAGTTTTAGCAGTCTCCTCCAACTTCTTTTAACCCTGGTTAAAAATGCTGCTGCTGCACTTCTTGCTTAATGATTTCTATGATCAGAACAATGAAATTAATTAGAAAATGAAATAGCTTTCTTCTTTGGTAGTGTGTTTAATTGTGGTATGCTGTATTTACAATACAGTAAAAAAATATCAATATGTTTACATTCATTATTACCTAATTATAGTGCTTAGCAGACCTATGTTAATGAATGTAAATAATGCTTTTGGTAAGTGTCCAAACAAGACAGATGTACTTACTATGTTTTTGTTGGGAATTTGGTTGGATACAAAGCATGTTACCCGTCTGTTCTGGCTGTGAATGGCAGAGTTATTTCTGAATATTCGCTTTACAGATCTCCAAACAGAAGTTTAAATAGTACTATATTTAAGTTACTTAAACTGATTAGTTTAAAATTTCTTTGCAGAGTACTTTTTAATTACTGTCATTGTATATGATACAGTGCTTGGGTTTTGCTGGTTCTTTGTCCGTTGGTATCAGTGCAACCCATAAGAGCTCTTGCGTTTTCGCATTGTCTTACAAAGTCAGGTTTCTCTTGTTGTGCGAAGATAAATCCTGAAACTGGTACAAAGCCAATGACAAATTCATAATTTCTGGTCTCTCCGGGAGTGCTCTTTCCTTCTCGATGAATGTCACAAGACTGGGATTCGGGGGATCAGTGTGCTGTTGCCCAGTCTTAATGCTGACTGTCATTGTAACTTCTGCCAAAACCAGCTCCTGAAGGTCACTTTCTGCATAATGGGAGAGGGTGCTTGGCCTTCCGAAACTGTAAAGCTGCAGGTAAAAAAGGTGGTGTAGTGAAAAAGAAAGTTAAACCGAAACAAGAAAATGTACCCCCACAAAAAACCAAAAACCTGCCAAACAAACAAAAGGAACCCAAACAAAAAAAACCAAAACAAAACCTTTTTTTTTAATCGTTGTTTAGATATAAAGCAAAACCCAGAACAGGAATAACATAATCTTCTTATCTTTAAATACATGTATTCTCATAGAGTCATATGCTGCCACGTTAAGGTTTGAGACTAGAACTGTAGCATTTATATTCTGGTGTATTTTTATAATATGTAAGGTTGCAATTTTTAATGTCTAATTTGCATATGCAAGTTTCTGTACATATATAACAGCAAATTTGCAAGAGAGTGAAAATCTTCTGCAGAAGAGTGTCAGGTTGTGAGCGGCTGAGCTTGTATGTGTGATACAGGTATTGGACGACTCCCCATTATGTATTGAAAATCAGGCAGGGCAAGTAACTGTTTATAGCCACACTTGGCATGTCTAATGCCTACTTTTAAGTATTGCAAATTATTTTGAAATACATCATATCCTCTCTGTTGGCTGTGTAATTAGAACAAGGCGCCTCGTGCTGGAGAGGACCTCTTTGGACAAAGCTTGGGAAGGTGTACGTAACGTCCCGTTCAGAAAAACGCTTCTGTTATCACTGCCATTCTTGGAACAAATGAATCGTGGTCAAGGTCTTTGCCTTCATTTGTAAAACTTATGAATTATGCTGGCTGTTAAGAAACAAAGTAGCATCTTGTAGGTGGCAAACATGGTAAATAGCCCACTCCAAACAACCAAGAAGGCTGGTTTACTTGTACGTTTCTTTTCCTAAGGGTTTTGACTGATGCATACATCTTCTGTTTTCCTCCAAGTTTAGGAAAAGTATTTTAAACCACTTCGTATAATGGCTATCTGATCTGACATTTCAGTAAGATCTTTCAAGAGCAAATAGTCAGATTTATGCTAGTTGTCTCTGTGGTTCTTTCCCACCCACGCTTGCAAGTCTCCCCACATTATTTTATATTTCTTCTTAGAAAGATATGTACAAATTTAGAGGCTGAGTGTCTTTTGAAATTATGCTAGCCTTTTCCCTTGATATGATTGTATTAAAACTAAACCAACAAACAAAAACCCACACGTGTGCGCATGTGTGCACAAAATGAAAACAAACCCAGAACACCCTAGAACAAAGTGAACAACATAATTTTGGGTCATGAGCTAGCAGCTGCTTTGCTGCTGTCTTACATCGTTATATGCAGTTGTTGAATGCCAAAGATAAGTTTTGGAGAGCACTTTTTGAAGGTATACCCTGTCAAACTTTATTTAAATTGCACTCCGGATTTGCTCTATAAAATAGAGATAATTGTTTCAAAAATGACACAATTCTTGCATGCTGCAGTACATCCACATTTATTAATTCTTTCAAATGTCTTGAGTATTGGGTTGCTGCGTTAGAAGTCAAAGCTATTTTGATGTACCCTTGTTCCTACAATCTGTCATCATGTCTGTGTGCATAAAACCTCACTGTTTCAAACCCATGTACGCTGTTGAATGGTGAATTTGTTTTGAATATGTTTTTGTAGCTGACCTTATGTACTCATGGGTTTGAACAAGGCATATCGGCACTATCAGGGTAACACGTGAGTTTCAGAAACTGTTCTACATAGTCCATGTACCCAAAGAAGGTGGTGGTAAATTAGTTTTTAAAAATGAACAAAACTTTTTTTGGGGGAAAAAATATATTTTTCATCTGCAGATTCCCAATTTGTTTATGCATAGTGATTGCAATTAAAATTGGAGGGGAGGGGGAGGAATTTAAGCACATTGTTGTCACTTATTTAAAGTAATTTCTGAAACTGGCTTGGAGGCCAATGTTTTAAGCTGCACATTTAAAATTTGGAAAACTTCTTTTGTCTGAGATTTGCAGCAATTATGTCAAACTGCTATGAATCTTGTTTCAAACATGGATTCTTTATTAATAATGAAGATGCCTTCATCTGAGGGTTAACAGCTTGTTTGCTAATTAATATTGTGTATATATGCATTATACCCCTATGCATGCTAATAGGTAGTACATTAGAGCACAGAAATTACAGGAACTAGTTATTGTTAATATTTCTGGAGATGAAATTTATTTACATTTTGTATTAATTACAGGTTAGGGTAGTTAGAATCTCATATGCATATCTTTTTATGTAAACTTAATTTACATTTCAGGATTAAAATGGAAAGCTAATAATAATGCAGTAATTCTTTAACAGTTCTACCTGAAATTAGCTCTTCCTATCTAGATTTGGACACTAATTGCTTGGAATCAAAACCATAAGTATTGACTTCATACTACTAAATATTAAATTACAATTATTAATTGGTCACCTGCAATAGTAAAATATTGGGTATCGTGTCCTTCTAGTTGTGTGTTTCTAAAGGTAGCTTGAAGTTACAGCTTGACTCTCCATTATGTATATTTTCTATTATATTCATACTTGAGCCAAGATAATGCAAGCCGTAAGAATGAGATTACTGAATTTTAATACTACACTGAAGAGTTTCAGTCTTTGAGCTTTCCTTGGCAATCTGGTAAGATACTTGATTTTGAAAACTGGATGAAACTCCTGCAAGTATCCTATGATACTGGAAGCACAGTGTCTTAATCGGGGAGGTAGGGGTGGAAGGCAAAAAAAATATTTGCTGAAAATGAAGTTTTTGAAGTTACGCTATTCTAGAGACTGTTAATGCTTTGTTTTCTTTAGATTAGCTGAAGGGGATGACTAAGGACTGATTCTGTCACCTGCTGATTTTTAACCTGTAGCCTCTATGCTGTTACATTTCATCCCAGGAGACTGGTTTTAGTACACAAGAGCACTGAATGAAAATTAGTTTGGTCTTAAGGTTTCTTTGTTCTAATCTTCTTAGATCTCTGGTGGAAGAGGAGGATCCTCATATGAAAGTGTCTCTTGGTAGCAGCGATATGGGCGTCTCTGCCCATCTACAGTCTTCGAAGACAGGGACCACAAGATTTTTCACCAGCAATACTCACAGTTCTGTGGTATTACAGGTAACTAAATATTCTTGTGTCGTCATTGATCTGTATTGAGAATTCTGGCTGCTCTAAATAATGCCTCTGCTCAACAGACCTTATCAAGCTAGTAATTCCTAAAAAGCCTCAAAAAAATGCACGTTAGTGTGCTGTGCTGACAATGCCCACAAGCATGCATGGCTTCTAACTTTTTCTGCCAGTTAACAGTTCAACTTTTAGCAACAACTTGGAAAAAAACCTCTGGCCTTTTCCTTGGGTTGTATTCTTGTCCACTCTCAATTTCTAAAAGGTAGTATCATTTAAACTGTGAAGTGACAGCTGTATAAAAGAAGTGCACTTGAATATAATCATGTAATTATGTTAGGCGAACACTTGTACCGGTGCCTGCGTGAAAGCTGCCTTAGGGATGTGATGAGGAGAGCTTCATGTTCCTTCTTCAGTGCCCTAAGATGGCAAAGCCCTGCCAGGTTTGGTAGATTGAAAATTTGGTAGAATGGAGAACTGGTAGGTTGTAAAGCCTTATTTGTATGAACTACAGATAAGTTGTTTGGATCGTTGAAATACATTAGTTTTATATAATCCTGTGTTTGGCTTCTGATTTATTAGAGCTCATACTCATTTTTTTCATTTGCACTCTGTTCTTTTCTGTGCAACAAATTTGAATGTTCATTTCTACTTACATTTGCAGTTTTAAAAATACAGCCTTGCTTTTAAGGTACCTTAAGTTTTAAACCATGCGGGCTGATGCCAAGATTTCTGTAAGTGTTAAATGTATAAAGACAATATTTACATCCCTGTTAGTATTAGAAAAACATCAGACATGCCTGGTTGAAGGGAATTGGTTTATATTTGAGCTTCTGTTCCGCAGTGCATGAAGGGGGTGAGTATTTCACCCATCCTCCAGTATCCTCAGCTGGGCATATGTTTAGAGGAAAATCTTTCTCTAGGATGCTGTTGTGGATGACTTTTTTGTTACAGTTAGCCATTGTAAGTAAGTCAGAGAAGGTCAGATATAGAATGTTAGCTTATTTTGGAGTTCTTGCTGTGTAAACTTCGGTAATAAATTTGATAATTGTGAACCAGGCGACAGCTTTCCTTTCAGGCTGCAGTATTTTGCAGCTTCTTAGCACTTAAACTGGTGTGGAACAGAATTATATCTAGAATATACATTTGTCTGAAAAGGGTAGGTCCAAAAAAGTTATCAGTCTGACCTACCTGAAGCATTTGCTGGAGCTCAAGCTTACAAAACAAACTCCTTCCTTAAAATAACTTCATTAGTGGAAGAAAGCTACTTTCTAAGGCCCACTGTACTTCGAGTTCTTAAGCCATTACTGGAAAGTAATAATTATGCTGCTTGTTTTTCAATGGATAATTGTCATTGAATATGCTAGAGATAATGGTTGTAAGATGACAAATTATTTCTTAGTGACTTTTTGGAACTACAGTACATATGTACATGAAAGTAAATACTTATGTAAATAAGGGAAAAGAAATAATTTCCTATTCCCAAATCAAATGGATGCTTCGCATTGTGCTTTTTTCTTGCAGGGTTTTGACCAGCTGCGAGTGGAAGGTTTGCTTTGTGATGTGACGCTTGTTCCAGGAGATGGTGACGAAGTGTTTCCTGTGCACAGAGCGATGATGGCTTCTGCAAGTGATTACTTCAAGGCCATGTTCACAGGTGGTGTTTCTGTTAGTCATGCATACTGCTATCTCCAAATTGTCATAGTTTGGTCACTCAGACACATGTCCAGTAAAACACTTGATTCACAGTTTGAATCGGCCCAGGACTACAAACAACTCCGTGTTGTTGTGCTCTCTCTGCTTTTGCATCTGTTTTTTCAAGTTAAATTTTAAAGCTCTATTTTAATTTTATATAAGTTTATGAAATTATTTCAACCCAATCAAAATGATCATACAAACTTACCTACCTGTCTCTTTCAGGAGGAATGAAGGAACAGGATTTAATGTGCATTAAGCTTCATGGTGTGAACAAAATAGGCCTAAAGAAGATCATTGATTTCATTTATACTGCAAAACTTTCCCTTAACATGGACAACCTTCAGGACACTCTGGAAGCTGCCAGTTTTTTGCAGATTTTACCTGTTTTGGATTTCTGTAAAGTGTTTCTTATCTCTGGGGTAAGACTTACGACTTGTTTCATGCTTACAACGATTAAGGCTTCTGTGTGTTGTTTTTCCTTTTATAACAACAATGACTATGTAATAGTCAACGTTAAGTCCAAAACTTGCCATTATTCATAATTTGGATTCACAGAGAAAAAGTTTGCTTTGTAGTTATCTTGAAAATCTTTTTTTCCCTATTATGTACAGTGTGAGTTTGATATAAATGTTATACCATGTTAAAATTCTTCTAATTCCTAAGTGTATTGCAGTGATGATAGCAGCAATGATAATCATAGTTCCCACATTCATTACTGGATTTTTTTAGTTCATGCCCTCGCACTCTGTATCTTTCCATAAGAAAGCTACTTGGCGAGTTAAACTGAAAACAAATAATAAAGAGCAAGCTGCTGTTGCTGTCTGTTAATACACTTTCTCGAAAACTTTTTGTTTAGAGGAATGAAGCCCACAATTGTAGTGATTGTCACAGAGACCATTACATCCTCTTTGTAAACCAGTGAACTTGGTCACAGTCCTTTAGAATAATGTATCCTCTAAAAGGATTACTAAAAGGGACGTTAGAGAAATGTTGGTTATGTGAGAGAAGAGCTACAAGGATTTTGTGTCGATTGCCATATTTTGCTAGAACTAAAAATAGCTTTGAATGCCTACTGGGAAACATTTTTTCACAATCTCAAAAATAAGTGCTTTTGTAAGGAGGGGACAGCCTCTCCTACCAGTAGTGGTTGGTCAAGAGAGGAATACTTATGTAGCATGGTTGCTTTTGTGCAATTGGAACAAATAAAAAGTTTGCCCTGCAAAGCAGTACACTGTAGTTCCAACGTAGTACAGTCTATTTATGGTTTAGAGTTGCCCTGCTGATTTTTATTTATTATAGAGATTAAATTCTCACATCTTGAACCCGCTCTTGGCAGGGGGTCTGCTTTGATAACAACCTTTTTTGCTCCTCCTTTCTTTCCCTTCTGTTTTTCAGACTTGGTATCCGGTTTTGTTTTGAGGCTGTGCTTTGGAGAATGCCATGCTCCCTTCCAGTTGAATGTCAAATAGTTTTGCAGTTTTCTCTGTATTAAAAACACATTTCTGGTTTTTTGCAAAAACAAGAGAGCTGTTACAGATTCAGCTTGTGAAGTGGTAACTGGCTTCTTGTGTAAGGCTTTTCCTGGGTGGGAAAACTAATGTGAGATGTGACATGAAAACACTTCTTCTGGCTCCAACCTCTCGTTAAAAGCATTGAATTTATATTCCTCTGTTTAATCTTGTTTATTAAGGATAGCTTGGCTACACGTTCAGTCAGCTTGGGTTATTATTCAGAGGTTTTATTTGTTGAACATCCTTTCCTTCTTAAATCTTAGGTATCAGAGGTTTCAGCGTCGCACTGCATGACTGCACTCATTTTACTGTTAACTTACTGCAAACATTTTGTTTCATAGTTATTTCTATAGTAAAAACAGTGCAATCTCAGAATATGGGTGCAGTTATCTAACTTAAACACAGTGTATAAGCAATGCCAATATATGATGCTTCCATACTTTCCCTAGTCCTTGCCTTGTCTTGTATTTATATAACTCTTTGTCCCGCCAGCAATAAGGAGCACGTGCTTGGTGGGGTGGCAGAATGAGTGCTGTTATGAGCTGTCCTATCAAAGCAGTTCTGCCTAGAGAGATACTTGGGCATTATTTCTGATGTTGCGTGGCGGTTTTCTGATGTTAATTGCTTATATACTTGACTAGAAATCTTACTTTACCTGTAACAAGGAAATTGATGTGTTTTACATGAATTATAATATTATTTGGGATTTGGCTTTTTGATAGTCTGTAATGAGAAGTAAAGAAGCAGGAATTCCTATTGCTCCTCATAGTACGAGCTCAGAGATGTGACCTCACAAATGAAGACGGGAACTGGGATTTATGTAAGCAAGAGGACTCCAAGCTGCTAATAACAGCAATCTGTTTCATAAGCAAAGTGTTAGAAGCTCTATAACGCTACTGTTTTGCTTTCAATTTTGGCATATAATTGACCAGTTCTCTGAGAATGTTGTGATAAGAGTATTAAGATTAAATGAAACATTAAATCCCACACTGCCTGTTTTATGTTGCTCAGGGTTGGTGGTGTGTTTGTTTTTTTTACCTTCCAAAACGATGCAGTCTGCCTCTCTCCGGGGTTGACGTTGCTATAAATGCCAACTTGGAAAAAGGTCTCAGTGTTCTTTTGAATCAGGGGTATGGAGTGGCCTCCCTTTGATGGGTGGTGAGCCCCAGGGATGCTCTGTTGCCCTTTTCCCTTTCTGGGTAGGGCAGGGCAGCTGCTTGTTTATTTTTCTTTCTTGGGGAAAGAGCTTCTTTCATCTTAAATCTTGTTATTTCAAAGAATTTTTTTCATTGTTTAAAGTGCTTGTTTTCTGAAGATTCCTTCACTTACAGTGACTCAGTCATTGTTTTTATTTAAGTGAGAAATGTCTTGTTTGATACTACATTTTGAAAGAATCCAGAAGACTTCATTCATTTTTTTAATTGAATTTCTTCTCTGAAATACTTCATTCATACCGATGATGTTGTCCCCTTAGATGATCATCATATAACTGTAGAGGAAGTACAAAACTAAGTTTGTGCTGTCAGTCTAGTTACGTTCTCAGCATCCTTGTATAAATATGAATGAACTTTTGAGTGCACTTACTTTGAACTGACTTGAATTTGTTGGAACAAGTACCAGAGGTGGTGAGCGAATGGGGTTTTTTTGCTTTTTTAATTACCGTGTCTTAGTTTTACAAAGATTATTCCCCATTATACTAGCTTTGCTCCATTTTTGAAGGAGCATTTCTGTAATTTAAATGAATTTTCTGAGGAAGTCTTGTGCTTATTTCTACTGAAATTAGCTGAGAGCAGCATCTGAGAGCTGATGTAACCATTCCCAGTCAAATACTTAATTGTATTTGAATTGTCTAGGGAGTCCATTATTAAAGAGATTATAGAAGTCAGTTTATGTAAAGCATAATGCAACTGTGTTACTTCATAAGAGGATATTGGAAATACTTACAAAGGAAAGCGTAAGTTTAAGGAAACAGCTTAATTTCTGGAAAAAAAGTGAGACCTTCATAGAATGGTTATATGTTGGAGCTGACTTCTAAGCGTTCTATTTGTTCTGTATTTACTCCTGTCAAATAGCCCATTGCTCTCATAACGTTTGCTCTACAGCCAGATTCCCTGCAAATACTGGAATGTAAGATGTTTTCAGTCTTACTTTTAAATATTTATAGCTATACAATAGACTAGGACTACTCCCAGGTTCACATCTAAATGAGCCATAATGTAATTAAAATGAATAAAAATGCCGTGGCAATGTTTTCAAGTAGCGAGTGCTAGAGAACGCACAATAATGTTTTTGCAAAAGTATCAGCAGTGTACAAAATGGAGAAGGGTGGGAAACCTAGTCAAGTAAATGACAGCACTCGGGGGAAAATCACAGGGTAATGGGGAAGGGGATGTTATAGTGTCATTAAAGACAGCATTCCAAAACACTGAAAACTAACGTCTTGGCTGTACCTGTCATATAGCTGCTTAAGAAAATTGTATTCCTTCTATAATACAGTGCTTTACACTTTTGTAACAACTACCAAGTTGTCAGATGTTAAGGTCTCAATATTTGGAAGGTCCTGTCTTGTCACAAGAACTTGGTTAACTGGGGATGGAGCAAGATGGTGTCAGTTCTGCGGGAGCGTGGGATCTAAAGCCGGGGCCAGCTCTGCCAGCCCCCAGAATCTCACCTGTTCTAATGTGGGTGTACGATTGATTCTGTTTTCTGAGCCGGTCAAATTTCCGTGCTGCTATTTCTAGACTTCTGTATACGGGAGCCCACAGAAAAACTGAGGATTTAATGCAAGCTGTTTTAAACTCAGACCCTTTGAAACACCATGTTAAGTGCTTCAATGTCTAACACTCATTGAAACAAAAGAAGGTCAGACGCCTAAATGTTTTGTGGTACTGGGCTTGAGGACCTGATTTTTCTGTGCATGTTATTTCTCCCGAGTTGTTCTCCAGGGTTCTCACACTTGCAGTCATTTTGCTTTGTGTCCAGTTTTATATTACTTTATAGTCAGTTAAGTTTTTACCAGAACTTGGGAAGAGATTGCTTCAAAGTTTCAAAGAATTGTCAGCTGCTTTCTCAAGAAAGTGCTTTGGTTTTTGCGTTTGGTTTTTCAGGCTGTGCTTGATTTGCCCTTTTTTTGAAAAGCTTTTTAGTATTTTCTGGAACTTTTACTTCTGCTTTGTAATGAGCAATTACAATAAATAGTGTGAATAAGCAGCTCTGCTCAATAGTCAAAGCCCAGGTAAAATGGGGTTTATTTAGAATTCCTGACTTTGTAAGAAGTTGCTTAGCTCTTTGACCCATTACAGCTTTTAGCTCTTTCTAGCTCTTTCTGTGTGAGTATCTTTACTAGTTACTGGATTCACTGTACGGCCAGTCTTACATTTTTGTTTCATATATCCATTCCTTCTGTTCACTTCAGTGGGATTTCCAGAAGTAGCAGTTCCTTCTGTTTGTTGACGAGCTCCTGGTTGACTTCCATTGAAAACCATTTCTGAGCCTCTCATAAGTACCATAGCATAAGTCAAACTAGCTGGTTTTTTTGGAAATCAGTTGAGTAACTTACGTATTTAAGTGTTTAAATAGAGTTATTGTACTTCAATGCTACCCAATTTTGAATATTTCAGTAGGAGTAACTATCACTTCATTCTGAAGGGTTGCTTTTTGGCTCAGGACTTAAGAATCTCTAGAGTACATATTTTTATGACTGAAATCTTTGCAAAGAAATTTAGCCTCATACATTGATTGTTATCTTTAGCGCAGAGTACAACAGGTAATAGTACTTTTGCCAAGGAAAGTAAACTTTAAGGAAATGTTTGATATGGTACCCTGATTTGAAGTGAGTGGAATTTTTTTTAGTGAGCCAAAGTGCACAATTTCATAAGCATATTGGGGAGTACTTGCAATCGTAGCATGAAAAAACCCAGCAACCAGCCAACCCCGAGTGCAGTACAATCCGAGTGGATTAATTAAGGCAGTATAAGGTAAATTTTCTGAGAATTAGGGGGTGACTGAAAACTGCTGGTGTCTGGTTCATCAGTCATGAACAGTGTGTGATGTGTCTATAAATTTCTCAAATGTAAGCGTTCCAAGAATGCATTCAACTGCATAGATTTACAGTGTAACGTGATTCTGGTAATACATCAGCTAGATGCGTGCGTGGTGGGCACTTGATAACTGGCATGTATTCTGCAGTAGGTCTAAATACTTCATTGCAACCTGAACACCATGTACCAGCTATACATGATCTGTACCTTTTTTGCTTTGATCTTTTACTTCAAGCATGCCTTCTTTGTATTCAGTATCTTTCCGTCTGCTTACCTTGATGTGGAGAAAGTTCCGCATCTCTGCAGTTTGATGCCAGTAAATGTATTCCAAAGTAATTTTTAAATACAATGACTGTAGAGCAAGAATTAAGATTTGTGTTATACTGCAAGTCAGCTGTTTATTAGAGTGGTTTTTTTCCATGGCTTTATTTTTATTATACAACTTGAAAGAAATTTTACAAGTCAGAATGTTTTATTTAATTTACTTAATTTAAGGTATGCTGTTACTTCCATTATGCAATTAATTTCTGCAAAATAAAAATCCTAGAAGGAAATTTATCGAAATTATTTTGATGCTGATTCTCAAAAACGGTCTAAAGAAGAAAAAAGATGTTTCTTAACATCATCAGAGCATGTTTTATAGGTCACTGCTAGCTGATGTGATTATATTTTGATATAAGCAATGTGGACTGTCTTGTAATACAAACATAATTTCCATGTGTATATTGTATGGATATTTTTATAATAGAACTCCTGAGAGTGTGCCAGGCATTCCTTATAGATAGGATCTGATTACAGGATTAGTGTTCCTGGAGATGGAGAAATAGATTCGGAACCTTTGCCCATATGAAGGCATTTGAGGGTGTGTGAATGAAGACTTGGAATGACTGCAGATCTTAACTCTAGGGCAAGTTAGATCAGTTCTAGTGAATTAAAAATGTCTCCTATTCCCATACTCATTAAACTTTTGAATTGTCTAGTATTAAAGGGCAGTGATCAGATTGAGTTATACGGTATTAAAAGCTTGTAATCTCTGTCATGACCAGAAGGTCATTTGAAGGTTTTTGAATTCTTAGGCTGCAGTTAGGTTGTAGTCCTCAATCTTTGTAATCTTTCTTAAAATACCCATGAGATTTGGAATCTTAAATTCTTTTGGCATTATAAATATAATGAGATTCACAAAGTGTATGTGTGTATATATATATTTATATAAACCCACTACATTCTTTTTTTGAAGTGTATTTAATTTTGTGCATGTTCTGCAAGAGCACCACCTTGATTTACTAAAGATCCAATTTTGTTCATTTCTATGGCATGCATTCATGGGATTGAACACTAAATAAATTGTCTGAGATACGCAGTGTTGGAGAGGTAGCCGTGCCATTCTCTTTGGCTGCATTATTACAATATGTTTTTAACGGTGTTAGAGAATGTCTAATGGTGAGACTTGTTTCTGGGTTGTTCTCTGTCACCTTGGGCTGATCACCTCTCTCTTAACTGTATTTTCCACGTCTTCCTTACAAAGATGTTTGCAGAGCTTTTCAAAGATGAATTGCTGTATAATTGCTGTGTATCATCATTGTATAATGTATCTGACATAATTAATATATGCCATCTGCTTGTTACTTGTCTCATTTCTTTCTTCAAAATAAGGAATACATTGGGTCTCCCCTTGCAGTCATGAATATATACATCACGTCAAACATTTATTTGCTCATGTGTAAATCACCTTGAGCACTGCAAAAGGATGAAATATTGCTGAGTCTATAGTATTCATTAAATTCTACATTATCATTTAGATACCAAATTAAGACAGTGTTTTGATTCCTCTTTCTGTTTCCTTAATAGGTTTCGTTGGAAAACTGTGTTGAGGTTGGGCGAATTGCCAACACATACAATCTCACGGAAGTGGATAAATATGTTAATAATTTCATCCTGAAGAACTTCCCTGCATTATTAAGTACTGGTGAATTTGTGAAACTCCCCTTTGAACGTCTTGCCTTTGTGCTTTCAAGTAATAGCCTTAAGCACTGCACTGAACTTGAACTTTTCAAGGCGGCTTGTCGCTGGCTGCGGTATGAGGAGCCTCGGATGGAGTATGCTGCAAAGCTGATGAAGAACATCAGGTTTCCACTGATGACACCCCAGGATCTTATTAATTACGTTCAAACAGTGGACTTCATGAGAACGGACAATACCTGCGTAAACTTGCTTTTGGAAGCCAGCAATTACCAAATGATGCCGTACATGCAGCCAGTGATGCAGTCGGAGAGAACTGCCATTCGGTCGGACAGCACTCACTTGGTGACGTTGGGGGGAGTGCTGAGGCAGCAGCTGGTTGTCAGCAAGGAGTTACGGATGTACGACGAGAAGGCCCACGAATGGAAATCCTTGGCTCCCATGGATGCACCAAGGTACCAGCATGGCATCGCCGTCATCGGGAACTTTCTGTATGTAGTCGGGGGCCAGAGCAATTACGACACGAAAGGAAAGACGGCGGTTGACACGGTCTTTAGGTTTGATCCTCGCTACAACAAGTGGATGCAAGTTGCATCTTTAAATGAGAAGCGCACCTTCTTCCACCTAAGTGCCCTCAAAGGACATTTGTATGCAGTCGGTGGTCGAAATGCAGCGGGTGAGCTAGGTGAGTGCTTCTCCTGCAGCATAGCTTCTTGCCTTGCTTTTTAGGCCTTGAAATACCGTGCTGCCCTGTGAACGGGTGGAGAAGAATCGAGCTGAAGTTGTGGGCGTGCAGCTTCATTCTGGAAATATTGTAAACGCCTAGAGAAATTTGTCTGGATACTGTTAGGAGTTGCTTTTAGAAGGGCTTCCACAAAAAAATTTCCAAATACATGTATCTAGTGTATTGATGCATAATACCAAATGATTTCACCTTTAAATCTGTGTGTGTCTACTTATATAAGTGTGTATATGCATATAAACACAGCTCTCTCTATGTATATATAAAATATCATTACTGAAGCTGAGCAACCAAACCAGCTCTTTTCACTCTTAAGGGATACACGACTGTCTAACTGAAACTCACTGTTGTAAAAGATGCAAATTTTCTGGAATAGTAATTTTGAAATGCTAGAATTTTTTTTGTTTGTTTGGTGGGGTTTTTCGTTTGTTTTTTTTTTTTTTCTTAGTGGGCTAATGACTGAGTGATCTATTTCACTCACAGATCAGTGAGATTCAGATCTCCTGACAGTCTGGATGTTTTAATTACTAAAAATGTTATATTTTGCTTGTGGTCTTGTGACTATGTAGTTAACTTATTTATATGAATGACTCTGTCCTGCTGTCTCCTTTTTTTCTCCCCTTTATAAATGATGATTCATTTTGCTTGACCAAAAAACCCCCACCCCCCTAAAAAAATATCAATTTCAGGGAAATAAGATGGTTGGAAAAAAAGAATAAATACATGTAACTTTTAATTTAACAGAAGTCCGTAGAGGACGGTCCATATTAATGCACTGCATTTTCCAAAGCCATAGTGGCTAGCATTTGCAGTCAGGTCAGAGAGTGTACACTCGATTTAAAATCGAAATGTTACAGTGATTATGCTTGGCATTTTAGCATAGTATTACATCTAAACCAGGTGTAACATTTCATAATTTTGTTTGCTTTCAGCCCAATACTTGACAGTGTCCTGTAAGTTTTTGTGGCAGTATCTCTTGCTGCTAAGGTTTTGCTTTTTAGAAATGCACAAATGTCTTTTAAGTGCTGAGAAACGTGTTTAATTGAAACAATGCAAACCTTGACGTACGCTGTGGCATCTGTAACCTTATTTAATCAATGCATCTCAGTCATTCACATGTAGTTTGTTTCATGATTATATTTCACACTTTCCTAGGAAGCATATAGTACGTTATTTCCACTACACACGACTGGGCTGGGTTTGATAGAAGTTTAAAATACATTCTAATGTTTGGTGAAAAAAGACATTTAAAAATGCCTTCTCTTTCCAAAAAATTTGGGAAACTGTTTTGCAATAACTTGTTTTCCCTAGACAGCCATTTTCTGATGCAGATCCCAAGGTTTTCTGAGTTATTTTAAAGTCATTTCGCCTACCTGAAAATACATTCTAAACCAAGCTTAATACCCTGTAAAATACCAAATGTACAAACTAATATTTATTGCTCTTTAGCCTATCAGAAAACCTGACTTTCTCATTGAGCTATTTTTTAATGGTATGAATTAATAGCAGATAATCAGATTGCTGTCCTTGTGTATTGTACCACCTAAACAGAGTAGGGTTATAAGAATATCAGTGAAAAAGTTGCAAGTCTAACAAAATAAATATGAAATAACTGTCCCTAAGCCAGTGCCACCTGTCTGTAGAGCAGGCTGTAAGCACAGTGTTTTTCTCAAATTAGATCAAGCAGTATCGTTCTGCTGACCTCAGCTCTTCTGCAGCTTTAATTAAAATACAGAATCTTATCACCTGTCTAAAATTCTTCTGTGAAGATATCATTAAAATGCTGCAGCAATTTCCGCACAGACCTGAAAATTGTCATTGGCTCGTTCTGTGGGGAGAGCACTCTATAAATACCAAATATTGTAGCTGTCCAGTGCTTTGATTTGGGGCTTCAGTTTCTTTTCTTGTTAATTGTGAGGCAAGTCACTTTCCATTTTCATGTTTCTTTCATAAACCTTGACAGCCGAGAGATGAAATCCACCTTAAACTTCCCATTCTCTTCAGATGAGAAAAACTCTCAAGCTTTTCATAGAAGAGAAGGTCAAATATGTGTTGGACAGGTATTAAAGAAGTTGCCCTTGGGTTCAAACTAATTTCAGTCTGTTGTTAGAAAGGAAGAATTCCCAAAACCTGCGTTCAGCTTTCCGGAAGATCAGCTCTTATGGAAAAGGGCCAAAGGATTAAAGTTAGTAAAATGAATTTCTTTATTTTTTGTTTGGTTGGGGTTTTTTTCTCCTCTGACAGTCAGTGGAATAAAAATCATATTTTTTGAGACTTTCTATCAAGCCTTACCAAAACAGTTTTCAAATTTTTAATCTTCTGAGAACTTTGTGAATACCATGCTCTACCTCAGTAGTACGTGGCTTAGCAGTAACAAATAGCTGCTGTTTTAACAGTGCCTGCTGCTGAGAAAAGTTTAGTTCGTTGCTAAGGATGGGTGAATTTGCATATATATATGGTACATGCGTCAATGTGGTAAATGTCTTTGAAACAGTCTGAATGATGAGATTATAATTCAGATTTTTCTACCCCATGACGATGGAGGGCTGTGCAGAAGCATGCACCACTCCCAAAAGTATTGTAAGTAACTGTGGTTGGCTCTTCTTCACTGTCAAGGCAGGCACCTGCCACAGTGTTCCCAGTAGGCAGGGAGAACAGCACTCTGGCGTGAGGAGGAGACCAGCCTGGAGAAGGCAGGTGTGCAAAAGGTGAGGCTTTTTGGAAGAGGAGACAAAGGGACAACCAGGTGTGGCTCTCAGATACTCATGGAGCGGAGCTCACTGGCAATTTCCAGCTGTGCTGTTGTGCAGGGCACTGGATACTGTTTTCTCAGACAAGTCGATTTTTGTAGCTCTTTTTGAAAGACTTCAGTTGTGGTGCTTTTGCTAATGGTAGAAGCTGTGCATTTGAAAGTATTTGAAAGCTTGTGCAGTTAGGTACCTTGCAGATACTTCAGGCTCTGCTGCTGATGGCTTGAGTGCAGTTTGACGTTTTTGTATATGAGCTTTTCCTAAGCACTTTGAGGGATGTTGGGTTGTGACTCAACCACAGATTCATTGACACCATCATCATGCTGCAATAAAGACAGAAAGAGATGCCTTGTAGTCCAGGGCCAGGACAGTTACGTGTTCTTCAGACCCCCTGCCCAGCAAGTGGGAAGGCATTTATTTTCCCAGTGCCTTCTATGATGCTTAAACCTCATTTCAAACAACTTCTTGTTTATGTAAAAACTTCTTTTGTGAGTTTATATAATATATTTTAAATATTGTTGGTTAAGGAAAAGAATATGCATCATTACCCAGTTGGGCTGCTTGCTGTCTGTGTAGTACTGTGAACATCGAACCAAAGTGTGAACTGGAGGACCTCTTGCATAGGAGATTATTTTGGAGTGGCTCTTTGCTGTCCTAGGGACAGAATTACTCAGGACTGCGTAATTTAACCAAGTCAGCTTTGAGTTCCACAGAAGCAAGCTGTATTGTAGACATAATATTACAAAATGAAGATCCTGGGTTTTGGGACATCACACACACTTGCTAAGTGCTGCTGTAATAAACCTCAAGACACATTAGAAGCTACTGACAGAGAAGTGCTAAATATCTGTATACTCCTCAAATAGCATCACAGATGGCACTATAAAATGAGTGCAGGCTGATCGTCCCCTGGGACTGCCAAAGCTCCGTGTCGTTTTGAGATTGCTTAATTCTATTAAAACGAGGCCTGTCTTCCCTGGATTATGGTAATGAACGGGTCAGAAGCTCCACAGTTAGACATAAATAAAGCCTGATTTGAGTCATTCATGCTGTTGGAGAATGAATCCATCAGTCTCATGCTATATTATATAGGATATATGCTTAGGTTCAGTGAAGTAGCAGTTCTTTTGAGTGTTTGTGAACTGTGCTCTGTCTGCAGATGATATCTAGAACATCCTGACTCCTCTCTTAAATTGATGGGCACCTTTAATAGCTGGAATTTTGAATATTTTTTTTCCTTCAGCACAGAGGGAGACCTTGTTAAAAAAGAGAAATGGAATGACCTTGCAAGGCGATGGAGAGACAGCTATGTGTGAACAACCAAACAGAACAGTAGGATTTTTTTCATCTGGGAAGTGATTAGCTTTGTTTCAGAGCACAGGAGATTTGAGATTTGAGTTGAGATGGTTTGTCTGAAATACTGTCAGGTGGTATTTAGCTGTACTGGTAATGTTTGAGAGAATTTTGAAGCCACATCAGAAAGTGATCTTAGACTCCATGTTTTCTCAGATAACTAATGTCTTTACAATGCGATGATAGTGATGGCGGCAATGTATACCAGTTTCTGCATGTTTTATCTTCTCTTGCTAAATTGATTTTTTGGCAAGGATTTCTCTCTTAAATGCAATCTGAACTGCTGAGCGAGATAAACAGTTGTCCAGCATTGAATGTCATGTTAATGTGTTCGCTGCTGGCTTTGTGATTGCTTTGCACACACTCAGCTCTTCCTGTCCTCACAGTGTACTGGTAAGGTAAGATCCTCACCTCAGCATGGATTGGAAGCACCGTGGGAAGGAGGATGCCTTTGTTTTTGTGAAAGCAAGTAGAATGATGATTTCGTTGCAGCATAGCAGTGAACAGCAGGTCAGAAGGGTCTGCTGTCAGGGTAGAACTGGGACAGCTATAATTACTTGCATGTCAAATTTGTTTTTTCCCTGTTCTTGAAATTTCTGCGCATCTTTGTTCTGATTGCTAAATAGAACAGAGTAGGAAGGAGCTTTCTTTTTTAGAAAAGAATATTGAAATGAAAGAATAAATTTTATACAAAAAAGAGCGTGGATTTATTTGGGGATTGGGCAGATGCTGCATGTGGTGTCAACATGGCAATGCATAGAAACATGATGCAGATTTAGTTATAGGTGTAACTTCTGGAATGAATTCTTTGTGCCTGTACCTTTATGTGGGGAAGAGGCTGTCTCCAGCTTTCACTGCCTTTATGGTATGTAAGTCCTTCATGGATGTACAAAGGTTGCAGGATATCAAATGGGAAAAACACCAACATTTTTTAAAGAGTCTTTTACTTTATTAAAGGAACTCAAGCCTGACTTTAAAAATTGCCGTTGCAGATGTATGCTTGAATGCCTTTTCATACCTTTTCTTATGCAGACTTTTTTCTACCTGTACATGTGTGTAATGTGAAAGGTGGCTCGGGGCTCCTTTCAAATGGCCGAGGTAGGAAATGAAGTAACAAGGTTGGACCGTAGGAGGAGTCTTGAGTGAAGGACTGATCTCCTAGAGTGAACTTGGGAGCTTGCCCGTATTGAGCAGGTTTAAATCACAAATGTGGCATGTCAACAGGAGTTTTTAAGACACACTTGACTTCAGTTACTTTGCATCAGATTTTTTATTTTCTGTCCATCTTATAAAGCCCTGAGATGGCTGGCATAACTGGGAGTCCATATGCAAGGCACTTTTACAAAACCAGAAGCATTTCAGGCTTTCATTACTATTTTTAAACCGTTTCAAGAATATGAAATTAGTCATTTCATACCTGTGAATAAACGAATATAATGTCTTTTGAAACAGGAATTTAGTGTGTTTTGCCTTATATCATGAACATAATGTTCTAGACCAACACTTTTCTGTATTTCTTAAGTTTAAATTTCAGCTCCTGGTTGGGTAAAAGCTGAAGAAAATCCAGGGTGCTATAACAATTTAGCAATTCTTATGAGCGATATAGTTTGGGGTTTGGGGTTTTTTTTCCTAATTTTTAATCTTGGATGCTGCTGAACTGGTTGTCAAACAGTACTCCTGGAACTGGAATCTTTTATTTTGAGTGTGTTTACTTCAGATACTAATTGCATGGAATTAGAAAATATCGTCCTCTTTTGCAACTGTCAGGAGGCTGTGCATTTTACAGCAGCTGAAAGATAATTCAGAAGGTCGCTGTAATGTGGTCTTCGCTAAATTTTTCTGTGACTAGGGGATTTTTTTTGTGGTAGTCTGACACCATAGATATACCTTACTCTTCCAAAATGTTCCAAAGGATATTTTTAAAAGACAGATTTGGAGTTAGGGTGAGGTACCCGACAGTCACTGTTTTGAGTGTTACTGATTGGTATACTTTACTGGCCTGGCCAGTACTGTGAATGCTGGAGGCTTATACTAAGTAGTTTCTGCCTTTAAAATGGCAAGTTTCTCAGCTTCTAAGTATTTTTGTCTCTTTTATTTGATATGTAATCCTGGACTGTAAGTCACCATCACAGATTCCATAGAGCTGACTCAGATTTTCTACCCTTGATTGAATAAAAAGCTTGTTCTAGAGCAAGTAAAAGGCCACTTTGAGAGACAGATTCAATTTTGTACACACAGTTTGTAAACATCTCTCTTCAGAGATCAAGCATTGTATAACAAGCATAAGAGTCTGATTCTTAATTTTAAGTATTTAAGATGAGCTTTAATTTGTCTTTAACACAATTATTAACTGCTTTGGGCATCGTAAGGTCACTCTACAGGATTTTTCACGATCTCTAGCCCCTTGGTCATGTTGTACTGATCAAGCTTGCTCAGGGCCATTATTAAATCTGTTTTCTGTTTCTACTCTGTGTGCTTTTTGAATAGCCCTTTTCCTGCAACCCCTCATCTCTTCCATCATGCTTTGAAGAGAGGAGTCCTCAGAAATGCTTTCTGCAAGGACACCTGGTCTCGGGGTTTCTTTTTAACTTACTACTAGCCTCTACAATTTCCAATTTGATAAATCCTTTGATCATTTTAACATTCCAGTGCACAAAAACTGCACAAATGGATCTGTGTATTGACACAAGCACTGTTGCTCTCTATCCAAGGTTCAGTGGTGTTTCACCTTGAATTTTTTAAAGCTTGGCTTTTGTAAACTGTTTGAATTGGTGACTTGTATATGCTGTGCAGTTGCTTAATAACACATTGCAAGACAATAGAAAATTAGTCAACAGTTGCTGCTCCATTTTGAGGGCATAGGACCATTTCAATGTGAAATATCAAGAAGAAGATCCAGCCTGATTTTCTGCATGGATGGGACATTGCTGAAGAGTTGGGTCTTTTCTGGTTGCCAGATGTGTAGATCCTCTTTGAGATAATTTGAAGTTTATTCCCCCTCTCTCTACAGCAGACAATGGAGGGAGTTGTACGAGAGGAAAGGGCAGAAAAGCTGAATTCACCCAGCTTTGTTGCCATTTTCTCTGATGTCCCACAGCTTGTACCTCTGGCAGGGTTCGTGAGTTGGGGCAGGTTGTGTCAAGCAGGAATGGGAATGAGACAAGTGGGAGACAAGAATGCAAGATGGTTTTTTTCTTCCTTTTTGTTCCTCCGGGACAAAGCTTGAGGTTTTTCTGTATTGTCTGTGGACATAATGCTCAATAATTCCCTTGACACTTTCTCAGTCGAACAATGTTTTTCATTGATACTTGCTCTGTTTATGAATATATTACTGCCACTAGGACTGCACTCAAAACCAAACTGCCATGCTAGCTTCAACATTTTTATGTTCTCATTTGTTTTAAACAGCTACTGTGGAATGTTACAATCCCAGAATGAATGAATGGAGCTATGTCGCGAAAATGAACGAACCCCACTATGGTCATGCTGGAACCGTGTATGGGGGATTAATGTATATTTCAGGTAAACAACTCCTATGATCATATCATCTCTGTGGAACAATTACCTACCTAACTTTTCCTGTTTCAGCGGGAAACAATAAAAATCAGTTTCTAGTTGCAGTAGGTTTGCCACGGTATAAGCAGTGATGCAATTTCATTTGAAGCCAATCAAATAGGGTATATATTGCAGAGTCTGAGAAGATTATTTTAGATAATATTATGCATTTACACAGTAAATGACAACTTTGAATTCCAAAGGAGTTATTCACTTTGTCAGAATACATTTTTCTATGGCAGCACTACATACATACCTTTATATAGCAATAAACATTAAACACATCCTTTTTGATACATTTTGGAAAGCATTAGAAATTTTAGTACTTTAAAGAGCATCAGCCTTCATTGAGCTGATGGAAAAGGATAAGTTTTGATGTTAATCACTATATATGAATGATGTCTGTACTTTCACTGATGTTTCATTTATAATATGCTCAGTCCCATGGTGTCAAGGTTATAGTTTCATTCCATTTTTTTCCAAACTGGGGGCGGTAGGTTTTCTGCAGATCTGGTATCCGGTCAGTTTTTAAAGAAGATTCAATCTGTCTGTCGGTGATCTCCACAGAGATCACAGACCTCTGTGTATGTTCTCCTACTGCAATTTTAAGGGATGCTCTTTAAGAACTGAGCTGAAATTCAGGGTGAGAGGTGGGGTGAGGTTGCATAGCTGTAAAGACCTGGTGGGGAGATGCACTGGAGCAGGTGTTTTGAATCAGGGGCCCTTGTGCCAGTAGGCTAGGAGGGGTTTGTTTTAAAATTTACCAGAATGCCATAAGGTACAGCTTCTTACTCATCTATGAGCAAGTCCATTAAGCTAGCTTCTAATCATTGTGCTGCTATTTGTACTTTTTTGCCCATTTTGCTTGTTATACTGCAGGCAGCACGTACTTATGCTCCCTGCTGTATTTTTTTCATGTAGATGCTCTGTATTTCCCAGCAATTTTTCTTTACCTCCTGTCCTCTCAGATGATATCCCCATGTCCAGACACTTTTGTGGTTGAAAATGTGAAGATTAGTTCCTTTTGTCACTAAAACCTTTTCTCTCTGACAGGCTTCCAAGCACTGCCACCCTACTACGGCTGACATTAAGTATCAGGGCTGGACAGTCCCCCTGTGTTTGGGTGTTTTTTCTGTATTTAATTTTTACTGTCTAGCTGAAGAACTGGGCACTTTCTTGCATCACTCCTATAGACACCACGCCATCTCTGTCCACTAATAATCCAAGCGTGGTAATTCAGTGTTGAACGCTTAGCCCTGCAGGAGGTTGTTCAGTAGCAGTGTGTTCTCTGCATAATTTTTAGCACCTCAAATATGGCTGTGTTATGGTCTTAAACCATAGCTAATAAGCCTATGGTGTCTGAAACTGGCGTGACTGCTTTCTGACCTTGCCTGGTGACCTTGCGGAAATGTGGGACTATTTCACCTCCTGATGGGAAGTAGCCCTGTGATTTCCCCTGAAGCCTCTCTTAACTGCTTTTGCAAGGAGCCATGGGGAAGGTAAATACAGAGAGAACCATAGGTATTTATTAACAGAAGAATATTTGAAAGCTGTGTTCTCTCTTCAGCTCAAGTTGAGTTTTCTGAAGAAAAATCTGCTAAGTGATAGGACCACTTGAAACACAACAGCATAGTATCAAAACTTGAAAGGATTTTGGTTTTCTTCGTGGTGAGAAACAAAACTATCAAACCGAACCAAATGTAAGCAAAGAAATAATTTTGCTGAAATGAAGCGTAGGTAACAGGTTTTTTTGTTCTTTTATTCTGCCAGTGTCATCTTTGGTAAGTACTGTATGAGCCATGGCTTCTTTTCATATTTGGATTTAGAGGAACAAGGTACGTTAAAAATATCATTTGAAATGGAGTACATACGTGGTAGTAATCTAAGCTGAAGTGCAGAAGTTTTAAGGAGGATGTAATTAATTCACTTTAATGTATTTTTTGCTATTGAGTGCTTATTAGGGTGAACGCTACTCTAATATCTGTTTTATTTCTTTAGGGGGAATTACCCATGATACTTTCCAAAAGGAACTTATGTGTTTTGACCCTGACACAGACAAATGGACTCAGAAAGCTCCAATGACGACAGTCAGAGGTCTGCATTGCATGTGTACTGTAGGAGACAAGCTATATGTTATTGGTGGAAATCACTTCAGAGGAACAAGTGATTACGATGATGTTCTAAGCTGTGAATATTACTCACCAACTCTAGACCAGTGGACTCCAATTGCTGCCATGTTACGTGGGCAAAGTGATGTTGGGGTTGCTGTCTTTGAAAATAAAATCTATGTTGTTGGAGGATATTCTTGGAATAATCGGTGTATGGTGGAAATAGTTCAGAAATATGATCCAGAAAAAGATGAGTGGCATAAAGTATTTGACCTTCCAGAATCACTTGGCGGCATTCGAGCCTGCACTCTTACTGTTTTCCCACCGGAGGACAATACAGGGTCACCGTCTAGAGAATCTCCTCTTTCAGCACCTTAAAAAACATCCCTTGACTTATGATGTTGTAGTAACACCTTTGCACTGCATCATGGAGTCTATTATTTTTCTTCAATAGTTTCTGTTAGGCTTAGCCTACAGCATTTCATACAGTTACTGGGGGGAAAAAAAAAAAGACTTTGACATTATTTGTGCTGTTTGTTTGGCCTAGAATGTTTGTCAAGTGGTTAACAAAAAAAGATGTACTCACCCGAGCCAAATGTTTAACAAATGAGAAGATATTGTCTATAAAATGTATGAACTAGGTACGTTATTAATGTTGTGTATTGGGTGTGAGGTATCTTATAGGTTACATTTGGAAGCCAAATGAGTCAGATTTGAAGACTTTGTATTGAACATGTTCTTTCACTAAATTTCGTAGTTGAAATCCTTTTTCCTTTCATTTTTGACTGCAGATAACAAGGGGAGGTAGACCACATCAATGTGAACTATGTCAGAAGGTTGCCAAGGGGCCTGAGCTACCTCCCTCTTTTCACAGAGTATTTTTGACATATCTGTTTACCCACCTGATTTTGTGGGTGCTTTCAGAGCATATGAAGTTTCTTAGGCAGAGGGGAGAAATAAAATTTTAAAAAATTAACACTATACAGGAAGCGGACCTTGTAGAGGCCGGGAGTTTTTTTATAACATGTTATCGAGTGTTTTTCCTGAGTCGGTTGAGTGATGCTTCAAACAAAAGATTTAAAATGTTTGGGTTTTTTAATTTGGTTTTTTTGAGGAATTGGCTTCCACTTGCATGGGAGCACACACTATTAACAAACGGGAATTCAGTGCAGTTGTATATTCTCTTGTATGCCTGTACTGAATATAGGTAGAGAAGGGCTAGAAACATTAACTTAAGCCACTGAATTTGACCAAGTCATTCCATCGAAACAAATTTAATCTACCTTTTCTCCTTTGCTGTTGAGATAACTTGCATAATGTGTCCTCTGTATAGTCTCAGTTAATAAGGTTATTTAGCACAAAGTGCAGCTTCAGCGAGAGAGCTGCTTTTGCTCAGTGAACTTGGACTACCACGTTTTACCTTCTTTTGTTCAATAAAACTTTTAACTGCAGTTATTCAGTCTAAGCTACCTCATTAATGTATTTGGTTTTCTTCCTCACTGTCTCCAGGATACGCATTATGTATATCTGTGTGGGTAGATTAACTTGCTAGGAAACCAATGCAGAATGATCATGAATGGGTATTTTGACCTACTTTTAAGAAACTATTTTGGCCTGATGTGTTCATTTTATTGTTAAGGACTGATAAAAGAACCAACTGTCTTAATTTTTTTCTTGGAGAACTACTGCTTATGTGTGCAGCCGTGCAAATTTACAGAAATCTTTATCTGCTCCAAAATACAGTGCGCTGCTGGCACATTGCAGCTCCGAGTGCTTGTAGGAGTCTAATACCATCGTGCTTGTTCTGAACTTCCCGTCGCATGTTACCAGTGGTTTTGCTAATGAACACAGTCAGAGGGGCATTGTCTGGGGAAGTCTTTAAACCAGTTAGCTTATTTGGTTGTGCTACCTGCTAGCAATAACCATGTAAAGCCGAACAGACTTTTGCTGGGAGTGTGCTGTTTGTATTTTGTCCCTGATTGATGCATCAAGCAGCACATTACTATGGTGTCACTTTTGGAAGTACTGATATTTATTCTTTATGCAGTTTACTAGTAATTTATTGCATATACTGGTAATTTATTGCATTTACTAGTAATGATCACTACCAAGATGTATGTGTAAGCTTTAGGCTACATAACTGTTTTGGTTAAAACCAAAAGCAATTCTTCCTCTTTAAAAAAATACCTGAATTCCATGTAGCTGTGCAAGGTTGTTATAGGTGGAATAGTGGCACCAGTGGATACTCTTGGAAAGTAGCCAGTGAAGATGAACTGACTCATCACCTTAAGAATACTCTTCTAATGCTGTGCAAAGCACCACATAGGAAAAGGTTCCTCTGTCGTTAAAGTATGTGCCAGTCATTTAAGCGTCACATGCTACTAATATATTTTTTTTCCAGCTCGGAGACCAGATTTTAGAGCCTGCTTAAATTTAAGTCCCTTGAAATCCATATTTATTAATTAAACGGAAAAGTAGTTGAAGTAGTTGTAACACCTTTTGGATAATGTAAATATATCCTGCTGTTTGTGTGCTGGAGTTGAGGAGGCACCCTGTTTAAAAGCAGGTATCCTGCTGATATTCTCAATTCAGAAGAAGCTTAGGGTGGGTTCTAACCATTATGAGATGGTTGGAAGTCAAGATGTCAAAGTTCCGTGTCTGACGGGCCTTGAGAGTAGCCCAGGAGCTGGTATATGGCCACGATGTAGAGAGATTTTTATTTTTTTTTTAGTGTATCATCTATTGTACTTGAAATGGAAGAATTATTTTTGAACGTAATTTTGTTATCAGTGTTGGACACAGCATAGTGGATTAAATGTAGTGCATCAATCAAATTAATCTTTGAGGTTTTTTTTTCTTCTATCTCTCTCCAGATTAAGGTGTTCATAATGACATTAGTTAACACCTGCTTACCAGGATTGAAAAGCAAACCTCAAGGATTTGCCAAAACCTGCAAAATTCTTCTGTTAATGCAGTGTAAAATGACTTGATGCTTATTACATCTTTCTTAACCATAGCATAAGAAACTCTTTCCATCTCTGAATCCACCACTGTAGGTGTACGTGTAGATACAGCAGATATTCAATCCCTGTTTTCAGTGGGCTGCCTTTATGATCTGTCCTGATGATAAGCAGCCCTGGTTTTTTCATACATCTTGAATTCTTTCATTTTGCAGTTATGGTAGCTAAATGAGAAAAGCACCTGGATAAAAAGCAATTAGTCTATATTTGTCATGAGAGCAAATAAGACTACATTAGTGTGCTAGTTGGGATTGCTGCTGGAGCTGCCTGCCCTCTCCCAGTGACCGCAGACCCACGCTCCAGTCTCAGAATTCATTTGGACGTTGCTTTTTTTTGGTGCCCAATTAGCAACAAATGTCAAAAATGCTCACTTCTGTATTTAACTCATCACAAGGCCCGGCTGATATCCCTACAGAGAAACTGAAAGATGAGACATTTGGGATGACACTTCCCTTGTGCTGTGTTTTGAAATAGGACAAGTATGATGGGGAAGAAAACCTGGGAAAACTCAGGTTATTTGAAGTTTTTTGCCCTGTTCACATCGATGAGCCGGTGATCTGCAAATGCCCGGTTTTCCGTGGTTCCCCTTCCCCTAGAAAGTTGTATAAAGTGTAAGAGTCTGGCCCAGGGAAGGTAGTTCATGGTAGAATCCAACCTACCTTGGGGCATTTGCAGTCTTTGTGTTCTTCGGATAATGGAGTTGGCATGAAGGGGTGAGAACTGGAACAGCAGCAGAAGGCAGCTGGTGGCCTGACCTGTGGCTCTAGAGTTGCCGTGTGCTGAAGAATCACTGTGAGTCTTAACCTATTCCCAGGACAAAAAAAAAAAAAAAAAAAAAAAAAGAGTTGTTTTCTCATACCTCAGCGCTCTTTTCAAACTGCCCATTCTGTTTCTTCAAGGAGTAGCTTTTTAGTAACAGTCAAGCTCAAACCAATAGTCTGATTCTTTAGTGGAATAATGGAAATCTTGGCTTAGGGCAGTTTGCATACAGATAAATAAATTTCTCCCCAAAAGCTTACAGTCTTAATCTGCTGACTGGTTGGACATCAAAAAATAATTTGATGCCACAGCAGTGAGTGCAGTACAAATGTCTGGAGAAGTTTGTAGCTGAAGATTTGGGGATTATCTGATCTGGAAAGATCAAAGGATATTTTTAAATTTTTTTTTGCAAATGTCATTCTACCTACTAGAATTGTTCCTTCTTAATTTATCCTCCAGCTGGTAATTACGTCATCTTTGTGTTGGTGTCTGACACTGCTGGTTGCTAGTTTTTTAATTCTTCCCTTTTGTAGCTGACGTCTTTGTCACTTCCTCTGTTCCTAATTGGAATCGATAAAGCTGAAGCTTTCCTAGTGGCATGCTCCTCATGTCAAGGGAGAAAATAGCCCGCTGCTGGTATGTAACCTGCTTTTGATAAATGTAATCATCATTCAGCTTGTGCGTACCTGGAAATAGATAAGCAGTTTTAACCTAGTAAGCGGTGCCTGTGTGTTGGAGTAACGCGTGTCCCATTTCCTCCTGGCTTGCACCTTACATGGTGTTTTAGGTTGTGCGTATAGGTTACCCAGAGATCTGGAGGGTGAGTCAAGCTCTTTTATGTAGCACTTCATGCTTTCCATGCTCTGTGGAAGTGTTCTTTACTTGCACAACATACGTAGCTTACAAGCTATTTTTTCTCTTTCGTATTTTAGTTAAACTGGAGATGATAGTTCTTTGTGTACAGATGTGGTCAGGAAAAAAAAAAAAGTCTTAAAATGCCAAGTTATGTGTGCTTTGCTTAATGATAAATTTTTTGGTCCCGTGGGTGTTGCAGGACCCATTCAGCTGTGAAAAGGTGATTGCGGTGTTGAGAACAAGGTAGGGAACTAGGGTGACTTGACTGACTTGACACTACTTCCCATGTTTCTGTTGCCAGTCTTTTACACATCATTAAGTGAACTTCTTTTTTCAGTCCATAGGCTTTATCTTTTGATGGCCGGCTCTGTTGGACCTGCTGATCCCCTAGATGGGATTTGTTCCACAATGTATGCTACTCAGTAAGATGTGTCTAGTTTTTTCAGGGATTCCAGCATCAGTGATGCGCGGGAATCCTCCAGAATTATTTAATGACTAGGTGATTTGTAGAAAATGCAGCCCAGTAATCTGGGAGCGGTGCTACAGCAGGAGCCATGCATGGTTGACATTCCAGAAGGGATGATTTGGAATGGGGATTGTCTCCTCCTCCGTGTATTATTTTGGCTCTTGAATGCTGTTTTTTTCCCCCTCATCCTTGGGAGTGTTTGCTGCTGCTGTTTGGGTTTCTCACTTGTTATTCATGAAATGAGGAATGCTTCCCTGAATCTGTAGTGGGAGTGAAAGGTTCCGTTGGTTCTTTTGAGCTACGTGCTGTCAGGCTATCCATGTATTCATTAAAATGTTTTCTGTCCAGGGCTCTGTTTCCTAAGCATTTAGAAGAATTCAGTTTGCAATGTGAAAACATCTTAGACGAAAATGTGTTTGGTATTGGAAACATACATAAAGCAATTAAACTTGAGGAATAAAATTACAATTCTAAGCAGGAAAGCATTTTTTAAGGGTTTGTTGGCATGGTTCAGAGGCTCCTTTGGACGTTGAGCTCCCACAGCTTTTTTTTTTTTTTTTTTTTTATAATGTATGGTTGGCTTAGGTGAACCAGAGCTCAGTCGTTCCTACCTGCTTGCACTCTGGGCTGGCCTGCTGCTGTGTTTTGCCTTAGACCACAGCATTCTGCCCTGACTGGTGTCTTGTTTTCTCTGGGCAAGCATAAAAGCACCCCTGCTGTCTTCCATGCTGCCTGTTGACTGAGTTCCAAAATAAATCTGAGCTTTGAGGTGTTTGTTTTTTTTTTACATCTAAAGTACATTATGGTTCTGGCATGCTAAAGATCCTGTGGAGCTGTGGAATGAGGACCGTGCTCTTGACACCTAATCACCCATCCGCCCCGCACGGTGTTTCCAAACCCAGCTGAGATCTGTGTATGGAAGCAAATCTCTAAGGCTGACCTAAAATTTTAGTTACCCTGGCATCTACGGACCACCAGAATCTCCTGGTCTACTTTTCAAGGAGGGCTGTGCCCCAGAGGTGCTGAGCCCTCTCGAAGCGGGTAAGCACAGTGACTCTCGGGTGTGCAGCGCTTCTTCCTTGGATTCTGCCCCTCCTTCCTTCTGTGCCTGTACGGAAATTGCAGGAGGGAGGGTCAGGGGCTGGGCATGTTTTCCAGGTCTCAGCAGAGAGCAAGCTTGTTGACTCTCATCTGTCTGCACAACAGTGTGGGGAAAAAAAGAACTGTAGGAACACTTCAGGTTTTAAACATTGACTCATGGAACAGTATCAGTTAATGAAGGAAAAAATATCTAAGCGGGTCCATTTTAACGTGCGTTCCTCATCCAGAATTGTTCCAAAGTACTTGGCCTCTGTTGAATTAACAACTTTGCCTTTACCTCCGTTGTTCAACATCACTGTAAAAAAATTGCTTGGTTTCTTTGTGGAAATAATTTTCCTTGCATGTTTTATGCACTGAAATAAACACACCACTGATCACCTGAGTCCCCTCCCCATGTTTCTTACGCAGTGCCTGCCAGTGTGTCTTTCCATAGTCTTACCCAAACCTTTAACAGCTGTCAATAAATATCATTACAAAGTCACAGAACGCCTGGTAATGGGTGCAGGCTCCTGTGCTGCGTTACGTACGGTAAAGAGGGCTCATCCCTTTGCGTAAATACTGCTGGGGGGAAAAAAAAAACTTACTTTGGGGAACAAGCGTGCCCTGGATCAGACATTTAAATGCAAATTATTTTGGCGTGTGCTTGTTTAGTTTTGAATATTTTACCCTTTCAGATATGTTTTTGCAAATAATGCCTGTGTAGGTATTTTTATATATTTTTTTTAAATAATGTTTAGATTTTTATAGATTGTATAGATTTATAGATATATAGAATAGCAAGTGTATTCCTTGCTAATGGATGGGTAGAGCACTGGCTGGTGAGATTTACTCAGCCTCTGCTTGCAAGGCTCCCTGTCTGCCCAGAGAGTGCATGTGCTCCCCGCTTCAGAGGAACAGCCCTGTGTAACTGAAGAACCTGCACCAGCGACAGGAGAACTGGACTTGGATGGAAAATCAAAGCAGCTTCTTAATTGCAGTTAAAGAAAAAAAAAAAAAATCAATGTCCATGTTTCTAGAAAGGGGAGGAAAGCTGCTGTACTTTAGGCATGTTTTGTTGGGAGTTCAGGGTATTGGCAATGACAGGATTGTTGCTGTAAAGAAAAACAATTAAGTGAATTGCTGAGTCTGTCCCCAAAACAGAGACAGGTTGTGCCCGTTGATATCCAATTAACTATTAACATTTGGCTGTGTCTATGTATGGGATGTCTTAAGTGCTCATATATGACAGACGCCTCACTTTTCTGCTGTAATCACACGAACGATGCCCTGGTTCCCTTGAGTCACTTTTTCTTTAGTCGATTCTGAATAATGTTTTAAAATTATAGAGAATATTAGAGGATATGCTTGGGGTGTGGGTGTGTTAATTGTTTTTTTTTAAAGCCAGTTTCTGTATCTAGCTGTTACAGCTCTGTTGCATTTAGTTGAATGCAGCAAACATGAAATGTGAGGCTTTGTTTTAATCGTTGAGGTTTTTTGGAATTGCTGCTGCTGCTTTTCGCTGCAGAGTTTGAAGGAGGGAATGTTTCTTCCTGTGGCAAGAAGAAACGAGGAAAAGGGAAGCGTCAGATGCCAACTGGATTATAGCGTATGCTGTCAGCAGCTCTGCAATTTGGGACAATTTTATGATTTATGATCCTGTCAAATTTATCTTGTTTAATAACCCAGGAGGTTTCCATTTGGCCTGCAGTGACACAGTGCTGGGAAAAGAAAAAATCAAAAATCTCTGCGTTATTCCCCGAGCTGTGACTTTTGTCCCGTGCTGTGGAATAACAACGCACGCTTGTCTATGCCAAGGCTGAGGTGCCGTGCCTGTGCCACCAGCCTGGGGACAGCCGGTGGCACCGGGGGGCTGCGGGGGCAGTGAGGGGCTGTGCGTGCCGGGGGGCTGGTGTTGGTGCCTGTCTGAGCAGGGGCCAGGAAGGCTCACAGCGTGGCTTGTGCAGGCAGCGGAGCCCTGAAAACAACTTCATCCCACTGCGTGGAAGCAGGGTATTTTGGTTATCCTTGGGTGTTCGTGGGAGGAATGTGGATCTGGGCTCTCCAAAGCGCAGGGCGAGCCTGAGCTGCAGCCCTTGTGTGTAGTGGCCACTCTAAGAGGGTGTCTTGATGGGATCACTCGGATTTAATACTCAGCAGCCACTGATTTTTGAAGAGGGTCAGGGTTGTTCCCCCTCCATTTTCTGCTTGAAGTATTTCTCACACGTTTTGTGTGTCTGATTCCAGACATGTTGGGGCACACAGAGGCTAAGTAGTCAGGAATGTGGCTGAGACCTCGCATCACCAAGTGCATCTTGTACTTAGGGATGCTGATGAGATAAAAGCTGCAGCCCTGATTGCTGTCTCCCGACTTCCTCCTCAAAGAAAACCCATCCTATTTGTAAACATACATTTTCATTAAGCCAGGCATCAGGTCCGAGAGTTTTAAGATGTTTTATGTTCTCCATGTCATTCCTCATTGTTACTGTCTATTCCAAATTAGGATGAATTTCTTCTTCCGTTAACACCATGTGGCAGGAGAAACCACGCCATTCAATAAGCAGCTGTATCTTGCAGTTTAGGGTTACTCCAAAAATGCACTTAAAGAATTGCATTTCATTTTCCTCTTCCATATTTATACACTTATAAACGTGGACTTTCTGGAATTTAGATAACTTGATAGAGATGACGTGCCATATGGTCGCTGGGACAAATTCCAGCTTAACAGTCCACTGGCTGAAGGGAAATAGCAGTTACTATTTTGAGCAGTATAAAATCAGCCTATCAATTGGCAACAAATTAAAAATTACAGGACTTTCTTTTTACAGAATCTGAATTACAGAATACAGAAATAGTCTGAGCCTTCTCCTCCTCCCTGTGCCCCACACGGAGCTGAGTTTGTGGTATCAAGTCATTAAACTGTGTTCGTCTTACTACTAGGCCATTGGGAATGGGTTAGAATTAAGCAGAGGAATGCTCAACATGTAAGATGCAAATATGAAAGCTAACAGCCAAGGGAAACCTCTGTGTTACTAAATCTTACTGGCACAGCGTTCACGGGGAGTGGAGGGAGGGACCTGCTGGAAGAAGCCCTGAATGTTGCAACCAGTGGGCAAAACCAGTGCCCTGGAAGCGGGAGCATCACGAGCTTGCGGCAGTATGTGACCTCCCAGCCGTGTGGCTCTTCAGCTTCACAGCGAGTGGCACTGCTGTTTGTCCGAGCCCCGCAAGCAGGTTCCGCATGGAGACCTGGGGAGGGCAGGGCCAGAGTCTTGGAGGGGCACCCTTGGCCCTGGCTGTTCACGAGCTGAGTTCAGGGACTGGGTCTTGGTAGGAAGGTGCAATACCTCTTTATTTTCCTAATTCTCCTGTTTGCAAAAGGAAGACCTTTCTTTTTCCTGTTTTCGAAGCCACCTGGGAAGTCTGTCTTCCCTTATGAGTGAAATGGGAGCAAATAATTCATGACGTACTTTTGATGCTGGTTATCATGTAAGGTTTGAAGTACTTGTTTTCTCTTTCTGTTTATTGATACTATTTATTTTTTTTTCTCTAAAGCTCTAACATCTTTTGACCTGCCTGAAGGTACATGGTGGGTCAGGTTCAGACCTTTTTGATGTCAACAGCAAAGACTATGCTGTCAAGTGACTGTATTGACCACACACGGAAGGCATAGGAGAACCTCATGAGGAAGCATGGGTGGTTTTATGAAAACAGCTGTTGAATTGCTGCAAGCAATTGGGCTCATTGCAGGAGTGATTAAAAGTCTGGTGTGGTATGGATTAAATGTCTCAACATGGTACCAGGCTGCCCCTTCCTGGCTCTGAACCATCCCTGCTCAAGTGTGGGAGGTGGCTGCAGCCTGGCTGGGTATCCCACGGCCGCAGGCAGGGTGAGGGGACTTCCCCATCTTCCAGATGGGTAACCGCTCAAAAAGTGCGGTGGCATCTCAGCCAGCTGTATTCTGAGCCAAGAGATGCTTGTCCTTTTTGGTTAATGCCTCTGCCAAGTGCTGCGCATCACTGCTGTGTGATGTGAACCGTCAGCCCCTGAACCTACCCGTGCTGCTCTTGCAGGAGGTGGTACGCCCCGTGCTTCGTTGTTGGTGTCTACTTGCTAACTGTGGACTTTATCCATGTGATCTGACAGCCTTCAGTAACAGTACTCAGACTAGTAAGTAAAGCGCTCTGACCAGGCATGTGACCTCACTGTCTGTGGATCCTGGACAGCACGTTCTCAGATGC
The DNA here is from genome assembly GCF_015220075.1 of Falco rusticolus. Lineage (NCBI taxonomy): Eukaryota > Metazoa > Chordata > Aves > Falconiformes > Falconidae > Falco > Falco rusticolus. The sequence goes on along the minus strand of NC_051200.1, from coordinate 14,192,869 downwards.
GTTGCGCTGAGGTATGAATATCGGGTACCCTCGTGTGCCCTTCAGAACTGGACAGTAATAATATGTAAGGGCCCAGTCAAAAACCGGCAAAGTGGCTTTTTATCTGAATGTGTTACTTGTTGACTGGTTTTTGTAGGGGTTTTTTTTGTTTGTTTGTTTGGTTTTTTATCCAGAAGGCAAAGTATACAACGTCAGGACCCTGGCAAGGGAGAACCCCAGGTATCGGAATTTACTAATATTAGAGATACTCACTTGGCAATTTCTTTTTTCCTCTTCCTCCTGGTCCCTACTCCTTTGCTTGGAAAATACATGGATGACTTTGTGTCTGACTGCTCTGAATATCGGAGGAGAGCGTTTCCTCACAGGCACCTCTGCTCCTGCAGATCAGGGTGGCACTCTGCAGTGCCTGCCACGTGCGCTGACGTTACCATAGTGCTGCAGAGGTGGCATCAAGGAGAAGGTCACCAGTGCACGAGCTGAACTGCAATAATTATTGTAGTAACTCTGCTAACAATAGTGGAACTGGGCTGAAAATGTTCCTGTCTGGAAGTCGAGCCACTGAAAGCCACCTACTTTTTCCTGTATTGTTCAACAGAAACAGGGGCAGCTCCTAAATGTAGTCGGTTTTGGAACCTTCCCTTGCCTGGAATTGCAGGGGTTGGTGCCCATCGCTACTGTCAGATGAAAGCTTCAGGAATGGTAGGTACGTCAAAGCCTGTGAAGTAGCTTGCAGTTCCGTTGCTGTCTTCTGCTGTGCTGTCTGCTCTGTATTTAGGCTGTTTCGTCTTGCTAGCATCACATCACATCTGTCAGCTGTCTGTGGCTAGAGATATATTGTAAACAAGCTGTCAAGGTGGAGTGGGATGAATTATTTCATAAAAAAAGGCAAAAAAAAATCAAACCACCTTGAATGGCTGAATAAAAAATTTGAGTGTGCCTGAACAATAGCTAAATATTCTTTCTTCCATTTTTAGTTCTTGTTCCGTCATAGGTAATGGTTTATCCATCAACATTTGGTTGCAAAAATGTGCACTCCAGTGGCAAATACATGGCGGTTTCAGCCCTTCTCTTCCCCTCCTTGCCTGTAGGAAGTGCTTTACCCCCTCCCAACAGGCTCCCACCTTTGCTTTCCATCGTGAAGACGCTGAGGAGCAGTGCAGTAGTTTGGTGACAACTTGTTCTTCAAAACTGTATAGCCCCAGCAGCGATTTTGCCAGCAACGTTTGTCCTACTCAGATCTTGCAAATTGCCTGATACTTTTGTGCTTCATTTACTAGTTTTGCTTAGTGGGACGACTCTGGGAGTATGAATGCGGACAACATGAGAGAAAATATGTTCTGTAGGCACACAAGAAAGCTTTACTTAGTAAAAATAACTTTGGTTACCAATTAAAAGTAACTTTCTAGTGGCTTCTTAGGATAGCCATCACCAGTTCTTGCGTGTTTGCTGCTGAATAAAGTGAAAAACAAGAAGGATGTAACAGGGGAACTGGTTTCCCTCAGTTGAAAAAGATGCGATGTCATTTAAGGTCCAGTTTCCTTCCAGCTCCAGTGAATGTGGAACAAGCTGAGCTGTTGGTGTTTCAGTCACAGATCAGATTTACATGTCTTGATGAAAAGCTGTTGCAAGTAATTTTAGGCTCAGGAAGAAAATCTGGAGTGTATTCCCGGCATTGCTACAGGCACAGGGTGGGGTGAGTTCTGTTCGTGCCTGTCACCAAGCAGCGAGGGAGCTTTTTTTACCAAAACAAAATGATAACATTACTGGTAAAATGAAAGTTTGATGAAAGCTGCAGTGATTTTTAAAATACTGTTTACCCTTCAGCCTGTTTGATAGGTCCTTAGGGTTTTGCTGCCTAAGGGTGGCGGAGGCCAGGGAAGCATCCAGACCTTGTGCGTGCCTTTTTGCAAGGCTGCCGGGTACCTGAGAGCTTCAACACCCTCCTGGGGCACAGCTTTCCTCCAGGCAGGGAGCGTCTCTCCTGCAGGCGTGCTCAGCCTCCTGCCTGGCAGCCTCTGTTTCCATCCGTGAGAGGGGCAGGAGCCAGCACTCACCTGCCCAGCAGTTTCGGGCTGCCTCTTGTTGCTGGCGGCTCCTCGCTCAGCCGTGCTATTTGTGTGGGTGATCTCCAAATTGGATGCTTTCTGGAGAATATGAGAATTACTTTGGTCACTTCATTTTCTCAATATAGAAGCTAAATGAAACAGAGAAGGCAAACGAGTTCTTGCATACAAAGTGGTATTTGCTGGCTAACCAGATCCCAAGAGGGTCCTACTGCCAGGCAAAATCTATACATCATGGTTTTGGGGATTTATTTTTACATATTTTTTTTTTTTTACCTCCAAAGAGTTGTCCTGTATTTCATAAAGTGTCATTGCCTTTCCTCCCTGATGGGTGATCTTTGTTATGACAATAAAAATAAACGTGTGGGTGTGGTTGTGCGTTTGTCTTCCTGATGCTGTTTCATAAGCTAACCAGATGCTTTCTCTTGCCTGCAAGTCCTCTAAATGAACAGCCTAATTGCTGGTAAATGAGGGAACTGACCTTGAGGAGCAGGGAGGGAGAAGATCCTGACTTGGGCAGTGGCTGAGCCCAAACTGGCCAAAGCAGTCCCACGATCAGCACATCCATGGGAGGCACTTTGTATACTCTTTAAGAATTCCCAGTTGCTTGCTTTAACACTTCTGTAAAACAAAATTATTTTTTTTTTAATTTTTAATATTTTTTTTTTTTTTGGCAAATTTGGCCTTTGTGTGAAAGGACAACACAGGGCTGGGGCTGCATCCTGCAGGCTGGAGTACTTCTGCAGGGCTGACATGAAAGCAACACCCCATTTGGAGAAATTCAGCAAGGAACTGCCTGTAAAATTACAGGGGGCCAAGTTCCTGTGATGAAGAGATGTTGGAAAGCTGCGACATGAGAAACCAAAATGAGCCTGGCATAGATGTAGAGCGCTTCAGTGAGGTGGTGTTTCCAGCTGGCACACAGCCCTGCCGGGTTGGTATGGCTTGTATCAAGGACCTCCAAGAGGTGCCATAAAGGGAATGAAAGGGTGTAGCTGTGGGTATATGCATGGTCTGGGCACGGTGAGGTGTATGGTCTAATTGATAAATGCACAAGATTATTGCAAGCTTTTGCATGTAGTGGTTGGGAGGGTTTTTTTCTGCTATATTCTCACAAGAAAATAACTGATTGCTTTGACTATTTTTACCCCTTAAAGACGTCGAGCCATCGTTTAGCTTCTTTGATGTATTTTCCATGTATATTAGTCTGTGCTGTTGTATTAGATAAGACTAACCATGATTCGCTAATGAGAATTACTGTATTCCCAGAGACAAACCAAGAGTATTTTTAGCAAGGGGATAGACTAATGAGATCACCAAGAGGATATGTGGTCGCATTAAATATTGCTGTTTAATATACAGACATTTTGCAAAGGATTAGACATTGTAAATCCAATGCTTTTTCCGAGTAGGATAAGTATCACTTTGAAATTATATTTAATTGTCCACTCTAGACTTTTATGTCATTTACTGTGTCTAGCCATGCTATTAGTGACTTACGTCAGGGAAAGCCTGCTGTGACCTTACAATACACAAGCCTCTAGACAGTTCCTCTCCATGCTTCTCTCAGGGCAGCTTGTTGTTCTGGAATAATGGCTTGGTATGAAGGAAAATAAAGTTTAGCTGTACCAATGGAGAGAAGGGGGGGTGGGAAAAGAAGAGCCTATTTCTATGTGTAGAAGAGCCCTTGAGGGTGATGATCTTGGGATGCCTGGGTGCGTGTCATGGTCTAGGGTCCCTTGAGCTCTGGATCCCATGTACCTTTGAGAAGGTCCTTAAGTTGCCATAGTAGAAAGGAACCTGGTTTGAGGCTGCGAGATCTCTCAGCCTGGGAAAGACCAGGAATAGGGATTAAAATACTTTCTCTAAAATAATTAAACCCAGAGGTTTAGCAGTAACTGCAAAATGGGTTAATTCCCAATTGAAGTTGCCTTTTACTAAGCATCTGATGGCGTGAGAACTGACATGCAGCGCTCCCGCCGAACTGCACTAAATGAACTCCTGATAGCTTTTCTCCTCCAGCAGGATTAAAGCTGCTTTCCCCAAATTAAAGCTGGCTTCTAAACGGAAGGAGTGCAGCAGCAAAGCTCACCGACATGGTAAGCAAAACTGATCAGATGACTCATCGCCCTTGTTTGTAGAAATGATCCTTGAGGGCTGCTTGCAAATGTGAAATGATGACAAGTGCGCCCACCTGATGCAAAAGGACCACCGGAGCCCTGGAGCACATTGCCCAGCATGCCAGAGGGTGAGAGCTCAGGGCCACAGCTGATCTCCAAGGAGGAGAAGCTTTGCCCTCCAAGGCCCACGTCCTGGGGGGAAGATGCTGCAATTAAAGCTGGTTCCCAGGGCAGGTAGGTTTTCCAGCTTTCATCGCTCATCTCTGTGCATGACACCTATGTGTGAGCAAAACAGTTGCTGATGGCCAACACGTCGCTGCCTCTGGCTCAGTGACTGGGACCTGAGACAGCAGCACCTGCCCAGCAAATTTCTGCAGCTGCACGGGCTCTATGTGGAGGGGCCCCAGCCCGCACCCGCTGGCGTGCTGTGTCTCCGTGCCATGCTGAGCTCACACGTGCACCGAGGTCCCATGCATGGTGAGCCCCATGTGCGTGTTCCTGACAATGGCAGGGGCTGTGGACCTCTGCAGGAGGAGAAAACCCTCTTCCTTGTGTGTAGGGGAAGAGCCCAGGTTGCTATCTGGTTCTTTGCAGAGATTTTTAGCTGCTCAAGATGGGTTACAGGGCTGGGATCTCTGGGCCCTGGTGCTCGTGTTCCCCTGTGTCCCCCTGTGCTACAGCTGCCGCCCCCTCCTGCCATCCTCCCTCCTTTGAGCAGCAGCTTGCAGGGAATCTGGGGGTCACCACCCTGTGCTGAGGCCGTGCAGGCATTGCTTTGGTGGGCACTGGCAAGGCGGTCCCCGACAGCCCCTTCCCATGCTGCAAAACCAGGATGAGGGGAAGGTACTTGAGCAAACGCGGGCATTTCCAGCGGGAGAAAGCAGCTTTTTTTGAGGGTTTTGAGCTGCGTGACCAAACGCGTAAGTAATTTTAGGAGCTGCAGACCTGAAGGGTGGAGGGGAGAGTGCACAGCCCTGCCTGTGGGGAACAAGAGCCCTGGGGCTGGAGTGAGAAGAAAGCGGAGCCCCGCTGGGTGCCATGCTCACAGCAGCCATCACAGCTGCCGTCCTGGTCTGCACAGGCAAATGGAGCAAAGTCACCCGGAGCACAAGTTTTAAACAATGTCAGTATTTTCTCAAGGTGAAAGTTTGCTCTATGTTAATTGCTGGTAAATACCAGCGCTACGGTGCTTCCCTGTGTCAGAACAGGCTCAGGCTGCTTCCCTGCAGCTGGTGACTTGGATGGAGCCTGGGGCTTGAGCAGGAAAAATGATGGAAGGACCTGCACTGCCCAAGCTGCTCTTTGGGAAACTCATGGGTATACACTAAAACAAGAAAATCCAGCAAGCTGCCAGCTCAAGCATCGCCTGTGGGATCTCCAGGGGGAAAAGTGTAGTGGTCAGTCATCCGTCATCTCGTAGGGTTTTGCTAGGAAAATGTGTATTCCCCTGCTCCAGCTGAGAAGACAAGAGCTTGTGAGAGGGACGGTGTGAGCAGGGTCACCAGCTGCCTGCAGTGGGGAGAGCTGGCCGTGGGGCTCAGCGGAGGCAGGGAACACAGAGGCTGGCTTGGTGGGAAGGAAAATACAGAGCGTGTTAGAGGTCTAAAGGAGACATGAAGGAGAGGTGAAGGAAAAAGGAGAGCAGTAACAGGAGTAAGGGAGCATTCAGAAAAAGGGGAAGATGTGCAGGAGAAAATAAAATAAAAAAAAAAAAAACACTACAAAAAACACCAAAAAGTCATTATAAAGATCAGCACACTTCGGTCCTGCTGCTTCGGGGTAGTGCTTCAGCACTTTGCCAGAGACTTGATACCATTTTGTTTTATTACTGCAGAGAATTACCAGGCAGACAGGCTGGGAGCACTAAGAAAGCCTTTTTACAGGTTTATATTTAATTTAAGAATCTAATCTAATCCTTCAGTAGCCTTTCCTTTTTGTTAAATTAATGCTTAATTCCTTCCTTGCTATTTGAATGAATTCCTATCTGTGGTCAGCCAAAGATGAAATTGGAAATTAGAATTCTGGGGGTGTCATGCTGCATGCGAGTAATGAGAACTATAGGGTTTTTTACACAGATTTTGACATTTATTAATTTCCTTTAATACCACTTTTTGTTGTGTATGACAGTCTCATTACGACCTGGGGTTTGAGATTCACAGCCACGGCAGCTGCAGAGCCCAGAGGTAACCGGTGGGCTCAGCTCTGCTCCCCGTTCTACCACTGGGGAGACACGACCTGCCCACTGCGTGCCCCCCCAGCCCAGCAGCTGGCCTCCCGAGCATGTAGCACGTGGATCAGAGGTCTCAGGCCATCGAGACCCTCTGAAGCTTGATCTGGGAGCAGCTGGAGCTGCTGGCAGGAGTAGGTGGGTTCAAGGTGTGTCTGGGGCTGAGCATCATCCTCCATCCTTCCTGAGAGCTGTACTCTAGCAGCAAGGTACTGAGGCTCGCGTATCAAATTTTAAATAGAGTTTTAGAAGCCCTTTCTCGGATAGAGCATCCAATCGTGCTCCATAATTAAAGATCATGGTCCAGCCAGCTCTGCCCGGGGAGCGGGAGGCAGACCCTCCGTGCCGCTGCTCGCTTCTCTTTTGTAGTCCTGGCTTGGCAGAAGAGGCTTCAGAGACCTGTCACAATGGAGATAAGGACAGAAGCAAATTAAGATTTAGGAATTTCTTCTGGGGCTTTTCTAGGCAAAAAGAGGTTTTTAATTGGTTTTGAATTCTGAGGCAGCCAAAGATCTTTAATTAGGTTTTACATCATTCTCTGGTATCACTCTCCTTTTCTGCATTCAGCCCACCATGATTTAGGCTTCTTCAAACAGATAAAAATTCACTATTTGTTTTTGTTTCAAAAAATCAAGATACCGAGTAATTTCAGGTGGATGCTAAATAGAAAACAAATTGTTGAAACAAGCTTGCTGAAGACTAAAATACTGGTCTAATGATGCTATATTTAGCTGCTATATTTAGCATGTAGTATTAAAGACCTGCTAACTTTATTTTTAATTATTTTTTGTTTTCTTTTTATTTTCTGACACTTTTCTGAAGTGTCTGCAGTGCTGTTGTTTTTTCTTGGGACTGCTCTGTCTGAAAGAAGAAGAGATCGGTTTAGTGGGTAGATTTCCATGGGCAAAATTAACAAATTGAATGTGCTCAGAAGTCTGGGAGCTTTGCTTTCTATCCTGGGAAGCATTTCTAGAGGAGTGGATGCTCAACAAAATCCGAATCCGTTGCTCACTGCTGACTCCACAGCTGATCCGAAATAGCAGTAATTTTTCCATAGATATTTATAAAATCTTTTTTATGCTTAAACTCTGTGGATGTATTTCTATTAATTTCTGTTTATGTACTATGCTTTTTTTTTTTCTTTTTAGCCTTCTTCGAAAATTGTGGTACTTTCAGTTGAAAAATTCAATGGGAAAGAGTAAAAAATGACACCTGGGTGGGGTATTTTGGGTGGGTTTTTTGTGGGGTTTTTTTCGGGGGGTGGGTGGTGGTGGTGGTGTTTTGGTTTTTTTCCCTCGTGAAACCCCCAGTTTCTGATGAGCAGACCTTCTCTACCAGACGTGTGCTTCCACAAGGGCTGGGTGGCTCTGCAGAGAGGGGCCCAGGGCTGGCTCTGCCCAGCCCAGCGTGCTGCCACTGGGGATCCATCCTGCTCAGGTCCATCAGCCACCCTCCAGTTACGAAGGCATTGGGATGGTTTTGGATGCAAAAATATTGCCTCCCGTCTGCCAAACACTGCTCCTGCCCTGGGGAAATCCGGCGCTGGCAGTGAGCAGGGTGCCTGTCCACCCTCTCGTGCATCCCCTGTGTTGCGTCTGGGTCTCAGCAAGCTCCTGCCTGAGCTTTGGTCCTCCAGCTCATGGGGGTATGGAGATGCTACTGCTTTAGGAATAAGCTGCTGTTAGTCTCAGTGGACACCGTAAGGTAAACGGAGTGCGAAAGCATAATGGCTCTGGCACAAATGGGAGAGTATTAAAATTAATGTGGTTTGTTCATGTAATTGGTAGCTCATTAGGGTGAGTGCTCAGCTTGCCTCGTCACGATGCTGTGGTCCAGAAGCTGCCCCGGCTGATCCTTGCCAGCACTGGGCAGGACTGGCAGCCCCGTCCCTGCGTGCCTGTCCTGGCAGCTGGCTGTGCCACTGCTCCTGCTCACCCCCGTGCTCCAGTGGTCCCTGCTGAGCCGAGGGAATCCTGGCTTGGTGTTTGGTGACCAGAGGCAGGTCACTGCAAGGCCTCCCGGCTTGGTGCAGGAATTGCTGTCACCCCATGCGGACTAAGCCCTTTGCACCAGCTGAGCCTTTGCTGGTGCTCCCTATGGGGCAGAGGCCTTGCAGACATGGGCTTCAGCAGCTGGTGTTCCAAACCCCCTTTTTTCCTTTAGTGCTTGATTATTTAGATGTGAAGTTTTTCTGGGAGGCAAATGGGAGCATCTCGTACTCCATGTCCTGCACATCTGCTTGCACAGAGGAGCTCAGATGCCACCTGGGCCCCCAGGCTCGGCACGGGCAGCAGAGATGAGCCGGCGTTGCACCGACCTGTGCAGGGCTCCTTAGCTCAGCATCAACATGGGTAATAAATGCTAAGTCACATGCACTGAAGGCACTTCAGCAGCAATACTGATGGCTCTTCAAGAGGGATAATTCTGGTGGAGTGGCTTTCGATTTGTTCCTGGCTCATACGTCTGTCCTCTTCAGCATGGTGGGAGAAATTGCTTCATTATAAACTATTTCACAGCAGGAGACCTCAAAAGTTTCTGAATTAGAAGCAAATTGCACCATTGATTACACTTTTTATTTATTATTTTTTTTTCAAATCTTGATTCTTCAGGAGATGAAACACGTTTCTTAGTGCTTCCCTTCCCAGGGCGCTGGGGCAGCGACTAGAGCCCGGTGCAGAGCAGCAGCGAGCCGTGTCTCTGTGCGATGCACTCTTGCTCTTCAGCTGTGTTAGTCCTTCTGATACCACCACCTGCTCTCTGACTCTCAGGCTGAGCATTTCAAGGTTTTAAAACAAGTAGTACTTTGCAGTTTTACATAATTTGGTATTATGCCTTCCTCTGTAAGACAGCTATTGCCTTCAGTGGGAGCCTGCCATGTTCCTTGACCATCCCAGCTGCTTCGTGGACCAGGGTCCTTAATGGCCACCATGAACAGGATTGTCATCACTGATAATGTCCTTGCTCTGAGAAGTCTCGTTTCAGCACAGCCTGCTAGTGATCCCCACGGAGCTGGTTCCTGTTGTTAATCCTCAGCCGCTCCACCTCTGAGCAGTAACTTGTGCAGGGACATTTCACTGACTGCCGCACGCTGGGTAGGTGAGGACAAGTGTGTTTCCCTGCTCCAACAAGGAATGATGTGCTATTGGTCTGGCATGATTTCCCAGGGGTGAGAACACAAGGCGTTTCATTCTGTTTTCCACTTGTTTTTTTCCTGCTGTCTTACAGCTGATTATTACATTCTGATAGAACAGCAGAAGTGCTGTTCCCCTAATTAGATGTATCGCAATGCCCGGCCTCCCAAGTATTGACAATTGGCAAGTGTTCTTCAGACAGAGGTAATTGTCCAATATGGGAATGTTGATAAAGCAATAAAATGATTAACAAAATGCTGAAAATGTATGGATAAATCTGAAGCTGTCTGATCTGGGTCTTCTCAAAGCAAGCAAATAATGAGGTAGGTCAGAGAACAGATTCATCATCATCATGAAACAAAATTGTTTTTTATAAGATTGTATGACTCAAAAGATTCTTGCAGGCTGATCTGGCTGTAGGCCAAATGAGATATGATTGAAGGTATCTGGGAGACTGCAGTTTCCTCACTGTAGCCTTCAATAATTACTTTGAGCAATAAGGTTAGTCAATACCTGCATACGTTTCTTGTTCATATTGCCAGTAATTCATCTAATCTTATATTTACATCTTTTCAAAAGCATTTTTTGGTTCTCTGCACTACGATGCAGAACAACAGAAAAAAATATACCTTAATAGCAGTTTGCATTGGTTCTTGCACCAGAGAACTGCTGAGATGATGGCAAGCACTGCTGTCCATGGAAGAGCAGTTTGGGCTACTTGGGTGATGTGGTATTGGACAGTGTTAGGGAAAAAGAGGGTAACAAGGAAGTCTGGGTTAATGCATCTGCAGGGACAAAATTAATGACTGTAAGCATCCTGAAATTTCACAAGGCAGTCTTGCAATTTTTCCACGTTATTAGCTGTTTTGTGTGATGCTGTACCAGGTACCCTTGGCCTCTGGAGAGTTGAGCTGAGAGCATCTTCCCTCGAAGTGTGTTACTTTCCTGCACGTCCACGTTTCAAACATGTTTCTGGATCTAGCCACCTACCTCTGACCATTTCATATGTTTCAGTCCACAAGAGCTCCTTGCTAACTTCCTGGCACAAACGAGAAGTCTAAAGATGTGCAGCCCACATGGTTTGCCTGATCCCAAGCTTTCCCCCTCTGGAAAGCAGGGGGGCGATTTACGCCATCAGTTAATTCCTGCTGTTCTCTCTGCCTTGTTTAGTTCCTTGCCAAATGCTAGAAAGTGGGTTGCTATTGTCTTAGGCTTCTGTTTGGAAGTATCAGTTCCATAACTAATTATGTATGAAATCAGACTGTTTTTTTAATCACTTTGAAGTTTTTACAAGCACGACGTAGAGTAAGAATAGTACGGAAATAGACCAATATTTCCCCTTACTTTGAAGTTACTAAACCCACATCTAATTACAAAGTGATTAAGTCTGAGTCACCACAATTGTGTGTCTTCTGAACATAGTTTTCAAGCAGTATTAATACTCTTAAATACAAAGTATTTCATAAATAGAAGTGCAGGGGCTGTGAGGTTAGACCCTCCGTGCAGTCTGCATTTCATGCTGAACTCCAAGTTACCTTTCAGTGAGCGACAGCATTACATAAAACATCAAAGCCATTCTGTGTGCTGCATGGAAAAAAGACCTACCTGCTTAAAAAAGCAAAATCAATGATGGAAGACATTGCTTAGTTGTCTGTTTCTACAACTTTTCCTAGTCTTTTTTTAAATAATCATTTATTTATAAGTTGTAGGATTAACGCCTGAGCTGCTTTAAAACGAGGGCCTGGGGATGCTCCAAGGTTAACAATAGTATTTTTATTTTCATAGTGTTCTGTTTCACTTATTAAAAGCTATTGCACCTGGTGATAACAGTTACCCAGAACAACAGATAATTGAATAGGTTTAATGGAACCTTGATTTTAAAACACTTGCTTTGAATGACAATGTGCAAAGTTAAATAAATGATGGATGAGCAAGATTAAATGGAACAGAACTCTAATCTGCCTTACATAATATAGGAGACATTAATATAATTCTAAAATACCTGTAGTTAAAGGCTATGAATGTCATAGTCAAGGAGAACACGGATGCCACTAGCAAACATTATGTTCAGGGTCTAGGTGCAGTTTTACATAGAGCAGGATCCCCTGAGCAAGCTGGATTTGAAAGTCAAATGCCTGAACACATTCGCAGGAAAACACACGCTTGTTCTGACTCGATGGTAGCAGCAGCTCGTGGAGGTGTGGGTTAGTTTTGGGTTAACACCAAGGTTTTGTTGGGTCCATCTGGACTTTTGCTCTACCCTCTAGTCCACTGGGCACTCAGTACTACAGCAGCTGTGTCCCTCTTGATGGCCACTTTTGGAAGATGGGTGAGATTTCTGCAGAAATCCTCAAATTATCTTTTTAAAGCCATTTAGATGTGAAGAGAGCAGCTGGAACAAGGTGCTCTTACTCCACTACCAATTTAAGCAAAGGCTCTGAATACCATTTTGGAAATGATGCAAGGCTGGTGAACCTGGCAGTCCTTCAAAACTATTTTGAAGAGACACACGAAGGTCATTTAGGGGTTTACACATCTAACATGTTAGTCAAGGCTTTCTGCATGTGTACGAGCCCAGTCAATGGAAGAAGCCAGCTGACTGATGCTCTCCTCCAACAAAGATGTCTGTGGTGCTGGCTGAAACTACATACTTAGCCTGTGCTGCTGTCATCCCAGGGAGGCACTTCTTCTAGCTCTGCAGGAGATACTGTAGAAAAACAGGCAATCTCTTAATATCAGATTTATTCTTTCTAGTGTCGAACAGTGGGCCAGTGCTTAGCAGGTACAAAGTAAAGCAATTTGCAGAGTAACATGGAGTTAGAAATGCTTTCCTGTTACCTAAAAATCCAGAAGAAAATAGTATCAAAATAATAATACGGTTAATTTGAAAAATCACGGGTCTGCCCTGATCTGATTATGCACTGTTAAAAAACCCCAAAGGTACTGAGAAATTGAGTGCAGTCGCTTCCTTTTTTCAACAGAAAACCCCAAACAAGCATATGGTTAGGAGTGAAGCCAGAAACGCTGGGGATTGAACAGTTTAAAAAGGGAATGGTATCACAAAGCAACATGCTTATTGTGATCTAAGCCCCAGGGCCAGGCCACAGCTTTGTGCCTTTGGCACTGTGTTTGTCCAGGGTATGGAGATGCTGCTTGCAGAGGAGCCCTGTGTGTCCATCCTGGCCCTGCAGACTCTCCATGCATTGCTCTGCAGGAGCATCATGAGCTTGAGGGGATCGAGGATACTGCTGAACAAATGCATTCTAGAAGTCTTGTCATTTTTAACGTTCCCGTTTTGTGTATGATTCATTTTTAATCGGTAAAGGAAAGATATCCCACATGCTCATCCTCCTGAGACAGGTTTTCTCCTAGGCAAAACAGGGACATCCATGCCTGTAAACAGTTGAGGCTGGATTTTTGTTCAGACCACCTTGTTAGGGATTCAGTTCAGAGCCATGTCGTTTCCACACTGACTCATCTGGATCAAGAAAATGACTGTTTTCAGCGACCAGAGTAGGATGACAAACAAGTTTCATCAGACATTTTTCAGGGTCATGGGTTAATAAGACCATGAATCTAAGGGTAATTTATCTGAAAACCACAATGAAGTCATAGTCTTCGGCACAAAATGTCAGCTTTATTGTTCCAGCACTATTTGTCTGAAAAGACCGGTTATAGGTAATTTGTGAATTGTGCAAAAACATGAACTCATGCATAATAATCTTAATGGAGGTTGTTTACATCGTCTTCTTGTGCATAATTAGCCAAACATATGATCCAAATTGTTCTGGTTTAGAGCCCTGTTTTGGCTGGTCGACATAGCAGAGTTGGTGTTGCCAAGAGCTATACTGGGTAATGTTTTCTGATAGATCTCGTGTGTGATGTCTGTGCACAGTAGTGGGATCTGTAAATTCATGGCAAAAAGATCAAGGTTATCATAAACAGTAGTGTCTGCTGGAAACGAAAGCTGCAATTCTAGCGCTGGCATTTCCTCCGTGCCGTGCACAAGTGGCTGTCATCCGCTGTGTCTCATATGAAAGCCTGACGTTGAGTGACTGATTATATCACAGCCTTGAGATTGTGCCTTCTAATTAGGTATGCAGAACGAATAATTTTAGTTCAATTAGGTGTTGCTGGTTGGACAACTAACAGCATAATGTATGTCTGGACTAAGTATAATTATTAAACTCTTTCATGTCCTTGGTTACTGACACTGCTGGAAACTGGTCTTCTGGGTTGTTTTGGTTTTTGGTTGTGGTTTTTTTTTCCTTACTTTGGCATCATTTTACAGCATCCAGCTAAATTAAAAACAGCAGTAGAAGTTATTTAATATCTCGTTACATACTTTATAGGAAAGCCAGCGTCGTTTATATTACTGTAGTTATGATACTAGTTCTGAGGCTGATCAAATGTTTGTTGCCAATTAGGATTCAGTGAACTTTTACCTTTTTTTCCTGCTTCCAAGCCAATTCTGACTCATGCAGATGTAATAAGTTTCTGAGAAATTGTTTATGTAGCCTGCTCCAACAGGAGACTTATTTGCAGAGTGAGATCTCAATGAGTTACCTCTCCCCTATTCAGACTTCATCATGTTGTGATGTGTAATTTGCTTGCTAATTATGTTTGCTCCCGTCTTGGATTTATGAAGCTCTTTTAGCAGCAAAAATCAGTAGGACTGAATAAGCCGGGTGCGTGGGCTCTCCCAGAAAGCCCCAGTGAGTAGCCTGCCCTCTCCACGGCCATCCCTGGGGTAGGTGTCCATCTCTTCAGCCCACTCCGGGCTCTCCCACTGTTCCCGCTGCCTCCGTGCCCCCCAGGCAGGGCTCTCCCGCTCCTCCCTTCCCTTCCCTGCCTGCTCTGCTTGAGCGCCTGGCACAACGCCTCTGCCTCTCACCAGGTATCTCAGCTCCATCTTAGCTTGTGGCAGGTTGGTTTTGCTTGTGATTTCCCCAGCCCCTGGCTTAAAGGGTAGGAGGGAGAAGGAGTTTTGGGTAACAGATAAATTACCTGTTGGTGAAAGAGCTGCTGGAAGGGGAAAATGTGGCAGCGAGAGCCTACACAGACTACTAGCTAAGGAGGGAGTTCAAACTTCACAGCACCAGGGCCACCCCGATCAAATCCTTGCGTGCCATCAAGCCAGCTACCCCCCGTCCTGCAGCCGGTGAGCATCTTCCGAGCTGGAGGCAGGGCTGAGCCAGGGAACTGGAAGTGCTGAGCTGTAGCTGCTCCATCTCCAGCTCAGCCACTTTCTCATTACCTTCTCTGGTAACTTCTCTGATTTTACCTGCTTTTCAGGATATACTGTGGCAGCCTTCGGGTGAGAGCACCCTCCTTCAGAAGGGGAGGCAGTTGTGCTTCTCCCTGACACCCCTTTGTGTTCTCACGCTGCTCCAGGATCTCTCTCCTTTGATGCCAGCATCTTCAGGTAATAACTGCTCATTAGCACAGCTGAGCCAGGCTTTCATTTCCCTAAATCAAAAGCCTTTTACAGCTCTGCAGTGAGTATGATCTTTCCAGAAGATGTGTCTGCTTGAGCTACAGAGAACAGGTATGCCTTACACGCAGCGCTGTCCCACATGTATACCCAGAGAAATTGCTTATCGTGTCTTTCCTGTAAATGAGGTTCTTGCAAGTAGCTAGGGAGCTCAGCATGGACTCCTGAAACTGAAAGCCTCATCTGAAACCGTTCGGTTTGGGAAATTTCTGTCCCCAGTGAGCCCTAGTGGTGGTGTTCTGCGGTATCTGCAGTGCAGCATGCTCCCATCCTGCAGCTCTGCTCCAGGTACTGCTTGGAGCAGGTATCCTAACCCCCCAGGTGGGCTCTGTAGCATCCCGCACAGTGCAGGTTTTTGGTGCCACCTTAGTTTCTAAAAAAACCTCAAACGTTTCTTCTTGGTATTGTCAGATATAGGGCCAAAATTTTGCTAGTGAGGTGCAGTTCACTTAGGGATGCTCTGATATTGCATTATTACTCTTCCTGGAGGTGGAATTCTGCTGTTTTGATTCCTTATGCTGTGGCGTGGTGGCACACACCTTGTCCTTGACCATCTTTTCTTGGCACACCTCTGGGACCTGCAACATGTGGTGCTGCTGCAGGGCTGGCCCGCTGCCGGCACCCCCACATCTACCCACCAGCGCCACTTCCCCAGGTAGCATCGTGGTGCCCAGTGATGAGCGTTAAGCCTGCAGGCAAGTGTGCTGGAGCACAACAAGTGATGATGAGGAGACAGCTTGGGTTTTTCATTCTGGTGGACATCTTGGGGGAGGATGAGGTTCCCCCCCAGCATGGGCTCATTGATATTATTCCTTTGTACCAACACCCTGCTCTCTCCTGAAATTGCATGGGTCCAGCCCTGCACAGTATTTCAGGAGATGCCAGGCTGTTCCTTTGTGGCTGTTTATGGCTTCAAATGTTTTTCCTTTTATTGCATACTTCACATGCAATAAAAGAGAAATGAAGGGGCTGTTAAAAGAAAATATTCTTCCATGGCATTTATCTGTTCTGTGGGATGTTTCCAAAATTGCTTCTGAGTGAATGCTGCCTGTACCCCTGCAGCCTTTCCCCTATTCCCTTCTACATGATACTCTCTTTGCTTGCCAGTACTGGTTTTTGGGGGCTGGTTTCCCACCCCTCCAGCCTGCTGTGCAAAGCACTGGAGGCCTGCAAGGGGGTAGGACTTGGTTGCAAAAAGCAGCGATGCAGGAGCCTGTGGCTGGGGGAAGCACTGCAGCTAAAGCACAGCCAGGGCTTTGAGTACTTCTGCATCTTTTTTGAGCCAGACCAGCTGTTCTCAGCCCTTGCTGAAATGTGTGGCAAGATGCTACTCATTCCTTAGCTTTGCATGTTGCTGCTAAGGATTTGTTACTTTAGGAAGCAGTCCTGGAGGTTGCAGGTCTGACCTTACGGTTTACGAATACAGCTCTTTCTAAATGTGTGGATTGTGACCCAGCCCTGCAGTATGTCCTGCATGAGCCTGGGAATCTGCGGGAGGATAAATAGTGTGAAAGCATGTAACTGAAATTGGTCTAACCTGTATGCATATGAAGTATTTCTCAGAATGCAGGTTTTCTGCATACACTCACTTTAACGTTAGGGAAATTCTGGGCTGAGCCTGGTCACTTGTCAGGGAGATGCAAAAGGCACAGTCCCAGCCTAAGTGCCCTTCCCCTGCTGATCCTCATGAATCAGCTCCAAAGGCATTAAGAAATAGTGACTGGGGACTTATTAGCAGGCAAAGTGACATATCTTTCCCTGGCTTCGGTCCTGGGAACAACTGAGCAGTTTGGAGATTTCCAAAATAACTCGTGGGATGTTGGCCGTCCTCCGTGGAGGTCATAGGCAAGGAGCATCAAACTGGAAAATGAGTACCCTCAACATCAGTAAACAGGTACTCCTCTCTTTCTTCTCAGCACTGGTGTAGGAGGCAGTAAATGATGAGACTGCTATTGGTTTTTCAATTATAGCTCTTGCCTTGTGACTTCTGCCATCTGCTAGAGGTGAAGGTACTTTGAAGGCATCTTTACTTTAAATCCTACTTCATAACCAGTAAAATATTAAAGGAGGGTAAAATAACCTTGTCAGACAAATTTGATACTGGTTTTCTGATTGTTTTCTTTATAATGAGTTTACAAGCTTGGTTGATTAAGGTAAAAGGATTATAGGAGAGACTCTCCCACCTTGCGAATCTTTCCTGCTTTGAAAATAACATGAAGAATTTATAATCAGCAGCAGCATAATTTATAGTCAACACTGGACTGGTGGTAGAATAAGCTGATTTTATTACAGCTAAATACAAGGTGAGGTATAAAGGCAAAATAAATGTAGGCTGTGTTGGAAAGAGAGTGCTTTAACAGGGTGTTTCCGAGAATTTATGGTTTACAGCTGGCAGATGCTTTAGTGTTCGCAGTGGCCCTGGGTCTCTAACTTAGGGGGCTGAGGCTGATGTCAGCTCAGTTACAGCCAAAAAATTGAGCTGATCTCTGTCATTTGTGCTGCAGAAGTGAGAGGTGGCTGCACAGCTCTCTGCACCAGTGGTGTTCCCACAGCATCATCCTGCACCTCCTCTGGCCGTTACGGATGCAACAGCTTCTTCCTTGGCTCTTCCTTTGCCCAAAGGTGGTTGTTGCCATGTGTTGGTTTTCTTCTCAAAATCTAGCAAACTCTTACAATGCCTTATGCTGCAAGGAAAAGCTTTCTTTGTGCTAGTGCTCAGAACTGTCAATGGAGACTTAATTTGCCTCTTACAATTTGCAGTTCTCTGTTGTCTCACTGCCCCAGGTGTGACCGCATCCCAGTGGTTGTCAATACTTTTGGTGGGTGGAATTGGCACAGGCAAGGAAAAAATCTGGCTCTGAGCTTGTCATTAGGAGACAGCTTTAATGTTGCTACAGGTGAGGAAGGGCTTGCAAGGCATGAAAAAACCTGCACGTGTCTGGAGGCTGCAGGCACAGGGCTCAGCCCACCGCTATGGGTGGGTGCTCAGAGCAGACCCCTCCAAGGGCTGCTGGCCCCAGAACATGGTTGTGACAGCAAAACCTGACGTTTTCTGTCTGATAATGGCAGAGCAGTGGCCCTGGGCTGCGGGGATGTGTTCATCTCTCCAGCGTTTTCTGCGCAGCCCTGTGATCTGTAAGTTTATTTTCGTGAAAAAAATTTTAAAAGATGGTGTTCATTTTTGGCACGTGTCTCTGTTATTTATAGGAAAAGTAACAAAGGGAGAAGTTATTTCTCGGGTTTTTTTCTCACTTCTAATTGCTCCATGCAGCTCTCCTAGCTCATGTGCTGATAGCAGTCATTTTTATGTGAGTAAAGGGGATTATTGATTTTTTCTTTTCAGTTAGATCTATCCATAATGGGTGTGAACACAAGCCCCTTGCTGATCTCTCTGCTGGTGTTCAGTAAGTTTCCCAGAATCAAGATATTTTTGTGTTTTGGTGTTTGGGTTTTTTGTATTCTGAGGGCTGACAGGACCAGTATCTCCCAAGGGATTGTCAATGCATTGTTAGAAACCACGCTAACAATAGCATGATTTATCTCACGAGATGCTTCAGAGAATCAGACAAAGCCTTCTAAGCATCAAAAAAGCATTATGAGTTTGTTTCACAGGGCATCTCGTGTCTCTTCAGGACGCGTTGCAGATGCCAAGAGAGAAATTAGGGAGAATTTGTGGATATTAAGAAATGATTGAATAGCAGGGCTGGCAGGGAATGCAGAAAGTCATTTTGTCCTGTGCTTGCTCCAAGGCAGCAACCACTTACGTGAAGATCGCTCAGGGACCCTATCCCAGGAACTCTGATGGACCGATTTCCAGAGACCACAACCATCCAGCCCTGCGGTTCTGACAAACCTGCCTTTCCTCTATGAGGAACCGACATCAAAAAGTGTTCTTGTCAGCCTCCTCAAGGTCTGTCTTGCTGACATTCAATTTGCCTTTTCTTTGCTTTCTTTTTTTGATTAAGTTTGCTTGAAATCAAATTTCATCCCAGCGCTTCTCCCAGGGTGATGCCAAGCTCATTTGAGACTAATTCTTGAATTCATGAGCACAGAATCATTGCTAGTGTTATCTCCTTGCCTTGCACTTCTAGTTCGTGCACTGAAGTGATTAAGTTTCAGGCTGAGGCTTCTGTGGGATAACTGGGGGGGGAAAAAGTGCCTCCTCTATAGCTTGCGCCCACTGCAGGAATTTCTGCTTTCATTCCTTCCCCTTTATCACCTTCAGCTCATCTTAAAAGCTGCCAACGGTGGCTGTGCTGCTGCTCAGGGCAACGTTTGTGGCTGTGACCATGTCACTCGCGCGCTTCACGAGCCCAACATGCGAGGAGTCACAGAGCGATCCCAAATCGCCCTGTTCCCATGCCGTCTGCAGCTTCAGAGAAACAAGGAAACCGAGGCGCTAATCACTGTGGGCAACAGGCGTTCAGGCATGCCTCAGCAGCTTCATAACACAGACTGTTATATCACAGGATAAAATTAGACTCTGACCTTGAAACCTATCTGTGGCAGAGCTGTAGCTGTAGCCTTGAAGCCACCCACATCCCATGTAATTCTCTGGAAATTATGCACTTTGAAAATGCCTGTCTTTCATTCTGACAAGCTTAAATCTTTTCTTATGGCACAAAGGGCTCCTACCTTCTCTTCCAGACTTTGTCTCCCTCCTTTCTCTGCTGTGCACCATGCTTAGAACATTTTCTCCTAGAGCATCTTCACCAGAAAAGATCCTTTTTATCATGCATACAGCAGCGTGAAAGAGAGCCGCGCTGATCGTCAGCTCTTCTCAAGAGTTACTGCAGCCGATGCATTTATCTCCCAATCTCAGCTCCCCCTGGCAGTCCATTCACAGGGAAAAATAAAAACCAACAAGAAAGGAAGACTGAAGCCTTGATTGTAAATAGGTTTTGTGGAGAGGCAATATTATCTGCTTAAAAAGCAAGCAAACAAACAAAAATGCACACAAAGAGAGCCTGTCTCTCCTTTTGTCCTCTGAATGCAGCCTTGCTGCTCTTGATGTGAGAGTAGAAATGAGCAAATAGTAATATAATCAAAATGCTTAAGCATAATGAGTGTTTTGGTACCTGTATTTAGTGACAATGTTGACTGCCCTTCCGTTAATAATAGGTATGTTTGCAGTTCAGTGGAAGTATGATAAATCTATAGCAAGTCTGGGTAGATACCACTGATTTCCACTTCAATGGAAGCAGATAGCAAAGTCAGGTCTTTTATGACACTTAATCAATGATAAACCACCCAATAACACGTACGGACAAAAAGTGCTAGAAACCCCAACAGCCCCCATGAGCCTACACCAGTCTGGCTGGACTTCCTTCAGTCTAGCAGGGGATACTACCAGGTGTAATATTTTATCACTTCTATTTCATTTTATCCCAATTACAATGCGCACAAAGCAACGGGGTCATACACCGTAAAGCAGGACAGGAACAGCACTTCCCAATTTGTTTTTGTGCTGTTCCTTGCTCTGTCAAATTGTTCATTAGCAAATATGAATAAAAAAAAAATAAGGCTTTAAAATTAAACATTTAAAAATGGCTTTAAAAATAATTCTCACAACAATTTTCAACATTTTTCTCTAAGGGTTTTATTAATATGAATATTGAAACTACTCAGACCTATGGTTTGGTAGAAATATTAATCTACATAAAAACCACATTAACAACAAGGCACATTTATTCTGATTCTTGAAAGCTAAAAGCCCTTTTCTGAAATATTTACGTTTTAAAGCTCAAGGTAATAATAATGAAGTCTGCATATTTAAAAAGGAAGGAATTACTGTTGGCGAAAACCTTTGATTGTTTTTCCTTGCGAATAGCATGCTTTCAGTAAGAGTTGGGTCTCTCCACTGGGTGTAACACTCACTGTAAAACAATATGAATGAATCCAGTGCCGGAGTATCAGAGTGTCCTTTCTTCCTCAGTGAATAACGTGTTTCTAACAAGCACTCATAATAATATAGAGTAATTTCACAGTTGCTGGTGGTGGGGACTCTGTCTCACTCATAGACCCCACAATAAGAGCAAAAGAGCCTTAAATGAGGCTGGGAAATGTTTGCTCTAGCAATGAAATGATTGAAATAATCTCACCATACATAATACATAATAAGAGTGTAGGTACCCTCCTGAGACAGCTGAGAAACCCCTTAATAATGAAACGCTTCACCTCTGACAAAAATGGGTCTTTTGAATTTGCAGGTCTTGGAAGAAATAATTCCTGGTTTGATTGGAAAGATCTGATTTATACCCAGATGAACCCTGGGCCAGACTGAAAATGTATCTTTGCTTGCTGGGAATATTTATAGTGCCAAATGTTGGTACTGGACACAAATGTGGGAGAGGGGGTGGCTCCTGGGGCTGTGCTTAAAGGTGTTTTAGGTATCTCTTGTCATGCACAAGAGCCTGGAGAGACTTTGGAAAGTTCATTAGAGGAGATATTTCCACTCTCACTTTCTCTCTCTCTCGGTCTCATGATCTCTTCTTGTCTGTTCTCCTTTCTTTCATTAGCACTTTATATAATTTGACACTTCATCAGGATGATGGCCTGTTTACTGTATGCAAATAATTCCTGAATTATGCATGAATAATTATGAATTTGCGTATTGGTTTCCTGAATTGGCATATTGCCATGTAAAATCAGCTTCACTTGAACGTGAACACAAAAACATGCCGACGTGGTCAAATTAAAATTGAAGGAAGAGCTCACCTTGAAGGGAACGTGAGCTATTGAGCTGCTGCTAGAAAAGAGCAAGGTACAGCTGGAGCCTGATAGATGCAGCCATGATCCAGGGACTTGGTGAGGGACTGGGGCAATGGTGTGCAACGGGATGTGGTGGTCTTTTTTGCACTGTAGCATCTCTTCCGGATCAAAGGTACCTTCCAGACATTATCTTCACATACGGTAACCCTGGCTTCACTCGTGGCAGTGGAGTGATTTGCTGCATTGCCGGAGATCAGAAATGGGCTGTAGCACTCGACCTGACCACGCACACCCCACGTGAACAGTATTCAAACTGTGTGCTGGAAAGGGGCCACCATGAGGATCTGAACCCTTTTGTGTTTCCCCAAGGTTTGTGTTCTGACAGAACTGGGTCCCGGTTCAGTCGCTGGGACTGACTGGGGCCAGTGTGGGCACTCCTGAGGCCACACGTGTCTGTCGCTGGTGTGCCCATGTATGCTTTGTCCCATCCTGGCAGAACTGCAGATGCATTATCCTCGATATCTGCAAGACAATTAATAAAATTTAAGTGGTGTATTTAAATTTTATTTCTCCGCCAGTATAAACTCCTACAAAATCTGCTCCCAAGTAGCCAGCCTGCCTCTGATCAGATGAACTGGCGGGCTTCAAAGAAGACTTTGAAAGCTCAAGCCACCTTGTTTTCTCTTGCTGCCACGTGAAGGGCTCTGCTCGCTGCACTCTGTGCTCTGGCATCATCATCTGAAGAAGTTTTGCTACGCAAAGCCCCTCAGCAGACCCACTTTGCTCAGCAGATCTAAGAAGGGGACTGGAGGTGGTAGTAGCACTTTCACAAGAAACAATACAACTACTGAAGGTCTTTTTTCTTCTCTAATATTTCTGCCAAGATGACATAGAATATATTTAGAGCAAGGCTGAAGACAGACATCCAGTAGGCACAGAGAAACCATTGAAGAACTGTTCTCAGTTGGCAAGAAGGGCTAATTCTGGTTTGAACCTCTGTTGCCCCTTCTAGTAAGCTCTTTGCTAGGTGTGTATTGAATAGTTGCAAGCTCATGTGTGTCTGCATAAATGTTCCGGTTACCCTCTTCTCTGAACTCCCTGCCAGGAGAGAACTGTTGGTGACAACCTGCTTGAGCAAACCTTAAAAAAGCTGAACCAGCCCTGTGTGATGGTATTGCAGTGCTTTGTTCTGTGTTGTTTGACAAGGATTAATTAAAAGAATTGTTATTAATGATGCTCTCTGAAATTCTATCTGAATTATTCTGTCTGAAATGTTTGGTAGGTGTTGCAGTGCAGGAATGCCAGGACAGAGGCATATTGCTGCCCTGAAACCACAGGGGTCCTTGGCTCTGGCTCCAGGTGCGGGAAGTGTTATGCTGGATCAAAGTTTGTGTTTTGGTGGGGATTTGTCTGAACCCGTGATTGCAGCGAACAAAAGGCTGACATTTCCAAAGGCAACAGTTAAAAAAACCCTTGTCCCGTTTCTTAAAATCTTACCAGTGGGTACGTTATTCTCCCAATAAGTCTGTTATTCATCAGAAAGAGTTCACTGTAGTAGCTTTTGTTCTCCTAAAAAAAAAAAAAAAAAACAAACCGTAAAAAAATAATCATTGTTTTATTACTTTTTTGTGTGGATCTGAATTCTTAGCGAATGGAGATGTAGTATTTTCTTCATTTGCCTTGCCTGCTTAGCGTGGTTACATGGGGCCATAAGCTCAGTGGCACCTATAGGAAGGTCAGCTGGTGCTCCTTGCTCCATCCAGTAAGCAACAAAGGTGACTAAGTGAATCCAAGCAAATCCCCACCTATGAACGTTGAGGAGAATGTAGTGACGAATTTTGCAGAACCTGCAGAAATAAGGCTCATTTATGACATTTCACTTGTCCAATATCACGTTTCCTTCAGATTTGAAGAGCTGAGTATCTCCAGTGTGCTGCTTCTTGTCTCCCTCCTTTTTTTAACCAGACTCCTGTACTGGGATTCAGGACAGGGACCATCTCGTGGCTGCATGCACATGGGTCATCCCGCATAACTGAGCTGTGAATGCTGTCGGGGTGTCCTGGTCACTTAAAAATATTGTTTCACCAGTGTCTCATGCTGCGATGGGTGCCCGAGTCTTCTCAGCTTCCTTCTTTAAATCTCTTCCTTGCTGTCTGCCTGGGGAAGGCTTGCAGGATGCTGGCTGATGCTGGCAAAATTCCTTAGCACTGAATTTTGCTGATTTCTCGGCAAGTGGCCTGATCCATACTGCTTACCTAGCAGCTCCGCAGGCATTGCACAGGGCTGGTGCTATGCTGCCAGCAGCAGGCAGAGGTGCAGGAGGAAGGACAGGCTGGGGAGCTGGCAGAGCAGCTCTAACAAATATCTGGGCAATGGTACTGAACTGGTACCAAAGGGGATCGTGGGTGGTGAGACTGCAGCTCAGTTGGCGTTGTATCTTTATCACCCTGTACAATTATTCACCACTTCAGTGGTTCCAGCTCAGAAAGTGGTTACTGGGATCTGGGATCAGGTTGTCTTTTCTGCCCACCTTTCCCCCTCTACAGTTTATCCTCTGACTCCTACTAACGCCCCTGGCTGAGCCTGGCGGGGCTGGAGCAGGACTCTGGGTTCAGGGGGTCGGGGGGGGCTCTGGGCACCTCCCTGGTCCTGTCTCACCCACCCTGTTGGCTGTCTCCCTTCTCACCCATTTGTGATTCACCTCAGCCAAGGTGGGTGAGGGCCCGGCGCTACAACCTTGTCTCTTGACGTGTGTGATGATTTCATTAACAGAAATTCAAGACGATGGTCTCGGTGCAGACGTGCGTAATCTTCTGGCTGGGGATTCAAACCGGAGAAACACAGACATCTGGCACTGGGTCCAACCCACAAAGCTCGGTGGGTCCTGGGATTGAGCAGGGAAAGAAAAGGGGATTTCTGGTCCCACCAAGGAAGCGGTCAGGCTGTGAGCAGCCTCTCCCACCGGTGCCAGGAGGCGCAGCTTGCTGGAGGGCTGAGTTTTCACCTGCTGCCTGTCTGCCCCTCTCTGCCGGAGCAAAAGGATGTTTAATTGGTATGGAAATGAGCCAGCAACATCCTACATGTTCTTTTCTCTTCCTGGAAGCTCAAAGGGAGGGTGAATGGGGATTTGAGCTTTGCAGAGATCTAAGATATATTTTTTCCCCAAACACAAATATTCAGCCTACTCTGCTTGTGCTCTGTCTTTCTATATTTTCCCTGTTTTTCATCTGCTTTCCGTGTTTTTCTTATCATGACAATGGTGGTAAAAGATAAACACTGCTGCCAACAATGCTGTTCTAATAAAGCTGCAGTTAAAATAGCAAAGAGAATGCAAATTAAATACCATAATCATTTAGAAGCTGTAGGTTCTATTAAATATAAGTATTTTCCATCTTGGCTTTAGAACGTAGGTGGATTCTATTAAATGTAAGTATTTTGCTAGACGATTGCAGGGTAAAGGTTTTCCACAAATGCGCAGATAGCAAATGAAGGTGATTTCTTTTAAAAACAGCACAGAAAGGTGCAGTTGTTAAATATACGGATAATAAAGACACTCTGTTACTGACTCAACCTCTCCTTTCCCTTTTCAAGTCTGCTTTCTTCTGATGTTGCTGTTCTCCAAACCTCCTGGAATGAATCTTTCAGAAATATTAATTATACATTTATGTTTATAAACACCAGTGAAATGCCTTCCTTAGTGCATTGGAATTAACTTCCCTTTCGGCTTCAGCCAGAGCTGGCTGAGCACCCAAGAGCTGAGCCTTTGCTCAGCTGCTGCCCATCTCCAGGGACACTGCCAGGCTGTAGATGCAACATTTTTCAATATTTACAGTTTGCATCTGGACACGTGAACGTTGGTGCCAAGTTTTTGCCAACAGGGGACATCTGCTTTTCTTCTGCACCTTCGCGGGCAGCTCCTGCATGTGACCATGCATCAGCTGCGGAAACCATCCTGTGGCAACCCGCTCTTTTCAGGTACCCCACTGAAAACAGAGTCCAGCACTCCAACCCTTCTACGGATCTGGACTTTGGTGACCATTTCCCAGGTAATTTCAGCTCCCCAGGAAACCTTGCCATCCTGGTGCCTCTTCAGAGCCAGCAGCTAAATGCCACTGCTTTACAGGAATACTGAGCAAAGCTGACTGCTTGCAGTTTTGTGCGTGTAGCTCAAGTTGGCTGCAGAACACCACGGTGCTGTGCTGCCTTTCAGCTGATCGTTGGCTTTTCCTGAACCATCCCTTCTTGGCAATTTCTGTTGCTGGTTGTTCCTCTGGAGCACTTGTGGAGCTCTGGAAGGGTGCAGACCTGGATTTACAAAAAGCTCTGATGATCCTGTGGTTTTTATGTGCTAGGGGTTCTGAATCACCTTTTCTGTTTCATTTGTTCTGAATGTCTCTTCTGAGAAAAAAATTAAGGACTCGAAAACATAGGAGATGGCTGAGGGAATGTCCAGCTGTGTATGCTGCTCACGTGAAAGTGGGCTTTGTCCAAGTTCTCGGCGCTCATCCATTTGGTCCTCAAGGAGTGCTCCAGCACCAGGAATGGCCACGCTCCCGAAGTGGTCATGCTGAGCTTGGGATTGCTGCAAAGCCTCTGGTTTTGCAGGCACTTGGTGCAGTGTGGGAAGGCACAGCATTGCCTGAGAGGGATCAGCAGCACAACATGAATCAAAGGACACCACAGCGTGACATTTTCCATAGGAAGTTATCTCCAGTCAGAATTATTCTGGAGAAAAATATACACCGCACTGCATGGTGCCATTGTATTATGGATGATACGGAGAAAAAAAGAAAATAAAAGAAGTCCCTCTCCCAGCCTTCTGTCCATCTGCTCTGCAGCTCAGCAACACATGCTGAAAACACTGCAAGTCTCTCATCCACGGTGGCTTTGGGGCATAAGGAGCTCAAAACCTGTGCCAGTTGTCTGACTGGAGATACCTGGTAATGCCCAAATCTGGGAAGGTCTCCTGAACAGGTGAAAAAATTGTACATGTGTCTCAAACCAGGACCCAATTCCAGTATACACTTTGCATGAGGTTTTCTAAAAATCCATAGTGCCGTATGGAGGAATTGCATCCCGCGGTGCTTTCCCACTTACGTTTACATGAAGTGCAGCAACTTTGCTGAAGTTGAGCCTGAGATAAACATGGGCATGTGAGAAGAAAATTAGCTTCCGTATTACTTCATTCCATGTAAGCAAAACAGTATAAAAGCCTGAGGATATTTTTCACTGTTTTATGGTGAAAATAGAGTGAGGAAACAGATTCTGGGTACTGTCGGTGCTAAGCCTCATCATCTGCGTATGTGAAGCCTGGAGAGTAGCTGTTAGTAGATCTTTCAAGGTTAATGTAACTGATCTTATTTTGTTGATTGAATAAATGATTCTTTCCAGAGGGATTAGTTATAATCCAGAAGTTAACACATCATTTCATCTTTGATAGTGTTTGTACAAATCTTTATTATAACCTTTCAGGCAAACAGCGCTGCTAGCTCAGCACTTTTTATTGAGGGATTTGTGGCAAATCAGACTATTGTGGTGTATCTTCACATTAGAGCTAAAGGGGAATATTCTGATGAAGCACTTTCTCCTTTGAAAATGCCAGTTCATTGAAAATTAAATGTTTCACAGAACTTTTGCCAGGATTGTGTGACCCTTTCTTGTTGCTTTGCCAGCTGGCATGCCGAGAGACTTGAGTTTCTACACCCACTTCCCTTGGAATCCTGGCTTGCACGTATCCTTTTAAACATCTGTAGCAGGTGGTAAAGGGAAAATTCTGCAAACCTTGAGTGAAAAGTCCCTCTGTGGGACTTCATCCATGCACAAACATGACTTGGCATGTGTAAGGAAAGTGAAACAGGGTCTGGGAGGAAAGGAAGCTATGCAGTAGCTGAATGCACGTCATCTCTAGGAGCTCCTGTTGTACTAGAAGCACACTTACTTCTCTGGAGCTTAGCTGGCATATGCTACAAAGTGGAGTCACCTTTGGCTCTATGCACAGGGACAAGGAAAATATTTTTAAAGCAAGGCATCTTTCCAAACATAATCAGCTAAAACATTTTTAAGCCTCACCAATTCAGCTTGCACAGCTTTTTAAACTTAATTGCACTATTAAGCCTGTAAAGAGAAGGATGCACAATAATGCAAGTGTGGATATAGGAATATCTTCAAAATATCTAGAAATACATCAATTTGCCTTTAAGGAGACATATTAGAGGAAGAATATGGCCTGCATAATGCAAAATCTTTGCCTTCTCCCCAGGTTCTGCCAGAGGAATCACAAACATCAGAGAAGCTCAGGAAGTCACAGCATCGCTTTCAGTTAGGCCAGTGCTTTTTCATCTTTGCAGAGGTCAATGCTTTCTGATGTTGCAATAAAACTCAGGTCACTTTCCACAAAAGCAAATTTCCGCTTTATTTTGTTATTGCAATAACACCTTGGAGAGATAGTGACAAGGTCTGGCTTTCCGAGTGTTGTGGCCTGGGAAAGGTACCTCCTCCAGGTGCATTTGCTTTCATGGACATCTCTGTGCAAGAGCAACAGTGCAGAGCTGATGCACGGGCCGAAGGGGTCAGGTGTGTTTAGCACCCAGGGCTGGGCTACAACGTACGCTGGGGCTCTTGGCAAATAATGGGGTGGCATGTTCTGCAAGGCTGCTAAGGTGTGTTCCAGACATTCACAAGTGCCAGACTCTCCTTTTCATGCAGAGATAACAATTGTCTCCCCAGTGGCAGGTTTTGCCTCTGCCTGCTGGTAAATTAACATTCCTCTGGGTACTTCTGTCTCTGCATCTGCCTTGTGCAGCCCTCCTCCGAGCTACCACCAGCATCCTCCTCTGCCTGTCTCTGAAGAAGGTTCAACTGGCAAATGTATTCCTTCCCTCACCCCCTACGGGGGATGCTGCCTTGCTGCCGCTCCCCTTCACATCTCAGACACCTCCCCATGGAGGGTGAGCTGGGAAAACTGCTTGGGCATGGCTAGGGCTTCCCTGTGGCAGTGTGGCTCAGGCAGGAATCTGTAAAGAGCAGTGCAACACGTGCGAGCCATACAGGGGAGGTGAGGCTGTGGTGCAAAGCGTGGCAGGTTCAGCGCCCACGGAGAAGCAAGACCCTCGGATGGGTTTGTTACAGGAGCGCATTAATCCCACTGAGGGGATGGGATGTGCTGCTGAGGTTTGCTCCCTGCATCTTTCCAGTTGTCTCTTCCAGTGCAAGGTGCTCTCTGGGGCTGCTGAGGGCTGACTTTAGATTGCGGTCTTGGATTGAACCGCTGTTTTGACAGGCTGCAGAAAAAATTTGCTGTTGGTGCCAGGAGCAGAAGGCACATGAGCAGCCCCAAAACAGAACAAACCCAAGAAAAAGCACTTGTCTGGCTGGGGGCTTTTCCCTCCACTGAAATTCAGCGTCTGGCAGCAAATGGCAGAGTTGTAAGACCTTCTCAGAAATAGGTGGCAGGTCTCATTTCTAATAGAAAGTATTAGACAAACTCAAGAAATGGGTTCCAGGGAAAGGTGAGTGCTCTGAGCTGGTTTGCTTTCAAATACAGTTCCTGTAAATAATAGCTTCCAGGCTTCAGGTGCAGTAATGATTTCAGTGTTCCTGTCAAAGACTAAATGAGCTGAGACCCTGTAAGATTCACTCCCTAGACTTGCATATCTGATATTTTGTAAGATGTAAAGTTTTCCCCAGCTCTTCCTATTGTGCACATAAATAAGAAATTATATGAACCTGTTAAGACGTGGTCCTGGTGGGGAAGATCCCTGCCTATGTGTGAGGACGTGCTGATGGAAAGGGAGGCATTCCCAGCCAGCGCTACCTTGCTCTTTCTTATTTTCTTCACAGATATTTTATGTTCTTATGCTCACTTTTCTCTTTAATACTCCGGAATATCTACCTAAAAAAATCTGTACATCTGTAATTCAGAAAAGTGTGGATGCTATAGTCACTTCTGTGTTCAGTGTTACGTTATACAGTATTTTCCACAGTTAACTTCCTTCAGCTGTAGTTTTTCCTTGCAGTTTTCTGTCATCCAGCTGGCATGAAAGTCTTCTAACATTACTGAAAGTTAACAGATTGGTTTTTTTATATACCAGTGGTACAAAATCAGATCTGTAATTGTGCCTGCAGATCCTCTTCTATGATGTATTGCTTTTTATTACCTGGTATTGAATTCATGTGTAGGGAAATGAGTATTACAGCTTGCCTTCATTGCTGTGTATGACTATGTAGTATGTCAATGTGGTGTGTTTCACCTTTCTTAGAAAGCTTACAGGTAGATTTGTTTAGATATATATTCCCCATCGCTTGCCTGATATGCACAAATGTTCAAATCCCAGCATTCCAAATCAACATATTTTAACATTTTGCTCTTGGTTCTCCAAACTGACATGGTTCTAGGAAAATGGAAGAAATCAGCCAAATATTTAAAAATTCTTCCTATGAGATGATCAATATTTCTCAAATAGAATTGTGACCCCTAGCATGCTTAAATTACTATTGATTTTATGGTAAAACCCGCCATTTTTATTGGTTTTTATTTTATTTGGCCTTTGCTCTCAGATCACTCAATACCATAACTAGTTATACAAACAATTTATGGTCATCTAATAAATAGTCTTCACAATTTAATTAAAAAGCCGAGCAGCATAACTATTTATCAAACCCAATAAGTAAAGATCCTGCCATTTCTATGTCATAAATTAGAATATAGACTGTCAGTTTAATCTTCCCTGTTTTCAGCTGATGCACTCATGGCATAACATTGTGTTGCTATGAGCCCTTGAGCTTCTAAAAGGCTTCCAGGTTAGCCCAGTGGCTGCAATAAGCCCAGGCTACATTTGTGTTTCTTACTGCCCTCAGCAGTAGATTATCCCTGCTCTTTGCTGGTTCTTCCTAGGCTGAACCGTGTGTGGTGGCAGATGACGAGTGTGCTGATGTGTGCCTGCATGGTTCCCTAAAAAAATGTCTCTTGAATGCCTGTCGGTTCTTGCCACAAGATAGTGACATTTTCTGGATGCGAACGTGTTGCTTAGTCATATGGAAAGCCACCAGTGCCTATTGGCATATTGACATTTCACTGCTGTAAAATTCTTAATTTAATGCTTTCTATCATTTATCACAGACAAATTGATGGGTTCATTCACCTGTTATCCATGGAAAGGTCAGCTGTGTCTGCCTCGCTGGGGAAGGCTGGCATGTGGCAAGGAGGAGCAATTGCTCTCATCTCCTGCCATCACTCACTAGGATACTGTTTGCTACACAGGGTTATAAAACTGTCTTCTGCCTCAGGCCCTGGCTGGGCAGGCTGGCCCTTTCTGCAGAAATAGTGTGTTAAAATACATTAGTCTTTCCCAAAAGGATCCACGCATCTCCATCGGACCTCTGGAAAAGGGTGATTGAACGTGGCAGCTGCCATGGGGGGCTGTTAGCTGGGACAGAGGGGACGGTGCAGCCTCTCCATGAGAAGAACAATGTCACCTCAGCTGCATGTGACACCCTTGCGTTGTTTCAGCTGTGCTGATCAAGCTGGGTGCCCTGCATGGCACCGACGGTGCCAAGCAGCTACTGGCGTCGTGGCTTTGCTGGGGTGTGTGGTTGTTCTGGCATCACCAAATGTGAGTTCTGTTGCTCTGTGAATAAGTTTCCATTTAAATTTCTCACGGTGGCTCTGTGAAAAGACGTTTGAAGAAAGACTGGCTGCATGGCCAGTCTTCTGACTTGCAGTCTTGTGCGGCACCTACTTGAGTACAAGGTTTCTTGTCATCTGCAACTGGCCTGAGCGGATGCCTGAGTGTGCCTGCACTTACCTGTCCAGTTTTATCATTTGACAGGTTTTAAACTGAAAATAGGAATAAGATTTCTAAGGTCGGCTGCCTCATGCCGGGCAGATAGGGGCGTGCATGGACACCTGCGTGCCAGCTCTGCAGGAGCCGCTGGTATTTATGTACCTGCCAGTGATTAGCTGGATCTAGCTCAGAGGGCTGTGGTTTATAATGGGCTCTTTAAAAGGTTTTCCAGTTTTTTCTTGGACTGCTGGGAAGTACCTCCCCAACCTGACAGTCCCTTAGCACGGGGCTTTAGCTTTGGGAGACAGCTCTCTATTTTCTGTGGAGTTGAAGGTTTAAGTGTGAGGCTGCTGTAACTGCTTCAGTAATGATGGGACTGGGAGATTTTCCATCATCGTTCTCCATCCTGGTGGGATGCATCGTGAATCGCACCCCTTCACCGTGATTTCGCCATCATTAATGAAAGGAAAATTTTGTGTGCTTGAAGATTTCTCACTTCCTTTCTGTGGTACTATATAATTTTGTATAACCGCATTCATGCATTATCAGAAGTTTATTTCTGATTTAACAGTTTTAATTAAGATTTTTTTCATCAAATAATTTAAAAGCATTATAAAACAAGTTTTGAATAGAGTAGTGAAAAATTACTGTATGACTTTATCAAAGTGGAGTTAAGCCAATTGTTTCCTTGTACTTCCTAAAGAATACAAATAAGTCTTTGAGTATACCTAGCTAAAAACCTAAGATAGTCATTCCTGTTATTGACTTATCGATCCTTTAATTTGATTAAGTTTTCTGCACTGTAAAGAACAAAATACGTGTGGACACATGTCCTGTGAGCTGAGCTAATGAATCCGTTGTAAGTGCTGCTTTACTTGCTAAATCAAGTGGAGTTAGAAAAAACTACTACTTCTGTAGTAATACTCATCATTAAGTCCATGCAGTTAATACACTGCATACGCATTTCAGGTTTATCTTTCACCGGTGTATAATAGTGGCCTACTTATAAGAGTTCTATCCTATAATTTGTTTATTGAAAATGAAATAAAAAGAAAACATAAAATTTAGGTATCAGACATGGTACCTGGCTACAGCTATTGCAGATGTATCCTGTTTGAATTAGTGTGCTAACACAAGGGTAATAATACTCTGTCATGTTTATAGTAGTAAGGAGCGAGTACCTAAACAATACATCTAATTGTTTGGACATGACTGAATACAAAGGACAGGAAAATTTGTCTTTGCTGCTGCTTCTTTCTTCCTTCCGTGATGACAGAGCACTTGCATAGGAGTTGTGAATATGTCGGGTAAATGAACAGCTGGAATGACTCAAAGCAAAGTAGAGTTTACAAGACATGGAGTTGGCCTTCGATTTCAAACAAAGAAATAAAATAATCCTACAATGTGCAACGTGTAAAAAGTGAGCATAGTGATTTTGATTCTGAGCAGCAGGTCTAGCTTATACCACCTCATGTCAAGGTCTCCTGAATTCACAGTTTGATTATTAAGGATCTTAATAAAAGGAAACCGAAATGATTTCTTTCATTAATTGTTCAGTTTTGATGAATAAATATACAATTTCTTGTAGCAGAATGAACTCTAAGTTTCTAAATTTTCTGTTATATGAACTTTTTAAAAAAATAATATTTTTCATAGAACTGCAAGATTTAGAAATATTTATAGAATATTTTTTATTGAAAAATAATTTTTTGCCTTAAAATGGAAGATTACCACATTCCATATGAAAAGACTGGGACCTTTCACACTCCTTGAAACAAACTCTTTTTAAAATTTCAGCATGAATAGTGTGTGGCTGAAATTGGGCAGTTCTCTGCCCATTTCACTTCTAATAAAAACAGCAACTTAAACCTCAGAACATCAATGAAAACCTTCTGGACAATTTCCAGTTGATGTTGCTGAGACCCCTCCACCATCTGGGGCTTTGTGGAGGGGACCTGCTGTACTTGGGGTGCCATTGGCATCACAAAGGTGGTGAGAGTAGGGTTGGGTCCCTAAAACATCCTTTTCAGCAGACCCACCAGGCTCTGGATGCCCTGCTGCGCTGCTGATCACCCTTGTGCCCTTTTTCCTCACCTACTGCAAAGGTGAGCCTGCTTCCCTCTTTCTGCTCTCCCCAGGCGTTTCCATCGATGTTTCATTAATCTGCAAGTTATCAGGAAAAAAGGAAAAAACAAAAATTACTCAAAACCCAGCTGTAAGCTATGGGCAGATGGAAACAATGGTCAATACTGCTGCATCAGCACGGTGAGGTGAGTGGAGACATGGAAGCCCTGGGCATGGAAGAGCGAGCATCGCTTAGCTATGGGATGCTGCCCTCGTCTCAAAGTGTCACCGAGAGCACTGCCTCTCCCCAGCACGGTAATAACACCCTTTTCCCTGTTCTCCCTGCTGTCTGCTCTTGCTGTTTATCTGACGATAGGATTTTAGTGCTCTTTACCTCCGTTTCAGTCTGCTGAATATGGTATTTGTAAAGGCATTGGTGGGGGATTTTGCAGCGCCTCTAAGAGAAATAGCTGGAGTGCCCTCTTGTTTTGTTGCAGTTTGTCTTGTGTACGTAGCAAGGTGGTTTTAGGCTTCCCTGGATTTTACACTGGGAGAGCAATAAGCTGCATACAGATGGGAACCTGAAACATGCTACGAGCTAATTGCGTAGGCTGGGCCAGGCCAAAGAAATGCAACCAAGGCACTGGCCCCCCTGGTAATGATACCATGAACTGTAAATTGTGTGCTAGAGGGCAAAAGATGCTGCCTAGTAAGATCACCAGAAAAATCCATGGGTAAAGCACTAAACACACGGGGAATTAAAATTCAGTTCAAGCGAGGCTGGGTAGGTGTTTGTTCAGCAGATTGTTTAGACTTTAATCACGGTTAAACCTTTCAGTTAGGTAATTGTTTTACCAGCTGATAATTTGAATTGTATTGAAGAACAATATGCTAAAACATCTTCACCGTGAAGCACCAAAGGAGATGATTTTGGATTCCTTTTTGTTCATTTCTTGTACATCATCATGTCAGTTCTTATGTTTTCTAATTAATATGGTTGCACTGCACGCATTTTTCCCTTCAAACACTGACTCCAAATACACATTTATTGCCACTGCCTGTGACTGTAGCTTGGGAAGCAGATACTCATTACCAAGGGTCAAAGCCCCTGTGTAATTTGTCTTGGGTCAGGAGATGTCATTCCACTCCCAGCTGTGCTGTGGGAATTGGGGCAAATTTCCTAGCGAGGGTATGCCTGAGTTTTCCATTTGTATAATTTTAGGATTTGGAGTCTGTGTTTCTTACAGGCTTCACTCTACTAAAAGCCAAGTTGGCTGGTTGTTGCAAAGTCCTTAAAGTAAAACTATAGATAATTTTTTTTCAAGTGGAAATGAATTCAAGCTGCATTTTACTACTATGGTGGGGTTTTGTTTTTTTTTTCACTTGATGGCATTGCTCTGTGCTAGGACAACGAGCATTACAAGTATAATGGCTTTTGCCCTGTCCTTCTGTAGGACACAAGCCATCACGGTGGGTGATTTTGGGTGTCCCCCAAAATGCTGTTCAGTGCTTAGCAGTGAGCCTCGACCCATGCTGGGCTGGAGGTGCTTGGATGCTTGCGGCAGCTGGAGGAATAGCTGTTTCCAGCCAGTTCGCTGCAGCTCCCTGGGCTGATGCTACAGTGAGGAAAACTGTGCATGCTGCAAGTCGTGAGATGTACCAAGTTCTCCATGTTGCCAGGGAAACATCCAGTTTTAGGCACGGCCCTAAATGT
This sequence comes from Falco rusticolus, assembly GCF_015220075.1. Classification (NCBI taxonomy): domain Eukaryota; kingdom Metazoa; phylum Chordata; class Aves; order Falconiformes; family Falconidae; genus Falco; species Falco rusticolus. The sequence goes on along the minus strand of NC_051200.1, from coordinate 14,157,563 downwards.
GCTTTTTGCTCAGTTTGCTCAGTCCCAGCTCCCTCAAGGACTGCTGGTCTGGCTGCTGTTGGTGGGGACTGAGATTGATGCAAAATCTGAGAGGGAAAACTGATGTTGCAGACATTGGCCAAGGAGAAATGTACAAAGGAAATGTGGAAACAAATAAAAGTGCTGTGTTTTGGGGCTTTTTTCCCATCTGAAGGATGGAGGTCTTTGCTTTGGTTTGGATATTTGTGCATTTTAGGATTTGCCATGCAGGTGCCAAACCTGGGGTGTTCCTAGGCAGGGTATTGCAGGGACTTGGTGACCTCTGTCCAAGGCTCAGTAAGTCCCCTAGGAGACCCCATGAGAGGGAATTGTACCGGTCCAGGCAATGCTGAGCACCAGGGCAAAGGACCAGTGGTGTGTAATGTATGTTTGTGTGTGGCACGGTCCTCAGCCTGCCCTGGGCACAGCTTCACAGCCCGGGCGTGCGGGGCTGTTACGGGACATACCGTTGGTGGCACAGCCTGCCTCGGGGAGTTAGAAGGAGCTTCACATTTTGCTGAGAACTGGGTCTTGCTGCCAATGAAGCCAATGGCAAAGTGCTGATTGATTTCAGGATTAGGCAGACTGAGCCAAAATTTGCTGCTGTCATGTCTCATTTGCATGGAAGTTAATTACCTATACTTTCAGGTTCACTTATCTTTATGGAGCTGGGCATTAAATCTGGCTCCCCATTGGTATTTAAATCCCTTTCAGACTGCTTTCCAAAGGCTCTGTGGCAAGACCCATTTCAGGTGTATTTTTTTTCTCATGTCTGCAAAAAGTGTCTCAGTTGGTGACAGTCATGTGTTTCTCCCTGCTCTGTTATTCAACCTGTATGGAAATTTGCTAAGAACATAGCAGTGAGATGGAAAATCTGCTTGGACTGGTGATACATCTGCCAGATCTGAAATTTGTAAATGGTTGTCTGAATACAGCCCAAAACAGGGTTTCAAATGGAAATGTTCTGGCTGAGCGTGTCACCCTGAGAACCTTGTCCAACTCTGACTTTGGCTTTGAGCAGTGGATGGACTGGAGAACTCCAGAAGTACTTTCCATCTAGGCTGTGCTATTATAATACTGCAAATCTGAATTAGTAATAGTAGTAAGGTATACGTGAGCTCTGGGTGAATATAATTGGAATACATCCCACGACATCCCCATTCTTCCTATCCACAGCAAAGCAAGAGGATGAAAGTTTGTGTGCGTTTTGTGTAGACAAATATTTATGCACAGCACTTGTCTAAATGAAGGTCTAAAAATCCATTTTCTGTTTATTCTAAATACAGCCTGCAGTGTTTTGGGTTGGGTTTTTTTGTTTTGTTTTGTTTTGATTGCATTTTCTAACTATACTTGAATTCACTAATAAAGAGACAATTAAAAAAAAAGAAGTCATAGGACAAATCATGAACCTGGTAATGAATGTAAGATTGCTAATTGCCCATGGCTGTCTAAACTCGTTTCAAGCTGTTGGTAGCTGTGATTCTGCAGTGGAAATTTTTACCATGCTGCAAGTAAAACATAAAGTCTGATGTGTGCCTTTAAGATGAAAGGGAAATCCTCTCCTTAGATAAGCAGCTCATTTTCTATGTTGCCCTTTGCACTGGGGAACAGCCAGTTAAACATGCAAGTCAGTGCCTTACCCTTTGGAAAAGTGATTCCTACCTTGTATTTCTGTGGCATTAAGGGCTGATAGGGGGTGTCTCTGGAGCTAGGGGGGCAGCAGGGTAGTAATCGAGCTGAGGTGGCTCTGCTGTACATGCCAACTCTGAAAGCAGCCCAGAGTTAGGGAACAGTTTATGTCTTTTTTGTATCTCATCTGAAAATACTTTTTTTTTTTTCTTTTTCCTGTTATCTCTGCTTTCCCACTCTCATTTATGGCTTAAGTAGTTTCACAGATTTAATAGTTAAGATTCGCCATTAAGAATCAAATTAGGTTTGCCTAAAAGATGATGAAAATGAAATATCCTGTAGTTTGCATTTGGATTGATGCTCCGTTTGCAGGCTCTCTGCTGTCAAGATCATTTAATGGGTGGCAGATTCCTGCTCAGTCTTTTTCTTTATTCGGTGATGGAAGGGCAGTAGGAAGGCAGATGAGAACAAAAACCCCTCAGGTTAGATTAACAGAAAGATTAATGCTTTTAAAGAAGACCTGAGACTGTTTGTTCATGCACACATGGTAAATATTAGAAAATGCATGCAGAGATTAAGGAAAGCTAGATCAGAGTAGCAAAAAAGCTAGGGAAGAAGCTCCAGTGTTTTAATTTATGAGGAAAATATCTTGGGTAGCAGGGACCAGTGTTCCCTGAGCTGCTGTTGGACAAGGACAATGGCAGAGGTCGGTGTTTAGCCCTGCTGGCAAGGAAGTGCTGGAGAAGCGAAGAGCCCATAGGGTGAAAGACACACATCAAAAATTCAGAAGGAAATGGCAAGTGAATGTTGAACTAAGAGAGTCAGTTTTCTTCATGGCAAAGGTTGGCAGCCAGGCCCTGCCTTAGGTACCATGCTGTTCAGCACCTGTTTTAATGAGCTGGATAGGGAAGAATATAACCAACAGGTAGACAACACAACGATTTAGGAAGGACAGTGGGGATCTTCAAAGATTTTAAATGAGTAAAAGAAATGGCCAGTAAGAAGGGAAACACTCTAACCTGTTCTGGATTACCATAGGCTGGTAAAACCCATAGGTTTTGCAATGGAATGCTCTTCTTTTCTCCCCTCTTTGTGGCTGTTACTAGTTTTGTTCTAGTTCAAGGGTTTAAAAATGTGTATCAATTTCTTTCCTAAGCACAGAAAGTCAAAGAGCTGAATTTTAGCTATTAAGCTAAAGCAGCCTAAATAGATGATCGCTGCTACATCAGGCAGCAAGTGTGCACCCATCCATGCGGCCCTGAGAGGGGAAAATTACTTCTGTTTCATATGATGACTGAGTTGATTAAAATATTTAGTAGTTTTTTCATTCATGCTTTATCATGAATATTTTCATTCTCCTCTAGATAAGAGAGCAGCACAGATTTCCTTCTTGGCACCAGGTTTAAAAGTGACCCCATTCATCTGCGTACGTGTTCCATGTGCAGCGTGTGCTGTGCTTGTGGCCAGAGGTTAGCCCAGATGTTCATGCCTGTCCACCGTTTCATTCTGTCTCTACTCTGGAACATGTCTGCATCACTTGACTGTCAAAATACTTGACATTTTTGGCTCACGTGGACCTGGTGTACTGCATATTACCGTCTCTGCAGGACAGCACAGGAGGGGACAGGAATATGCCAAGAGCTCTTTTGTGAGCACACGGTGGTTAGCCTGGACTGTAGTTGCACTGGAGAAATCTTGCATTTGTTGTGGTAGGTAGGATGTTTTGGCTATGTGGTCCAAGCCAAATCCTTGACCCTTTATGTATGCCAGGGAAAAGGGGATCACAGGTTGAAGACCAGAGCAGGGATGAGAACCTGAGATTGCTACAAGCCCAAAGGGTGAAAGAAGCTGGGAGGAGGTGGGTGGGAGGATGCAGTTGCCATTGGATCTGTGTAGGGGGGTTAGCAATGCTTCACTCTACACCTTCAGCAAGCCACTGGATCCTAAATTTGTCAGGGAGGTGTCTTTAGCCACCCTCAGAGTTCATGGCTTTGCTAGACCTGGGTGTCTCTGGACAAAAGCTGTTTTCCATAGGTCTGTCTTGCTTCCACTGATAGCTGAGATTGATTTGAAAAGTTTTAACAAGTCCCTCAGAAGACACACTCCTGCCTGCCTGCAGGGGAGGTGCATGAGAGTCATTTCTGTCTTAAACTGTGATTAAATTTACCTGGTCAAAAATTCCTTGGGAACACTATTGCCTTTTCATCTGGGCAGATGTATAGCTTAACTGCCTTAACATTCCTCCAGATTCATAACACCTGAATGATCACAGTATTAAACCAGTATAAAGAGTTCTATAATTCAGTGTCACCTCATTATGGTTAAGAGAAATGTAATGCCAGAAGTGACAAATGCAGAATAATTCCAGTTGCTGATGGTACAAATTGGATTCAGATGAAGCTTCACACACATTCAAAAAGCTGGAGAGAATCAAAAGGCTGTTTAACATACTTAGGTGTTTGGGAGTAGTTATAAGGTAGGTGGTATTTCATGCTCATTAATCAAGGGTTAGGGGAGAAACTGAGCTGTTCAACATTGATTAAAACTGTCCTTGCTGGTATAACTGAAATACATCTTCACTTCGAAGCCTTCCTTAAAAAGATAATGTGCCTTAGAATGTACTAACAGAGAGTCACGTTTGGCTTTTGCTGGGTAGTATTTTAGTTCTCAAAACTGCAAGAAAGGCAGGTTTTAGCTGATACAAAGTGCAAGATGAAATACGCGGTGCGAGGAATCATCTCTCAACGGGCCCCATCTGAGGTGGGTTTGTCCCATTGGCGTGGGTCGGGAAGCCGGGTAACGGAGGAGCCGTGCAAGAGGCAGGAGGGGGAGAGCCTCCCGGGCTGCTCCAGGGTCTGCAGAGCCAGACCCCCTCCTGCCTCCCAGCAGAGCGGGGAATTCAGCTTTGTCTGTGCTGAGAAGTTTGGCCACTGTAGCAAAACACAAACACAGTTTCAAAGCTGTTTTAGGGAGCAAAATAAGCTCAATTGGCAAATGCAATTCAGACTGGCGCTACACATCTCTGCTACATATTTTGCCAGCAGAGAAATGTGGCAGATAGAAGCAAGTGTATTTTCTCAAAATTCCACCACTAGTAGAGCTTGGCAGGGCCTGGTGCAAACCTGGCGTGAGATGCCAGTTCTCTTGGCCCTTGGAGTGCAAGGGGAAGGATTAAAGCAAACACCAGATCTTTCCTGGACTCACTGATAAGCTTAATGAAGGCACTAAGCAGAGGCAAACCCCCTTTCAAACTCCCTGCCAAAGCACTCCTCGTTCCCAGAGACGTCTAGGAGAGGAAACGCCATGCAAACTCCAATTTTGCCATGTGGGTTTAGGAGTATATCTGCTATACTGGGGGGCCTGGGGGCAGGGGACAGGTGTCCACAACCAAAACACACTAGAATGGGGTCCAGAGCTTGGTGGCCACTGCAGACTGGGCAAGGCTTGTGCCTCCATCAACTTCTGCTGTTGTTGCTGGACGGATCCAGGTGCCACCAGATCCCCAGAGCCATACATTTCAAAGGGAAGGAAAAGGTCTTAATTTTTTTCCCCTGGCTTTTTTTTGCTGAGTGCAATATCCAAACCCCTTTGGAAAAGGAAATTTCAAGCTGGTTTTCATTGTTGGGCTTTGTGAGTTAGGCATTTTTGTCTGCTCTATGGTGCAGCATGCTCCATTTCTCAGAGCTATTATCCTTGAAAATGTGGATGCTTGAGACTCAGTGATTTAAAGGGTTCTGGTGCTTTCCTGGGGTCTCATATATTTTTGCTGCAAATGCATCATTACAAAACTTTATTAGGAGAAACACTGCCCTTGGCAGAGCTCTTAAAGCATAGCCCAGATCAGAGTTGTGTGTGATGCGTTGAGGTTTATTTTCTCAGCTCGTTATGCAGATTTTTAGAAGTCAGGCTTTTGGACAGGGGGAGGGAGGACCTGTACTCCTTTACCTGCTGAAATTAATAGTAAATAGAAACTGTCGAATGATGAAGGGATAGGAATGAACTCGAGGAAGGAATAGGATGGGGCTGCTGCACATCTGTGTTCTGCTGCAGCCAGACTCTCCTCTGTTCTCCTCTCACCTTCTGTCCTTTAGAGATTTCTGTCATGAAAGCAGAAAATAAGGAAAGCAAAGAAAAATGGCACTGGGTTACTTAGTGAGTCTCTGGCAAGTGCAAGAAGGTCTGGCTGTACCGGGGTCCATGCCCTTGGGACATCAATGTCTATTCTGCAGGGGCAATTTTTCTTTCCTGTCCTGTTCCCTCCCAGGTGGATGTGTTGATTAAAAATCTCTTTGTATTGTTTCTAGAAGAAAATAGCTGCAGCAGCTGGATTAACATCTCTCAGAAAGCTGCTGTGCTGGCTCCAGCTCTGCAGGTAGTAGCTGTTGCGGCTGTTTGCCTGGGGGGTCACAGGACCCCAGTGGAGGAGCTTGCTGGGCTTCATGCTGCTGTTAGCATTGCTTCTCTCCTCGGTGCTGCATGGCACAGTCCCTTCTTGTGCCATGAATGCCACACCCAGCTTTTCCTGCAGTTTTAATTTTTTCTCCTCTACTTTTCCTTGTCTTTCAACGTATGTATAGGTATTAATTAAAAATAATGTGAAAGAATGAAGAAAATAGGTAACTATATGTATATATGCCTCCTTAATCCCCCGAGTATTTAATCATCTAAAAATCTGTGTATTTGCTGCATGGAGACCCCTTCCACCAGCAAGCTGCTCTGCTGGACTCAGCTAGCAGCTCATGGCACGTGAACGAGGAGGGTGTGAAACAGGGAACAGCATGTTTGTGTCGAAGCATGAAAGAAAGTGCTACTAGAGCAGAAGTGGTGCTGTATTACCCTATGCGAGTCTCATTTTGGAGAGAAGTGCTTTGGAGGGAGCCCTGGGGTGGGGTGGGGTGTCTGCAACCAAGCCGTTCCCTTGGGTATCTGAGCATTCATCATCACTGAAAATGGTCCATGGTGCACCGGGTAAAACCCTCTGGCCTGATGCACTGCTTGTGAAGGTTTTGCTTCCTTTCTCAGGAAGAAAACGGGAAAGAAATGGCAATGAAAGAAAGACAGAAAAGAAAGGCAAACAATCTGCTTTCTTTCCGAGAGGGCAAGGACCTGTGGGACATTGTGGGGTTTGTTAGATGAGGTGCCACCTCCATGTCTCGGGTATCTCCCATGTCCTGAGAGCGTGGCTGTGGTCCTTGGGGGATCACAAGCTGAGGGACACAGCTTGTTGGTGCAACTGTTGCTGTTCTCACCCCTCCCAGGAGGCAGAAGTTTCTTTTCCTCGTTTTCTTTGTGCCACTGCTGACGGCAGCATTTGCCCAGGCAGAAATTGTTCTTACAAGAATTACGTTCCTCTTCTAAAATTGCCTCCACTGCTGATTGCTTAAAAAGAAATCGAACGGCTGCCATGCCAGTTCTTAAATGAGTGCTGCTCAGAGAGAAACTCAAGAGCTCTCGGGAGAAGTAGCAAATAAAAAGTCTCTTCTGTTTCTGGTTACCTAATCTGCTTTACAGGAGGGCAGTGAGCCAGCAGGCATGGGGGACCTGTGTCCCCCGGTACGGTGCCGAGAGCTGGGCAGGCTGTGCAGGGCAGCTCGCTCAGATTGAGAGCTGGGTTGTTTGTTCTCCCTCCGTGCCTTTGCTTTCCTTTTGATTTGTAAAAGCTATGTTTAGAGCTCGAGGGGCAAATTGGAGGCCAGTTTTGTGAAGACACTGTGGGGAGAGACCTGGACCAGAGTGATGCCTGTGAGCTGGGATGCGTCTTGTGGAGTTGGAGCTTGCAGAGGAGGGGGAAAAAAATAAGGGCTTTGGGGTGGGAATAAGGTTGCTCTTTCCTGCCTTTGGCTGCCAGAGGGATGCTGGGCGTTGAGAGCTACTGAAAAGCAAAGAGATTTTCTGGCAGAGGGATGCGAGCCTTCTGGCTACACCCCACTGCGATGAGGATTTGGCACCCAAACAAAGTATTTCTGTGCTGAGGCACTCTCTCCCAAAGGTCTGTCTGAGGGGAGAAAAATAAAGAAGGAGAAGAAAAACAGCCAGCAGAAATCCCTTAGAAAGAGCAGCTTTTGGTTAACACGGCACTGCAAGCATTTAAAATCAATGTTGACAATTGCAAAGTGCTGCACAAGAAAAAGAACAGTTTGAATTGCAGGCGCAGAGCTCCAGATTATTTGCAGATGCTTGGACCACACTGTCAGCAGCTGGGTGAAAACCCACAGGTTTCTTTCTTCTTCTGAGGAGAAGGACCTGGGAGCTCTGGTGGGCAGCAAGTTGCCCGTGGGCCAGCAGCGTGCCCGGGTGGCCAAGAAGGCCAGCGGGACCCTGGGGGGCATTGGGAGGAGTGTGGCCAGCAGGTCGAGGGAGGTGACCCTGCCCTCTGCTCTGCCCTGGTGAGGCACATCTGGGGTGCTGGGTCCAGTGCTGGGCTCCCCAGTTCAGGAGAGACAGGGAGCTGCTGGGGAGGGGCCAGCACAGGGCTACAAAGATGATGGGGGGACTGGAGCATCTCCCTGATGAGGGAGGGCTGGGAGAGCTGGTCCTGTCCAGCCTGGAGAAGAGAAGGCTGAGAGGGGACCTTACCCATGTCTGCAAATACCTTCTGAAGACAAGGAAGAACTTCTTTACCTTGAGAATGACAGATCCCTGGGCAGAGGCTGTGCAGTCTCCTTCTCTGGGGACATTCAAAACCTGCCTGAACACGACCTTGTGCAACCTGCCCCAGGTGACCCTGCTTTAGCAGGGGTTGGACTAGATGGTCTCCGGGGGTCCTTTCCCACCCCGACCACTCTGTCATTCTGTGAACAGCCTCAGAGCAAAGAGCTATGTCTTTAAGATGGATATTGCTGGCTTGACTCTATGTAACTCTTCTCCTTCCTGTTTTCCCCAGCTCTGAGCTTTCCCAGCCTAATGACCTCAGCACTGGCGCAGGCCACTGACTCATGGGGACCTTGATGGCAAGGGGCAGGGAGCTGCGGTTGCCTGGGTCATAGCCACCAGAGAAGGGCTGAAGCTCTGAGGGCTCGGACTCCTTCCTACGGTCTACACGGGGGTATCTGAGCCACCTCAGACCATGAATGTCCCTTCCCTGTGTCAGCCTCGTCAGGTTGTAAAAACCATGTGTAAGTGTGTGTTTGCATTAAAATACCATTAGTAACCCAGATAATATCTTTGTGGCTCATCATCTTCAATTTTCTCTATTGCCCAAAGTTGCTTTTTGATGTCTCTTTCTTTTCTCTAGAGCTCAGCTCTATCTTCCACCCCAAGTGCTGTAGTAAGGAGGAGGCATCCCTGCTCTGTGAGGTCCCTCCTCTGGGTTTGGTGAGGTCTGAAGTTACTGTGAGCCTGCAGAAAAGTTTGGTTGGCCCCTACTAGTTTGATTTGAGTGGAGTTGTTGGCAACAAAGGCTCCAAAGAGCCCATCTGTCTGCAGTCATGCATATGAAAGTTTCTTTTCCACCTCCATGCAGATTGGGGTATCATTTTTTGGTGAGGGGGTGGAATTTTCAAGTTGAATTTTTCACTTTGGATCCATCAGATTATAGAAAATGGAAGCAAAAATGAATTTTAAAACCAGGAATAAAACAGATATTTGCAAACCCAGTGCTTGTTAAACATTATTTTCTATTTTCAGGAAACAGCATTTTGGCTTTATTATCATCCAAATAGACGATGCTGTCTATAAGGCTAAATAATGACTGTACCCCCATTGCTCATCTCCCAACAATTTTTAATTTCTGCTGAGAAGTAGTTGCCTGCTATTCAGAACTACAGTTTCAGAGAACACTGATTTTTCAGCAGACTATTATGAAGTGTTGAAGACTGACTGGGTGCCACCAGTCTAAGGCTGATGTTATTTATATCCTCCGTGTCTTGTACAAGTGGTAAATCTGCAAAGACAGCGAGGATCATATCCTGCAGCCCGTACTGGTAGGGGCATTCCTCACCCATAAACTGAAAACTAATGTTTATTTCTCTTTAATTAAATACTCCATTAGCCAAAGACTGTGTTAAAATATTTAAAAAGAAGTGATGGAACCAATATACCAACTGTGCCATTGCAGAAATATTTCATGTGTAGTAAGTGCCAGGTTTCCTCTCTTTGCTGAATTATGAGTTCTTTGAAATGGGTAGGGAGAACATTGTGGGTTGAGACGATCTGTAAATGCAAAAGTAGGGTTTTTTTCCTGACTCTCATGAGGGCACTTCAGCAAGCTGGTGTCTTGATAATGCCCCATATATTAATTGATTCATTTTTTTAATGATATGCAGCATTTCTCCTAAACTCTTCCTCTACTTCTCAGATATGTGTGTGTTTATATATGTGTATATGTATACGTGTGTATATATACATAAAAATTTTATGACAAGCAGTAGATTTTGTGCTCCCCTCAGGCTTACTCTTCATGTTGATTGATTTTTTTTGTTTGATTTCATTGGGTCATTTGTGCTCAGGCTAGAAGCTGATGGGACCACTGGAGAGGGAGGGGGTTGTTGCAGTGCAAGGTTTCCTCTCGAGCGAGGCTGGGTGAGATGTGTGGATGCTGGCAGAGCCCGGCTGCTCCCTGCTTCCTTTCTGTGGTGCACACAGTGAAGACGGGCTCCTGCTCCTGCTCCACCGATGTCCACCCAGGCAGAAGAGGCTTCTCAGAGATGCCAGGTCCTTTCCCAAATATGCCCAAAATGGGAATGGAGGGGGGAGATGCGTGGAAGTAACCAGGAGGAGTTCAGAGCTATTCCTCTTTCTTTGATCCCTCAGGGAACCTGGCTAAAATCAGGTTTTAAAACACTCAGGAAATAGATGTTTTCTTTCCGACAAAATAAATATTCTGCAGTCACTCCACTCCCTTACTGGTACCTGGAGGAGCTCAACCAGAAGCATAACTTGGCTGATTTAGTGTCCACATGTTCTCAGCAGGTACTTTCTCCCCTCCTGTTATTGCCTTGCATGGGGTCAGTTGTACCAAGGTAATCAAGGTGAATTTTTGCAGACGCTTTCTTTCCCCAGAAAAATATTCCTAGTGGCATGATAGAAAAAAGTCCTTTGTGAAGATGGTCTATCAGTTGGATTAGTTTACATGTGAATTTAAATGCCAAGAACTGCAGACTGCTTAAAAATAATAAAAATAAAATGTCAAGCAAATAAAAGTTAATTAAACGCACAATGAAGGAGGCTTAATTTTAGTCCTAAAAAGAAGCTGAGGATTTTTCAGAACATGTCTACAAAGGTAGCAAAATCCTTGAGTGCAAGGTATAAAACATCCCCCACTCCCTGGCAAGAAATGAGGATGGCACCTGAAGAGCATCTGTATTCCAGACACCACCAGATGCAGAGGAGATTATTTGCCAGGGGTTTGGGGAAATAAAGCAGTGAACTAACACAAAACCTCCATGAACTGTTGTATATGATTAATATACTTGAAAATCATTGTACAGAAAGAGCTCTGAGTTATTCCAAGCCTAATGCAACACAAGATTTAAAGGTCAGCTCCTTTGCCTGTTGAAGTCGATGGAGGCTTGTGTTTCACTGGAAGCTAGACTGAGCTCCAGGCTCTTCTCAGCACACTTGTTCCAGCATTTCAGACATGCTGAGGCAGTAAGGAGAGTCAGAAGAGCAAGTGAGACAAGGCAGCAAATACTGCACCTGACCAGAGGCTGGGGCATGGACAGACACCTACGGGTGTCTGCTGCAACAAGTGTTTTCCTGACCTGAGCACAGTATTGAAGTTTTTCATAAAAGTGCTCATTTCCCTTGCTGAGACTCTTAATGAAGACAATAAAAGGGTAATAAAATGCTTCTCCATTAGCATAATTCAGTCAAGGATGCAGACAACAGGTGTGTGCTCTGGTCCTTGCGGGCAGCCTCCCAGGGCTGCAGGCAGAGGCACCGTCCGTCTGTGCCTGTACCTGACCCTCCGGAACCACAGACGGGACAGGGAGCGTTGCTTTTTACATAAGAAAAAAAGTGCAAAAGCCCAGAGAACAAGGACTGCCAAACCAAAACAAAGCACTGCCAAAGCAAAAGAGCAGCGGTGAGCAGGGCTCCTCTGATGGGCAGCCTCCTGCCCCAGCCAGGACCCCAAGCCTCCTTAAATGTCTCCAGCTGGTGGTCTTATGCTTGAGGCTTGTTGCTCTATAGGCAAAAATAAAGATGCCAGGACTTGTTCACAAGCACCCCCAAAACCACTCCTCCCAAGGGTTGGATCTTCAGGTAACACAAAGACCAGGAAGAGAGGGAGGGAGAAGAGGGGTTTGTTCCCACTTTTATTGATGTTAAAGGACTGGATGCTACATTTTCTGATTGATTTTAGAAAAGATCTAAGTTAACAACAGAAGATAAAAGCCCTGCTGTATTTAATCTTGGAGTCTACAAGGCTTTCCTCACCCTTGACCCATCACCGATGTTATGCATTAGGATTATGTGTGCTGTGGAATGTGCTGAATTTCTTAATGGATGGGATAACACCATTTCAAATCCCAGGGAGTGATAAGATGCCCAAAATAGAGGAGCTTCAGACTGCTGGGGTTCTGTCAGGCTCTTTTCTTTAGTCTTCCTCTGCATCCTGGCTGGTTTTTCTTAGCACTATCTAGGAAACATTTATGGCAAGTGGTTGATATTTTGGTAAACCTTTCACATTTAATCTTTAACAATATAACAGCTTTGTTAATCACTGTAACAGATTAAATTAAATGCTCCCTCTTTAAGCTGACCTATTTTGGAGGTTAATATTATACAGCCTAAATGAAAAAAACCCAAAAGATCAGGGGGGAAAAAAGCGCTCTCTTCTCTTTGTATTATTTTGCAATATGAAAGGAAGAGAAAATCATTAGGAAAGCAGACTTCATCTTGACAGGCAACTTTGTTTTGAAATGTAATTATAGGACTATACTAGCAGCACGGAAGACCCCTAAGGAAAATCAATTGTGGCTGTGCTGTGATTGCAGGCGGTGTGGCCTCTGGAAGCACTGCTCTCCAGTTTGTGACACAAAAGTGTCACCTCTCAGTCATCTTTAAGTGGGGCATGGGCTGGAATTAGAGGCAGGCTGGGAAATTGTTTATCTAAAATGCTGGGTTGCTTCTGCAGCCCCTGACCTGAGTGCAAGCTGTCAGCATCGAACTGTATAGATCTACTGATACTGTCAAAGGCACGGAGATGGCAACTGCCTTGGGCATCCTCACTATGGGGTGGGATGGGAGGGGGTGGGGTGGGGTGGGTGGTTGCCTTTTCTCTGCAAGGGAAGGAGAGACAATGCCTTGCTTGCCTTGCTCTAGCTATTTAAGTCCTATAGGCTCCTGCCGCGTTGCGCACGACAACACGCAGAAGGAGCAGAAATGCACGTGAAGTGTCCTCTTCGGATATGGACAGAGCAGCTTGGCCCGGGGATGGCCCTTGGTGGGTCTGTGACTGCATGTTCCCTGTGGCATGGCTGTGAACATAAAGACAAAGCAGGATAAATCTGATCTACGATTCTGTGATCTGTGGGCTGACGGGATGGTGCTTCTGCTGTTGCAACTTACCCCTCTTGTGGTTTCAGCACTGGTTTGAGAGGCGGGAGCCTCAGCCCTGGTCACAGCAACTTGCTGCAGTTTACCTGTTTCCTCTGACAGATGTCTGCATCCTCGGAGTGCAGGAGGGGAGAAGGAGCAGGGATGGAGAAGGGGATAATAATGCAATGACAGTATTTTTTTCAGTTTTTCTTTATTGATACTTAGGAAAGAAGTAGAACCCGTTCCCCTGTTGTGGAGCTTGTAGTGCAGTGCAAAGAAAGCCAGCCAAAATGTTGCTGTTAGGCGCATGAGGTATTAAAAGCATGAAGGCGTGAGAGTGCAGGTCCTTTGCTGTGTAGTGGCAGACAGCCAGCGAATACAGTGATATATCAAACCTTTTTTGTGGAAGAGCTGTGGGATTACCTGTACATCTTTATACAATCACTCCAGATTAAAAAAAAACAGGGAGCACTTTGCCAGGCTTTCCCACTAGTGATCGATTGCGAGGGCTTGGGGCGAGAAGGGGTGTTCAGCAGGAGCATGCAATAAGCGGTACCTGCCACGCTCTCCTCACCGTGACAGTCCTTTCTGTGTCCCCTGACCGATCCCAGCTCCATCTCTCAGCAGGACAGTTTGTAAAGGACCTGCATGGAGGTGCCAGTCAGCCCGAGGCGTGCAGGGGGTGGCATTGATTTATTAAATGCCTTTCCTAATTGTATGCCATTAGAGGAGTTTTAACCAATCCTGGGAAAGGGCATTTGTTTGGCTGTTGGAGTCATAAAAATCAAGTGACATTTGAATTACCACTTTGCTCCTTTCATTTCTAAGTAGAGGTCTATGAACACGTTTGCATCTACTTTCCCCACTCCAGACGCGTGCCTGCCCTCTGTCTTGTCTTGCAGTACTGGCAGCCAGAGTCTTTCCTGATGCTGTCTCTTGTCCCAGTACCTCCAGTGATAGTGCTGGATGTCCCCTGCTCCTTTCAAATTTATCAGTGCAATTTGCATATGGTTAATATTTGTTCCTCACTGATGTAAAACTTGATTATTATTGGCCTTTATTAACTTTTTTTGCGGCGGTCATTACATTGCTTTATGGGGGTGTTTAAAATGTGCAGAACTTGATGTAGACGCTTTGATTGCACGCATAAAACTTGTAGGAGATACTGTAATAAAGCCTGTTGAGCAGCCAGTAAACGTCCTCCTGCTCAGAAGGAACTAGATGTGCTTCGTGTTTCCTGATGAGCAATTCATCAGCTTTAAGGAGCAATTTTCCATTAATCAGGGTGTAGCTCAACCACAACCTGCCCTGTGCGTCTGTGTGGGTTAGTAAAGGAGCAAGTGTCATTTCCTTGTGAGCCTGGCTCTGCTGCCAGCCTTCCTCCACTGCTTCTTGCCAGCGATGATCTCTTCTGTTATAGAGTATGTAACTCTTCAAAATTTTCTCTTTTAACAATCAAGCAAACCTAAAAAGAGACAAAAATTTAGTACTGAAGAGAAAACATTTTTTATTTACTTGCTGGCTGGATATTATCATTTCAAAAAGGGAAAATAATAATAAAAAAAAACCCCTTCTCACGCTTGTTGGAGTAAGGACACGGTTGAGAAAAGCATGAAGCAATATGGGGGGAAATTTTTCTGTCAGATGCAATACATCCATCCAAACAGGCCCTGGTGTTTGGCTGTGCAACTCCAGTGATCTCTTATGGCTGCTGAAGGTGTAAGATGAGGAGGAATTGGACTGGACAAGGTTAAACAATCTTTCAATCCTCCCTTGTACTGAGCTTGAAAATAACTTGAACGATCCATAATTTATCTTCCATATATAGAAGTTCCTAGTGATTTATTTCCAGTTTGCGTGTTCTGAACTAGTGTCAGGAATGAATGTTGTGCAATTAATTCATTTATCAATCATGGTTAGTAAATGGAGGTTGTCTGATCTGAATTACAGAGAGAAAAATTAGGCAGATTAATGCCTTTTCTGAACTGAAGCAAAAGCGGTGATCAGAGCTGGCTGAATGAACCACGAAATGAATTGCCATCGTTTCTGCAGACACAAGTGGTTTCTGTTGTGTTTGGGGTCACGTTATTCAATGTCCATGAAGCAGTCAGGCATGTTGGCAAAGCTGGGACATTTCAGAATGCCAGCCTGCGTGGTAATTCACACCAGCCTGCCAATATCCATTTTTTATTGGCCTTTATCCTTTCAGAGGATGAGGAATGGCTCGGTGTTTTCATCCCTCTCCCTGTCAGTGCCCAGCCGTTATGGGAGAAACTGATAATGGAGCCAAGAGGTGTAATTCACAGATCACAATAGCGCAGCAGAGAAAGGTCCATCCCACAGGGAGAGCCCCCACCTGTCTCCCAGCCAGGGACCCCCAGCGCTCCCGGGGAGGCACCTCCCGTGTGTCTGGCCCTGGGCACGGGGCAGCAGCAGCGGAGCCAGCACGCTCTGCATTGGCAGTGCTGGATCCCAAATTCTGGGCTCCAGCAGGGAGGTGTTTGCTGGGCAAATTGAGCCAGGAGCAATCCTAGGAATGGGCACTGATGGACATAGCAGAGATGCCACAAGCTGGGCAGAGCGTGCCTTACCTCGCATCCTGCTGCTCAGGGGAAGGGGGTGTCGCACCACTGAACCCACCTCCTGGTGCCCTGCTACTGGTGAAGGGGCTGAAGAGCTGGGGTAGGAGTGGAAAGCAGGAGGGAGCCTAGGGGGTTGTGCTGCTGAGTATTTAGGAGATGCAAACTGAAGAACTTGAGTTTTTGGCAAGCTCTTGGCAAGAAAATGCATCCAAATAGGCCAGTGGGGTGCCCACTGCCTGCTAGTTATTGGCTCCCCACAGCACCTGGGGTGGGAACCAAAGCTGGTGGAGAGACCTGAAAGGCCTGACGTTGGTTCAGCTGGGTCTCCAAACTGGTGATGTCTTCCTGAATGCAACGGGGGAAAATAGATCCATCCGGGAGAGGGAAGGCTGTAATGGGCAGAGCCAGTGGCTTCCCTGCCCGGGACAACAGCAGTCAACCGCTGCCCAAAACTGTATCACCCCTTGGGAGCGATGCAGGGGAGAGGAGCAGCTGAGCTGATACACCTGGTCACCATCTCTTTTTTTCATTCCTGAATGAGATCACTGCATTTAGAGCTCCCAACAGCAAAAGCCTGCCCAGAGCCAAGCAGGGAGTGGGAAAGCCAGCCCCTGCCAGCCCCCTGCCCATCCCAGCAGGCAGCAGCCCCGGCACACCATCGCTGCCTTGCTCCTGGGGGGATGCTGCTGGCCGAGCTGCTCGTGGTGGCAAGTTTTGGTGTGCACTTTTGTGCAAGCAAATTACCCACTGAGAACACAGAACCGCGGAGCTAATCTCTGTTCTTAATTTGCAATTAAAGTTTATTTTCAGCAAATTATTCATAAAATCCACAGCGCAGCTGTTCCACATTAATCTCTTTGCTCTTGCAATTTTTTCTTCAGCAGGAGGCAGTTTCTTTCTCCCTGTTTTTGTTACATAGCTGTGTACACGAGACTGTAGGCTGGCTCGAGTGCTTGTGGGAGGGGGGGAGCCTGTAGAGGTGAGCTTTGCCCAGCAGGTATTTGGAAAGGAGGTGAGGAAGGGAACCCCATCACCCAAGACATCTCTGCCCCCATGCCAGGGCAGGTGAGGGAGGTTGCTGGAGCACAGACACACCACCCTGCTCTGAGGTTTGGAGAGAGAGGACTCAGCCCGAATTATCCTGCCTGGCTCCCCACTAACAGCTGGGAAGGCTGTGCGTGGACCATCTCGTTTCCTTCTCTGCTGACAGGAGGAGATGCATGCTGAATGTTTTCCTTAAAATCAGATCAGTGCCGTGTTGGTCAGTGGGCAAGAGAGGGCTGCCTTCTCGGGTAACAGTGTAAAGTTAGGAATTTACTTTTAAGTTTTTAAAATTGCCCCTTGGGCAGCTAAAAAAATCACCCACCGGCAGGCACGGTGGAAACTTTCTTTAGTAGAGCTGAGCAGCCCCTGCCGCTTCCAGCGGGGCATGCGCTGCCCCTTGTCTGCAGGGACTATTTTCTAGGTAAGCCTTGTTTCTATCACTGACAAAGCTCTGACAGGGATGCAGCACAAGGCTGTAATACATGTGTCAAGCTTGCATTACCTGGCCAACGTTCCTCTAAAATATGGAGCCCCATATCACAAGCGTTAGCTACCAGCATAGGTCAGGGGCCATGTAACGGGAGGTGTTTGTCAGCCCCGTCCCCAGCGCACCCACGCTCCGACGTGGAGACCGCAGGGCTCGGGTTTATGTCATGCCACCGGGCTGGCAGAGCTTTGCAGTGTCACCAGCAGAAGGTTCGTTGTTTCTAGCAGTGACCGAATCAGGAGCATTTTAAAGCAGAAATCCTCACTGATATGAATGGAAAGGGTTGTATATCAATTAGTGGTGTGATACTAATTAGTTAGTTAGTTAGGAAGGTTTTGAATCTTTGTAATGACTTCATCATGAGCAGTTTTCTAGCACTGGTGTAAATTCTTTCCCGGGAATACCATGATGTTGCAATAGCTCCTTGATGTAGTCTTGAAAGCAAATTCTCTTTACTCAGGTCTGTTAAGCATTGAACAGGTGACTTGAACTGACAATTAACCGTTACTAAATTTCACTGGTTTATATTTGTTTTAAACAATAATTTTAAATAATATTTCATAAACAATATTTGTTACTTATTATAAATTTGTATTGAATGGATTATTAACTGTTAAGGCATATTATTAACTCCTACTTGAATTAAGTATTAACTGTTAACTATTAACACAAGACAGATTGATGCCTTTGAATAACACAAGCCCAATTTGTAATGCAAAGTCAATTTGTCCAGGTACATTTAAGCATATGGTTTGCAATTGCTGTCCCATTTTTCGATGCAGTTACTCAGAAACATGTCTGCACTATTATGATTTTTTTCAAAACGTAATTTATTTTCCTGGCCAGTTCTATTTTCTCTTGTTAACAGGCTCTGAAATAGTCCAAAGCAGAAGGAGAATGGGCATTCAGTCAAAGTGGGAAATGTCAAACGTGTAAGCTGGTAAATGTTGCATATCTCAAGATTGAGAGTTTAGCAGAGACAAGAACTGGAAAATATATACAGCATCATTTTTCCTACAAATTTAAGACTGAACTCTTCTGACCCATCCATCCTGTGTGCCATACTAATAGATGTAGCATTATATTGGCAGTACGGAAACCGGAGGAGGAATATATGCTTATTAGAAAACTTATCTTGTTAGAAATCAGTTTATCCATTACACTTTTTTTTAAAAAAATCAACCAGTCTTCAGCATTCAATTTACATTTACGCCATTCAGTAGCCTGAAAGCCATGAAGTGTTTCAAATGGGATATTTTCCTGTTCATTAAATCCCGTTGGAGTCTAAGACAGAGTGCCCCTGTGCCATTCAGCCAGAAACGTGTTGCAGTGTTATTTGGAGTCTAGACAGGCAGCACTGGGACTGGGAGCCACACACAGCCAGTAACACTAAATTAGGACTGGTGTGGGAAAATACACCTGAGCAAATTTCAGGTGTGTGAGCTCAGCTTCCTCATAGGACCAAAACTCTCAAAAGGTCCTTGGATGGCAAAAATAGGGGACTTCTCTTGCCTCATTTGGCTGGGAAGGCACTGTGCAGTAAAGGTTATTTTATTTTATTTTTTTTAAGTTGCTACAAAAAAAATACAGAAAGAAAAAAAGAAAAGGAAGAGAAGCAGGTAAAGATGTACTTGGGCAAGGTGGTGCCTTGAAAAGAGACATCATAAATGGAAGAAGGATTAAGTTAAGAGGGTGTCATGTAAAAGAAGAGGATAAAGTGATATTAGAGCAGGAAAATGTCAGCACAGGAAGGTGGAAATGTGGCCACTGTTTTGGGAGGAAACCCTGGCTTCACCCATGCTTATGGGAATTTTCCTGTTGAATTCTATAGAGCTGACCTTTCTGCCTTTTAGCTTGTGGTGCCATGTTCTGAATCATGAGCAAGATGCTTTTCTCCATCTAAGTATAACTTGCGGTAGTTAGCGATACGCGTCCCATAACTGGAGGTAAGGAAAGAGTCTTGAATACATTTCTACCTACCCGTTAGTTCAAAGGTTTTATCTTTGCATCTGAACCACCCACTATTAGATTAATGTGCTCTAAGTAGAATTCATTACTACCCATATGGGCCTGCATGAACGTCTACGGGAAAGGAAAAGCTCACCAGCTTGTGGCCACCTGGATCTCTGTTTGACATGGAGCTGAGAAGCATGGTGGGTAAGCATAACCTGAGATAACGGTACCCTGAATGTTTTCTTATCTTGGATCTGTTCCACAGATCAGAAAACCCCAACAGATGTTAGTTTTGTTGAAGTTAATGAAAAAATGTGGTTCAGGTACAGTTTTATGGAATACATCTCTTCATATGTTAGTCAAATACATTAATTTTTAAAGTAGAGACAGTAAGAGAAGCTTAAACAAGACAGAAAGCCCAATTTGAGCCATTGCAAATGAAAAAAACCATCAAAAATTTAAAAATATTGCATTCTTCCTGCAGCTTTAGTTATATTAGATCTCAGTATTTTTGATTCATCTTTCTATTCTGAAACAAAGGGGTCATGGACCTAGGAGGCTGTAAGCAAGGAGAGACCAGCAGGGGAAAAAGGGGACTCTTCAGAGTATTTGTAGAAAGGTGGATTTCCCTGCCATCCAGGTTGTTGTGGAGATCAGTTTTCGCTGAAAAACAGTTAACCTGTAGGTTGCACTGGCATTGCAGAGCTTTTGTTAGCTCCAGGCATGTGTCCCTGGAGAAGAATGCACGCTGCATCAGTGACCCTTGCTGAAAGCAGAGGACTTTGGGGTGGACTGGAACAGTTTGTGTTGGTGCTCTCACCTGCACGACCCCAGAAAGATCAGTTCATACTACAACCAAGGCTGAGGTTTCCCTTATGGCTGCTCTTTGGTCTCCTACATGTCATTCACATCGCCAGAAACACTGGGTCCCTGCTCACGCTAACAGATCTGTAAACAGGGTTACTGAGGCTAACGATATATGGCAAATTGAATTTTCCTGCTGAAACTGCAAGGTCCAGTACAGCACAGGCAGTGTGAGCAGAAACCCCTCTCTACTCTCAGAAATCCCCATGAACCTGTAGCCCTGTCCTGAGCCTGGCCAGCACGCTGGGATGAGGTGCAATCCCTGGTTCATCTAAAGGTGCTGCGAGCACCGTGTGCAATACGATGTCTGGAGGCATGTTTTCTCTGGAAAATATCCATTCCCTGAAATACAGCATTTTTCCCTGGATTGCAAACAGCCTTGGGCAGGCAGTTACACGAGGTCTGGGAGAACTGCTTTATCGCCCCACTGCATCTGATTCAGACCAGGGGGTTGTGTGGAAAGTCCAGCATCCAAACTGCTGCCCCAGCCACAAAGCTTTGGGTGCTCTGGGGAGACTTTGTGGGTTTTATGAAAACATGTCCTGAAAGCATTTTTGTTTCATCTTGACGAGGAATGGGAAATCTTTGAAATTCTCAGAAGATGTTCAGATTAAATCGTACCCCACTGAGGGTATAGGAGCTCCCCTATAGGATCTTACCAAACAGCACAGCAAAAACACAGCCTTTCTTGAGGCAAGTGGAGTCTTTCCTAAGCTATCCTTTTCCGTAAGCCAGAGCACAGCTGAAATTCTTCATGTAAAATGGAAGTAATTTCCTCTTGACACAAGTTTGTCCTGATGTAGGGGCTAATTGATAGCTTGCAGGGCACTTGTGTTTTCCAGGCTGTTGATTTTGCTCTAAGCACAAACTTACTCAGTGATGAGAATATTTTGACAACTCTGCCTATCTCTGCTCAAGAACTGCAGTTTGGTGTGAATTTTCTGGGTGTGTTGACCCAGTTTTAAAGCCTAAAATGAGCATGCTCTAGATGAATACGGAAATACTGTAGCTGGCAAAATAAAACAAAGAAATGGGGTAAATAAGCAGAAGTACAGTACGTTCTGCATAAGAACTTTCAGAAGAGGTTTTGCTTAGCTGGCAGTGGCATGTTTTTATCCTTACACTTTCTACAGGAGGTAATTGTTAAAAAATGATGTGATTCAGCTCACAGAAATGTGTCATTCTGACCCACTTGCACGTCCCCATGACCGTATCTCTTCAGCAAATCCCTGCCCAGCTATGAACACACAGAAATGAACGTGTCAAATCAAACAGAATTAGTTTTGAAGAGAAGGCACATGTTGCTTCATTATTCCTTTGCCTTCCTGGATCTAATAAATGTCTCATTTAGAATTCCGTCTCATTCATATTTGTGGTGTTTATTTTTACGTGCTTCTCAAAGCTTATTTTTAGGCAACTCATGGCTCATTCTTTAGGAATAAAGAAATCCTTTCTGGTTTTATATGTTGTCATGTGAGCAAAGCTGGGAAGATTGTGCTTGTTTTCTTCAGTTGATATGACCAATTAGCTTCTTCCAAAATATTATGCTCTGGGGACTATGTTCACAGGGAGCATGAGGGAGCATTAGTATACGTTACCATAGCTCTGTACAATATATACATGTATGTTTGCTGTGTACAGAGCAAGGTTTTAAGTATTGATGTTCTAATCATGTTGCTACAAGCTCTTCTGACAGTGTCTTTGTGCTGTCCACAGAGTCATGAAAAAAAATTGCACACTGCAAGACAGCTGATTTTGGTGCGAATTTTGACAGTGGAAAACCACATATACTGATGATAGGTAAAAATAGAGAAGAAGCTCTGTGCTCCTTTTCTTTTTTTTTTGTGATCCAAAATCTGGCTATAAATAAAAGTGCATTTGCTTAATAGAGAATTGTTATCGCTTTGCTTCACCATTTCTCTCATAGGTAAAATCAGCCGGGTTGCTAAGCCATCAGAACACAGCTAAAAGGCTAACAATGATCAGCCCAGCTGTGTACCTTGTGCTCCCACCAAGCCGCTCCTTGTCCTTTGTTCTTCGCTGCCTTTTGTCTCTTCTCTTCCAGTAACAGGGAAATTATGGTATTGCCATTAAATGTGGATTAACCTTGGCCACTTTTTGTTCCAGTAGCTGGTGGGAAGGTGACACGGATACCGGCTCACAGTTCCTCCCCAGAGGCTTTTTGACTGTGGCAGAATGAGGGATAATAACTAGATGGCCCCGCTGTATGAAGGCAACCGATTACTGGTTGAAACAGGTAATTATGATGCTGAACACAGCTCGGAAAGTTAACATCTTGGCAACTAGTTTAATTTTAAAATAAAACCTAATCCACAGTGTGTTCTGTATGCAAAGGAACTGTGGCATTTGCATTTGCGCAAGCCAAAATATCAAATTTGGATCAGACTTCTCTTGCACTGAGATAATAAGTGTGGGATTTCACATCTGGCCTTTCAGGCTGGGCTTGTTTTGATAAGGCACCAGCAGCAATTTCACTTTTTGAATAAAGCCATCAGAAATTGCTTTACCAGGGTTTTGCAGTGTGCTAAATAGCTTCTTACGACTTCTGACTTCAGCTTGATGGGTTTCCTGTTCATGCTGTTACCTTTCATAATGGAGGGGAGAGTCTAAGACCACAAAAACAGCAAATAAAAAAAATGTGTTGGCAACCGCAAGCTGTGTGAGCGCTCAGGCTGCCCCAAATGTGGGTGTCTGCAGAGTTACTGCAGAGAACGGCAATGTTCATAAGCAGATTACTGAGTCATGAGCATGTTTTGAATGTGATTACAAGCAGAGAGACAGAATTAGTCTTTGATTTCCATAAAAAATTAATGAGGGAGACAGACAGGGACAGACAAATTGAAGAGTTCACTTGGTTAATTTTCTAGCCAGCAGCTATTGTAAATGTTCCTCTTATTTAGCAAAGAAAGATACTATATTGGTTATGCTGGCCAAGAAAAACTATTAGTGTGCTAGAGGTTTACCTGGGGGCAAACTGTCAGCAAATTAAAAAAGCAACAACATGCTCATTTTGGGACATTTTGATGCATCTTCCACAAGTACAGTCAATTAAGAGCTCCTCTGGAAATTATCTTTAGCTGCTGTGTTTCTGTGTGGCAGCTTTGCTTTCGTGTCAGCACCAGGGGACTGATTTCATCTCTTAGGACTAGAGAGTCCAATTGTGTTTTAAAAGGATATTATTTAAGTTATGACCTGTTACGGATGGGGTGAGACCATCATTAATGCTACAGATGCAGCAAGTGCAACATCTCTAGGTTATCTTTTCTTTTTAATACCTGCAGGGCAGCTTATAATTGAAATAATACAACACTATCAGGGGGTCTCTGAAGCAGGGTAGTGCGGTTCACACCCTTTTCCATGGATTCTGTTTTGATTCTACCAAGCTCTTGTTACTGATTTTAACCAATGTTTAACTACAACTTACATCAGCCATGCTCCCTCAGCTTTCACTCAAGGCAGCCAGAATGCCACCATTTAGCAGAAATACCTACTGTTCCATATCATTTGTGAGGAGCAGAGAGTTCTGATGCTGTCGTGTACAAAATGGAGTTAGCTCTGATTTGCACAAAATATCAATGAACGTTTTTGCAGAGTTTTCTTATCCAGATCTAATATCCTGTATTTAGACTCTTTACAGATGCTTACGCGATGAGATAATGAGTTCAGTCCCTATTTAAGTGCAACTTGCAACAGAACAGTGGAAGCTCTGCTTTAAAAGGAATAATTGTCCTCAATATAGAAGACTTTGTTCCCATGGAAAATAGCAATGATATTTTACTTCTTCATTGTTTTCAACCCTTTTTAAAAATTCCTGTAAAGTGATGACTTTTCAGTGGGAGGCATTAAAACTGTTGCAGAGCTTATGAAGGATATGGGCATGTCTGGTTGGATATATTCAACAGATACTTTCTCTGTATAATAATATTAATAAGAGTCAGCTTTAGGAAGAGAATATTTAGTATGAGGATATTAATGTAGTCTGGCTGATTGCATGAATGTAATATAGAAAAACTCATGTCCACTCTGTGTTGGGGGGAATACTCTGCTGTAGTAAACAAGGTAATATTTCTTTAGACATGATACAGAATTATTGGCATTTAAGTCACATATTTAGTTTCTGCTTTTATATTCTGTGTTATGATAGTGTCTGCATCAGCATATTTGTGCTACAGAAATATCATAAATAATTCATGCATATATTCAAATAACAGTGGATTTATTTCCAATTGGCATGGAAAAGGCCTTTATTTTCTGTATCATTGTGCGCAGTTGCTGTACTGGCCTCTTATTTCAAAATGTTTGTGATTCACTCAGAACACATCAGTAGATCAAATTACAGCAAACTTAGCCTGAAATTTAATTAGATGATCAACAATCACAGTTCTGTACTTTGCTAATACAAAGCATCTTATTGCAGACAGTTCACAAGGCATTGTCTCTGCACCTGAACCCATTATTCTTGAAACAACATGGGAAAACGTGAAGAAGTCCTCTTGATGGCCCTCTGTTGAATAACAGTGTTCCTTGAAAGTCCTTCTAGATCAGCTAGTGATGTGTAACTCAGCAAAGCAAGGAACGTAAGTAACTGCTTCCCCAGCTCTGCAACCCTTGCTCTTGTAGGGTTGGCCGACCTTTGGCCACAGGGTCCCTCATGGAGAGCAGCACTGGGGTATATATTTTATTCTGGTTCTCTGTGAGAACTAAGCCCATATAGTCTTCAAATCTAAACCTGCCTCAAAGTTTCACCTGCTCTTAGAAGAATGTCCCAAACACCTTCCTTTAGATTATGATGGGGCTGCTGTTCCATCACGGCTGTGCCGAGCTGGCCCACCCGTTTCTATTTTCCATGGGGTTCTTGTATCTCACCTGCAGAGCACTCAGGTAGACTAAAGCAGCCTGTCTCGCTTTGCCAAATACAAGCTAAAAGAATGTCTTTTGGTAGACTCTGAGAAAATCTGGAACTAATTCAGCAGACCTTGAAGCATCCTGTAAAGAACCACAGAAAAAAAAATAATCCCTGAGGTCAGCAAGCATGGCCTGGGTAGAGAAAGCATTCACTTAGTTACGTGAAGATAAATCAAACTGGTCAATTAAAGGAACCAAGTGCAGGAGGCAGCCCAGACCACACACAACACTTTACAGCTGGAACATGGACTGCTCATATTGACATTATTTATTGATGAACTAGAAAAATGGATATGTTCACGGGTTAGAAGTTTTGAGATGAAAAAAAATAAAAATCAATAGATAAAGACATGCAGGATAGGTTAGAACAGAATGGAAGCACTAAGAAAAAGCAGCACAGCCTAGAGATGTGTAAAGCAATAGAGACAGCCCCAAAAGCAAGAGGAACATGTGCTTTGTTTCATATTGCAAACCCCCCAGAAAGCCCAATAAAATGTGGAAACCCTGCTGACCAGCCTGTGAGGAAGCAAATGGCCTTTTACTATGTTTAGTTTTCCTGTTTCCATGGGGGGAAACCAAGACAATAGCTAGGATTCTCCCCGGCTTTCTGTTCATTTTTTTTTGTTCATGGGAAGATGTTGCACAGTTTTCTCTATAGGTCATTCCAGGATTTTTCTTTGAGGCTCTTTGTGAGTATTAGACTGTAAACCTTCCCTCTGTCAGCTAGAGGCACCACCAGGCCCTTAGAGCTTCTCTTCTTTTTTTCAATAAACTGTTTCTTTAACAGTTCACTTGTGTGTGGAGAAGCACCGAGGAGCTCAGAGATTACGATTTCTATGCAAGCTATATAAATGTGAGTAGCAGCTGCATGTGGCCATATTTTTATATAAATTTGTGTTTGCTAGGTGGAAATTAATATGTGGTTGTGGTGTTTTTCTTTTCTCAAAGGTGTGGACATTTCTGAGCCCACAGAGGCACCATCCACTGGCTGTGCAGCCCACAGAAATGTTGTGTACTTCTGTGAATCCCATTCTCATGGTGCAAGCCATCTGTGCTGCTCAGGAGAGATACAGATGGTGCAACGAAGCAGCAAAACCCTGGCTGGACATACCTTCCCAGGTAAACATCATATTGAGCTAATAAGGAAAATAGTCTTTGGAAAGGTTACATCATTCTTAATTGTGTTTAAGTTGTTACCTGTGTTAGGTGGGATGCTGCTAGCATGCATTGACTTGGGAGAGGTATACATAAAATAGATAGGATGCTTCGATTGTCTAAACCTGCCAGACTTTAGAAATGGATTTTAATCAGTGGGCTAAGCCCAGGACGTGAGCTGGGCATTCTGCAACATGGTCACGGGTCTGGCTTTTGAAACGCTTCTTATGGATAACAGTACTTCTGACATGGTTTCTCTCTGGTGGAATTACATCCAGATCTCAAGCCCTAACTCACTGGTATGTGAATGAGTAAAACTTGGGTCTTGCTCTGAGCAAACCTGGAAAACATGCCAGGAACAGGGTGTCGGAGAGGAGCCATTCATCTAAGGGGACTTTGAGATCATCTCTCTGGCTGGTGTGGACCCTGAACTGCAACAAAACTAGGTATGGAAACAGGGAGATAGTGTCTCTCAGTGGATGTCTCTGACCTCTAGATTTATTGATATATTACATACAATAAATCTGTGTGCTTCTCCTCTCCTACAAATATTGTAACTTCTCTTCCTTTGCTAAACTCCTTAACCTAAAATATGTCAAATGGTCTAAACCTCAATTATATATGCATAAACTTCTTATTTAGAAAAGAACCTCAGTGTCCTTGTTTGTCTAACAAAGGTTAAATTCAACCTTCAGGGCACAGTGCAAAGAACATCTGTTTATTCAGATTCCTAGCCTGGGGGCTGAGAAGCACAGTTAGTATTTGGGACCTCTAGCTGACATTTGTTAACTTGGTTTGCATGCATTTTAACGTGGTTTCTTGTACCCAGAGGCAGTTGTTTAGCGTATAATATGATAGGATGTAAATATATATATGGCCAGATTAATATTCCTCCAAGTTATCCCTGCTGGAATACAAAGGAGAAAATGAGTTTGGGAGATGTTAGAATCCTCAGAGGTCACCAAGAATAGGATGTAGAGGTGGACACACTGGAATCCAGCAGCACATGAAGCAGACAAAGAGAGGAAAAGTAGTAAACCTAGCTGGCTTGAGCCTTTTGTTGCTGTAGAGAGCAGCCCCTGTTGGGGAGTGATGGATGGTGTCCTGTGTGCCAGAGCACGAAGGAGCTCAAACCACTGTAAACGAGGGCTCTCAGCAGGCCCGCACCTCTCCTGCCCGTGTGGCTGGGTGGCCAGCTTTGCACACTATGTCTGTGCCAAATATAACTGCAGCAGCATCATGCCATGCACTGACACCAGGGCTTTGGACAGAGGACGTGGCTACCACAGCGCACAGGCTGCATCCCTGCTTGGGGGCGACACCTGGCCCCCACGAGGTGGCCGAGCCCTGGGTCACTCCATGAGCTCTCTCCATCCATCCTTGCTGCACGTGGTTCCTTACCTGCCAACGCAATGCTGCGTGAAGCCTGCAAAGAAATGTGTTTGCGAGCAAAGCCTATTTCCAGTAGAAATTATCCTAAAAATTATTTGGAACATTTTTATTGTTGTTATGATTGTATAGAGCTTCTCTTAATGACATCTAAACACAGGGCCAAACTTGAGCTGATGGCAATCTCGTTAAAGCAAACGGAATAGAAATTCAAATGTGCATCTTCTTCTAAGTGTTTATCTAGCAGCAGGAGCCTATTATCTTGTGTGACAATGTTATCTGCCAGTGACTGTGTGTCTATATCAAATTGAAGACAGATACATTTAAACATAGAGGATTTGGAGTGTTTCTGACAATCAAGATAACCAAAAACCTGCTTAGACGATCAGGATAGTTTACTTAATGAAGTCAAATATTCCAATGTGCTTCTTTATTGTTAGGGTTATTGCACTGCAGAAGCAAAATGGGGGCTTCTTAATGCAAGGTGCTGTATAGAGACAGCTTAGCTAGAAATGGATGTGTGTATATATATCTATGTGCGGAGGTGTACCCAGCCTATACTATCTCTTGAATCACTTTGCTTTGCTCTAGTAGCACTCCCCAAAGATGAAAAAGCTATTGCTGAGTCCGTTTTTGTATGTTTTCCTTCAGAAAACATTTAAGTAGCAAACTGTCAGTTCTGTTCCTTTGCAGGCTGATCCCATCATCTCACGCAGTCCCTTGCATCTCAACCCTGTAGGTTTCTCCCCCTTTTCCCCCAAAACTAGTATGATCTGTTGCTAGTTAACTGCAGAGCCAGTCTACAACCAGACAGTGCTCCTTGGCTGGGCTGCGTTTGTGAAATGCATGTTGGAACAGGCAGGCCCCTCGGCTGGTCAGGCCATCTGGCAACCCACAGCTGAGCTTTCTGGACCTATAGTGCCAGGTTCAGTCTGCAAAAGCTCCCTGACTTTGTGCTGCCTCACTTCTGGTCAATACGCGGTCCTTGGCAAGAAAGCAGTTTGCCAGCCAGATTTGTGGGATTACGGAAATTTTTTCCCTGTAAGAAGGTCTTGTGCCTTCCCAGCCACAGGTGAGCAAGAACAAAAACATTCTTCCCTGGCCTGGTATATAGGTATGTAAAATTATCACCTCCAGAGGTGGACTGTTTGTGTCTCTGTATATGTTCTTAGCAAAAGTCACACTATTGCTTGGAAACCACACACCCACTTGAGGATGATCATCTTCAGCGGAGCTGTCTATCCTCCAGCACTAGATACATAGGGGGAAAAAAACCTCTTTAGAGGGGAACAGAGTGGCAATATTCATCCCAGTGTGAAAGGGACAGGTAGGATCCCCACAGAAGCTATTTGAGTGCCTTTTTGTGTTTGACCTTGCAGGAGGTATCTACAGTTAAATACCTCCCCTGAGGTGAGCGCTCTGCTGCAGGAAGGGAGCTGGCTCCAGGTCTGGGGGCTGCTTCAAACTGCGTGGCAGAGCCCAACCCTTCCGTGCTGCACCCACCCTGGCAGCCCGGGGCACGGGACGTGGCACTGCCCTGCCGACACAGTGCCGGGGAGGGGGGTCTGGCCCCTCTCTGCTGCCATTTCCCATCCCTTGTGATGCTCCGGCCGTGGGTCACGGGCACTGCCTTTGCTCTCTATTACAGCTCAGAGGGATCTCTGCTTTCCAGGGCAGAAAATCTGCCGCCTTGGTTTTCCATTTCACAGCACGCTTCTTTGTGTGAGAGTTTAAAAAATGCGCAGCTCAGCCAATGTACTCACTCAGGCAGCACGTAAGTGTTACATACAGTAAGTCGATGTACCGCTGCCTTCAGGGTCCCATGGCCCTTGAGGTGCATTTTATTGACTCTGTATACATTTCAGTATCACTCAATAGGGTGAAAGCTTATCATCATTAATTATGAAGGTTTATGTTGGCAACCACTTAGTTCCTATGGTTACATCTCTAAGAAATTGTGAAATAGACACTTCAAGGCTCTGGGCAGAGAAACAAATTGACTGTTACAGAATTCATGAATGATAATAACTCATTTACTTATAATGCTAATAAATAATTGGTGTAAAATCATCTAGTGCAGCCTTAGAATGCATAGAGTATTTAAAGGTCAGCGTTGCTCTTAACTCTCCATTAAAACCCTCATATTGCAGTAATGCATCCCAGGCAGCAATTACAGCGTTTCAGAGAATTCACTTAAGTGAATCTATAATCTGGTCCGTTCCATAGGCCTGCCCCGCATGCGTTCCCCTTGGCAGCGCAGCATGCTTGCTAGCCCGAGCTAGAGCAGTGTTAACCCCCACCCTGTTTCTGGGCACGCTAAAGCTGTGCAGTGGGAACGATATACGCTGCCTTATCGTCTCACGCGGCCCTTTGTCCAGGCTGTAGCAGGATCCTGAAAGAAATGGTGCTCTGCAGCAGATAAATACCCCACAATTTGTCTATAAGGACACCCCTGTTACCCTCACTCCTCAGGGGACCTGAATCCTTCTGGTCTTTGAGTTATTTTCTGGGCTGCTCTCATTGTCCCTGTCTTTCAATGTCACTGGGCCCTGGAGTATCTACTTTGCGTTGCTACTTTTCCAACTCCCTTCTCCCCATATTTGCTTCTGGCTTGCATGCTTTTCCTTGTTACCTGTCCTCTGCTTGTCTTGTGTGCAAGCAGGCATGCACCAGGCTTTGCACTATTTTAGGACGATCTACCGTGTCCTGTCCTATTTGTCTCATCAGTCTGTGTAACAGCTCAATTTTCGTCACTCTTTCCCTGTGCAGATCTTGCTTTGCCTACAATAAATTTTTTACTCTTTTTCTCTAACTTGCTTCTTTTTCTACCTTAGAGCTGCCTTTTCACAGCGAACCCTAGGTGAAGGAACATCATCCCTTTCTATAACTATGCTTTCATCTTTGCAGCACTGCTACCCCACAGCTGAGATATCCTCACGTTTTGCTTCTGTCCATCAGCAATATGTACAAAGCACAGGCTTTCCCCAGCTGCCCATAGCGATGCCCAGTGACTGCAGTTAGTTTAGAGCTTACCAATATGTTGAGTCGACTTTAAATTATTCCTTCGTGATTCCGGGCGTGGAATGAATCATGATGAATCACACTGTGATGGAGGTAATTCCTCCCATCAGCTGAACAATGAATCAGTTGCTATTTTTCTCATAGTGAAGATGCTATTTTGTATGTGGTGCTAAATAATGTTCTCTGCTAAAATCATGAGGCTGAATAAAGTGGTCAGTTTGTTACCAGCTTACAGATTAATAACAGAATGAATTTCAGCAATACAGCCCTCAGTGCAAGCAAATGGTGTTTAATAATTTGGAGGAGGAAGTCTGGCTCTGGATCAAGACATGTCTGAAAACACCATCATCTAGAAATGTATGAACAAGCTGTTGCTTTAGATGGGAAAACAGGCCCATCACAACCCAAATTTCCTGAAGTTTCTGTTCCTGAAAGCAAACCCAAAACTCAGTTCTGCAGTATGTGTCTGACAGTAGGTGTTGCTATGGGTTGATGAGGCAGTATATTAAAAAAAAAAAAAAAAAAAAGAAAAAAAGAAGCAGAGAATGACATTTCTCCAGAAATATTCATAGAAATATGGTGATGCTACCTGTAGTCATCTTAGCTGTATTTGAAGTTTGTATGTTATATTCAATGCATTAGCTGTGATTCAACATTAGTGTTGAGGAAAAAAGTTACTTCTTATTGTACCTGGGCCAAAACCAAGACGTGGACTCTCTTGAGATAAAGATGTAAAGCCTGGAGATGCTCTGGGAAGGTGGTGGCTTATTTTCTGTCACTTCAGATTAGGAGGCTGGGACATGGAGGAAGGGGAGATACCGAAGTGATGGGAAGTTGTGCTGTTGGAAGTGTGGGGTAGGAGGAGGATAATCTTGGAGTAAAGCCAGGGAACAAAGCAGCAGAGCAGAGCTGGGAGCACTGAGCCCAGTAGCCCTGGGTCTCCTATAACCACTCCTAAATTTTATACGTTGCTGCTTTGCCACCTGTGAAACAGCAGCAGGCTGGCTGCACAGGCTTCCTGAGAGCTCTCCTGGCTGGGGGGCACTTGCCCCGTAATGCCAGTGGGCTTCAGCTGCTCCTTGCTTAGATGGAGGAGGAAAACAGAGGAGGAGAAGATGGGATAAGTCTCGAGGCTGTTTGGCTAATTGTCTGACCAGTTCCATCTCTATTATACAACCTTCCTCCTCTGGTTAAAAACAGTCACGCTAACTTATGACTTGACCTATTTGAAGGAAATACCTTCACCCTTTTCTAGGTTTGAGGCTGACACAAACAGGAGCTTGTGCCCTTTATTCATTATGTCATTTCCAGTGTTAGCTAAATAAAGAAAATCCTGGCTTCACTTAAATTTAAAATGACACCAAATCATGATTCAAACCTGCAGTGACATTTATCCAGTTAGCTGATGTTTGCTATAGGTTGAAGGGACTCATAAATCCAGTTGTCTTCATGTCTCAGGCACATTTCTTGGTGTCCCTTGACAGTTATTAAGTGCATTAATTCTTCTGATGCTAATTTCTGTGTAGTACTGATGAAAAATGCATTTTTCCCAGGGAGTCAGCACTTGGCAAATATCTTGATGGCAATAAATTAAAGTACAAACTAAGTTTCTGTTGCCATGGTTTTCTTCTCCACTGATACAAGCAGTTACTGTATCTTCATTCCAGCAAGGGTAGAGATGCAAAACCACAGCCCACATCACCTCGATGCACGAAATACTCTCCTGGCTCCCTTTTGCAGTGTGCCCTGCTGGGTCTCTCGTCCTTGCAAGTTACTGTACAAACAAAATATGCTTATGCAGTTGCCACACGCCCAGACTCAGGAGGGATCCGGGCCCCTGAGAAGTGAGAAGAAGAAGAAAATGTATGTTGCTGAGGAGCGTGCCCATGCACTGGAGTGCCTCCCTATGCCTTTTGTGTGCCTCTCCCTGCTGTCACCCACTGCAAGGCAAACCTTGCCAACACCGCCTCTCTCTTCTTCACCCCACTGGGTTACGAGGCTAAAGACAAAGTGATTGAACTCAAAAAATAAAGGGACTAGGTTTGGTGTTCGGTGCCCTCACATTATTTAAGTTTCCTGAGGCTTCCCAGAGGCTTTTGAGGGGGTGCACAGAAAATTCAACGGCCCAGCTGAGCTGTGCCCTGCAGCAGAGGTTTAGCTGATGGGCCCCATTCTGCAGCAATACTGATCTGTTTCCCGAGGGGAGACAACGCAGGGTTGTAAACCAGTGCTGCTGTTTCCAAAAGAGCAAGGGCAAGCCATGGAGATAGCAGTGGTCCAAATACGTCCCGAGACTCTGGGTGAAAGTAAAATATTGGTTTGACAGGACCTTCTGCTGTGCCTGCAGTGCTTCGGCTGTAGCATCATGCCGGTCCCATATGCCAGGAGAGCTCTTCTCCAGCCGGTACGTGATGAGTAGCTCTGGCTGGAGGAGATGTAAGTCCTCAGGACTGCTGCTGAGGTCTTCCATCAAGCACTGATGCTGCTATTGGCTAAATTCAGACAGGATCGTGGGCAGCATATGGAAGTAAAACTTGCCAGCATCCTAACCGAATCTTGATATTTAAAGCAATGATGGAAGCTATCTTCATCCAAACTAAGCAAGACCCTTAAGATTGCCTACTGGCTTACAGAGCTGTGCAGGTTCCTCTCATCTATATTTTCTCTCTCATCTCATCACTGTCTTCTACTGACCAGTGCAGGTGACCATCACGTATGTGCCACCGTTTTCCCTATTGATCTCTTGCATCTGAAGGGAAAGAAACCCCACAGTTACAGGCACAGAGGACACTCTGGGAAATCGGCATGTACATCAGTTTTATGATAATCTCGTTACTAATGCAAAATCATTCACTGAGGAAAAAGTGGAACAAATACAGCTTCACAGAAGCTTGTTGCTTTCAGAAAAAAATAATAATGGAAATTGATTGCATGGCTGACCAGGTCTGTGCCGTGTTTCTCTCTTTGATGGACTGGTAACAGCTCTTTGCTCTACAGCTGGAGACAAAAAACTTTTTCTCCCTTAAAAGAAAAACTGCAAATAAGTTGGGTATTTTCTTTCTTTCAAATTCTGAATGTACTTTTGCTACTGCATAGAACCACAGTTCTGCCTGTTTTTCCATCAAAGTTGTCTTATTTTGTTGGGTTTACTAAGGAAGAGTTTTAAGCTATTTTTGTTTAAAATTATAAATCTAGACAAGAACTTCTAGCACCATTTTATCCCATTTGAACACAGTTGAATGTTTCTTTTAGAAAGGTACCAATACTGTTTTCTGAATCAAACAGAAGTCTCTTCTTTGCACTCGTTCAGAGATACGTCCTCTATCTGAAGCAAATAGATGGAGTTGCAAAGTTTCTACTCTTAAAATCTATAAAAATTTATAAAATAAAAATATAAATTTGTATACTTTCAGCAGCAAAAAATACTTCCGAGAGACAAAGCAGAGCTCAAGTAAGTCATAAATTTTTCCAAGTGGTATTTTTGGGTGACCGTGCTGGGCTCCGTGGCACTGGGTGAGCTCGGCGTAGCTGGAGCACAGTCTGTGCCTTGTCCTGCCACGTGCCAGCTTGAGTGGGTGGCAATGCTGCTGCAGAGGGTGCTTCACCCATGTTCATGAGATGTTCATATTGACAACATTTGGTTTATGTCTTTACATTTTCAGAAAAGAGGTAAAAGGCTCTGCAGGAAACCTGGTCTCTGCGGCAAGTATTTGAGGTGCTGCTGACAACTCTCTCTCAGGGGTTCAATTCCGCCTGTAAATCCCCATCAATCCGGTGTCCTTCCAGACTTGGGCATTGTATTTGTTATTGTGTCTACAGCAAGTGCTGCGCTGGGAGAGCAGTGATTTCTGCTCTCTGACAGCCTGGGCTTGTGCTGCTGCAGCCTCCCACTCTGCTTAGAGAGATTTAGGGACGTGACAAACAATTCTTCCCTGAGATGCTCCTTTTATCCCTGGTTTAGTGCAGCCAGACCGCGTTCTGCACCGGGTACCCCATCGTCTCGCTGAGTGAAGAATTTGCAAGAGCAAGCCCTTGTAGGAAGGCTGATCATGTGTTCTCCCTGTGATACAGGGATACCTTCCCTGAAAAATAGCATGTAAAAATATCACCAGGAGAGATTAAAGAGGGCTAATCTACATTAGTTGAAGCAAACTGGAGTCTTGCTCTAGCCAGTGTTGAGCATGCTGGGTGCCAGGGTGCAATTGCTACCAGGCTACAATGCTTCTGATGGCAGCATCCTCAGAGTCCTGTCAGGATTACAGCACCAAGCTGCTATGTGATTTTATATTTATTAATACACATAGGACTTGATTTAAGCACAGCAGCTCAGCAGCAAAACTACCACTGATTTATGGTGCGGGCAAGAGGTCACAGTAAGATACACTCCATGACACATGGGTTTGCAGCCTAAACAGAAAGGAGAGGCAAGGGGAAATGATCTGTGTGGTTGCAGGTAACTGGCAGTTAATATATGATGTGATATCCAGTTATCTTATTCTATTTAATGCATCTTTAAAAGTTTGATGATAGAGATCTGATCATAATTTTTTCAAAGTATGTTTGTTAATAGAGAGCACAAAGGCCTTTTACTTCCTTGCACATATTTGTCAGTGTAAAAATAAAAAAGTAGCATTCTAGCTCTTTTCTTTAAACAATGGCACATCTATCCTTCATACATTATTGACTGCATCTATTTTTTCCCAGTAAGCTTTTTTTTAAAAAAAATTCTAATGTCACTTGATCTTTGTGCAGTTAATTCCCTTGTCACCAAGCCATATAAGTAGTGACCTCAGAATTTCAGAATAGCTTTGGCATAAAAAAAAAATAATACGGTAACTTAATTTGTATCACCATTGCTGAGGGCTCTGCATATTTCCATTATAAAAACCAGTTTCAGCAGGCTGGACAATATGGATTAGTGCGGCTGCGTTCAGCTTTCAGGAAGGAATTTATTCTTAGAAATTGGGTCAAAGAATTTGGTTTGGCAGGACCGCCTGAGAGTGGCTCTGGTTCAAAAGAGGAAATCTGCAGGGCAGCTCATTAATTTAAACAATTAGGTTAAAACATTCTTTATTTTAAAAGTGAGGATAAACTTTCAACAGCTAAGTTACCTAAAGGTGAGCTGAGATGTACAGGTGGAATAAACAAGCAGGCACAGTCTACTAAGCCAGAAAGCAAAGCAAACTGATGTACAGATTTTTTAATATTCTTTTCCCATCTTGCTTCCTTAATCCTTCATAGTGTCAGTAAAATTGGGTCTTTCTCAATATTGTATGTCCTTTGTGCAGTTAGCTTTGACACTGAAGAAAAGGAGTTATAAATTACACGTCTGGCTGGTAGAGATGGGCTCCGAGCCTCTGTGGGCACAGACCTTCTCGGAAGAGCCGGTCAGAAGAACAGGGTCTAAAAATAAACACGCACGTTGAAATCCTGCTCTTCTTTGCTTCCTTTCATCCTGATCACAGAGATGTTCTGGGGAGCTGTGGGGAACATGGCAGTGTAGCGGCAGTGCCAGGGTGGCTTGTTCCCACATCATGATGAGGGCAATGTGATAGCAGGAGTCCCTGTTTGCTTGTTTGCCTTCCCCGTGCCTCCTTTAACATGCCAGAGGCTCTTAATGATCCCAAATCTGCTTGGTTGAGAGTATATTAATTGAGCAATTCCCCTGAGACTCTCAAGTACACAACATTTATGAACACTTGTCAATTAACTTTTTCCTTTCAAGGACTAATGACTCCAAACAACAGCTTGAGCGCTGCACCGCATGGTTGCCACCCCAGGGCGGGGGACCTCACGCTCATTGCAGCTCTCGATCTGGAAATGTACCTGCTAAGAAGATTAAGTCTGCAGTGCTGAGCATTAAACCCATCAATATTTATACAGTGGGCAAAATTCGTATCAAAGCTGTCAGGCAGAATCTGTTGCCGTGGTGTTTCTAAAAGGTTACCAGCTTTGAGATACCTGTTTTTCACTTATAAACAGGTTCTAAGATGAATCGTTTTGCAATTTGAGTCTTACTCTGCTGGTAAACTGCTGGATTCAGTATTGAATTGATACCTTTGCTTGGGTCCATCCACAGGTGCTACTCTCCTGCACGTGATGAATAAGAATCCGAAGGATCAAGAGGATAAGCTAGAAATGTTTTCACTTCAGAGAAAATGTCTGATTTGTTCGACTGCCCTTTATCAGAGTTTCCATACAAAAGGCAAACTCTCACCGGGCAGTACTGGCCTCAGCAATGTGGTATCTCTTCTGTGCAGCCTGCCCTTGACAGCAGCTAATGCAGGGAGCCTGGAGAAGAGCACAGGTCCCTTTTTTAATGTACTGAAAATCTTAGTTGAGTATTACTTCGACAATTACTAAATTGCACCTCTGCCCCCAGAACTGGGCTAAGAAGCTGTTAGAGCCTTTGGGGGGTGGGGAGGTGGGGGTGGGAAGCAAGCAAGGAACAAGCCTTTACTCCTACCAAGTAGAAAGAGACGATTCATGGTGAAATGAGTGGCATGACAGAGCAAGACCTGGTATGCAGAGGGGTGTTGAATGCAACTCTTCTCTAAAGCATTAGTGTGCGATGGACACAAATCCAAGGAGGAGGTTACTGAAAGTTTATAGACAACTATGTGATCTGGATAGTGTCCTTTTAATTTCTTCCACCCCTGACAAGCACTTTCAGCTGACAGCTCAGCATCCCTGCCCCTGCAGGTACACCTGTCCTTTTTCTCTCACCCCAGGACATGCAAACCAGGAAAAGGAAACTTTTCGGATATATCCACGATAGTGTGAGCAGAGGAAAATCAGCATGTAAGGAACCCATCCAGGTAATGTATTTTGGGGAGCAAAGTCCCTCAGCCAGCCCATGCCCTCCCCCACGCTGCTGCAGCTCAGTGCTGCAGTGCAGGCAGTGTGCTGATGAGCAGGTGGTATGTGAGGGATGCAGGCGATGCTGATGCTGGCCATTTTCTGTTTTCTTTCCTTTGTCAGGCCGCAAGTCTGTACTTTTGCCTCAGCTTCTGTTTGTAACAAATGTTATTAACCAGCTGTGTTACCAGAGCATTATCTTATTAGTGTGGCACTAGAGTTTCCAGCCTGATGACAATAATCTGCTGTAAAGGCGGAATCCTACCAAGCCACTGCATGATGAATACCCTCAGGTGGCTGAAAGTAATTGATACAAGCTGCAGCTGTGGCTGAGGGGAGTTCCTACAGGGGACTGTCAAGCTTCTCTGTATCTCCTACAGGATGTGGCTCCGAAACAACTGGTTTGGAAACCACGGGTAAGTGAGCTCCTAAGGTCCTAGAGCTGTTTTCTGCTCCAGAAGCTGGGTGAGGAGGGGGCCAGTGCCCAGTGGGCTCTGTGATGCCCAGGTACCATGTTTTCTCTGACAGTTGTAGCTAGGAGGGGCATGTACGTGGGTCATGGTCCTGCTGCTGGTGCAAACACCAGGGTTGCTCTTTCCTCACTGTAAAATTTCTGTGTGAGTGGAAAATGAAGAAAATATTGAAAAACCAAACATGGTATTAGCACTTGATAGATCACCTAAGCGCTGCCTCTCCTTCGTAATCTATCTGCTCTGTTACATAAAATTTGTTCTGCTTTTTCCCCATGGCTTACAAAAAAACCTGTGCTTTTCTTTCTAATGGGAAATTAGTTGTACAGTAAAAATATTTACTGAGGCATGGAGACCTTGATCCATTTCCTGTCTGAATCAATAGAAAGGTTGCTATTGATTTTGGTGGGGTTTTTTTGAGACAAGGTCTATGTTTTATCCATTTTTCAGTAGATTAATTCCCCACCGACGTGTGCTTTGTCAAGGCTAGCCCTCATCATGTTTGTATGTCTTTTGGGAAGGAATAGGAGAATAACAGAGAGTAAAACTGGTCATTTTTACTATTTTTACATTTGTACATTTTTTACATATTTTTACTATTTTTACATTGTAATTTACATTTTTACATTCAAGCTAGAAATGAGCCATTAGAGTAAGAAAATGTGTGTTGCAGGGGGTGGTTAGCATTGCTTTATCCTGAAGGCCTACAGGTATGATGGTTAAACTTGATATTTTTCATCCCTGGTGTAAAAGCTGCCAAATCCTTTAAAATCTGACGCAACATGACATATGTGTCACATTTTATCTGCTTACATGAGTTTACGTTATGTCAGCTGATGTGATGTAACCAGATAGAGCCTAATAGCTAGTGATGTGCAAAACAGGCACTTTTTTTTCTTCTTCCTATGTTTAGGGCTAGTGTAAGATATTACAAAAGGCAAAATAATCTTTGACTTGGTGAATGTGACATTGTCAGAGGGCAGCTGCCGTGGGGTTATACACTATGCTTGACCCCATAATGTTACCCATCTAAATAGACAACTCGGCTTCATCTTCAGAAATTATGATGAAGGATGTGAAATCCCCTTTAATATGCATTGGTGATGCCCTGTTTCCAGGTGTCAACTGCAGTTTTTACCAAGGTGTTGGTGCCTGGTAGTCTAGTTCAATGAATACGTGTTAGAGGGCTCTTTCAGGCTAGCACGTGTGGGAGGAGGGGAAGCATGCAAAGGGACCACATGGCAGCCCTGTGTTTGGGAAATCCTGGATGACGGAGTTGTAGCAAAATCTACAGGGAGATGAAGCCAGAATGTTCTGCTGGCCCTAGCCCATGTCATGCATCCTGAGGATCCTTCAAGCACAGTGCAACCTGGAGATGTTGTGTTTAAGTTTCAGTGAGAAAGGTATTGTCGAAAACTGAGCCAAGGTAGCATGATTGTTCTGAAACACTTGAATTTCTATGGGACTGCTTGTCCTGTAAGTCATGGGTTCCGATTAGCTGGCCACCACACCTTACCTCAAAGACCACATATTTTGGCAATGTTGCACTTTTTGCAAGATGAAATACTGCTGGTGGAAAGATCTCTAAGCAGGCTCTACATGTACAATACCAAGTGATGTGTTTACAGCTGTGCAATAAAAAAAGCTAGAAAAGGTGTTTGTCAGGGAAGCAGTGGGCTAGGTAATTTATAGTTGGTATGAAAGGCCACTTAGGAACATTTAAAGAAAATCAGCTCGATACCTGCTTTTCTACAGTAAGCCAGTCCTTGTAGTTATACAAACTGACATCCAGCCCAACGCAGAGGCAAGAGTAAACTGTCTCAGGGCTGCCAAAAAAAGATGACTCTGCTCACTGAGCGGTGCACAGCAGGAGCCTGCTTGCACATACGCCAAAGCACCACCTGCTCCTCGCTGTCGGTGCACAGTGAGGGAGGTGGGCCCGCTGTCTGGGCTGGATAACCCTCAGCCTGGTGACAGGCTAAATTCATAGCTAAACGTGGCGGAGAGAAGGAGGATTAAAGGTGTCAGGAGGTGCAGTATTCAAACCTGAGCTGGGAGATTGGCACATCTGCTCCTTTGCTCAGCACCGTTATCATAAATGGATTGCACCTCAGTGCATCTGCAGTGCTGTCACCAGTGTTATCCTGGACAGCTTCATCTGCTGCACATCTGGCTTTCCTTCATAAATTAGAACAGTATTTCATTAGACTAGCAAAAGATACTTGCTAAAACCAGGAAAATAAAATAAAAACATCAGCTCTGCTGGGAATTTCACGCACAGGCAGTTTAAACCAGTGTGCATGGCTGGAGGGTGCCCAAGCAGGACTGGTCCAGCTCAGGGATGGTGGGGAAGGTGGGATCTGTCACACAGCCACTCCACTCCACCAAGGCCATGCTGAGGTTAGAGGTCTTCTGCACAAGTGCAGCTGGGCAGGGCCCTACAGCAGCTTCCTTCTGCATAGGCAGAGCTCAGCAAGGGTGGCTGAAACGGGGCTCAGCAGGGCGCTCACCCCATCCACCCCACCTCTGTGGATCTTGGTCAGGACTGGGACATCGATTTCCTAAAAATTGGTGTCATCCCTCTCCTGAAACATGTAAAGAGCAAAGTGGGGGCAACTCTTTCTGCCTCGAGCTGCACACACATTTGCAAGCTCAAACTCAGCTAGAGGGAAATAAGTTTTATTAGCGGTGCTGATCTGATTAGGCTGACAGCAGAACAGGGACAAGCAGAAACCCTTTCCACTAGTCGTTACTACATCAAACACACCTCTGTGACATTGTAAAGGTCCTTTGTATTTTGGCCAGCTGCTTTCCCTGTACAAGCCAATGATTAATTTTGGTGTACTGGTCATTATTTTTTCAATTTAGAAACTTACAGGAATTGTTGTGATAACATTTAAACGGCAAGAGGTGGCTGAACTGTACCAGCACTGGTCTGAGAGCCCCCGCTCAGCCTGCTGACATTTCAGAAGGACTCTCATTATCCATGCTGCTTGGCTGTTTCCAACAAGATCACTTCTGTAATTTTTCCTAGGGACATATTTTCTTTGCTGACGCTATCTTGTGCTTCCTGTAACTCAAGCGACTCTGATGGGTAGATGCAATTTGATCGCAGCAAAGCTAGTAGCGCACTGGTGAATGAATTGGCATGTTCTGATTTCTCCTTACCCAGAAAATCCTGGCTGCTTCGAGGTGGCTGCTAAGCAGAGTGTGCAGGGTATAACCAGGATGGTGTTTTGAACTTATAAACAGTGATCAGACAGGTATGCTTGGTAACCAGTTTTTAACAACATTTTGCTAATCACAGCAAAAAGTTCTGACAAATGTGGCTTTCAGCTTTTTTTGGCCATTTACAGACTTACATACATCTCCCTCCATGATTTCTTCTTGTGATACTTGTAGCTGCTAATGCAGATAATGATGGTACAAATTTGCACGATTGCTTTGTTTGATATGTATGACTATTTTCCTATGGGGACAAAGTTCACTCCTCCAGAGAACAGTACAAAGCACCTTGGCTGGAGATACTGTCTCCCAGCGAGATAAGATATTGAAAGGCAGAAAAAGGCTTTGGAAATCTCCCCAAAAGGAGCAGGGGATTCAGACAGGGCTCCCCCACATCAATATTCACTGCTCCTCTATATTACATAAACATTTGTAAGGGCTGGTTCTCCGAATCCATGCGTTATGTGCACTAGGGAGAAGATCTAAACAACATCTGCAATGCCAAGAGAGCTTGCCAGTCTGTGACTAAGCTTGAAATATTGTATTAACCATGAAGAATCAATAGTGCATAGCAGTTGCCTCTTCCACTCACTGTTGGGAATAGTGCCTTTTCTGTGCTCCGAGCTCTACCAAAATGTTGCAAGAAAAAGAAATACGCTCTGCAGTCATCCATTTTCTCGTCTCCGAAAGCCTTGGTACAATAATGTAGTTATTCCTGATAATTTTGGTCTGCAGGTCCCTTGCAAACAGTGCAACAGCAGTGGGGCAGTTATGCACCGGACACTGCACTTAACGTGGGGAAGAGGACTGCAGTAAAAACCCTGCAGTAAAAAAATCTGGGGACACACACACATGGGCAGACGGACCCCACTGCCAGGCATCACTGACCATAAGGATTTCTGGGTTCAGTGACCTTCTTATTCCAAGCCTCTTCAATTTGAACCTTGGATCCATCCATTCAGTTGTGGGACTAATCCAGCAGCTGAATCTGTCAATGCGTTCCTGTTGCAGATGGGGCTGAGGGCTCCCAAGACTCTGAGCAATTAAAACTCTTCTGATTTCACTTCAAATTTAATAATGTATTTTTATATTCAGTGAGGTGTCGAGAGTAATATATGAGAACTGAATATTTGGAGGGAGGGGAAAAGGTAGGAGCAGTTGGAAAAAGTCTTTAATAATGTTTGAGCCAGAATTCGTTAAAGGAAGGCATGTTCTACATGAAATGAGTAGGGTCAAAGCCGCTGGGACACTGTTTAAAGAAAAAACCTAGGGTCCTTGATATCTCTTGTGCTGCCCCAGAAGAACTGAGTGAGCTCAGGCTGGTCTCACTGTCCCCCCTTCTACACAGGCTGCATCTTGCACGTGTGTCCCCGGAGGGAGTTCCAGCAGGATAGATGCTCTCACTGCGCATGTTAACTCTCACTGAGCCAATGTTAACACGCAATTCTGAGGCTGTGGTTTCCAAATCCCGTTTTATTCTGAATACCTGGAGATCTATAGAAACCAGGCTCAGATTTCAGACTCCCAAGTCTGTAAATCCTTCCCTTGTCAATGTTTGTTTAGAGATCCAAGTCTAACCGTCTGGGTAATGGAAGAGATGTATCTCTGTATCTGTAAGTCCCTTACGTTGTGTTGAAATCTCACTTGTGTGCTATATGCTCCTCCAAAATGCTCTTATTCTATCTGCTCATCGTAAGAGTTTTGTAAAAAAATTCTCTACCATTTTGTTTTGTGCTGAATCTGGTGATATCAGCTATTTCACTCTACAGCCCTGGTTAGAAAACAGGGCATATCTTTTCTTCTGTGATTTTCTCCACTGTGCTTTTCATCTCATCACTGAAATGGAAATATTTTACTAGTTAAATGGAGAAAAAAGCAGTTAAGGCAGATGCTTTTCCATCATCTGGCTATCGCAGAGCTCCTCAGCATTCAGAATGGTGGTTTACTGCAACAAATTAAGTGCACAAATTTTTCATGTGGAAGAAATGATTTCTGAATTCCCCCTGAAACCTCATTTCTTCTGTAGCAAAATGAGTTAATGAAGAAATTTATGACTTAGTGTCTGTTAGCACTACAGAGAAGCTTATGCTGGGTCTTAAAAGTAGTTTTGTATTATTTTCCATTATTTTAAACTCCTTCAGCTGTGATTTGGAAACAGCAGCTGTGATCCTTCCTGCAGCTGAAACTTTTAGTTACCTACCTCTCTTTGCTCAAGCCGAACGATGTACTAAACTGACCACTGGGTCTTTTACCAGAGGCATGTCGTTTTAGGACTGGTCAAAAGCACCTACAAAAGAAAGAAGAAAAAAGCTGTGTAAAACCAGCACTTTTTTGGTGTCTGTCTGATGGCTCATCCCAGTTGCTTTGGTCCTGTCCCTCCTTGTTGTACTGATACAACAGATGAAGTCTGTTCCCAGCAGGGAAGAGATCCTCTCCATGTGCAGGCTGGTCTCAGCACAGGAGCGAGGTGAAAACATGACCCTCGACCTGCTGAGCCCATGCTGCACTGCTTTCAACATCTTATCTTGCTGGGAGACAGTATCTCCAGCCAAGGTGCTTTCTACTGTTCTCTGGAGGAGTGAACTTTGTCCCCATAGGAAAATAGCCATATGTATCAAACAAAGATGAATGCCTGTGTGGCATGAATTTGGGGTCTTCAAGTGTGGGGCAAGTCATCCACATCCAT
Source organism: Falco rusticolus (assembly GCF_015220075.1). NCBI lineage: Eukaryota > Metazoa > Chordata > Aves > Falconiformes > Falconidae > Falco > Falco rusticolus. Next base: position 14,113,775 of record NC_051200.1, on the reverse strand, counting down.
CTGTTTCAGTGCAGCACAGAGTCCAGCTTTTTCAGCTCCTTGGCAAGCCACTGCTGCTGGATTTTGATCTGGGAGAAGGAGCTGGTGCCGTTCTCCGTACAGACGTGGATGTATTTTTCTGGGTCTGTAATGCCTGTAGGAAATGATGCCACTGAGTCTGGCCTCTCCTGAAAGGCAGCAAGTACATCATAGTGCTGAGCTTTTGCGCTTTCAGAAAGGGATGCACCCAGAGATTTTATTGAAAGCAAAAAGGCAGATGACATAGGGGGAAAAAGTTTTGATTCCACTTAAAAATAGAAATTTAATTTTATTTCTAGATTAATGCTTTGGAAGTTTTCTTTGTCTTGTTGATAGCGTTCTGTACTCCACTTCTGCAATGTCCTTTCTAATTGGGAAATAATTAGATTGCTAAACTGAATAGTTCAAAGATTATTCTGAACTGCAGTTTGACTTCCTCTGGCACAGATAATACATTACAGGCCTGTCTTGGGCACCACTAGCACCAGTAATCTTGTTATATTGGTGCAGCGCTGTGCCAAGAGGTACCAGGGTTGGCCTTTTCCCTTCCCCAGTGCTTGCAGGGCTCAGAAAAAAATCTCCAGATCTGGTGCAGATCTGGGAAGGAGAGCGGTTGCTCTTTGAAGCATAGATACAGCAGGTTTCCAAAGGCTAAAGAGAAACACTAAGTAAATTAACAAGGAGTAAAAGGAGTAGAAACAGAAACAGAAGGATGAAGTTAGAAGACATTAACCAGTTAGATGTACTAAACAGGAAAGCGCAGAGCTGCCTGTTTGCAGGGCAAAGGTGGTGTGCCATTTGAAAAGGGGTGCAAGAAACCTCAGAAATAAATTGAATCTCTTCTTTAGGCTTCAGAAGCAGATGCATTTGAGAGTGTATTTTCCAAAATGTAAAGTCATGAATTCCAGTTTGTGGTAAAACCAATTATTTAAAGCATACAACTGAATTGGAAAAGAACAGCAACATTCAGGAAGAACTTTAAAAGATTTTAGAAATGCAGAACATGATGAGATTATGAAATTAACTCTATTAACAAATAGAAAAACACCACTCCCATAAAATACTAGACTCGGAGGAGACACCAGCTTGTACTTTGGCAGTGAGAAATAATAGATGCAGTCTAAAGCACCCAAATGTGTAGTCTTTAAATCAGCAGTGGCTCAGCACCCAAGGGCCCTGCTGTGCAGCAGGATGCTCTCCTGTCAAGCTGCAGTCTCTGCTTGCTCCCTGCATCGGGCTGGCTGCACGCAAGCTGGCAAACAGCGAGATGAGGTGCTCATTTCTTACTGTGTTTTTTATAGGAACTTTACTGATGATGTCAGATTATTATTTTTTTTAACCTACTCCTTTATTTACAAGCCTGATCTTGAGGCCTGAATTAATCTGAGAGTGTCCCTCTTCAACAGCAAGAGCATTTAAACAATCAGCCCAGTGCTGAGGGAGATCGAGGGATCATCATTATTGGCTCTAATAACAATCCTGTATTAAGCATGCTTTAGGAATAAGAAATCAATGAGGCAGCAGTTTAAAATGACCCAAGGACTTTCCAACCCAGTGATTTAATAACACAGTGAATAAAAAAATAAATCCTAGTAAATACTAGTGGCCTAGAACAGAATCTGCCCAAAGGAATTTTCTGATATTACTTTTATTTGCTTGTCATAAACATTTCATCTACATTTTCCCTTTTCTGTTCCATATATTATATTAAAGATGAAAAAAAGTTTTAGATTCAGCTTGAGTTTTTCATGAGCCTTTTTCCTCTCTAGTTAACTAGAAAGGCATTAAAATACAAATATTTAATTAACTGACAGAACAATTTAAGCCAAGTTTGAAAGCAGTTCTTCGAATCGTAGATGTATGCCTGGAGAAGCAACAAGGAGAAAATCCCTTACTTTGAGATGCGTTTAAGTTTTTCTTTCTTCTTCTGCACAGAGATGAACCTTTTTGATCTCACTTTTTTGTAAAGTAACTCTTCGTCAGATTAAATATGAAGATCCCTATCAGAAAGCACTTGGCTTTGACAAGCCTGACAGAGTGCTGTGTAGCCGGCAACATGGTAATGGCTGGCACTGAAATGAAAAGGATTTGGATAATGAATAAAGAATATTTTAGTAGCATGACTCATAAGTAATACAAAGGCAGCTCTAGCAACATCTGAACTAATTACAGACTAGTTGCTATGTTGTAACAATCATGGGTATTAAGTGTGTGGGATGCTGAAGTGTGTGGGCATCCTGCTAAGTTTGATCTCAGTTCTTGCAACTAAAATCCTGTCTGTCCCAGCTGGAAAGTGGGCCATGCATGTAGGTGCCTAAATATGGACTGAGGGTGACTAAATCTGTGCATGTACTTTTTTTTGGTGGTTTTTTTTGTTGTTGTTGTTGTTTGGCCCTCCTGCCCCCAAACTTTTGGAGCTGTCAGGAATCATGCAGACAATTACACGCTGCACGATTTAACTGCCAACTGTCCTGTTGCAGCCTGGTGCTTTGGGTCTGTTCCTCATCACCCAGTGCTGTCACAGTGCAGCATTTCCAGACCATCTCAGTGGGATCAAAGAGTGAGAACAACAGTGTTTCCAACCTCTGGTAGCTCGGTGCAGGCAGATGATGCTTGGTTTACCTTCAGGATTTCAGGGCATGAGGTAACATGGGCTGCTGTGGCTTTGAAAAGCAGAGTTGGGTTCAAAAGGTTGGTTGTAAATCCTGGATGGGCGGCTTAGAGCTGTTTGACAGGAATATCTGCAATGGGACAGCACTGCTGAGTGACTGCCTCTCTGGGGGACGGGCTTCCTAGTCTGGTTAGAGAGGGATGGGCTTAGGCAGTAAGATGTCAATGTGACCCAAACCTGCAATTAAATGAAGCCAGGTCCAGATGTGGAATTTGCTCCATTTCAGCAGTTAATGAATTGGAAAATTATCCAAGCTCAATTTTCTGTTTCCTTCAAGGTTCTTGCTTCCTCAGTTTGGGTGATGATTTCCCTGGGCATCATTTGCCCTTGCCCACTCCTTGTGTTTCTATCTTCCAGACTTACAGGAATTTTTAGAGGATTTTTTTCTTCCTTTTCTGAAAGGGCGAGACCCTTTGCTCATTTTTCAGATGCTTTAGGGATGTGAAGCAAGGTGCATGACTGCACAGAACAGAGCTCAAAAGCGGCTCTGTATTGACAGTACCATGGGACCGTCTTACAGCTGAAGATTTCTGTATTTAGGTGGTGCACAGTGAGGAAGACAGTCCCTGTGCTGGGAAACCTATGCACAGAAAACACATCCATGGGTATTAACTATCCATGGATGCCATCTGATGATGTTTTAGAAACCATCCAAAGCACGCCAGCAAGCTGAAGGCTTGCAGACTGCAGCAGGGAAGGAGAATGAAAGATGTGAGCAAGGTTTTGGGAAGGAGAGGTGCGTTTGGTTTTGGATTAATGTTTCCAGTAATGGAGAATGGAGAGAGGACAGCAAATTCCCTTTGCGCTGTGACCACGTTCACTAATCACACTAATGTGACTGTAATGAAAATAACACTTAACCTGTCATTATTCCCCGTGTGATGCTCCTCTAGATTCCCTGCCTTGTTGCCAGCATTCCGGTGAACAAAACCAGGGATATTTTTCAAACATCTCAGTTATAATAAAGAGAACAAGCTGCCAGTGGACTGTGCTAATGCATTTGCTTTGGCACCAGCTTTCCCTTGCTGTATGGCTCAGGGTGCCAGCAAAGGCTGAGCTGGAGCAGAGCCAGAGCTCTGTGGTGCCCAGCTTTGCTGCTGCCCAGGGACTGGTGAGCAATGAGGGGAGACCACAAAAGGCTCAGCACACCTCGCTTGGTCTCTGCTGAAGCTTTTCATCCCTTGGTGGCTCTTTATGCCAGCAAAGCAGCACAGAGGATTTTCAGATCGTGCTGTGAATAAATCACGCTGAAGCCAAGGAGGTTTTGCCTGTTCTAATGTCTGATCTCCATTTGGGTAAAGGAGTCTCCTTCTTGTTTGGCAGTTTCACTATATCACTGCTTGCAATGAGCGTATGTTTTTTTTAAGTTAAACAGAACATACTGTCTTGCAAACTCTGCTGTTGAACACCAACATCTTGTTAGATCCTGCAGGTTCAGACTGGCCTGCATTTCCTCCACTATTTCCCCTTAAAAAGGAGGCAAGCTGAGACCAACCACCAGAACATTTTCCAGCTATTTCTACAAGCATATTTCAACTATGTAACCACATAATCCCCACAACTTTTGTTCTTATGTTTGGAAGAATGTAATTTCCCATATACATTGAAATGTATATTTGCAGCTACAGCAATGATGCAGGTTATTATTTAGCCCCCAAACGCACATATGAAGTATCCTAGAGAATGTCTGCTTTTGTCTGACACCTTGATCAGGAGGTGGATGTAAGAAAAGCCTAAGTTCATGTGAGTGAATATTCACAGGTTTGCACAACTTAAATGTTTATATCACTAATAACCTTGGGAGCGCTTTACTGTGTTTCTTTCATTCCGAAGACATAATGGGAGAGTCCCCAGATATAAATAGTGATAAAAAAGATATAAATTGTGAACAATACACAGGATTTTATTTAGAAGATGTTCTGAATCAACAGTGATGTTACAGCTGGAGCCTGTGGTAACCCAAGTGGCACACAAGGATGTCCCCATTCTCGGTGTGGCAGTCACCTGCAGGGGTCCTGGCTGCATCCCAGCCTGGCCCAAGGGCAGTGGCCAGGTGACTTTGCCTGCAGCTGAGGCTGCTGTGGTGGTGTTGCCCTGGCACTGCCAGAGGTATTGAAAACTCTCTAAATCTTCCAGCAGGCTGTGTAATTTGTGTAACAGGCAAAGCTACTTGCAGTGGTGTTTCCAGGGGATTCTAAGCAGGGAGAGATTTTCAAATGCAAGGAACACTCTCCAAGCAAGAATGATTGCAACAATTGAACCGAGGAAGCATGAGGAGATGGAGAGAGGCAGTTCCCTCAGTCACAAATGGCCCGGTGACACCCCAGTTTCCACTTGCAGAGAGTGAAAAGCAAGCCAGGCAGAAGGAGCATGGCTCCCACCTGACTTTGAGGTATAGTAAGAAAACACAGGTGGGAGGAAACTCATGCTTACGGTATTTTGCTTAAATGTTGTGATGTCTCTGGAATGCCTAAAACTGGAAGGACTTTGGAAAGCTGGTAGAACCTGCTCTGTTTCGCTGGCATGCGTCCTGGTGAAGGTGAGCTGTAAACTCAGGCCAGTGCCAAGGTGATGCTGGAGGACCAAGTGGATGCGAGGTGCAGAGGGGAGTTGGAGGGCATCCGGCATCCTTCTTGCTGCTCTTAGCAACACCCCGGGCAATCCTGTTCCCACTCAGCTCTGGCAGAGTCCCCATGGTCAAGGAGGGAGCAGAGCCACGGCTCAGCCCAGGGGACCTCGCAGTCCCATGGGAGGATTCAGGTAGAGCAGGTGGAGGGAGGGGGCATGTGGCAGGACAGTGTCCTGTGTGACAGCCTCACTGCCTCAAGCCTGTCCTTCTTTTGCAAGCTGAATTATTTCCAATGCCACACTCAGGGTGTGCGGAGGCAAGATGGAGATTGTTTTTGCATGGGTGGTGCTCTGCTAAAAAGCTGCAGAGGCAGGTGCTATTAATAACCCTGGTGCTCCTGCCCCTCCTGCATCATGTGCATCTCCCAGTAGCTCCGCAGCACAAATGCTGCAGGCACTGGGGACAGATTACTGTATTTTTGACAGCCCAATTGTAGGCCAGGAATATGTCCAAGGGATCACAATAAGAAGAACACACAACCACAGCTGTGCAGAATTTGCTTTATGTATATATTGGTTGAGAAGGTTTAACAGTGGCATACATGGCCCTGCAGGCAGCGAGGTGTCGCTTCACTAAACAAACAAATAACCTGGTGTTCCCATTCAGGAGTGGTTTGAAATGTCTTTCACTACCAACTCTGTCACGCAAGGTCAGCGCGCTCGTGGAGGAATGAGCTCTGCTGTCACTGCTGGCTCGCACGGTTAGCTGTGCTGGCACGCCAGCAGCAGAGCTGCCCTCCTGGGGAAGCCCCCAGGGCTGAGGCAGGGCACGTGCTCATGCCCTGGGATGGTGAATCTCCCCCCATGGGCTGAGCCAGCCAGGTGCCCTTCACATTTGATGGCACCACCGCCACTCAACTCCTGCCCCATCAAACGTTCCTGTACTTAAATAAGGAAGAGCTCCGATAATCTGCATTCACTTCCCAGGCAAAGTTTCAAAGGCTTATTGGTGAGAGTTATACAGTCTGCACCCCAAAGCAGCCTCGCAAGTATTGCCCCTTTACAACTAAAGCGGTGCTGTACCCGGTCATTGCCAGCATTCATCACGTGTCAGCGCGCTCTGTGTTGAATTGCAAATACCCATCGTGTGCTGTAGTGTGCTTGTGTTTGATTCTGAACGAGAGATGAGAGCAGACATTACCTTAAATATTCACGAAGGAATGTCAGCACAGATGAGGGGGAAGGATGGCAGTGGGCTCAGCATAAATCATTGATGGCCATGAGGCATGAATAGCTATTCTGGCCACATCATTCTCAGTAATATCGGTTTAATAATGTGGTGCAAATGTACTCTTTAATGGTAACCTGTAAATAAAACAAGCACTTCTTATTGGAAACATATTGGCTTGGGAAACCTGGCTGGCAGCTTGCAGTTTTAAGAATTGTCATGGGATTTGCATTAAATAACCCTGTGAGGAGAGTCCTCCTCATTGCAAGCCAATACAAAACTTGTGTTCAGAGAGTAACCACCTTCACTGCTGGTAAGGGCAAGAGCCTGGCTGTCTGGGCATCTCATAATTTCAGATACACTTGAAAAAGAAAACTTGGCACCCAGAAGCACTGAACAGCCTTGAATAGGTGATACTTATCCAGCCAAAGGTGAACTTTGTATTCCTTTCATGCGCAGTGCAGCTATGCCGGTGGTGGTATTCAAGGACTTCAGGGCGACGGTTTTATTAGGTTAAGTTAAAACAACAAATCTTTTTAAAATGGTTTCTGAGGCCCTTGGTCTCTCTGTAAACTTAAGTTTGCCTTTGCTTTCTTCAGCCACCTTCAATTCTGAACTGCTGGCTCAGCTTTGCTTTACAACCGGCTTTGGCATAGAACAGATGCGACACAGCTTACATGGAACTTACTAACTCCCAGGTAAGTTACTCAGGCTCTTGCAGGTAACCTCCCTGGCTGCTTCTGAGCGAGCTGGCTCCTGGGGGCTGCGTGGGGCTGGTTCTTGCATCTGAAGATAGCTTAAGGTACACTGTTCTGCTGGTTTGCTGGGGTAGTGTTAGATACTGGCACAGTCTCCTTGTCTGAATCATTGCTCACTTCACGTGCTGTGTGTTTTTTCTTGGTTTTTTCTTCATATCTTTTATGTACAAAGTCTGCTGGCTTTGATATAATGATTTCCTTGCTACAGCCATTGCGTATGACTTCACATATGAGACTTTTCCCTTACCGTGTTTTTTTGCCAATGTAGAAAAAAGGCTTCCTTTCCAGTTTGTCTCCTCTTCTATAGCCTTCCAGGTGCTGCATTGACTTTGTGAGGTGTTAACAGGCTTGTATTTTCAAGCTTTCCTTACGTTTCTTGGAAAAATCAAATTTTTGCCGCCTTCTAGATTCTGTATCCAGACATGAATTTTCCCTGTAATATATACCATGGTAGACCTGGCCTGGCTTCTTATGTTGCCCTTCTCACACCATTTCTAGGAAATTTCTTAATGACTCAAGGGATAGAGAAGGCAAAAAGCTGTCTGGTCCTAGCTGAGTGTAGAGTCATGCATACCAGAATTAATGGGATAACAGCATTCCCTGTCTCCTCTGCAGGAGATCATGACTGGACAGTCAACCAGGCAGCTATCAGAAGCAGAGTGCTCTTGCTGCTTAGACTGCTGGTTGTACATCATGGGTAGCAGAGAATATACTGAAATTGTTTAGGGAAATCTATGATGAAAGAGCAAAGGAGTCACATCAGTGTTTTACATGATGTTAGAGGAAGCAGCTTGGGTCGTGGGATAAAAAACACTGGAAGTGGGGCCAAAATTTGAGTCTGAGAACACAAGAATGGAAGTTAGCTCTTTTCTATTAAGAGCTGTTTTTTAAAAAGCCAGTTCTGTCTGTGATGTGCTGACATGGACGATCTAAGCTACCAGGTATCATCTTAAACTTCCTATTCCAGCTATCATTAAGGAAAAAAAAGTCTCCAACACACCAGGCTTATGTCTCAACTTGTGAGACATCTGAAAAAGACACACGTAGTTAAGAATAATGCTTTGAATTTTTGTAATACCCAGGATAATTTTATCAGAGAGGGATTTATGTGGTGATGCATTACATTAGCCTAGTGCTGTGTGAGACATATGGAAATTAGAGATGGACTAGATTTCAGAAAGCTTATAAAAAGAGTCTTCCAAGACCTTTAACCTTAAAATCATTCCTAGCTGAGCAATCCATTAAAATAAGTATTGAAGTAATCCTTGGCTGGCACAGTAGTAAGTAATGCTAGTGATTAATGGGGTTTGGTTATTTTCTTAAAAGTTTAATACATAGCTGTACAGAAAATATCTTTGATAATGACAGCCACAAGACCTCACTCTGTTGTGAGGGAAGTTGCGTGTAGAGCTGTGAAAGTTGTGTGTGGTTTTTGTTAAGAGCACCTAAATTTTGCTAAGGGTTGGATGCACTGCCAAGACCTTTGTCAGCCCCCCCCTCCCCCCCCCCCCCAGTGCCCCCACCGCAGCCTGCCACAGGCATGGCTGCTACCAGCAGCTTGGGACAACTTCTGTGAGGGGACCCATACCACCAGGGATTTTGGGAATCTGCTTCATACAGGTGCAGCTCGTGCACAAATGTTGCTTTGGCTTTGCTTGGAGATGCACGGTGCTGGCCAAGTCCCTAGGCAGTGGTGGCCCATGTATGGCACACCCAGGGCTCCTCAGGTCTTGCAGCAGCAGCGCCGGTGCTTCACACTCACACGTGTCCCTGGCTGGGTGAGGGCTCTGTTTTACCTGTATAGTGGTTTCCTCAGTGCCAGAGCAGATTTTTCTGCCAAGGCAGCCGTCTGACAATCTTGTCTACACTGTTTTACAGAGCCTGGCTGCTGAACGTCACCCAGCATAATTTTCAGGGCTGGAAATAGAAGCTTAACGGTGGAAGTGCAGATCAGATTTTCCTGTCGGACACTCACAGCACTGGCAGCGTGTGAGGCTTTGCTGACTCCGCAGGGAACAAGATCACTGTGAAAAGATTCATCACCAGCAATGAGTGCTGGAATATATATGTCTGCATAAGAAAACCACATTGCCAACGGGCTGCATTTTGAGCTGCTGGTGAGAAGCTTAATGCTGCAAAAAAGGAGCTTCCGTTGTAATGCAAAGAAAATTCACTTCCCCTGTGAACTTGCCTTGTTCTTGGTGGCTCCCTTTGCTACCGCTGTTAAATGCCAGGTACAAAGCAAGGCGAGCTGACAGCATCACTTTTTATCAGCAGTGCTGGATGCACACTGGTGAACTGCAGGCTGTTGAGGGTCACGGGAAGGATTGTGACCAAGCCACTGTGGGTGTCCCTAGCCTCGCTGGGCAACCCTTGCTGCTATCCCACGCTGAGGGGCTCCTGCAGGCAGCTACGGTGTGAAAACTGATCTGGCAGCATCACTGGCCTCCCCTAAAGGGAGAACAAGGATGAAGTGGTGGCTGTTCCTGTTCAGGTCGCAGCACCCAGCTGCTCTGTACCCATACCAGAGGAGAGCAGGTACATCTGTCTCCCTCTTTGCTGTGGGGCACCACACAGGGGCATGCTGCACTTTAGGCTCCGTGTCTGCACAGCTCCTGCAGAAGCAATGGCACCTGTGCAGTACCAGCCCGCCAAGGATCACCATCACGCAAGGGCTAGAGTTTATCCTTCGGTAGACGAGCTAGAAATTAATCCCTTTATAGTTCTGTTGGTAGAACTATCTTCCATTTAACAAACTGGAACAATTATTTCTGTTCTGATACGGGCCTTGAGCTTGGTGTACACTTGGTGCAGGCTTTCTGTTCTTTTTAAAATAATTCTCCAACTCGCCCACCCACTTCTGACACGTTACTTTAAAGTAAAGGACGTGCTGCCAATTCCAGTCACTGCCTATTCAGCACAACACATCATTTGATGGCATTTTCCGTCACTAATCACAAGAGCTATTTGTTTTATCTTTGCAAGAATTGCATTAGCTCTGCTGACCAACAAAGGCCATTACCCTTGGCTGCTGCAGCTGCTGGAACAAATGAGACTGTCAGTGTGCATCACACAGCAACTTTGAGAGCTTGCTTTGCCTCCCACCTTTCTCTTCCAGATGTCAGGTGCTAGTGAAATGTGCCAGGGATCCAGAGCAGTAATCACATCAATTTGAGCAGAGAACAAGCTGTCATAATTCACTGTACTAATGAAAATCATGATGACACCACAACAGAAATCCTTGCCAACTTAATCATCTTACCCCACCATAGCACAAAGTTCTTTAAAGACTAATGTTCTTAGCAGCATATACAAGCTTAGGAACAATTTCTGAAGGTGATAAAACACCAAAGTGAAGTTGCATGGAGAACTTATTTGTTTGGTGAGTACGAATTCCTCTAAGCATCAGCATTCTTCCTGCTGTATTAGAGAAAACAAGTTCAATAAAGAATAATCAAAGAAAAAGTGGGGAAAAGTAATTTTTGGCCAGAGAAGTGCTGGGGATTCACTGTTGCTGCCATGCAGCATTTCGCTAGGAAAGATGTAAATGGGGATGCATGCTCAATTTGCTACCACTGAATTTCCTCACTGTGGGTTGTAAAGTTAATTTAACTAGGGGGAAAAAGGATTAGAGAAAACTTAGGAAGGAAACATGATTCAGACTTTCTGTGGCGTGTTAATTTAGCACCCATGCAGATGGAAAAGGAAAGAAATTGTGGGTGCCCTCCATCCCCAGCATACAGTCATCACCACGTGCAATACATACATGTATTTACTTCATCAGCTTTTGGGTTGTGTGTGTGGAGGAAAGAATCCACAAAGGTTTATAAGGGGGAAAAAAGAGCATGAATTCAAATTAGTTTTATGGATCTGTAAGAACCAGCTTGTTGGGTTTTTTTATCTACTTCAAACTCTACCGTTCCCAGCAGTGACTCGTGAAACACGATATCAAACTATAGTAAATTCAAGGAATAGATACAGCATTACAAGACTGAAGGAAAGCCAAAATTAATGTGAAAGTAGGCAGTCAAACAGAAAAAGAACAAACAGGGAGGCTGGTGGGAGGATGGAGGGGGAACAAAGGGAATCTGAGGCAAGGAGGTGAACTGGGAACGTGACAATATGATGGATCCCACAGAAATCTTCTCATACTTCGTTATATATTCTCTACTACCTTATTTGGAGGTATTGTTCCTCAAAAGAAATTTGAAAAAGCATTTTGAAGGAGGAATGGGAGCCTCAGGTGAGCAAAGGGAGAAATCTGTTTGGATCAGTTCCTCCTTGGCTTGTAGTCAAGGCCAGGGGAACAAATACTTGGAAAGCGTGGTAATTCGCAACTTGCCATTCAACTAAACGTCTAATTCCTGTGATGGATAGAAATACAGTATCTCACATCAAATTCAAGGTAGTGGTGATACTTTTTTTCAGAGGAGAGGTAACCGACGGTCCTGCAGAGGGTGGCTGCCAGCCCATTGCCACCAGCCCCACAAGCACCCGGTTGGGTTTGTGCAAGCTCAGGGCTTGGTGCGTCCCTGGGATGAACTCACATGGGCAGGGGAAGAGGAGCCGGGCAGCCACAGCCATAATAGCCTCAAAGGAAGAGGTGATGACTAAAGACTGAAAAGAAAAACCATGGAAATCCACGAAATTCAAACTGGGCTGCTGATGAGGAAAGGTTCTACATCTTAGCAGCTCTCAGCATCCTGCTCTTGTTTGACTTTGCAGGCCATCATTCCCATCTCACATATACTTAGAGCTGCTTGCAACCAGCCTAAGTGTGCTGGGAAGATTTCTAGTCTGATTTCTGAAAGAAATGAGGCATTTGCAATCAGTCTAGCTTGTCCTGTCTAGTGCCTGTCCCTGGCCATCCTCTAATGGAGTGTGACAGCATGGATTTTCATCAGCCAGATTTCACTGGATTATAGGATTGCTTGGCTACAGAGCAAGGAAAGTCTGCAAACCCCGAAGGCACAGCTAGCTCAGTTAGGAGAATAACTCTGCAGATAACAGACCCCTCTCAGCTCTTCAGATAATTCTGCAGATCCTTCACACAAAGATGCTCCGACCATCACTCTACAGCCACATACCTTTGTTGCCGGTCCCTACGTCCAGGCATCCTGTGTGTCAGCAGCAGCGTAAGAGGGATTTCCGTGTTACCTAGAGTAATGAGAATGGCTGCTACCGGTTTTAAACACAAGCCAGATCCTCACACAGCCAGCATGGTTTCTCTGCCCTGCACCCAGGCTCAGGGCAATGACGACTGCTCTTCCCGGAGTCGTTCTCAGTCCAAGATAACTCCCAAAGCAGGAGAAACACGTACAAAGGCAGCTTCAGTGGCTTCAGAGCAGCTCAGCTGTGTGCCCTTCGAGCAGCCTGTGGATACTGGAGAACTGACTACATGCACATGATAAGCTAAGTGCCTGTATTTATAAGGCATGAGGGCTCTTTTTATTGCACAACATACTAAAGTGTTTACAGTATATCTCTCTCTATTAATCTAGAAGCACTGTATTTCCTTTCTTGGGATTTTAAGCCTCTCAATTCAGCTGAAGCAAAAAGAATGTATCTTTCCCGTGCAAAAAGGCATTAAATTGCCAGCAAAGTCCTTTTGCTCATGCTGGAATCTCCAGGAAATGCCCGTGTGTGCCTGGAGCCAGCACTCACAAGGCTGTTAAGGACACAGCGACAGCATGCAGCTGTGCTGCACTTTCCGTGGGTGAGGGTGAGCTCCAGCTTCTCCCCTGAAGTGCCACCTCTCTGATCTGAGACCCATTAGCTACAGGGAAAAACTTAACAACCTGTACAGTAATTTTTGGAAGAAGAGTTAGTTAAGTATCAATCCGTGCACTGTCTGAATTGCTGAATTCTCTTATGTGCTGGGAACCTCCCCTCCAGGAAAATCCTAGGATTTAACCAAGAAAGAGGTGAAGGATGTGTTTTGACTTTAAAGACGACAAGAAGGAAATGCAAATTGGAGAACTCTTTCAGAAGAGCATCAGATATATGATGGTGCTCTTCAAGCCCTGCCTTGCGTCTTAAATGTAGCTTGCAAGGTTAACAAAATCCACAGTCGGCCACACTGGGAGTGCTGAATCATTACATTTTACACAGTCCTTCGCACTATGAAACCTGGATGGTTCCCAAGAGTGAGTAATCTGGAAATAAAAATGTGTCAGATCAATAAAATTAAATGGCTTGAAGAAATCTGAGTTTAGTGCTCTGTAAGTCCTAATTGGCTTTGCAAGCATCAGAGGTGACCTTGCCCTTCACAGCTTAGCTATTATAGCGGTGTGCGAGGTTATTGCAAGATAACAACAGCACAGTTGTGATCCTAGCGCTCTTGACAGCCCAAAAAATACCAACCACAGGAGAAATCAACAGTGAGAAGAGCTGGCAAGAATGGCAAGATGATGTCCTAGTGGCACCTGATGAGCTGAGGTTTTCATGCCCTGCTTGGGTTAAGGGGCCGTAACATTAACTTTCTGTACGTCAGACATTGGTTAATACCTATTGTAGCCCTACATGACAGCTGCTTATTTTTTTCCAAAGACACAAGATACAGACATACAAGTCACTAACATGGGTGAGCTAATCAAAAAGCAAATATAAGTATTCAAACAACATGAGCTATTTAAATAGGGAAGTTAAACAAAATCCATCCCAACTGGCTTTCAACTCAGCCCCATGATCTAAAAATCGATTTTACTTACAGAATGCTAAAGCCTCCAGAGGAACTGCTCTTCTCTTCTCAGCAGCATGTGTGGACAGAATAAACTTCAGAGGTTTTACAGTGGTTAGCCAACACAGACAGCCCAGCAGAGCCCAGGCATCTCCTTCCACAAGTGCTCCTACCATACGGACCTGCCCTTTCATCAGTACTGTAAAAAAAAAATAGGGAAATTTGCAGTGAAATGTATTGTGAGCCCTCACAGAGGGAACTGGAAACAGAGTAGGCTTTAACACACTGCTCGGCTTCAAAAACAGTCAGGTTTGAAATAGGATTTCCAGCAATGCCCAGAAGTATCCCCAAAGATAGGTTTTGAACCACTCTGCCACAAGATGAGCAGAAACTCCCAGGTTTCCCTCCCCTTGCCATGTGGACCTGAGCTGACAAGAGAGGTTTGCCTCCCTAGGAACAGCGCAGCCCTGCCAGGCGTTCACTGCCGTTGTTAAAAGTCGGCATATTTCATTACCTGCCTTTTGTAACCTAGCACCAAAAAACTCACTTTGAGCTAAAATGTCACATTTCTTTCTTGTAATGAGAAAAATCACACCCTTGTCCACTTAAAAATTCTAATAATACAAATCCAAAATGAGCTTTGCATACTTAAACGCTTTTAAATAAAACACTTGATGCTGGTGAGGAGCGAACGATAACAGTTCAGGAGAGAACAGTTTTGCTGTTTGCGCTCTCCACTGCTGCAGGAAAAAGCAGTTGGGATGCTGAGTGCTGCTGCAGGCAGCCCCGTAACCTGGGGGATCTGAATAATTATTATTTTTCCATCCAGCACTCTGTGTTTGAGCTACTGCTCTGACTAGCCACAGCAGGCATCGCTTTGCAGCAAGGGTGGCTGCGATGGGGTATCTGCCAACATCCATCCTTAACACAGCCACTGGACCCCGTCATGGACCGATCCTGGGGTATCCAGAGCTGGGAGTAGAATTGTTGCGTCTCGGGGCACCCCGTGGGGTTTCCTAAAAGGCATGCAGACATTTCATTGCCACATTGCCAGCCTCCCGGCTTTTTTTTTGATTTGACAACACAGTGGCCATAGCTACGCAATTTGCTAAGCCCTGGAAGCACAGAATTGTCAGCAAAGGGATGGAGATCTCTTATCTGAAGTCTCCCCTTCCCCCCTAAAGAAGCAATTCACATTTCTATAGCTCTAGCAATAAATCCATAGACCTCCAAGGACAAAAATGGTAACTAGTGACAAACAGTGGTGCCAGGGGTGATATGCTACTGTATACTCTTATGATGGCATGGTAGATAACTAGTGACATTTTCTTGTAATGTACTTATTACTTTATCAGGATAAACATTCCAGAATACATCACATTTCTTTACATTTTTCACTTCCTATTAAACTCCTGGCTGCTTCAATGAGCCCTCTGTACACAGTCTGACTGTGGACTGGTGATCTGTAACTTTCTGCGATATGATATTATCATTTCTCAAGTCCTGTTCAACTCCAGATGTAACTTTTCATGGGCAAAGATGGATGCCATGAGCAAAACCCAGGCACAGGCAAAATTTATCTCAATTTATCCTGGACAGAAAAAGTAACTGAGGGTACCTTGCTGAAAGCAAAATATACTGCTTGAATGAATTTACAATAAGTAATAAAATACAGCAGGGAGAGACCATTTACTACAGGGGAAGAAGGTAATATATGATGTCAGTAATTCACTTTAAAATGATACTATTAAGCAAGTATAAAGGTGATTATCACCTTTTTTAGGCATTAAAATTATATTTATAAGCCAGTTGGTGTGTGACATCTACCACTATAAAAAAGCCATCTTTAATTTCTTCCAGAAAAAGCTATATATGCTTTCTGCCACTTCCAGAACTGGCAGCTCTCAGAGCAATAGCGGAGGATGAAGGCAGGCCTGCAGCTGTCACCAAGGCAAAGTCCACTGTCCTGAGAACCAGGTTATAAATGCCAAAAAGCCAAATGCCATACCTAATCCACAGAGGAACCGCTGAGACCAGACCAGGTATTAAATCAGTTGTTCTGGCGTTAGTCCCCAGCCCGACACTCAGACTCATCTTCATCCCAGCGCTGCAAGAAGCTGAACGAGAAACACCAACGTGGGCACGGCGAGCCAGCACTGCCCAGCCAGCAGCATTGCACCACAGAACCGGATTATTTTAGCCGAGTTTCAAAAGGGAATAATTTTACATAATGAAGCATCTGTAGACGTTTCATAGACATTGGCTCTTTGCAGCTTTGGGCTGGTTTCAGAGAAGCCGCTTGGGTTGACTTTTGGCTTCTCAGCCCAAAATCACAGCCCAGCTCCCTCACCGCTTCATTTGCCCTCAGTACCAGTCCCCCTAGTCCTGGAGGTGCCCAAACAGGCCACTTGGGCCTCAGTTCTCCGCATTCCTGCCATGGATTTCTGGCTTCTTTTTCTGAACACACACATTGGGAATTATACAGAGTATTCTTGCACAACAGCAGTAACGCTTCCCTGTCATTGCAGTGAACACATTACCCACCACAGCCAGACAAGCCAGCCCCAAATCGCTGTGATTTTGCCAGCTCTGATACCTGGTACCGTCTGTGGAGCTGCAGCTCCCGGAGGCAGGTGATTACAGAGGATCTCGGTGTCTTCTTTGCTTCTCTGAAAGGCTCAGAATAAAGCCTGAATATGTGTTCTCTGAAGACTTAAATCCTAGAAGGCAAAAAAAAAAAAAGAACAACCAAAACCCACCAGCTAAATTACTTTCTAAATCTCATGGTTTGTAAGTCAATAGCATGATTTGAGGGTGTTTGGGCTTGGCAAGCAGTCTTAGGGTGGATGCCCCACCACAAACCCCAGACAGGGAGATTTTCCAACGCAGGCTTGACCCTTCTGTCTCTGCATAAGCAAATGCTGATGTGTTTCAGTGACCTGGTAGCTGTGGGATTGCATTTTGCAGTAACTACCCTCTAAAGCAATGATCCCTTAGTACAGGAGGGTTTAAGACTGGCTGTGCTGGTGCTGCAGGAGCAGCCTGTGGTCTCTGTTGGGAGGGATGCAGAGTTCAGTGCAAGGAAAGTCATTGGAAAGAAAGCAGCAGCTTCACTCCCTGCAGGTCCTTCAGGTTGTTCTGGCCTCATGACTTAATCTCCAGAAAGATACTTTAAGGAATAAAATCCCCCAAAACACAGATGAGCTGAAGGCAGCTCTCATCCCACTTACTATTTATCACTCTGTTGCTCCAATCCATATGCATGCATTTTAATGCTCTTTCAAACAATAGCCAGGCTAATTAAAGTTCATTCTGAATGGGTTTTTTTCCAAGGCACAGCTGAATCGTGGCAGTGCAGCCAGCACATGGGAGGGACACACCGCACAAGTCTCCTGCTCCACCTTAGCTCTTGCTCTTGTGAATATTTTACATTAGAGAGAGCTGAACCGCACAACTTCTCTGACACAGCTCCGTGCTCGGCTACAGTGTAGATCCACCCGAGCAACATCAAAATCAGCCATGTCACTAATAAAAAAAAGCAACCAAACAAAACCAGACTGTACCTCCGTAACATAGGTGGCCAGTGGGGATGCACCATCCCTGCTCCGCAGGGCATCCTGTCCCGTGGGCTGCACCGTGCCCCATGCAGCTGCAGTGGGATCAGATTGGCTGGGGAAGGTGTCAGCAGTGGGAAAGGAGAACTTTAAGCAAAGATTCTCTGAATCCCTTGATGAAATGACAACTGGCTCAATGGTCCCTGCATTTAAAGCTGTAGCTCCTTTTCCCATCAAGAAGCTGGACTCTGGCTATACTGGGTAGAGAGGACCTTTACTCTCCAGGCAAGGCATTCCTGTTGATCACAGTTTCTGTAAGTACATTATAAATATTGGTTTTACAGTTAAACTCCCCCCGTCAAAGCAGAAGCATTCTTATTAGATTATTTAGAAAAGCCCATAATTACCAGGGTTTAATTTATTAACAAGATGGGCAATTTAAACACTATCTTTGGAGCTAATGAAATTGTGCTAACTCCGAGACGGAAAAAGAGAACATGAACGCCATGGAAACTGTCACTGACAAGAGCCATAATATTGCACAGGGGTAGTTTGCCCGTCCGTTAAAAACACCCAGTATATTCTCTTTCTTAATATGGAAACAGGACAAATATTACTCAGGCTGCATGTGATGCTGACAGAGAACTAAAGACCAGTTTACAGATTGCAGCGGTGGTTTCCTACGGTCGATGCTCCAGCTGTACTCACGTCTGTGGCACCAACATCCTCCCGGAGAGCCCTGAGATAGGCGAGGCAGGATGCATTTGCTGGAAACTTCAGACCATGTTGACAATAATTTCTCTCTCCAGGCACTTCCCAGAAGTATGTTCACTTCTCCAGAGGCCTGTTAGAAAAATAGTGAAAAAGGAAAAAAAAAAATACAACGGTTGCTTCTGCCTTTCCTTCCAGTATAAGGCTGTTCGCTAGCAATGGTGCACACTGAGGTGCTGGGCCCTTTCCGTACAGCCCCAGGCACAGCGAGCACCCCGTCTCTGCTCCCCATAAAAAGTGTTTCTTTTCCAACAAGCGAGAAACACCAGGGCTGCCTGCAAGGGATGGGGCCAGGCAATTTCCTGCAGGAAATCCCTCTGGTCAGCTGCCCTGGGGACCCGGCTGAGCCTTCAACAGAGACCAACGCCAGCTGCCGTCAGCAGTGACCCTTCCATGGCAGAAAAGTTGCTGCTAGTGGAGTAAGCAGAGGGATGAAGAAGGTACATCTATATCAAGCTTTAGGGGCCCGGCAGCGAGATCTCAGGGGATGCTGCGAGACAGAGGTTTTGGAGGGTGCTGAATCACCCCAGCGTTGGTGCCGGAGCAGCCTCTCCTCGCAGCGCACAGGGAGACGTGCGGTCCCATAACACACCTCAACACTTGGAAAAAGCAGCACGAGAGATGAGGAAAGCCTTATTGTCTGGTGACAGAAATGCTTCCACCTCTTAGCTTAGGAGCAGAAACGCTCCCCTGTAATTATCCCTGATCCAGAGCACTAGACAAGCAGATACGTGCAAACAGGCTTCATGCTATTAGATACTTTAATGAGGAGGTCAGTGTATTTTGCATTGAGGGATTTGGGATTTGTACATTAACTGGAGTGGCATGTGCTGGAAGGACATGTGAATTAATGACACTATTTATAACCCATCTCATTATCACACACAGCTTGATGCCTCCGACAGCCACTAATTCTCTTAACCAATTTCTATTGCTGGAAATAAAACTGCTTTGCTTCAGCTGTGATCTGTTAGACAAATGCTGTTGTTGTTATTGTTTTTTTTTTAATGTAAAAAGCGTTTTTCAAAGAAAGGCTCCATGATTGCATGATGTAACTCCCCTGAGTCCAAGTCTCAGATACAAAAATATTCGTGTTGAGTCTGATAAATGAACAATGAACAAATTACATGCTCGATTCCCCTGCTTTGCCTTACTTTTGATCTCTAATATTAGATTTCTATAATTGTTTTTCAGGTCCTTGTGCGCACATTACCAACGTATATGTTGCAATAGAAATGTAAAATTCAACAATTAGATTTTGAAATAAATGTGCCCCTTCTTTAATTTCTGTCCTGTTCTTTGACACAAAAATAAGAAACCATTGTCTGACAAATATTAAAGCCTTGGATACGATTCCAGTCTTTTCCCTTAAGAGGATGTAGCATGGCACTGACTTTTCTGACCCTTTCAGCTGAAAGAGGAAACCAAGGCCTTATCCTGCTTATATACAAAACAAGTAAAAAGACACCTTTTTGTCCTATATATATTTATAAGGGTTTTAAGGACTTAGAAGCATAAGGAAGAGTTATAAAGAAACCAGACCATTTTCCTAAAGACAGACATCCAACAGCAAAATCCTTTCTCCTTCCTCCTGCCAAGAAAAATCACTATTTGCAACGTTGGCTGCCCGGGGGCAACGTCTCTGAGCTGCCTTTGGTCTCCCTCTCCCACATTTGGACGCAATGACTTTCTAGGCAAAGAATAGCAAGTGTCTGTGCATCTGCTATGGGCTAATTAATGCTCACCTACAAACCAGGGGGGGTGTGGGTTGCTCCTCCTGTATGCTTTGAGCTGGGACTGGCAACACTTGGAGGACCCTGCTGTTGGTACAGAAAAAACAGCACCTTTCCATGCCTCCTCCAGCCAGCCCCTCAGGGCTGTGCAGAGAGGGAGCTCAGGCTTGAGATGGAGGCACAGTGTCTTCACCCTTCCCTAACTGATGGGAAAAGAGAGGAGAGACCACACCGTGGTGGAGAAAGAGCAGGCATGAGGGTGGAGAAAGCTTCTGCTCGGCAATGAGTGATGCTTTTTCTGCTCCTGAGAAAATAAACACTGGGAAGCAATTAACTCTGAAGATAAGTGAAAATAATGTGACTTACCAGGCACCAACATTGTTTTAGTGATGGGAATGGAAATGAATTCATTATGGCTGACAATAATGTTAATAAAGATCCATTTCCAGAGGTCTGGAGGAGTGGAAAGGGCCATAATCACAGCAGGGCTCTTTACTCCTGTTTTCCAATGGGATGAAACAGAACTGCTCACTTGCTACAACTGCTAAGGTGGAGTGGAAGAGAGGACCGGGAGGATGGACGCCAACACCACTCCACGCCAGGGTGGTGCCAAGCTACCAGTGATGGGGGCCTGGCCTCCCCCTGTCCCTCTACACTCCTCAATCTGCTCAGAGCCAGACTCAACCCAAAGGGGAGGACAGGAGACAGCTCCTGTCTCGCAGGTAGGGAAACCTTTTTTGGAAGGTATTTTCGGAAGCCTCTTCCAGCAGCGTGTATATGCAGATGCTGTGCTTAATTATAGCCTCCATCAGCTGGCAAAGCTACTGCCTTGTAGCAAATTCTCCATCCCTGCCACACCACTGGTAATCATCTCAGCACAGAGCTCTGCCCCAAACCCAGTACTGCTCACTTACATCTCAGAAACATCATTTCCTTTACACACACCTCTTTCCAGACTGCTCAGGGGCTTATCAGGCAAAGGGATAAGCATATTATACATTGAGACAGGGTGACAGTGGATTTACATCTCTTCTCTCACCATGAGACTACCAGGATGGAGCATGGAGGAGGAGAATTCAACTACGTGTGACATCTTTAGGCTAAAATGTCATGGACAAAGAGCATCCCCACTCAAAACTGGTCAAAGGATGGCCTTTTACTGGTCAAAGGATAGCTTCTGCAGGATTTTCAGAGAACTTTGCTCTCAGTGAGTTGTTCCAGACATCTTCCCCCACAATGATCCATCGCTGTGAGCTAATCTGTCACGTTAATTCAATGCAGCAGAATGTGAATGGATTGCACTTTGCTCTTGCTAAAAAAACCCAAGTGTTTGCTGGTGACTGTTTGCATGGGAAGCGTTTCGAGATGCACCCCTCCTCCTCCTCCTCCTCCCGACTGGCCAGGCAGTGTGCTTGCGGATGGCTCAGTGTGCAGTCCTGTGGCTGACTCCAGGCGTGTGGCTGCAGGCAGGGCTGTGATGACACCATGGGTTCTGCTGGCTCTGACTGCAGAAGAGCTATCTGTGCTTTTCTCAGGCCCCTGTGAGGCACTGCTGACACCTTTCACAAGGTGGCTTATCTAACAGGACTGGAGCAAGTCAGAGTCCTGCTCTTAGTCCTTGGTGGAGGAGCTACCTTTCCCTCCTGTCCTACGGGGAGCCCAGCTCCCCTGGCGAACCTGCCTAACAGGTTGCAAAGTAAAATCAAGTCGTCTTCATATCTCCCGACCAGAAGTAATGTGTGCCATCAGCCCTGCTAACTCCTCTAAGATACGGAGCAGGCGATGGCCAGTACTAAAGCCATAAGAAAATACCCTCTGCAGAGAACTACACTGATATTTTGGAAGTATGACCCCTCTTGAGTGAGCTGAGTCACAGCTTCTTTCATCCAGGTGCATGCCCATGCCTGATACCATTTAAAAAATTCTTTTTTCCCCATCTTTTTTTCCACCTCCACCAAAGCCCATTTCCCAGTTTTCTGGCTTTCTCTCCTTGGGTTTTCTCTGTGGTTTAGTTTCCTGCTAAACACACACTGGAGAGATCAGGTCTACCTGAGCTTCAAAGCCCTCCAAAAGACATACTTCTCACCCTTTTTGAGGCAGCAATTACCAATAGGGACACTAATTGGCATGCTGCTATCTCTATGAGAGCAGAGATAATCCGAAGGAGAGTGGTAATGTTACATGATGTAAAGGGCAGGTTGTTAGCAATAATTAAGGCACAAGCAAAAACATAACAATACACCTAACAGTCTGATGCTGGTGTATTAGCTGAGTAAAGCAAAGTGAATCTTGAAGGCAAAACTCCCATTTTCCTCCAAATCAGGGGTCAAAATTCTGCTGTGGCAACTAAATGCAATGCCACTGAAGCTGGAACATTTGTCACTTGGATCTAATTTAACCTCAATTAGCTGCTCTGACCCCCAACGTCCCCAAACACATAAAGATGAAATCTCATCCCAAAGACTGTTCCCAAGCAAGAGCCAGGGTCTGGAAAACTGCACTTCTCCCCTGATCTTCCCCTGAAATTACTTTGAAAATTAAGCCTTAAAGCCAGACTTGCCTGTCCTGGGTGCTGTACCTGCTCCAGGCACACACCACAACCCCACCTGCCAAACTTGGGGCCTGGGAGGGATCTCACTTGGCTCTGGGTAGCCCAAAAATAGGGGGGGATGCCAACTTGCCCTCCAGGCACTCCCATATTACACCTACCCAAGACAACATGGGGCTGTGAGGCACCCACTGCCCATGAAGACGATGCTGTAATCAAAACGTGTGACCCCAAATAATCCCAGCACTGATAGGGGAACAGACCCTTCTCAGGGACCACATGGGTGCAAAGGAGCATCAGGAAAACATTCTCCTTTCTGTTGAAGCTTTTGCTTCTTCTTAACGTAATTTCTGTCTAAAGAAACTTTTGCCATGCCACATCACTGTGCCTAAACACGTTGCTTTAAACATAAACAGGGAAACGCAGAAGAGAGTGAAATACCCACTTGGATGGATGTTTTCATAGATTCAGAAAGAGCCGAGCTGGAGTGGACCGCTGTGATGATCCCTCCCAACACAGTGCCTTGGCTGGCCGCCGCGCTGTCCCGCATTAATTCCTGCTGCACGTCCAGTCTCTGTGGGAACCAGAGTGTAGATTTCAGAGAGAAAAATCTGGTTGTGTTTCTGTAATAACGACTTGACCACAACTCTTTTGCAAATTGTTCCCAGAGTTAATTTTCCTCACTCCAGAAAATGCACTACCTTTTTTTTTCAGTTTGCACTAGCTTCTGTTTCCACTGAATCTTATTATACTTGGTCTACTACACTGCAACACCTGCTGTTACCAAATTGCCTTCCATCATGAAGGCAAGTAAAGCTGTCTTGGCAGTGTAGCCCATCCAGAATTAATTGTAGCCAGGTAAATCACTCATTTTCAATTCTTAAAAACTTACCTTCTCTCTTTCCCCATCACGAGAAGGTCTAATACAGATTTCTCCCGTGCCAAACACAACAATTTTGGGGTTAGGAGACTGCCAACTATAAGTATGAAATATTTCAAGGACATTTTAGCACTGACAGCCTGAGACCTCCGTATGACAGTCAGATTGAAGTCCCTAGTGATAACCCAGCTTTCCTCCCCAGAGATTACCAGGTGGTGCAATGCAAGAGGAGCCCATCACTTGCTTTGCTGTGGGACGAGGTGGCATGCAGCAGCAGCCAGTGTCCAGTTTGTGGGCCATCTCCCAACATGCATGTCCCCACGTAGCCACGGTCATTTGCTTCTGCGCTGTCAGACGATATCTTGCCACCCCTGGCAAGACCTGCCTGCTCCTCCTTGCTGTTTTCGAGATAAAGAGATTGTAGTCTAAGAGGTTAATCACAGGCAACAGTGACATCTTTACCTTGATATATGCTGTCTTTAGTTTGATGCACTTACAACAGTGAAGGCATCACCTAGAGGTTGAAAAAAACATTCTGTATTAATTGCAACAGAAAAAGTAGCAGTGGAAAATATTTCTACAGATTTAATTATCGTTGTACTGAGATGCTTATGAAAACACTTGCAAACAATCACCAAAATACTTGGCACCTATTTTTCATTAATACTATCTAGTTTCTTGTAAATATAAAATATCCTAGAATTTGAGTAACAGATTTTTTTCTAGAACCTTTAGTAAAAAGTATCATGAATATTGCTGTTTGATCGGTGAAAGCTTCGCTCTTCCTGAGAAGCTACTAACTGTGTAAAAACAAAAGTAGAAACTGGAAACAACTAAATTTTCTGGCAAGGTGTCCCAGGGTTACCTGAGAGAGATGCAAAACCTGCACAGATAAAGATGTCATCTAAAAATAATGGCTTCTGATGCAGCTCAGCAACCACGGGTGCCTTTTCTCCACAGGCGGGTTTTTGTTCTCCTACACTTGCCCTGCCACCACGCCAGGGAAGCGTGGGGAAAAGACTAATAAAATACCAGGTGAAATAACTGTATGTGGCTAACGCTACATACTACAGAAAGGCAATAAGCAGTGCTTGGGCTCTCCTTTCCTCTGACTTGAACTGAGATTTTCTAGTTTGTACATGAAGTTGCAGCAGAGGTTTGAACAAATAATTATCTCTCTTGATCTCCTGCTCTTCCTCTACATTATAAGCGAATTTAAAGGGCACTTAGAAAAAGCTGTCACAACCTAAATTAACATGTAACAAGTAAAGAAAATGTTTGATGGGCTGTATGGGAAATTGATATAGTATAAAGGTGGCCTTTTCATCCCCTGGGATTTACTCCTGGGCTTCTGCACTTGCTCGGTTTTATAGTTCCAAAGCTTTTCTCTGTTGCTGTGGCAGGAACAGTGCTGTGGGCATGGTGAGGTTATTGCACATGATGCAGGGGAGCTGCCACCATCCCAGATATGTGCAGGAGGTGACAGCCCATTGCTGGTGAGCCCATTGCTACCTCCCCACTGCCCTGGGACTTGGGGCTGCCTCCCAGGCCCCCCCAGCCCCACCAAGCAACCTGTGCCTTTCCCCCAGCATCCGCTTCAGCGCGTCTCCCTGGCAGGAGGAAAATGCCTGATCTCTTATGCCTCAGCTCAAAACTTCTCAATCTCAGTGACTGATAAAATACCACAAGACAGTCTGTAGAACAGCTGAGGAAAAGAAAATACAAAAAACACACCGATACATCCCACTCAGACACAGAAA
Source organism: Falco rusticolus (assembly GCF_015220075.1). Lineage (NCBI taxonomy): Eukaryota > Metazoa > Chordata > Aves > Falconiformes > Falconidae > Falco > Falco rusticolus. Next base: position 14,088,607 of record NC_051200.1, on the reverse strand, counting down.
AAAGCGCCGTGTGGAAGCAACCACAAGCACTTGAGACCAGCACAACTTTGATTTGGTGATAAACTAAACCTATTTATTGTTGAAACATTAGAAACAACAAGCTAAACGCAAACCATGGAGGATGGGAGAGGGTGAATTGGTAGGTGGGAGCTGGCAGGTCATGGGAAAACTGCCACATAAAACATAGGTGTTACCTCCCAAGAGGGGCCAAAGCTAACAAGAAACACACCAACTACCGTGAAATTAGCTTTAATAATTAAGCCTGCCAAAAGTGAAGATTAAAAATTTAATCTGAACTAATGAAGCTATTGGCAGAACAGTTTTCCCCCATTATACATTTATGATATATAATACACTAATACAGACACCTTCGTTTGAAACACTAAAAGCCATTGCTCAGCCTCACGAGCACCTCAAGAGCTGTGCTGCCTCTCACACTTTTGGTGCTTGCTGCCTGGACTCTTGCTTTATCACTGGAGGAGCAATGAAAACACTTCATTTTGTTAATTCTTTAAAGTATAACTTCACATTTCTAAATAAAAACTAATTTTGCCTCCCTAACTGGAAAAGTGTGAGAAAATTTTGGAAGTGGATGTTTCAGGGATTTCAAACTTCTTTTTTCTTTCTGCAACTTTTTCATAGAACTTCCAAAGCATAAAATTCCTTGAAAACATCTGTTATACAATATACAATATACTAAACTCAGGTTTAGTATAACCTGAGGTTATACTAAAAAATCTCATGCAGTAAAACAACCATCAATCATTACTTTTAAAGGAATCCAGAAAGAACTGGGCATCTGTATGGCTGAGGAGGCAATACTGAGTTAGAGTAACAAGTAAATAAAAGAGGAAAACAGAATTATTTATGTCCTAATAAATCCAGATGCCCTATGATGTGCCTAATTAGCGTTAACAGGCTTCTGCTGGTCAGGAGGGGCTCTGATCCTCCTGTGGACACCCAGGGCTTGGCTTCTTCACCCCTGGAAGAACCCAATGACCCTCTTTGCAGGATGCTTGCCCCTCCTTGCGCACCAGGTCATGGCTTACCGAGTGACTTCTGGTCCCCGTGTACCTCAGCTTACTAAGTCACACGATCACAGCGAGATCAACCTCACATGTAAGGTCCTCGGTGGCATCACTGAGTAACAACTGGCACCAAATGGAGCCCCCAGGTTTTAAACACAGTGAGAAGTTGAACTTCTGGCCACTCACATGGGCTGTGAATGGCTTGTAGCCCCCTGCCCCTCCAGTCCCTCTGCAACCCTCAGTATTTTGAGTGTGATGCTGTGGCCATCTGGACCAGATAGATTTTTTTATTTCTCCCTTTTTATGACAAATTCTAGTAACCATACTCCTGGCTTTATTTGACACTGTGAGTAGTTCTACTGAAGATGAAAGTAGCTTTAAGTTTTAAAATGTTTAAAAAACATAGTTTTTATGCTTTCCTCCAGTTAAGGTGCTTGCCAGTACATATAAATTCAGGACAGAGTCTGCTTCCCTATAAAAGTTTGATGTTGTTCTCGTCTGGAAGGCTGACAAGACATTGAATTCCAAATTCAGGAAATGTTCGACTCTATGATGTGTTTATAATTAAATTTATTTCCCTTGAATGCAGCCGAGCATGTCCCTGGCTTATTGTGTGAGGCAGCTGCATGTTAAGGATTATGCCTGTGGAATCAAATAGATTGATGACATGATTTAGGACCTATCTGGAAAGATTAATTGAATTAAATATAACTTACACAATTTTCCTTAATCCTCTGAGGAGAGCCTGACCGACTTCACACCTTTGCTTTGCTCTGGAAACCTTATTAAAAGGGAGAGGGAGGGAGACAGAGTGATTGGTTTATATACTTAATTAGGAGCTTTAAATGTTCAATAAATTACTACTCTTTGGAGGGGAAAATCTGAAACATTGTCTCATTCCTTGTTTTGCCTAATTCATTATTTTTTTGCCTCTTTATCAATCAGCAAGATGGCTACAGACCTCGTGGTGGGGCTTCCAGGTCCCCACAATTTAAATTACCAGATCCTCATCGCAACGTCTGCACCACATGCAAGCAAAAAAGCAAAAAACCATTAGCTTTGCATTTCTGGGAATTTTACACTGCTCTACCTAGCAAATTCCATAGATTTGCCTAGACAATGAAAGACGAGATGCAAGTCCTGCCTTGAACTCAAGGAACATGACAGCATCATTCCTTACAGGTTTCCCCATGTGGGTGATACCTGGTCCATGGATGGAGCTGGAGGAGTTCCAAGCTGCTGATATAACACTCGCAGTCATGACACTGCTATTTCTTACATCACCATTTTGTCTTCCAGCTCAAAATTGCTCAGACAATTAATAAATGTAATTTAAAATGGGACAAAGGTTTTCTTTCAGTAACACTGAAGGGGCTTCCCCTGCAACGTGCATTATCCAGCAGTTCTTACAGAGCTTTTCCAAAGGATCCTGACATTTGTAGAACAATACAGAGGCTCACAGCTGGCCCCTAGCTGCATCCCACCTTTACACATCAGGTTCACTTTGGCTCCCACTGACCATAAATGTGGGATAATGGCCTGGTGGAGTTCGGAGACCCTCAGGGCACCAGCCTGCACCGACTAGGGATTTCTGGCAGAGTCTCCACCCAACTGGCAAAATGTCACTCACCGTATTGCTTAGGTACGCTGTCATATCACCTGCCTGGGGAGCAGAGCGCAAAAGCAATATTACATATTTTTCGGTGCAAACCATCGAGAGGTATATTCAGCTGTAGCAGCAGGGGCACGTTGGTGTGCAGAAATTCACTCTTTGGCTTGGATTTGGGCCAGGAAACAATATCTAACATCCCTACCGGGGTGTGAAATGGGATTCTAAATCGCAGAATCTTCAGCGAAGTAATTAGATGGACAATAAAATTCACACACCCATCTCCCAACAGGTAGCCAAGGGCTTTTCAGTGGTAGATACCTGATTTTCCCCTTGTAATATCTTTAATAAAAGTAACATTGAAATGTAGTATCTTATGTCATTTGAATGCATCTTTACATTGCATAAGGCTTTATTAATTATATATTTATTTACTGTGACCTTGTAGATACGTTATGGTCACATTTATAGCTATCCAGAGAAATGGCAAACTTGCCATACAAAAACAATGAGGTGTAAAGACTTACAAGGGCAGCATCTTTAAAAATAACAGCATGTTGCACAGTTGTTCCAGCACAAATGCCTGCAAGTTTAGTGCCACAGTAACTCTGCTATACAGTCTATTCATCACATAAATATTTGTGTGTGTAGAAAGAGTGATGTTCTGCAAGGACACAATTTGTGCAGCATTTATATATAATTTGGCAACAAAATAAACAGCCCGCTTTTGCTTTTAGTTCAGACCTGGCATACAGCCACTAAATCTGCTCCAGATTTGTACTGCAGGCAGAACTCTGCCCATTGCTTCTGTAAGGCAGCTAAGTTTCCAGTATTGTATTTTTGTTCTGTGCCAACTAATTTGGATACAACAGATTGAATTTAAAGGTCAAAAAGTCAAGAAAATTGACTGGCTGAAGAAGGTAAAATATTTTTTCAAAACTGATTTCAGAAAATTGAAAAGGCTCAGAGAAGTCATGGAGCATTTTATGAAACCTATATTTCATAGGAGGTGAAATTAAATCTAGGTGCCAGCGACAAGCCTATCATTGGTCTTAACACACTTGCCTCAAATCAGTGATTTCATCAAAAGCTTTTTTACTTCTGGCAATGCTGATGACCAAGAAAAAAAAATTACATCTGCACCTTAAAGTCCACGAAAGCAAACACCAGAAAAAGAGCATTCCTGACCCAAGCCATGGATCTGACTGGTTGGAAACTATCTGGAACCAGATTTCAGTTTCCACACAGGCCTTTGTTCCAGGATGACAATGATGGATCAAAGTCCTGGATCCAAGCAGCCTGGAAAGAGCAGGGGTTTTTTTTATTCCAGCCCAACCACATACGCAGCATTTCTCAATAACCCAATGCAACTTCTCTCTCCGCCATAGTGAGCAGAGTGAACATTCATATTTCTATTGCAACAAAAGTTATGAAGACAAGCAAAAAGGCTTTCTAACCTGGGGTGATAGAAAGAGAATTACTACCTCCATGTTGCAGGCAACAACAGTAGAGTTTGGAGTAAATCTCCATTTCGATGGGGCTGCCACAGCATGCTAAATGCCCTGTCTAGGAGTCCCAGCGACACGAAGAGGATTCCTAAGGGACAAAAGAAACTGGCCTTGGAGTCTGACTAAAGCCACTGTGCAGGAACTGGGCTGATCAGTGCTTATTGATGCTTTGTGGCACATAAAGTTGTATGCTTAAGTGGGAGTAAATCAGCTATTCCGTTCGCAAGATGGCAAGCCACTCTGACGATAAAAAGCTGCCTCCTAAGTAGGGGTTTTTGTCCTGGTGTCTGAGCATAAAGAGTGGCAGCCAGCCTGCAGCTCCTGCCGCTTTTCCAAAAACAAGCTGCTGCATCTCACTGTGCCTGTTGTGCTCTTCTTGCCCCTCACAGGTGCTCTCTAGGTGTAGGATAAGAAACATGTTGTCCCACCTGCCATGCTCAAACACTGTCATTTAGGTGAGCTGGAGACTGCCAGCACCCGTGTAGTTCAGTGCAGTGATAATCCCCCCAGCTTGTCCCACTGCACAAGCACTTCAAGGCCAGGTATTCACCCTTGTGAATACCGACACGCTGAGGGACACGGTGCCACCAGTTCGCTCAGTTTTGGACATGTTATTTGTATGAAAAATTCCTCCTGCATCTACTCTACAAGGTACCTCTGACCCGAGAAGACCCCTCAGGCTGAGCACGCCACATAGCACTCGGTGTTCAGATGCGCTGGTGCTGAGCACGGTGCAGGGCCCACGGGGGCTGGGAGCCAGCGGAGCACGCTGGGCAGTGCTGTGTGACTCAAAGTGGCAGATTTGCAGAATCACAGAAAACAGGGCTGGAAGGCACCTTGCAGGTCCTGCTCATACATTTTCTTGCCTGAGGCCGGATCAGCTGAGCCTCTGCCTATGACATACATCTCAGCTGTCCTTAACCACCTCCTCAGACTATTTAAGTACTTCGCTACGCTGCCCACTAGGAAATTTTTCCAGCTATCTGATGATGCTCTTCCCCGCTGCAGTGCAAACCCAGCATTTCATAGCTGACCTGTAGGCTCTTGCCTTCCCTTCCCTGCTGGTGCCGAAAGCCTCCTGCGCCACATTTTGTATATATACTGCTGGGAAGGACTGAACATACCAGGGAACAGGAATCAGCCCCTGTTGCCAGCATCCCCCTGCCAAGCCCATGACTGCAAGTGGCAGCTGAGCTAGGACGGGGGGAAGATGAGGGACTCTGCCACTGGAGAAGCAACATCCGAGCGAAGGACCTCAGTGAGGGTTATTTCTGATCTCAGGACAGGGAAACAGAAAGGTAATTGTTAATCACTTCATGCTTTTGTACTTATTTAACATAGATCCAAGGAAGGCCTGTCTATATGGTCATTTGTGCTAATACAATCTAAACCCACTGGTCTACCAGCACTGCTGGCAGGAGCCACGCAACGCCAGGGCTGCACACTCATGCATCAGATGCTAGTGCATCATTCCTCCATTTCATCACCCACACAAGCATCCACGCCAGGCAGGATTGCCAGCCCAGAATAATGCCAGAGACTGTGCTGGCCATCTGCTAACCTGTTACATGGTCCCACAGTTAATCTGTTTTGTATGAATCTCACATATACCCAAGTGTTGCAGCCAAAGGTTTTTCAGCAGTTCAGTAGTATACACACATCTGCTCCGGTTCAATCACCCATACGCACGGGGAGATTAAAGACATTTTACACCTAACAGCAAAAACCGTCTTCTGTCTCTAGTGGGAGCTCAATAAATGTTATTTAGGAGATGATGACCTAGGCTTTTCAGGATGGCAGAGTGCTGTGATGGACAATTCTCTTACCAAGAAAGCAAATATACATGGGATTCTTTGTTACATATATGAAATCATAGAATCATTTAGACTGGAAAAGACCTTTAAGATTGTTGAGTCCAACTGTGACCCTAACAGTGCCAAGTCCACCACTAAACCAAGTCCCTGAGCCCCACTATATATCACACGTTGGGGACACATTCAAACCTGTTATATATGAATGAAAGCATCCTGAACGTCTTTGGACACGTTAACATCTATAATGAGCTTTTTTGCTTGAAGGGACCCTTTTGCAAACTTTGCTAATAAAGGCAGGTGGGTTTTGGTAAATCAGAGAAGGGCTTGAACACAGCTCCTACAGCTGCTGAATATCAGTGTGTGCTGCTGAGACACACCATTGAACAGGAGCACATCTGTCAAAAAGTTTCAGAATAAACGCTCCATCCCGGAGTATTTTTAGTGCAATTAAAACCGTGTTCCTTTGAAAGCCATGTCTCAAATGATGGACTCTAGGGCATGTCACAAGCCAGCCCCACATGCATCCCCACAATGAGCCTACAGACATACCAGTCCTCCCAGTACTATCAAAGAAAACAGGTCTTATTGCTGCATGATTTTTTTTAAATGATCCCTTCCCACAGCGTCCTTTGCTCCTGCACTGATTTACAACCTTTCTAATGCAATATCTTCAGTCCAACAGCCAACCTCATCACCTGAAGCTAGGATCTGGCCCCAAGGTCTGCAAATCATGAACTTCGTGGGTTTGGTGCTGGAGCACAGATGTGGGGCCATTGGCATCTCTCCCCTGTAGAAGTGATAGTTGGCCTCGAGTGGTGACAGCACCATCAGACTGCGGCAGCAGCTCTGGGAAGGTCCCAGGTCCTGAGAGGGCTGAATCCAGACACACAGCTAGCTGAAACACTGCATTATAGCCATCCTGCCCCAAAACCCCATCCTGGCAGCACTCAGCACAGCATCCACTAGGAAACTCCAGGCTTCCAGGTCACCAGCTGCTGAATGGCACCGTGGATCTGAATTCAAGGCGGGAATTTCCATCTCATCTCCATCATTAGCATCCTACAAGAACTACTTTCAGCTTTGTCCTTGGGGGGAAGCATGCATTATGCATAGCAAGAATTTCTCCATCCATCTTCCAGAATGCATTATCACTCTCGATCAGGGCTTTCCAAGTCACCAGTCTCATTTGAAAGGAAGGTGAGCTGACCCATGAATACCGCATGCTGCAGCTTCAAATGCTCCTCGCTGGAAAAATCACTGGAGGAGGACAAGGGGCAGGAAAGCTGTGTACAGACCCTATAGACCCTACAGCTGGGTGATGTGCACTGGACTGTGCCTGACCCTATCCCTCAGGCTGCCTGCCCCATGCCTACTACAGCTGCATGCAACAAGCATCTACATGGAGCTGCAGAAACAAGGGAAATGGGGGCTATGTGGGAGTATCAGGGAAAAGGTCAAGATCCAAGGGCTCTCCAAAGGTCTCTTGGGATTTCCCGGATCCATCATGGTGACAGTAAGATTGAATTTAGCATATTACATAGTTTCTTTGTAATGGGTAGCAGGATAGCTGGATATTTAGAGGTTAGCAGTATTCACACAGAGAGAAAACCAATTAAAGCTTCGCAGGGCATGCTATGTAAGTGTATACAAATATATTAAATCAAAAAGTGCTACCCTACTTTACCTTCCATACTGTCATAGCAAAAAAAAAAAAAAAAAAACAACAGGAAATAGCAAAATTTCCTAATGGAATGTGCAAATGCAGCAAGAAGTCTGAACCCAGACTCATGGGGGCTATTTTTACAGGTTGTAGAATCAGAGAAAAATCCCTCCCAGAGACACAAAGCAATGCAATCAACTACGTCCAGCAGTTGGCTGCTCCCTTAATGAGCGGGCATCACATCGATGTTTCCAAAAAGGCCACTCCAAGTACGGCTCCGTTCTGATTGTGTTCTAACCCCTTCCACATCAAATGCCAAAAATATTTATGCCTGCTGTACTACATTATAAATTTATATTTCTGAAAAGTAATGAGTTATGACATTATACCAGGCATGATAATTGAACCTCAGGGCCCAGCCCTGTTGAAGCTGCTCTAGAGCTGTCTTACCACAAGAGTCTTACTTTTGGGGGTTAGAGTAACCTCCAGATGGCATTGGGGATGTTAAAAATAAAAAAGACATCCAAGCTTGTAGGCTGACTTTCCATCAAGGGAGATGTCTAATTATACATCCACTTTGCTTTCCCCAGCAATGTATTGGAAGCAATTATTTTAAATAGATAAAGGGTGTCAGTGAGGTTCAATTTTCCTCTCTATCAGCTGGTGCAGTATGAGCATGCACAGAGTAAAGTCTTAGTCAACCATGGATGTGGATGCATCCTGAAGTTGCATTCTGACATTTGTGAGTCTCATTAAATGTCTTTCCTTTATTGATTTGGTTTTCGTAATTGCAGCATATGAACATTTTTAATTTTTCATTTCCGCTCCTGGCATTTAATTTGAAGTGATCCCGAATTTAATGCCAAGGCACGTATCAGAAATGACCTTCAAGCTTGAGAGAAAATAATTTCATTTTAGAATTCGTCAATAAGCAATAGGCAGAAGCCTTGTACATTTAATAGCATCTATCAAACATTTTCGCTTAAGAACTTGCTGACCTTCTTGGCAGAGGCCGTTCAGCAACACACCACTTCTACTCTCTGCCTTTATCCAAGAGATGGGATTGCTACTAAGTCATTTCTGCACTCCGAAATTAGGTCAGCTATCAACAGCAACAGATTACATACAGAACTCAAATGATCTGTTCTCTCTGCTTGATGAAAGCGTAACAGTGGCCTTTCAGTACCTTATTGTCAGGGCATCCTCATCTCGGCTCCGCTCCTGCATTACATGACTCTCCTTCTTAGGAGCACAACGATTTCAAGAAGGGGCTATTCAGCTGCCTGTAAATCCACCCAACTTATGTTACATTCTGGTTTTGCTAACAGGAGACTGGCTAACAGCTGATCAGATAATTTGCAGTGAATATTCAGAGGAGTTTCTCATGCTTTATAGCTGTGAAAGTAGGATCAGATCTGGAAAAGAATTGGCCCCTGTGAATTCCACAAGCACATTTGACAGAGAACTCATTTTCCAATATGCATATCACAAGAGGGAAGGAGGAAATTTTCAGTGACAGCCTCTTCAATAATAGGTTTTTGATTGCAAAGTAGAAAAATTACAAATTAAGATTTTTGGAAAGCAGGTGATAAATTAAGAGAACTAAGTGCTTTTAAATGATCTGAAGCTCTAAAAACACATCCTATGCATGAATTACTGTTTCAGCAGAATGAAATGATCATGTTTCCAGAATTAATTCAGTAGCAACAAGCTTAGCAGAAGGTAAACAGTTGCAAGTATGCTCCTGTATTTTATTTCATAGCGCACATTCATTTTGTGCTAAAATCCCTTTTGCATTCTCACCAGTAGTTGGCTTTGAAATGTTTCGGCTAGTTAGGGATGCTAAAGACGCACAGCTCTCAGATATCCTTGTCACAGAGAGGTAACTTGCAGATGTCCACAGGCCCTGAGCAGATGGTGCACTGGAGAATTTCTGCATACTGAAGGGCTGTGCAGAGTTAAAAGGAATTTTTATGAGCCCACCAAGAAGTAGCTGCAAAGCACCGTTAATTTCTAACTATCAGCCATCAGCATAAATAGGAGAAGCCCTCTGTGTTGTGCTTCAGCACACTGGGGCAGAGAAAAGGGTTCAAACCAAAGTAACACCACCACCAGAACAGAATCAAACTGGCGTGGCTTTCCCCGACCCCAGACCCTCGCTCCCGTCTTCCCCAGTTCCCTGCTGGAAAAGGGTGGATCTGTCCTCCCAGGGAATCCTTTCTGTGAGGTATGGTGATACTTTCTTTTATGGTTTGCAAATCTACACGGTGAATCTATGAAGATGGTGTTTTACCCAAAATTACTCTCAGAAAAGACATTATTAATAAAAGTATCTTTATTTCCTTACCGGAATTTACTTTTGCATATTTATAAACTATAAGAATAGCGAAAGGAGGAAATCTATGCTATTAATTCCTCCTGCAAAGTAATATTTCATGTAGAATAAGGATTTACGGGCACTGAAAACGTATCAAACAAAAATCAATCTATTTTTCATTTAAAAAAAAAAATCAAAACTTTTGGGGAAATAATTAGAGCCAAGCCAGATTTCCTCCAAACTTTGAAATTAGTAATTTCACTTGCACAAAGAAATAAATTTTCTAGCTTTCTAGTCTAGCATTTTTTATGATTCTCAGCAGTGCTGCTAAGTGGAATTTGATAAGTTAAAACTGACAGGTGGAAAGCTTGTAAGGAACGCACTGCAAACATGCAGACACACCGAGAGAATTCAGGGGTTTATACAGGACCAATTTTGGAGTGGAGATACTTAAATCTGGAAGCATAATGCCTCTAGAACAGCAAGAACATACACTTTATTTTGTGAGTTCATATAGATACATTGCTCTCAGGTTTGTTCCATCCCACAAAAGATATTTTTAAAGATTATTCTGTTTAAAGCTGAAAGTAAAAACATAATTACATAAAATGTAAATAAAGTAATCACTTGCAGCTCTCTGTTCTGCTACCCTGTGCCTTATCTTTGGCAAATAAACAGACTATTCACAAATAATAGCAATTACAATGTTTTTTGGTTGGTTTGTGGGTTTTTTTTATGTTAGACATGATTTGCACTCAGTGTGAAAATAGCTATTTTCAAGTGTTCTTTGGCAATAGTTTTCCTTAAAATAGGAGGACATTTTGGAATATTCTTCATAAAAATCCTCAGGGTTTTCCTACCAGCTGTAGCCTGAGAGATTCCCTCCCCCCCCCCCCTAATTCTAACTGCTAAATAAGACTGACAAAACAATATTTTTTTTTTTTTTTTCCAAAAAGCACGATATACATTTTAGCCCTTAACTAAAAAGGTACCGGCCTCCTTCACACCCCCACTTGCTGTCAGCCGCTGCCACCCCAGGTCAGCCTGCACCACCCCTTCTCCTTCGGTGCCTCTCAAAAACACCCACCTAAGCTGAAGCATTTTAAAGAAAAGGCCCTGATCCCAGGGGAAAAAAAAAAACCAACAACTTTTCCCTCTGTATTTCTCTATGAGACATCGGGCTGGGTGCGCATTAGAATTGCTAGTGCAAAGCTAGCTGCAAAATAGCTGCAGTGGAGACCAGACTCTCCCTTTTGAGGTTAGCGTAACAGCAATGAAACCAACATACCTTCCTTGTTTGCCTGTTCATTTCCTATTTGTTTATTTTCCTATTGCAAAAATACAGGGTTTGTTATTAAAACATTCAATCATATTTATAAACAATAAAGCGAAACCCAAACATCGTCTTTCTCTGGTCAGTTCAGAGCCTTAGATATATCAAGTGCAGATATTCCCTGAAAAACTTCCAGTTTTTAATTAATTATGTTGTTAATCAAGAGCATGACTGCATTTTGATTGCATTCAGTTATCTCTCATCTCTTTCTTCTCAAAACAGTACAAAAAAAGATCCAGAACAAAAGGTTCACATCTCTTGCAGCTGCTCTTTATGCACATCTAATTAATCTTGGGACTATTAAAATTCAATACAATGAGAAAATGGTCAATACCATAATTAGATAAACGAGCTCACACAGCAGTGAAACAATCAAATCAAACAAGCTTCATCAAATATTCCTCATAAGTGACAGAACAAATATATTTCAATGCCTGTTTTAAAATTCCCCGATGATGTTAAGATAGCCCTGTCTAATCTTTCAGAAAACAACAGTGGTGTCTCCTACTGCATGTGATGTATTATCTATACCCTTTGAAACTCAGGGAATTTATCTCTAATACCTTTCTGGATCAAACAGTTTTTGAAATTCTGAGGCAACTAGAAATGGCTATTCCCACTCTAAGACAACCCGGCATCTGCAGATCAAAGGAGCTAAACAAACATTTCCTGGCTGCAAACCTAACAAGAAAATCTTTCCAGTAGCAAAGTGATTCTCTACATAATCGCCACGTGTTCCTTATCTCTCAGCAGCTTTAGATTTTTACATTCAGGAATGAAACGGACATTATTTGAAATAGGACATTATTCCTGTCTTGATAATCATGTTATGTTTGGAGCCTGTCATGAGAGATTATTGAAATCCTCCCGAAATGCAGTCATGAGAGAGTAACCGGGGAGGTTATTTTTGTTAGTTACTTAAAAGTATTTGTGGACAGCTTCTCAAGAGCACAAATATCTGCTCCTCAGCAAGAGAACTGTCTCCTACAGATCTTCCAATAGTTTAACTGCAGTTTTGAAGACAGAAAAAAATAAAAATCCACCCTCTTGAATAGCAAGGCTCTGGGTTCCTGCAGAACAGTGGCTGATTAATGATGCTGTTATTCTTCCCACGATACACATCGGTGACACAGAGAAAGGCTCAGTGATTAATACCGTGTGAGCTCATGCACTGAAATCATGTGAAGTCCTCATAGGACATCGACTGTATTAATTTATTAGTAGTGGAGGAAAATGAATACGTCTTTACTGCCTCCTGTGCTTTACCTCACCCACTTACCACCTTTATCTGCCTCTATCAGAGGCAGCTCTCTGGTGTTGCTTTACCAGCAAACCCTCCCAACAGAGATGCAGTTTGCACAGAGCGCAATCAATAAATTCAGACCCCTAAAATGCACCTCAAAAGCTCCAGAATGAAACAAGACACTTACTAGCAAAATCACTTCTGGGTGACCATATTTAGACTAGAATTCTTGCCAGCATCACATAAATTGATTGGTTTCGTATGCCTTATCCACAAAACCCTGGCAGCAAAATCGTTACATGCAAGTTATAGATTATAGGCAGTGAGCAGCGTGCTCCCCAGAGCAACAGTCCAGCTACCTGCCCGATGCCACTCACATTCAGGTCATTAGTATTTTTGCCAGTCTCTCCAGCAGATGAGATTTAGGTTCCACATCTGTGTAGGTAGCTACTTTTATGAGCCCATTCATCAAAAACTTGGGAGAATTTGTCAAGATGACTGACAAATACGAAAACACTCAAAATGAGTTCCCTTTCCCATGTTTCGTGATCCACATTGGGTATCAGAGAATTCTCGGTGGAAATGAAATCTAAAGAGCATGTTTTAATTCAAATTAAACCTAAGTATAAACCAGAGTTTTTAACTTGGAGCCCACTACAGCCCAGTGCAGCACTCTGGGTGAAGGACTGGAGCTGTTTAAGGCTACATCATGCAAACCTTTTGTCTTGCTCTGAAGTTTTTTCTGCTGCTCGAGCACAACAGAGGACTGCAAGGTGGCCCAGACTGATGCTCCGTCTGGCTTCACGCTGGTTGCACTGGGGGTGTGGTAACCTCTTGTGCTATGCAACTCAGTGCATAAGTATCTGAATCATTCCCATGTTAAATCAACTTGATGTCTATGTTCTTCCCCCTCCCCCCCCCCCCCCTCCCCATTCCTTGCTGCTCAGAGTTGTGCTGGGATTGAAGACATCCCAGTTTTATCCCGCTTTCTGCTGCAATGCCCCTGTGCGACCTTGCAATTTGCCTGCTCACATTATATACTATAACCCAGAGAAATTTGCCCTCCTCTTCATACAAGACAAACCTTCAATCCCAACCTGAAGCCTTGACTAGGGAGACCAAGTACAGCAATGCACCTACAGACATCAGAAAACGTAGCCTAGCACATGCTGCATGTCTCCTGCTCTGCCTGCCTGGGGACCTTCTTCACCCTCTGTTTTACTTCTTCCTCACATGTCGGCGCAGCTTCAGAATGGCAGTTGCTGCCTCTACTGAACTGCTTTCAATATCCAAGCACTCAGAGATCCTTGCCTCGCTCCAGTGCTCTTCCAAGGAGGGAAGGGTGGCAGCATAAATTGGTTTTTCTCAAGGGTGCTTCTGGCTTGCAGATCTTTTAGAAGCACTCACAGATTTCAGTTTGTCAAGTTTTAGGATAGTTATCTGCCTGTCAATTCATATTAGTCACACGTTAATCATTTGCTGTTTGTTATAGTTTGCTGGCTACAAGACCTACGTTTAAAGATTTTACCATCTTGCCACCAAATATTACTAAATATTTAGAGCGATTGAAAATTACAATCAAGTATCGTTTAACCCATCTCAGCCTTGGGAAAGGCACTTTCCCTACCCTCACATCATCACTGAACGAAGTTGTTTCCAGAAAAGCCAAGGAGAACTGGAGGGTTTTTCCACCTGGTTATGACCACTTTGTGTGCTCTCAGCTCTGCTTCTTCAGCAGGAATTCAGTGCCAGGAAATAACAGGCTCATTACCTGCTTCCCCTCTTTCCTTAAGCTGTATTCCCCATTGCTTTGCACTCAGCAAGGGCTTTGCTTTCTCACCCCATAGCCCAATTTCCTGAATTCACACTGCACTGCCTGAATAAGCATCCTGAACTGCTTTTTGCTGGCTGTGTGCATGTACACACACACACTCCTCACAGCAAACAAACAAGATTATAGCACAAAAGGAGAGAAGGAACAAGTTGCAGCCCTATAGCCCACAGAAATAGCAGCCCATTGCGAAGCTGGGCATCTGCCAGTAAAGTTTTCTCCATGATTTTGGATCTTTCTGAGGGCAGGGAGAGGCTCTTGTAATAGAACCAAGGGGCTGGGAATTGCCCTGCCATGCTGACCATTAAACCTGCATCATTGCAGGCTTGGATCGTCCCCAGAGCGGCTGCAAATGTGCCTTTCATGCCCTTTGCTTGGAAACGTGCAGACAGGTCTTGAGTGACTGAGCCTGCAGAAAGTGAAGGAGGGCTGGAGCCACAGGGTCAGCGTTATCTCCTCTGCAGCAGGGCCAATCTCCACTGATGAGGTGGAAGTTTTATGCTACAGGGTTCCTGCCAAAGTCACTGATTTGCAAAGTTCAGCACAAAGGCAATGCAGGATCTTTGCTGTACCTCTATCCCTTCAATCACGCCAATTCTTTACATGTGTCTGACTTCTCATCAGCAGGGGCCTTAGCATGGGACCACCTGCTGACTCACCCAATGCTGGAAGTTTCCAGTCCCCAAATGCCAGATAAACCCAGGGCTTAACCCTGACCCAGCATGAAAGCAATTGGAGAAACCTTACTGTGCCTCCAGACTGAACCCCCCATCAGTCTAGGAAGCAAATAAATCCCACAAAACAACCCATTAATACCTCACATTTTGTGCTTCCCTGCATTTTCCCTTTAATTACAAAACTGCATTAACATTTAAAAAACAAGGGGACCAGATACGTCACCGGTTGCCAGCAAACCTTCCAGCACAAAGGCTCATTTCAGCTGGCAGCAGCCTGGTTGCTGCCCTGGGCGCAGGGCTGCTGTGTCACAGGTAGCCTGGTATTTCACTGCGTGCTGCAGTATCATAAAATAAAAAAAATCATGGGAGGGTGGTATCACAAATACTCGGTGCCTCCAGCACTTCAACAGTGCCCATAAGTATTTCACTCCTCCATGGAGACAGTTACACAGCATTCAGAGTGGCTTTGCTAAAAAGATCGCAGTGTTTGTCCGCTCCCCTGCGGTCCTGGAACCCACGAGAGCTGCTGCAAACCCAAACACACCAACACAGACTGGCAGAAAGGAAGGAAGAGCCAAGCTACCTCGCATGCACCCTCATCGTTCTCCCTCACACAGCCCTTTTAGCCTTCTCCTGGCTGAGCAAGCAACAGGATTCGGAGACAGCAGCCATACCCAGCAGCTAGCGCTTCCCAAGAGCAGGAAAGCAAGCCTGCAGCACCTTCTGCACTGGAGAAAATCAGCCAGGGAGGCATTTTTTTTTTTTGCTGGCTCTGCACAAGCAGGACCACCACGGAGCTTCCCAAAAAAGAGCTGGGACTGTTTCTGAAGGAACCAGCGCTCTCAGTCCTTGGAAGCACCAAAACAGATCCCACGGTGTCTGAATTTTTTTGTTGCCACGTTGTTTCTGTCTGAAAATAGGATTTTCTAGTGACTTAAGCTCCCAGCAACAGCCTAGGGAGTTGAATCTATTCATACACATATGCATATAAATGGCTCTGCAGAAATGTGGACAGTCAAAATGGCACGGTTGTGGTGAAATCATAACATATGGGTTTAAGGCAACTGTAGCCCCTTGCTGAGGCAGCAGGGGCTAGCTCCCATAGGAGATACATATTCAGTATCCCTGGAAGTGATTTTAAATCCCCTGCACTCTGCTCAGTCTTGGGAAAGGCAGCACAGCCATGTTTCCCAGCACGTCCTCAGCTCTGGGATCAGCTCCAGCCCTGCAGACAAGAAGTATCACAACTTAAGAACATCATATAAAAGGTCAGCGTCACCTGGGCAGGGAGCTGCAAAGCCAGCCTACTGCAGAGCCAGCCCTCCTCCTGGAAGACCTGGCGTCTGCCTCCGTGTTTCCACTCCTGCTCCAGACCCCGAGGGAGACGTGCTTTCTGACAGCACAGTCTTAGATGGTACGCCAAGAAAATCCATGTCCCAATTATCCAGTGTCCCTAGCACAGTAAACAATACCCAAAAAAAGGAGAGATTTCTCCTTTTTTTATTATTTTTTTCCCCATTCTCCCCAGCTAGGCACTCTCACTAACTTTATCTAGCAGTTGCATCTCATTTGTTTAATAATGATAGGGAATATTTGTGGGTGGTAATGACATACAGTGCTTTGATGTATATTTGAGAACAAAAATTGAAAACAAAACATGCTCAGAGGGAGAAGGCAGTAATCAGAGGGAGGAGAGTTCTGGAGAGAAAATACAGTCCACGGTGTCTTCTTCCAATTTCCAGCTCCATGTGCGTTACGGCCCAAGTGCCAGAGAAACCCCTTATAAATCAGTGTCAGAGTAGTGGGAAGTGCAGTGATGCTCTTACAGCTGCACCAGTAAAGCCCGTTCCATTTCCGAGCTGTCACTGACATTACACGTTCATCCTTGATGGATGATGTTCTGACAAAGCTGTTTCCTCACTGCAGTGACCTAAAGAGGAGAGCTCACCAGAGAGTATACAATTGAGTCGCTCGGACAAGGAGACTGCAGCTGCTTGGAGTTTGCGAGGAGGATGTCTCAAAGAGGAGTAGCAAAAAATGCCATTTGTCACTGCACTTTCCAGGAACTCGCTTGATGTCTCCATTTGGGAAGGGGGTTTTAAGTCCAGATGGATGCACAGGCCATGAAAGCAAGCTACCCATGAAAGCCCATGCCCTTGCAGGAGGCCCTGTGCAAGCCAGGGTGGACGAGCTTGCAGACCACAAGTGCCCCATCACAGTTTGGCTGTGAACAGCACATCTTCCCTCCTACTGCCTTTGGGGACAGGGACCATCTGTCATTCCTGATGTTTTGTAAACCATGTTAAAAATACATCTGGAGGCACTGCTCCACACACAAACACCCACTTAACTCATATAGCCACAAAATAAATTAGGTGGGAAGGTGCCTTCTGGCCCTTCACTTTGTACCTTTTAGGTAAGCCTAGCTCCTTTTTCCCTACAGCCCCCACTTTGGGTAGGTAAAGATGGCAATTAATTCCTGCTTCATCTCCTTGTCTCCAGGCTGCACGGCTCCCTCAACCCTCTGCATGCATCCAACACTTCAGCCCCTGCCAGCTCAGGAGATACATTTCAATAAAAAAAAATAACAAACAAAAAAGCAACCCACAAGCCAACCACGTAGGAAATTCAGAATAAAAATCCCTGCTAATTATCACATCTCCAACTTATATCATTAAAGTTTTGGCTTCCTAAATATATTCCATGCTCTTGGCCTTTGACTCTGTT
The DNA here is from genome assembly GCF_015220075.1 of Falco rusticolus. Lineage (NCBI taxonomy): Eukaryota > Metazoa > Chordata > Aves > Falconiformes > Falconidae > Falco > Falco rusticolus. The sequence goes on along the minus strand of NC_051200.1, from coordinate 14,070,860 downwards.
TATATGCTTGGTTATAGCTTGGGGAAAAACCTTTAAGGGTGAACAAGCCAAGAAAAAATTTTAACACTGTTAGTCTGGCTCTGACTCCCAGCGTTTACAGAAATTGCAAATTTTCCCGTGTTAATCCTGCTCATTCATATTAATGCATGGGAGATCAGTGTTGGTCTGATCAAAATGCATACTCATGTTGTGAGCTTATTTATTGAAAATAAGGTTTATCATCAGAATGCAACATTAAGAGAACATTAATACTATGAAGGCAGCAAGGCTTGCTAAATTGCTTTGACGACACTTAACCAGAGTTAGGACAACATTATCCAGAATACCTCAGCAGTTAATCAGGTACTTTGTGGGAATTATAGACCAGGGAATTAGGAGTCATACTGGACACAAGGTATAAGTGATAATCATTGAGTGATTTGGTAAAGTAGAACGAATCCGGGAAGGGACAAAACAATGCCCAAAATGCCCAGTGAGAGAACATAAATGTCACGAGATACCTCAGCCTGAAGTTTCTTAGTGTCACTTCATCTGAAGCTAAGAAACAAAGCCAGTTAGGTCATGATAGTCTTCAAAGTCTATCATGAAAGACAACTGACAAATAGTCACTAAAGGATACAGTTAAATTAATTTCTGCACAGATAAAAATGTATTTTTGGAAAAGCGATGCCAATATTTTAGCTCGGAGAAGATGCAGGAGATAAGGGCAGACTGAATCCCCCCTTACACAATAGCTCACGCGAACAAAAGCAGCCTGGCAGCCTTGCGCATTTGAAATGGATATTGTTCTTATTCTCCTGGATTACATGGTGCTTGAAACCTAATGTTAAGAAGCTAAGAGAGATGAAAATAGTTTGATGGGTACTACCGTTTCTTCCCTCCAGAAAGGATTTAAAGCTTGAAAAGTTGATTACATTCTTTACATTGGGATGCTAGTTTGTCAGTTATTTCTATTTTCACTGCTAGTGGGGAGATCTCTCCCTCACGCATAAAGCCAAATCCAGCTGTTTATTATATAGAGTTGGAAAGGAGAACTGCAAAATTCTGGCTGCTGGAAAGGGCAGCCAAGACAGACACAGTTCAGATGATATTAGTGGGAATCACACAGTCCATCTTCAGGCTTTGTATCTCTTTTTATGTCCATCACCTTAGCTGATTTTGCTGTAATTTTCAGAACCATCCTAGAAAATGCACACTTCTTTAAACAAGGATATTTCAGTATTTCTCATTGATAAATCTGATCTTTTGAAGCTCTGAGGATCTTGGCTACCATCTGAATGAAGCTTCACACTCATTATTCCAGCTCGTTGCTGCAATGTTCTCAAGTAATGAAGCACAGCACATAATCTGGCTGATCATTTAGCTCCAAAGGACAGAAAGGCAGAATTAAATAATAGTAGAAATTGAACTCCCGTCAAAAGATATTTTTTATGAGCCATTCTGAAGAGTGGATTTTTACAGAGTTTAATTTCCCATCCCTCAAGGATCTAAACATGCTCCAAATCTGGACGATCATGAGAACAAAAGCTACTGAATTCAATGAGCCAAAGTTTTGTGGTTTTTTTTTCTTCTACCTCCCCTGCAGGATAGGTGGTACTTCATGCTCCACCTGGAGCTCACTTTGGCTAGTCTGCAAAGGCAGTCACAGCAAGGCTTCCTCCTCCTTGGGCACATGGGTCCCTGCTTAAATCAAGATCATGCTTCGTTAAAGTGTGTTTATAGCAGCGCTGCACAACCAGGCGTTGGCCAAGGCCAGGAAAGGCGCCTCGAGAGTAGAAACCAAGAGTTCCCTGGAGAACCCCAAAGCAGGCAGATGTCAGGCAGTCAGCCAGCAGAAAGACCCCCACTGGTTTCACTGGGCTGGAATTAGGGCTTTAATTATTTCAGTTAGCCAGAGGCACCCTCTGTGGGGCGGGGTGGAAGGCAGGGAAGGAGGACCCTGGCTTTCCTTGGGCACCCACCACTTGTAAGACAGCGCAATTGCCAACAGGAGAGCAATGTGGCCAAGCCGTGCACAGGAACCCAGAAGCACGGTGTCTGCAGAAGGCTCATTTGGGGGGCAGTCTTTGCAATGGCTCACACTGCCCAAGAGCGATGCTGTCCCACGCCAGGAGCAGGGACAGCACTGGAGGAATGTACTGTCTAATCCTACCTCACCTCCCGGACCTCAATCCCGAAACAAACTTGATACACGTGCAAACTTTTGCAAAAACAACAACAAAAAGGTATTCTGTGAAAGTGATCTACAACAGGGAAACATCTTTGTCCTCTGTTGCCCTTTATGAAAGTTGCACAGCTCCTTTCATAACCGGTAATTTGGGAGTTTCAATTCCACCGGTTGGGCTCCTTCCCAAATTTCTGAGTTGTGCCCAGGTGCTCATTTTCAGGCTGCCCCACTTTGGGGTTTAACCACTCTGCCTAGGGGAGGTCAGCTCTCCAGTAAATGTCACGAGAGGTTTCAGTGCACATGCACCTGACTTCTGCTTCTCTTCTGGCAATATGAAATGTTTGCTCAGGTGGGATCAGAGAGATGGGCAGACGTTGCAGGCAGTTCTGCACTGCTGCAGCAACACCCATGCTGCAGATCAGCTACAGGGCCATGGCCTCACTGGGAGCATGGGGTGAGCTCAGATGAACCTGCCAGTAGTGCAAACACACACAACGTCCCCTGTGGTCCCCTCCACCACCACCATGCAATATTCCCTGTGGGAAGGCAGGTGGGATTATCCCAAGGGAAGGGCCTGTTTAGCAAACATATTTATATGTAATGCCTCCCTAAATAAGGAGTTCCTTGCCGTTGGCTCCCATAGACATTCCCACCCACTTTGTGCCTAGGAATTGCTGTCTTTACCATTTTCAGTCAGTTTTTCTGTTGCTTAGAGTTTTAAGACAGGTTGCAAAAACCTCAGTGCAGCTTTCCACAGCACAGGAAACCTGTTGAGTTCGGGCTTTCTTGAACTGCAAATGTTCAAGAGGAAATGCTATGGTTTATAAATCCAGGGGTATGGGGGTAAGAAAGAGTTGTGTAAATACATCTGGCTGTTATCCTACCACTGGATAAGAATAGCCATGCAATTGTCTGTGTGTAACCTAAGCCACCCTGTATGCCATCTCTTCATGCCAAACAGGAAAGTGTTTGACCAAACCGACCCCTAAAAAACCTGGAGAACCATTTCACAGCCCACAGCCATTGCCATCGCTCAGAACAAGACACAGCCTTTGCAGAGCCACCCTTCTTTCAAGCACGGTCACTGGAGAAGCGTCTGAAATAGCAGCTCATTAGAGGAATCATTACAGCCAACCTACAGACATTTTTATGACCTGCTTAGCATCTGATGGCCAACATCAGCAAATGCAGCTGTCTGTGTGGGAGAACCTCTGCAATGCTCATCTTTACACGCTGCTGAGCGCTTGCTGGACCCGTCAGCAGGACTCTCTTCTTGCGACCAGGCTGTTTTTAAACAGCCTGCCTGGTTTTAAAAACACAGACAGAAGCCTTGTGGCTGCAGCAGGAGGAAAGATGAGGCAGGACTAGCTCCTTTCTATCTCCTGATTCACCAGAAAAAACCTCTCTCAATTTGGTAAGTTAATGGTACAAGAAGGTCTTCAGAAAAGGTAGGCTGGAGCTGAGCAGCACCCAAACACACAGCCTGGCTCTGCCCCTCATCTGGAGCACTCAGCTGCTGGCACCAGGGCTCCGTGTCAGCCAACATCTGTAAAGTAGCTGTCAACAAGTGTCAAGGTTATTTATCCCTCCTGCTCTGCACCACAGCAAGTGTGAAGCTGCTGGGATGTGTGAGCAGCAACTCCTGCCACGCAAGAGGCTCAGCAAGTGAAGTCCACACCCCGGCAAGCTTGGGAGCAAGGGGCTGTCAGGTTTGAAAAGTTAGGATCCCAACCCAGCTTCACACAGGGCACTCAGTGCCACAGCTCAGGAGCTTTTGTCTGCAGCCACTTCTGTGCATCACTGACCTGAGATCAAACAAGCACCGATGTGGAAGCAGCAGAGACAGGCAGCAGGATCGTCACAGGCTCCCACGTGCCATGCCAGCCAGGGAGGCAGAAAGCTGCCGGTCCTGTCCCTGCTGCCCTACAAACCCACACAGACACATAGCCTGCTCCATCCTTAAGTTCATCAAATACGCAGGGCATTCACCTACATCGGTTCCTCTTTTCCCTCCCTACAGAAAACCCTTCACATTTCTCCTTCAGGATCCTCTTCCCCACACCAGCATAATAGAAATATTGAGCAGGGAGAAGGGCTACTAGTGCTACAAACTGTTCTTTGGTGTCACATGAAGTAGTGTTACTGCCCAGTATCTGCTGCATGCAATAAAAAACAGCCCCTGCTGTTGCTCACGTGAGGAGTGATGGGCAGGAGCTGGACCATCAACCCTAAGGAACCATAAGAGGGATTCACCATTCCTGATCCATGCAAACAAACTCTTTTCCCAATATTTGCATGGTTCTGTCCTGCTTCTCCCCCTCATATGTACAGAGCCCCAAAGAAAACACAGTCCTGTCGGTGTGCAGTTAAATAACAACCCCCAAGGCCCAGACGTGACCCTGACACTGTGGGCTGACAAACAGCACCATTCACTGCACAGAACATCCCCAACAAGCATGCTGCTCCCAGAGGGGACATAGCATCGCTCTTGGGTGTTCCCCTGAAGCACCTCGACGCCTCGGGAACACCTTGTTTAGAGAAGGCAGCTCACAAATTTCCAGCTCTGTAAGAAAGTCTATCAACCTTTGCAAAAGGCACATTTGGTGCCCAGGAGTGCTACTGAAAAGTAGCCAGGCACACACACACACGGCTGTGGGGTCCTGGAGGCACAGTTCTCCTGTGCTAAGATACCATGGGCATGTCTGATGTGCCCAGGGCTTGTCTGAGCAAGAACAAGAATGGTTCCCACCCAGGGAGTTAGGAAGGGCAACACAACCCTTACAAAGCATTGCAAAACATCACTCTGCAGCTTGGTAGAGCACTAGGAAACCTGGGGCAGGCACTCCAAACGCTGGTGTCAGCGAGGGCACCAACACAGCCAGCCAAAGCCTCTCAAGCACCACTGCTGACTCACTGCGATCATCATCATTGCACCAGTGACCACCCAGCTCGGAGAGAGCAGAGACCAGACCAGGGCTGTTTTAACACAACCTAAGGCACTGGCCAACCCAAAGCCAAGTCAGCTCTTCAAGGAACCCACCCAAAAGATGAAAGATAAGTGCTTTGCACCTTGACCTTGGCTAAGTCTGTCGGGGCATCCCCAGCTGCAGCCATGAATCAGCTCTGCTATTCGCCCTGCTTTCTGGGAGGAGAAAATCCATAACTGTTGTGACCAAGAATCAGCTTTTAAAGGCTTCACAAATTAGTTGGCAGATTTAGGTATTAACAATTGGCAGCTATGCTCCGGAGGCAGCACAGCCCTGGCTGAAGTTTTGAAGTTGCAATGACCTGGATTTTCCAGCTCCCACATTTATTGTCATGTATTAGGATATCTGGAATTAAACTGAATGAAAACGTGGGGGAAAATAGGAATTTCCCCCATACCCTCCTGTGACTCGCAGGCTTTGAGGTCTCCTTGCGGTAGGGGGAGAGCAGAACTCAGGGGTCCAGAGACTGTCCCGCTCTGTCCCACACCCTCAGTGCCCCAGGGCCTTCAGCACTAGCAGGAAGAAAGCTTTGCAAAAGTTACTTCAGCAAAACAGGCTCTTTCTTATTTAAAAAAAAAAAAAAAAAAAAAAAGGGTTTGACATATAGGTATTTTCTTACAGGATTTTACTGAAAAATTTCTGACAAGGTCTCATTCATTTATGGAGGAATTCTGATGCACTTGGGAGGTGGGTATTTTGGGTTGGGTTTTTTCTGTTTTTTTTCGGGGGGGGGGGGGTGTTGATTGGGTTTTTTTAAGGGAGCAGCTGAAAGATACGCACAGAAAAATTCCAGGGGTCATAATATAGATTGCAAAACTGCCATCTTCTAAAATTAACCACAAACTCAGTGAGTCTTCCCACCTCATGGGAGTGGAGGGGCTTTTCAGGCTGGATTTTTTAATTTAATCTGTTCAATCTTGTTTGTTTGGTTTTTTTGCATGGCTTAATCCAAACAGACTTTACTGGACAGAAATACCAAGACTCTCTTGTCTTTTCTGACCAGAGGGCATTTATCTCTGTAGTAACACAAATGAAGATTATTTTTAAAACTGTAATTAGAAGTTTATTTGGTGCAATACAATTTCTGGTGGCGATCCAGAGCAAAAAGAAGATGTCACAACCCAAAATAAAACCCCCACCCCCTATAACTAAGTACCAAACTAGTGACGTAGAGTTGCATAATTAGGAGATATGTATGTATATATGCACGCATAGAAGCTCCCTGCTTAGAAGGGCTATGGCTGCAGGAACTTTCAGTTAAATTAGTATTCTCATAGGAAAACATTCAAAATGTTATCTATACATTCAATAACATGGCAGCATATCAAAGGAGCAGATGTGACTGTGCCTTACCTACAATGATCTCAGGTACAAAAAGCAAGCGTGATTGACTAGTTAATTACAGCTTTCCTATTCAATAACAAAAAAGATCCTACTCTGCTTTAATTTTAGTGTCAAAAAGAGGAGGCAGAGAATGAGAAGAGACCTGGGTAAGCAGCATACAATTCTGCTGAATATTATCAGCAGCTCTACCAACCCCCAGCTGGCACACATAGAAAAGAAGATATTTCATGTCAATGAGAAGCCCAGTAATTATTCCAGCAGTTGATACCTAGTTCATTCCATGGGGCTATTACCTGCCTTTTACAGGTCGCCGTGCAAATGTTGTGTTTCACCTCCTCCTGTACGGCTGCAATGCCCAGCCTGCTCCCTTTGGCAGCGAAAGGGCTTTTGCTCCAAGGTGTGCAGGCATCTTTGTGCGCTGTGCCTACAGGTATGGATCAGAAATTCAGTAGACATAGAGATCAAGCAGAATTGCTCTAATGGATTACATTTTTGCCTACCCTACTGCTGTCAAGGAGTCTCAAGAAAAGGCTCACGGCTTTTCCCCAAAACACCACCTTCTGTATGTTGATATATACATTGAGGGCAGCATAACAGCAGTGGAGAGCACAGCTCAACCAAGAAGATGCAGAATTAAGCCTCCTTTTTGCTTTCAGAGTAGCCATACCCATCTGTCCTTGTTTTATATTTCAGCTGAGCTAACTCAGTGCACTTTTCAGCTTGCAGCACCACTGTCATTGTCAGTGCAACTCAGGGCCCTGTTATGAAGGATATGCGAGATGCTGCCCTCAGCCCCCTAAGAGCTTATGAAAACATTCTCACAGAATGTTTTGTTTGCCTGCGCTTGATTTGGCTTCCACCCTTCAAGCTTCTTTTCAACGAGATGAAAGCAGAACGGAGCAGCCCTGAATTTCATTTTCTATTGCCTCAACAGCACAAGAGACTGCTTGATTCAGAGCTGCACAGGACTATGTTGCTGTCAAAGCACAACCCCAGAGCTCTGCCGCACATGCCTGGTGCATGTGGTGACCTCCTGCGCCTGCTCAGCCAGCGTCTCCAGCCCTCAGGGAGCGAGCAGCCTTGCTCCCATGTATTTCTTGGCTGCCACGAAGCCTGGGTGCAAGGTGAGCCCTCGGCACAGCAGGGTGAAGGCGGGCTGCTCCGGTGAGGAATGAGGATGATCACAGCCTGCGCCGTCTCAGGGGACACAGATGCTGTCACGAGAGCATGCAGTGCTCTTTTTAGCTGATTGCAAATGCTCTTAGGGCTCAAAAGCACTCAGTTGTGGCATGAGTTCTGCTGGGAACCACTCTGCATCCTATTTATAGCTGCCAGCACTGCCTGGAAATGGTTTTCTATAGGTGGGAGCATCCAAGTTTCATGTTCTGTCAAATATATCAGCAACACTGCTAAACTCTTGCAGGTCAGTCTATCACCAAACTCTACAAAAAGGAAAACACTCTTGCTTTTTGGGAGGTGGGGATGCTTTCTGGGAAAGACAGGACTGCTAGTAGGTCACCGCTTGATGCTGAAAACCCTGCAGCTTATAAGGGACAATTAATTAATTGCTTACTAATTAACTAAATGCCTTAAGGACATTTAATAATACATAAATAATTATTATTATCTCTTCAGAACCTTCCCTGAAAGCTTGAGTTTTGTCCTTAGCTTTAAGCACCCAGAAATCTTTAGCGTAGCTCATAGCAAGAGCCTCCAGAAAGGGGAGCACAGCATACGGGAGGTTGTGCCTTTAGGAGGAGAAGGTAAGTGCTGTACAGCATTAGCGCACTCATTTTTTAATACTGCATGGGTTTTCTGAATGGTCTTCATATCTGGAGGACCTTAAACCAAGTAGACAAAATAACACAACAGAATGCATGTATTTTACAGTAAAATTCAAGGGAATAGGAAGATTCATTTGGACTATGGAGTTTACATCTTCCGATATTTTCTTTTTCCTCTCACCCTGCTCCTGGCCATTCCCAAGTCTCTTTGTAGTTCAGTATAACATAACCCAGTGTGACCATCTGAAATTGGCTGTTTTGTCTAAGGCTTGTGCTGCTCAGAAATACAGGTAAAAGGTTAAATATACATATATATATATTTAATCAGGAACTTTCTTCTCAACTACTCAGCTTTAGATCCAAACCTGCAAGAAGTGGTACCACCCTGACCTCACAACACTGTGCAGCCTCATCTTGGCTGAGGCCAAGCCTTACGAATAGAAGAAACATCCAGGTGAAAAAACAAACAAACCAAAAAAAAATAGAATTGAAGCTCTTAAGACCTGAGAAAATGAGGAAGAAAGCAGAAGCTCTGATAGTCAACAAAAAAAAAGCACAGGGGGCAGTCTGAGTGCTTTGTAAATACAGAGGGGTTTCTAATAGATCTTTCACAACCATGCTGCCCTTCCTTGGGGAAAAACATGATCTGGCTGGATCCCATTGAACAGGGAGTGATAATATCAGAAGGTGCCTTAGAGAGGCTTAGAAAGGTGTATGTCAGCATCAGAGGAGACCTGCAAGTTGTTGCGAGGGGACAGTGGCTCTCAGCTCCATTCCCACATTTCAGCACCTCCAGCTGCAGCTGGGGGAAGAGCCAGGCAGGGCAGCACAGCACAGCAGCCCCTGGTTTCCAGCTTAGATGTTGAGCTAAGTACAGCAAGCACGCTCGGAAAAAAAATACAAAATAATATCTCCCCTACCAGCAACCTAATAAACAGTTCTCGTTGCGTTGCAGGCGTCAAAGGCAGTCTTTTCTGGACATGGCATGAACCCTGTCCTTTGACAGTCAGTACCTGCAGTCACTCCAGTTCTGACAGTCAGTTAGGAAACTGCATAACGGAGCATTGAGGAGCATCTAAAAATAGAGGGACAAGGTCGTCTTGGATGGCAGGTCAGGGACAGGCAGAACAAGACAGCCTCTGCAGACAACAGGTCCTGTGTCCCACCCTCACCTCATCCAAACATTCATTAAAATTAGTGTTTTGAAAAACAGTCTTTGCAATTAAGCCTCTAGAATAGGGTCAATTGACCTTGGGTGGCTGCTGCCATGCAGGACAGTCAGCAGCAGAGAAAAGGAAAAGCAGCACATCCCACTTCACCCCAAGCAGAAGCACCCTGCTTCGGAGCTGCCAACAACTGATGTTTATTTTGGGTGCAAGTCTCACCCACCGGCCTTTTGGCCGTTACGGAGTCAGTCAGCCTCTCTCCCCCACTCTCCAAAATGTCGATGTGTTTCTCATTGTGTTCCAGCATGGGACAGAAGTGGCTTTTAAGGCTCTGTGCCCGCAGAGCGGAGCCTTGCTGCCTGCCAGCCCTTGCCGCTCCGGTGCAGAGCTCCACGCACAGCTCTGCTCTGCCGCCCTGCGCTGCGAGGAGGCGGATGGCGAGAGGAATATGGGGAGAAGTATGGGGAGGTGGATGGTGAGAGGCAGCCTCCCTCAGCTGGGCTTTGCAACTGAGAGAAAGACATGACGTAGTAAGATTTTGCTAAGTTTTGCAGAGTACCCAGTGACCTTTAACACCAAAGGGCCAGGGAGCAGATCGGCAGGGGACATATGAAGCAAGCACATTTGTTTTGCTTCATGCACTGTCTATGCAACAGTGATTTCAAACAATTCAAAGCTTCCCACCCTCTTGTTATTCAAAATCCAGCACTGGGCTGACTGGAACTAAACCTTGCACAAAACCCCACTGGCTTTATTAAGACTCTCGGAACTCTCATGTGCGTGTTAGTGGGTCACAATCTAGAACCAGGATTTTTGTGCTGGCTCCCAGGAAGCAAGCTTATTTCCATTAGAAATTCTCCAGCTGTACATTCAAGAAAAATTAACCTGTGTTTACTGGGGGAGAGGAAATAGGACAGACGAATGGATGTCTAGAGGTCACAGGATGGCATGTACCAACAAAGGCTGCAAATCCAGAGCCAGATGAAACATTTTTTATTTTATATGTCTATTATGTAAGTTTATTGCTCAGCTTCTTACCATAGAAGCATTTAACATGTACATTTGCTACAGTCAGAGCAAAGGGATTCCTGAGTGATCCAGTTTCACGCTAGACAAAGAATCAGCAAATGGTAAATTCTCGATCTGTAAATCTGGGCAATTCCCAAAAGCAGCAGAAGAGAGGACACGTCAGAGCAGGCTGGTGATCTGGTAGATCACCTTCCATGTGGTATTGAAACTACTCCATGGTTTTGGATATGGACCTGCTTAGCTTTAACCATATGGGGTCTTAGATTCCACATAGCTAGAACAGGACTTACAATACATGGGGAACCCTGCTGACTCCGTAACAAAAGAGGATCTACCTATGGAACAAACAAACAGACCCCATGAAAGATCACCAGGGGATCCACAGTACCAGAAGTCAGGATACTCACTGCCAACACCCTTACAGTTCCTGTGAAGGAGTTGGACTGGTTTCTCCCAGCTGAGTCTGTCTTTCTCTTGAAAATGCATCATGAACCTTCCTGGGAAATCAGCCTTTACCTCATAAAATTTTTTAATCAAGATTTCCCATGCAGCTGGCTTGAGCTCACCCTTCCTATTGCATTAATATATGCAAACGAATGGCATTATTGATGCAAGCAAAGGAATAAAAGGTCACTGAAGCAAGTTTAATTAAAGAGAAAGTCTGAACTTGAGCAACAGTTAGCTAAACTAAGACATATCGATTAGCTGAGCTGGTTTTAATTATTACAAGACAACCACAAGTTTACCTTGATATTGAACAGAGACAATCCTTCAGATCACACTCTGACATTTCTAATCACTTGGGAGATTGGTTAGGCTAAAATCAACAAAGAATAACTACAAGTGAGCAGAGGTCTCAGCCTGACACAGGCAAAGCTTTCTGTCCTTGATGAAACATCAAAGCAGATGCTGCTGCGCAGCACCCTTGAGTGGCAAAGAAGTCATAGCCATCTCTAACAACTGGCCTCTCAGAATAGGGCAGGAATGGCAGAGTGGCTTAAATCATATAATTATACAGCTAATACATAATTAAAAGAAAAAAGAAGAAAAAAAAAAAAAGAAAAACAAGAGCATCACACATCAGCCTAGATATTTAAACAAATAAAGGAAGGAAAGAAGGAAGACGAAGAGAGGGGGTGCAGCCATCCCAGAGCTGTATTTTGTTTCCCTTCCCCACACCATCTACAGTAATTTATTTTTTATTTTACCCTTAGTACAAACCAGGGGATGGGGGGGGTCAGCAGACCCATTCCTGAACAGAGAACAGATCCACAGGGTCCTTCTGGGACTGCTCAAAGAAGGCTACTTCTCCCATCATTTGCACAAAACAAAACTTCTGGTGACATTTTTATCCGTCTTACCCCAGGAGAACAAGTCACTTCCACCAAAGCTCACAGAGATAATTTTCTCAACTTAACCTTCTTCCTTTTCAGAGCAAACTTTTTTTCCTCCAAATAAAGAGATATTGCCTGCACATTAGCTCCATCACACGTGTGACATGACAGGGATGCAGTTGCTAAGTGACTACCACAGGGGGAGGGTGCGATGGGACTTTATAAGAACGTTTGTAATCATCTGAGAGGCTGTGCCTGGCTGAGAGTTGATTCTGACGCGATAAGAGAGGCAGAGAAATGAGCCCAACCTCCACACCACAGATGAGGTTTAATCAAAAAGCAACTGCCTCCAGTAAGTTGTTTCAATATCCTGACCAATCTGATTAACAAGGGGACACAGAGTGTAAATACAAAGCACCTAGAAAACAGGCAAGGCTTTTAATCATTTTAAGATTTAAGAGCAAAAAAAAAAAAAAAAAATCAGGGCAAATACTGCCTAAGAAAAACAGGAGAGATAGCATCAGATGTGAAGAGCTAATTGAAATTATCCCAGTGTAGCTAAAATAATTAAGTTGAAGTTTAGTTCTAATAGGAGCTAATTCTCCTCCAAAGGAGGCTGCCCTCCAGCACCAGCTGGGCAGCGTCCCCCTCGCACCCTGCCAGCCTCCATCGCTGCACCACATCCACCCGTTTCACCATGGAACGTCTTCATTGCCACAAGACTGGACACTGCCCTTCTGGGAAGGGCTTCAGGTCCCTGCTCACCTCTGAAACCCGAGGGCTCAGGGGTTCAAGTGCAGCAAGCTGCTGCATAGCCCAGAGCTGGGGAAAAGGGGGCCCAGAAGCAGAGGTTTGCCCCCCCTCCCTGAGCTGGCACCAGAATGTAGTGAAGGGCAAGGTCATGCTTGGGGGCTAGGGAGTTTTTCCTTTGCTTCTTCAAGGAAAGGTTCTCCTCCCTAAATGCAGGTGCTTCAAGTTCACCCTGAAACTAAAGACACGGAGAAAACACAGCAGCACCTCAGGCAGCTGCTGATTCATGCACAGTGAGTAACCTCAGAAAGAGCTGGATCCCTTCACCTCACCAGGAGAGGGGCTCCTGTTACACCCCTCTCTTTTCACCCTTGTTTCTCACTTACCTTTTCACCCCCAGTCCTCTTCTAGCCCACCAGCATCAGCCATTATTTCTCTCTGTGCCTGAGGCTCATATTAATTAGTTCCTGGCTGCCCTTCCCCTAGTCCATCAGCTGCTGCTTGTACGTTCCCACCAACCTGCCTAAGCCAGAGGGCCAAAGCCACCTGGTGCTCATCTCCAGGAGGCTCTAGCACCTGCCCTGTGGTCAGCTTTGGCCGCTGGCTAACAGAAGCACCACAAGTCAATCACCCGCAGGCTGCAGTGATTAGGAGGGATTGCACTTCAATCAGCAGCCAGCCCTGCAGAGTTCAGCAGCTTTGATTTTGCTTGATAGAAGAAATGGGCCTTAGAAATATTCTAGCCTTGATCCCAGCTGGTGATGAAACGGAGCAAAGATTATGTTATCAGGGGAAGAGACTTTTATTCCACTCCCCCCCTCCTCCAAGACTGAACAGAGTACTCACTGATGCTGTAAATAATAAGCTGAAGACACCTGAACTGGGGTTCATAACCACAACAGGGGGAAATTCAAGTGATGCTCTGAACTGTACAGAGCACAAGGGAAAACTCCACACAGTCAAGGAGCTTTTGCAATGAGAAATTGCACTTTAAAGAACATCGTTTTTGTCACTGCACGAAGATGAGAGGCTTGATCCATATTTAGTTACATCCCTAAACAAGAACTAACAAAGTGCTTCTAGATGATTAGTGAGACCAGAGATGAAATGAGGGTACAATTGGTGTCCTCAGCACAAGAGGGGAGAGCAAACAGGAGCAGTCATGGACCCCTGTCAAATACCAGTCTTGTCTCCTCTGCAGCCACCCAAATCACCGCCGCACACTTTTCTTGCAGTGGTAATCAAAATGCAGGCTGAGTCCTTGTTGGCTTCCCTTGGCTAAATCAAGAGAGCTGAAACCCACTTGCAAGCACTCTCAAAGTTCAGCCGCTGCTGTTCATGCAGCAGCGTTCAGCAGAGCCAGGAACAAAACATCTTGGAGTTAAGAAATCAAGGAGCCTGCCCCCAGTCCTCAGGGTGACAATCAGGCTGATCTCAAGCTCATCTCTGTCTAACCAGAAGTTATATTAAAAAAAAAAAAAAAAAGTACAAATAATCTGCTCTCCCTCTTCAAATCATCACACGTATGAATGTTGACCAGAGAGAAGGGCCAGGAACAGTTTGAGCTGAAGGATGTATTTTTTCCCTTGTCAATGAAGAGCCATACCTCTTTAAGAATATTTCACCCTTTAATTTTGTGATTTTTGAAAGAAACACTGGAGAGTCTTTCTTCCTGCTGGGTACAAAAATATCTGCAAGAAGGAAGACAAACCTGTTGCTATAGTAAAGTGATTCATACAAATGAGTTGGACAAGTTACAGAAATGAGATGGCAATGTTGCTAAGTCCAACACGGCATGGACACCTGCACATTTCGGGTGAAGGAGGCCTTTCAGAGCTGCTGGTGAAATCAATCCTACATGCTCTGCATGATGCTGCCCTGCTAGCTGGAGGACTGGACTGGAAAATGTGAGTCTGCACAAGCATTTCTGCTTCCTTTGGAAAGACTCCTTGGCACCCATTCCTCAGCCAAATTGATTTCCATTGACCATATCCCTCGGCACCTTGGCTGAGCAGAGAGAGCCAGGAAGGAACCGTTCAGTTCATTAGCCAAGCAAGAAACTGGAAAGGAGAGAGGTCCAGTGTGCCTGTTGGAAGAAACTCAAGGAATCTCCAGCAAGGACAGAAAACCCTCAGACCCAGCACCACCTACCTAGGGAGCTTGACTCTCCATGTCCAGCAGATAGTGAACTGCAAAGCCCCAGCAGTGCTGTGAGCCAGGCAATTGCTCTGAGATGCCCGAGTCTGATTGCTTTCCTATCACTTCATTTAATTCATGAAAACCGCAGGATTTCACAACAGTCCTTTTCAGCACAAAAATGCTGCAGGTAGAAAGACAAACACCAACAGTGAGAGGGAATTTTGTGCACCACAGAAAAGAAATGCCCTGAAAAAGGACAAATGATAAGCAGCTGGAAAAGCAGGAAAGGACATGGAAAATGCTGGTGATAGAGGTGAGAGTGCAACATAGTGAACGCTTGCCAGCTCGGGGATGCCGCAGGGCAGGGAGGTCAGCACACAGGAGCTGGCTGGCGGGTGCTTAGCAGGTTTCTGTTCCGGCTGTGAAAAAGCCTGTTCTTGCCAGAATAGTGAAGCTGGCCCAAGAAGCCACCCCTCCCGATGTGTCTTCCCCAGGCATCCCCAAGGAAGCCACACGCATTTCTGCTCTTATCTACTGCAGCTCTTCTGCAAAAGGACCAGAGCTCTCCAGTGCCTCCAACCATCGCTTCAGACAGATTTCACTGGCTATGCAACCAACCATGAGAATGTCATTTACAAACAACCCATCAATTATCCATTTGCTAAAAAAGCAGAAGCAATTAGACACCTCCTGGTCTCCCTGGGTCAGTGAAACGTTCCCAGATGGATGGGAGCAGCAGTGGATAGTTCTTCACATCTCCTATCTTTATGCCTATGCATCAGAAGCCTCATAATAGAATTGTTTTTTATTCTTATCTGTTTGCTTTTCATACTCTATTTCAGATCTGGGACCAATTTAGTTTAAGTTCTGACGCGCAGTAAATGCATACTGTATGTTGATAAATTATTAGTCATCTTACATAGCGTGCCGATTGGTAAACCCATAGAGAGCTGCTTACCATTCCCCGTTGCAAATCAAAGGGCATTTGCTTAATAACTCTATACCCAGATGTGTTCATCACCGCAGAGAAAGTGGTGTTGCTTACCGGTCTGGGAGAACGTCCCTGATCCAGGAAGACATAAAGCCTACCCAGACCTGCTGCCAGCTCTGTGTGTGCTGCTTTTTGGAAAGATTTAATTTAATGAATGTAAGGCAGAGTTTCCCACATGAGCCGTGGTGACACGTGCCAGTCCCACCTGCCGCCTTGCACTGAGCGTTACACAAACAGAGGTGCCGCGTACCAATAAGATGGGCCTCTGGATTTTCCCTTGCGGAAGACTAGCAATAAATTGACTGGGACATAAACTCTCGGTTGGATTAACTTTTAGTAATTTTACTTTTCTAAGATCATTCCTTGCAAAAGTTACAAGCAGGCTAAACTTTCACCTCTGCGTGTTCCTGCTGACTCCCTCACTTAGGCAACTTTCTGTTGGGAGCTGGCTTGAACTTCTGTGCTATTCATTCTCAGTTCCTTTTGTTCCACATTAGGAACCCATTTCACACTACAATTTCTTGTTTTAAAAACAACAACAACAAGCAGAGAGAAGTTATGTGAGACCAAAAAAAACTTTCAGCTGTTCAAAATGACAACAAATGAAGGTTCTGTCCGAGTCAGGAAAATGCCTTTTAGATTTGTCTTTTAGGAACTGATGAGATACCCCATGCTTTCTCATAGCCTCAAAGCTGAGATGTAAAACTGAAAAGCACTGCCTCCAAAATGGCCAGGTTATTAACTACTGCACTAAGAATATTTGCTAAAACTATGGCTTATTTCCAACAACAGGCATCTTTTATTAAGAAATTCAACTTGGATAATCAAGAACCAACCACTGTGAAATGAATGAAGTGTGTTCTCTGCAGATACAATGACTTTTTTTTACCAGTGCTGCACCTCAACAAAATGGTAATACATCCCTGACTTGGCAAATGTGGCTTTGGAAAAGAAATGGTTTTATTTTATTTTAATTATTTATTTATTGCAGACAGAAGAAATTATTTGTTAAATTAAAGCAAAATCTTAAGGAGTAATAAATAGTGAACAAACAATAGACCAACACTAAAAACACAGTCCCTCTTCCAAACTGTCAGCACCAGTTGAAAACTTTAATGTTTCATTCAGAAGAAACTGAGTAAGGAAAAATATGAAAGAAGGCTACACCCTTCTCTTCAAATAACACTTAACTCTCAATAAGTGAAAGTTAGAAGCTAGTAAAGGATTGCCGACAGCATCTCTGTTTCACCATTGATGATAATGAACTTTGTTTGCTGTCACTTCTCTGTAGTGAAGCTTTTGGGATCTGGCAGGCAGATCTGCAGGATGGATTTGCTGTTTTCAACAGAATTCATCCTTGCAGTGTTGTCTGGGTTAGGTGGCCTGAGGCGAGCATGGCTGGGCACAGCTAAGCCTCACCCCAGGTTTCCTTCCAGGCTTGGAACCACTTTCACACAAAACATCGTTAAGGAGTGCATCAAGTCAGCTCTCAAGGCCAGGATGCCCTGTTTTAGGGATCCTGTGCTCAGCACCGAGCGGGGACTTCAGCAGGGAAACTTGAGCAGGAAATGTCACTGCAAGGCAGCAAACACCGTGTAAACTCAAAAAAATAATATTTTTGCACAGGGAGAGACCTGCAGAGGTGCCCAGGTCCCCCTGCAGGAGCTAGGGGAGTGAACATGAACAGCAGCCAGTTCTGTAAAATGTAGTGCAAAATTTCAGGAAATGTCAGCACACAATATCAACACCACATTTGTCAGCTCTTAACACTTAAAGGACCCCCAGCAGAGTTTAATTTTACCCTATTTGGTACAAGTTTATATCTGCCAAGCGTCGCTTGCAGAACAGCAGCAAGTGGGATAAAATTTTTAGATGCTGTATGATGTAGATGTTTCAAGCCTGGTGTCAAGAAACTTCCAAATAAAAGAATTTCTTTGCCATCTGTGAAAGCTAGGCTCTTATTTCCACTTCCCGTGAGCTTTGCCCACCTCCAGCAGTAGCAGGGACACGCTCTGGCAGCAGATCTTCACCCGCACCAGCAGCTGTGCTGGGCCAACATGACCACCGAGCTTTGCATTTGGATTCACAACAAAGAGAAATTTGTTTTAAAAGATTCTTTTGACCAAATGATAAAACTGTTCTTCTTCTTTTGTAAGCATGGAATGTGTGATATTCTTAAAAGAATAGTGAAAAAAAACCAAGTTTACTTTGCATATCTAAGTGATGAGCCAGGACATACCACTCTCTGTAACAAGGTAATAATCTGATCCAGACAACACTGACATCAGGCAGTATTTTCAGCTATGAAGTAAAACATACTCTCTACAGCTTTCATGGAAAGTTTTTCTCATTTTTCTACTTCCGCAGAAGTTATGGATGGAGGTGTACTTATTTTTATTTAAATATTGCTGGATGTGATTAAGTTCTATTTTTTAATGATTGAACCACTGCATTTTGTAAGGCAAATTTTTCCTCTTTTTTTTTGCTACTGTTATAACATCATTATGTTGTTGTAGGAATTATGGTTTTTATCTTCCTGTCAACAAAATATACATGCAAATAGACTTAGATTATTTATAGAGCAACATCAAATTAAACTGCTTGTATAATGACTTAAAACTGGTTATCGCCATCCTGCATAATATCTGTTTAAACACACCACTTGCAACAAGCTTTCCTAATCAAAGGAGGAAACAAAAACACAATGTCACTAATTTTATGCATGCCATAATGTGCTGTTCAGCTCTCAGCGTTGCAGCCCTGTGCAGTGCAGGAGAGTGATGCTGGTTTTACCCATATGTGCTCTTCAGCTTCTACACAGCTCCTTGGAGAGTATTGTATTGGCCAAATTTCAGATTTCAGGGCTCAGACATGTTTGAAAAGCTGATGGAGACATTCAGGCGTATTCTCTTGCTCCTGCCGTGCGGTACAGGAGTCTCAGATGAAGGCTGGGAGCTACAGAAACAGGGACTATCCAGACCTATCCTATCTACAAGTTCCATCCAGACTGGGGATGGGAGCTTTGGGACAACTGGGATTATTCAGCCATACCATCAAGCATTTTAAAGACCCACAAGCCTCTGTGGGGCATAGGAGGCTGGGTGCATAAAGGCAACCTGCCAGGCTGTGGGATGGCCACCTCCTGGTCCGTCTGAGCCAGCCAAGGAGCAGCAGCAGGTCTGTGTGGCTGGGACGTACTGCAAGTTGGTTTTCTCTTCACCCAGATAGGCTGTCGTTGCCCCCAACACCTGCCTCCATCAGCCAGCGTCACCCCACAGCATTGCATTCGGCAGAGCTCGGCTGGTTTGCAGCACCTCATTTGCCCACTGGACCCTGGCACCAGGCTGATTTCCCTCGGAAAGCAGCAAGCTTCACACTTGGGGCTAACCTTGCTGGTTTAGCTTCATCTGCTCACGATAACTGAAAGCTATAAAAATCATCAAGTGCTTCAGAAATGGCTTTTGTCAGTAATAGAGCTGCATTCTGGCTACCTTCCCTCTGGCCAGAGCTGCAGTGCAGACTGCAAGGAGCCTCACCCTGACATGACAAAAGCCACACTTACCCATCTCCAAACGTTCCTCCTTGCCTCATGTCCGTTTACCTGTGACAGAAGACAGTGTCCTTACATCAGCAACAGAGCTACACTGAATGCCTGAGAGAAGGAAGAATTACCCACACTGACAGCATTGCCTTTGCTGGAAGCCACCAGGAGCCCCAAACCCAAGCCAGCTGCAAACACAGCAGCTATTTAAAAACAACACCAGCACCACCACAAACCAAAATTTGCACCCACTGCCTGAGCAGCTGCAAGCTCAAAAGCCTGATAAATGTCCAAGAGGGTGAGGGCAAGAAGCACATTTGGTGAGCAGGGCTTTTGGACACAGGTAAGGAACTTGTGGTCCAGAGCAGCTGGCACAGGCAGAGCACACACGATGCACAAGGGACACGGCTCTGGGTGAGGAGAGGCTGCTCAGCACTCACAGGGCATCCTCATCACACTGAAGCATGTGAGAGTCTGACAGGAAAAGAATTAAAGAATTGGACCTTCTGTCAACCATTTAGAAGTGTTAGAAACTCCCCAGTGCAGGTCATTTAACTTGGTAGGGGGGGGGGAAAAAAAAAAAAAAAAAAAAAGAGGTGGATTTTTTTTTCCTGCCTCCCTGACTATTTTTTTTCTCTTGGACTCACTCTGCTGCTGATGGAGGAGCTGGTGCTGTAGAAAGAGTCACTTTGGTGGCTCTGATCTACACAGAAACAGGAATCAGCCTCCCTTTCTGTGAGCTCCTGTTTTTCCTGAACAGTTTAATGATGCTGGATTAAAAAGTGTTGTCATTTACTCAATGAAGAAAGTGCAAAGGGGCAAATTCTTCCCTTTTATATCTGTCATAACTACAGCTCTGGCTCGTGTCACTCCCGCTCTCCAAAAATTGTGCCAGTTAAAGGGCAGGTATTCCCTTGCAAAGCTGATGCTGGTGGCCAGTATGGATTGGGCAGTGCAGGCAGACCAGGAGGAGCAGATCCCTCCTGTCCTCCTAAGATCTTCTTCTGCCTTCACCCCCCACACGTCCCTGCTGGAAAGAAGGGAAGGAAGTCATCCTTTCTTCCCAAAACTCTCACTGAAATGTGAAAAGCAGTGAAAAAGTGAAGAAATTGTCTTCCCTCAAAGGGAAAAAGGCTGAAGCAAGGAAAAAGCGACGCACTAGTGGATCCTACACAAACTCAGTTTTGCACCGACAAAGAGCTATTTAAAATGGGAGCAAGTTCTACCTCCAGAGCCCACTCACTGCCTTCTGTTCAGAGCATATTTGCTTTCTCAACATTTCCCAGCAAGATGATGGACTCACTGAGCTTGAAAAGCGATTAATCAGCACAGTGCTGGCCAGCAGTGAAGGCAGGAGCAGTTCCGAGGGCATTTCCTAAGCTGCCAGCCTGCCCCTGAGAGCCACTGGATGTGCTGCATCCCACAGTCCTCACGGATGCCCCAAAGACAATAATTAGTATTGCTGATAACGCCTGCCCGGTCCTTGGATGTGCAACAGATGAACTGCCTCTAATGGCTACAGGATTTCACCTACAGGCGTAAAATAAACCAAGGTCAAAATCCTTTATCCTCAGTCCTTTGAGTCAGGATGTATTGATAGACAGCCTGGATGCTAAACAGGCTGAAAAAAAAAAAAAAGATTCTAACACTAAACCTACAGCAGTGGGGAAATCTTCAGGCTCTCAGGAGAGATTTTACACATCCTGCTGAAGCTCGTAGGCAGAGTGCTGACACAGGAGGGCTTCCTTAAATCAAATTTTCATATTTCTCTGAAGGTGTAAACTACCTCGTCTGTACCCATGCGTTGCGACCACATGGAGTAGGCGTGATTTTGGTAAGATCTCTACAGCCAAGGAAGTGCCCTGAGGCCTGGGCCAGAGGACCTTGCTCCCTGTATTCCTGCAGCTGGAGGTGGCCCAGGTGGCAATGCTGGCATGGAAACCAGTGGCCAAATCCACCCGGCAGCGGGGCTGGGTAGCTTCACACCTCTTGCGCTGTTGCTCAAGCCTTTCAGCAATGAGAGACCTGTGCTTCCCTGAAACCATGGCAACCAGAGATTTACTTTGAAAATAAAGAAATGCTGTGTTTCTGGCAGAGGAGATAGCAGCTTCTGCAAGGTGTGAGAGCACTGTCTTCCTGTATCCCTGATCAAATCTGGGCTAGATTCAGTGTCTGTCCAACTGCATAGTGCAAACTCATTATTGACAAGGCTGCAGGATTAAGCAGAAGAGGAAATATCTGGACGTGTGTGAACACGAATCCCAGCTGGCCGGCAGCAGCCACTATAAGGTGAACTGCTGGAAGACAGAAGTGCTTCCCAATCCACCTCCATGTCACAGTTCCCCCCACTAACGATGGATAACCCATTAACAGCAGTCTCCCTCTTTCAGTCCTACCCTGTGGGGCAGGTTTAGTCCCTGCCATCACGGTGGGACCTGGGTGCCATAGTCAGTATCTGGCACCCTGCACAGGGGCTGCACTACCGGCGAGGGGATGTGCATGGTCCAGGCTGCATGGCTCTACCCCACCTGCTCAGCACCACACCTGACATCAAAAACCAACAGACAGACAGCCACACAGCATGCTCTGCTGAGATGAAGCTTCTGGGTAGAAGGAGACCTGCATTTCTTTGGGCAGCCCAGCTCAACAAGTCCTGTTTCACACCCAGAAACTGAATTTTGTGACCTGATGGAGGAGGTTGCCAGTAAATCATGGAAGAGCCCAGAGAGGTTTGCTCAGTGGTGGAGGTAATCTGAGGGAGGAGAGGCACGGATAGCTGCTGGTGTAAGGAAGCAGATAAACAGCTGTTTGGCTGGACCCTGAGCTTCCTACTTGGAAAGCTGAAAGAGGGGGGGGGAAAAAGTCAAGCAGGGACTGTAAAGCCTGGATGGACAGAAACTCAGCCTGCACTTTCTCCTGTACATTTGATAGCTTTTACATTTTGACTGAACCAAAACATTAATAAACAATGCATTGTGCATTCTCATTTTCATGGGCTTTTCACTGACATGTTGACATGTGGTTTCTCATCCTTTTTTAATATAAAACCTGAGCACAGCATCGGGACTCTTCCTGCAGTTAAAGCTGACAGCTTGGAGTTTTCACTCATCACAGCTAAAGGCATTAATAAAAGCTATTTTGGTCATGTGCATGAAGCTGAATCTGGGCTTAATGGCTTTTTCTGCCACAAGGAGAAAAAAAAAATTAAAACAGTATATTCTGGAACTGCTTATGTCTTAAACAAGTAACTGAATGAATGGTAAACCAAAGGGAGGAGAAAGTTTTTACTAAAATGAGCTCAGGCCTCATAGCTGAACTTGAGAAACAAGGAGATGCCAGGAGGGAGTTTTCTCTGCAGCAGGCTATTGTTGTAGAACCTGCAAATTGTACTTAAACACTGAATTGCTCCATTGTTAGAAGCACTTAAAACATAAAACCCAGCAGAAACAGGTTTCCTTGTTCTGGCTGTGGGAGGTAGTGGAGCTTTTAGATCAATTGTTATGCAAATCTTCCTCTAGTTTCAACCTAGGTTAAAAGCTATTCTCCAGTCAATTAAAATCGAAGTCTCTAAAGTGGTTCTTGCACCAAGCTTAACTTTCCGTAGATATCAGGATGTGGTCTTGCATTTTAAAATGTAGCTAGGAGTCCCGTTCCTCTCTCACAAGATGGGGAGGGCACACACACGCGAAACGTGCTGATGTGGGTGCACCAGAGGAGCGGGCTTGCCCTGAGCCAGCCACCACAGCCACCCCTGTGAGGTCACCAGAAAATCCCACCCCAGATCAAAACCTGATGGTCTGCGTGGATGCCACCTGGCTAAGAGCAGAGCATTTGGCAGGTGGATACGGGTGGGCTGAGGTGGGGCAGATGTACGGACCAGACGCACTCTTGGGACACGATTCCTGGTTCTGTGGCAGGGCACTAGCTCAGAGCAGTGCTGAAAATCAGACACAGCTGGCAGCTAGGGTGAAGCAGGAACGCTTCAGCCACTAAAACATCACTAACCCTCTGTCCAGAGGCTCACAGGGCTTTTTCACACTCATCCTCAGGAGAGGTTCAGGAGGTGCTGGAGGCCCTGCATCAGGCTGCATTGTGCTCGGCTCAGCCCTTGCACAGCCCACAGAGTGATGCTGCTTCGCCTCCCCACGAGCCCTGGCTGTGCCACCCCCATGCCAGGAGCACAGGGAAGGGGTCACCGGCTTTTACAGCAGCACATTTGGAGGGCACATGGTAGCACTAAACATGCACTTTAGTGCACACAGCACTGCTGTGTCCTGCCCTCCGGCAGCAGGCAGAGCCATGAGCATCACCACAACACTGAGCCACCCAGCCCTGCGGTCCCCCAGTGCTTTGCTCCATGCTGGTATTGCAAAAGCCACCTGTGACACCAAGACGCACACCACAAAATCCTCCTTTTCCTAATGCACTTAATCTACTTTTCCAAAATTCAGCACCAAGAGGCTTACAGTTCAAAACCACCAAGGTTTGCACTTAGCAGGGCAGTTTACGTGAACTCGCGTTCCTGACTCCCTCATCTCAGACCACGAGCCGTGAGCTGCTCCTCCACCTCTCCAGAGCAAAGCCTGCGTTTCTGGAATGCCAGTGCTGTAAAACTGCTCCTGGGTTTGTGGAGCCAGATAAACAGCGTGCAGTTGATCTCTACACAGCATTTTACAGCAGGCAGACAGGTTTCCCCTTCCACAACGTGCTTTCTCAGCCGGTACATGAGTCTGCGAGTCAGTTGGTAAAATGCATAAGGATGCTGTTAGTCAGGATGCACAATGTGCGCGATGCGCAGCACACAGTGCCGAGCCCTTCCCGGTGGGAGCTGGGCTTGCCAGGCTGCAAGCAGAGCTCACCTTATGCTCAGCAAAACCTGAGCAAATAACAGCGACACCCAGCCAAATGCCACGGGCTGGCGAGCACCCAAGTTGCCCCAACCACACAGCATCCAAGGGGATCACTGCTGGGGTCTCAGGGACACTGATCATGGGCTGAAAGACAGCATAGGACACAGTGCACACTCCGGCCAGGGCAGGGAGACGGTGGGTGGGATAATGGAGGATAATAGCTGTAGAGTCAGAAATCATCATGGTTCAGCCTACACAGAGGGTTAGTTTCCAAGAGAGCCATTTTCTCAGCTCTGATGCCAGGATGTCAGAGCTCCTATGCCTGTTTTATTGGTTAAGTACATGGTTTTATTGCTGTTTATAGAAGTATGCCTGCATACAGAGCAGCAAGGGAGTATGTTAGCTGGGAAGCGCTGAGCTTGCACCAACTGCTGTGTGAGAGCATCCAGACCCCAGCCAAGCCTCTGCGAGGGGCTAAGTGCATAGGGGACGCTGCCTTAATTTCCAGGCCATGACTCAAAATTTACATGACATGTAAAAGCTGCTCAAATCACTTTTCTTTGTTGATGAAAACATCATTACCAGGGAGAAGGGAGTCAGAGAGGGGCAAAGCTCTGCTTTCTCTTGGGTCACACTTGGGCTGTTTCCCTCATCTCCTTTCCAGGTTTGTGGATATTTCAGCTCTCTGCTGCTTCCTAATCTGAATATCAACACTTGCTAGGGATTCTCGTTAGTTACCTTTCTGGTCCAGTCCCAAGGGAGCCCCACAGGGGCTGGCCACTGCAGTGGTCTCAGGCAGAGCTCAGCAGCATCTCCAGGCCCCTGGGTGATGGGAGACCCTTCCCAGCACCCCAAACCCTAGCCCTTAAAGCTCATGCATCCTAAGTCCTCAGCTCTAAAAGCTAAACAAACCCATCAAGGGGTGAGGTGAGGGACATGCCAGCCTGCACTTGGGCTTGCTCCCTCTCGGGGTAGCCCTGCTCCCAGGGGTGCATCTAAAAAAGATGACATGGCACTGACTGCCTTTGCGGTGTGCTTTGGGAGCTGCTGAGGAAGGCAGGGGTTAGTTCCCCAGCAGCAGTGAGAGAGTCTTGGCTGCCTCTTCCCAGTGCAAAACTTTCAGCTTCTTTCCACAGGGCTGAAAGCAAAATTTGCATCATTCCTCCTTCAGATGAGACAGCCACACTATTTCACTCTGTCTCAGGGGAAACCTACTTTTAAGATAAAGGTAGGCTGCAGAGATTTTACTTTTCTTTATGTAAATATATGTGTAAATGAAAAAAACCTGAGGGATATTGTGAATCATTTTCCAGGCTGGTGCGTAATTTTGTGCATGGAAAGTGGATCTGGAGATGGGTGACTCAGGCTCATGTGCAAGCACACTTTTGCCAGTTTTTGTTGGGTTTTTTATTTTATTATTATTATTTCTCTCTGGCTAATTAAAGCAAAATAAAATATTTGGGCTCAAGCTGCTCTGCTGAACACTCTGTCCTATTTCTTCTCAAAGATGATCAATCTTAAGGCAGTCACTGTATATTAAGGACTTCTTAAAAATAAGGCCAGTGTCCCATCTGATGAACACTGCAGAGTCCATGTGTTGTGGGAGGTCCAGAGGGTGATGAAGCACAGCAACTGCCTGTACTGGCGAGCTAGGCAGATGAAGGATGTGACAGAAGGGCAGATGCACTGCTCTGCTCCCCCCACAGCCAGGCACCCCGTTCCCAGCTCTGTCACCCCATGGGCAGGTGAAAGCCCTGGGTCATAGAACTGCAGCTCTCACCTGTGCTGGCTGAGCCGATGCTGCCCTGGGACCCCCCAAGCAGCTGGGCTCTCACAGCCTGGCTTTTGGGAGGATGGCACCATCTGCTGCAGAGCACCCAGGTGCCAGCTCAGAGTTTGGCCTGGAGCAAAGGACACCGGGATGGAATCAGCTGCCTTTGGGGAGCTGCATGTAAAGTGCCACCTGAGCAGCGGCTGTTGCTGCTCCTTGCTGGACAGTTTCTCCCAGAGCCCACCTTGACAGGACACCGGTATGCTCCTAGCAGCAGAAGACACTTGCACATCCAGCCGTCACCCATGGAAGTCTGCAGACACCTAGACTTCACCTGAAACGAGCTTAAAATCCCTCCCTGGTGCATTCAGCAAAGGCAACAAGAGGCAAGTAGATTAAAAAGTCCTCAGACACTAAACGTTACCAGGTACAGAGAAGCTGTGGGAGCTGGCACGTTAGATGCTACAGCTGCACAGGCAGGTCCTTGCCCATTTCTGCAGTTTCACTGTGCAGCTCCTGGCAGCCTCACAGCATCCCCCTGCCTGTGTGTGGGCTCGTGCCACAGCAGTGGGTGCCCAGCGGTCCCCAGCTCACAGCATTCCCTGTGCCACCTGCACAACAGCTCTCAGGAGAAGAAAAAATGAAATGAGTGGGTGGGAGAGAACAACATGCAATAGTTGTATTTTTGCTTTGCATTAAGGTTTGTCAAGTAAAATTGCTCTCTCATGGGGCTTAGAGCATTGAAATGCTGGGATATTTAACTGCCTGCCTTTCAAGGTTTACTCTAGCCCCTTAGTACAGTCTGAAACTGTTCTGGAGATTGTTTCATCCCCCCTAGAGCAGCATTGCTTTAATGACATCTTTACGTACCTAGTGGATGTCCTTGGTAAAGATTATAGCCCTGCTGTTAGAAACTTGTTGCAGGACAATGCTTAGACAATGATAAAATAGCTACTGGGGACCCAGGAGTTTGGCATGACACTGGTACAATTCACAGTGCACCACATGAGTTGTGTTTGCATTCATACATTCTGCGGAAACAGAAACATGAACCATTAGGAACTATTGTAATTAGCATATGACTAATTCATTGGCTATTTTGGTTTCCATTTCATTTAGAAAAAAAATCTCAGGACCATACGTCATCTGGGAGAAGTGTATTACAGACGAGCATGCAAATGCCTCGATTTTCTGATCTAGTCTCACTGGCAGTTTCTGATAACTCTGCTTCTGCTGCAGAGCATACGTAAGCCATGAGTGAGCCCAACGCTTTCCTATGGAATCCTGTTCCAGGCTGACCTCCTCCCTGTGGCAAGCCCTCACCCCCCCCAGCAAACAGCAGTCCCTGCCCAAACAGCTCAAGGTTTATGTCCATTCACTGAGGAATACGGTGCTGCAGAGAGAGTCAGATCCCAGCTTTACATTTCCATGTGGAAAGCTGTGTCACGCACAGACACACTAATGTGGTGTGTTGAGGTTTGTGTCCAGATGCTTCGTAGAGCAAAGAAACGAAATGATCGGGTCCTTTCAGAGCCCTTCAGGAGCTACCTACTCATCATATGACTGTCACAGAGGTTTTGCGATAAATTATACAGCACTAATGATCACAGAACTACTTAACCATGGAAAATTGCTTTAATGCTACCATGGAATGATCCATTAATTAATTCAAATTATTGAACATCAGCCTTGCTTTCCTGCTGGGCTAGAATGACTTCTTGCCAAATCCAAACAGGAGAGTAGCATTTAAGCTACCTCTGAAATTGTGATGGGCATGAGGACCCCAGATACCTGTGGGTCAGCAGCAGCAGCCAGCACCTATTTGCTGCAATGATGCTGAGCAAAGGAGAAAGCATGAGGCTGCTCCAAGCTGGAAAGATTTTTGTGGTAAGAGGGAGCAGATCCCTTTACAGATACAAACCATTGTTGTATCTTAATAAGAGAAGAACTTCAACCTTGAAGGTCCTTTGAACTGACCCTTGGCAGTCCCAGGAACAAAAGCAGATTTGCAGTGACTGACTGGCCATGCTGCTCCCACAGGTGCCGGTGCCTTAGGCACAAAACGAGAATAATTTTCTGATGCATAACCACTGTGCTTTTTAATTTTCCAGGGTAGTCAGCAAAGTCTGGAAAGCTTTTACATCCTTCCTTTCTGCAGAAGTACTGGATTATTGATTCTATGCTAAAGCAAACAAAAATACCTATTTGGATTGTGAAGAGCCTATTAATGTAGTAAATCACTTGATACAGGAATAAATTCACTATAGTGTCAATCGCTTAACTGACCAGTAAGCAGTGATGCCCACCAAGCGATGGTTAGAAACTACAGGTGTTTTGAACGTAGCAGGAATCCAACTGCAAACAATAGTTGAGAGGTGACTAGTTAAACACAGGGGAGAGCTGAGATAGGATGTTTTGTATTCAATATTGAAGACAACACCCAATGACTGGAAGCTGAACTGGGTGCATTCAGCCTTAAAATAAGCAGCAGTTTCCCAGCTTGGGGGGAGATGAAACACTGAAAGAACAGGGAAGTCTTTGAAGTGAGGCTTTGCTGAATGGCAAGATTTCACCTACATCTGGGGAGAAAGTCCTTCACAAGTGCATGATCGTGTCAGCCTTGCTGTGTCCCAGGAGAAGAACTGCACGTCTGAAATGGATGGAAATACATCAAGTGGCACTTTCAGAAACCCTCTAAACAGGTCATAAAGAGAGGTAAAACGAGTAAGAAAAGGACTGAGGTCTTCTGAGCTCAGACTTCCCCATCTCACACCTTTCTCCAAGGCACTGGGGTGCTCACAATGCAGAGCCTCCCATACGAGTTTGGTCCCACCACACTGGCAGAAGAAGGCTCGGTGCACTCAGCTCCGCCCCACAGCAGCCAGGCTGCCTGGGGAAGCCGAGTCTCTGATAATCACTGAAACATCAAAAAATGGTGGATGATAACCTTAATCCACAGCCAGAAGGAACTGCAGTAGTGATTTTAATGGAAGCAGAATTACATCAACTCCAGGTACCAGGCAGAAATCTTCCACAATAATTGTTATTATAATGCAAATCTCTATGGCACCAGCCAACAGCATATTAAGCATTTTCATATAGGAGTTCATTAAAATGGCAAAAATCCTGCAAGGGAGGAACCATTCTTTCCCCTGGCACAGAGCAGTAAAAGAGGAGGTGAGAGTTGAAAGGACTCACCCTTGGTCTCCCTGAGCATCACAGCAAAGTGGCACACTCAGCTCCATCCTCTGCCCCAGAAAGGGGTCACTCCCTCCACATTGTCCTCATGACTAGGCTGGGGAAATACAAGGCACGTTATTAAAAAAGGGAAGAAAAGCTCCTACTTAATAACAACTCCCATTCCTTTTTTAAATGACTGGGGAAATCAGGTGTGACACTCAGGCAATATAGGTGGGAGGGGAAATAATAATAAAAAAAACCCACCCACAACTGTAAGGTGGTGAGGATTAGCCAATTTTACATTCAGGAAGCTGTGTTAATTAGAAGCTTTTCAAGAGAAGAGTCAAAGGACTTTGCAAACACAGATGGAAACCGGTTTTAACAAGCAGGGATAAGTCCCAGCACTGGAGAGGCATCAGCAGTGCAGTATCCTCTGCTGGCACCACCAGTTACAACCAGGGACCGCTGCAGCCGAGGCTGCACCGTGCCAGCAGCCACCCGCTGAGTGCAAGCCAGCAATTAGTCCGATTGATTTTGGGGGGAATATTAAGATATTCAAATGAATAATCATGTAGCTGGGACTAGTAAAAGCTTATTCCCTACATAGCAGTCATAGCTCTTTGTGAGAGCCCAGAAACACCTGGGTCATCTGATTGCTCAGAAGTGGCCCATCAGCAGCTCAGGGAGGAAGAATTGATTTTTCCTTTTTCTTAATGATGAAGGGTAATGCAGCAGCTTTATACACTAGTCAACAGAGACCTGGGCTGTTTAAGAGGATTTGATAATAGCTCACACCTGAAGCAGGGTTGTTTTTTTTTCCCCCCCCAGGCAGAGGGAAGTGCAGAGTAGAGTGGAATAAGCTGCAATTAATTTTCTTGTTCTTTATATACAGTTATGGTCATCTCCTGCTTAAGTCATGGAAGCTAAGAACATGGATGTGGATTTGTTTATGAGCATCAAAAGGGGTTCTTTTAAGTGTTACACGTGCCTTCTTAGAAAGGTCATGTGAAAGCCAGTTGAGAATTAAAACAAAATATAATGCAAGCAACTGACCAGAGCTGTTTTAGTTTATCCCCAAATGAACACTAACTTTGAGGTAATTCTTGATGTTTATTGCACTAACCAAGAAAAGGAGGTCAGGTATAATGAAAGAGCCCGTATTACCTGTGCAGGCAAAACTGCCCTCTCAGTGGAGACGTGTTCACTCTGTGCTTGTCCTACACCATCATTTTCACTTCCCTGAGATTCACTTTGTGAGGAATACTGCAGGGAGCAGTACTGTATTGCACGGAGCCGTGAGTTGGAAACAAGTACCGCAAACACCAAGCTGTGACAGATGTAGCATCCCTGGCACACACATTCCTCATCCTAAATGGGCGTGCAGTGCAGTGCGGAGAAAAGCACTCCTAGGAAGCATCAGAAGGAAAAAGCTGTGCAGCAACCACAGGTGCAGGAGATGGAGTCCCAGAGCCCAAAACTGCTGCCTGCCAGTGCCCCAGCCCCTGCTGGCAAGCAGCTTGTTTGTGTAGGGACACACCAGCAGCAAGTGGACGTGATTTTTGGTACAACAAACCTCAGAGACCTGAGCAAGAGCTTGCAGACTCCCCCGGAGCACAAATGCAACCGCTCTGAGTAATAAACCTTGCAAAGGCCAAGCCTTGGCTGGGCACGGTTGCAGCATTTGCCATCTCCTGTGGGAGCCGGGGTAGAAGGCTGGGTTTTGTCACTCCGATGTCCTTTGGCACCCCATGCAGTGCACCCAGCTCCACCAGCCTGTCTTACAGGTCCCGAGGGGTAACGAACAGGGGCTCAGACCGTCAGCACCCGCACATGTGAACTGGGGTCTGTCTTGATGTTTAATCACTTCATGAAAATGTAACTTTCAATATTTCATTAGGATCTCTCCCATCTGTTAAACATCAAGCCGGAGAGTTTGGTGACACTTTAAATGAAGCTGTGAAGAGATGTGTTTGTTTTAGATGTAATTGGACAGCTGTTTTATTATGAATTAATGAACTATGATGATTAAAAAGAAACCAGTTTTAGCAAACCATGAATTAAGAATTACTCCTGACTAAAATCACAACTAAGCAAGTGCCAGACAACTTTCATGACAATGATTAGAAGCAGAAGATGAAAAAGCAAAACCTGTGAGGTGCAACAGGACAAGAGGTGCCTCCAGACCAGGTTCCCTGCATCAGACATGGGTTCCCCGAGCTGCCCCCCAGCAACCAAATCACTCCATGTGCCCACTATACCACTCCACATCATTGCCATCTCCTCTGGCCCCAAAGCCCTTTTGGCCCAAATCACTCATCAGGGTCTGCTCACACTCCTCCATCTTCCCAGCCCCTCTTCATGCATGTGTCCCCCCTCTCCCTGGCCATGGGATCCTGCAAGGCTCTGGGGAGGGAGAGGGCACAGCAATGGCAGCAGGCTCAGAGGTAATTGATCTCTTTGTGGCTGCAAAACATACTTCAGACTCCTTTTCCCCCTGCCCTAGGTCACTTTGGCCAAAGCTGTTTGCCCTAGAAGCATCGCACAGAATGGCATGCTCTCTGATGTGGGGCCACATCCTTCCTGGGGTGGAGGACACAGCCCACGGCCACACGGAGCATCAGCAGCACCACAAAAAGCTGATCCTGAGCTAGGAAGTCCTGCATTCGTCTTTCCCATGCTTTGCAGTTTAGAAGAGATTTCTGTATTTCAGCTGAACCCAGTGCCAAAGACCGGAGGCCACAGAAAGCAGCTGTTGGAATTTCCATAGGAGTTTCCCAGTCGGTGTGGAGCAGTTTTTAAGCAGTGAAGTCTTTGCCCTGAGAGAGTTTCAGTGAAAAACCTCCGAAGACTTAAATGAAGACAGGTACATATGCCGCATGTGCAAACCGCTTTTCTCCTGCTGTTAAAATAAATCTGTTCCCAATCATTGTGACTTCCCAAGAGCTGCCTCCTGATCTTTCTCCACTTCAGCCTTCCATTTGGCCTTCTTTTCTATGTTCATCCTCAGCAGCGTGTGATCCCTTTTAGCAGCCTTGAGAAGAAATGGTGAAAAATAATTGCATGCACACATTTCCCACAACTAAATTTCCCCACGTTTGCACCACTTGCCTTGACACCCCACTTCGTGATATTTTGCAGTGACAGAAGTTTTATCCAATTTTCAATATTTGCAGCTCTGATTAGCAGGAAAATTACACTGTGAGCTGTTTACAGGTGCACTGGGACGTGCAAGTCAGGCTGGACACCCTCCTTCCCCACCGGTGGGATGCGAAGAAGCGAGTGTCACAGCTCCTGGTGCCCATGGTGGTACGCAGGCAGGATCACAGGAGCCTCATGGCCCATGGAGGCAGGGCAGGACCAGGTGCCGCTGACACTGTCTGAGCTAGTCCACAGCCTTTGGACTGGCCTTTTGCTCAGGTACCATGATGCAGAGCATTGCACTGTATGGGTTTGTGGCAAAGGGGGTCAGAAGGAACACGTTAACCAGCAAGTTGTGCTTCCCCATGCCAATCTCTCCTCCAGAGGACGGGGTGATACAGATTCTGTGCAAATATTGATTATATGGACCTATTCTCAAACCTGTCTGTCACCGGGGCGTTTATTTACAAGGAGAGCATACATATAGACCATACGTTAAGTAGATCAGTTTACCCAGAAAAAATACTCACTTCTTTGCCTGTGATTACCATGGCCAAACAGCCCAGCAAGGTCAGTGCAATCATGATGTAGCAAACCTTTATCCTCACACTGCTCCTTGCTGCGTCGAGGACCTCAGACCTGCGGAGGACAAAGCAATTTCCATCCTGCAGCAGCATGTGTGAAATGAGATCATGGGGAGCTGGGTAATGAATCCTCAAGTCTTTCAGGAGTGGCCTATTAATGTACAATGTGTTTTCTTCTCTTTCTGCAAGTACTTAGAGGAGGACTCAAGAAATCAGCCTATGGGGGAAAGATTTAGCCCCCCTCGCACGCAGGTGGGGTACTGCTACTCCCAACAGTTGTCAGTAACAACAGGAATAACAAATCCTGCTCTCCTGACTTCTTTTATTGCATATGAGGGTGAACACCTGAAAAATGACAAGGACAGGAAAGTCTTTCCATCACGATAATGGAATTGCAAGAGGCCCACCTTTGGGTGCTCTAGGGTAGGGTATGGGGTGCTGCACAGCACCAGGAGACACTAGAGCCGTGCCACCAGCGCCAGGCAATGCCACCCTCAGTGGACTAAAAGCACATGCATAATATTTTGGTTAAGAGCAATGGAGAGTTTTCACATAGCAAAGAGATACGGCAAGTGGTGACTGTGCCTGTGGCCACATCCCCATCGCAGCTGCCCATGGTGCTCTGCAGCCCCGTCCCACTGCCTGGCAGCTGGCACCAGCGCCGCAAGCACCTGCCTGCACCAGGAGGCTGAGCTGGGCTGGAGCAGGTGACCACACCACCCACACGGAGATGTCTTCCCAAGCAGCTGAACAGCCACAGCCGGCACTGGGAAATCTCCAACACCTTCCACTCCTGGCATTTATCCAGCAATTCGCACTTGCAAGAGACTGCAGCGTGGCAATGACTCATTCATTAAATCGTATCCAGCCATGGATTTGTTTATACCTGCAGGGAGAAGGCCAGCTGGAGGAGCCCCCAGGACGTCACAAGCCAGGAAGCATTAGGTCTCCAAAACCCAGTGACAATCCTTTAACAAAATAGCTCGACAAGGAGGTGAAACCGTAGCCCAGACATGAGGAACTTGTTGCAGATGTCTGTCACCAAAGCTGTGTATAGCCCACATTTCTTTTTAAAAGTTATGCAGCATTATTAATTGCTAATCAATAAAAACTAGCAAAGCATGCAAAAATCCAAAGTGGATTACGTGTTACTACTGTGACTTCTGAATTACAAAGCCACTTGTCTTACAAAAGATACTTAGGCTTAGTCTGAAACTCACGATTTCTAAAACAAATGAGTCCAGTTAACTTCACAGGGCGTGACAAAAAATTCATGTTCCTAAAAATTCAGATGATTTTTGGACACCGGTAACAGCAGGCCCCATCAGCATGGAGGAGCACTAACCCTTACCAAGTGAGGTTATGTGAAGGTGCTGTTGCCTGTATCTTCACATCTGAAAGCATCATTCAGACAGGTCTACTTACGAGATGTGCTTGGGAATGTCCTCCTCCTTTTTAAACCGTCCTGCCCATACTAACACCTTTTTATCAAAATTCGTAGGGCTTCTGTCATTTTTGAAAGCTTTGTAACCTGTAAGAGGTTTTAGAAAAGAAAACAATGAGCTAAGCTTAAAGAAGGGAAGAGGGAAAAAAGCTGTCATTACATGGGGAAAAGGGCTGAAAGTTCAAAATGGCACTTTTATATTCTGTGAGAGCCAAATGTGCTTTCTAATGTCAAAAGGACTCACCAGCTGGTGTGAGATGCTTTGTTATATTTGCAGCTTATTTTATTTAGTTTAATCATTTTTTTCTTTAGTGTAGGTAGGTTTTAAACTAAAAAACTCTTCATCAGGAAGGTTATCCTTATTAATGGGGGGAAAGGATGTGGGGCTGAAGCCACCCAAGTCCGCAGCATGCTCTCACCCTGCTAGCATCTTGCTTTTAAATGGCCCAACTAGTGCGTTAAGCAAACTGCCAGCAGCACTAATAACTCCTCAACAGCATCTCTTTCTAAAAGCACTGACAGAGAGACGAGGTCTGTTAAAATACAGCCTGGTGGGAGGCTGGCAGTCGTTCTCATGCAAGCTGGGTACCACATTACTGTACTCTAATGATGATACATTACACCCTACCAGACAACCACGGTGATGCCATTAGCACGCTGTCACCCCGAGCACAACGAGAAAAGGACTCTGGCTCCTTTGGATAGAAACAAGCCCAATGACAGGCCACAACGGGCAGCAGAAGGGAGACCCTTGAAAAGAGGGTAAGCAACGGCTAGCTCAAATCCTGGCGTTTGCACTGCAAACGAGCGGTCATTGCAAGGTAGCTGCGACTGCTCACAACCCAGGTCGGTGCACCCAAGATGCTAGGTCATGGTGCCCTGTGCTTGCAAATGTGGGACTGGTGTGTAGTGGGTGCCCAGGGCATGCAGGAACGGGTGGACATGAAGATGCCCCCAGTCTTGGTGCCCTACACTCCCTGGCTGTTGCTGGATTGCTGGTGCTTGGCTGAAAGGAAACTGCTGCCTCTACAGAACAGGGCACAGGGAGCATCCCTTCCTGCCTGCATTGAGATGGTGAAGTTACATCACATGCCTTGGCCCCAGGCCTGCTCGTGCATGCCAGGACTCGTGGATGGCTCAAAAACCCAAGTGTAAATCTTGGCACCCAGACCACCAGGTAAATTTAATCTCCTGCTTCTCCTGTTTCTCTTACAGAGTGGCAGTGAGACCAGGAGAGCTACATCTGAAATGTCAGCAAGTGTCTGAATCAGATCTGCAACAAGCAGTAAGACGGATCGCCATAAAGACAGGCTCCATCCCAGGAGAACAAGGGCAAAGCCCCATGCTGGAGACCCACAGCCACCTCACGGGAGCACGGGCCCATGCCTGCCAGGTGAGCCTGGGCACTCACTGCCTGCCATGAGCAGGCACAGCTGAGGGCTTCATTCAGCAAGGGGTGCCAGGGGGAGCAGAGGGTCCAAGTCTGCCGCTTGTACCAGCCCTCCGCATGTGGGGCCATGTACCAGTCCTCCTCTGGAAACCTGGCAGCTGGGTAGGAGGAGAAACTTTTTTTTTTTTTTTTATTTTTTAAATTAACAGGCTGCCTGATATGAAATATCAGTTTGGATTTACTGCTGCAGGAGGAGGACTATTTAACACAAAAAAAGTCTTTATCCCTGTGCACTCTGCTAGACAGAGCTCTCCGTGTGCTCTGTCTGGGGGTGTCTGTAAGCCCAGGAGGTGCAGCACTGCCGTAACAGCCACAGATGAGAACGAGGGTCACTTTCTCACCCTTTGCAGCAAGCACCCCTTCCCTCCATGCCGCAGCACGAAACAGCCACCAAAACCTTTCTACCCACCTGGGTTAGCTGTCTGCAAAGCCACGTCCCGAGCGCCCTTCGCTTTGTTACCAGCAGCTCTGGCAGGGCACAGGACCAGCCGAGCCACCGGTCCCCGCAGCCGCCCCAGCATCCCGCCCCGGCTGGTACCCGGCCACCACCTCCTCACCAGCCTGGCAGCACGGGGGGGACCAGCAGGAGCCCAGGAGGCTGCTTCTAGGAGTTACTAACACCAAACTACCGCTTCCTGTAAGAAGGGAGTAGCACGCATTTCCACCCTGGCTGCCAATAGTTTTTTGCTTGCGTCACGATGACTAGTTAAATTTATCGCTTGTGTTTACCAAAGTGCTGCACCTTCCCGGCCAGGCAGGCAGAGTTCACTGCTGTGGCACGGCATGCCCAGCCCAAGTTGTTGCTCAGGAGAGTAAAGGGTATTTACATAATTTTCTCAGTCCTTACTACGGCAGGACTAAAATAGGACAGTGTGCTGTACTTCCCCAAAGATAGCTTGTGACTGCTAATTATCACAGCCAGTTAAGCTGTTAGAGTTCTTAATTGCTCCTAGCTAAAAAAATAATCTTGCAAATCAGTTGTGTTAGACTTTTTGCAGAGGAGCGGTGTTTCCCTTATCTCAGAATAAACGTGGTTTGGTGGAGGGAAACTAAAGCTGATGTTTGTGGCTACAAATGCACACGGGGAGTCCATCTCACATCCAGACTGCAAACTTCCCTGGCAAAGAAATACATTTCCAACATAATTTAGGTTTAAAACAGTAAACTAAGAAATTATGTCAAAAACCTCCGGTGATGTAGCATTTGTCAGTCAGTAAAACTATCACTGAAATGTAGCAGTACCTATAAAGGATTCGCCCTCTCTGAATTTGAACTCCATGAAGTCTTGATAGTGCTGGATGTTTTCCATAATATCAGCTGTTTTAACCAGAGAATGAACCAAAACCAATGCCATTTTATCACTTTGACATTTCTCCTGTGCTTTGCACAAAATTGTCCCTGATGGGTCAGGAAATGGAAATGCAAATACTTGTCTCATTTGGAGCAGTGGGGTATTTACTTTCCTTAGACATACAAAGCTCTAATAAAGCTGGTTTACAACTAAGGTAAAAAATTCCATGGAAAAGGGAAGAAGCAGCTGCCAAAAGGAAAATTTTAAAAACTATTTAATAAGACCATCAAATGCAATATTGCAGATAATCAAAGTGTATCTAAGAGCAAAGCGAGGAACTGCAACGGAACAGAGCTCAGGATGCTGGCAAGGATATTCTTTAAGGGCCAAGAGGATGAAAGATATGAGACAGAAGCAGCTCCAGCTACCTGGCTCCTGCCCCCAAGGAAAAAAACTCTACCTTCTACAGACATGTTTTATATTTTTTGAGAACATGAAGTTATTGATGCTGAGGAAAGGAGACACTCGTAGCAATGACAAACACAGTTTTTCCTCTTTCGTGAAAGCTCCACAATGCATCTGGACATAACACAATGTGTTTAGCTTAATTTGCTTGTAATTTGGTAAAGCAAATCAGATCCATTTCCAGATTAGGAACGCGTACAGAAAATAAGTGGTGGTTTGAGCTTTCAGCTGCAAATGAGACCTGCAAACCAGCAGAAATCAGTGGATGTGATTATGGTGGAGGAAGCAGAAGGGAAACCTGGTAAAGCCACTGCAAATACTTGTGTCCTGCTCAGGATTTCCCTGGGAAGACGGACATGAGGAGGAGGAAAGGTACATTTACAGCTGGAAGTTTACAGGGCTCAGCACCCCTAAGCATCCCTGCAGGCCCCCTTCTCACATTGCAGAAGAGCTGCTGAGTGGAAAAGAGGAAAAGAGGTGTACACTGGACACCCCTCACTCCCCAAGTTGGGGAGGCAGGAGGGGCTGGGGGGGGCCCAGAAAATGTGACCCCACAGGCTCTGGCTGTGCAGAACATTAGAGCATTTTCACTTTAACAGGCACTCTCCTGCTCATTGCAGAAGTGACTGTCTTTATGTCATGTCTGTTTATGGATTTAAAGAGAAAAAAAGAGCATTTTTATTTTACCTCTTAGTTTCTCAAATGTGGGGAAAATCACAGGGTTTTCAGGCCTCCGGTGCTTATCCACCTAGGGGTTGCCAATTGTTTCCTCTAGAAGACACACCAGCTAACAGCTGTATTAATCACGTCTGCTGTGAGCAAAAAAACACTTCAGGATTTATTATGCCAGCATTTAGAAGTGCAAAGACACAGAGGTCCTCAAGAAAGCACAAAGGCAGTTACTTGTTCGTGAATTTTACTTGTTCCTCTGGCACTGTGAATGCTTAATGCCAGGGTGAGTTTTACTGCAGTGCATGAAAGCTAATAAAAAGCTATATACACCACTGCGTTAGGAAATCAAGCTTTCCCTTATACACTGTGGATTTCTCTCTGGCCCAGAGCATCTTGAATCCATTCCTGAACAACAGAGAGATGCAGAGAGCTCTTGGACCAAGGTAGCCTTATGTGCAGCCTGATAGCCTTCGTCCTCTTTAGAGAAGTTTTGCATCTAGCCCAGTACATGCACATCCCACCCTGCCCAGGTTGCAAAACATCCCCGTGAGGCTCATCCATTCATTCCCCTCACCAGGCCATCTCTTGATAACCATCAGTGACTTATTAGCAGAATGCAACTGTGATTTCATAACCATTAAGCTCACAGACAGGGAGTTTATTGCACAGCAGAAACAACTTGTTCAGAGATGCAGAATTAGCAAATCTTGGCTTAAAACACCATCTTCTCCTCCCACATCCTTCTGCCAGGAAGAGAGCAAGACCCCAGATCCTCAGCAAGCCCTGGGCAGTACAGATAACAACTCACACACTGACTAGCTGTACAGGTGTCCCTCAGGTTTCCTCTGACCCTTGCTGCAAGGGGAGAGCACAGATCTGAAGGTTTTTGAGTTACAAACGAGCAGGCTAGCTCAGAGCACGGAGAATGGTTCACAGCTGTGGTGCAGACTCCTGACATTTCTGTTTTCTGTGTGAGAGCGATATGTAGTTGTAACACTTGCTGCACACTGATGCCAACATTGAAGATGGAAAACTAAACACAAAGCCTCACAGGACTCCATCCTAGTTCTGCATCAACTTCACACCCCTTCTGCCACCTCAGATGCTGCTCTTGCAGCTGAATCTGCAGCAAGGACTAGCAGCCAGTCACCCTCCCCTCCCTGAACATGCACAAAAACCTTTGTAGATCTGGAACTGAAAGGCCACAATATAAAATCCATTGCTCTTTGAAAAAATCTATTGCTTTTTGGTTTCTGACTGAATTTATACAGTCATTTCCAGTACCTTAATTTCAATACCTGTCAGCCTATTGCAGCAATGAGAAACTTGGATTTGGGTTCTCTTCACCTGTTCTTTTCCTGCTTTCAACAGCCACAGGAATGAAAGAGTTGATTCCTCCAGAAGCCCCATATCCCCACACATCTATTTACACCTCCTGGTTAATTTGCATAAGATTGTGCACACAAAAAATGTTTATTCATATATACAAAAGAATCCACAGGAGTATTCAACCAAAAAAGTATTACTTTGTAAAGCTGTTCTCATGTACAATGTCTTCAAAACCAAATGGCTTACCATCAGGCTCTGTTTGGCATGTGATGCAAACTTCTTACATGAGGGCTGTGATGAGGAGCAGAAGATAATCTTATCTTAGAATTCTTTGCCTTCCCCCCATCTAATTAACTATGCAGCAGAGCTCTGTCTTGGTTCCTAGACAAGATAAACAAGCAATCCTGGATGGGCTTGTGGCTCATGAAATTCTGAGTGAGTCAGGAAATATTCCTCCATGAAACTGTGTATTCTCCAGCAGCACAATTTAACACAGCAAAAGCAATGAATTGCTTTGAAATGTCCCACTTACCTGCAGACTCCCAGCCCAAAAGCCCTTCCCTCCCCTCCAGGGTCCCCAGGGAGCAGCACTCCCAAGGGCTTCAGTTCTCTCCAGGTAGTGATTCACACCCTCCTTGTATCAGGAAATCACCTTCCCTAAGGAAACTGAAATGCAAATCACAAGAAACTAAAAGCTTCTGAACTATTTCTCACCATGGCCAAGTAAAAACAAGGGAACAGTCACAGAATCTTACAGCAAAACCAGACTCAGAGGGTTTGTAAAGAGCTCTGAAAACAAGCACCAGCATGACACTTTAATCACTTCAGAACACTTGGATTCATTTTTTGATAATCGTGAGTGTTACCAATAAAAGAGGGCATCTGCTAAAAGAGAACAGCGACAACCTGACCTCTCCTCTTGCTGTGTTAAACTTCAGCTTTGCTTTACAAAAAATGAAATCAGGATTCCTCTATCCAGTTACTGAAAGGTCCTGCATTTTCTACCGATATTGTCCCTATTCCTTCAAATCAGGCTGTATCACTACCATTTGAAGAATCTTGCTTAGCAACCATAAATAAGACACTAAGCCACCCTACTAAAAAACCAAAACCAAACACAAAAAAACCCACCCCAAAACCCAGACTCCCCTGGCTCTGGTAGATCTTGCCTAATTTACACCATATGAGCCTTCTGGCATCATTCTCTTAACTGGGAAAGGTAATTGATATGACATACTTGGTATTTTCTACAACAGGAGCATCATCTTCCCCAAGTGAAGAAGATCTGAGCTGTTCTCTGCATCTGCCACTAACACAGGGATGAGCACAGCTTGTCCCAGACTGTCAGGTCTGAGCAGAAGTGCCCGACATTGCAAGGATAAGGATCACCAAATGATCCTTATCTAGGAAGATTCATCTTCTCTGCCATTAAGCACATTTTTTCTTAAGGGAGATAACCCCCAATTGACAGTCTGGATGTTTTGCTGCTTAAGGCATGTTCAGCTCTGGAACAACACAGAGAACCCAGTTCTACCTCTCCTGATGGTAATGGAAGTGCCTACAAACAAGGGACACTGCTGTAACCAAGAGGACCCATAAACCACACTCACTTAATTTCCTTCCGTCAGCTCCAGGTTTTTAGCGAAGGTTCAATAGAATATTTATTGGGCACAGGAATGCAGTTATGAATTGTCTTAGTAGGAGCCAAATTCAGAGGAGCTGGTGAGCTGCACCTAGAGTGGCCAGACCTCTGCAAACAAATACTAAAAAGGAACTCGGTATGGGTCTGCCATGCCCTGGTACAAAGTGCAGGGTTTATAACAGCTGGTGTCAGAAGGACAAAGCTCATGGCAGCAAAACAACAAAACAAAAGTTAGTTATTGCTCTGACAAAGCCTCGGTATGATCTCTCCCAGGGTTTGGGATGACCGTAGAGGGGCAATGAAATGGCATGTCACCTCCAGCACAGGGTGGCCTGGCACATGCGGCGGCTGCCTACTGATGTGCTGAAACATGTGATGCCTGATAAGTCCGGCTTTATCATGGAGGAGCAGCCAGATGCTAGCAGCAAAGATCTCAGGACCCACAGGGAAATCCTCCGAGGTGTTCAGGGTGTTGTGATGAAATTGCAGCTTTTACAACCAAGGAAATTAATGCACTGATGAGCTTTGCACCAGGCCACTGATTTCTGGAATAAAGCACAGTTGGACCATGGAGCAAAAAAGTGCAAAACCCTGAAAGGAAAACAAAACCATCAGAATCCTTACAATTTACATTTTGACTCTGAGTCTGGAGAACCATTTAATTTAAACCTTTTCCACACCTGTTTCCCCAGCTGAGCCTGAGAAACGCACTGACAAGGACAGACTCTTTCACTTGTCACTTAAAGATTTTCTTTCCAGAGAAAAATGGCATTGTCTTCAAAAACAGATGCATTCAGACATTTTTCAGTCCATTAGTCACTAGTTTAGGGAAAAAAAGAAACCTAATTTTAAAAGATTGAACAATTCTTTGTGGAAATGTCTTTTCCCCACAGTTGTCTTAATGTTAGAATGACTTACATTTTTTTCAGCTCCTCCTGAGAAGTCATGTACTATCAATCAGGCCAATAAACCTGCCGAGATCCTTAGGAGCCCCTGCACCCTGGGGTCACGTTTCCCCTTTTAGCAACTGGGTGAATATGTAGGCACTTGGTGCAGGAGCAAATGGATCCCAGTAACACAGGGAGGCTCTGTCCTGGGGACAGCTTGTCCCAGCAATGCACACCACAGTAGTCCATAACAGGGGCAGGTGCCTCCTCAAATTCACGACCTGTGTCTTAACAGTCCCTCTAAAGAGACTGTAAAACTCTTCCAGACACTCCTGGGTGAGACACAGGCTGCCTGTAGAATGAGATTTACTCCCAGCAGCTTTTATGTCACCAAAGGGACCACCAGGGAAATGAATCTCCTAAACGATGCCCAGTCCCCTGGAAGGCTGAGAGGGGACCTTATCAGTGTCTACAGGTATCTTAAGGGCCAATGCCAGGAGGACGGGGCGAGGCTCTTGTCAGTGGAGCCCAGCGACAGGACAAGGGGCAACAGGCACAAGAAGTTCCTTCTGCAGCACTGAACAAGAAGTTCCAGTGCAACTGCAGCACAAGAAGTTCCTTCTGAAGATGAGGAAGAACTTCTTTACCACGAGGGTGGCAGATCCCTGGGACAGGCTGCCCAGAGAGGCTGTGCAGGCTCCTTCTCTGGGGACATTCAAAACCCACCTGGACATGACTCTGTGTAACCTGCCCCAGGTGACCCTGCTTTGGCCAGGGGTTGGACTAGATGGTCTCCAGGGGTCCCTTCCCACCCCGACCATTGTGTGGTTCTGTGAAATTCTAAGAGACACAAGCAAAGTCACTCCAGTAGAGAGAATACAGCTTTAGTGTTCTCATATAAGATGTCTGGAATAGCCTACACTGCTCTGATTGCTCAAGAAAGTTACTAAAAAAGAAAACGCATAAAGGAAGAAATGAGAGGATTATGCCTTTTTCTTGGCTAACAAATTAGAAACGGAGAGGGATTGTGGTGGTTATCTCTGAGAAACTCAGTGCCAGAGAGGAAGGGTAGTTTGGCAGGCTAAATCACAGCACTGGACCTGAACAAGGGGTATCAGCTGCTCGTGACGGATGCCAAGGGCTACACTGTTCCTGGTGCTGTTCCTTGTAAGTTCCAGCAAAGGGGCAGGGGCTGTCTCCATCCTCGCGCTGGTTAAGGAAGCATACCTGGTAACACAAACAGCCAGGCCACATGGCTCGCTAGGCTCCTGCAGCACTGCTGGGCTGGTGTAACTCTGGACCATAACTGCATAGTCATTAGTGTTTACAAAATAAGTTTCCAGGGAAGCAAAATTACACACCGAAGAAATAATAAGCAGCGATGTAATCAGATGTGAGAGGGAGATCATTTCATTACCTGAACCAGGCCTCATTATTC
This sequence comes from Falco rusticolus, assembly GCF_015220075.1. Taxonomy (NCBI): domain Eukaryota; kingdom Metazoa; phylum Chordata; class Aves; order Falconiformes; family Falconidae; genus Falco; species Falco rusticolus. The sequence continues at coordinate 14,027,487 of NC_051200.1, read as the reverse complement.
ACCATTTCCCTGGCAAGAACTGATAAATGCAGGCTAATGAATCTTAGCACTCCGGACGAGCAGGAGGAGTGCCAGCTCGGTGCTGCCGCATGCTAAGTGGGACCAGAGAATCCAATTCTCAGTTAAAAGTCCAAAAGGTAAGATATGAACTCCTCCATTGCAGCACTGCAGTGAGATGAAAGAGGGGGATTAACCACTGCTTACAGAGTAAGCTGTTTTACAGAGTAACCCTGGCTGTGGGAATGCTGTGGCTCCTGGCTGGCCCAGAGGAGTGAATTGAACTCTGAACAACCCAAGGATAATCGGGGTCTGCATACACTGGTGATACAAGGTGCAGGGGCCAGAGCTGGCTCTTTAGGGAACACCTTCCAGAACCAGCATTATCATCTGGAGACTTCCCAGATGGTTCTGACAGTTAAATATCATCCTCAGCCTGGTAAGGACACAAGGAAGACATTAACAGTGAAAGAGGCAACAGCATCAACACAGAAAAACACTGTAGCAGGACCTTTGCCCACTTCTGTGACATCTTTGTTTAATCAACAGAGTTGATTGCTGTTGTGGCCATGCGTCCCTTTTAAAAACAGGTTAACAGCAAATATACCATGCACTGTACACAATTACTAAAATAGAAACAAAACAAGCAATGCTAAAGAAGCCATTGGAAAAGGGGAGAAAACCTCTTTAAGGCAAATGAGTTCTCAGAGTTGCAAAAACTGCCTCTGTTTTCTCTATACTTTCTGCATCCTTCACAAGCAGCATGGCCCCCAAATTTCATATGAAGAACTGGAACATTTGGCAAGGCTCCTTTGGAAGGAGCTTAGACACTAACAGCCAACATCAGATGAAAACCTATTCAGAGAGGAGTACCCATGTCCTGACTTTACAGGGAAATGCTGCCCTCATCTGTCTTCCAGTGACAGGTTTTATTTTCTTGCCTATCATGCCTAAACCATCCATCACTTTCAGAATGAAAAGGTGACTCTATTGTTGCAACCAACTCAGAAGTCTGTGCCTGGACTTCTATTTGCACTGGGGCCATTAAGCAATGCTGTGGTTGGTAACTGGAGTCAGTATGACCATGTTGCTGCAATGGAGTTTAAATGAAGAGATATCTTGATTCTCTGTATTGTCTTGGTCCAAAGGAAGAAAATGGCTTATACATTCTTTACAAAACTAAAACTGACCAAAGAAAAAAAAATTAATCCCTAATGCCAGGAGAGCAGGAGTACTGAAAGGTAACGCTGGGGTTCAGCAAGAGCAGAGCAGCCGCTGCTGCTGCAGCAGTTTGCACACTAGTGCGCCAGGCAGCGAGCTGGGGATCTGGAAGCCTGCAGCCCAGCCTGCTACAGCCAGCCACAGAGAACAGGGCTGGTTTGCCTCTTTCATCCACATGGGTAAAAATCCAGCACACACACACAGAATGGAGGCAGATCTCAAGCACTATCAGTGGCCCTCAGGAAAGCGAAATGAAGGAGAAGTTGAACATACATTCATTATTCCATAAAAGTATAAACTTTGAAGTTGGAAAATTACATCTGGTAGATTAAGTATAACACTAGTCAGTTCTGTGTGGGTTTGGGGTGGGTTTGGGTTTTGTCCTGGATTTAATCAAAGCCCGCATCTCCAAAACTGAATGTACAGTTGCCCAGCATCTTAATGCCTGAAGTGTCACCCCAGCACAAGCAGACAGGTCCCATTTGATAGTACCAAACCGACTTTCTGGAAACTCAGGGTAGGGATTTACAATCAGCCCCAAGGTCTGGACTCCAGCTGCATGGTCAGGTCTCCCAGAGCAGCTTGGTCAGCTCTCACCCAGCCAAAGCCTGAAGCTGTCCACAGGTGCTGCACAGCCACAAGCTTTGCCCAGCCTGGCAGCCAAGGGACAGGAACAAGGCTGGATGCTGCCTGCCCCACAGACTCCACACTGTAACATCCAGGCTCTTGCATCTCTGTCCAAGGGGAGCAGGCTGTCCGTCCAAAGCTTGCCAGAAACATTTTGACCTACATGGAAATGCTCATCGTAACATTTTCAATTGAAAAAAAACCCTCAAATTAATTCTATATCTAATAGCTATCTAGTTTCCTAGATGAAAAAAAAATTAAAAATCCTCCCAAACTGATTTTCATGGGAACATCAATCCCAAATGATCATTTCCACGATCCCAGAAGCAGCAGAAGGCTCAGCCCAGCCTCAGACCCCCCAGCTGAACCCAGGATCCCTCTAACGACTCACCCTCCTGCTGGCTTCTCCCAGGTCACCAACTGCAGAGGCTGGCTGGTGCCTCAGCAATCAGTCTCTCATTACAGCCTTTCTGCCTGGCACCTTAATTTGATCTGTCATTTCACAGCCCAGTAGCTCTATCTGAACAGGTGGAATATGGCAGATTCCTCTCATTATTTTAGTCTTTTTGAAACAACCAGTATTATTTCACAGTATTCTACATATTTCTAGATTTCCCCCTAAGCATTCCCCTTTCTCTGATCAACAGCTGCATCAAATACACCAGTATATTACTACTTCACACATTGCTGTCTGCCTTCCCAGTCAGTCCTGTACATATGACCTGCATTTGTTTTTTTGGCTCTTACTTGGCGCTTGGTTATTTGTTCCCTCCTCTGCTTTCAAAGTATTTGAACAGTATTCAGTAAAGTAAAACTAAGGACCAATATTCCTGGTGGTTGTTTGCTTGAGTTTAATCATTCTGGACCCTGGGGAAATTCTACCTGTCTTCATGCTGTTGGCATTTTATTAACATATCCATGTGGCTACAAGCTGCCATGCAGGATTTTTTTTTTTTTTTTTTTTGTGGGTGCAAGAGGGATCTACCTTTTCTGAGCACTGAAACAAGCAGATCTACTGTACCATGGCACCATCGATGCAATTGCACCCAGCCCCTACTGTCACTGCTGAGACGACTCAGTGCTGGAGCAGGAGAACTCACCGCCTCCCAGTGACTGTCCCCACCAACTGGATGCTCGTAGCGAGGCCAGAGCCTCCTCTGTGCTGAAACCTCCTTTTCAAAGAGGATCACTGCATCTCTCATCACCACGATGAAATGGTGTTTGTCTTATGACTGTGGGAGTTCTCAGAGGATTGAAGAACTGCGTGGGAGGTCACAGCATTTCAGAGAGTTACAAAATGGGGTTGCATATGTGTCCTGCCCCTTGCTGGAGAGCCTCCCATGCCTGACGGCCCTGGTGGCAGTGGCTCTTGGCCAAGGCTTGGCTCAGCAACTGAGTGCGCTCCACTCTGCAAAGGCAGCAACAGAGAGAGCCCTGCATGCCTTTTGTTCTTTTCTTCTTTTATTCTTTTTTCTTCTCTGCATCTGCTTTAGGTGGTGGTGGTGAACATTAGCTCTCTGCTTTCTTGCAAACTCCATGATTCATCTTTTAACATGTATTATCTTTCTTTACCTTATTTTTATTAACACTGGTGGAAAACAATTACTCCTCCTGGGGAGGGGAGCTGGGGTCATTAGCGCTTGCTGCTTGTTTCACATTGCAGAGCTCAGGCTGCCCATAGCAAAGCTCGTCATGCTTCCCCTGCTTTTTTGTTATAGTAAGAAAGTCTGCACCAGAGGAAGTTCTGCGTTCCTGATTGCTTGAAGAGAAATAATGAAAAGTCTGGAACTCAGGAGACTGTGCACTACAGGGAGATGTCCAGATGAAACTGTGTTCAGGCTCTGTTGAACATGAATCTGTGTCTGGCAGAGCATGCACAGGAGAGAAAATTCAATAGGTTTCTCTTGGCAACAATCTGCATTTTCTTGTAAATGAGTTAAAGGCTGCAAATATGAATCGCAGAGCTCAATGTTTGCTCTCTGGGACGGCTGTACAAGGTCAAACCAAAGGTCCAGGCCAGGCCAGCATCTTGTCTCTGACACCAGCCTAGCATAGACACCCAGGGAGGAGCGTGAGAGCAGTAGAAGTATTACAGACCTGCTTTCCTAGTATTCTTAAAGTTTCCTGAACCAGAAGTAGTGTCTTGTTGAGGTTTTGGGTTTTTTTTCTTCAATAGTTTTTCTGAATGATTTTGAAGCCATGCAGGCATTTAGTACCAACACCTTTTGGCAAGGAGCTCTACAGCTGGACTGAACATTGGGCAAAACATTCCTCCTTTCACTTTTAAGCTGCCACCTGATAAGTTCCTGTCTTTTCTGTGGTTCTAAAATCACTAGAAATAGTGAATAGCCATTCCTTAGTCCCCTTCATCACTCCACAGATGGCTATTTGCTCTGCTCTCCAACCCTGATTTTTGCAAAGCAAAATCCTTGTTCCTTTTACTTGCTTGCTGAGCAGAGCGTATTCCAACACGCTGTCTTTTGGTGCTTTCTCTGTACCTCTTCATCCTGCTTTGCCTTTTGAGCTGAGGGAGCTGCACATCACATTAAAGATGCACACATACACCTCACCTCTGTGCTGACTCCATGCTTCACTGAGGTGCAGTTTTACTTTCATAACAGGCTGTGTTATCACGCACTGATAACTTTCTTGAACTGATTTATCTCAAGCCTTCTTGAGATTGTTTTGTTGAGGAAGAAAACCTTCTTTTGGTAGCTGTGGCTGTGCTGTCAGTCAGCCTGGCTTCGACTGAGCAGTCACCCCAGGTAAGGCTGCCATTTCCCACTGCACTTCCTTCAGTGGAAGATCCAGTTTAACCTGCTGCTCTATCTTCCCTTTCACCGGAGCTTCCCAGTCCCTCATCACCTCCTCCCCTGCCTGCTCAGAGGCTGCTCTCTCTCATTTGTTTGACTTCTGTGGCTCTAGACTTTAGGGGATCTACCAAACGATCCCATGAAAAAAGCTACCAGCACTGTTTACTTTTCATTTTTTAAACAAATCATTACACCAAACTAGTTGGGGCAGATGCCCTATGGCTTGGAGCCTGACTGCGGTGCCACGATGCCCACATCAGCCACAGCCATGGCCGTGGATCTGAAGCCAAATGACAACACAAAGCCCTGCCACAGACCCACAAAATGATGGAAAATTAGATTTAAAGCTGAAACAAGAAAATAAAGACTTCAATTAAAAACATGCATGCTGCTTCTGGGTCTATGCTACTGCTTCTTACAAAAAAACCCTTTAAAAATAGCCAGGAAGGGGACACTTGCTCGAGGCCACATCATCCATAGGCATGGAGAATGAGAACAAGGTGAGGCTCAGCTGAGCTCTGGGGACTTGGGAGTGGGGGTGTGAAACATCACAAAATTGCGATGTGGGGCTGGAAAGGTCCACTTACTGGGACAACCTGTCTGCTGAGATAACCCGTGATCAACTCCAGCCTGCAGGGGCCAGAGTGGCTTTAACAGGGCAGCTGTATTGCTGATGTGATGCTGAGCTCAAAGCCAGGGAGCACCAGCTATATTTTTGACACACCTGGAACTGGATAAAAAAGACCATTCGATACGGCCAGTCCGATTCAAAGCTCAGACACTATTCAGGAGCCACCAGGCAGGCAGTAGCGAGTGCCAAATGACAGCTTTACACTGCAGTCTCCAGGGCCACGGATCAAGGAGCAAGCCAGCATCCCGGCCGTTCTCGGGATGGGATGGGGGTCCCACCGCCCCTTGCAGGCCCCCACTCCCCCGAGCTGAGCAGGAGACGCGAGCACAGGGTGCTCTCTGCTGGTTAGCACACTGCCACGCAGCCCGGGCTGGAAAATGTCCTATTGCAAATAAATGATGTGGTAGAAGTGAAATTAAATACTCTTTTTTCAGTTGTTTCTCTCTCTCTTTTTTTTTTTTTTTTTTTTACTTCCTACTTATGAGCGGTCTCTGCAATAGAAATAACTTGGGGGTTTAAAATTTATTTTCATAATCTTGGCCCCTAAAAAATTTCTTTACATACATATACAAATGCCAGTTGAAATGCCATTTTAAGTGTTTCCATGTTACAGATAGCGCTTTTTGGAACTGCACATGTCTGTGTTCTCTTTCCTGACTGAAACCATACTCGGATTGGCTCAAAATTCAAAGCAAACCTACTTCTTTTGCACTTCTACTTATTTCTTTTCAAGAGTTTTCCTTTCACTCCTGTTTATCTGGATCCAAAGCAGAATTATTTTCCTTTTTTCCTCAGAGTAAAAAACTCCAAATTCCAGGCATTTTGACCACCTGCTCACACAGAGCATCCTCCTTCACCAGGAATGCTGCGCTGGTTGGCACTGCTGATTTTTCGACCCTGCAGACACCGGGATGCTGGGCAACAGCCTGTGCGGGTGAGGAATGTGCCAGGGCTGCTGGGCTGAGCCCAGCCTGCCTGCAGAGCAGTGTCGATGGACACTTAATTCTTCACGTTACCCTCAGGGGCTATTAAATAACCCTAGCTGCTGGGCCAGAGTGTGAACGGCAACTCCTAAATACTCTTCAAGACTCCTCAGCAGATGCCAGCAGTCAGCAACCTCAGGAATAAATCAACCCAAAGAGAGTAACAGAAGCTGGAGGTACTGGGGAGATGTCAGGCATGCACACGCAGAGTGGGATCCCAGCTCTGCCAGGGGCCAGGAGAGCAAACCTTGCCTTCAGAACTGGGGAATTTTCTTACCTTGAAGAAAAGAGAAAGCACCTAAACTGGATCCCCAGCCCTTGAGAAATTGTCTTCTGTCACTCCTCTGGGAGGTTTTGATAGTGCAACATCATGAAAACAGCTTCTAGAAGCCCATGAGACAAGTCCAGAGCAGAAGAAGCCTCAAAGGGGCTTCCTGCAGGGCAGTAGATGGCTGGTATTAGTCTTCAGCATCTCTTTTGCCAAAACTTTCCTGGATTCTTTCTGAAGCTGGTTTGGCCAGCCTGCTTCCTCACCACCTCTTGGAGCACTCTCACTTGTTACTGACTAACTTCTCCCTCCTTTGCAGAGCCTGTCCCTTCCCAGGGATGAGCTGCTGCCCACTGTGGCAGCTCCGACAGATGGTGCACTGGGGGATGAGCACGACAGCTTTGCAGCTCATCCTCCCTCCTGCTCCCAGCCTCTCCACACATCAGGACCAGCGGCAGCACTGTTTTCTGCTGGTTTGTGGCCAGACCATGACCCTAGAGCACTGGAGTGCAGGAAAGGGGTCCTCTTCACCAGCTTCTGTTATAGGCTTTAATCCCACAGCCCTTTTTATAAATTCCCACTCAATTACTTTCTGTATTTTCAGAGCCTGGTCCAAAACAGGGCTATTGGACTAGAGCCTAAACTCTTTTAAGACAAGGAGGTTGAATCTTTCCAGTTTAATCTCCCAAAGTCTTAGGATCATAGAAAAGTTGGCAGTACTCCCTTTCCCAACAACTGCCCCGCCCCATACATGACACTAAAATCTCATTTTCCAGCTCCAAAACCATTAAAAACAGAAAATCACATTTATTTGCCATAAAGTGTTGATTTGTCACAAAAATACCAGTATAAAACATACATTGAGGCATGCAGTTTGGGCAACAAGCCACTCTCCACACTCCTTCACGTCCAGAAACAGTAACAAAGCCCTGAGAGGAAGTGACAGCTAGAAACCCTGCTACATTGTTCCCGAGGAACCATTATCACAGCAAGAGAGATGTTCTTCTGCACACGAAATTTATTCATTCAGTCCATAGGTCTTTTTTCCGTTATCAGGAATTCACTTGTATTACAAGTGAAGTCAGGTTCTCTTAACCTAACCCCTTCCTGCCTAGGCAGGAGCATAAATCTGTGTTCCCAAATGCACCACAAACTTCCTAACTTTTCAATAATCTCATGATATCAGCAAATTTTGGAGTGACAGCACTAAAAGGCAGTTGTAACCTTCACTTGGGGTAAAGTTCTGCTTCTTTTGGCTCTACCACAACACTGATAACACTGCTTCAAGTCTTTAAAAAGCACATTGGGTCTGCTTTGGTAGGGAAAACCCAAGCCTGAGTGAAAGATGTAGATGACAAACTGGCAGGTAACGCTTTGGTGAGTGTAGGAGAGCAGACGCACCAGAACTCAGTGGTTACTATTTCATTCTGCAGTGCCTAATGACAGAATACGGAAACACAGGATTTTTGAATTATAGACAGATGAATACTGAGCATGGGGCATGACACAAAAGATGGATCTTTGGGGATCCCAAGGGGAATAATGAGAGAGAAGCCTGCTTTTTTGCCATGTTAAGACCTTATTTCCTGTGATGGCAAATTTTTGCCACCCAATATTTAGATGTACAAACGACACACACACACGCACACACACTGTAGTCAACAACAAATCCTGAGCAGCCTCACAGCACTGAGCAAGGCTTAAAGAATTATTCCTGTGCCCTGAGCTACGGTGTCAGGCAGCAGCACATGCATTTACCTCTCTGCCAATTGCACACCACTGTGGATAGCAAAGCACAGCAGAAGGTAGTAACTGCCCGTAGCACATCAGGGCATGCAAGCACAGCACCATTTGGCTCCAATCTCCTGTACCTGGGAAGCACCAGAATGTGTCTTTGTCCCCTTCCACACCTGTATCTGCAGTCCAGCTGGATACTGGTTGGATGGGGTTAAGCATGCCTAGTCCATCAGCCTGGGGAGCCTGCAATGTATTTTCCTGCCCTCACAACCCAAACACCTGGGGAGATCTCAGCATCTAATCTACCTGTTCCTCCCCAAACACACAGCACTAAAAATAAATAATACGGCTCATTTCCATTCGGGGGCTGGGTTTTGAAGGGCAGAAGGTTGGTTTGCTTTTTTTTGTTGTTTTGCATTGTCACTTTCTAATAGTTAAAGAAAAAAAACCACACTTATATGAAAAATTTGTCATCCAAATGGCCAGCTCATTGTTGAGTGTATACGAAGCCAGACACAGTAGGAATCTCATGTTCCTTTTCCTTTTTGGGATCTACGACATGGCTGTATCTTTCTCCTCGGTGACATTCCAGGTAGGGACCCCAGTTTGCAGTGGGCCTGCAGCAGCTTACAATGCGCTGGAAAGCAAAAACAAGAGGCACTTAATGTCTTACCTTAGTTCTGGCTGTTTTTAAAGTTTGGTAAAGCTGTAACTGTAGGTATGCCCTGCAACTCAGCAAAAAAACACCCCAACAAACAAAACCGAAGTTTTATACAAATCATTCCAAATGCCTTTGGGTTCAGTAGATTCTGGACATTGAAGTCAAGCAGGGAAAGCTATGACCAACAGGAGTCTCTGGCAAAGCTTGGCAAGAAAAGCATAACTCAGATCTTGTACTTGCTTTTTTCTGCAAGGAATGGGAGGCAACATTCCAGAAAACAACATGGGGATAGAAATTTTTAAAGCAGCTGGAACAACAGAAAGCATGAAAATCACTCTTGAATGTATGGGTGACTCCCAAAGAATTAGACTTTATCGTCTCAGAACACAGTAGGGTAAATTTGCCTCTGATGCAACTACCAGAGATTTTTTTTGTCTAAAAGCCCAATTAACGAATACCTCAAGGTAGTGAACCTCAAATTTTTGAGAATAAAGCACAGGTATTCCTGAAAATGCCAAGGAGAGCAAGATTTGAAGCCATGACAGATTTTTGTGCCCTTACCTGACAAAGGTTTCCTTCTGCTCTAATTATTTTTACAATAGCGACGATGGGAATCCAGATAACGCAGAAGATAATCATGCACCAGCCAACAGCAGTTCCCCACGTGGGATATAACACTGAGCCATAAGTGGGAGGTGAAAACGTGACCAAAGACCAGACCAAAATGGCCTATAAAAAATGGCAAAAAGATTAGGAGAGAAAAGCAGATTTACAGCTAACTTGAACTCGCACTGTATTTCCAAGTGGGTTAAAAAAAAAAAAAAAAAAAAAAAAAAGCGCTATCTACAAATTGCACACAGTTCCCTCTTGCTTTCTGAGTGTGATAATGGTTGTGCAGGATTTGGTGTTCAGTCATGGCCAAACAGTAAGACTGAAGGATGACACTGATAGGCACCCTAACACTTGAAGTACTTCTGTGTTTAAACAGAACTTGATCTCTGGGTCCCGCTGAAATCTTACGTTGGAGAATACATACATTGCTGGAGGAGCCCTGTACCTTTCTCTGTACATTTTATATGTTCCCATGTTCCATTATTTACAGGAATATGGGAAAGAATCTAAGATTAAACACTGGTGAATATTGCTGCGAAAATAAGACTTTTTAAGCAGCAATTTTTAAACTGTAGCCTGGACAGATTAAAGGTAATGTGCTGGCCAGAGTGATTTGCTACTGCTCCCGGATTTGTGATGCTAATAAAATCTCTCATAGCGAGATAATCCAACCATCTACACTCACAATTAGAAGTACAGGAGTAATGAAAAACTGACACATGCACAACAAAACTTAAAAAAAAAAATAAATCTCAGACAGGGGAACATCCAAAGAGCAAGCCCAAGCCAGGGATCTGTCCCCAAAACGATGTGTCCCTCAAAGGGGAAAAAACGAGCTAGGTTTTCAAAACATTTTCTCAGTCTGAAATGAAGCTAATCCAGCTGCTAAAGTGGACAATCTGTTTGCTGTATGTTACTCCTCAGGAGTACAGCCCCAGCTCACCAGCAACTGATCTGAATGGCCAGCCCCACCGGCAGAGTACCCAGGGAAGAGCGATAAGTTATCAGAAAGCATGGGTAGCGCGTACTTTGTTTCATTGGCACAGCCGTACCCCAACTTTATACAGGGCCTGGGCACCCAGCCCTGAACCCTCACGTGGAAACCTCTTCACTACCAAATTACTAAGCTCTGTCACGCTAATGCAATCCAGTGACCTACACTCACCATTAACAGCACAGGAGTAATGAAAAACCAGCACATTCTCCACCACAGCCAGAATGAACGGCTCTTCTTTCCAATCATCATTTCGATGTCTTCAATGAACCTGTTTCCTCCTGTTGAGAGACAATCGTAGGGTGCATTGTAAAGCAGGCGGCTCCCTTGCAGGTGTTGTTAATCAGAAGTCATAGAAGAAAGGCAATGGTCAAGGACAGTTTCTCCAGTTCTATGGTAAACATTAAAGCTTTTCAGACAGTTACGTTTTAAATGCCTTATAGCAGTAATTAAAGTTTAATATACACTCTGCCAGGGACCGCAGAGTCAAATCATATAACTTCAGTGCAAATAATTTACCGTAAATGTAGATGATGCCTATTATCTCCAGGACAGCTGCAATAAGGATTCCCCATCCAGCACAAAAGTGATCTATTAGGTTAACCCAGTAAATTCCTGCCTGTAGAACAAACAATAGAGAGGTTAAAAAACTTACTCAATCCCAGTAACATCTTTATGCAAATAAGTTGCATTGTTCAGGCCAGTTTAACTAATAACCAGCCTGAGTTTTTTAAATTCCCAGTTCTTGAAATAAGGTACACATTTGTGAGCATTGTTTTGTTTAAATATCTCTTATGCAAAGTTGAAAAGCACATCTGACAAAATTCTGTCAATTTGCATACTAATAACAAAATATATGTATATGCAGAGTGTATATAAACAGTTGAAAGCAACATTTAAATGTGGAACTACCTTATTAAAGCTGATTCTGGAGTTTTAATATTGAGCTACAGCAACAGCAATACCAGTTATCACTTCTGGTAGGCTTGTATACTCCTACACACACGTGTTTTCCACGTGGGTTAAACACAGCTGTAAACACCAGCACGCAACAGCAGGATCACAGAGCAGGAAACAAGCCTTAAGTCATTTCACACTCTTGCATACTAAGTCCTTTGCAAGCTTCCCTGCCACCATGTTTCATAACTTACGTGCCTTGCTTGGCTATACAACCATCTATTCACCACAATTATCTACTTCACATTCTCAGTCTAATTACATGCATAAATCTGCATTTCTAGATAGGTTAATTGCAATGAACCTTTATATCCTTAAAGACAATTGCCTCAGGAAATTTTCCCCAGGTTACCTATACGGAATTTTAAGTATATATGTGTGTATACGTATGTATGTATATATAAATACACACATACAAGAAGTAACCATACGATCTACAGATGCTCGTGAGCTAATAAGTTTTTATGACATGAATAGGCCATCTCTCAAATCCTGCCCTGTTTGGTAGCCAGTGCTGAACAAAAAGATCCCGTCATCATCTATTAGCGGTACCCACAGTGCTGCAGACACACCGTATGTTTATGCTTGAGATTACACAATCTGAACTGAGGAGCAATAAAACAGGTTGATGGTTCATAGCCTTGGTACAGGCCTTCTTCTTAAAAGCACATCTCAGTTCAATAATCACAGAAAACCTTAGGTTCTTCAAGCTTCCCTCTGTGAATTTTTATTTGCATGTCCAGGCACACTGGCAGAATTCAAGTGTTTCTCAGACCAATCCATGCAAACAGGAACAGTCAGAAAGGGTATTTAACTTGAGTTCATCACTTGCAGCGTAACTAAACTCACCGCCAAAACAGAATTTAATGTCTTACCTGAGTAACACAAGTAAGACCGAGAAGGAAGAGCAATATGCACACACCCAGGGTTATAGGGATTCTTAACTTTTTCATCGCTTTGGGATATATATCTTGTATGGTGGTTGTAAGTGTTTCTGCGAAGGAAGAAGTGTGGGGTTTTGAGTAGCACAATTACTAAAGGTAATGGTCATTTGAAAAGCCGTGGGTCACTTAAAACCCCACTCACCTATGGTGGCAAACTGGGAGTCAAGGCCCAAGAGCAGGAGCATGAAGAAAAACAAGAAGGACCACAGAGGAGAAACTGGTAACTTGGAGAGTGCCTCTGGGTAGGCTACAAATGCCAGATCAAACCCTGGAAAGCAGCAGAAGGATGGAGGTCAGTGTCATGCCTTGGTCAAAGCACATCCAAATACAGACAGCACAACTATCAGCCTACCTGAGTCCACAACCTCTGAGACGGGTCTCTCAGACACAAATGCCATGTGTCCCAAGATAGAGAATATCGCAAACCCAGCAAATACGCTGGTGAGGCAGTTAGTTACGCAAACTAAAATAGCGTCCGAGTAGCAGTTGTTGTGGAACTTATTGTACGAAGACAAAGCAACAAGCCCGCCCCATGCCACGGACAGGGAGTAGAATATCTGGGTGGCTGCATCCTTCCAAACCTACCAGAAATAAGAACATAGGAATTACTGTATTATTTACAAACATTTAAGTCTGCCCTCTGTGGAAGTTCCAGGTGGGTTTTTTTCTTTTGTTTCCCCCCTCCTCCCTGCGTTTAGCCTGAATATCTAATTCCATTTCACATGGGCTTTAGAGTAGGTAGGATATAGCACGCTGGTGACCTTGCAGTCTTAAGCACAAATATTATCTTCTATGATCTCCAAAGGTCACATCCCAAGTATATTTCTAAATACTTCAATCTTACTGAGCTAACCCTGGAGAAGAGATTCAGCTCATTCACATATGTGGGTTGTCGAGCGAGATAGGAACCTTTCACAGTGCCAACAAAAAAGGGAAACCAGGACCAGGCTGCAGGAGCGAGAACTTCCATGTGCTCTCCCACTTGTGCCCCTCACACTGTGACCCAGACAAACCACTTGTGCCTCTGCTGTACTCCCTCAGTTAGTGCCAAATGCTCACATGAAGTACCACAAATAAATATCACACTTCATGCCTGCTTTTGGTAAAACTGAATTAATGTTACCATAAGCCAGAACAAAAAATATCCAAGCCCCCTTTGCACAAGGCGCCCTTCCCGGTCCACCTAATTTCCCAGGTTTAATTTCCTGGGCAAGGCACAGCCTGAATTTCAAACTCTGGCATCCCTTCAACCTTCTGATAAAGTCCTTTGAAATTATCAGAAACCAAAGCAAGTAAGGTACATGCAAGAACAGTGCTTGATCCCACAGCAAGAATGTTCTCAGCAGGCTTTGCTAAGGCGAAACTGCAGCACAACCCCCAGAGCTGCCCAAAGCCACCACCAGTGCTGGTGTCAGTGGTGTGGCAGGGAGAGGGCAGAGTGTGGCTGGTTTTTAGATTGAGAGTAGCTAGAATAGGAGCTTGGACTTCTGATAGAGTTGGGGGTTGCTTTCGAAGGAGAACCTAGCTGCAGATACAAAATGAAGAACCACCCGCGTGGATCAAAAAGCAGGCATTCTGTAAGTGACAAGCCCACAGAAACATGTTGTGCTCTTGGGGCCGACGCTGTCTCTCACCTCTGCCTCCATCAGCTTGGTGATGTTGGACTGCCTCCCAATGTAATATTCGATGCCATCCAGAGCACCTTCCAGGGTAGCACCTCGCACCAGCAAGATGAGCAGGATGACATAGGGGAAGAGCGCGGTGAAGTAGACAACCTGCAGAAAACAGGGCAGGGACACGTGAGAAGCGAGGGGATGCACGTACCTCTGTGCAGGAGGAACGGCCAGGTTTTAGGGTAAGGTCTGCTAGGTCAAATGAAAAACAGGCGACCAGGGAAGAGAACGCACACACGCCAACCATTAAACCATCTGGCTTAGCCGGTTCTGGAGCTGCATTCCAGCAGAAGCAGCAGGCCCAAGCCACATACCCACTTTTCAGACAGCACTTGACTAGTCTCAGAAATGTGTTTTCTGACTTGATTTACTGCTGTAGCAAGGCCGGGGCTCAACTACCCAAGAAGACTCCGGCTAGACAATGCTCCTAACAAATGCAAACTGAAAGCCAGTCAAAAATAGGTGACCAGGATGGAATTATCACCTGCTGAGACTGACTGGGGCTGGGGGGGAGCCATGCTGGGAGCTTTCTTCACTGACAACAAGGACTTTTAGGTTCTCTCAGACACAGATCTTTTTTGTTGTTTGTCTACACAATTTCCAGCTCGACGGGATCCAGGCCAGAAGCAGGGCTGAGCAGCGCTGTTATCACGTGGGCTACATCCAACAATACTCTTGTTTCTTGAGCCTTAGTTTCAGTGCAACGCAGATAATTGACCCGGTACTGCTGGTTACACCAAGCCATAGCATTGCACCATCATGTGGTGAGTCTGCCTTCTGAAGACCTCCTTCACACTTGCTTGGAATAAGCAATTCTCTCTGCTCTTCACCTTTGCCCTGTTCCTGCCCAGCTAGATTCTTCTGAGCCTTACCTTACTCCTCAAGGAGGCTTACCTTCATGACAGAAGAGAAGTGACAACAGGAACAGCCAATTGCCAGGAACCCAAAGAATGTGAGTTTAAGAGGAGCCGTGCAGCAGGACAGCTGTGGCTGGGAAAGCACAGATACTCCACCCTGAAGTTCTGAGGGGGCAGAAAGCTCCAGATTGAAAGCAGAATTGGAGGAGGCATCAGAGCAAAGGAAGACAAGCATACAGGAACCTTAGAAAGGCACAATGACAGAGGGAATCAAAAGGACAAAATAAATAAATAAAAAAAAGTCAGCACAAAAAGGGTGAGAGAATGAATGAAGGCAACAAAGATGGAAGAAGTAAAGATGCAACACGAAAGGAGTACGGGGAGAAAGGAACTAAATCAGGAAAAGGACCTCACACAGAGAATCATGAAATTCAGCCTGTCTGAAGTCTGGAGAGAAGCTGAGCTAGCCCAAGGAAAGCTCCAGGCAGCTGTGCTCCGGCACATAGAAATGGGAGCTCAGTAGAGCCAGAGTCGGAAAACAAGCACCTATGAACCTGGTCCCTAAAAGCCTCTTGGAATCCTGAGTACAAACAACATTTCACAATCCGGCAGGAAGCTGCACACGCACATCTGCTCACAGGACTTGACCTGTATTGTCCAAACAGCTAGTCTGGAGGTGCAAATAATGACCGGGTGTTCCCAGGGTGTGTGCAGTCACATGCACACACCCATCACAACAGGCTGGGTGACTGCCAAAACTCAGCTGGAATCACCTGCGTGACAGCAAGATCCCCAGATGCATGGCAGCCCTGGTGCAACTAAAAAACCCATGTGTTAAGTAGCTGCTGTGTAATCAGCACCTTACTCACATTTTATGTAACAGTTCTGAAGCCAAGGAGCAGAAGAAAGTCTAATGCCATGTCCAGCAGATGATAGTGGGTTAAGACTGCATCCTGCCTAGTGCTAACCTTCCCCGAGTCCAACTGACATCGGAAGGGCGGGATCAGGCCAAAAGTCTGCTACCTGCTCTTTCTAACTTACCTTTCCAGAAGATTTTATTCCTTTAAACAGCACAGCTCCAACAATCATCCAGGACAGGAGGAGGCAGAGCGCCAGGTACCACACAATGCCACCAGTCTCGTCCAACCCACTCGAGCGCTGGAGAGCCACTTTACTGAAAGCACAAAACGCTGCAATGAGGGCGACAGCAGCACACGCTCCTCTGCAGCAATTTCTTGAAGGAAAGCAAGCTGGTTTCTGCAGATATTACAAGACCCTGCAGCTGCTTCCGTGAGGGTGCTGTTAGGACTGCACAATTGGCATTGAAAAACTGAACATTTAACTGCAGTGTCCCCCTCTTTTTAAAGTCTAACAGTCCCCAGCTCTCCACACATTGCCCATCAGGCTTACCTCAGCTCTTTTGTGTTAAGCATGAAATTCTGATGGCAAAAGAAGAGCCCATAGGAAGCATCAGTTCCCAGGAACCCGAGGAACATGAGGCAAATTGAAACCATGGGGCTAAAGAAACCGCAGTTTCACAGCAGGCCCAGATTCAGAATAAGGTGAATATATTTTACACAGCAACTCCTGAAAGGAAGTGTATGCTATACATAAAGATGCTAGTGTAGTCCCTACCAGGACTCCAGAGAAGAGAATTTCTTGAAGCTGGAGTATTTTTCAGTTTGCTACAGGTTGGCTCTTTTACTTCTTTTATTTTTTTATATTTTTTTTTAAGGGTCCAGACTCATTAATTGAATTTTATGTCCCCTCTGCACAGATACGCATGCCCACCCCTGTTGACTAGATTGGTTTTGGACAGCCAGATGAGACAAAAATAGAAGATACATTCAAAACCACAATGCATAATAAATGCATTTTTAGCATTCCTTTAAAATATTTGCTTACTTCCAGTATTGTTCACTGGGAAATTGCACTGGTTTGTAGTTCATGGTGCCATTCAGACATGTGAGATTGTTGCTTGTGATGAACGAGTAGTTTGCATGAATGATTTCTCCATCTAAGGTTGCGTTGCAGTCACTTACTGAAAGCAAGCAAGCAAAAGGGATCGTTAACACAGTGATGACTATTACAAAAATCAGACTATTATAGTAAATATGTTTTTTAAACAGTTACAGCTTCATTTGCCTACTAACAATATTTAGAAACAGACTTGAACCATCACTTGCAGCTGTGACTTTGCTACTTTGACTGTAAATCAAAACACCAGGAATCTGGTGTGCTCAGCTCCACCTTTCACTTATTGTCTTGCAAAAAATACTTGCAAAAAGCAGAGCCGAGGATAGTTCAGATTGTAGCTTTGGTTACTCTATGAAAAATCTTTGTTCCAAAACAATGTTAGACACAGATAATCTTCTAGTAACTTCACCTTATTATGGCAGAGGGCTTACTAGAGCTCTTTAAACATTTTTGGGGTGGGGGGAATAGGCACTGTTTGGATTTTTTTTGCCAGAACATACAGTAAAGAACACTCTATATAGCATTTACTAGAAAAGTCTTGTTGAAGTATATTTCAGGACAGCTTCTTCAGTTCAGTTTTGTATTCCTGCAGCACTTACAAATGTTGAGCTAAAATATTTTTGTTTAGCACACAAGCAGGTGTCAACTTTTTGTTAAATAAAACATCTCAACTTCATTTTATGAAACCTACGAATCGTAGAAGAGGTTTCCAGATACCTGGTTAAGAGAGTTACAATTACACTAACACTTGGCAACACATTTCAGCTACTAACTACTAATTACCTCACCAGCTTCACCTTCGCCTTACACTGGTCTGATATGGAAACTAGTGAGATAACAAGTGTTTGGCCATACATGTGCTGTCAAACATCAAGAACAATAGCATGGAGATACGTTCTGAGGAGTTAATAAAGTGTAAAACCAGCACCGTACTGGTACTCAGGTACTGTGCACCCCCACAGCCACAGGGGGAGCAAGGGGTAATGAAAGAACCCCTGACGCAGCAAGGTTTCAGCCTGTCTCTCTTTAGAATTCCCAGGCACTTGGAGCTGGTAGCAGGGAAGCAGAGAAGCATCACTCCAGGAAGGACTTCTCAAGCCATGGGTAGCTGTCTTGCTCCTGTAATTTCTCCCAGAAAACAGTACAAAGTACAAGTATTCATAACAGTAATATTAAGCTCTAGCTGTTAATGAAGGTACCTAATCGCGTTTTGCTGCAGAACTCATCTGCCCAGGAAAAGCATTCTGACCACGGCAGCACTTTTTGAAATGAGGCAAATAAGTAGTAAAGTGCATAAGCAATGATAACGTTGTAGTAGATCGCCACAAAAGTTGAGATGATGACCATCGTGATGCCCACTCCTAGGAAAGAGAAAGACATGTCTTAACTACCGCAAACTTGAGTTGGAAAAAAAACCCAAAACAAACAGAAAAAAACCACAACACAGACTTCACTTGATTTTTTAAAAGGCTACTTAGGAAGTTGTTGAGGTTGTTTTCTGGATTTCTTTTGTGGGGGTTTTTTTTCCCCAATAATTTTTAACAGCAACCAAACAGGGAAAGGGTAAAGCCATGAAATGAGGGACGTGATCCAAACTGACCATCTCAAATGTAGTTTTGACGTAGAGTTTGAATCAGGCCCAGAGAAAAATTGGACTAGTTGCTAAGTCCAAGTCTAAAGGAGAAATTGAGTACTTTGTTGTCTCCCAGTTCAGTGGGAAGTTCTGATTGCTTAGTAAAATTGAAGAAAGTATATTAGGACTGACCAAGCCATTTTAAAGATCCCACTGTAATGAATAGTTTTGCCAATAAATGAGAATTGACACAGAAGGATAAATCTGTGTCAATAGTACTGTTCTCCTCTTTTGTTAAAATTAACTTTATTCTGTGGCTTTCTGAGAGAACGTCTGCCAAACTGTCCCAATCATCTTGGAGACTACACTGAAGTTTGTATCTTCGCAGACACATGATGAAAGATTTGCTGTGCCTATAGACTTTTGCTTTAAAGATAAATACACGGCTCTTGTGAAAGGTTGCTTGTGCTGAAGAACGGAGACTGGCAAAAAAAGTTGAACGTTCAGGCAGCCAGCCAGACTGTAATCTCTTTCGTTTCTGTACTAGGTGGCAAGTAAAATTCTTATTTCACCAGAAACTTCCTTGTTCCTACATTAATTCCTCTGGTAGATAAAAAGGGCAAACAAGACCAATTGCATAGTCCTTTACACCCATCGGTACAGGACCTGGAGGGACGGGGTAAGTAAAGCACATGGTTAGTTGTTTGCAAACACCTAAGTCTCCCTGTGAAATTCAAACCCTCACGGAGAGAGGCGAACTCCCACTGCAGTGTGCAGCTCTTTCTCTTATCACAAGAGGCACCTCACCTCTTGAAGCCAGAGTCTAGCAGATGACTCCCAAGGCAGTGAGTTGGATGAATGTATGCATAAAGCAGTCAGACCCACGTGCCTGTGCCGGTGCTGACAGCCAAATACAGAATTAGTCCCTCCAACATGGAACTGCCTTGCAAGCTACATAGGATGTGAAGTGTAAAGAAACACCAATAAAGTTAACTTTAAAAAATTGTATTCCATCTGTCGCACACAGTGCCAGGTGTTTAACTGAGATTTTCCCCTCACACAGCAAACAGGGTGATTTCCTTCTGCCAGGAAAATCATTGATAAAACCTCTCATAATTGACAACATTTTTGTGGAAATCTTTAATCCACATCTGTTATTATAATTGCATAATAAGGAAGATCTACCTGGGAAAATAATATTGACCTTGTGACCTCGGGAATATTCTCTACAGGGAAACTGGCTTCTCAGAATTAGTAACTTTGTGAATAAATCATTAATTCACATCTGTTTATTACTAGAATAAAAAAAGATCTAAAGAAACATAACAATACCAACCTTGAAATAATGGTAATATTCTCCAGATGGAAATTGGCCCTAGACTGGCAAACTGCCCAAGGGAACATTCCATGAAAAATAAGGGCAAGCCAGCTAGGGCCAACATCAGGGTGTACGGGATTAGAAAAGCACCTGAGGGGAGAGACGGAAAAAGTCCACAAACACACAAACACACACAGAGAAAACAATGAAACTTCCAGTATTCACCGTAGTTCTATTACATTTTATACTCCCTTTCTTCCCCTGCCTCAAATATCTCACTGTGCATTTTTTTTGCTTTTGCAGAATAGAGATTTGTTTGTAAATCCTGTTTTCTAATAAAACTAACCAGTACCTGCAACGAAGAGATGCAGATTGCTGGGAGAAAACGGTGATTTACGTGGGATGGCTTCTTGTAGAATTAAAAGGATTTTACAAAAACTATCAAAGGCATAGTGTTCTCATACAGGCAGGAACACTGCTCAGCTGTGAGCACTATCGGCCTTGTCTGCTTTCTATTTCATCTTCCAGCTTTTAATTTAAAAAGGAACAGAACCATTCCTTCATGTACTTAGCTGTGATTTCCAAACCGCCCTGTTAGAGTAGCTACTGGACATCAAAGCATGAAAATTATTTTCTATGGTTGACTGACTCCTGTGTCAACCAGCATCTCCGTGTGGCTCTTGTTCAAGTCCATTTTAAAGTGTACATTAACCAGGTATCAATGTGAGCCCTGTTCTGTGAAAGGGACTGGCACGTCTTTGTATGCATGCAGAAGATAAGGGAAGCGAGAGCACAGATTTCCTAAACACGACCTGATATCCCCACAGAAATCTGTCCTCTTCACTCTCGGTGAACTCAAAGCAATTGAGGACCCAGTTCTGCAAGGAACTGCAAATACCTGCTGTAATTTAAGCAAGTAAATTGTCTCACAGAATTAACTGGGTTACTCCTGTGTTTCGAAACAAGGATGTAACAGTTGTCTTTATCAATCATGGGCAAGGGGCACAGAGCAGGATACAAGCAGCAGCACAAATATGCTTTAAATGCAAAGCTTTTGCAGCAGCAGATAAGAAAAAAAGTCTAGCAGAAGGGCCAATGTCACGACTCATTTTGTTGTCACAATTTTCTTCAACAAAACTGTGACGCAACCCGGCCAAGCTCACTCCAATAAAAGTTCTGTAGCAAGAACGTCTCCTCGTGTTCCACACGCAGCCGTATGGGCTGTGCTGCATTTACAGTCCAGAGTTTTACTTCCAATGACTGTTAGGCAGAGCAAATAAGTACATACAAGTAAGTCCTCTGCAGTTACTCGGCGTTTACGCTCTCCTTAATTACCAGTGGTTGCCTGGCAAGTAGACAAAGCTCTAGAATAGCAGCCAGGGAAGCCAGTGCCTCCATTTGGCTTTGCCACTAGTTCATTGTGTAAGCAGGTAGAGGCTCTCTCTGCTCCGCACTTCCCAAGCATCTGATGGGGATAATTATTGAGCTTGAATAATTATTCCAGCTTAGCTGGTTTGCCTGGCAAAACAGAAGTGCAGAGGGTATTCAGTCGCTGTGTATAAACAGAGGCAAATCTGGGGAGGGAGAACAGCTATTTAGGTAGGTAGAGGATATTGGCACATTGAGAAAAAGATGCGCGTTGGTCATGACTAAATCAGAAGAGTTCTCTAATTCAGATGAATGTTTGCTATTTAAACTATTTCCCTTCCTGGCTGGTACCAAAAAAACACGGAGATACCTCTTACTCCTCTTCCCATTCCCACCAGCGGGCACTAACCCAGTTCCCAGGGTTATGCTCACATCCAGCTTTGACAAAATGTGTCCGGCCTCAGGGCTGGCCCTTGGAGCTGGCCCTCCTTTCTCAGGGACAGGAAGGTGTGCCCACCCGACACTGCCATTCAATACAGGTACCTCCGCCATTCTGGTAGGTGAGGTAGGGAAACCGCCAGACGTTGCCGAGGCCCACAGCGTAGCCCACCATGGAGAGCAAGTAGTCGCCTTTGTTTGACCAGTTACCACGCTCTGAGTTCTCATCGCTATCACTGGCATGGGCATCTTTTTCATTTGACAAACTGAAATCCTTGGAAGAAAAGAGGAGGAAGGATTCAGGACCACCCCATAGGCAAGTGGGGCGGGCATATCCTCGTTCCTCTGTCCAGAGCAGCACCTTGGCATCGCTGGGCAGGGCAGCTAGGCAGGGTGGGCAGAGTCAGGTGGGCTGCCAGTCCACCTGATCCTTGATGAGACAGATGGACCTATGAGAAAGGGTCCCACCAGAAAGCCCACACAACCTTCACGGCCAGTTTTGCCCTGCTCCTTCCTTAGTCCCCTGTGCTGCCAGCTCCTAGGAGCAGCATCTCCAGGGGACTCCCTGCTCTGCCCCCACACATGCCCAGATGCCTCCACAGCTGTTCAGGTGCTCATGCCCACCCATACCTGTATGCTCACCTTTAAAACACCTATCCAGGTGCCCTTCATACCTGCCCAGGTGCCCATCCCAACACATCCCTGTTTACCTACCTCAGCACCCCAATGTTCCCATACCTGTCTGGACCTCACCTGCCAGTGCTCCCACAGCTACCCAGGTCCTGCATCCTACTGGCCCGAGTGCCCCTGTGCCTACCTGAGCGCCTCTATACTCTACCTGCTCAGATGTACCCACATCTGCCTGTGTTCTCCCACACCTGCCCAGGTACCCCCAGTATCCCACCTGCCCAGGTGGCCCCTTACCCCACGTGCCCAGGTGGCCCCAGTATCCCACCTGCACAAGTGCTTTCATACCTGCCCAGGTACCCCCAGTATCCCACCTGCCCAGGTACCCCCCTTACCCCACATACCCAGGTACCCCCAATATCCCACCTGCACAAGTGCTTTCATACCTGCCCAGGTACCCTCAGCATCCCACCTGCCCAGGTACCCCCCTTACCCCACATACCCAGGTACCCCCGATATCCCACCTGCACAAGTGCTTTCATACCTGCCCAGGTACCCCCAGCACCCCACCTGCCCAGGTGCCCCCTACCTCTCCGGGCGCCCCCGGCCAGCCGCCCCCCCCGGCACCTCACCTTCTTCTTCCCGCAGGAGAGGAAGCCCGGCAGGCTGAGCATCCCCATCGCCGCCGCGGAGCCGCCCCGCTCTGCCCGCGCCGCCCGCCGCCCGGCCCTTTATCGGACCCGGCTGCCGCCCGCCCCCCGCCGCCCTGCCGGGAACCGCGGCCCCTGGGCTGCCCCGCGGCCCGGGCGGGGCTGCGGCCGTGCGCACCCTCCGCCCCGGGGCACCCCTGGCCCCGGCGCCCGCCCGGCCCCGCGCCCGCGGACCCTCCTCCAGCCCCGCGCCCACTTCCTCGGGAGCGCCCGGCCGCCGCTGCCGGCCTCCTGCCCACTTCCCCTGCTAAACACCCCCTGCCCTCCGCAGGCCCCCGCCTTACCCCGACCCACTTCCCTGCCCCGCACCCACGCTCCCTCAGCCCGGGCTCTCCAGCCCTGCTTGCGCCCCTGCCTGCCCACCTCTTTGCCCCTTCTAACGTGCCCCCCACTCCTGGCCCTTCTTCCCCCTCTGCCAGCACCTACACGCACACCCTTGCCTTCTACCTACGGGGCCACCAACTCCCCATCACTCGCGGACCCTCTCCTGAGCAGCTGACCCTGCTACCCCCCTCCTCCTCCCCGCAGAGCCGCTGCCCCGTTCCCTCACCCAGAGACCCCGCTCACAGCTCCCTCCCCACCCGCACCTGCCTCTCCTTCCTTCTTAACCTGCCCCATGCTGGAGTTTACGTTTAGGAGTCGCACCAAAGCAAAGGGCACAAGGGGGTTAAGCCGTGTGGAAATTTCAGCTTCTCAACACACCTTCCACTTACACATGACAGGCACAGAAAGGGCAGGTCATAAAAGCAAAGCCATCGCCAGAGGAGGAATTTAACAGCAACAAATACTTAAGGACCTTCCTGAAGCTCTCCCCTGCTTCACCCACCAGAGTGACCTTCCCCAGGCATCCCTGAAGGACACGAGGAGGACACTGGCCAAAGCATCCTCCACGTACAGGCACAAGGGGACACTTGTTGACTGGCTGCTTAATTGCTCTCCTCCATTTCTAACTGCTCTTTTCCACGGCTCTTTCATATCCACACCATGACAAACGTACCTTCTGTCCTCAATTAGTGGGACTTTTTGTTGAGTCGAGTGCTAGCCAGCATGGCTGGATCTAGCCACGACTAAGAGGTACACCAGGAGTGAGGAGTGTGGGACAGCAGCTGAAAGGTAGGAAGGTAAAATCAGATCGTTTTCTATCACCCTGTGCAGCAGGTTCTCTAGGAGACTTCTGTTTTAGAAACTGGAGGGATGCCAGAATGCTCTATCTTTGGAACAAAAAGCAAGTAAGAGTGTAGTGTCCTGGCAGGACACAGGCTTTGAGGAGAATAAATGAATAAAAATTCAAAGAAACACTCCTTTCAAAGGCTGCCCACAAGTTCTGGATTCAAACGGCCAAGCCACAATCCCAAAGGCAAACCTTCAGGCTAGTCCTGTAGGAAACAATACAAACCCCTCTCTGCACCCAGGACCTGCTGAGAAATCAGTCCGTATTCTTCCAAGGCCTATCTCGACTGTACCTAAACTAAATGAACCTTTCCGACACTCCTGATCTGAGTTACAAATCTGAAATAAAATGAGATAGCACGGTTTTGGTTTGGATTCTGAGCAACTTCAGTATCTGTGGGTCACCATCTCCCCAGAGGCAAACAAAAATCTTCCTGTAAACAATGCTGGGCCTGACAAAAGCTCCGAGTTCTCTTCCGAACTCATGATTCAGAGCTGGTTATCAGCTTGTTTAGAAATGAAACGAGATGAAAAACAACCTGTTAGCCACAGCCTCTCCCTCCTTATTAGGATTAAGTGCATGTTGTAACGTTGCAGAGTCACTGACTGTGGCATTCTCCCTGTGTAACTGAAGATGACTAAAAGTAAAACTATACTGGAGGTACCACTCCTGGGATGCGTTCTGTTTCTGATCGTGTGAAAGTTTCATCTCTAACGAGTTTTCTGTGTTTAAAGAAAAAAAAAAAATCACAGCGCAGTCAAAATTCCAGGGATGAGAAGCAGAGAGATGGGTATCAGCGGAGAGAACTGCACCTGGAGCAGGGCTTGGCCTTGCCTCCGTGTTAGCTCTGCAGCTGAATAGCGCGGCACTTTGACGGGCTTTCACTGCAGGCTGAGCCCATCAGGGTGACCCCCGAAGGCTGGCTCCTCACAGCCAGCACAGCCACCCGTCGGCCCAGCACCCTGAGAGCCACTTACCGCTGGAATGTCTTAGCAAGAAATGCAGAGATAACAACCAGCAAACCAAAGCCAGCCTGGCTCTGCCGTAGATGAGAGATCCCATCTCCACACCAGCAGCATAACCGAGGTATCTAAGTAACCTTTTTTCTTTGGAAAGCACCCCTGGATTACTATGAGTTCCACTAACTGAACACTCTGATAATCCAATGGGGCAAAAAAAGGGGAGGAAAAAAGACCATTAATGATAACCTTAACATGCTGACAACACAGCAAACCGTACAGACACTTCCTAGGAGCAGCGAGATACCCATTGTTTCCATTCAGTTGCACCAGTGATACTATCAGCTGTTGGTTATTGCCTTTGCCCTTAGCTAACACAAACACAGCTATGGCAATGAAGTAGATGTGTTTGGTGTGCTTATTTAAGAATCTGATGAGCAAATTCTGGGGTTTAATCTGTATCTTCTGCAATTTACTAATATCGACACCTGGTACACATTCAAAACTGGTTCAGCAGACAAAGCCAGGGCTCGGCTACCTCTCCCATTCCCAACTGGCAGGAGCTAACAACCAGAAAACCCACTCTGCAATGGCTTTTAAATAGCCCTAATCCTGGCATTGAAGTGGTAAAAGGAAACCACTGATGTGGCTCCAAGGCATGCAGTCCTCTCTAGGATAAAGTGATCCAGAAGAGGGACAAGAATGACCTCAAGAGATGCCTGCAGCCTTGGCATTTCTAATGTGCCCAACTCCTGGAAAAACAGTCATGAATCTCAAAACAAATTAAGTTTTCTCCCATCCAGGGAAGATCAAGCAGCACTGCAGCTGCACGTGGAAGTGTCCACCTACCAGACATGAATCATGTAGTTCAAAATAACATCTGCCCTAGATTAGAGCCCAAAATAAGAAAAAGCCCAAGAGCAGGAATAATTATCAATGTTCTGCAAGGCTAGCAGTCAAACCCACCGACAGCACACAATGATGCACATAAAAAGCTGATGGAGCTGGGCCTGGCTGCCTACAGACTAACACATTTTATCTGTCTAGATCCCTGCCACAGGAATCAAACTACACACATCTGCCATTCTGGTATGCTTGGGAGTGCAGCTACGTGACGCTCACCCCATGGTAATTGGTGCAGTGTTATGAACCTGCTCCACACCTCGGAAGAGCAAGGCATGTGCCAGTGTGCATTAGATGGTCATAACAAGGATGTTGGTACCTTCCCACAAAACCAAAGATGGCAGCGAGGGACTACATAGCTGTATTTTCTGGCTGGCAGAAACAGCCTCACATTTTATTCCAGCACAGCAGCTTCCCTACAGCTACTGATGAACATCAAGTAACCAAATGACACTAAACCAAGCAACCAAAAAGGAAAGGGGGAAAAAAACCCACCCTAGAAAAAACCCTAAACAAACAAAAAACCCCAAACCAATCAAAACTACCACATCATGTTGGCTGTCAGGATAGGAGGAAGATGACCTAAACTATCCATCCCTCAACATGTGATTACTCTCATCCAGAGCTCCACAGACACTTCACAGTCTTTAGAAGAGAGTATGTGAAAGCCAGAAGACTGCTATAAACTGACAGATGAAGCAAGGCAAAAAACTTAGGCTGTTGGTTCCTGCAACAGCGGTAGTTATACTCTCTTCTACAGGTGAACAGAATCAAGCCCTACAGTTCATATGTTAATGATTTCTGCTTAAGAAAGCATCAGCCTTGATTTAAAGACCAAGTGATAATGAATGAGCCAGTTCCCTTGATGGTGAACCGAACTGCAGGTGATCTAGATCAAACCTTTGCCACTAACTTAAAATTAAAAAATAAAACAAAACAAATCATTGGTCAAGTAACCCATGAAAGCAAGGCAGCATTTTTCATCTCTTGAGAAATGTATTATTTCACTGTGTGCCAGCTGTAAGCAAGGTGGAAGCGTATTGAGAAGCAAGACATCACAAGAAGTGGTGCTCCTGCTCAGGAGACAGGGTGGAGAGGTGATGATGGTATTAAGGGCACAGGCAATGCAAATTACAGAGACAAAGGCAATTGTTTCTGAAGTAGCCATCTGCGGCTTCAAAGAGGTACTTATGGAAACAGACTGTCGGGGTTTATAGCAAAACACAAAGAGAGTGGGAAATAATTACTTAAGAGGCCTCCTGCCAATACAGGCTTGCCTGGTTCTAATGGCCCCTGTCTAACAGTTTGTGCAACTCAGACAACTGAGACATGGAGTAGATTCTGCTTCCAACCCTGCTGATCCCTTCAGGGTGAGGGGTGAGATTTTACTCCTGGGAAAAGGAATTTTTTTACAAATCCGTCTTCTGGGATCTATTTTCCTTCTCTATCAGTTTTGTGCCCTTTTTGCATAGCTGGGATCTTCATTGCTGCTGTTTAACAGGCCATCAGAAGCACGTATCTACTCCATTTGAACCTCAAGCCATGAATTTATTTTCATTAAAGGTTTAATGGAATGGAAATTTAAACAATTTTGATTCAGAAAAGTAGAAAAGGGGCATTGGAAGTTTTCAGTAATGTATGAAGAGTTTGGTTCACTAATGTGATGCTAAATAATACATTCTATTACGCATGATGTAATCATATTGAAGAGCTGTATTGGTCTCATGTCAACAATTGATGCTTGATCAAATCTTTCCCCATTTTCAGCACTCTTGGATTCATCTACGTGGCCATGTCAGAGGTGAGAAATGCAGCAAGGTCACTTGGGCTGAGCTACTCACCTCTATGGACCATACGCCTTCATAATCCAACCGAGGCAGCTGAAAGCCCACTCTTCCATCTCCTCACAACAGAACAGTTGCAAAAGTGCTGTAAATGCAAAAAGCATAAGCCTTCTAAGTCATGCTCCGAGGAAAATCCCTTTTTTATATTTGAGGGCGGAGACTTGAAACTATATGGAAAGCAAATTTGCCTTTGGGCATTTTTAGCAGGCTGCAACCTGCAGTTAATGTAATGCAGACTAATCAAGTTAGTGACGGGGGAAGTTTTACATATGCATGTGGGAAAAATCTGTAAGGCAGAAATAAACTTGCTCAAATATACCAGTAAAACTGGAAGGCTCTACAGTACTACTCCTCTACTGCAGTGAGTCTGGAAGAAGATTTTACTCTCCCAGCTGCTCAAAAGGGAGCCACAAGTCTCCATACACAAAATTAATCTAGGTGTTTTCAAGACTATTTGCAAGATAGCCAGTTTTGTAACTAATGTGGATGTCAACATACCATAGATAATTTTATTATTTTTGAGTTTTAACTGAAGGGAACTTGAGAAGAGACCAGATGTCTTCAGGAACTGTCAGATGGAATGTGCTCCTCAAATCCTTTTCTGTCTCGGACTGAAGCTCTTTCCAGGATAACACTGCCTTCCTTGTAGCACTGGCTGTCTTCGGACCCTGAGAACTTGTTGATTTGTCAGATATTACTACAGTTGCCATATGGGAATATATGATACTTCTCAAACATGGAGCTCCATCTAGAATAATGAGCAAAGCAAGCAAAAAAGGACTAAGGTGTTCAAAGCAGGATTAAATAGAGGCTGGGAGTCTATATCAACTGCACAAACCTCTGAAAGTCTCTTCTGAAATACTGACTTGCATTGGAGTTACCAAAGTGCAGCAAACTACTGGATTTGCAGCCAAGGGCTCCTAATTCCCCCAGTTCTACTTCTGCATGTGGTCCAGAGCATCCCAGCTTTCCCTGGACAAAACAGCCTGGTGCCAAACAGACATCCAAGCCTGTCCAAGATGCACCCGGCAGGTCTCACTCCACCTGCCCCCTCCCTCCTCCCTGACCATCCTAAGAGGCATGTTCCGGACATGTTCAACTTGTCTTTGAGCGACTGAAACACTGTGTAAACACAAAACCTCAGGTATCGTATCTTGGAGGAAGTAACAACAGATACAACTAATAAAAGGGAAGAGATAAAGTACAGGAGAACTAAAACCTGGGAGCATATTATTACCAAAACTTAATGACTGGGGAGTGCATAGGTGTCAGAATATAATGACTTGCCTATTGGGAAATATTTCAGAGGCGTGGCCAGTAGAAACTAAGGAGTCATTTTTAATTGAGCAAAATAAAGCCTAGGAATGAATACAATACAATACTAATTTTCAAATATGCTGAACTGAGTTCAACAATCTCATTAGCTGTTTTATTTTTAAATACTTCCCCTGTATCAAGTGCCAATATTTGTGGAGTTCAGCAAAGCCGGGAGATGCTGAAAGGTAGTTTGTTTACTTCTTTTTTTACTTCTATAAATTTTTACTTCTATAAATTCTAACTACTACACATAAACACAAGCAGCTTTTTACAGAAGATAACATAAACGCATATTCTTGAGAAGCTCCTGACTAACAGCAAGGCTTTGAAATGCATAGGCTACCACACAGCAAAAAGATGTTTCAGTTTACCTTTCCTTGAAGTAATTTTATATATTAACTTGCAGTCCTGTTATGTATTCACAACAGGCTGAAAGCCAGGCTGTTAGCCGTGCCCGACATCTTAGGGAGGGAAATACCTCCACCAACGCTTCCCTTTCTGTGATAACTGTTCCTGCAGGTTAACAATTACTCTCAGCAATAGCTTGTCCAAGTCATTGGGACTTCTCAGGTGAGCAAAAGCAACCCCATATCAAGCATTAACACCATAAAATCACCTGTTATGATAACACAGTTCTAAGTCTAACATGAAAAAGCAGGATTCCTACATTAAAACCCACTGCAATACAGTAGTTCTCCATGCCCCAAAACAAACAATGTTACAGGGACACTAGAACAACAATTACTTAGTTCAACATCCTCAGAATTAAAAAAAAAACAAACCCCAAAAAAACCCCAAACAAACAAACAAAAGTCATTCAAGATAATATGAATGATAGCAATATTATTATTATTTCTACTACTATCTAGTTCTTCTACAGCTTTTTCCATCACTACACTTAGAAATTCTTCGTAACAGAAATCGGTGTTTTCAGTGGAGCCCAGCGACAGGACAAGGGGCAACAGGCACAAACTGCAGCACAAGAAGTTCCTTCTGAAGATGAGGAAGAACTTCTTTACCACGAGGGTGGCAGATCCCTGGGACAGGCTGCCCAGAGAGGCTGTGCAGGCTCCTTCTCTGGGGACATTCACACCCGCCTGGACATGACTCTGTGCAACCTGCCCCAGGTGACCCTGCTTTGGCCAGGGGTTGGACTAGATGGTCTCCAGGGGTCCCTTCCCACCCTAACCATTCTGTCTTTTTACACTCTTTTACAAAAAGGAGAACAGAGGTAGGTTTGCACCTTTTTAGTGGAAAACCTGTGAACTGCAGTGGGCACAAGCATGAGACCCCATGAAACCCAGAAACCATAATCTCCTTTATCCTCACCGTGGGACCTCCTCCCCTCTAAAGCAAAGGAGTGAATTTCTGTTACCCTCAAGCAGGGAAGAAAGCTGATGACCCTCAGATAATCCATAATTGAATGGAACAAGCTGTAACTATAAGTTATTTTAATACCTACAGCACACACCCTGTTTGCCACAAACCTGGCCGCTCCCCTGGCTTTCCTTTCCAGGCCCCAAGGATCCCTCCCTCGGGCTCAGGCTCTTCTGAGCAGCCCATTCTCACAGTCCAGCACCTCCTCTTCTCCAGCAGTATCAGGAACAGCCATACCTGACCCCAAAAGCCCCATGAAAGGGCCAGAGCCTCAGCTGGGTGGAAGGGGTGTGAAGGCAACTCCCCCCTTCACGTGGCCATAGCCATTAGCAAGGTGGCAGTGCCAACACCTGTGTGGAGGTGCATCCCCTCAGCACACTCCCAGAGCATCTGCTCCAACAGCCAAAGGAATGCCATTTTCTGATGAAACACTGCTTTGAATCAAGCCACTCAGAGCTGCCACGGCTGAGGAACCTCAGGGCCTTCCAGGCTGCCTGACTTCCCCTGCCTAAACTTGGGGGCCCGCAGTGTTTAAACATGTTAGGGTTAGGCAGCATCCCAGCATGCGGCTTCTAGGATTGTAGTTTTGGATTACAGTTCCACCTAATTGCCACTTTGGGCTGGTAATTTATTTTGAGGAAGGGCCAAAGTCTCTTATCAAACTCCAAGGAGTCTTAGTAGAGAGAAGTAAGGGGCTGAGTAGAGTGCTGATGTGAGGTCTCCGTGCAGATGCACAGCTGAAAGGAATTTCTCAGAAGAGACTTTGCTATTAGTTAAGCAGGTCAACGCATCTTTTCTGGCAGGTCAACTCATTTATATCTCATTTCAGCATTTTAGTGTCCATGATTTATGTGGGATCAGGGCTCCAGATGGAGCAGAGTTTTATCTCTTCTCCTCCATGGCAAGCATCACTGCACACCAAACAGAGAAAGCTTTTTTGTCTTTTTTTACTTCAGCTATAAGAAGAGACTGAAATATACAGTTCTGCTATAACTAGCAGGAAAAATGTATGTTTCCCATTCCTAAATTTTGGGAAAAGTTTACCAGAACACTGTCACTTTCTGCTCTGCTCAGTTGCTAAAACTATGAGTATACCCAATGTTAACAACATGCTTCCACCAGGTTACAGCTGCTCTGCAGTTTGAAGTATGCCAACTTCTACAAATGTTCTACTCCAGAGGATAAAAAAAATACGTTCCACTTTCCTCAAAGCTGAAAAGGCTTAATTTTGTTCATAACATGTTGAGTCTTACACTGATTTTTTTTATTCTTAAAACCCCTGCATTTTCTGTAGCTGGTTTTAATGTTCAAGTGAAAAAAGTGTTATGAAGGCACTCTTTTTCCTTCGGTCTGGGGCACTTACCAACATCTGATGGCACTCATCCAGATGCTTAGGGATTGTGAAGCTTTGCAAACGTTTCTTCAGTTGTGAGTTTCTTCACATAATCTTGGTCTGGCAATCCTGTAATCTCCCGCACTCCTCATTACAAACCTCTCCTTGACTGGCAAGCAAAGGAATGAAGTTTGCACGGGAGTACAGGAATGTAAAGAAACTGCGCTGACATCCTTTCCATGCAATGAAGCAAGACACAACAATCTGCGCTTATGAACATGGCAAGTAACACCGGGACATGTCACAGCAGCAGCCACTACCGAAAAAAGGGGATTGAGCAGCCCCTGGAAAGTTAACATATAGAGCAAATTTCCCATGTATAGTGAAAATCTGGTTGCGATGGCTGTATTACATTCAGTTCCTTAGTGCCAAAGGCTCATCTTCTCTCTGGGTTTTTCTGCAATCGGTTGTAAAAGCTGAAGGAGAGAACCAGATTTTCTGTCCTGATGGGAAAGTCTCCAGGACTGTTCCATGCAGCCCAAGCATATGAAATTGCTTTTAGGACCATGTAAAGAGGCTGCACAGATTTATTACTGAGTCCTGGTAGCCCGTAAGAAGTTAAAAATAATAACAAGACCCAGAGTTTATGGAACAGCTCCTTCAGAACCAAGAAACGGGCACCGAGATTGTATTTGTTTGCATATTCAAGTACATGCTTTGCAGCCATACCTCCCGCACCAGCGTAAGTAGGCATATTTGTCATATTATAGCAGCCTGAGGTATGCAGTTAAAACGTATATTTTCAGGCTATTGAATGGAGAGGACCTGCCTTGATTACAGAATCTGATCAAGTAATGTGATTAGATGTTTTAATCAAAGCAGGTCCTGTCCTACTGACAATCACGTAATATGATCATTTTCTCAACTGCACATTGCGGTGCCAGGAAGCCTGGGAAACATCCTGGGAAACTTCCCTCTGTTATTCCAATTCCAAGCACATTTGAGCTGATACACCAAAATTTGGTACGAACACTCCAGAGCTGGTGCAGAATTGAAAATCAGATTCATTTGAGACAATAAAGTTTGAGTGTTAATTTTCATTTAAAAATCAATAATTCATGTCCAGACTGTAAGATTCTATGTTTAATGATCATTGCTTTGCAGAATTTCATTAACTAACCCCATGTTGATTTGTGCTACAGATGTTTCAAGGTAGCATTACATTTAAGCGATTCTAGTGGTAGACACCAATCAAACTGTAACCTCACAAGCACTGGTTCCAGCGGTGCTTGTCATGGTGCCAGCAAACATCCAGCTTTGGGAAGAGGTGCCAGTCTTGCTTATGCAAGATTCTGTGGGTAGGAGATACTCCCATATGGCAGAGATTTGTTACTTACATGAAAATTGGCTTTCTGCTTCGGAGTGAGGTTTTCCTTTGCTGTTGTTATTTTTTATTTGTTCCCCGGAAAATGAGTTTTGATGTTGGAATGTAGTTCCAGAAAGAAGGAATTGTTCAACATGTAACTTGGTCACCTCTATTCTGATATGTGTGCATGGAAATGGAACAAGACGGTACTCAAATCTTCCTAGTCACAGCTGCCTTCTTTACTGGGACGGTGAGGAAGGGCTCCAGGTGTGTGTGCAGCATACGTATATCATCAGCATAAGATGATGCTCATACTAAACGTGGCACTGAGTCCTTCCAACAAGGGGTTAATATTGGCTGGCTTTCTCTTTCAGATGTTTCAGTGCTTCCCATTTCTTGGCTTTTGCCCATATGTAGTGTTGCTTTACAGGCTAAATTACAGTTTTGTGTCCGAACTTCTGTAACTAGTATGCTTCCTAGCTAAGTGAATGCTGAAGCGGAGGGGAGGAAGCATTGTGGTAGAAAATAAAGCCAAGCAAAGAGGGCTGCATTTACCCACTTGCTTAACTGATGAGAAGACAATCCTGTTTGTTGATTTGCATAAAAATGACATGCACTTGGGGCTTATTCTGGGGGTGTGTGAGGTAACTGACTAAGGCACTAGACAAACAGATGTTCTCATTTTTTAACCTCAACAAGATTACAAGGAGGTTGGTAGTGTTGTGAAAGAAACATTTCCTCAGCAAAGACTAAACGACTATTGGTGATACGGACTCAGTCAGAAATTCTGGTACATGTATCTTGCCTGTTTCCTAAGGCTTTTCAGCATTCACTGGCTCAGCTGACAATGAGTACGCTTTCTCCATGGGCATGCATTGCCTGATAGAGTGGGCGTGGATAGTGGAGAGGAAACTGAACCCTAGAGAAGAATTCCATCTGCCACGCTGGCGTATAGATTTACTGCTATGCTGCTGGTTGTTTATATAAAGATCGAGGTCCGGTCCTTCCTTATCTGCTTAAATCAAGGCCAGATAACACCTCCAATAGTTTGAATATTTCAGGCACAATATTCAATGACACAGACACCTGTTTTAGGCCTTTCACTGAGGAAGATAAAGACTGCAAACTCAAGAATACAATCACCACGTGGCACTCTGAACAAGGTCAGGGGTTTCACAGGCACACTAAGGTCACAAATGATGAAAAAGACTGCAAATGGCTAACTTGCTAGCTTTGCTCCAAAATAGTATGGGTATTTACCAACTTGGCACTCGGATCTTCTTCTTTGCCAAAAGAAGGTATTGAACATTCTTATTACAGTGTCAGGGGAAAAAAAAAAAAAAGTAAACGTTTCTATAAAGTTTTGTTAGAAAGAATGATCTGGAAGGGTTTATCCTAGTCACCTTTTTTAGTAGGAAGGGTCACCGTGGTGTCAGAAGACACAAAGCAGGATTTTTGGGAAGGGCAGATGTAGGTCATGCAGCCCAGTATGCTACAGGCAGTAGTGTTATTCCTTTCCCCTCTCAAAAGTTAACCAGCTACGACTTTCCCCCTGCTACTCCAGATAGAGCATTGTTCCACAATCTGACACCTCTGAAGATCAAACGTACTGTTTTTAAACATCTGTACTTGTGCTTAATTAGCTTTCTTTTCCTCCTTTGCTGCTATCTCCCCCTTCCCCTTCTTTACTCCCATCTTTCCTTTTGCCCTTGTCTATTGAGACCTGTCATATCTCCTCTCAGTCTTTGGTACTTCTAAGGTAAATAAACCAAATTCCTCTAGTCACATCTCGGTTCCTCTGGTCATTCAGACATCCCTCCTCTGCACCTCTTCCAGTCTGGATTAAGCTTCTTTGAACACGCGTAACCACAGTCAGGGACAAAGAGCAGGGAGGACAAGGATGCAACCTTTGAAGACAATCTAAGCATCATGTTTACATGAAAGTCCAAACAGACGAGGCACATTCTCCAGCCATTTAAAAAGCTGTTGATCCTAGCAGGGTGATAATGCAGAGCCAGTAACTTTAAAGTTTTTATCACTTTAATACATTTATTTATTAAGGTGTTTCTTTGGTTAATGTTTGAAGGTAGTTTCCCACTGGAGACAAAACAAGCTAAACTATATTTGCAGAAGTTACATCATACCAGTCTGTTTTATAATGAGAAAAGTGTCTGGAGGAATTCACTGGAGGTGGGACAAGTGTCTTTGTTAAAAAGCAAATTCATTAGAACTGATTTTCCAAAGGACTAAACAGTCTCAAATTCAGCAAAAAGCTCAAGCATTAAAAGGGGGAAAAAAAAAAAAAAAAAAAAAGGAAAATGTAATATAATTTTTTAACTTTTCAAAACATTTTAAAAATGTTGTTGTAATTGCCATCCCTTTTCTTTCAACTTAACTTGAGCATTTGCATTAGTTCTGCCACAGAAATACACTGTTTAGAATCACGGAACAACTTAGGCTGGAAGGTACCTCTAGACCAGCCTCCTGCCTATGCAGTGAATGAGGCTTTTGCTTTTTCATATGAAATGAAGCAAACCTCTGCAGCTGGAATATTGTTATGCCACTGAAGAGGATGGAGATCTAGGCTGAAGCAAGGACTCAGGTCTTGCTGGCCCTTTTGCTGAAGGTGCTTTTTCCTTTAGAAGCTAGACGAGAGAAATGGTTCATCCTCATGTCAGACTGAACAAAGGCAGTCAGAGGTGGCCTCTTTCAATATTGTTACAACAAATGTTTCTGCCTGAAGTCCTGAAATCTACTTTAATGAGCACCAGTAGTAATAGTATAAGTGAGACTCCTGAAAATGAGAAATTCAGGAACATTTTCAGTGCTTAAAAAATCAACACCAAAGCAAAAGCCTGCTGGAGATGAGAGAAAGAACCAATATTAATAGAACAACTAAGAGCTTCTAATACCCTAAAATCATTTAAAGCTATGGAAAAGTCTTAAATCAAGGCTTTGACAGGCATAGTGAGGCAATTAAACAGGAAAAGGCAGATAAAAGATATGAATGTTTCTGAAGCCTGGAGATGCAGTTTGGATATAGCATGGCCCTTCACAGGCTCAGCAGGTAGAAAGCAGCACACAGGTCATCTGCTCCTGCCTGTGAAACATGAATTTGTGCCAGACTCATTTTCCTTGCCAAGAAAATAGAAGATACTTTTCTTCTAAGAAAATTCCCAAACCCAATAAAGAACCCAAGCATTTTCACCTCTCAGCTCCTCTGCTGAGGTGGCATTTGAGATGACACAGGAAACTGAAGACTTGACAGGAGCCATTAAAACAAAAACTCATAGCCGCTATTAGCTCCAGAGTCACTCTGCCTATCCCCTGCCTATACAATATGGTGGGACCATCACATACACAAATGTTGTAATGACTCCATGAAACTTTACAATAATGAAATAAAAAAAACCTCTGTGATGTCATCCAAACCCTGCAGCTGCCCCTCTGCAACTCTCTCTCTCTGAGTCAGCCTGCTGCATTTATCCTCATTGGATTTAAATATATTTCAAAATCTCTTTTGTGAGATCACAATATCTGATTTCTCACCTTTATTGAAATCTGCCAGTCTCTAAGGTTTTTGACCGCACTTATTCTGTGGCATGAACGAAGAAGAATGTGCAGATGCAGTAGATAAGGTGTGCTCCTCTGTGTGTGTTGGCTATTTCCTCTTCTCTTTTCAACCAATTCCTTATGCATCTGTTCCTGTTTCTTCCAGTTTGGACCAACTGATATGTAACCCAGACACCATTTAACCAACGTACACAAAACCTAAGCCACATGCAATCACAACAGAAATTCCAATTTCACAGCAGAATGGTGAGAAAGAGACAAAGTTCAAGCTTAATTGTGGAAGAAGAATAACAAGTGTAACTTGTTTGTTTGACTAACACTATCTCCATTCCCCAACCCCCCAGTGAGATGCCAAGCTTAGCCTGTGTACATGCAAAGCTGAGATGAGCATGAGCCTTGGAGCCTATGTCAGTCACATTGGTCAAAGACACTCAGATGACCTCCGAGCCATTTCTGTAAATACCTACTTCTCCCTCTTCCAGAAGCTCCACGACAACTGTTTTTTATAGAAGGATGATTTGTGTTTACAGTTGCTGAAAAAAACAAACTGTGTTCACAATACTGAAACACATCTGGCTGGTTTCCCTGATGACGGGACCAGTCCATATCCTCCTTGGCCAAGTTTTCAAACTTCAGTCATGATCTGTGACTTTCTTTCTTGGGCATCTGACTTGAAACACCTTGCAAGGGAGCTTGCTAAGTGTGCCTTCTGCCAAGGAGGAAACTGCACATGGGCAACGCTTCTCAGTGTTGGGAACTAGAGCCCCTCTTTGCTCTAGTGAGGGGCTTTTTCAGAGGCAGCTGAGAATAAAACTGTTTTTTCAATAGCGTCATTCCGGTATTGGAATGAAGTCCCTCGTACTCAGTTTGGCTGTGTCTACAAACAAAAGTCAGCACCTGGATAAAATGCTAGTACAGCCTAAAAATCGTGTGGAGCAATCCACAGCTAAACACCTTTTTCTACATATTTTATTCTTCCTGTCTCCATTTAGCTCTTTTTATGACAAAACACTTGGATACAGAGGCAGAGACTCATTCAGTAAAAAACCCACTTTTTAAAAAATAAACTTTTCCCTCTTTCTTTTTAGAGGGAAGGTAGAAGTTGGATAGCAAAGGAGTGATAGTTGGCCTAGGCTAGTAGTCAATGGGTATATATAGCTTTTGTAAGAGAATGTGATGATTTAATTCTTGTATTTGTTCAAAATGAGAAAATACCATCAATCTCCTTCTCTTAGTATTTTATTTTCTCCTGTTAAATCCTGTTCCTTACTTTCAGTTTTTAAAAACCTGAAATAATTTTATAATTCTGTGCCTAGTATGCTTTCTGTGTATTAAAGCATTTAGACCAGGAAGGAAATGTCAGACTTGTTTTAATTCTTTGTTAAACTACACTGTCATCTGTCAGGTATGATGTCTAACAGATGTAACAGCCATTCTCTTCTTTGCAGCTACATTCAGATCAAAGATTTCCTGTATGAGTAGAGGGCAGTAGGCCAGCTGGAGAATTGGATTCCAAAAGGCTACATAAAATCCCTTTTATTTCCCAAATGGGACACAGTAGGTCTTCATGAAGGTTGCCAGAGACTAGTTTAGGTTACATTTAATTATATATATATTCACAGAACGTACTAAATGGACCCTATGAAGCTTTGCAAATTGCTTTAAAGATTGCAGTAACTGCCTGCCAAGCTAAGCCAAATCTTTTAGGTTGCAAATCCAGAGGCTAACGTCTTTTCCTTGTTTTTCCAAATAATTGTATTCCTGACTGTCAGCAAGTCCTGAACAGAGTAAAACTTAAAAGCCCCCTCTCCTGTAATTCCTGTTCCCGTGACTGACCACCCTGTCAGTAAAGAACCTTTTCCTAATGTCCAGTCTGACCTTCCCCTGATGCAGCTTCATTCCATTTTCTCATGTCCCGTCGCTGATCACCAGAGAGGAGAGACCAGCACATCTCCCCCCGCTGCCCCCCTTGAGGAAGTTGCAGGCTGCGATGAGGTCACCCCTCAGCCTTCTCTTTTCCCAGTTGAACAAACCAAGTGACCTCAGCCGATCCTCCTAAGTCATGCCCTCAAGGCGTCTCCCCATCTTCACCACCCTCCTCTGGACACACTCTAACAGTCCGATGTCCTTCTCGTGGTGAGGTGCCCCGAACCGCACGCAGTGCTCCAGGTGGGGCTGCACCAGCGCGGAGCAGAGAGGAGCAATCCCCTCCCTCGCCTGGCTGTGCCGCGCTCGATGCACCCCAGCACACAGCTGCTGCCAAGGGATGCTGGCGACTCATATTCAACTTGCCACCAACCCAGACCCCAGATCTCTTCCCACAGGGCTGCTCTCCAGCCTCTCGCCCCCCAGTTTGTGTGTATAACCAGGATTACCCTGTCCCAGGTGGAGAATCCGCCTCTTGCTCTTGTTAGATTTCACACAGTTGGTGATTGTCCAGCTCTGGTCTACCCAGGTCTCTCTGTAAGGCCTCTCTATCCTCCAGGGAGTCCGCAGCTCCTCCTAGTTTAGTATCGTTGGCAAAATTACATTTGATTCCTGCATCCAGATCATTTATAAAAACATTAAAGAGCACTGGCCCTAAAACTGAGCCCTGGGGAACCCCACTGGTGACTGGCCACCAACCTGATGTGACCCCATTTACTATAACCCTTTGAGCCTGACCCGTGAGCCCACTGCCTACCCAGCATATTATGGACCTGTCGAGTGGTGTGCCGGACAGTTTATCCAGAAGGATACCTTGAGAGGCGGTATCAATGATTGTAGTCCTCCAAAGCTGTGGTTTTATTTGGGCACATCAGGCTTTAGCACTGCTCCCAGCTTTGTGCTGTCAGGTGGGAGGAGATGGCAGGACAATGGTGGCAACCAGCATCCCAAATGCACTCCCTGTCCTCGCTTGGCCATGCCTCTCCCCTGAAACTCACTACAGCCTCCTGAGCTCCTGTCTGCCCTCCAGCTACAGCCATCACTGCCACACACATTGCAGTTCTCATGAGTTAAAATACTCAGAAAAGGAAGGGATGGAGGCACAGGGATGCCTAGTTAGGAATATCAGTTCCACTGTGCCATGAGCTGTATTTGTTCATGCTCACCAGCTCATGTAACAAGAGAGACCCCCATACGAAGGCGTTAAATGCACACAGCACACCTCCTGCTGTGTCCCCGCTTTGCTTTTTGCTACTCACAGATTCCCAGAACCACATATCATGCTGCAAAGCCTTGGCAGGTTGCAATGTAGGAAGCTTTAATACCCGTCACGGAGCTGTGTAAAGAGGCAACTCCCAGATACTATCAATTGTTTGGCTCTGTTTTTGTTTTCTGGCTGGTTTGTTTCAAAGGTGTGAGGGCTTTTTTAAAAACTTTCCTTAAAGTTACTTGGCTGGGCATTGCGGAAGGTAATTTATTTACATAGAAGTGACTGCAGTTCAGGTACAAATATAACCCAAGATAACCTTCCCTTCTCTGCTTTACCCAAAAGGAGTTTAGTCAAAACATTTACCGAACCCTCTCCTCCCATAGACTTACGAGTAGGAAGGCAGCATAAATGGATTAGAGCATAGTTCCACCTGCAGCAGTCCCAGAGTAAAGGCTAACCAGTGAAAACTTTAGAAAGGCAGGTAACATCGTCAGACTGCAAAGGTCTGGGCATCAGGTCAGCAAAGCCTTGTGAAACACTCACACACAGCGCAGGGCTGGGCCAGCCTTCAAAGCAAAAGCTGAAAACAAGACCAAGTCTGACACTGCAACAAGAAGAAATACTCAAGCTCGGTAAGGAGGAATGTGCTGCATTGCTAACTGCAAGTTTTTATTATGCATCTCCAGTCCCTGGCAGTAAAAGCACAACA
Organism: Falco rusticolus; assembly: GCF_015220075.1. NCBI lineage: Eukaryota > Metazoa > Chordata > Aves > Falconiformes > Falconidae > Falco > Falco rusticolus. The sequence continues at coordinate 13,986,813 of NC_051200.1, read as the reverse complement.
GGACAGTTGGCTCAGTCCCCACTCTTGGCACAAGAGGCAGCTCTTGGCCCTTCAGTTCTGGGTGCTCAGTTCTGACCCCTCAGCTCTGGGTGACAAAGGCTGGGAGGAGGGCTGTACCGGTTTGCACCGTTCTGTCCTGTTGGTAATCTTGGACAGGTAAAGAATTTTTACATCTCTTTTCCTAAGGCAAAAATATTAGACATTTGTTTAAAAAAACACCGAAAACTTTGGCTTTGAATTAAAACTAATATTTTTTTAAAGCTAAATAACCTTATTCAAGCTAGCAGACAAAAGAAATCAAAAGTAATGGCAATACTAGTTCAACTAGCAGTGAAAATTGTTTTTGGGTCTCTTGTGTGGAAAACAGAAAAATTAAATTCTCCACTGAATTTTGAGTTGTCATTTTCCACCAGAAAACGTCCTTGACTATCTTGGATGCTGTCTGAGCAAGCCCATATTAACTGTTATTGTTTATTGGTCACTTCTGATGTTAATTTAATGATGATGAAGTTAAAAAAAAAGCTATAAAACCAAGCTTGCCTTTATTAGACATGAACTCTATTTTTATCTGGTAACATCCTGTGGCAAGCTGGTGCGAACATCTGCTTCTAATTTGTAGCACGTCTTAAGTTATAGCTTCATCTGTCATAGTCATTAATACTTCCACCACTCCAAAAGTATTGAGCTAGTGTAGTTAAAGTCGATGTCTTGCTTTATCTGACTTGGGTTTTTTTCTTAGCTAACTTTCCATATAATTGTATTTTCTAATGTCCAACAGAATTTTTTGGTTCTCAGTTTCAATTATTTTTTATTAATGTTGTTTTGAAAATCATGAAATCATTACAGACCCCTGTTCAAATGCAGTCACCTGTTTTAACGGGGCATCTTTCCGCAATAAAGGTACTCTGCAGGTGAAGAAAACAGTGTCATAATAACAATTCCTGCAGAAGTCCGGTATTTCGTCCCGTTCAGAGACACAACCTCACGAGGGCTAGGCTATAGCTGTAGTAACAAGTGTGGAAGTGTGTGTTTCTCACAGCTCATTCTGTGTGCATTCAGCACTTCAATACAAACTCGCTTCTATTTCTTTCTAGCTTAGTTGTATTCACTTTTCCTTTAAAAAATGGGTAAAAAGATGATGTTCAAATTTGAGTCAAACAGAGATTACAGTGCTGAGAATTAGATTCAACTTTGTAAAATTGGAAGCCCATCCCAGCAGTCCAAGTCTGAAAGCAAGACTTAAAATCAGTAGTAAATTAGTAAAATTAGTTTGGATTCTACTCAGGACAATCTAGGAAGACAACCCCACAATATAAATAAAGTTTTGACAACATTGTGAGCATCTTTAACAACTTGATTATCTTTCTATAGCTCCCTCTTTCAAACTCCAAATGGCAATATATTCTTGTAATAACTCTCAACTGCCTGAAGGGAAATGCCTCCAGAGTCAGCAGGAACATGCTGAAAGATCTGTGGGAAATAGAGATTTCTGTTGTTTTCAAATGGGATCTGACTAGTATTTTATGAAGATTCAAGATACAGAATTATCAAGCTCACTAACTTTCCACCAGCCTAGAAAGTCCCGTGCGTTTAGGGAGACTACGCTCACAGAAAGTAGGATACTCTGTTGACTTAAGCAGGGTGGGACTTCACCTGCGGCTTGGGTCTGTCTTTTTTGCTGTTTCCTTCTTTTCAGATAAGAGGAAGATGCTCTGTTGATTAACACAAGGAATTATGTCAAACAGCCTACACTCCTTCCAGCAGCCTCCTCTTCCCACCCAGCACTGCGTTTAAAGACCTGCAATGTTCTTCTGTAAGTGCCAGCAGTGCCACTTCAACCATTTTTCACTTTTGTTTTGGTCTCTCCTTCTCTTACTGCCCTTGTTATGTCCTGATTTGGTCCTAGGTTTTACCACAATTGAAATCTGTTTCTTTTTGTACATAATTGGCCTATAATATTAGCTTAACTGCTGCTGCAGGAGAAAGGCTGCGTATTGAAAAATAATATGATGAATATCGTACCAAACACAAAAGAACTTGGAAGTCATGTACTTTGGAATACAGACACCACTGAAGCTACAATCTCTCATTTACAGCCTGCCTGGACTTGGCCACCTTGGCAGTGAGGGCTCAGGAGCCGGACTGGACAGCAGGTGCTGCCTGAGAGTGCTGAGAAGTTGGCACCTGGTGGAGGAAATAATATCTGGCACAAAACGCTCCGTTATCTTGGCCATGGAGTAGTCATCCCTTTCCCTGCGGATCCCTTTATTTGCATAGATAAAAACTTTCCATGCATGTGTTTCTGCAGTGCCAACAGCACTGACCTGAAAACCCAGCCGTATCGTGGTGACAACCGCAGCCTGTGAGCATGTGGCGAAATGCTGTTCACACCAGTCAGAGCACACAGCCACTGCTAGGATCCCTGGAAGGAAAAGGGACCGCGAGGTCACGCGTAACCAAGGTGCAAGAACCTCTGAAGTATGAATCACCATCTACCAAAGAATCCAAATCAGAACAATGTCAGATAGCAGATATACACACTGAGATGAGAGAGCCAAGCCACAGTTCCCTTGCCAGAGCAACACAAGGCTCACTTATTACACTTTTATGTGCAACAAACTTGTAATACTCAAGGAAAAGTACAGGCAGGACCCTCCCTGCAGTAGGTCCCTTCCTGTGACATCTTTCCCTCAGAAAGCCTCCCCATCCCATTCTCCACGTATGCTATTCCCTGTCCCTGTATTTGCCACTAATTCATGCAGGTTATTAGAAGGTTTAACTTCAGATAACTCCAGCTATAAAGAAGTAGGGTAGGATTTCATAATTTTATTTTATTGCTATTTGATTGGTATGTTTTGAAAATCATGAAATTTGGTGGTCAAAGAGACTCAGACCATGTGCCAGATGTGCTGAGGGACGATGCTGGTCCCCGAGAGCTTGCTGGGCATGCTGTTTAAAGGCAGACACCATGAAACAGACCCAGCCAGGAAAACTGATTTGCAGCAGAGCAGACATTCAGTCAGAGTGGTGGGTCAGCTAGGAGAGGGGGAATAAAATCCAGGGGAAGGACCTAGTGTTGTAAAGCACTTCAAAAAAGGAAGGTACTGTGCAACTGCTAAAGTGTTTTACTCCCAGCTCCTGCCGGGTTCTTAAACCAGCCAATAAAAGACACTTTCCACTCAAAAAAACCCAAACAAAACAATTATCCTGAACTTCTCAGATGAAAGCTTGTTTTTGCAAGAACTGCAGCCCAATTATCATCTAAGGATATAAGGACTTTGAAAGGACATACATGTGTTGGGGTGCTTATTGCCTATTTTTTAGAAAATGCTGATGTATTTTCTGTCAATTGCTATCAATTCTATCAATCAATATCAAATCAAATCAAATAAAAAAATCAATATCAATTCTATCAATCAAACATCAAATGCTGCATTCTCTGACACCTCAGCAGTGACAGTGCAGTTGATGAAAAAGCATTCTTGTAAGGAAGGAAGATATCTTTCCGTTTGTGCTGCTAAAGAAACACGGACAGCAGAAGCAGGTTCACCACAAGCACAGAGGCTGTGGGACCACCTGGCAGTGTTCAGTGTCAGCTCATGTGGGAGTGGCACCCGTTCTGGCACTGCCTTTCATCACCATCACTGTGGCATTTAGGTCAAGACTGGTATGCATCTCAATCTCGTCTTACTAAATGTAACAACATCAGTTATAGGAGTTTAATTGTTTGCTCTTTTAGTTCCGTTTCTGCTTCTGACGATTTTTGTTTGTATTGTATGTACATATAGGAGGGAAAGTGTTACACGAACTTCAACGGTGAGATCAAGGCAATACAAAGAACGTTTGAAGCACCATCAAAATCATGAGATCACAGACACACCGTTGAGAGTAGAATGTGTAAACAAAGAGAAATGTCTTGTATAAGCTGCTACAGCGCTCTTAATCAGGAAGTTTTCATTGCTGTCAAGCTTAGTTAGTCATTAAGTTCATTGTTAATTATAACCCTCCCAAATTTTATGCCATAGGATTCTCAAGGTATAGGCTTTCTGACTGGGACAATCTCTGACAGCAACATCATCAGAAACAAACCTCTCAGGTAGAAGACCCTGACCACATCATGAGGTACCTGGAGGTCAGCCCCATTAGCCACGTACAACACTCACCATGGACCGGGAATCCAGCAGCACAATCAGCTTAATGGGTAAAAGCTCCTAGTAGCTTCAGTGTCAATATCTCATTCTAATGCAAAGGTACTGCTTCTTATTAGTAGTAAGATGAAAATTCTTAAGATTTAGTAAAATTAAAAAAATGTATTTCATTTTTGCTGAAGGTACAGAGAGCTAAACTAGGCAATGAGACTGAGCATGACCTTACACAATGAACAATTTGTTCAAGCAATGATTAACAATCTGTGAAAACTCTTATATATTGTGCAAAACCTAATGAAAACCCCTTCTTTCTTGTGATGCAATGTCCACTCTTCCACCTGGGTCTTACGTGCGTATAGACCTTTCAGTTGCTGGTAACAGTGAGGACTACCTGTATTTCAGCTCTCAGACCAAAGTGTACTTTGCCACTGAGTACTTGCTCTTCACATAAAGACAGCGTGATGATTTGTGAGTATGTTGTGAACACATTGTGTACTCATTACTAATACAGCAGTATTTCCTTACATTGAACATCTTCTGAAAGTCTATCTGTACAGTTTTCTGAGTTAAATAATGAGTAAAAAAAGAAATCCATCAGTGTTCCAAAGTTTACTGAGTAGAGTCTTTATGATTGCTTAGGTATAATGCTCCCTTTTTGCCTTGAAAGCACTCCAATATATGTCCAGATTCATTAGGATGGCTGTCAGGACTATAAAGCAAAGCTTTGGATTAAAAGGCTGTTCTTGGGACTGCACAGAGAGGAAAGACTATAAGCTCCCTTATTAATTCTCTGAAGGGCTGAAATGTTATTGGGAAGGCAGTTTATCTGAAAAATCTAGGAAATTTTTTTTTCCCAGTTTATCTAGGAAACAAGGTCAAGTTCAGCAGTGGAGCTACCAGACAAATTCAGCATCAGAGCTCTGAACTGCAACCCAGAGCTCGGGGCTAAGTTTTAGTCTGTTTTAGGTAAAGTGAGTGTCCTTCCATATAATATGTTGATTAGGCTGGAAATTTGGTAGAGAATCATATTTGATCTAGAATATTGTAGGAAGCCATGAGCCATGTACACAGTCATGAGCAGAAAGCAGCCTAAAACAAAACTTATAATCACTACTGACCATGTAAAGGGCTACATTGACCAAAGAAATAGTTAACTGAACTGGTAAAGAGAATGTGGCTTGACTTTTGGCAAGGAAATACTTCTAAAGGTCACAGATAACCAAGACTGAATGCCAAAGCTGGGGAGTGAGCCAGGTGAGGGATTCCAGGAAACAAATGGGGAAAAAGACTAGAAATAGCTGTCAGTTCAGAACTATTTGCTCTCTTGAGAGCTGGAATTCCCCAGTGTAGCAATAACCTGATGTGATTCAGTGGAGATGACCTACAGGCCAGGGAACAGCAACCAAAAGCACACACTAGGAAGCTGCAAACAGAACTGGCACTGCAGGATCAGGATTTCATCACCTGCAGGAAAAGACAGTCCGAGTGTTCCCACGGGGAATACCGAAACAGTCGCTCTGGCCCTACAGGCACATGACCTGGTCCAAGGCAATTGCAGATGACAACTGCTGCAGAGAAACCCATCATCTGCCCTTCCCACAGGGGCACAGACAGCTCCCGGGAACACCGTGCCCACGGATAGTGTCAAGGGTGAATTCAGAAACTACTCTAAAAATAATCGGCAGTGGCCAAACTAGATCCTCCGAACTAAATGTTCTGCTTGCTTCATAATTTTCTGTTTGTATTTACACATCGCTGTGAAAAGCTGTGGCACTTCTTGTTAAAAGATGCCTCTAATTTTATGTTCCTATAAAAATTACTTGCCTTAGAGGCTTCGGAATGATGGAAAAAGCCCACCAGTCTCATTCTTGCAATTGCTGTTAGAACTGGCTGGAAATTTACCCACAGAACAATTCTCCCCAAAAAAGCAGTAACTTGGTAGAGTTGTGTAATGGGTCTTTGGCAGCATTAATTTTGTGTCTGTTTTCTACAGAAATACTTTGTTTCAATTTTAATGTTGCTTTCAGTCCAATAGAATTAAAAATCTCGGTTTTAACATTGCTGCTATGATAAAGTCATGAAATGCCTTGATCAAGTGAAAAAGATCATTTTAATCAGGTTGTTTTGACCTTTTGGAAGTAAAATCTATCAGAAATACTTTACTATGATAAACTAAAAAAAATTCAGCTTTTCATAATGATTCCAAAGAAAAGAATTCTCATAATTTCTAGACAGACAAATTTTCTTTTTTTCTTACATTGTAAAAGCAGGTGAGATAAATGGAATTACTGGCATCATTTCACTTTCTCATGGCCTGTAGTGCATTCTTCCAGATTTTAAAGCAGAGATCGTAGAGTTTGCCAGACAGAACAGGGCACTCAAAGCTACAAACATCCATCCTGAGTGTGACACAGACTCAGTGCTCACCAGTTTCCATCTCCTTTCTCACCCACAGCTATCAGGGAGCCTGGGGGAGGCTGGGATATGCCTGGAATGCAGACACATGGTTTGAGAGGGCAATTTCAACTTTTTGTTTCCTCCTATATAAAAATGGGATAACTACTAAATTGCTTATCTAACCTGAGATTATCCTTGTGTAGCATTATGCGGTGCAGAGCAACTCAAGACCTTGAACCTGTTTATCAGCAGGACTAATACAGTATTAAAGATTATGTGTGTTTATTCCAGAAAGCTGTACGTATAGTTGTGTGTGTTCCTCCGTCCTCCAGAGCCCAGAGCCGCTGCTACAGCCCTTCCAGAGTCTGAGCGCAGTGAGGAAAGAGGCAAATGCTCTCCACTGTATGATGACCAAAAGCTACATCTCCTTAACCTCTCTCCTCCCCTCACCCACCAACCAATCCGCCCTGGAATTTGTAATTCCAGGCGCAGGCTGGGAGCAGATACATGATCAGCTGTAGGATGCTGGCACGCACTTGCAGAACGGTGTCTGAAAGCAAAAGCCCAGCTGCCAGCTTGCTCCCTGGTGCCTGCTCAGGGCTCACGCTGGGGGTGAAAATATCAAGACCCTGTACAAGGGGAATGTCCGTGGACTCTGCAGCCCTTCAAGACAACAAAGCTGAACTTCTGGCAGCCTCCCAGGAGCAGGCAGCAGACACAGACTAGACTGGGGAGGAGTACTATGAACAGAAGATACTGTTTAATCTTTCATTAAATTATCATGATGCCAGCAGATGACATGCTCTTAGGACAGTGTAGGCTCTAAGGGCTATATTTGAGTGTGGGAGGGGGGTGTTCTTCTCCCTCCCAAAACTCATGTACACATTCCTCAGCTACAGTGACCTCACTGGAAGGGTGGAGGAAGGAGAGGAGGATTTCACCGGAGGAGATAAAGGTGTTTCTGCTGAAGCAGAAAGTAAAGGCGAGACTGAGACTTCCTCGTCCTTCCCAGGCCACCATCCCACCATACTCACCCCCTCTTAGGACTCCCCCCTGGCCCTGCACGTCAGGAAATTCAGAACCCCGCAGCCTGCTCCCACCAGGCTGGAGCCCACCCCTATGGGCTGCATGCGATGTCACGTCTCCTGGCTGTGGTACGGTGTGGTGTGGCATGCCCCGAGAGCACCGAGCCATGGTCACCTCCCCACTGGAAGGCAACAGTGGGAAGAACATGGACAATTTTCCTCCTATGCAGGAGAGTCCTTCCTTTAAAGGCTTCTCCTCTCAGACTGCTCAACTAACAAGCACCCACAGCACCTCCTTTGACTTCCCATGGCTGCTATGGAGTGTCCCCACTCATCTGGGGCTGGTCTAGGAAACACACAGGGTCTGATCAGAACGAGCTCTGCTTTCCCAGCACCAGGGATGGTGAGCACAGTTCTCCTTAACTGGTGTTGGAGACCTCCCAGTGGAGCACAGCGCAGCAGCCAGGCATGGACCACAGAGTGTCATCCCCTCCAAACTGCTCCGAGCAGATCTCACCACTGAACAGCTGGAGGTGGATGTCGAATTTGCAGTCCCTGGCCCTGTGGTTGCCCTATGCTCCAGCTGGACCTTTCCAAGGTAGTTAAGCTCCAGAGTACCAACAAAACTGTTGTTCAATAGGGAAAATTGTGTGGTGGTACGAGACAAAGCTTCCAAGGAATTGTAACAAAACCAGATACCCGTTAGCTCTCAGATTAAAAACAAAGCACTGACCAGTCTCTTTCCATCCATTCATCCCAAAGTAAATACAACAGCAGCTTTTCTGCCCCCTGTCCCCATCCCTGCCCCATCGTCCACCATCCCCAGGTGCTTCCAGCAACCGTTTCCCTCCCATCAAAGCCACAAGACAGTAAAACCTCTGACCTGCCTCCTGGTGGGAGAAAGAAAAAGGAGCACTATCACTGACTGTTGGATGGCACACCAAAGCACATTACTGAGAATCAGAGAAATCCCTGCTTAGAAGGTTAAGGCCTGCAGCAAAAAGTTTAGAGGATTACACTGAAGCCATACTTGACCAGTTCCTCAGGAAGTACGTCACAGGTTTTTCATGGCATAAGTTTGGGGGGGGGTGTGTGTGTGTGTGTAGGTTTTCTGTGCAGATTCTGTGCAGGGACCCACAGAGTTACACCTACGCAAATAGCTGCTTTTTATGACTCACACAAAATATTCAGAAAATATGAAAAAAAGAGCTGACCCTTAGAAAGATATCAGATTAAAAATCTTGGACAAATGCCTGTAGGTTTCCTACATCGTGCAGTGATTTAAAAAAAACACAAACAAACCCAAAATCAACCAACCAACAGACACCCAGAAAATTAGGAGGAATTAAAGAAAGATCCTCTGTGGAGGTGTCTTCTTCTCTAGTACAGGGCCTGGTACATATTTAGATGCAGGCATAATCAGTAGATGGTTGATTTAGATTTTTCCTTCCATTTATCTCACTGCAGTAGTTTAGAGAAATGTATTTGCTAAAAAGTAAAAAAATTCCCATTACAAGTCTTTTGGAGTGGATCCTCTTCTCTGAGGAAGCTCTTATATGCTTTTTTGTAGTTACAACCCCCTTATATATGTATCGGAAGACAGAGAAAGATGGTTTGATGCTGGAGGTAAAGGTGCCTTGGTAGCTCACCCACACCCTTTCTTCTGAAAGAAGACTTACTGGCTTTACTGGTATTACCAAGCATTCCCAACAGAAAGAAACTTCAGTTTCTGATGCTGAAATAATGGAAGGAACTGAAGGAAAGGAAGAAGCCATAGCTTCCCACTTTGTAAATCAAGAACTCTGACGGTTGAAGGAGGTGATATGCAAGCTTATTTAATACAGGAGGATTCCTGTATTAAGTTCTGTAACAGTTATTGATGCCACAAGCATCACAGCACTACTCTGGTCAGTTGTGTGATGGGGTTTGAGAGAAGAAAGAGGACAAGGTTACCAAACTTGGAAGAAACTCAATGTAAATAACAGCTCTTGGGTCTGACTCATATGCAACTTGCTGTGTTTAAAAATAAAATCACTCAGCAAAACATGTTTTCTATCAGAAGGAAAACAAAAATAAAGATTAACCAGTTCTACTGAAACCAAGGAAGGTCAGGAGAAAGAAAATATCCATGGCACATGAGACAAACAACAAGTAAAATCAGACACAAAATCTAACTTCAGCTCCAAGGAATGCAGTGCTAAAACTGTTAAGAGCTGTAGAGCCAGATAGGAAGATGCATGAGTAGAGATGGTCAGAGACTTGCAAAACAGAAAAGGTAAGCTTAAAAAAAAAAGAGAAGTAGAATCGATGAGATCATTACTAACGAGGATGACTGACTCCAGGCCTACTTAGGGCAAGGACAGTCAGGTTCAGCTCTGAAACACTGATCTGACAGCTTTTAAAAGATGGCTTCAGTAGGCTGGCACAAAAGCAAAGGGGGAAAAGGGAAAGCAAAATGAAGCTTTAGGTGCTTCTCTCTTTCATCAGGAGTTATTGCAGTGAATATTATGGGAAGCATCAGATTTCTCAATATTAGGTTTAGTTTTTGTTGGAAATGGCAAAGAATCTGGTAGTATCTTGTTAAAAAGAACCTTACAGAAGAATGTCCCCTCTTGGCTGAGATATGACATTTTTGTCTCTGTGTATTCATTCTGTGTGCAATTTTTACCTATATAATTTCTTCAGGTTTGGAAAGTTAAGACATTAATACTACCATGGAATTTTGGAGCTTATCAGAAAAGCTCTGGAGCATTCCTTCAGTTCTTCTGTTTTCAGGGTTTATGACCATTTCCTTAATTGCACAAGACAGAAACCACTGGAGGACTCTGCAGGCAGAAGTTAGCACTTTGAAAGAAAAGAGAGCTGCTGATAAACCTACCAGGTGGTATTTATTTACTTAATAAATAAAAGGAAGAAACATCTTTTGTTAAAGGTACAAGACACAGCAAATTTGCTGCTTGTGGCTGTACACATTGAAAAGAGGACTCCACTACTCAGTTGCAGCCCAGAAGTTCCCCAGAGGAGGGACCACTCACTGCAATGAACACGCTGTCAAACACACCATTTGCAGTCTCTAATTATAGAACACACCATTTGCAGTCTCTAATTATAGTGCACTGCTCCTGGACTGTGTTTTGGAAGGGAACGTGAAGAAACAGTCTGCTGCTGGCTTCAAAGTTAATGAACCACCACCAAGATTTCCTACCAGATAGATCATCACCAGCAAATGCTGTGTTTACCTGAAATATTTTCTGACAGTTTTTGATGACTTCCATGCAGTTATGTGTTTTCCTTCCCCACGATCAACCTAACTGGTTTGTAAACAATACTGGTATCGATGGCTCATGGATGGAGGCACTACTCTGTAGACACAAGAGGATCAGCAGTGCTAGCTTTTGACTTAAGAGCATGTGAGTTTGCATGTGTACACTTTGGCACATGCACATTTATTTTCAGCATGCTAAAATCATATTCAGTCACATACCTCATGATTTTCCAATCTGTTGGAAAACACAGCTCAGTGGTTTGCAGTCTTTTGTCCATGATCCCTGCGGACCAGTGGGATACTTCTAAGGGTCTACCAAGAACAATTATAAAACAGCCTGCTAGTACTCTCTTGGGCTTGCACTTTTGTAAGACTTTTTGGTTTTTGGTTGGTCTTTTTTTTAGGATTCCTATATTCAAAGAGGTAGAAAACCACTGATCAGGTTCAACCACAAGCCCTGACTGAAGTAAGATTTAATTCACCAGACTCCTGTGCAGGAGATAAGAGTATACAATTATAAACATCCCTCCTGTCTTAAAATCTTGGAATTTCAGATACTAGACATGCATAGAGAAAAACCTAAGCTCACACCAGCCTATGTGAACTGTCTGTTCACAAACAGAGAACATATCTAACAGCACACCTGGGACAGACTTTGTACGAGCCAAATAACTGGGAGGCATTGAAGCCTGGCACTGAGGGCTTCTGTTCCTATGAAGTTATGACCAACACAGATTCCAGCAAGTAGAAAATAAACTGCTTTGCTCTGAAATTAATTTAATACCCACATAGGTGCCGGTTCAAGGTTTCTACTGAAATACGTAAAAGGGCTTGAATTGCCACGTGAAAGTGCCACAGCATTTTCCAAACATATTAAATATTTAATTTAGTTATAAAGTAATATTCATATCTGTGTAGTTTGTCACATGCAGTCCTCTAAATGTGTTTTTTCCTCTAAAGTTATGAGACTTTACAAAAATTATTATTTTTGCTCGTCCCATCTAATCTGGAAAACAACACTTTATGCCTGCAGCAAAATGCCTCAAACGCAGAACAAAGCTGATTGCATCAATGAGAAATCTCAGACGGAATCTTACCTTGCCTTCTGTTTTACCCTTTACTGCTATGTAGAATTTTTTTGTGTCAGTACAGTTACTTATAACAGAGTGGAACTGGTTGTCTTCCAAGTGCTAGGCTGAACTTTCAGTACCTTAAAGACTGCCAAATCTCACTCTTTTTTATGATAAGCAGTAGATCCACCCGTAAAATAGACATGCTGAACTTTTTAAAATACAGCCAATTTTAAACCGATTTTCAATGCATATCTCTCTCTTTCTCTTTTAAAAAATTTAAATACAAATAGTATTATTATTACACTGAAGTTACGTTTTAATGCCTTCCAAGCAGACAGTTTTCTACAACCACCTATAATTCAGCACTAGGTGGCCTCTTTCTTCTTTCAGGGAAGGTCTGATATGTCATTATATCAGATAAGAGCTTAACCAAAAGCAAAAAAAAAAAAAAGCCAAAACCATTAAGCAAATCTATAGAACTTTGTTCAGCAGCGTTTTAAGATTAACGTTGCAAAACAGCTCATTGTTTCCTAACTGGAATGCATTCACCGCAGTTTAGAATTTAGAACTGAATATCTGTAACTTGGCTTGCAGCCTGAACCTTGAACAATGTTTTAACCACACAGCAACCTCCAAGGAGGCACACATGGTATTTTATGCCTAAAAACCCCACAAACCACCACAATGTCCTTTCATCCAACTCACATACGCAAGAGAATACAGAAGGGAAGAGGATGTGAAAATAAAGTAGTTACTCTTCTCTGCTTGGGTTTTCCCAGGTGAGATCCAAAAGAAGCAGTCAGAGCCTCACCTCCTCACGCACTCCAGGAGTGTGTTCTTTTGCTGCCAAGTGGGCTGCAGAAGCAGAAAACTGTGATGAATCACGGAACATTTAAGAGACTTTCATGGATGATAAATAATCTAATGGGATTGAGATTTCTAATGCAGAGACCAGCACATAATAGTTTAATTGGAGCATTTAGCTTTCTTGAAGAGGCTAACGAGGAAACGAGGCATTGCCTACAGCAAGAGAGCACTCTCACAAAATGGCTTCAGGATAGGGGTTCTTAATTTGCCTTTCAGTATTTCCCAACCACAGAAAGCACAATCACTACATTGCAAAATCACTGTGCTTCTGCAGGATGAGCTCTGTGCTAAACAAATGCCTGCAAGCATGTTCAGCCTTTAGAGCAGTACATGCTGTTATGTGAGATCATATGAGGAAATAAAGCGTGTTTTGCCATGGTGTGGCTGAACAGCAGCTTCCTCCATCAACAGAAATGGGATGAATTTGTTTACAGAGAAGGTAAATGCTTCATGCCAGGCAGAGAATAAAGACCGGAGCCTGCAGAGCCGCTGAGTGAAAAGCCAGCGCAACAGGCTGCCCCTCTGGGGAGCGAGGTGGACACCCCCTGAAGAGGAAAGTGGTTAGTGACTTCTTTTGGTCGCTGCATGAGGGAGAACACGTAGCTCTCCCTTCACCCTGCTGTGCTGCTGTACCTCTGAGTTAGCTCCATGGCTTCTTTGGAGTATTTTTCTTCTTGAACCAATGACAAGGAGGGCTTAAGACCCCAATGAAGCTGAATACGGATTTCCTTTATGTGCTCTCATTAAATATTGGGTCTATAAAGAGCCTGGAGACACAAAGGGAGCAAGGGCAAAGAAAACACTGTGTATGACAGCTGTAGACTTTAACTGCCAGCATTGCGCTACTTTATTTTGAGCTGCTCAGAGAGGATGTTAAATGTTACCGCATTTACTGTTATATTGTTGGCTGGTCTAACATGCATACCTGCAGTAATGTTATGGCAAAGACTGTAGGACAGGCACAGGTGGCAACATGAACACAGCAAAGATTTATGAGAGATTCCACAGTGGGAGGGAGCTCCAGGAACAACCTCTCAATTCTTTGTGTGTCTCCAGCCGCATCCAGCTTGGTTCACTGGGCCACGTGTTTCCAGTGTCCCAATGCACCAGAACAAGTCCTCAGCGCTGTCACCTGCTCTGCGACCCAAGGCAAACCTGCGAACATTCCTCAGCAATTATTTAGAGGCTGCCAACAGACCCACATGCTGAATCCACCCTGTTCGTTCCACATGAACTTCTGACATCTTTTCAAATAGCAGATTATATTTTTTTCCCCAGTGGTATGCCTTAGAAGAGTCTTGCTTAACCAAAGTGCTGTCTTAGCAATCAACAACAACGTATAATTTCCCACCCAGCTTAAGTATGGGTAAAATCTGCTCCTGCCTTCAGGATGAAGTGTGCTCTGGGTACTCTCGCAGCTGAATTAGTTGCAGGGTAGCCCAACATTAAGAACTTTCCTATTGGTTTTCTTTACCTGTTTGTGTTTCCAGTCCATCCTAGAGAGAGTTACCTGCAAAACAGCAAATCTCAGTAGAAAAGTAGCTAGTAGCTAGAAAAGCAGCTGTCTTGTAGTTCGGATCCATACTGGACTCAGAGCTGAAGGAATAAACATTCCTGACCCCTGGGTAATTTCCTTTTTGGGTGTTCCAGTGGATGAAAGAAAGATCTCTTTGCATTTCTGCAGGGGATGAAGGTCAAAATAAAATCAGATGAAAGACTGCCAGATCCCAGGCTGAGAGCCAGTGATGTCCATGGGGTTCTCCCCAGTTAATATAGCACTTTTGGTATCATATTCTAAAGTCTTTTTTCTTAAACTTGTCCTTGAAAACAGTTCCCTTGAGTTGTATCATTTCCCTAATAAAAGCCCACACGAACTGAACTGCAGCAGTCTATTACCACACATTTGAAAAGAAGCACAACCCAATCTTTTTACTGTTAAATATTTTGATTACAAAGCCAAGTCTTTCTGGGTCTGAAAGTATATTCTTAAGTAGACCTTCGTCAAACATATTTACTGCATAATGAATTGCCCAATCTTCTCCCAAAGAAGCAGAAGCACTTTGAAAAACAAATTCTGCACACCATACTCGTCTAAAAGATAGAGTTAATACAGTAAAATGAGGACTTCCAGCACTTTATGATACTAAGGGATTCATGATGCTTTAAAACCCTGCAGTTCACAACAGCGGAGACTTGTATAGAGAGCCAAATTACACTGTCCTTCCTTTGGAAGACGCCTTGCTGCAGTCAGTGAAGGTGCTTGCAGGATAAGATGCTAGCAGCGTGGGGGTCAGACTCTTTAAAGCACTTACCAGAGCAAGCCAAACAATACAAAGTAATGCTGCTCAGCATCTGCAATGAAAACCTACCATTTCCCCCTGCAAGCGAAGGCCCTAAACAGTTGCATGCCACATAAATGTCATCTCATCAAAGATTATGGGAAGCAATACACTTCAAAACTACAGATGAAGTGCTTTGTTTTCTCCAGAGACAGCGGTAGTTGCTACATATTTTCTACTCCCTCATGTCACAGCTGCATGCCTAGCACATGCTGTATTCATAATTTTCACTTTCCTGTCATTGCAAAAGAGCTGCATGCTTGGATGCTGTCCTAACGCTTCATGCAGATGTTTGGCTGTGCTCTCCCAAGGAGGCTGTGCACTGCGTACCACACTGCACCCCAGCTGGTGGGGCACCCCGCACTGCCTGGGGCAGGGATGACCCCCCACCACCCAGCCTCAGGGCTCTCATGCCATCTTGCAGCACAGCACAAAGGGGAAAGTTTAGAGCACAGGCAAGTTATTTTAGGGTTCAACCAAAAGCTTCCAGCACAGCAAACACCTTTACGTGGATGTACTTCCTCCACGATGAACGCACTGCGTTAGTGTGGGCAGATAGCTTCAGAGCACAATCTCAGATACGTCCCTAGGGAATGCAGAAGAAACCCTTAAGCCAAGTTTTAAACAGCAGTAATAATGTGCTGCTTTTTGCTTCCTTATGGATATATTATATGAATGTGATATCTTTCTATTTGTCATGGTTTAACCCCAGCCAGGAACTAAGTACCATGCAGCTGCTTGCTCACTCCACCCTGCTCTGGTAGGATGGATAGGAGAAGTGGAAAAAGGTAAAACCTGTAGGTTGAGATAAAACCACTTTAATAATTGAAGTAAAGTAAAATATAATGATCATAAGAATAAAACTTGTAATGAGAAGGAGATAACAAAAAGAGAGAGGAATAAAACCCAAGGAAGACAAGTGATGCACAGTGCAATTGCTCACCACTCGCAGACCGATGCCCAGACAGTCCCTGAGGAGCGATCTCTGCCCCTGGGTAACTCCTCCCAGTTTATATACTGAACAAGATGTTCCACGCTATGGAATATCCCTTGGCTAGTCTGGGTCAGCTATCCTGGCTTTGCTCCCTCCTGGCTTCTTGTGCACCTCCTCGTTGGCAGAGCATGGGAAACTGAAAAGCCCTTGACTTAGAGCAAACCCTACGCAGCAACAACTAAACCATCAGTGTGCTATCAACGTTATTCTCATACTAAATCCAAAACCACAGCACTGCACCAGCTACTAGGAAGAAAATTAACTCTATCCCAGCCAAAAGCAGGGTGCCATTTCACTGAATTAAGTCTCTGCAAGCTCTCCCACACATCACTCAAAAGTAACTATATCTTGTACACCAAGTAAGTCTCTGTTTAAATGTATTTAATGATTATACTATTTTCCTGCCAGCTCGAAAGGCTTCTTACATTTGTTACAAGGCGAATCTGATTTCTAGAAACAGCCTCATCCTCTCTTTGATTTTAGCTGTCACGTTGACAGCTGTGTTGAGTGAGCTGCATCTGCACTGTTGCAGTCCATTGGGTTGGGTGTTGTTGATTTTCTTATTTGCTGTAAAAATAATAAAGTATTAAAATTTACAATTCTTAAAGCCAAAACTCACACTGGATCCTGGCTTCCCATAACCGCTTGTCTTACAGGCATGGAGCGGAGCTTTGCAAATTTATGTTTGCTTAAATTGAAGAGCTACTGGTTGTCAGCAGGGGAGGGGGGCTGTGTTCAGATGTATCTCATGGCAGGGAAATTAATGTCATGACCCTCATCTGCTTCCACATTACTCTGCTTCGTCCTTGTGAAATGCTTTGGTTGTTGACAGAGTTCTATCCGGAGCTTACAGTGTCAAATTCAGATTCTGTCTCGGCTGAAGAGGAAGTGCAAAGTAAACATTTGAAGGAGGCAGAGGCTGGCTTGCTCCCTGTCCCAGGGCTCTTCCAAGGCCAAGACCCAGAAACGTTTTAGCCAGGCCTGTGCAATCGCCTGCTGGCTTCTTGCCCCACAGACGGACAGCAAATCTGAAAAAGCTGGGTTTTTTGAAAGCTAATGGAGTTACACCACTGGCTATGGTCTTCCACAGCTGTAAGGGCTGACAATTGAGGCCAGCAGGGTTACAGCTTGGGCGCAGGGGGAGACAGAAGCCCCCCAGGTTCCCATCCTTACTGTCCCTGGCGGTGGGTGTGCCCCTTTTAAAACACAGGCTCAGCACCCCACGGCCCTGCTTCCCGGCGGCGCTGGAAGTGCACCGCGATGCTGTGGAGGGGTGATTACAGACGCAGAAATGCCGGTGCTGGAGGAGGTCTGCAAACACCCCAAGAGGCGAGGTGAACACACACAGGCTTGCTGCTGGCATCTGGGTATCCCACAGGGCTAGGCATTACTTCCCTTTAAACACACAAATACAAAACCCCAGCTGGTTTCCATAAACAAATCTCAATATTTACCCTGGGGTGGGGTGTTTTTTCTTTTGCTTTGAGGGTTTTTTCCTCTTCTGATACTAGTGAAACCTAACAAACGGGGGAGGGAGTGTTGGCTCTCAGCTAAGTACCTCACTGGGTGCTCTGCCAAACAGCAAAGCTGACCACTGCACCCTGGCCAAAGGATACGTGATGTTGAAGACAGCAGCGCTGGGCTCCTTCTATAGACAGATATCTGGTAAGACAAAGCCACAGGAGATTCACAGATGCTTCCTGGCAGAGCCCCTGGGCCAGAGCAACAAACCCCTCTCTGTTGCACCCGGCTGGATCCTGCAGCAGGCAGGCGTGAGGAAGGCACGTCCCAGGACCTTGCTGAATGGAGCAGCCCTTCCCAACAGCAGCAGTTATTTTCCTCCAAGGGAAGGATTTGAGATGAGAACAGCAAGTCTGCCAGCATGCAGGAGAGGCTGCCAGACCACCTCAACTCCCACGCTTCGGGTTTCCTGCATTTCTGCCAGGACCATTCAAGTACAGTATCCAGAAGTTCTCATTTTCATGGGGAAATGTGAGCAGTTCCATGGCACCTCCTCGCCCTTCAACCAGGACAGGGAGATGTGCCGTGAAGGGCAGCCGAGCTGTGGCAGTGAGCTGCCAGGGGGCAGGGGGATATTTCTGCCCAAAACCTGGCCTGAGGAACGGGACAAGTGTGCCGAGTGGGTGCCAGCACAGGCTCGGGCTGTGTTGACTTCTCAGGGAGAACACACTGTACCAAACATTTCTTACTGTATATCTTATATAAACAAAGCTTTCAGCTCACCACCCAGCACCAGCTTGTGCTAATACATGCCAGTGACTTTCTCTGCCTCATATATTGAAGATATGTATTCAAGTCAGCGCAGGGACACACGCAGGATGCTCAGTCTGGACTGAGCCTCTTTCTGCCATTCATTTAAGATGAGAATAATCAACTACAGCTAGAAAAGGTAGCTGCAAACAGAATTTGCTGTGCCAATATGACAGAGACCAACCAACCCTCATAGGAAACCATCTGCTTGACTCCAAAGCCATCAGCATTTCCACCCGGTAGATCACAACGTGCTCCTTCCATAGCAGGCTGCCCTCCCCACGGATGCTGACCGCACCACGGCAGGGCAGAGCGGGTGCAGTCCCAGCCAAGATCCTGCTGTTGTTCAGAAGTTCATCTCACCGTGCCTGCAGCGTGAGCAAGACACTGAGCAATCACACACATCCCCAATGCGCCTGCCCAAATTGCGGAGTTGCCCTAGGGCACAATCCCAGGGCAGGCACAGGGACTGTGGGATGGCAGGGCTGGCCTGAGCCACCTCCCTGGCTTGCAAGCTCTGCCCAAGGGCCGCAGAGCTACTGCCTTGGACAGGCTGGCTGAATTTTCCAGGAGTGCCTAAGGGAACACAAGGCTTGCAAAGGACCAGGGTGGGAGGGTCTGACAGAGAGAGGCTGTAGCACAGCACCACTGTTAGAATCATTTGCCAGTATCAGCAAAATGTTTTCCCCAAAGGAAAAAAGTAGCTTCTAATTTTGCACGGGAAAAAACTCTTTAAATTTTTGTCTGCATTCTTTTGCAGAAAATCCTGAAAAAATAAACACAACACACTGAAACTGTGAAAAAACCTCACATTTTCCATTAAAAATCCCTGAAAAATCCCATGAGAAACTTGAGCATGATAGAAGAAATTAATAGAGCTCAACATTATTCAATTTGCTCTAAAAATAAAGCAAAACTCTTGATACAGCACCTCCCCAGCTTCCATCTCAGGTTCCTCTCCAGACAGTTTTTTTGACATTTGTTTAATCATGCTACTCAAATTCATGACCTATTAGAAGTACAAGGCAGATCTGGCAAACAGAAAAGTCACACTGCCAAGCTCACAGGGCCACTTGGTTTGTCACTCTTGTAGAACATGACCTTCAGAGGCTAGACTTCTTCTGAAACTGCATTTCGAAAGAAGGAATTTTCCTCCCCTCGCAGTTTTGCCTCCCATTTAATACCCTTTTTTTGTCCCCCTGTTTCTAGGAGAGTAACACCAAGTGCAGCTGCCTCAGCCCTGACAAGCGGTCCTTCATCCCTGCCCTCCAGCTGCACCAGTGGGAGATGCTGCATCATTGCTCTCTCCTTGGGAAAGCTTTGTCCTTGTTTTCTCTAGCCTCTCACAGGTGTAAATGCACCTGGAGTTGGATTTCGGATTCCTGTAGCATTTCCCCATCTGTGCAGGTCTGCACACAAGCAGAAGGTATGTTACTTGTTAAAAACAAGGATTTTGAGCAGGTCCAAACTGACACGTAGGAAACGTGCAGTTGATGCTTACACTCAGGATGGGTACAGCTGAAGCACAGGTACCACCGGGGTCAGATAGTGTAGTTCAGCTTCTGTTTGGAGACTACAAAGATGCCAATTAATGGCACAGTTGTGTTCATTACTGACCTGTATTGCAGCAAAGGTAAAAAGCCTCCACAACCTCTTATCACTCCATCATTGAGCCTGGAACAGAACACCTGGTAATTTTCTTAGTCTGATGATTTGTTTTGCTGTAGCATGACTGCTTTGTTGTGCTCATTGCTAAGCTATTAACACTTTGTCCTTCCAAAAATATCTGACGCCCCAGACACTACTAGCTCCTCGGAACATTTTCAACAAAAACATTCCAGGGGAGATGTATTAGCAGCTCTTCCACTTTCTGGGACAAGCATCACTCCACATCCATGCCCCATTACAGAAGACCAGACCGGGACAGGCAGAAGGGGGTATTTGTGGTCAAGCCCCCATTTTCCCAAGTTCTGCACAAACTTTGCATCTCACATCACTCTCAGACTGGCACATTTCTTGCATAATCCTGTTTTCATGGCCACTAGTGAAGAAACTTATTCCCACCCTAACAGTGGAGGATGGCTCCTGCACCAGGTTACTTACGGCTTCCAGGCGCCAGCCAGTGTTGGGACTTCCAGGGAGGTCAGACTCCTGGTTACCCAACTGGCAGGTACAATTTCCCCATGGACCCAAAATTGCTAATGGAGGCCTCAAGGGTAACTTGTCAGAGACAATTCCCTGAAGCTAACGATCTTTTGGTCACCCTGGGTCACCCAGCCTAGGGACAACCTGCTGGCAATTGAGCAAGGTGCTAAGAGATCCCTCTTTTAGATTGAGCCTATCAGACATGATTCTTTCTGAAGGGTCCAAGAGGACCAGTATCTCTCCAGCAAAAGAAAATGTCAAACAATCATCAAAAGTGACCTCAAAATAGAATCAGTATTTGCCAAATATTGTTTCCCCCTCTTTTTTTTTATTTACAGATGAGTAAACTCCCATACTGAGATGTGGGTAAGTCTTAGGAGTCACACCTTGATTTTGCTTCTGGGTATCAAGACAGAGTTACTTAGGCTTTCTGTACACAGTACCCAAAATTAAAGTAGTAATCGACATTTGAAATGCAAAAAGTCTAGACAATCAGCAAGTCCTTTCCCCGAAGGCTGCTGGACAGTGCGTGGGACTCAGCACCCACACAGCAGTGGGACATAGCGTGTTCAGTTCCTGGGGCACTGCTGTCAAAAGTGACCACACTGAATCGAAGCAAAAGACCATCTTGCCTGCAAACATGTTACCTGTTATTGGAAAGGTATAAAAACATCCATATGGTTGTACTTGCCCCCGATAACACTTCCTTGCCTCCAGCAGTCTGCAGTACTGTGTCTCCACCTGCTCTCAGGATCCCAAGCCTAAGAAAGCAGGAGGTATAGTCAATGCATTTTACGTACAACATCTCTAGCCATATATTTTCTAAAAATAGTATATATTTTAAAAATAGAGGCAAAAATATTTTCTTACAGGTAGGTACAGAAGTATCTGCACTATTTATTTACACATTCTCTAGTGAGAATCTCTTTTAGAAAATCAGCTTAGGGTATAATACTCAGCACCTACACAACTGTAACTATTGTGCTATGGTCCTTTGGTATATTTTGTCTTTTTGTGTTACACTAAACACTCGCCTGATCTCAGCCATGAATAAGCTGATAATTAAAATGTCATCAATATATTTGCCAGAATCTTCCCTCTATGTAAAACTTTAGTGCTCGTTGCAGAAAGGAAGGAACAAAAAATCCCCATGTTTGAGAAAAACAGTTTCTCCTTCAAACAGCTGGTCAATGAATGGGACAAAGCAAAGGGAACAGCAAAGAGGAGTGTCACCGCTGCAGGGACAGCCAGCTACTCTGACATCACCCCACATCATGCCTCAGTGCCTACAGCAAGGACTCGGGCCCCCCTTCCCTGTCCATGGGGGTCTCAGCATCTCTGAAGCAGCTCCCTTTCCTCAAAGAAGAGCTCTCTCGATGACTGTTGAACTGATAAACTCGTCGTTTAAACAAGCGATGGAGTTTCTCCTGGAACTGGTTCCCAATGAAGCAGTACAGCAAAGGGTTGATGCAGCTGTTGGCGAATGCCATGCAGATGCTGAATGGCAGTGCTGTGTCGATGATCCCTGTCACGTCACAGTTGTTAATGATGTTCATATGAGCCAAAGCATCCAAAAACGTTAAAATGTGGAATGGGAGCCAGGAAATTAAGAAGGCCACAACAACAGCAGCCACCAGCTTTAGGACTTTGTCCCTCTTCTGCTTGTTTTTCCCAAACTTCTGTGGTTTAAGCAAGTGCCTCCTGATCCAGATGTAGCATGTGGTGATCACTGTCAAGGGGATGAAGAAGCCAAGTGCATTTTTCAGGAAGGCTGTTGCCGCAGACCATTTGGCGTAACTCTCATGAGGAAAGGCCATAATGCAAGCGTTGACCCCCAAGCTTTCAACGTAGTGAGTGTC
Source organism: Falco rusticolus (assembly GCF_015220075.1). NCBI lineage: Eukaryota > Metazoa > Chordata > Aves > Falconiformes > Falconidae > Falco > Falco rusticolus. The sequence goes on along the minus strand of NC_051200.1, from coordinate 13,964,430 downwards.
ACGGAAATAAAAAGTTGGGAAGGAGGACAAGCAGGCAAGGCCCCACACCACCAGTGCTATAAGATAAGCTTGTTGTGGAGTTCTTCTTTGAGAGTGAATAGGGTGGACAATAGCGTGGTACCGGTCCATGCTCATGCATGTAATGAAAAATATACTTGCAAACATGTTCAAGCACAGGATAGAACTGGAGATTTTGCACATGAGAGACCCAAAGAGCCAGTGGTAGCCCTGTGCATAGTAGGTAGCCCAGAATGGAAGGGTGGCAAGGCACAGCAAATCTGCCACGGCCAGGTTGAAAATGTAGATATTAGCAACTGTTTTGGGACCACTATGACGACAAAGCACCACGACCACCACACTGTTGCCAGCCAACCCCAGAATAAAAACCACCGAGAAGAGTGCTGGAATTAGTGAGAACTGATAATCCGAAGAGGTAAGTGGGCAGGGAGGAGGGGAGCGCAATGCAGCTGATGAGTTTGTCAGTGCTGTATAGAGGACTTGGAGAGTTTCTCTGGTGGTGATGACCAGGGAGTAGTTGCTCTGCATGTTGGTGCTGGTGAAAAGGGATGTTCTGCAGGAAATTCATGTGCTAGCAGAATTTTTCTATCACGTCGCTCACCTGCAAATCAGAAACCGTGTGTTAGACATGCGCTCTGCAGCCATCTTAGCTCTGGAATCACACACACAGTCACAATAAAATAAAACCCATTTAGAAGTATGTCAGTAAGCTGAGTGCTGAAATACCAGGCAACCCTGCTGGACTCCTTTCCTCCGTCCCACTGACAGGACACGATTAGCCCTAGGGAGGTCACAGCACTTTTTAATTAGCCTGGCAGAGAAGCGAGCAGCCGGGTTTTATCTGTGATTACAGATGGTGCTTTCTGGGGCAAGCAGAGCAGAAAGATTATTGACTCGGGAGCTGGAGATACTTCGGGAACTTCCGTGACCAAGGGCAGCACCGAAGCTCCTTGTGATCCTTTTCTTGGCTTTCTCAAACTATTTCCAGCTCTCTGCACAGTTGAAGTAATGCAGGAAGGCAGCACCAGCCAGTGAAGATCAGATACTTCACACCTGAGGGCCTCCTGGGACTTTACAGGTGTGAAAGCAGCCTTTTAACAAGGCTATGAGGAAAGCAAGCTTTGAGGTTTTTAAATTCACAGGGCCGGATACAAAGACACTGAAGGGTCTTTGCAAAATGTCATTTACTGTCAGAGTCCTCCTCAAAGCAAATCTGCGTCTCCTGCCCTCATGACGGCTTTTAATCAGGAGAGTAAAAGAAGTATTTTCAGCATAGATACAAGCAAAATAGACAGCCAAGTACTCAGTCCTTGCAGGCACTGGATTTAGCAGTAGTATTTGCCGTTCATTTAGAAAGATCAGGATTGTTTCCGTAAGGGATTATATAGCTACAAAGCAGCTAAAATAGGAGAGTTAATTGACATGTCTGCTCCAGTTCGACAGCTCATATCTGTACTCCAAGCAGGGCATTTTTCAAACTTTAAGACTTTGTAGTCAATAAAGAAAATATCATGCCCAAATATTTTATTTTACATATTAGAAAGAGACAATTCCTTTTCAATTAAGTCAGGCATTTAGGAATTCTCAAGGGGCCCTAAAAACAACAGAAATTTTGACCAAGACAAGGCAACAGAGTTGGGTAATGATCTCTCATGTAACAGAAGGCGACTGATAATTTCAAACGTATTTTTCTGTGCTAACAGTTTAGTGTACTCCAGCTTATCATTTGCTCAGTGCAAAATATGCAATATGCTACTTTAAATATACTGACAAAAATTTAATTTTAATTATATTGTCTTCAACAACGAAAATTCAATAGGAGAATATTAATGCACATTTCTGCAAAGTGCCAGTACTGAACGTCCCAAACACGGGATCACAAGCCCACGTTCTGTAATCTAGCAGGTCTCAAACCGGAGGAAAGTTTTCTGTCTGGGGACAGCAAAGATTCAGGAGAGGGTCTGAGGCCCCATTTTGCCCTGAACTCTTAGGTCCTGAACCCCTCACTTTAACCTACAGAAGCTGAAATCTCAGAACTAGTCACAAAGAGTTACGTATCTGACTTAACTCCTAATAGAGGGACTACACCATAATTAATTTTAGCTATACTACTGAGAACAAGGCTCCGCTGACAAACATGCTCCCCCCCTGCATGTGAGCAACTGGTGGCTTAGAATCTGCTTCTAAACTAGTCATTCCTACTATTATTTAAGACACAATGAGGTATTTTATCAAAAATTGAATCAAAACAATGGCAATTATGTTCTAACAGCAGATAGAAAACATACCTCTCAACCTCACATTCGTCTGGATGTAGCTCTGGGATTATGTGCTCCTTTTTTCTGTTTTTCTTCTAGCAAGTATCACCACCAGCAATCTGCTCGCTCATATCTTCCGTTTTCCCACTGGGAGACTTTAACCTACATAACTTGAGAACTGAAATACAAACGCCTGCCAGCTTCTTTTCCTTTTGGAAGCTAAACAGTTTGAGAACCCCCCTTTCCAAGGCCACGTGAGCACATGCAGTAAATCAGGAGAGAGGAACAAGACAACCAAAAAAAAAAAAAAAAAATGAGGGAAAGCAAGCAAGAAAGAAAAAGGAAATTCACAGAGATATCTTTGCGGTTTTCTACTGCAGCTCTTGGGCCAGGAGGGTGCACCCACATGCAACCCCCTTCTGCCCCCCAGGTGTATGTGACACACGCAAGCTTCCGTGCGAGGGTTCATGCACCTCTGAGGGCAGAGGGATTCCCACGCTGGGGCTCTGTAGAGTCCCAACACTTGCTAATGCATTTGAGAGCGGAATAGGCTCTTTGTCCTGACAGAGCTGACCATAACGTGGACACACAGAGACAGAAAGCAGGGGAACATCACAGCACTGCCTGTGTAAGGGGACTGATCCTGTCTCCCAGTTAGCAGGACAGAAAAGCCACTGCCCAAGTCCTTGCAAAGACGTGCATGCTGCTCGAGCCGAGGAGGGCAGCAGGACAGATCCACGTGGCAGAGAGCAGCCTTGGCTCGGAGGCTGCGCTGGGGTAACACACAACCAAAGCGAGCAGATCAGCACAGCTGCGTGCTCCTGCCGACTTCCCATTCACACAGAACTGAGATTTTACATCTGCTTCCTCACATCACATGCTCCGCCTGGCCCCAGCCTCCTCTCCCTGGAAGGAGCTCCAAGGGGGCTCCTGGAGGATAAGCACGGGACAAAGTAAGCATCCGTAAGCCTTAAATATTTTGCCCTGATATCCTGAGTGCGATCTCCTCTGCAGCAGCAGCCCATCTACTGAGGATGCGTGTGCTGTGCTCCACAGGCAAGGCTGCACGTCCCAGATGGAAAGCAACCACAAAAGGCCCTGACAGTGACATGTTCCTTTGCCCCAGCCAGGTGCTGCTGGCTGGTTCTCCATCACCATCCAGGACTGGACCCAAGCTCATCCTATCCTCAAGGCTCATGGGGCACTGGATTGCTCTCTGCAGCTCCCTGACAGGGGCTGTAGGCAGGGGGGTTGGTCTGTTCCCCCAGGTAATGAGCGACAGGACAAGGGGAAACGGCCTCGAGTTGCACCAGGGGAGGGTTAGATTGGGTAGGAGGAAAAATGTCTTCACTGAAAGAGCGCTCTGGCACTGGAACAGGCTGCCCAGGGAGGTGGTGGAGTCACCATCCCTGGAGGTGTTTAAAAAGCAGGTAGATGCAGATTTTAGGGACATGGTTTAGTGATGAACTTGGCAGTCCTGGGTTAATGGTTGGACTTGGTGATCTGAAAGGTCTTTTCCAACCTAAATGATTCTGTGATTCTCAAGGCAGGGAGAGGAGTTCTTGGCAGCTTTTGGCTTTACCTGCCTCATGTTAAGAGTCCAGCTCTTGGCATTTTCTGTACAAAAGGAGACTGGGTTATTTAAAGAAGGGAAATCCCACGCAGCATTTCTATTTATTACGGTGCAGCTGATTTACTGCTTCATGAACACAAGGACAGAGAGTGGTCAGGACAGTCAGGCTGCAAGCACACACGGTGCCTGTGCTGGGAGCAAACACTGGAAGGAAAGAAAGCTGAAATAGCTCAATGAAATGACACTCTGAGAGCAGATAAAACAGAAACAGACCCAAATATCACAGGTATTTTGGGGGAAGGTAGTACCAAATCGCTGCACACGGTGGGAGACCTCATCTGTCCCAAAGGCTCAAGCACTGCATGTCACAAGCAGAGTTAGATAACATAAATTTCAGCACATCCTTTTTATCTCCATGTATATCTACGAACTTACCCAATGCACAAACATTCACCCATTCCATAAATATTGATTTTGGGGCATCCTTTCCTTTTCCCACTCATTCCTCCCCACTCTTGTTTGAGGTTGTTATGGAAAAAGCAGGGGAGAAGGGGAGATACCCTGGGACAACTGAAATTTGAATTACTCAAAAAAACCCACAACTTTTTAAAGGAAACAGTAACATCCATAATAGCTTGGGGGCTGAAAAAGTCAAGACTTAACCAAAAAGCTTTAAGATGAAGATTTGCATTCTACACACACTACAACCACTAGCAGGACACTTGTTCAGTTGAAGAGGCATCAAACAATGCACCTTCTAGAGACACGCTGCAAGAACTCTGTCCTTTCTTCAAACCAAACATCTACCAAGCGGGTCAGTAGGAGCATGTGGGATGTGCAAGTGCAAGAGGTCACGTGTCTGGCTGCAAAGGAGAAGAAACACACCTTTTGCCACCAGCCCCCCGGCTGTACATACTCTGCTTCAGCTCCAGAGGACTGCTGGCTCTCAGGTGCGTGACCCTGAGACGTCAGCACTCACTCTGACCCATATTTATTAAATTTTTCACTAGTGGCATGCGACAGGACACCCTGAGCCAGGAATTCTTGCGGCTAGTTCCTCTGCACACAAATGATCAGTGAAAGATCTTGCTCCATCCTTCATCAAACATCCAGCATTCTTTGTAAGCAGGGGAAAAAGTCAAAGGCATGACAGTGTTTATTTTGCAAAGATAACAAACACTAATTATTTAGATTTAAATATAAAGTTTTCCTTTCCAGATGCACTTTTGATCCTCACAGATACTGACTGTGTCTATTCTGTTCTACCTCCAAAACTGAAATTTTGTGCTGGGTTCTTACCTTTTAGTAGACAAGAGATGGGCCTGATACACCTGGTGCGATGGGGGTCATAGTTTGGGTTGCCTTTTGCCAAATCCTGCTCCCATTCTTCCCCCCGCCAGCGCATCCAACTCCTTATCTGATCCCAAGTTGTCACTCCAATGCTCCATTTAGCCAATGTACAAACCCCGTCCCTCTTCTATTTCCCCCACTATTTCTTTCTTCCTCCCACTGTTTTTGAGCATCACCTGCACATGAATGGCTGTGAAATAGAAAGTACACCCGATGCAGACGCCCAAGCTGTCCATGCACAAGCCAACGTTGTGCCACGTAGTGCTGCAGCTGCGCTAATGCTCCCTGAGCTTGCAGGACATGTTCATCCAGCTTCCACAACCAGGCTGGTAAATACAGCACATGAATCTCCTGCATCAGAGCCCAGCACACGGCTCAGCACAGCGACAGTCTTTAGACTTTTTACCGTTTGTCTGGCTGCAAAAGTGCAAAAGCTGGGAGTTTTCACCACAAGAAGACCTGTTTGATGTTAAATGGTGAGGAGTTAATGCCTCCTGGGGCATATATTTGGGGGAGAATTTCATACATGATGTTTATAACAAGAAAAACAAAAATCACTTCTCAAGAGAAGAAAGAAATTTTGCTGCATATTCACTCAGGTTTACCTTTCTGTCCTCGAGTCCATGCACCTAAAAAGGTCACTAGAAGAGTTTAAAAAAAAACTGACCCGAACCCAAACAAAACAAAAAAATGCCATCACAAAACCACCCACCCACAATTCAAATAGCAACTGTGCAAATTAAAAGAATGGGCTCATGCACTCCTCGGTCCTAGGTCTTGGATTTTGTAGGGATGTACTGCTGTTAGGGATGGAATATTCCAAACAGACAGCATATCCCACTGCGCCAGCAGACTGTCAGAGCCAGCTCTTGAGGTTAAGCCCTGCCAGCCTGCCAAATCCTCAATGCAACGTGAGATCCAGCTGCAGGCTGTATTCATGGGCTTGATTTTTTCCTTTTGGAGAAAGCAAGAGGGGAAAAAGATCTCTCATCCATGTGCTCCCCAGGTTGCATAACCCAACCTAGGTCGGTAGAGTTCTGACCAATTTGGTGCTGATTTCCAGCAGGATGGCCTGACTCCCTGGTCCCAGGGCTGGTGGCAAGAGCTGGGGATCCAGCACCCACACACGCCGTGGAGCAATGATTTCCATCATGCCAGGTAGGGCATCGTGCTGAACGATAGTTCCTTTGCACACGCGCACCGAAACCATCCTGCCTGCAGCTGGGTTCTCCCAGAACTCCGTAAACTTTTGGATGCGATCCTCCTCCCTGCATTCATTTGTTTAAGGGTTTATGTGGGGATTAATTGCTCAGTCTTGCAAGTAAGATTGGAGTATCTACCTTGTCCTTCCCCAGCCTCAGAGCACTGCTGCAGAGACGGCTGCTTTCTTGCATCCTTTTTGGGGCCTCAGGGAGGAAAGCACCGGTAAGCACTGACCAGTTGAAAATTGATGGCTGAGGCAGCAAATCCTTGAGTCCTGCTCACACTCAGCATCCATGGTCCTTGCCTTGGCATGCTGGCTCTGAGCACTGCCTCATGTACCTCTGAAGCACAATCTGTCCTGACAGTGGGTGTCTGCAAATCCAGTTTTGGCCAGGAGGGAGAACTACTAACTTTTTTTTAAAGGGTAGACCTTGGTCAGTGTTTCACTTTCCCTCCTGGAGCCATGACGTCACATGGAAACACTGAACAGGCTTGGGGAAAGCCCTGCTTTTCACTTCACAGCAGTGAACACAAGGGCCACCCAGCCAGGACCCCTCAGAGTATAGTGTCAGAGAGCTTGGTCCATTCAATGGACCTTCCATGCTGGAATAAGTCAGTTTTTGAGGCAGTTCAGTGTCTATAGTGTGGCAGAGGCAGTCTGGAGGGAAGAGGGATGCCCTTTCCACCTCCGGCACGCAGAACATTTTTCCAGAGCATTTCTTTTATGGGATGTTTGTGTCCAGTCCGCATCACTGCCAAGACTGAGATTAAGCTCCATGACATTGTTTGTTCAAATAATTGGCTGTAAGCATTTTACAAGTTACTAAAAGTAGCAAAGAAAACAAGCACTTAAGTGACTTTGAAAACATGCTGCACCCGTCGCTATTAAAGGCAGCGAGGCACATGCGCCCTGGCGTGGCTGCCCGCTCTCGGGGGGAGCACGGCAGCACGCCCGGCCTTGCTGAAGGCAGCAGGACTTGGCCAGAGCTCCCTTCCCGAGCACTGCACAGCTCTGAGTCATGGCCCCAGACGGAGATAAACCACCACGCACCAGGGCTTGGCCACAACGGGCACAGAGCCTAAATCCTCCTGATGGAGCTGTGGCCAAAGCACAGCGTTGCAGCAGATTGAGAGCTGCCCAGCCAGACGGCAGCAGGAACCTACATTCAGCTTTCATAAAGAACAATTTGTCATGACAGGTAATTTTCCCCTGCTCACTTCTCCCAGACCAGTTGCCGTGGTGAGCAACAGAAGTCAGGACCACAGCTTATGGGAGACAGCTCCATCCTGTCTAACTTCTACTTCATTATTATTAATACATCTGTATATAACCCAGCATTTTAAAGGATGTGGAAGCATACTTCACATGTCTTTTTAGGGTTTAAAAGTGATTTTTTTATGAAGAGCTGTGTGCTGGTTTTGGCTGACATAAAGTTGATTTTCTTCACTGTAGCGAATGTGGCACTATGGTTGGGATTTGTGCCAAAAACAGTGCTGATGATAATGCAGGGATGCTTTTGTTACTGCTGAGCAGGGCTTACACCCCGTCAAGGGCTTTTCTGCTCCTCAACCCACCCACCCCACCAGCGAGCAGGATGGAGGGGCACAAGAAGTTCAGAGGGGACACAGCTGGGACAGCTGACCCCAACTGACCCAAGGGATGTCCCATACCATGTGATGCCATGCTCAGCAATTAAAAGCTGGGGGCAAGAAGGGGGAATGAGGGGACGTTCAGAGTGATGGCATTTGTCTTCCCAAGTTAACTGTTAATGCATGATGGAGCCCTGGGAGGTGGTGAATAAATCCCTTGTTTTGCTTTGCTTTCTTGTGCAGCTTTTGCTTCACCAATTAAACTGTCTCTTAAGTACCAAAAATGCTGAGATACAGATGAAAGAGGGTTTGCCAGCTAGTTAAAGCTTTGGGGGAGTCAGAATATTCCTGACACTTGGGTATTCCAATTTATTTAATCCTTCTTTTAATCAACAGAGCTATTAAGCGATTCTCACCCCACCTTTGCCCACCAGAAAGTTTAAAGAAACCAAACCATGCTCCTTTAACTCATTAGACTAGCAAGACCATCCCAAAGAAAATGTTTGTACTGCTTATATCAAACCTCAATCCCATAAAGACAATACGGCTCCTTAAAATCTACGGTATTAGGCAAGGCTCTTGACATCAGCTATAAACAATTTCTGAAGTGGGTGTGCTGGGCTATAAATCCCAAATGTCAGATAAATCAGTGACTGAAGAAAAGGCAAAACACGATCGTGGTCATGCAATGGGTGGAATACATTTTAACAGAAGACCTTCAGTGGCTCAGCCTTTCCATTATAGCTGGAAGGATGAGCCACCTCAGCCAAAACACTTCACGCAGTCCAGAAAACCCTCCTAGCAGATGGAGCGAGACAATCAAAATCCCTGCTTGCAGAGCACAAAGAACTGAGCCTGGAAAAGATGGGTGAAGGGCTCAATGCTCATAATTAGATGGACCATAGTAGAAAAGTATTTGTTAAAAAAATAGCTAGAGAGAAAAATCATATGGTTATTCTTCTCAAGAGCTGTCTTTACCTTGTCTCTGCAGCATCCAATGTGGTAGTGATGCTGGCTACTGCTGACTGCAGCAATGATGCTTGGGAAGCTGAAGCTGGACAGGCAATGCCAAGTGCTTCTTGCGAAGGAGCACTGTGCACTGCAGCACTGCCACGGTTTAACCCCGGCCGGCAGCTCAGTCCCACACAGCTGCCTGTTCACTCCCCCCTGGTGAGATGGGGGAGAGAACCAGAAGAGTAAAAGTGACAAAACTCATGGGCTGAGATAGACAGTTTAACAGGTAAAACGAACGCTGCACATGCAACCACAGCAAAGCAAGAGATTCATTCACCACTTCCCATCGGCAGGTGGGTGTTCAGCCATCCCCAGGAGAGCAGGGAACCACCACATGTAATAGTTACTTGGGAAGACAAACGCCATCACTCCAAACATCCCCCACTTCCTTCTTCACTCCAGTTTCCACACCGAGCATGACATCTTTATGGCATGGAATATCCCTTGGCTAGTCTGGGTCAGCTGTCCTGGTTCTGCTCCCTCCTGGCTTCTTGTGCACCTCCTCGTTGGCAGAGCATGGGAAACTGAAAAGCCTTTGACTTAGAGTAAGCCCTATGCAGCAACACATAAACCATCAGTTTATCAATGTTATTCTCATGCTAAACCCAAAGCACAACACTGTACCAGCTACTAGGAAGAAAATTAACTCTATCCCAGCCAAAACCAGGACAAACACACACAGGATACACCTGCAATCGTTACCTTAGATCAATGCTCAGTCCTCAGCAAAGATTTAGCTCTCCACAGTGTTGAGCAATGCTGCGCTGCTGCATTGCTTCCACCCCAAGGGCAGCTGAAACCAAAGCTGCAATCAGTAATTGTGGCCCAGGCAGCATCCACAGACAAAATCCTGGCAAGGCAGCCACTGCCCCCTGTGCATCATGGAATTGTCACAGGGAGCAGCTGGAATTGCCAAGCCCATGACAAGGTGTTAAAATCTGATTATTTTGATACTTACAGGCTTCCTTGGGCCCACAGGCTCTGAAGCAAGGAGACACTCTGCAGCTGTGTGGTCCTGTTTCACCACTGTGTTGGTCCAGTTAAGCAACATCTTGCAATGATGAGCTCTAACAGCTGCATGGGTTTGGTCTTTGAAAATTTCCAGTATTAAATCAAAGAGAATTAGAAAGAGCACTGGGCTTAAATAGGGGCTGGAACATGGCAAAACTGCCGGAATTACAACCAGAAATAAAGCCTGTGTAGAATAAAAAGGACACCAGAGCAAGTGATCCATCTTCTTCAGACTGAGCTACAAAACTTCATTTGAAGGTGAGACCATTCCTAGCAGACACAGAGCAGCTCACTCATCCTGCAGAGACACCAGCAGAAACCTGTCTTCTTCACAAATATGCCCAGGCAAAGCCATGGAGCAATGGATGGATATCCATAGCTGTGCTGCAGCAGGAGGTAAGAGAAGCCACTAAGATCCCAGCAGCAGGACACCCCTCCAAAGTGATGTCCCCAGTGGAGCAATCCCAGCTGAGCCAGGAATACAGAAAACAAAGAATCACCCGCAAAACCTCCAGCATGGCCCCAAACACGAGGGGCTGGACGGGGTGAGCAGCACACATTTCCACCCTCCTCCGGGAATCCCAGGACGAGGAAGGCCCCTGGCAAGGTGCCGTCACTGCTGCTCTCAGGGTGAAAACCAGCTCTTGGCCCCCAGTAACACTGCAGCAAAGCCTGTCTAACTAAATAAATGATGTTGTTTACAGCTGGGAGATGGTCTCCATTACACAATGCGGCCATCCCAGCCAACCTTCCAGGGAGAAGCTGTTCTTTGGGGGGTTGTTGCTTGAAAAAAATGAAGAAGAAAACAGAACTAGCTGAAGCCAACACAGCAGTTTAAGAGCACAGGAAACCTCATCTCCTTCTGCCAAGAAAACAGTGGATCTGCAAATTTGTCCAGTTCACACTTACCATTGGGCATATCATGTATTCGGGGTTTTAGCCACTGTCTGCACAGAGCTGGCAGAGCAGGGGAGAGAAAGGAAACCCAAATCTGTGAAACATGGGGAAAAGAAAAAAAAAAAAAAAAAGCTGAGACAGACCAAGAAATAAAGAGCAGGGAAATGCACCTGAAGGGAGGGGGCTGAGAGAAGGTGCTTCAAACACATCAAAAACATGAGAACTCCAGCAGAGACAAGTGAGGGGGGGAATCAAAAGTTAGAAGAGTGAGAAAAAGCAAAAGCAGCAACTGTGTCACTTGTTGTCCTGCTGACACATCAGCTGCAAGGCATGTGTCTAGTTCTCTTGGCCATCGTAAGCAAAGTAACCAGCCTGCAGACTGCTGAGTCCTGGCTGCCAGGTGCATCAATCAGTCCCGACTGCACTTTTCCTTTGCGCTCTGGATATAGGATAATAACCAGGGAAAGGCCCAAGGACATGGGTTTTTAGGGACCCAAGCCCAGCTCCAGCTGCTCAATGGCATCTTCAGACCTCCTGGAGACAGGCAGCACCCTGGGAAGCGCAGGATGCTCTTGGGGTGCTCTGCATTTCACCCACGGGGATCATCTTTTACCACTCACAGCAGGCTCAGGGCTTATCCCAGGACGAGGATCTGCCAGGACACAGCACTCCCACACACATTCCTGGCTGGCAGGGAGCATGAGTCTTGCACAGCTCCTAACAGTCTCCCGTTTTACTGCAGAGGAGTCACAGCCATTGACAGGGCTGCGCTCAGGGTTCAGTCCCAGCTTTGCTTTCCTTGGTGTCCTGATCACAGCCTGAATCCAGGGCGCCCACCAGCATGTCCAGCCACACCAGGGTGAGAGCCCCCATCTCAGCTGTCTCTGCTGAAGCCCCAACTGCAGAAAAGTACAAAAATCCACCCCCAAAACAGAGGGGGTTTTGAGCAAACTGCTAAGCAGATCCTGAGAATGGTGATCAACCCAGCAGCAGGAGCCTCTCCCAGACAGATCCCGAGGGAAGTCTGTTACCTGCCGCTGCTTGCAGAGGGCAGGAGGTCAGAAATACTACCATCAGAGCATCATGCTCAGCTGAGAAGTCCCCCTGCCTCCCAGTAATGCTCTTCACAGCAGGGCACTTAATCGGCTTTTATCTGCCTAAAGACTTGATCCTCCCTGGTCTGCAGCAGGAACCAGCTAATTCATTTTCACTGTGCACTAAAATCACAGCCCAACCGACCTTGCAATGCTCGCGGTTCACCTATCCAAAAGGTACACGTTATTTTTCTTGCCTCCTTCTCTGCTATCCATCAGGTATTAGATGCGGTGGCTGACTTGTGGCTGGTCATGTTCTTTCTTGTTATATTTATATTTACTTGTGCAGCAACGGCTGGGCTGAGCCTAAATGTCTCTGATTCATGCCCAAGCATGTGCAGATGTGCACCTGAAGACATTATCCATTGTAACAGAGCTGGACTGAGAGCCCTCCCAGGAGAAATAGCAGCATCCACCATCTCTCTAAACCTTTCCAATAATTACTTGCGGATTCTCTCCACCAACACCTTCAGAAACCTGACTTTCCTTCACAGCCTCTGGCTAGATGGAAACAATCTGACTTTCCTGTCTCCGGGGACCTTCCATGCTCTCAACAGCCTGCGAGAGCTGCACCTCAGCAGGAACCCACGCCTCACCTACCTGCACGCAAACACTTTCAGAGGACTGTTAAACCTCATCAGCCTGGATTTGTCCCACTGCAATATCTTCGAAATCCATCCGCTTCTATTTTCACACCTGCCTTCTTTGGAAACACTCGATTTAGCCTCCAATAACATGCGGTATGTCCCACAAGCCTTTAGGAACCTCTCCAGTCTCACAAAGCTGTCCCTGGAGGGTAACCACATAGAAGCCATTGGCAGAGATTCCCTGAAGGACCTGGAAACCCTGTACGATCTGAATCTCAGGAAGAATCGGATATGGATCATACAAAATGGCGCTTTTACAAAGCTTCTCAGATTAGGAACGTTAAATTTAGGACACAACTTCATTGCTGATTTGCCTAATCAGCTTTTCGATGGGTTGATCCAGCTGAAGACCATGCACCTTGAAGCCAACAGAATCACCGCTATCAACTGCACCTTCAGACATCTGCTGAACTTGAGAAACTTGTACCTGAACAACAACCAGATCTCCTCGATCTCAGACTCCGCTTTCTCGTACCTAAACAAGCTGCACTTCCTTCACCTGAGCAAGAATAACCTCAGTTCCCTCCCTATCCGCTTGTTCGCTGAACTGCCAAAACTGCAGTATGTGTTTTTATCCCACAACCCCTGGAAATGTGACTGCAAGATGCTTTGGTTCTGGCAGTGGAGCACAACGCGCAGGGCAGTGATCGAAGGGCTACACTGTGCCTTCCTGGGCCCTCACAACACGACAGCACTCAATGTCCCCCATCCAGGGGACCTGACGGACTGCACGGTGCCACCTGAGCTGGCAAGCGAAGACAAGTGCAGCGTGGCCAGTACCAGCATTGCTCCTGGGCCTCCTGCTCTCCCCACCAAGGTCATCCTGCTGGCACTTGTCTGCCATGCGTGGTACTTTGCGAGGGGATGGAACACTCCCGTGGCCACGTTTTGACAATGTTTAAATTATAAAGTGGATGACACTTATCTATTTTCTCGATATTTGTTTGTGAACAGTGGTTTTCATTACAGATGGGGTTTATATGGGAAAAGAAGGATTTTATTATATAGGAATAAATGCTTTAATTTATGGGCAATGCTCAAATCTGAAATACTAATATCAAAATTCAATGTAAATGTTTACATACAGAGAAGCTAACGTCAGCAAGTTCAAGGTGGGGGCTTGCGCTGGGTGACGCAGGGCTGGGAAGTGTGGCCTCACCACAACCTCTGTCCTCCCTGTTTCCCAACTGACCACACCACGTGTGATCACCAGGGAAGGGCTGCCTTCCTCTGCCCAGCCTGTACTGGGGATATTGCGAGTATTGCTGAAGCAGGAAAAAATTGCACATGTTCCAGCACATCTGGAGTCCCTAGAAAAGGCTCAGTCCATCAGCATCTCTGAACGTGTGGTGGCTTCCCACAGGTGGCACATGAGGCGCTTTGCTGTTAGAATGTAAGACAGTGTTGGAGGAGTGGACAAAAATGTCACCATGTAAAACATTTCATCACTCAGCTGCTCCTCACAGTATTGAGCCCCAGCTAACACAGCTCTGCACTCACCCCTGCAAAGAGTTCATTTGTCCTACACGTGGTCTGTATGAGTTGTGTCTCCCTGCATTTTGTTGACAAGGTCTGGCATGGCATCACACCAGTGCCGTACCCCCGAGCCGCCTCCCTCCAGCTGCTGGGAGGCACTGACAGGTCATCATGATGCCTCCATCACAGCAGTATCACCTTTCTCTCTTCCCTCACACAGATTAGCCTTCTCCATCCTCCCAAAGAAAATTTTCCATTTCTGCAGGTATATTAAAAACAGCCTAAGCTCTGCTGCAGACTACGTGATGCTCTGCTAGAAAGCTCTGGCACCATTCGTGTGCTGCATCAGAGCTGTGAGCAGCCACATGGCCAGGGATGAACTTTATTTACAGTATAAGAGCCAAGGTTAAACTACACCCTTTTCCCTTTAGTGATTAAACATTGATCACAGTCTTATCTCCACCCTCACCTTCCCCTGCTCCTCACTTACCGTCTCCTGCACAGCCACTCCAAACATCCCACTCAGTTCTGTTAAACTGGCAAACAAGCATTCCATGGCGGCACACCAACGCAGAGAAGTTGTGTAAGCTTCAGAGGCGGAGGTTCAAAGGCATGGCCTTCCTCAAGCTGGTACAGGTTCATAAAATCATAGAATAGCTTAGGTTGGCAGGGACCTTGAAGGTCATGTAGTCCAACCCTCCCTGCAATGACCAGGGACATCTTCAACTCAACCAGGTTGCTCAGAGCCCCATCCCACCTGACCTTGACCATTTCAAGGGATAGGGCATCTACCACCTCTCCAGGCAACTTGTGCCAGTGTTTCAACACCTTCATCATAAAAAATTTCTTCCTTATATCTAGCTTAATGCTTCCCCGCTTTTAGTTTAAAACCATTACTCCTTCTCCTATTGCTACAGACCCTGCTAGAAAGTCTGTCCCCGTCTTTCTTATAAGCCCCCTTTAATTACTGAAAGGCCGCAGTAAGGTCTCCCCGGAGCCCTCTCTTCTCCAGGGTGAGCAACCCCAACTCTCTCAGCCTGTCTTCACAGGAGAGGCGCTCCAGCCCTCTGATCGCTTTTGTGGCCCCCCTCTGGACCGGCACCAGCAGGTCCATGTCTTTTCTGGACTGAGGACTGCAGAGGCGGACGCAGCACTGCAGGTGGGGTCTCAGCGGGGTGGAGTGAAGGGGGAGATTCACCTCCCTCAACCTGGTGGCCACGCTTCTTTTGATGCAGCCCAGGTTATGGTTGGCTTTCTGGGCTGTGAGTGCACATTGCTGGCTTATGTCCAGCTTTTTATCCACCAGCACAGCCAAGTCCTCTGCAGGGTTTCTCTCAATCCCTTCACTGCCAGCCTGTATCGTTACTGAGAGTCGTCCCGACCCAGGTAAAGGACCTTGCACTTGGCCTTGTTGAACCTCATGAGGTTCACATGAACTCACTTCCCAGGCTTGTCCAGGTCTCTTTGGATGGCATCCCATCCCTCAGGTGTCAACCGCACCACTCAGCTTGGTGTCGTCTGCAAACTTCCTGAGGGTGCACTCAATCGCACTGTCTGTGTCATTGATGAAGATATTAAACGGTACCTGTCCCGATACGGACCCCTGAGGGACACCACTTGTCACTCCATCTGGACATTGAGCTGTTGACCTCTACCCTTTGGATACAACTATCCAACCAATTCCTTACCCACCAAACAGTCCATCCACCAAATCCATATTTGCCAATTTAGAGAGAAGGATGCTGTGGGGGACTGTGTCAAAGGCCTTACAGAAGTCCTCATGCATGACACCTGTAGCTCTTCCCTTGTCCACTGATATAGTCACATCCAGAAATATTAAGTATTTTTCCAATGCTTTTTCCTGTGCAAGATTACTGACTTGCAGCATGTTCCTGGCCAGATAGCACACCGTGCTGGGCTAAACACCTACCCTGCACAGAGCCCTTTGCAGGGGGAAATCCCTCTGCTCCGCAGGAAACATTTCCCAGGTTGCAGGAAAGCCCCACAACTCCAGCGCTCAACCAAGGTGTCTGGTGCTCACAGTATCAGCAATGGCAAATCCTGTCCTTCAGGCACCAGGCACAGTCAATGCTGCACTATTTGCACTAGGCAGATCTGGATCTCCTGCAGAGATGAAGTTGCAACACAGGTAGAGTGATTAAATCTGCCCACGGAGACCTGTCCTGCAGAATTAGCATGGTCTTCCCTTGGCTTTGGCTGTTGGCACGCAGAAGACGTGATCTGCGCAGACAGTATTTGTGCCTTACAGTGTCTCTTTGTTTTCCACCTTTAGGAGAATTCAGGAATTTAGTAATTCCCAAAGCCATGGTGAACAGAGACCCTGCTGACCACAGATGTCCCGTTGCTTTGACCTTGCCATCAGCCACGCAGGCTGGTGGCAGCACAGCCAGGTCTAAGGAACATCGTTCTTTACAGCTCTTTGTCTTTTTCTTCAAGATGCTTTCAGTGGTTACTTCTCAGCTGGCTTCTAAAAGTAAGAATACCTACATAAAATTGCAGAGATCTGACCAAATTTTCAGCAATTAACACTGTATAAACACTTGCCACAGGACATGGCCAGGGTTTACCGAGTGCTTACAGAAGGAAGCAACAGAACATGTGGCAGGCACACCACATTTGTCCCTGTCCTTAGAGGAATTATCCCAAGCTGATAAGAGGTGAGAGAGAAATAAACCTTTGCTTAGTGCTGAAAACACACAAACCAGCACATTTTGACAAGGGAAACCCACTGTGGAGTGCAGAGTAAGACCAACCTTTACTGTTGCACCAGTGAAGGGACAAGCTGGGGCTGCACAACAAAACCACGCACGCTGCATCTTCCTGGTTATCAGATTTGTGATTACATTTGTGCAAAGTATTCAATGGTTAATAAATTTTTGCTTACATTTTGTTTGTGCTGTTTCATTGTTTTGTTTGTGCATTCAACACCATCCTTATTTCCCTCAGCTTCACGTACTTTGAGAGGTAGTATGTCCTCGTTTTGGCTGGGATAGAGTTGATTTTCTTCCTAGTAGTTGATACAGCTCTGTGTTTTGGATTTAGTATGAGAGTAATGTTGATAACACACTGATGGTTTAGTTGTTGCTGAGTAGTGCTTACTCTAAGCCAACGACTAAGTTTGCCATGCCCTGCCAGTGAGCAGGTGCACAAGAACCTGGGAGGAGAGCAGAGCCAGGACAGCTGACCCGAGCTAGCCAAGGGGTATTTCATACCATAGAAAATGGTCAGTATATAAACTGGGGGGAGCTGGCAGTGAGGCACCGATTGCTGCTCGGGTACTGGCTGGGCATCAGCAGCAGGTGATAAGGAACTGTATTCTGCATCACTTATCTTCTTTGGGGTTTGTTTCTGTTTATGTTGTCTCCTTTTTCATTACAATTATATTATTACATTCGATTTTGATTATTAAACTGTTCTTATCTGAACCCATGTTTTTTACCTATTTTCCAGTTCTCCTCTCCATCCCAACCAAGGGCAGGTGGGAGGGAGCAGGTGGCTGCGTGGTACTTAGTTGCTGGCTGGGGTTAAACCACGACAGTCCTTTTTCACACCTAACGTGGGGACCGACAGGTTGAGATAATGACAAATCTGACTGGAACGAGTTAGAACAAATTTATTATAAGCATTCACTATATTAGCTTAATGGTCACAGGTGACGATGTCAATTTATTTGCTCTCAGAGTTGCGCTCTGTAACCCCTGACTTGCTGTATGTGCTCCTTGTTGTGCTGTTTATCATCTCTGGGGGTTGGGTTAAGGTTATCATTTCGTTGTGCTTTGTAGCACTGGCTTACGGAGTGATAAAATTGCTGGGGGTGAGGGTGATGTGGTATTTGCGCGCAGCATCGCTGTATCTCCGTACTTCGGGGGCCATCTCTCGACAACTGCTCAAATTACACCATTTACCAGCCAGCAGAGGAGAGAGGCATCTTCCCTTTCCCCACCAGGCTGGTTCCAGGCACAGACTCTCTCAGGAGAGGGTATTTCGAGGACTCAAAAGGCTACAAGGTGGGCTTTTGGTAGAGCTGCCTCGGAGACGGAGAGGATGAAGCAGCTGGCTGCCTTGCCCGGTCTCTTGGAGGACCTTTCTGTTGTGGGGCTGCTGAAGGTTGAAGAACAGCAGGTGCTGATCGCTACTGACAATATCACACCAGCTGAGACTCCCTGATTCCCATCCGTAAGCTGATCCGTTGGCTGGAGACCCAAGGAGCGATCCACAGTACCTGCTCACCTTCAATAGCCCCACATGGCCAGTGTGAAACCTAATGGAGAACGGAGACTAACAGTGGACTATCATGGTCAAGGGACCTGCACAGGGGGTCCAGTTTTTAGAACGAAAATGGCAAGATGAACATCGTCAGATCCCTGTGGATGTGATCAAAAAAGTAACAGCTATGTCTCCACCAACTAGGAAAAAGGAAACACAAGCTTTCTTAGGCGTTGTGGGGTTTTGGAGAACGTACATTCCAAACCACAGTCTGATTGCACGTCCTTCTTATCAAGCGAGCTGGAAGAAGGATTATTTCAAACCCTGAACAATGACAAACCTTTGAACAGATTATACGGGAGATAGCCCAAACAGTAGCCCTTGGGCTAGTTCAGACTGGGCAACGTATAAAAACTGTGCTCTGCACCGCAGCTGGGGAGAATGGTCCTACCTGGAGCCTCTGGCAGACAGCATCAGGGGAGACTTGAGGTTGACCTCTAGGGATTGGGATTTGAGGATACAGATCTGGGGCCCACTATACTCCAACTGGAAAAGGGATGCTGGCAGCTTATGAAGGGGTTCAAGCTGCTTCAGAAGCGATTGGTGCTGAAGCACAGCTCCTCCTGGCACCCTGACTGCCAGCGCTGGGCTGGATGTTCAAGGCGAGGGCCTCCTCTACACATCACACAACTGATCCTATGTGGAGTAAGTGGGTTGTGCTGATCACACAACGAGTTTGAATAGGAAACCCCAGCTGTCCAGGAATCTTGGAAGCAATCATGGACAGAAGGCAAAGATTTCAGGATGTCACCAGAGGAGGTGGTGATGAACGCTGAAAAGACCTCACTGTGTTAATAAATTACCAGAAAACAAGAAGCAACATACCCTGTTTGCTGATGGATCCTGTCGTACTGTAGGAAAGTATCGGAGATAGAAGGCGGCTGTATGAAGTCCCTCATGACAAGTCACAGAAACTGCTGAAAGAAAAGGTGAATCAGATCAGTTTGCAGAGGTGAAAGCCATCCATCTGGCTTTAGACATTGCTGAATGAGAAAAATGGCCAATACTTTATCTCTGTACTGATTCAGGGATGGTGGCAAATGCCCTGTGGGGGAAGCTGCAGTGATGGAAGCAGAACAACTGGCAGTGCAGAGGCAAATCCATCTGGGCTGCCACATTGTGACAAGATACTGCTGCCCAGGTGGAGAACCTGGTTGTGAAGGTACGTCATGTAGATGCTCATATACCTGAGTCAGACCACTGAAGATCATCAAAACAACCAACAGGTGGATCGGGCTGCTGAGATCAAAGTGGTTCAGGTGGATCTGGATTGACAACTTAAGGATGAACCATTTATAGCTTGGTGGGCCCATGACACCTCAGGCCATCAAGGAAGAGATGCAACATATAGATGGGCTCGCGATTGAGGGGTGGACTTGACCATGGACACTGTTGCACAGGTTATTCATGCATGTGAAACCTGTGCTGCAGTTAAGCAAGCCAAGTAATTAAAGCTTCTTTGGTATGGAGGGCAATGGCTGAAATATAAATATAGGGAGGCCTGATGGATTGACTACACCACACTCCCATAAACCCTCCAAGGCAAGCACCACAGGTTAACAGTGGTGGAAGCAACTACCAGATGGCTGGAAACATATCCTGTGCCCCATGCTACCACCTAGAATGCTTGTCCTGGGCCCTGAAAACCAAGTCATATGGCAACATGGTACCCCAGAAAGTCAGAGTCAGACAAGGGAACATATTCCCAAAACAACCTTGTAACACCTGGGACAAAGAGCATGGCATTGAATGGGTGTATCACATTCTCTATCACGCACGAGCCTCTGGAAAAAATCAAACAAAACAGTGGGCTGTTAAAGACTACACTGAGAGCAATCGGTGGTGGGATGTGAGGATACACATTTAGCAAAAGCCACCTGGTTAGTCAGCACCAGAGGATCTGCCAGTCAGGCTGACCCCACCCAGTCAAAACCACGACATACTGTAGAAGGGGATAATGTTCCTGTGGTGTACATTAAAAACACACTGGAAAACAGCGTGGGCTATTCCTGTCTCAGCAAAGGCAAACCCATTCGTGGGATTGCTTTTGCTCAGCGACCTGGATGCACTTGACAGGTAATGCAGGAAGAAGGGGAAGTCCAATGGGTACCCTCCAGGGGATTTGATTTTGGGTGAGAATAGCCAATGAATTAAATTATATGACATTAATTGCTATATGACACCATATATTACCACTTCTATGGCAGCTGTATGCACCAGGTGCCTCGTGGCACTTGCCTCTGCTACTCTGGTTTCAGGTGCCTGAACACAACTCCCTTTCCAATCACCATATCAAGGGTATTACAATAAAAATCACCCAGATCAATGAAGAATTCCATTTGATGAAACTGGAGAAGCACTGCTGTGCCAGAATCAGAAGTGGCTTCAGCATGCAACAATCCAACACACCACACCACCTTTCCTGCCCTGAAAGACTGGTATGTCAGATGGAGCCCAAAATCACGGACTAAATGAACTCAATGGATATTTTACAGGGATGGCCCATAGACTAAAGGAGCGATCTGTGTGTGTATCAAAAGACAGGAAAGGTGATGGTGTATCAGAAAGTGTGGGACCTGGGCATGATGTAAATGGTATAGAATAGGTGGATACTGTGCTGGTTTTGGCTGGGATAAAGTCGATTCTCTTCCTAGTAGCTGGTGCAGTGCTGTGGTTTTGGATTTAGTATGAGAATAACGTTGATAGCACACTGATGGTTTAGTTGTTGCTGCGTAGGGTTTGCTTTAAGTCAAGGGCTTTTCAGTTTCCCATGCTCTGCCAGCTAGGAGGTGCACAAGAATCTGGGAAGAGAGCAGAGCCAGGATAGCTGACCCGAGCTAGCCAAAGGAATATTCCATACCATAGAATGTCCTGTTCCGTATATAAACTGGGGGAGTTGGCTTGGGGTGGGATGGGGGAAATCGCTGCCTGGGGACTGGCTGGACATTGATCAGCGGGTGGTGAGCAATTGCACTGTGCATCGCTTGTCTTCCTTGGGTTTTACTCCTCTCTCTTCGCTATCTCCCTTCTCCTTACAGTTATTCTTTTTTTTAATAATTACACTGTTCTTATCTCAACCAATGGATTTTACTTATTTTCCAATCTTCCCCTCCATCCCACTGAGGCAGGAGGGGGTGAGTGAGTGGCTGCATGGTACTTAGTTGTCAGCTGGAGTTAAACCATGCCATAGTAGGAAAAAAAATAATCTCCGGTTTGTTTCTTGCTTTTGCATTCCTCTCTGCTATCAATCTGCAATAGAGAAAGGCAGAAGTAAAAAACAAGCAAGCAAAATCAACCTCAGCAATTTTTTGAGGTCCCTACAGAATTACATTTTTTCCCACTGAAAAATATAAATTGGCAATAAGTTTGTGTGAAGGAGAGCCTTGTCTCCTCTGGATGCTTGCAGAAAATATTCCCGTCACTTCTATGCCACCGCCTTGTTAAACACTGAACAGAAGCACTTCTAAATTGCTTCTTCCGTGCTATGATGAAGCAGCAATAGAAATACTTAACCAGTTGTACACAGCATGCTCAGAAGAACATGTGGCTATATCTTGTATCCACAAAAAAATGAAACTTGCAAGGAATACAAGAAAAACATCCATCAAAAACCACAGGCCCTGAAGATGCAGCCTGGGCTTGGAAAGATGTTTGAAGGAGATCCTGGAGATTGAGGACAACACTCAATCACAAAGGCGGCAGCAAGCTCAACTGTTTAAATACAAAAATCATTTCAGCATGTACAAAACTGACACTGCTAAAAAACTCAGAAACAAAAGCATGTAATTTAATAAACAAACCCAAGTAATTCAATAAATAAGAGAACTGAATATGAAAGAGCAAAGAGACTTGCAAGAACAAAGAGACACACTAAAGCTTACAGCTGTGGCTCCCATTGGAGAATTTTGGGGGTGTTTGACAAGACAGAAAATAGTTTGAAAGCTTCCTTGCCAGGGGCTTCACTTTTGAGAAAGCACTGGGATTTATTCTGCCTGCCCTGCACCTTCACTGTGAGCTCTCTGCTTTGCTTTGACACAGAGCTCTTCTTTGAGTTAGCCCATTTCTTAATGCCTCCAGCGCAAGGAGGAGATGCTTTCCCGTTCAGTAGTTGTCAGAGTATCCCTTTTTCACCCTTTAACCTGGTACCAGGAGGTAAAAGAGGTGAGAAAGGATAGATGCACATGGTCACTTCCAAGTCTAAGAATTTTGACCTTAATCATACCATACCTCCAGCCAGTGCTATAAATCACTAGACCACTGTTTCAGCAGGATGGATGTGAGACTGCTTAGGGTATATCACGCCATCTTCAGTGAAAACATATGTGATTTCCTGTGGGAAGCTTTGTTTACATTTTTTCTTGCAAAAAAAATTGTACCAGTGGAAAGTTCCCAGTTGGCTGTACATGAGACTTCGTGCAATAAACCACTAAGAGCGTTTGCTGATGCTCCTGGCACTTTGAGAGCACTGAGCGCTCTCAGCCAGTGCTTACACCCCATGCCCTGACCCCTGCAGCAGGCAGGACTCCTGCATGTCTCCTCTCAGGTGCACCAGCCCCTCTCCAGCTCCCTGACAAATTCTTCTCTTTCACTAGCCCTGTTTTCATCTTCTACACGTAGGAAAATGAAGTCCCTATCACTCAACTACCCTTCATATAAACTTCCATCTCTGAAGACCTCATGAGGCATAACGGTACGGAAGCTGCTGCTTCAAATAAACATCTTCCTCCTCGGCTTGTAATAGAGCATTCCCTGCTGTGCTCCCAACAGCACCAAGCTCTCAAAACTCTTTGAAGGACCGTCACCTAATAGCAGATTTGCATCTGGCCACTAAAGATGAGGAAAGATGGCACGTGGCATTGCAGCCCAGAAGCACCAGCTGCAGGAGGGGCACAGGAAGATCTCTGAGCAGAGGAGGGGGGCCGAGAAGGAGACGGCATCTCACTCCAACCACCATTTTCAAACCAAGCAAGGAAAATGCATAAACAGACAATCTTTCAAGCGCTGAATTTCTCTAAGAAGCTGCACATCCACACTCTGCTGTACCAAACTTGCAATTCCCAAAGCACCACAGTCCTCCACATTTTCAGGCATTAGCGATTCCCCATCCTCCATGCTGCAAACTGCCCCGCGCTCTCCTACACTCTTCTGAGCAGGTCACCTCACCCCGGTAGGCACAGAGGCACCCCTCCCAGCCAGGGAGTGCTCATCCCTGGGGCACAGCTGGCCATAAGCGCTCACCCCTGGATGGCATCCCAGCCCAAGGCTCGTCTCTGTCGCTCCTGTGCTGGAGACCCATTCACTGCCTGCTACTGTGCAGGGGACCCGCACATTGGGCTGTCAAAAAAAGCTCTCGTGGGGTGGCAGCTTCTGCTGCACCACCCGTGTGCTCGCAGCACATCACTCACCCAGCGTGCACAGCACCCGTGTCACCCCACCGTGCTGCCAAGACAGCACCTTGTGGGCCCCAGTAATCTTGCTAGTATGATTACACTTAATTCCCTGAAAAATAGAAAGAGGGGAACCAAAGGGAAGCCGTGTGATTCTTACCATGGGATCTAGGTGATCTATGTAACATCTGCTTCAACAGAAATGACTTGCCAGCAGGATCTGCTTCTGCAAGTCCCACGGATGACAAGGCCACAGTAAGACGGGACTGGTTTTTCTGTTGTGGTGGTGTTTTTTTTTTCCCCTCCTTGCTTTAATAAGAAAAGTGAAGACAACAACATACATGGTTCAGGAGCACCGACAACACAGCATTGGAAGAGAACTCCTTCACACCATACGATGGTTTGGAGCATGGGATGGGGAATGACAGATTTGGTAGTGGGGTTCCCATACTCCTCCAAGCAATTGTCTGGGGGGAGTTTTGGAGTGGCTTAAACCCACAGCTGTGCCACCTTGTTTGCCCAGGTTGATGCCCAAAGAGACGGCCAGACACCAACCTGTAATCTGAGTTAATCTACAAACTCATCCCCGTTCCATCAACAGACAAGCTGCAACATGCCTCTTGCACAAAGTGTACCTACCTGTTTCCACCACCGAAAAAAACAAAATATCATTCCAGACAGGTCAGGAGGGGGACAACCTGGACCAGGTTTATGTAGTTATGGTCACAGATCACAGAAGTTTGCTTACGTGACACTAGTCTCACATTTGTTCCTGATTTTCAGAGCCACTGGGTGTTTCTGGGGACTTCTGTGCTATCGGGCCACAGCTTTGGCAAAGCTCACCAGACACCCAGGCTCTCACCCACGGGTTGCACGAGTGGAAGAATCGATGGATTGGGATCACCACGTCCCACCAGCACCCGTGGGGCTGTGCACCCTTGATGGACACAGTGAATGGGCAAATCCCCCCACAATAGCTGGTGGCTGCTGGACATCCCCTCTCCCACCACAGCACCCCGAGACTCAAATCATGCCAGACTTGTGCCAGCTGCCACTACAGCCCCAATCCTGTGGTTTCTGGAAACGAGCCTGGATGGCATGTCCCTGACACAGGGAAATTTTCTTCCTCCTTCTGTGTTTTGCCCTAACGGAGCTCTTCCCCTACACCCACAGACATCATCTTTGGGTGCACAGCAAGACTCCAAGAGCAAGGTTTTACAGAAGCTACCATAAAGGCAAAGCTTGCTAAAACACAGGTTCTGAGGAACTGCACTGCCAGTGCCCACATTAAAAAACAAGAACTCCTCAAGCACACCCTGATTCTAGGTTATCTTACAGACCAATGGACCTGACACAAAACAAAAAGATCAACCAAAGCAAAGCTAAAAGCAACTGAGTACAGGCTGCCATGCTAGGTCAGTATAAATAAGGAGAGAAGCATGTATTTAAATGTTTTTATTTCAACTAATGCTTTGCCACCATATTACATCACTTTGAATAGCCTGGAATAGCAAAATGATCTCAAAATACAGCAAACAGCTTGCCAAAGCAAGATAATATTAAATCCTATGGATACAGCATCTTCCTTCTTTGGCGACAATGCTTCCTTTTATCTGTAAAAATAGTTTTATGTTCCAGCACATTTGCTGTTCAGTTGATTGAACCCTGGTGTTTATGACACTTGCCTCTTCCCTGCACAAAACCTCCCCACAATGTATATTGGGTTTATATCCAACAGCATTTTAAATAAAAAAGTTATAGTTTTCATGCAGATTTTCATAAAAATTATTTTCTAGATGCACAGAACTGAACCAAGATGCATACAAAAATGCATTCACTTCCATTCTCAGGTGTAACCGTGCCATCAGCAACATGCTATCACGTGTTACTGCAAGAGATCAAAGGATGGTGGTATTCTCATATATAGCATAACTTTAAAAAAAAACCCAACCAAAATAACCAAAAAAACCCTTTTGATTAGCAGCAAGATAAAAAAACTGCCATGCTTCATCTGTAATCAAAATGGTTAGATGTATAAAAAAGCACCATGTACAGAGAATACCAGAGGAAGATCCATCTTCCTAATTACACATTTCTCCTTTAGCATTGTGAGCTGGCCTGCAGGTCCCAACTTGTACTGTAGCTTTATTTGCAAAGTTAAGGAAGTGGTCAAACCTAGAATATGCTTGGACCGTATGATAGGAATTAAACTGGATTGCAGACAGAAATTAGATTTTGTTTCCATTACAACTCATACCAACCACCTTATAGCCCTCAGGGGTAAAAAAAAAAAAAAAAGACAACAAAAAAACCCACAAACAAAAAACCAAACCACACACCAAGTATCTGAGAAATAATGGAATGAAAACAGCTCCAGAGCAGTATTGCAAGATGCAGGTCTGTTATGAATGCATTTCTGTGAGCTCTTGATAAGTTAAACTTTCCTTTGGGAAAAGAGCACATCTGTTGGTTAAAACTCCTCTCCCTGAGAATTTTGATAAGAGTTTGTCTTGCAAAGCAAAACAAAGTCCTTTGAACTTCAACAGTTCCTAGGCCAACAGCATTTCAACGTGGTCACAGCTGATCTGCTACTCATGCACCCAAGGTGGCAGGTTGGGTTTTTGTTGCTTTTTGTTTCGTTTTTTTTTTCTTTACGTGGATCAAGCTTTTTATACTCGCTTCATTCCTCTGCCCATCAAGCAGGCAAACACGGTCATGACCATCTTCGGTTTCACCTCCACAAGATCTTCTGGAAGAGCATAAACTCTGGCACCAATTCTTCTTGCCATGGACACAGCATACCTATTCACCGTGGAAAGATGAGTGGGTCAGCACTGAGACTGCTACCAATAAATAACAAGTCAGCTCTTGCCCTGTACAACTCAGTTTCACCTATTATCCTCTTTATCAAGAGTATAAGATGTGTAACAACGCAACAACACCTCATCTGTCTGTTTTACGAATTTTTTTTTTTTGATCTTTACTGTGGAAAAGGAATACAGCAAAAGTGTCATTAATGTACAAATTGGCCTTTGAATGTCACGTCCACTTTAACAACAGTTAAAAAAATTGCAATTAATATTTTCTAGGGCTAATAGGTAGCATGTATAACCAAGGATTAATCAACTAACATTTACACTTCCCCTTCTGTTTGCTCTTTGAAAATTATCAAGCAAGACTATTCTCTGCAAGAAATTTTGCTGTCATTCAGCCACTGCAAAACGGTCGCAGAACACACATTTCAAGGCATGTTTTAATAGGCATCCTTTAAACGTGACAACCTATGATTCAGCGAGACACAAGACCTACACAAGGGCTGCATTTCAAAACCCCTGAGCCACCAGCTGAGCACTTCATATGCCTGAACAAACAGGTGAGAAACAGAGTATCATTGCTAAGAACTGCATGGGCTGTTCTGCATTTCTCTCAACAAGCAAGAGAGTCCAGCCAACTAGACCCTCCAGCATTACGGGCAAGAACAGCAATTAGATTTCAAGAAGTGCTGCCCATCTAAAAGGTGCAGTGTTAAAAGAGACTGAAAACCACAGTAAGAAACAGTGGTAAAAACACTTGCAGCTTGAAGGCAGCACATAGAAGGCACAACTCTTCCGATGCAAAACAGCTTTTGAGATTGCAAACTTACTTAGCATTATTTTGTTTGTCATCTTCTGACAGATGACCAGTCTTTACAAGGTCATAGTTGATACAACCAGGCTGTATAGCATCAATTAAATCCACAACCGCCAAGCTCGTGCTGATGGTCTTGTCCTAGAAAATGTAGGGACAGACAAGTAAAGATGAACGTCTAATCCTTAAAGCACACTTCTCACCTCAAATTCACCTGCTCTGCGATGTGCAACACCACAAGCTTTAAACGACCCATTTCAAAGCAGCAGTGTTAGTGATTATTCCCAGCTGGACCACAGGGAAAAACCAAAGTGCTGCTTCTCCTTTGCTAACAGTACAGGACCATTACTCCCATTTACTGCAAGTGCTCTGAAAATACAAAGCAGCAACCAATGTGCAGGCAGCAGGTCTGCCCCACTCACCGGACCCCAAGGGACAATGCTCACTGCAAATGCCCACCAGCTCCAGCCCCTATGCTTGCCAGCATCTCAGCCCTCACCTCCGCCCCACAGCCTGGCCACCCTCCCCTCAGCTGCCACCTTACCAGCTTTCTTGCCCCACTGTTATTCCCCATTATGGGCAATCCTAAAAAGTCTCCACTCTGGTAGCTCGAGACCATTTTGTTCCCAGCACAAACTGAATCCTGTCCTGTTTGAACCCCTTTATAAGATGTTCCTGCTGTTCCTCCAGACACAGAAATACTTTTTGAGCATGTCTCTCCTTCTGGATGCAAGAGGGGAACCTGCACCTTGAAGTTCTGGATGGAGGTGGACTTGCCAGCTTCTTTCAGCGTCTGGTTTACCCAGCTGACTATAATGTCATCATTAGCTTTCTGACCATCACCCAGGTCCTCGAGGACATTCAGCGTGTACCTAAGAAGCAGCAGAGAGAACAAAGTTAGGCACAGAGCCTCGGCATAGCCCTGATAAGCGTGCAGCCAGGATGCAATAAGAGACCATGGCAGCTTGGAAAGTCTTCACGGTCTCAAACTCTGCACTTTTTTTTTTTTTTTAAAAAAACCAACTCCTTTAGCAAAAAGGAAGAATCACTTATCTGAAGTGTGATTTCTGTTAAAGCATTTAGTCGTTCTAGCCTTTCAAGTCCTTTAATGTGAGCTCACAAAATTGCCTGGGCTCAGGACGCTTGTTAAAACTGTTTCACCATTGACCATTTGCTCCATAGTGGTAACACATTACCTGAAAGGTGTAGATCAACCCATGAATTTGCATGCTGACCTCTAATGCAAATAAGGAGTTACCACGCAGCTATATATTATATATTTGCATCATCTTAGAATTCTTCAGAAATAGATAAGAAAAAGGTCAATCAACTTTGTCTGTTAAGTTTCTCCTTCCCCCCATGCCAATGCAGAAGGGGATTATTAAGTAGCCCTGGATTGTTTCTCCATCAATTTCCAATTGAAAGTTAGAATATAAGAGTTGTGCAAATGTTGCTCCTTAGGGTTTCTGCATATGGACCAGACTTGAGCAGTGATCCCGGTCAGCAGGATGCTCACAGATCCACCAGCCGGTTCTCCAGAGGTTTCTGCTCCAGACTCTCACATGCAGCAGGCTCAGCGATGCCACAGTTCTCTCCAGCTGTGTCTTGGAAATCCCCCAAGGACAGAGGTTTTACAATCTTTCTGGGTGACCTGTTCCAGTGCTGTAGTGCTCTTGTGGCAAAAAAAATTCCCAGACTCTGTACTCCACTTACAAGTTTTACATGTTTGAGACTGGTCCTACCTTCTCATCAACTGCCAGACTAAAGCTAGTGTCAGCGTTGGGTTTCCGTCATTCAGATCCTGTCCGCCGATGCCAACCAGGGAGAATTTAGCTGGATGCTTTCCCAAGTCTACAGCATAGTTACAGTTTTCTAGCTACACAGGAAAAGAGTTTAAACAGAAAAATCACTCACAAATGCAGTCTCTTGACTAGAAGCCTCAAATAAGAATTTTAGCATCCATGGCTTCTCTTAAAGCCTTTTCGAAATGCTTACCTTTTTCATATTTGCTCCAAGCTTAGGGTACGGAGGCTTGTTAACTTTATTCCAGTCAACAGGAACTTTGATTTTTTCATATAATTGTAGTATTACCAGTGCATCTTGGAGATCGCTTAAGTGAAAAACATTGATTAAGCCTAATGTTTCAAACTTTAAATGCACTCTGACTTTGTCACATCCTGACTAATTACTACTCTTTACAGGCTGTTGCAATTTCAACAATCCTAAAAAGAAAACAATTCAAGACATGTTGCAGTTTTCAGGGCAGGAGGAATGCTCTGTGCTTAACATCAGCCAGCTGCTGAGCTGCAGCAGGTCTTGGCATGGTAATCAGCACAGATCCAGAAGAAAAACTGTGCTACAAAAAAAAAAAAAAATCCAAAAGGTAGCCAGCTCCCTCCACTGACTACAGGGACCCAGAGTATCTTGCCTCCTAACTATGATGTCTCGGTTAAGCCCTAAAAATAGGTGAAAGGGAATTTAGTTCCAGTTTCTCTAATGCAGTTGCTCAAGCAAACCTAAATGTATTGGGATCTCAGAGTACCAATTTACACAAGGTAGGGGAAAATAAACCGTCTTCAGCCCTTTTTTGCTGGCATGCCAAGTGCAGGCTCAGAAACCCCTAAGCTAGGGACTGCAGGGAGGCTATGGTGAGCATCTCCCACTCCCTACCATCGTCCTTCCTCAAGCTCTTTGCTCAGCACTGTGGGCGACAGGACACTGGTGGAGGCACATCTCTAGCCTGATCTTGGGAGGTGGGTCTCTCCCAAGAGCCTAACACTTACCCGTAGAGGTGATTTACATGTGGGTTCACACCAAGGGAGTTCATCCAGTTGCGGAAGGTCCGTTCCTCACGTGTCTCTCCTAGATGAGAGAAAACAGGTTCATGAAATCTCTGCAAGCTTAAAGTTCCATCTTGCAATGCGGGGAGCTTTGAGCAGCATAGCTCATCAACTAGGTTTGAGTAGAAAAAAAAAGAGAGTATTTTTTCTATTATAATTTTTTCGATAGAAGAGAGTTGTCCTGATAACTAGAGTTTTGGGTATCAATTTGATTCCTCCATGCTTCAGAAGGGTGTGCCTCATTTTTTGCAAGAAAAAGTAGCAGGAAGCTTTATCACACAGGTGTTCGCTAACTGCTATGTGGGGGGCAGGCAGCCAAAGCCCTAATCGCAGTTCTGCCAACAATCAGTGCTCCCACGAATGTCTCGCTGCATTACTGAGGTGCTCCTGCCCACCGCAGGAAATAGCAAACCCAACTTCCCAGCCCTGGCAAGGGGCCTGACAGGCTGCTGGCAGCGCTCCTGCAGGTTCAGAGCAACTGAACAGGCTGTCAAGTACCCTTCTCATCCGCCCCAAATGAGTAAACCACCACTGCAGCACCGAAGCCTCAAATTATAGGTGTTACTTCAACAGATAGAGCTCTGCTGGGCACAGCGTCGTGACACAAGAATTTATTTTAGGTATTTCTCTCCTGCTAATTTTGTGACTGATAAGGCCATCACCTTCCAGTAGGGTCCAGTCGATGTCCTGGTTTTCAGGCTTGGTAAGTGCTGGGTACTTGTTGAACAGGTTGGCAACGAAAGCCAGGTTCAGTTTGGGATTGCCACTGACCACATCAGCTGGTGTGACGAACTGCCGGCAGCCAAGCCGATCTGCCTGCTGAAGCATGTACTCTGCTCTCCGCAAGTCATCCTTTTCCTGCCGGGATGCAACGGACAACGGCTGTCATGGAAGAGATCAGGCTACAAAACAGGTGGGAAGCTGCTGACTGCTACCTGGGGCGGTGTCACAACTCTAACCC
The DNA here is from genome assembly GCF_015220075.1 of Falco rusticolus. NCBI lineage: Eukaryota > Metazoa > Chordata > Aves > Falconiformes > Falconidae > Falco > Falco rusticolus. The sequence continues at coordinate 13,933,197 of NC_051200.1, read as the reverse complement.
CCTTCCTTAGGCATCAGTCACAAAGGGATGAAGCATGCACGCTCATTCCTGCTGCTGTGGATGTAACCGTCGCAGTTTGTCTTGCTATTTTTTCCTAGCATGGTGTTTTCCAAGTTTAGATGCTTTACGCTTTTTGAACTTGGTGGTTCAGAAGCCAAAGTCAGCATGGTCCTGAACGGAGCGAACGCAAAAATGATTTGGCCGGTAACGATCAGGCCTGCAACCACCGCTCATTTAGCACACACCTGAGGTGTGCACATGCCCACTGACACTTTACACGCTCTAGGAATTAAGATACCAGGTTACGTAGACGTCATCAGGCAATTATAGGGTACAGCTAGTTCACAATTGTAGCACAAGGACATGACAGCCCGAATACTTACATTGAAACCTGACATGTTAATATCAATCTGAGGCTCTCCTTCTTTCTGCCCTTTAGGTGCAATTTGGTTGAGGAGGTGGAAATAAGCTCTGGAATCCTAAAATGGATGACAAATAAAACTCAGGTCTCCCACACAGCGGTGAATACACCATAACAATTCGTTTCATGCTCATCTTTAACAAGTCACTGTGCATAACTGGCTTATGTACCTTTACTGAATTACCAAAATCCGTAAGCTTAAAAGAGAACGTAATGGCAGAAATCCAGGCAGCAGAAAAGAAAACAGAAAGGGAAAAGGTTAGAAATATTTAAGAGGAAAATTCTGGGCTTTAACTGTTTGAATGCTGCCTTTGCTGCAAGCTCTGGTGCCACAGCCTCCTCTCCAATGCTGGAGGCGGCAATGGCCGCATGCTGCTCGCTCTCATGGCCCCCACGGCCAGGTGCCCCAAGGCAGCCCAAATCCCTCAACAAGTAGCCATTTCTACTGCTACAGCAACAACGGCAAGGGCTCAGCAAAGACAAAGTCCAGGCAAAAAGCTGATTATAAGAAGCCTGAATGTTTTCTCCTGTGCCTGCCTGCTAGCTAGAACAGCTTAAAGGAGAGAGGCCAGGGATGGTCATGAACTAGGAGCAGAAAACAGCTGCAGAAATCATTCACCAACTACAAGTCCTTTCAGACCTCAGCGCTAAGAAGGACCTCAGCATATCCTGGCAGCCTATGGGTGGCACCAGAGAATCCAACAGCTATCAGCAAAGCTGTAAGCAATTTTGAAGTTGGAAATAAGAGTGACCACGTGAGTGTGCACAGGCACGCACACACACAGGGGAGCTCTGAGCTCCCCATGCACCTCCGTTATCAAATGTCTTTTTCTACCTCTAATAGCCCTTTAACCTGGAATCTATTTCAGTCCTCTTTCTCCTCCTCAAAACTGCTGCCCATGTGAATAAGCTGCAGAAACCTGCTGAGAGCAGTGTCCAAAAACCCCACGCTGACCAGGAGTCACTGCCATCCCTTTCTCACCAGTGCCGAGAGAAGGGAGCCACCCCCTCACATCTCAAAAATAGCTGTAAGACTCCTCACCCCCATTTCTACTCAGCCCAGTGTAGAGGATAAAGGGTCTTGTTTCCCTTCCTCTCCTCAGCCCATGACATTTTGGGTGAAATGCCATCACCCGCCGAGACTGTGGGGAAGTCACGCTCTCCAGGGATGCAGTTAAAGCGTTTCACCCTGCAGGCTGAATGGCCTTGAAAAATTGTTTCCATCAAAAAAGATGGACTAGAAACATTCGAAAATCCATGAGTAATAGCACACTCGATCAAAACACGTAAAATGCTTCGACAGTTTAACACTGGCTCCACCTCATGGCAAAAGAGAACAGCACTGCGGTACCTTAAATGCAACTTAACCTTAAATAAAAATATAATCCATAAAACCCCCGTTAAGCCCACTCTGTGTTAAGGTTAAGAAAGGTCCCATCTGCAGAAGGGCCTCATTTACACATGCAAACACAGCTCGGGCAGGCTGGCAGCATCTCCCCAGGCACACGCGGGTCAGGAGAGCTCTCGGTACCTTGATATCTGAGCTGAAGTTATTGATTTTGTGCCAGCCTGCGTTTTCCAAGTGGAAGTTGGCCCATCTTAGGAGCAGTTCTTCTGGGGATAGTTTCATAAGGTCCTCCAGAGTTTCACCATCACGAAGTAAGGCAGCCAGTGCTAGAAGAAAAATGCTTGTGAGGGGAAAAAAGGAGTTTTCAAGAGGCAAACCTGCAAGCCAGAACTAGACCTGCAGCAACATTTCAGGATGAGACAGGGGACAATACCAACTACTCATTAAGTCAAAATAATCTGGGTATTAATAGAGTTTTCCAAGTTGGTTGTTACACAAAGAAGAGTATGAATGACCTAGAAAACTGTGCATAAAAAGTATTTTCTTGTATAAAAAATTTTCTGGATTGTACATGCAGTCTTTTAAGCTGATGACAGTAAGCTAAATGTAAATTACTTCTAGCTCGATGGAAAAGCGCTGCTAAGCGATTTCATACACACTGTTAAAAAAAGGCCAGAGAATCGAAGATAAGCACCCCTTCAGCTGGCCAGTCCTTCCCTTGCCATGAATTTTCAATCTACGCCAAACAATGTTACCGTTTCACGACTGGGAAAGTTTAAATAAAAGACAGTGATGTCCCTCCATCCACCTGGGTGCTCCGATAGCCCAAGCAGCAATAACAGAGATCTTGGATTTGAATAATTTTGAATTTTTTAGGCTGTTGTGCAGGAGCAGCTGAGCACAGGGGGAGAGCTGCAGCACCACTTTCCCGCCGCCAAGGGTGAGGTGAGAGCTCAGCTGCACCACAGATGGCAGCAAGGAGGATTTTAGGACAATCAAGTCATTGCAAACACATTCCCCAAAAGCCAAAAGCCCTCCACTTCCCCCCGTCCCGAGGAAGACGTGCAGTTGTCTATAATCCCAAAAGGATGGAAGCAGCTTTTGCCACCTCCCAACAGTGTCAGGTGCCTCTGGCCGAAGCACACCGGGAGAGCTGGCCTGGCCCCCGGCAGCACAAAGCAACGGGCTCATTTGCACGGTAAGGCTTGTGCCAAGATGCATCCTGACTCGCAGAGCAGTGTTCAGCCGGCTCTCCAAGGCTGACACACGTTACCAGGGTGGCACAACCCACCCGCCCGAACCTGCTTCGCAGCCATAAACAGGCTGGACAGCACTCTGCTCGCTACGCGCCCCGGTGAACTCGAAGGTGAATACCCCCTCTTTCAGCAGAGAGAAGGGGAGGGAAGAGGCAGCGATGGGGCTGGAGATGACTGTGCAAGCAATGTGGTGTTCATACTTTAGAAGGAATAACTTATACTTTCATTTACCTTCATTTCTGCTGAGCTCGATGTCGGCGAACAAGCCAATCTTAATGATCTGCCAGAGAAGTCCAAGGACCAGGTGGGGTTTCCCTTCCCTCAAGTCCTCTGCGCCAATATTGACAACATGACACCCGATGGCAGATGCAGAATTCAACGCCAGGTTCAGGTTCTCCTGTGAACAGCACAGCCAAGTGAGACACAGCCAGGGGAGATGCTGCTTTGCCGTTCATCCAGCACCAGCGGAGCGGAGATCTCCCCCTCGTCCTTGCTCCGAAAGCAGCAGCTCGGAGGAAATGCTCCCGGCCACTCTGCAGCTGAAGTTTTAACAGAGCTGTGGTGGCAGCAGGCTGAATCAGCAAGATCTGAACTAGGCACCAGGGTTTAATTTCAGCCTCTGGTATTTAGTTTCAGCCTCTGAGTTAGACGCATCTAGTGGCATCAACAAGAATAAGGCTTGAGAAGCGTTAAATTATAAGCGCACGCACGCACAGGCATCCTCTCAAAAACGACCCATCGTACTATGGAATGATTCATAGATAGCCAGTGCCAATAACCGTATTGTTGTAAAAAGACAGCGCTGTGTGTAATCAACGCAGCAGTATCAGGTGAAGACAGCATTTCAGCCATTTTACCCATTCTGTCATTAAATTAGCATTTCTCTCTTTTGAACTGTACCCGCAGCGCTGTCAATTATGCACAGCACAAAATTGCCTTTAATAATTAAATGCAAGTTATAAAACTCGCTCCTTTCCAGAGTTCTAAAATAGTGCCTCGAGCCCCCATGCTGGTTTCATTCATGTTATCTGAATAGGAGTTTCAAAAAAAGATACAGTAATATAGCTGAAGTACATACAGTACTAGATACAGTAGACACAGTAGCATACCTGAATTATGAATGGGGTGAGTTTCTTCTTGTTAATTGCTCTTTCATCAATCGTGTCCGGAACAGAAAGATTGATCATTTTGCTGGTGGGAGGAAAACCAATATTTCAACAACATTTAGTATGTAGTCTCAGCATAACTCAATGCAGCATGACAACACTCACCACAGTACATTTCCTTTCGCCCGTTTGGTTTTGCGTATTTATTTTTCTAAAAAAATCAACGTTGCATAAGTGTAAATCAGAAGTTAATATTTACGTTATCAAGACTGTATTTGTAACTAATAGCTAAGCCTGAAACCTTAAACATGTTACTGGCCACTACTGATCTCAGCTTCTGGAGCAAAAAGAGCACATGAATTATTCACAGCGCAGTCACTGAACTAGTGAAGACTTATTGCTCTGCTGACATCCACTGCAGATTCTAGTAGGACAATGTGCTTCCTTCTCTTGTAAAGGTGTACTACCGCTGGCAAGAAAAAACTGCCCCAAAAAACTCTTTGAGAGCTCAGGGGGGGCCACAAAAGCACAATGAATTCTTAGTCAACAGAAAACATGGCAAGTTTTTACTTTATATTATGAACTACTTCCTACACACTTCAGTCTTCACTTGAACACATGAATTACTTGAAACTGGGGAAACAAAATATAATATCACAAACTAAAAATAAATGAAAGGCAACGGGCAGCCCACTAAACATCTTTTGCGTATTGATACAGAGTAACTGAAATTCCAGGCTGATCCACTTTGCTTCTCACTATATTAATTCGCTTACATTTAAAAAACAAACCAAAACACAAGAAACCCCATACACAGAAGGCGACTGATGTTTAGCAGTCCTGGATGCCTTCTGTTTTCAGCATGCAGCAAAAAAAGTTGCTTTACTGACTTAGTGCAGCTATTACCAAAAGCAATAAGAAGATTCCCAGAAAATCCATTTTTGGGTTAATTCATAAGGTCATTAACATTCCCACAGAGGTTACTGTCTGTCTAATATCCAAGAAAATGGGCTGTTTAACTCATCTGCCCTCCCACAAGCTACCTAGCATCAGGTTAAGTTTGCACCAGGACCACTTCTGCTCCTGCAAGGCACCTTTGTCCCCTTCAGTAAACTCAGGGTCAAGCCCAAACAAAAACATGAGACAAAAATACCAGGTTGTGAAGCTGGTATCAAAGCTGAAGCATCATGCAATGTCAATGAAAGCCTGAGTGACTGAGCCACTTTTTATGTGTGCAAAACATTATGCACACACACTAGTCACAAAACCCAGCCTAAAATAGGATGAAAATTCCCCTAACTACATTTTTCAGAAAGTTATTTTGTTGATTTTTTAAAATTCAGGAACCATCATGACTTACCATAGCACAATCCCATCTCCCACAGCTTTGAACAGGTCATCTGTATTTGGATTCATTGGAATAACGTGCCTACAGTCGGGATCATTTTCCAGGGCTTTGTTTATCCAGTTTACAAAGGCATACTTTTCCTCCTCTAAAGATGACAATTGTAAATTTAATACAATTTACGAATTGTATTAAAAAAATATAATAATTTTTCATAACATAGCAAAGATTTTCCCAAAAGAATCAGTGTACAATAACTCAAGGAAAAAAAGCCGCTATCATTACCACGCTATTGTATTAGTCACACAAAGCTCAAAGAAATAGACCTTTCACTTCCAATTACCTGAATATTCCTGTTACTTACTCTTTCCTCAACAACTTCACTACGTTCAAGCATGACACAAGCGCTTCACCAGCAAGCACAGTTAACAAAACCAATAAGCAACACGTTCCTCAGCTTGTATTTACCCCCTGATTCCGCTCTGCTCTCACCTTGACACGAGATCATTCAGCTATCGGAGCACGAAAGCACAGCACATGGCAGGGCAGCAGAAATGCAGTTTGTGGCGCACAGCCCCCACTCACCCAAGAGGAGCTGAAAGGCAAAGCGCTACCTGAATAGGAGTGCTGCGTCCCCTCGCTGGAGAGCTCCGAGGTGCCCCCGATCGCGCAGATGCCTTCCTTCCTGTTAATTGCTTTTCTGAACGTTTTAGCGATATCGCTGCTTTTCACTTCTTGGAAAATCTACAATTTAAAGCGCTCTGTTAGACAAGCAAAACTTGTCTTCGTAAGCTGAAAGGACCGCAGAAGCGGCTATTTCCTCTTGGCTTTAAAGCAAACTTTGTAGTAAAATCAGCAAATGTGAAGTGCCCAGCAAGGGTGTAGTGGTATTCAATTTAATATGGATAGCGGGCAGAGAGTCGTCCCGCTCTCTGAAACACATATTGCAAGTGCCTATTGAAACAGAAGCATTAGGCATTAAGTACCTCGCATCCATTTACCTTTTCAAGTAGATTTCAAAAGACCATGAGAAAAACCGTGAAATCTTGGCAGTCTAAGAGCAGGTACACATGCAGCAGTTTCCGCAGGATCAAAACTGAGAAAGCTGTTGTGCAATTTTAACCTTTCTGTGTAAGCCAGATGCTCGTGTAACCACGACTTTAGTTCGCACAAAAGACCTTGTCCACAACCCAAGAAACAATTCTCTTTCAGTGCGTAACAGTCAAATCTGCAATAACGTGTGACCACAAGCGCTCCAGGCAAGGATGCCCCTGCCCCAACAGCAGACTTGGCCTAACTGGCAAAATACCCTCACACTTGAGGGCAGAAGAGTTGCTTTGGCACAGAAAGATTGTATGTGCAACTTGCACGGGTTGTATGTTACAATCAGAAGCCCTGAGGTCCTACAGAACTGAGCAACTATTAGGAAATAATACATCCAACGGTTTGACAACCTACTGTAACTCCCTCAAAACTCAACCAACTTAGTTTCAGTCACACTGAAAACACAAATTAAGCATACGCAGGTTCTCTCAACACTACCCAGAAGGTGGCAAACGAAACAGCACTGTAAAGCAGAACAAAGTGCTTCTGTTAAAAGGAGGAGGGGACTTGCCTACCTGGCTGCAGAGGTGTCACTGCAGGGCCAGCCCATCCCTTAACCACAGGGAAGGGGGCAAGTCAAGATGATGATGCTGTGCAGTTAAATCATCCCCTGATGGCACGCAGAGGTTTTGATGACCCCAGTGATGGGGTAGAGCCGAGTAAAGACTCAAGGGCCCAAAAGTTTTGGGTTTTCTAGTCAGTTAGTTTTAAAACAAGGATTTTAATACAGGTTTGTTTATTTTTCAGTTTGCTGAGTTAGAGAACAGCAACAGTTCTGTTTGTAAAAGTCCTACAACGAACCATTGCTTCTACTGTATAGCTTATATGCCTCTAAGACATTTCATGTTTGCTAGCTCATTGGTACCATCCAAACGTGAACAGAAGAGATTTATTTCTTCCTTCCTAGTGCAAAGTTAGAGTTATGGACCAGCTCAAACCAACAGCTGAAACATGCACCCAGCATGCAAGTGTTCACAAACTGCAAACAAACTCCGACTTACTAGTTGACTCCGAACACAAAAGTTCAGAGGGTCTGAAAACAATTAAGGAACAGAAGGAGAAGATAAATTAAGAAATATCAAGAAAAATAGTTGACATGAAAACAGCTCCCTCAATGTGCTGCACATACTTGTATTACTCTTTCAGCATTCAGCCATCCGAGTATAAAAAGGATGAAGGGATAGATATTTAACCAATATCCCAGAAGCATTGTGCTTTTGTAAAAATAGATAAAAAATTAAAACTTCTGACCTATTTCCACAGAAAAAAGCTGAAGGTTAGACCCATCTTCCAGATTCTCTTGTCTCCTTATTCCTGTTCTTCCCTTTTAAGGCAACAAATGTATCTGAATTTTCCTAGATCAGCATCTAGGACTAAAATCCAATTGTGTCTTGAAATGCCCTCTCAGGTCTTTAGCAAATACTTGTAGGCCCATTAGACTGGAAAAAACAGAAAGGAAATTATACTGCTTTGCTGGGGAAACAAGCATTCACCTATGCGCCTGGAAAAACTGAGTAGCTTCCAGTCAATACCGTAAGCACGGAGAACTGGAAGTCTTTTTTCCTTGTGTGGAAACGGTCTTTCAGCCTTCAACAAAAGTTTTCATATAGGAAAAGCATGTGGATTCTGTTTGGGTTTTGTTTAAAAACCAACATATGTTTCCTCTGTCCAAATCTAAAGGCTGGCAGTGACAGCACAAAAGGCTCATCATATGCAGAGATCTGTACAAAGAACTGATTTTTACATGGTAAGTTCTCAAACTGATCAGTTTGAGTAGAAAGAACCCTAGGAAGGGTAAGCAGCAGAGAAGCCAGGTTCAACCTCTTCTACCCCCCTTCCTTAATATTGTGCAAAACAGCTCCCCCAGGCCACTGGAAATACAGAAATACCACTTACATAGACAAACTCTTCAAAACTAATCTTCCCATCTTTATTCTTGTCACTGTCAATCATGAGTTTCTGGATGATCTCTCTCACTTTGTACCCAGGCAGAGGCAAGTTGGCTTCCTTGAAGAGCTCGTGCAACTCGTAGTCACAGATGAACCCATTGCTGTTGAGGTCTGAAAAAAAGAAAGGGCAGAAGGTTTTAGAAATGTGTTAGGACCCTGGCAGGAGCAGCCCCAGGCAGCAGGGCAGAAACACAGCCCCATGCTCAAAAGTGCTTTAGAGAAAGCAGCCTGCACCCTGGGGCCATCTGCAACACACGGAGGTAAAGAGGATTCTCTTAGGGTGGCCCATCGCTGCACAGCACTTTTGGAACCACCTTGTGCAGAGCATTCGTCTTTGCTGAAAGCAAGATCTGTGCAGGACATGGCCACACAGCAGGATGCCCACACCAAAGAATACCGAGCCCAAGCTGTGCCCTGTTCAACGGACACTACCAAGAATACAGCAAAATCAAAGGCACGTGGTAACTACACATGGTACATCCTCAGAGAGGGACCCAGCACAAGCCACCAGATCTCTATGGCTTTGGGCAAGAGCAGCTTCGAAGCAGAGCTGACCAGGGGGGCTCTTGGCACGAATCACCAAGGCTGGTGTAAAAGTTTCACAACAGAGCATATGCATTTTCATAACAGATCTCTGCAGCATTTCTTTTTACATCTAACTGCAGCTGGCTTTGCATGTTAAAAATAGACAGTAATGAAACACAGCACTTCCTACTTTCTGAACTGAAAACACTAAGCTAGCTCTGCATTTATATTTTTCTATCATGCTGATAATGATTTCATCCCTTTATTGCTGACAGAAGACTGCAGCCAGATGTTTTCATGCTGCCCAAGTATGCTCTGCAAAGACACTTGCTTTGACAGTCAACCTTCACGCTGCAACAGCACCGCATGCTTTGTGAGATGTTGTCACCTACTAGATTTGGGAAGAGAGAAAACAAGAATCTAGTGTGAATCTGGACCTTTTCACATCAACAGATCGCAAACCCTTTGGGGACGTCATCACATTATTGACTGCACAGGGCTAATCCAGCAGCCCCAGGTTTTCTTCAGGCAAGCGAGATTTTGCTGCCACCACAGACAGTCCTGGGTCAGATGCCCCTTCCCTCGGGCTAACCAGGACGAGCAGGTGCTGTCCTTCACAGCACAGCAGGTACCCAGGCTTCAGCAGAGCCGGGTCCACAAGCAGCCAGAGAATATGAAGCAGTGAGACGGCCCAGATTCACATCCCAAGACGTAAGCATGAACCTCCAGCACGTTTGGAGACAGGGATTCAGGACATGTTGGGCTATTACCGGCTCAGCGGCGATGTTAAAATCCTTTTGCTGCAGGCAAGTCACACAGACAGCCCAGGGAAGTTAATTCAGTGCCTTCAGCTGCCATCTCCTCCCCAGGGTTGGTGCTGTGGGGATGCGCCAGCCCTGGATTGCTGCTGCTGGTGGGGAATACCTGGGTGGGCTGAGGAGCTGGAGATGTGGCAGTCTCCTGCAATTGTCGCCCAACCACAGGCTCTGCAAAGTTGACACAGTGCCTGTGCTGAAGGCATCAGCTGAGCCCTTTAAGGCTAAACGAGAGCAGTGTCTGCATGCAAGCAGCTCTGTCTCCTTCTCCCCAACCTCCAAAGCGTCATGGTGCCGTGATGGTGCCCTGCCGAGTGCAGCTCGCCACCACCAGCTGCCAAAACCCCACCATGCTGCGAGGCACCTGGCCCCGCTCGGCTCTGCACAGCCACATTCTGCTCACATCCCACACGGGGGGATTTTTCTGCTATTTATAAAGCAGCAGCTTCTCCCTAAGGCCATAGAGTTAAATTCTACTCAAGCAACAGCTTCTGCTGCCCAAACACCCTCACAGACTGCAGGCAGCTGCTCGCTCCCCAGACCTGTGCCAGCCCCAGTATTTGGTTTTGTCCAAGAGGGAATCCCATACCACAGCCACTGGGGCCAGTATTTATGCTTAAAGGGAGAAACTGTCAAGAAAAAAAAACAAACAAACAAAAAACCACCACAAACAACAATCAGGATAGCTCTGAAGTGTTGGGTTTGTTTGTTTGTTTTGTTTAGCAGATTCTGAAAGTCAATTTACTTTTAAGGAGGTGTCATTGGTGGTTCTTTGGTTCTTATGGTTTTATTTCACAGCAACGTTTCAATAATCAGCATGCCTGTACCACCACTCCAGCTTTCCTCATTTTCCAGATCCATATGGGATTTTAAAATTATTTTTATAAGTTAGCAAGAAAGTGAAATTCAGATGCTTAGTGGCCAACATCCAAAGTAACGCAAAGCAAACCTGTACTCCCTCCTACACTGCAGCCCCTAGGTCTCAGACTACGAGAAAGCATCAATTCCAGTGGATTAATAAAAACATTAAACTATTTTATGAAATGTCAGTGTTTACAATAATGCTGATGAAATAATGTGGCTTGAGCCAATGATTAATGATAGCAACAGGCTGTTGTCTGGCCTTCAATTTCAGAATTTTATTCCAAAAAAATATAAGCTTACAAAGGCAAGCTTTATTAAACGGTCCAGCCTGAGATGTCATCAGCAAACTATTTCCCCTCTAAATAAATCACAGCTTCTTCTGTTACAGTTTTATTACTAAATCTAAGTCTATAATATGCATCTTTCCCCTGCCTCACAGCCAGTGAAGACAATCAGACAAGAAGGGATTTGCTAATCTCCGGGGCCTGTGGACCTGAAACAAAACTTTGCTTTCACCCTCAGTGCACCTACAGCCAACTCCCATTGCTTCAGCCTGTGCCTGACTGAACCGACCACAATCCTTTGCCGTGCTGCCAAATTAAGCAGGTAAATCCAGAAACACCTGTTCATCACTTCTTCCAATCAATCCGCCACCTAAAAAATTAACTTTTACATCTACCCAAATGTTAGTGGGCAAAGGACAGAGAAAAATAAGACTTAAAAATACATATTCTATCCTTGATAGAATCACAGGTGTGATTTTCATTTGGAAAAGGTTTTTCCCTTGACTTGTCTAGCTTAAGCATTCAGAAGTGTTTCTGAACCAGGCTTGCATGTGCCATGTCTAAGCCTATTCAGAAGTGAAAGATATATGGTATTTATATATGGTACATATACATATATTTATACATATTATACACAATATATGGTATTTATGAGGCAGAAGCCTGTTGGGTTAGACAGCAGGGAACAGAGCTCCAAAGTCCCCACCTGTAATACACCAGAAGAATGCATGGGTAAAAGGGTGCTTAAACTTGTTTAGAGCTCAGTTCTACATATAAGCCCCTGCATGTCTTTTAAGGGTACAATCTAGTTCAAGGAATTAATCCCTAGCCTTTCATTTATATTGGTTTACTTGCAGAACAAAACCTGCAATTTAAAAACAGTGACTGAAATGCAGCTGAGGAGTTGGCCAAGGCCATTGTCTGGTCCATTCACACTTGCTCGGCAGACCTCAGTCTCAGCCTGAAAGCATCAAATGTGGCTGCAGGGCAGATATCAGGAATTTACTGCAGTCTGGGTCAACATCTGCCCATTTTGAGGGTTTTGTTCACCCCTGCAAAGCAGCATCTTCCCAGTCCTCTGGGTGCTCCTATTTCAAAGATTTACCTCTGGCCACTGAAAAAAAAAAAGTTAAAAAACAAAGAGCCATCTGCAACACACACTCACATGTGATTCAGGAGCACGGCACCAGGAAAGATGCTGCCCATCAGGAGGGGCTGCACACCAGTGGCTCTCAGCACCTGCACTGGGCTCAGACAGCCAGCACATAAGCAAGTGTGAAGGGAACAGACACACCGTTGAGTAAATGCACCTTAACTCACTCAAAACCCTGGGGTCTCAGGACTTGAGTTCTTCCAACTCTTAACGACATCCCAAACAACCACCTGTAAGAGTTACTCTTCCATAGTATCCTGAGGGGAAAAAAAAAAATTTCACTGATTTCATAGATTAAAGGGGCTTTGGGAGTGGGATTTACAAGCAAGACAGAACCAACTTGCAGATAGTTCAGCTGCAAGACCCCACACCAAGTCACGGTTTTGCAGTAAAGATGCTCTCATTTCAAGCTTTAGCTTCTTGGCCACAGAAGGGCAGAGGCAAGTGTTCAAACCTGGTGGATGTGCTAGCCTGTGGGTTTGGCTTGGTAGCAGAGTCAAGTAACCTGAATTAGCAATTGACTATGTGGTAGAATACGGACCCATTCTCCTCTTAACATATCAAAATGCCTTCAGCCCTGCAAACCTGACCAATAGGCCTGAGATCCCTATCCCACAGGGCAGCTGCTTCCCTCCCCACTGCCTCTGCTCCCCCCTCTGACATCACAGTCAAATGTACAAAGTACATTAAACAAAAAAACCACTAGTCACCTTTGCATCACCAGCAAGTTCCGTAATTATTTCTAGCATTACTGCAGGCCCACCATATGGTGCCTTGCTGGATGTCCTGCAACAGGGCCAGACTTCAGGAAGGTAGTCTAAAATTCCTCTCTAACAAAATCTGAAGTGGTATTCAACAGCTGAAGAGGCTGTCTAAATAGAAGCTATCCCAAATGAAATCCTTCGGCGTACGGCCCAGAATTACTAATGGAAGAAAGCAAAATTGTTTTAACAGACAAGCTACAGCCTGGATTCATTATAGTCTGCCCGATGGAAAGGAAACTACAGCACATCTGAAGTTTCCTATTTCTACTGAAAGATGCATGCACGCCAGCGTACCAAACCTGGGAAAGGTCACCGCAGCGACGCGCGGCACTATCTTCTGCCCGTACGCAGGTGGCGCAGCAAAGCCGCAATAATCGAGACCCAAAAGCTGCTTCAAGCTCTGGCTCAGCTTCCTCCCAACAAGTACTTAAAATAGCTTAAATAACAGGATGCAAGAGGGGAAAGTAACCCACACGTTTCCTTTTAAGGATATATGCTCAGCAGGACATACTGAAGCAGGATCACAGATCCCTATTTGCCTTAAGCTAACATTTCAGAGCATTGTTTTACCACCTTCCAGCAGCGTACAAAGTGTTCAGCTGGGTTAGGATTTTTAAGTACTTTGCGTTTCCAGAAAAGATGCTTATCTTTGCTATTAGAAGCCGGGAGAAGGAAGACAAATAAACAGAGCAAGTCTGTAGATTTTGTTCTGCCATGCCTCCCTAAGAAGTGCCACCGTTTGGCCAAGTACGTACATACACACACCTGTTCTACAGAACAAATTCAGGGATCAGCCAAGATGTGGAGCAACCTGCTCTTCTCCCCCTAACCTGCAGGTTGTTCAAAGCCTAGACAGGTCTTACGGCCTACTTAGTTGGTGTGTTTTTTTAAGATGGTAAAATGCTTTTTTCTCCCCACTGCTGTTTACCACTTGGATCACTTCCAATACAAATACCTGATTGCAGGAGGCTGGGAGCTGCTTGTCTGAGCTGTAGCTGACTTCAGTGCTAACCTTAAGCCATGGTTTCTCACCCATGGACTGCTTCTAGTAAGCAGTAGGTAGTTTATGGGACTCTTCCCTTTGGATGGCTATCAGAGAACAGCACACCAGCTTCCCAGGAGGGCGGAGATACCTTCAAGTGACATGGAAGGCAAACAGTGACGAAGTACGTAGTAACATGCCTCACTGCCTTCCAGCATCACCAGATGTCTTGACCTGGTCCAGCTGCACACAGAAAAGCTGGTCAAACACACATCGTTAAAGTCCCATCAACCCACACACCCAGAACAGCAACGTGCCCTACGCTAGAGTTGAAGCGGGTGTCCAGGAAGCCCATTTTTGCATTGGAGCAAGGCACATCTTGGTGAGCAGAAACCACCCTGTGAGATGGTTCCTGTTCTCCACACCTCCTTTATGACATTCTAGAAGCCAGCCAGCTGAGCTTTGCTATAACCATACTTCTCAGCTGTGTTCCAAGTCTTCAGATAGCTGGGAAACGAAAGAAAGGCTTCATTTGAAATAGCAGCCTTCATCCAACTTTTCTTCACATTCACTGAGAACTTGTAATGTCATCTCTAGTGAAAGTCACTCAGCCAGCTAGTGACCAGTTCCATTTCCCAAGGCAAATATGGCTCCTTTAGGCAAGAATAAAAGGAATGAGAACATTAAAGACACTCCTGACAGGCACGTCCCACAGCAATGCTTTTGGGCTGTACCACGCTTAAAGCACACAAAACAGAAAGCAGCTGAAAAGGACTAGCAGATCCCATCTCACTTGTGGGTATGTCCTGGCTAATTATCACATTTCTCAATAATAGCTAAGTTTTGACGCTGCTTTTATAATTTAAAACCAAACAGGGACCCACCTCCTGGAGCAGGGTGAGCTGGTTTCCTGAAACAAACCAGGATTTGACTGAGGTTTCTCCCCATATGCCCAGTGCAAAGGCAGCCAGCCAACCTAATCTTAATAATTTCCCACCACACTAATGACAAAAAGCCACCACATTCCAGCCAGGTTAATAAGTTTATCCAAGAACAGAATGGACTGCCTGCATCCCAGCTTTATTAAGGTTCGCACTCAGAGGCACATAGGCAGCAAGAAGCACAATAGTCACTCATCTCCCTCTGCAGCAACTCATTTCCACCTGCTGGGAAAAGTCTTGGGAAGAGTAAGACAGGAGAGGGAACCTAAAATGTAACTCGCTTCAAGTCCTAACAGGGAATACTGCTCCGTGAGAATCAGTTGTCTTTGAAATCAGTATTTCTCACCGCGGATTGCAAATTCAGAGGAAGTGGGAGTTTTAAGAGCCACCCTGCTCTAGAGGGCAATTTACCTGACACAGGTGAGGCAGCTACCAATTTGTCCTTATAACCAGTGCTCAGGCGATGCCAATACCCAGTTAGGAAAACGAAACACTGGCTCTGATCACTTGTGCAACTCATTCCCAGTCAGTGCCAGTCCCGGGTGTGGTTCCCCAGCTGCATACGCTGACCTCAGTCCACACTGCTGCGGTCCAGCTCCCATCCCGCCCCTCCCCGACGATTCTCTGATCCTTCAGTAAACCATATCAGGAAACTATATCAGCAGAAAACAATTTCCTCCATGATGTCAGTTTTCTGCCCATTTCAGCTGCCCGAAGCAGCCTGCCAGAGGCTTCTGCAATGCCAGGGCAGGGGGAAAGCTGGAAGGCAGGCGGAGTAGCTTGGGCTGTGCAACTCCTCGAGCATCACAGGCTGTTAGGGAGATGAGAACCAGAGAAGAACATACACATACACTGAACCCGCATTTTATTATCACCACAAGTTGCTCCATAATGGCCCAGTAAACAGACACCACCTAGTTTTTGCCTACAAGATCACCAAACGCAGTGCTTCAAATGTGCCTGCACAAACCAGAAATGTAGCACCTACGTTTGCCATCTGCATGGCTCAGCCAGTCTGCCAAAACCCAACGTGACCAGACCCAAGCACTGTGCAAGCCTTGAGGTGCTGCCTGGGCCAAAGTAATGCAATACTGCTTTGGATATTTCTTCTGCCATGAAGAACCAGGCAAAGCCCACCCTGGAGCAACAGGGCAAGGCTATCTGCCAGTGCTCACTGACAGCCAGACTGCCCACGTCCCTCCCTTCCTGCCAGTGCTCACTGACAGCCAGACTGCCCACGTCCCTCCCTTCGTGCTCCCTGGCTGGAAATGACAAGCCAGAAGCAACAAGGCTGCCAAGGGACCCCTCGGCATGGAGAGAGGATCACAAAAGCACCAGACTGCCCACACCCTGCTGGCACCACTGCTGGCAGAGGTGGGATAAAGCCATAACAAACGTACAGCAGACAGGAGCAAGGTCTCCCCACTGTGACTTACCAACTTTGGCAAAGGCCTCCTTGAGTTCCTCCAGCTCATCTTTGGAGATTTGCATAGTGTTGGCCATCTCATGAATTTAGGGAGTACCTGAAGAGAGAAAAAGATACTGTGTGAAACCAGGCTGCATTCAAACCCATGCCATTTTGAACAGTAGTATAGCAACAATCAGTACCAAGGTCACCGCAGTTCTTCAAGCCACATTTATCTTTCCACTAAGAAAAAAAGACATGTGAAACTCAGATGATGGGAAATGCACTCCTTAACAAGTCAAAAAATCCCATTAGCTTTGTTATTATTTAACTCTGTGTATCTATTTTACGGGCTATGTTGTTCTGCACACATTAAGATACCTGCTGCCAGTACGTTCTGTAGGTCAGAAAAGCTCACGTTCTCCAGGTATTTTCCATAACTTTGAACAAAATCAGAATCCAGAGTTAAAATATTCATGCAAGAGATACTGAAGGTTCTGCCTGCCTGTTCCACAAGAGCACACAGCTACCGAACCCAAATAATAGATTCTAAACAGTACCTGAAAAAGGTCTCTGCACAAAGTAGTGTGCCTGATATTGTTTGCTAAAAGGAAATAGTCTGCTTTACTACAAGAAAGTGGTTTGAATAAACACCTGCCTACTTCCCCAGAGTCAGTCTCTCAAACTATGTAAGCAACAGGCTGTTTGCTCTGCCGCTGACCCCCGCCACCCTCCCGAGCACGGCATGGCAGGAACACCGCAAGCAAGCGCGGAACAGCAGGCATCAGCCACACTCAACCCCAGAGCACGCAGAATCTCTGCTTTGATCAGATCTGCTTGGTGTTTAAGAAACAGAGAGGATGAAGCATACAGTTCCTACACCCATCTGCTACCATCCTCCTTTCCAAGCACTGATTAAGTGCCACCCGGCCGGGCTGGACAGGAGGTATCACCGTAAGGATGGGAAAAGACTAGTGACCTGCCTACGTCTCCTTCCCACGACATGCGTGACAGCAGCATCAGATGCCCTGTTGGCTCTTTGGCTAACACGATCAAAAGAGATCAACGACTGATGGAACAATGCTAACAGGGCGATCCCTGTGCACGAACCATGTGCAGGCACGGATAACATTCTAGCACACATGCCAGCTCTCGCTCAGGGTCTTTAAAAACGGGGATCTGGGCAGGCTCGGTGCAACTTCAAACGAGTTTTGCATCCTACGATTTCCAGCTCCCACTTGTCAGCTACAGTCACTGTAAGTTGAGAAATAAAAGGTTCCTCCTCTGCCTATGGGAACAGCTGCCTCCACCTTTGTAAGCAAAAGGATGAGGGGTGAGTTCAGGTTTACAGGCTGTCACAAGGCAGGATCCTGAGCGCTCAAGCAACAAGAGGCTCAGTTTCACAAATGCCTGTGTGCCCATCCGCCAGCCTCTTTTGTCTGAGGCTCCCAGCTGCCTCCACAAGCACTTGTTAGCTTAAGAACACAAGTTTGCCTGTAGCTGTAAATATTCATTTTCTGTAACACTTCACTCGTCTAGAAAGAACTAAGTTGTTAGAGATGAGAGCGATGGGCAGGTGTGGCAGCCTGGGAAAGCAGCTCAGACAGGTGCTAGCAGCAGAGAAAGTCAACAAGAAGTTGCATCACTGCAGAGACATGAAGGAAAGCACATCAGACCCGACCTCCCAGCATCTGCAGAGCTGTCAACAGACACGACAAGATATTTAACAGTCAGTAAAAGCCACCACCAGCAAGACAACTAAACTTCATCATTGGGCTTATACTGCAAGAACGTGGCAGGGAGAAGAATCGCAAGGCTGCATCAGACTGACAGAGGAGGAAAAAAAGGCACCATAGTAAATTTTTTATACTGTTTCACAGATTACAGGTTAAGCTAATTGACCAAGAAAATACTACTCTGCAGGTCCTTGCAAGATGCAGGAGTGCTGTGCAGCACTGCCTGTCTTGCTGGATGTCCAGTCTGCCAGCCCGGCACCTGTCCCCGTCCCTGACACAGCCCTTTCCCTGCAGCACTCGCACGGGCGCCCCAGCAGCCTAAGCCTCAGCACCACCAAACGTGGCTGTTCTTTCCAGGGGATAAAGGACTTGCTCAGCAAGAAACCAGCTCTGAGCAAGCTTGGTGCATGCTACAGGAGGTGGATTTCACGACTGGCAGAGACACACTTGGGAACGCTATCAGAAATGGAGACACTTGTGGGTACACAGGCAGGCAGGTGGCATGACCTGCCAGGCAGGAGAGGCCGAGCTAGGAGACTTAAAAATTCAGCCAATCCTCCTTTACAAGTTCTGCCACCTTCCCAATCCTCACGTGCACGAATTCATTCTCAAACTATGATGATTTCCCTTAAAAAGGGATTTCCAAAAGCATCTTTATTTAATGACTTCATTGGAATTTAATTTGCTGCTGACTACCTCTGACATCTTTAACACCAAAACAAGCACCATAAGCAAAGAGATATTCAAAAGGTGCTCTGTTTGACTTTATCAGGGAACTAGCACACTCTGAATATGCCCTGTTTGTGTGGATCCTCATTCAGAAAAACTTTTCACTTCCAGCCCCTACGCTGTTCCGCTCTGTCAGTGAGCCTACAGAACAGGTTTACCTCTCCGTTTTCACATCGCTCCTTCCTTCTCGTGTGCTTGAGAGGAGAGAGGGAGAATCTGAACCAACACAGAAAAAGCAGACACCTGACCTTGTTATAACTGTCTGGGAGGGGGAAAGTATGTTAGGACAGAACAAAACAGTAGATGAAAAGGTTAGTGGGCCACACAGTTACAAGTTGACAGCCACTGCTAAGCTCCCAAAGCAGTCTGAGGGAGTTCTGTTGCTGTGAAGAGCTATTGCACCAATACTGGCACACTGGGCTGGGGGGCAGGGGAGCTTTTCAGTTTTTTGTTGTGTGTGTGTGGGGGGGGGTTTGTTTGTTTTTAATAGCCGAGTCTAGGGCATTCAGAATTGTGTTTTTTTTTCATTCAGTTGCATTTTTAAACAAGAGGCTTTGTCTTCAGAGACATAAAAAGTCCTTTTATCACACTGGCATAGGGATCACACATCAGTTGCCTCACTCGAAGCCCTGCGGGGACACAGCACCACGCTGCTCACGCCTCACCACATCACATTCACTTCTACCGCCAGCAAAGCCTCTGCCAGGGCAGGCAATGACAGCCAGAGACAACCTCACACTTCAAGAGCCGGTTTAGAGGGAGGAAGAGAGAACAAGGGGAAAAGAGGAGACAGAATTGAACTTAGCGATCCCACACCCATTTTACACTCTGGTAACAGATGGTCTGTCGGTCAGTGTGCAAATAAACAGGGTGTATATGGAAACAATTCCTGCTCCAGATCCCTCTTGCTCCTGCCTTCATCCCTCACCCTGCAGAGGGAAAGCAAAGGCAGCTCTGTAACACAGGGATGCACAAAAGCAGCTTCACAAGAGGAGAGCGGCTGGCAGCCAGAGCAGCCCGTTTCTGTCCTCTGAAGGCTTCACTTTGTGCTGCAGATCAGAGCTGCTTCCAGGGCATCTCAGGTTTTCAAATATCAACTCCCTTCCCAGAGAGGGGCTGTATAAAGTTTCTGTGCAAACAAGTTTTATAGCTTCTAAACACACTGTAGTCACTGAATCAGGGTTAGTTTATTTGCTCTCCAGACAGAACTGCAATGCAGGCAGGTTAAATAAAGCTGCCCCAGCTCGTGTGTTTTAACAGCTGTAAGCCACCTGCAGCCACACCATTGCAGGGGGACTGTCACCAGCACTCAGCACTTCCAGTCCAAGTGCCAGAAGCTAGCCAGGACTTTTGGGTGGATTAACTGCCCAAACAGTAACTTAAAAACACTCAAGCCCAAAGAAAAAGTCCCCAAGACGGGAAGCCCTGGAAGCTGCATCCTGCACAGAAGATTGGTGGAAAATGGAGGGGGGGCATTCAGGCATCTGCACATCCCCTTGAATGCTGCAGGATTAATTCAATTTTGAAAGCACATGGCAACCAAATATTTCCCGACAGCCACTTGAACATTTCCAACAGAAACAGAGCTGGAATTTGCTGCTGATCCAAATGGAAGAATTTGCTTTCTTAGCAGCTCCGCGTTAGCCTGAAAACCGAGCTGCTCCGTTCACTCCCAGACCCACCCCGTTTAATATCTGTACAACTGACTGATGAACAGCATCATTTTGTTTACTCAAACAGGCAAATGCAGAGGCACATTAAAGTGTCAACAAAAAGGTATTAGTATCTCCTTTTTCCATCCGATTTAAAAAAAAAAAAAAAAAAGAGCGGGCCAGGCCTGGTCGGGAGCAGTGACTCACCACGTACGTATTCCCCTTTTCAGAGGAACCTGTGGTTTTGCTACCTTGTCGTGACAAAGGCTCCAGACAGGGGAAGGCGAGTCAGTCAGCATTAGCTAATTAAAAATACTGCAAAACCTGCATCTCCCTGACCGCTAACCCGGCGCATATCAGCCTTGCTTTAGGAATAACGAGTCGGGCAGCCAGGCACTCGGTCCCCCCACAACCCACGGCAAGGGCCAGAGCCGCCGGGCATGCAGCACAGCACCGACACAGCGCCTGCCTCATCCTGGTGATTCAGCTGAGGCAGGATCTGGCCCCCAGGCGCTCTGCGGCTCACCTCATCTTCCTCTTCCTCCCTGTCCCACAGGTAGGGCTGAGCCCTGCCAAGAGCCTCATCACAGAACAGGGTGGCCATCCGCAGTCCCCTGCCTCCCTCTCCCCATGCACCCCCCAACGCTTTTGCAAGATGTACGAATCTTGGTCACCATAAAGTCTTTCCGAGCCCTCTGCTGCCAGCGCCCCACCCCACTGCCTCACAGACCCCCTCTGGGGGGGTCCATGGCTGTGCAAGCTCCAGAGCTGCTGGGGCAGCCCAGGGCAAAGCGAGTCACTGGTGAAGGCTGAACACCTGAGTTTTCTTTGCATCCCTTCCCCCAGGTAATTGGGATGCTGCAGGCAACTCCTGACACTGCAGGAGCCCTCTTCCATCAGCAACAGCCAGCCCTAGGCTCATGCTGCAATTGGAAATACTTGCAGGCAGGAGAGGGCACACGCACACACCCTGCTCCCCCCCCAAATCCATCGTCAGGCACACCCAGCAGCTCTCCTGGCTCCTTTTTCTGGTCCAGTCCAAACAGAGCCTTTAGGGTTTGCAGACATCATCTTCAAACTTGACAGCAGCAGAAGGGAGTGAAAGCTTGCGGCGCACAGAATTTGTCTGATGAGTCCACCAACATAAATATTTACTGCCACTTTGGGGGGAGACGGGGAAGTTTAGGGACTGATGATGACCTGTAAATGAAATCCTATCATGCAATCCATCCTCTCCTGCTCATAATCTCTGTGTTTCAAACACTATTTTGTTCATCAAATTCCGCCAAGACAGCACCCACTTGTTACATGCGGTTAATAGCAAACACCAGGCTGCTGGAAGCACATAAACCTTGGCAATTAAATAGATTTGGTGATTATCTTCCAGGCAGTCATAGGTCAGAGGCACAGGCTGAAACCAGACCTTTGTCACACTTTCATATTTCCACATAAGAATAGGTGTCAACCTGGTAAGAGCAGTGATAAGGAGATGCTACTGCATCCCAGAGACCGCACTGCTGCGGTGTGTAACACCTTATCAACAGCATGACACTGCTACAAACCACCGTCCCCAGAAATTACTTTGCTGTTGCTCTTTGCACGAATGCACTTTGCATGCACGCAAAACATGGAGATGTTCCTCTTGACTCAGCTGTTTCCCCTGCCTCAGGAGGAAAGAAGCACAGGAAGCTTTGATCAGGTGCTTCCTTGTGGTGCCAGACTCAGCCAAGTAGCTGCATCTCTCACCTGTTGCTCTTCCCTTCAACCAAGCTTTCCCAGCCCCATGCACATCAGGCTCAACACCAACAAAAGTACAGCTCTGCTGTCAAGGTCTGTAATGCTTTTAATTATTGAACAGCACTGGGCTGTAACACCTGCAAAGCCATCACCCAAACCCAGCTTTATTTCACTATTAATCCAGCTTTCCTTGTCCATGCACAGCACCAAATACTGAATTTCTTTAAGCTTGTCTTGCCGTTTGAATTTATTACCTCCCACCACCCAGTTTTCCAGCTTCCTCAAGCTATTACCTTTCCACACAGTACATCCAGAACACACAGAGTACACACTTTGATTTGTCCATGCTGGCTGTGTAGCCCACCAGCTGATACACAGCCGCTTGCTGCATCGCGGGGAAAGGGGCAGAGGACCGCAGGCAGCAATTCCCACTGCACAGGCATCTTATGGCTCACTTCTTCCAATCCCATGTAAAGATTACCTCCAGCTACTGTGTTTGAAGCACCTCTAAATCAGCAAAAGTCCCATTATCAGGTTTTGCTTTATATCCTTTCAAATCCCTGAAACTGTCATGCTGGGAGAAACAGGCTCCCTGCTACACTTATTTTCACCTGGGAGCAGCCTGTAAGACTTCGTTCCTGTTGTTACGCAACTCACCACTGCTGAGGAGGAAAAAAAATCTGTCAAATCCATCATGAGCAGACACATGCTGGAGTTAGTCACTGCACTTGGCTTGCCAGGGGCTGTCTCTGGATTTGGAGGCATGTGTCTATGGGTATCCACCCCTGGACGTGCAACTTCCTCCAGCGGGTCCAGGTTAAAAACCCAATTTCTCCTAGCTAGACATGCTCAGAACAATGTCAGAGAGTTTTCTGAGCTTGGGTAGGTGCCCAGCAGGGATCTGGGCTGCACAGAGACAGGGTCACTCCAATGGTACAGGAACAACTGCAGCAAAACAGTTTTCCTATGCCTTCTGTGTAGACTTTAACCACCGCCCCGACATCCACGGACAGCCTGGACAACCTGATCCTTCACTTTTTGCATACTGTCAGTGTTTTCTCTCCCTTCAAGACAGAACCTGATTCATAACTTCAATCGGCTTAAATCCTTATTAAAAACAATTGCTGAGCCATCAGCCAATTCACATGCCTCTGACTCCCCTGCACAGCCATGGAGGCTTGCTGGGGTGCAGCCAGGCCAGGCTCTGAGACTCCCATCATAAATGTCGTAACAGCCTGAAGCTGTGCTGGGGAGGTTTAGATTGGATGTTAGGAAAAACTTCTTCACCGAAAGGGCTGTCAAGCACTGGAACAGGCTGCCCAGGGAAGTGGTTGAGTCACCACCCCTGGAGGTGTTTAAAAGGCAAGTAGATGTGGCACTTAGGGACATGGTTTAGTGGTGGACTTGACAGTGTTAGGTCATGGTTGGACTTGATGATCTTAAAGGTCTTTTCCAACCTAAATGAGCCTGTGATTATATGGCAGGAAAGCTAACAGGTTCACCACCTGCATAAGCAAGGGGGGATGAGGATTACAAAGCTGAATCAGTGCTAATTTCCTTCCCCAGAAGCGATCGGGACCTGCTTGCTGAGACCTGCAGGTTACCCTCAACATGCCTTAAGCATGTGTCTCTTGATTTCCCAATATTCAGCCCAAAAGGAGCCCAGTTCCTTATGAAGGTGAGCTGCAGACCTCAGCCTGTACCCTGACCCCCAGCAGCTGGATAAAGCCCCTCCAAGGCTGAAGGGAGTCACGGCCACACAGCCCAGACCCATCTCCACCCCCCAGCCTCCGCTCTCAGGTAGCGCCTTTGCTTGGCAGGTAACACGACTGATATTCAATATGCCACGATAAAGCAAGAAGCGTTACTCAGTCTGTTAAACTTCCCTCCCGCCCAGGCAGGGGAATCAACCCGATCCCTGAATTAAATCACGGTACAGTCACTGCTTATTCAATGCCAGCAAACATGCTCCTGCAAGCCAAACACCCGGCATGACGGTGCTGATCCCTGGCGAGCTGGACAATAGCGAGTTTCAGCAATTAATTTTGGAAGGGTGGGTTTCGTGCAAACTTTTAGAAGGTACAGCTGCAGTCAAGTGATTTTTGCAGACTGTTTTACCAGTTTGAAGGTAAACAGAACTGTCCTGAAACGGCAGAGCCAGGGCTGAAATCCCAGCAGCTGGGCAACTGCTGCCCAGATGGTAAACATTCAGAGAAGTGTGTCAATGAATGTTTTCTTAAATAAGAAACAAAACACTAGAAACTACAAACCATACTCTAAGCATTGGAATTATATTTCAAAAGTCTCTTAAACCCCAGGAATTTCAGTAACTGGTTTCTTACTAGAAAGAGCTACTGATAAAATAAGAAAAACCTTTTTACATCCTTCCCCTGCTGCCTGTAATCTTGTTTAGAAAGCACTTGGGGAAAAGGGAAAGAAATCAAAGTAATTTCATTCAGAGCAAGAAAGCAACGCTAGACCGCAATAAATCAGCGTTGCTGCATAGCTGTCCTAGCACAATTTGGAAGCAGAAGAAACCCTGTGAATTCAACACTTACTTTCTCTAGAGAAGATCCTATCTACCCTTAACAAAAACAGAAACATTAATCTCCGAGATTAATGTGAAATGGCTAGAAGAGCAGGAGAGGGGCTGTCTGCCTCCCAGGAGGCTGCCATGACAGTAAAATCACGTTTAGTCTGACAGCAGGGTGTTCCCCACACTTCTCTATAATTTAACTTAACACAGGGAGGAGCAATAGGGAAAAAAAGGTAGCAGTTGCCAGTCCACGATCAAGCGAGCTCTACTCCATGACTCTTGGATTTTGGACAAACATTAATAATCTCTGCAAAACACACCCTAATTAGCAGGTTTTAAGGCCAGGCAGGATCTCCAAGCTGCATCCAGCACTCCTGGAGCCAAGTTCTCACTTCTCAATGGGTTCCTTCAAGCTGCTTTGGTTTGCTAAACCTCCTCCCTCAGTTTAGCAGCTCAGACGGTGCCCGATACCCCTAGGACAGATGTAGTGGTTAAAGAGATGTGTGCACTGTAAACAGCATGCAACCTCATCACTACTTCGAATTTCAGGAGAGTGTGAAAGTCCTCCAGATGTGGAAATCATTCTTTACAGCCAGATGTTTTGCAGAATAAGGGCAGGGCAAGAGCAAAATATAACTAAGCAAAACCTCAGAGCAACACATTTAGCCCAAACAAAATCAGGACATGAAGAAGCTATGCTAGATGTGTTTTACAGGTTTTCAGACATGTTGAATGTTAAGTTTTTTTCCGCACAAAAAAAAAATCAGCATTTCAGTTCAATACTTAAAAGTACTTGGTAGATATGTGGTTTAGCCAGTAGCAACTGCTAAAGCATTTGGAGGGGGTCTATGCTGGCTTCCAGCATCAAGTATAGCCAGCCCTCACCAGAAAACATAGCAAGCAAGATAAACCCTGTTTGGAAACAGAATCCTGCCAGGCTGTGATGCCACACACCACTCCCACTGGAGCAACACAGCAGCACTCGGAGCTCAGCCTCCCTAGGCAAAAGACCCCCCAAAAGTTAGGTAGTCACCACAGCCAGCAGCCTAACAGCCATTTCCCGAAAGTACTCCCAGCTCCTCATGCTTTCTGCAGGCAAAGGTTTAAATATTTAAACACATCTAACATACAAGTTGAAGCAGTTCTGCTTTTTAAAAGCCTGCTGCAGACTGAGGTGGGGGAAGACGTGCCCCAGACTGAGATTTCTGGGAAAGCACACCCTCAGTCCTCACTTGAAAAATTAAATACTTGGTGATGCAAACTCAGCCACAGCGCTTGCTGCTGCTGTCTGCACGCGCTGCTCAGTCAGGTGCACAGATAAAACCCAAATCTAAATGCATTAAACCCAGAAGTCAATCTTTTTGTTCTGCCTACAGCTGCTTTCCTTTACATGCTAGAGCATTAGGAATCGCTAGACATTTTGCAGAGAAAACAAAACCCAACCAAGTCATTGCAGGGCAATCTCTGGGATGTGCCTGCATCCCGGCAGCCAGCCGGAACGCTGGGCAGTGCGAGCGGCATGCGAAGCGCCCGCAGCAGGAGCATCCCTTACCTCTCCCTTACCTTTTCCTCCGCTCTCGGGAAGGAGAATCGCTCCCTCGCCCGGCCCGAGCGCTGAAGCGTCTCCCCCGCCCACGGAGGGATCCGGGCAGCCAGCATTCCTCCCACCATCCCCGCCCAGCAGATGGGAGGTCGCTTCCCGAGAGCCACAGAAAGGATGCGGTCACGCCGCAAAAAGATGCCTCAGAAAACCTAAGGGACCGGCTCGGAGCATCCCATGCGGGGCAGGGCTGGGGGCTCCTCCCCCAGCAACTAGCTTTCCTTTTATTGCTTGGCACTTGGGAGCAGGAGGCAGTAAGATATAAAGCCTTTAGGTAAGCAAACTTTTTTTATTATTATTATTACTTTCAAAAAACCCCAAACTTTTACCTTTACTGTTTGAAATTAAAAGCATTTTGTTTTGCTAGCTCTTGGCTTTTCCAGCCAAACAGAGCTTCTATTTTGTTTTAAGCACTTATTTTACGGTTGTCTTTAAAAACCACCAGAAGCTCAACAGACAGAACAATGAGGATCCAGACCTGTTTGGGCTCAGTCTGCACTGAAGGTGGATGATGCCTGCCATTTGATCCCACAGTTCCTCAAATAAAATAAAAGAAATTAAAAAAAAAAAAGTGGTCCGAGTGGCCGGTAAATACAGAGCTTAGAGCTGGTCCATATTGTAATATATTGCATTACCTCAACAATTAATCCCTGCCTGCTCTAGATGAAACATGGACAGACATCTGGTACCAACCAGGAAGACACAAGCAACAGAAACATCATGTACTACGTTGTTGCTGATGCAATGCACAAGAGCAGAATCAATCACAAAAAGGTTAAAGTGGGATTTCCAAACTATAATCACGTATTTCAGAAATTTCTGCTCCTGTGAAGTCTATAACATTTAAGCCCTCCCACAGCTAAAAGCATACCACTTACTAATAAACAGAATACTTGAATTAGTGAAGAATCTGAAGAACCCATGACCATTCTAAAAATTAAAAATACTTGACAATTAGAGTAATTGGGGGGGGGGGTGTGTTGTGTTTCTTTTTTAAAATGGCATCAGCCAGGAAAATGAGTCATTGCCTGGTCCCATTTCTTGGGTGCTACTTGAAACATTAGATTCCAGCTGTAAGGTTTCAAAAGAGGTATATATAAAAAAGCAAACATCAAAACCAAAAACCCAACCCTAAACCCACAACCTGCCAGCTTCCTCAGGATGGTAAATATAATGGAAAACAAAATACAGGTTTTTATGCCCAGAACTGCAGCTGCAACTTGAAAGGAAAGAAGTTGGTTTGAAAAACACTTTTGCACTCCACTGAAATTAGGTTGCCGGCGCAGCAGACTGGGTTTAGGGAAGAGCAGCTTTGACTCTGTTCCAACTTACATCAGCAACTGGTTCCAACAACATCACAACCCCTGGGCGCAAGGAGCTTCTCCAGCTGCTCAGACCCAAAGCAGTGACCCCATCCAGCCTGCGAACCCTTGGGGCAAACATGCAACAAAAGTCAAGAAACTTATTTCAGGAAGTTTAGTCTCTCCACTTTTTGCTCTATATGTGAACACATTGCACAATTTAAATTCATCCTGTAAGGTTAAGGAAGTGCTGAGGCTTTGGGACTTGACAGGTCCTGGGGAGACTGTGCCAAAACCCAGCTCTCAAACTAGGTTGTGACTTCAGAGCCGTTGCAGGAGCAATGTCAGCTTTTGGGAGGGGAAAAATAACCAACCTCCTCTCCTTGTCTCTGGCATCTGTCTTGCTGGGATAGAAAAGCAGCACCTGCAGGTATGCTGGTGGCAGATTCATGCTGCAGGAGACACCTAAAAGCCACCAGCCCGTGAGTCTTCAAGCTTCTGCTTACTCCCTTTTCTTTTTTCAGGTAAGTGTAACGCATCCTACAGAGCTAACAGCTATTACTGTTCCCTCTGCCAGGAAGGGAAAGGGAATTGTTACCCACTGCTGCCCACTGCAGCTCCACCATGAGGAGCTGGAGGCACACACAGCACGTGTGAAATACTTATCTTCCACGTTTGCAAAGGATCAGCAATAGCCAGTTTTTCCACAGCTTTAAGAGCACTCTGCTCTCCAAATACTCCCAATCCAGTCCTGTTGGTCCAGCCTGCAATTACACTCAAACCCAAAATAGCGCTGCAGCGGTGCCAGCGCCACTCGTCTCCGCGTCATGCCCCGAGACTCGCCGCGCCGGGTGTGGTGATGGCAGGGAGGGTGATGGCAGAGCTGACGTGCAGCTCCCCGGGCACTCCCAGCCCGCTTCCTCCAGCACAGCTGCTCACACACCACTCCCCACACTCTTCCAAAATAGGAAGTTTTATGATCAAGTTAAGATGCCAGTGTATTTTCTTCCTCCTCCCTCAGAAAGCCTTTTAGGGAAGCACAAGATGCCCAAGGTCCTCAGAAGTTACTCTGCCCAGGTGACATGTCTGGCCCCCTGCACGGAGCATCAGGATGGAGGCTTCCGCACAAGGAGGACTTGCAGCACCGACAGGATCGCTCAGTGCATCGTTGTGCAAGGACACATCTCCTCCCCAGCTCCAGCTGCCTGCCAAGTTTCACTGGGAGGCCACTGACATATTTGCCCTCCAGAGGTTACTCAACGATGGCTGTGGGAGCGGCGGCCGCTGCCTTCCAGGTGACAAGGGAGCAGAGAGGGTAAGCCCAGGAGTCACCTTGTCACTCTCCTCTCACCACCGCCCTCAGGAACAGACCCTCTGGCAAAGCCCTGGGGGAGGAAGCGAACGCATCCAATGCACTGGCCTTTGGCTATGGTGGGCTGTGCAGCCCCGCTGCTCTCCCCAGTGAGTCCCACGGCTCAGAACAGGCCCACCACCTGCTCCTGAACACCAGCTTTCCTGCCCACTCCACAAATAGTCTTTTCCACCCCTAGTCAGCAATGCCAAGAGAGGCCATGCTAATACTGGAAGCTGTACAAGACAACTAATGAAACCCATAGTGATGCACAAGTCCCTGCGCATGATATACCAGCCCTAGTGATTTTTAGGAAGGGTTTTGCCTGCAGGCATCTATCTCTAGCTCCTGCCTGAAAAAAAAAAAAAAAGCTGTTTGCTAGGATATAGCCAGTTCCATGGTCACCTAGCCAACGGGATGTAGGGCATGCTGGCCCCCTCGATGCTAGAGAAACTGCCATGGTCACACCGGCCCCAGGAGATCCCAGAGCCAACAGAGCACTCTCCTGCCTCTGCCTGCTCTGATGCTGCATGTCAAGCATTTCCAGGAGCATCCCCACACCTCCTTTAAAAAAAAAAAAAAAAAAAGGGGGGGGGGGCGCAGTGGGGAGGGGACAAGGCCAAAAGGGTAACTGGCTGGAAGAGAAACAAGATAACCTAAACAGTCCACTCCATCAGAAAGAAACCACCACGCTTTATGAGCCAGGGCTTTAGAGAGCAAAGCCGAGGGGCCAGCCACCATTCCATTTTGGACTCAGATCAGTGACCACATGCCAGACACTCCCCTCCTCCCGTTCTGCCCACATTCTCTTTTAAAGAGAAGGATTTTAATGAAATGATGCTCAGATGGATAGAAGCACCCTCCCCTGTGCTTTTTAATACAAATAGAGCTCTTCTGCACTTCTTGCCATCACCTTCAGCTGTGACCAACTGCAGAGTACATTCCATCAATGTAAACAGCTATAGAAGGATTTGACAACTGAGGAGCAAGCATTTGACCTTAACTCCTCAATTTATCAGTCTGTTTAAAGACAAAAAGATCTGTCTTTGCTAGATTTTCCCCCTAAAAGCTTCCTGAGCTGCTCTTTCAGCAACCCTGTCATCAGGAAGAAAGCAAGACATTAGTCAGGCTCATGCTTATTTAATAAAAAACTTGCATATGCAGTAGGGACTGAAAGTTAGTCTTGATTTAAAAAAACACTTGCAAACTAGAACACGACTGTACAGTGCAAAATAGACTTGAGGACTTGCCCGATTTACCCTGTGCTCCAGTAGCGCTCAGCTTAGCAATTAACTAACTAGTTACTCGCAGCTTAGAGCGGGGAGCCATGCAGTCACCAAAGAAGTCAGCAAGTATGCCCTGAACACCGTGCAAAGGGTATCTCATGTTTCACTATTTCATAAGGAAATCAGAGGCTCCACTGATGTCAGCTCCAGGAAATGAGCCACAGGCAGATGATGCCGGAAGCAGGCTTTATATTTAGTACTGAGTCACGCACTTTATTAAATTCAAAAGACACAAAAGGTGGGTGTGGAGAGGGGATATGTGGAAAAAAAATTAAGAAGTTATTCCCTTGAGATCAGGGGCAATGGGGAGCCTAGGGCTGGGTGGTTTTTTTTGTAAAGGGAGAGAGAAACTCAAGATGACCTGGGAACCCTTTCTGCACTTTCACTGGCAACGCAGTGGCCAGATCTGCTGCGCTTCCCAGGGCAGAAGCCAGCACGGAAAATGCTGCAGGCGTTTGCGGTACCATTGGGATTTGCTCCGGTCAGTCTCACAGGCAGGTCTCGGGCCTGAGCAGGGCACCATCAGTTCTGAGGCACTATCCCATTCTGCCTCTGTCTTCTTTGAGCCAAAACAGGGGCTGCTGGAGGGAACTTGCAGCGGAGAATGTTTTTAAGCCAGCTTTGCAATTCCACCTAATGCACCATGAAGTGCGCTTTGCACCCACCACAGCCCAAAGAAAACTCTTTTCTTTGGGCAGTTACAACAGTACGAGGAGAAGGCTGGTGAAGACCAAAGCATGCAGAGAGCAGCTAACCTGGACGCTCAGTAAAACTGCACCCAAGCAGGGCAGACATCGCTGCAGGCTGCTGTCCAAAGGCCACCCTGTCCTCCTCAGCATTTCAGTCCCCCCACCCCAGCTCTTGTGAGGTCAAGCAGACATCGGCACAAGGAAGGAAGGGCAGAACCGAGAGGCACCACCCTTGCATGGCACCTCAGCTAGACCAGCTCAGCCACACCATAGACCAGGCCACTGGGGAAAGGGTGGCACTAGGCCTGGTAGGTAGATCTTGCAAGCACAAACATACTTTGCCATCTTCCGCTTCAGCTGCCAGGTCTGTCCATCACCCAGGCTAGCCCTTGACATGGCTTAGGCAATCCTCTGCCCACCTGGAGAAGATACTCTAGGTGACCATCCAACTTAAACCACTACACAAGGAATTGCACTATTGCAAAACACAAGTGACTGTTTGCCCAAAATTTCTGAACAGGAAAGCTGTTCTGATCCACTTTCTGGCAATACAAAAAAAAATAATAATTGAGAAGTATAACGTATTCACGTGGAATGCATCATCACAGAATAAATTTCAGATTAATTTGCAAAAGCTGTAATTTAATAGGAATCTAGTTCTCTGTACTAAGGTCTTCATACATGCAGAAAAAAGAAAGTTTCAAGAGACACCAAAAAACAATCTAAACTGCAGATCATACCACAATACAAATTACAATACTTGTTCACAAGAGGTTCGTATTTTCATACAAGTCCATCATAAACCTTTTCACTCTGTTAATGACAAATATTCTGCAGCCTGAGCAGCAGCAACAGCTTTACAAAGTTTTCAGCTACTTGAGCTGAACTTTCCCCCTGAGAAGACTCACTTTCCAAATACTAAAACACACTGTTACCAAAGCCAAGCGCTGTACCTCATTTTGAAAAGTCAACTGCAAACAAGGGCTATCTCTAATGCCAAGCACCACCAGTGACTTGCCTGCAGAAGCAGCCTATTAGATTACTAATAGAATTGGTATAATCTTCAAAATTGGATTGCAACAGCAAAAAGGATGTGGCTCGAAAAATAAATCCATGGACTGTAGGAGACTGGTGATCATGCAGAACCAGAGGTCAGGGACCACTTAATACCTTCCACCTATGCAAGAAGGGGTAACACCACTGCAGTCACAGCCTGCTCCGACCAGTAAATAGACCTTTAGCCAACTGTTGACCACTGTCCAGACCAGTCTGCTGCAAACCGCTCCTGGCTAGTGAAGAGGCTGTGGGAGACTGCCACTGGGTGGCTCTTCAGTCCCACACAACTCTTCTGTGAGTGACCTCCCGCTATCAGAATGGTTTTGGTGCTGAGGAGCCAAGGCAAGGCTGGTACAGTCACAGAGCAACCTGGGCAGCAACTGGTACGCCCAGCCCGGCCTAAGAGGTTCTCTAAGGAGTCATTGGCATCTCATCTGGACGTGCTGCCAGACACTAGAGGTAGGGGATTTGGGCACACGGCTGATCCAGCTGTGCAAGTGGGCCTACAAGTTCAGCTGTGTCGAACTCAGCCAGAATCTCATCTCGAGGGACCTTGAAGCTTTTTCTGGTATTTAGCTTGTGGCTGCATTTGTTGGCTTCCCCTTAACTGCTCTTTTTACCTCGGACTCCAACAGAAAGTCTTCTGTAGTATGGATCTGCTGGAGAAGCTAACTTCAGGGGCTCCCACAACCATTGCGTTCTTCTCAGATGTGCAGAAAGGTGAGGCAGAGCTGGATTTACCACTCACACATTCACTGCAAGTTGTCACCCATAGCCTGCAGGTCCCTAGAGTGCAACCTTCACCATACAGCTCATTACACTGTTAATTAGTAAGCTGTCTCACATCTCCTGGCCCATAAAAAAAACAGCTACTGTTAGCAGACTGATCTCTATGCTGTGAAGCCAGTCTTTGTGTGGACTACAGATTTCTTATACTTTCATGTCTATTGCTGCTGTTGTTGATTTATGAATTAGTATTAAAAAGAAAACCCTCATCCTTCCAAATTAAAAAAAATAAATAATGAATACATCTACAGATCCTACGTAGAGCCAAGACTAAGCAAGGCATGCTATTTTGATAGAAGGCACGAAGCAACATTGCAGCTCAGGTACTAGGGGAAGATCTGGGAGAAACACCACCACAAGGTACAACATGGATTACACCAAAGAGGTCCAAATGCTGATGGAGAATATTAGCTACGAATGTTACACATGAAAGGGCAAAGCACTAAAAGAAAGTGCAATACCTTGCTACGTGCCAAGTTGATATCAACCCAATGCACAAAACCTTAATTGCTAAAGTGAATTATTGACCAGTACTGGCTGCAAAGGCTCTTGCATAACCGGGGGGTTTCAAGGCCATTAGAGTAAGATTCTGCCCTGTACTACTTCACAGCTTTCAAAGACCTCTTTATATAGACCTTCAGAAGACAGGGAACAACAGGACTGACTAAACCAACGCTATATAATCCAGAAAAAGGGTATATACCCACCCACTCACCCCCTTAGAGAAGCGGGAGGCAGGGAGGAAAGCATAAAAGATCTTGCCATTAGTGATGGATCCAACTAAAGTAGGCTAGGTGCTGCCATAACCATCCGTGCAGGAAACCACAGTAACTTGCAGGAGCTTTCTTAGCAGAAGCAATTTAAGTTTTTCAAGTTTTCAACAAGAAGTCCGATTACACTGCCTTTGCTTGAGCATTTTGTTTGTATAAAACAGTGGCAAGAGCCCAGCTGGAAATTAGATCAACAAGAACATTACAAAGGGGTGGGCAGCAGAAGGGCAGGATTGCACTGGAACCTCCCATTCGTGTCCCCAAGGAAAGCTTAGTCCCAGCCTCATCCAAACAGAGCAGAAAGGAACAGGCTGAAGTTTAGGTCAGATATTAAGGCTACTCACAATATTTGCAGTTTTCAGAAGGCCCAGTTTCCCTGCTTTCCTTATGGAAAAGTAAATTCTACCTAAGTGAGGATTCAGAAACTTGCCTATTACTTCCAGGCGCGCCGAGAAACATGAACATCTTTGTAACCGTATTTCCGTTTGCTCTCCATTGACCTTCCTCAAAGCATTGCTATCCCAGAAATAGTTCTTAAAAGTAGGGGTCAGTCCTCTCTCTGCTTCCCTGCACAACACCAATCATAACACGATACCTTTCCATACACCTACAAAAACCTATGTATTCCCTAAAATAAAGTCCTCATTCTTGGACACAAAACATTTTATGCAGAATTCAGGAAGAAAAAGCTTAATTACAGTACTGGTTTGGAACTTGCTTCCGTTATTTCTGTGACCAGCTAGAGACAAGCACCTTGTTCTATACTCAGTCAAGGAAACATGTAACTATAGGATTTATAGTGGAATATATATATATGTATATGCCACTGCAGCTGCTTAGTAGTTATAGCAGAAAGCAAACACTGGTTAAACCCAAGGAAAACAGTGACAGGCTGGAGTATCAGCCTGCTCATTAGCCTCCTGCTGCAGAGGCTCCAAGGCAGGAGAGCATCCAAGCCTGTCCCTGAAACCAGACTCAGCATCCTGGAATCTCAAAACCACAGCCCTGCTACAAACCCAAACAAGGCTCCACAGACCCTTCCCAGCTGATTAGCAGGAAGGAGCACAAGATTGCAACGGCAGCGTAAACAAGGACCCAGGATTTATGATCTTTCAGACCCTGTTTAGCAAGCAACCCAGCTGAAGCACTGCTTCACAAAATGTGAATGCCAATTACAGGGATGGGTAGCTCGAATTCAAGTTTCCACTTGGTTAGCACCGTTCTGGACACACTAAGAACTTCGGTGCTTGCCCAGCAGTTTCGCCTGCTGGGAGGGGCTGCACTGAGCTCTCCCAGAAAAAGGGGGATAGCAACTGCGAAAGTGCATGGGACCTCATCCACCACCCCTACCCTTCCCAGCAGGGCACAGTCAAAGGCAGCAAGTTCAGTCCAACTGTGAGAGTAGAACGAGACACTCTTCTACCTTGTAGCATTGGAGAGGTACTGGAAGAAGCAGATCAGCAATCCTCCTCCCCCATTATTTTGATCACAGTCCATCAAGCAGAAGTCCTGGGGCTTTGCGGGCCTCTGCCATCAGGGTTGGAACAGTACCACGTACACTACCAACATCACTGGGGCAAAGACCAATACCAATATTAAAAAAAAAGAAGCCTGACCATATTTAGACGCACACATATTGCTACAAATATGGAAACCGGAGCACTTTGGGTTACCATTGGAAGCTAATGGTACATCGGAGGTGGGATGCTCTCATGAAGGAAAAACACTCATCTCACCACTATGTTGACACAGACCGCATCACTCATAGCCACTATTTTTGGCACTAGCGATGCAGAGTGTTAGGTGGCACTTCCCAGCATGCAGAAGCAGGATCACACCCTGCTTAGCTCACCCAGTCAGCTCCTGCAATGCCAAACTGCAAAGCTACTTTGAGGAAAGAGCATATTAGAAAAGCAGGACATCAGCTACAGTTTTTATATTCCAACACAACAGGCAGGGATGAACATGTACAGGGCACACAGGTGACCGTGCAACCTTGTTTCAGTAACAACCTTGCACATCACCTTCCATCTAATCCAGACAGGGTGCAAGCTCTTCCAAGGCCTTCAACTTGCATTTTAACCATCTTGTACGTTCAGCTCTGAAGAAGCCTGATTTAATCTCTAACATACTGGCAAAAAAAAAATAAAAAAAAAAATCAGTCCCATATATATAAATTGAGTGCAGAATTACATGCCTCCCTATTTTCCTTCTAGTATCAAAATAGTTTTCATATGTTGCTCTTCAGAACAAAAAGCTAGGAAGAATAAAGGGTATTTTCCTGAAGCTTTATTTCCTACCACCTCAATGAGACACAACAGTTTCACTATGAATCCAAGAGGTTTGTCCCTAGAGCTCTGCAATTCATTCAGGGCGGGGGGTTTCCCCTGAGCAAGACAGTCTCCCCATCATCTGGGGCTCAGTCAACAGAAGCAGTTCTAGCAAACAAAACTCTGGCAGGAGCCGCATGAGCGGGACGCAGGTCAGGGGCAGGATTACCCACCGCACACCAGAGGTGAGCCATCGCCGGCTGCTGCGCCTGCGGTCACTGACACCTCCTGCAAAACAGCATCTCCCCGAACCACAGCCTTGTCCAGCACCTGACGTTGGAAACAGCAGCACTTCTGATGTGATCCAGCCTGCCTCATCTCCCAGAGTATCAGATTTTCTTCTTTATGTTATTTCACAAATTGACATTTTGCAGGTTTTCCCTTGTCTTGTCCTGACCCTGCAGTGGGCAACAGTTCACATTGCCTTGTTTAAGTTCCTGTATTTATACAATTTTTAAAAGCAGCCTAGCTAGCGTTTTTTTCAAGAAAAAATCAGTTTCCTCTAGCAAAAAAAATGTCAGTAGTAAAGACATAACTGCAGGAGTCAGTTTTTCCACTTTAAGAATTTGAGATATGAACAAATAGCCCCTTGACTCACAGCTAAAGTAAAAACATGCAGCTGAGTTGGACAGATGCTGAAGGCTCTGTCCCTAGGCTTTAGGGGAAACAAAATCCTCTGGTGTCCTCCTACAGCCACTTTCATGACTGTTTACAAAGGTTTTATGAGAGACAGTATTTCACATCTTTAAGGGTTTGGTTTTTTTTACAGTCGAGTCTAGAACAAAGGAATCAGAAACAAAACAGGCCAAGGCAGAGCCTACAAAAACCGAAGAGAAAAAGGAATTTCAGAGACATTTGATCAACAAGGTCACGTAAAGCATTCCAGGCCCACAGAGCACGCTAGTCATGAACAGCCAGGGCACAGGCAATGGGCAGTCTCCCTGCCCTCCTCCCATCACACTCCCCCTCCCTACTCATTTATTCCCACCCCAACCCTAAACAACCGTAAAGGTTTATGGCTAAGCTGGAGGCTTCAATTTCTGGGCAGCCCTGCCCGCTTCTACATCCCGGCGAGCCGCATGCTGCCATCCCCTGCGGAGCCGGCGAGATACCGCAGGTAGCCAGGACTCGCTACCTGCCTCACACAAGGATGGCCAAGGACAGAGGGAAAACAACTTATGCAACGCAAGAAGTTGAGGTTCACAAGACAGAGAAGAGATGCCCAGAGCAAGGAGGCACTGGACTCTCCCCTTCTGCCATCCCATGGCCAACCACTCCGACTTGCCCGAGAAGTCTTGGGTTTGAGGCTTGGCTTTTCCACTAGGCAGTGGGGGAATGAGATCACCACACCAGACACCCGTCAAACTCTCGCCCTTAATGTTTTTTGCTGTTTTATAAGAGGGAGGAGTGGGCAGCTCAGGTCTGGACAGACAGGAGTGAGCTGCAGGCTGTGGGGCCAGGGCAGCCTCCTGGCCCTCGTACCTTCCTGCAGCACTTGAGCTGGGACAGACTTAAACTGGCAGCCTAACGCCTAGTGCAGCCCTGTGATGTTTCTGCTGTTCGTGCCAGGCATCAAAACACTGGACAACATGAAGGCAAGAAGATAAAAGGCTGTGTTTTTAGGCCAGGATTGCTATCTATCTCCCCTTGAATGCATGGCCTCCAGCCATGGAGCAGCACACTGTGCCCTTTCTCACTCAGCTCCCAGCTAAGTTCATACAACCAGGTAGCAGAGCAGTTGTAAGCGGAACTTGCCTTCATTTTCAGCTTCTGTCCTTCCTTCCTAGAGCTAGTGACTTGCAAGTCTGCTGGATCTTCCTCCATGAAAGCACCTCCCCATCCAGGAACTCTTTTGCCCCTAAACACTTCCCCGAGAGAGGGGGCTCAGAGTCCTCCTGCCACCCATGGGACACCTTGCTATCGCACTAAGATGTTACCAGCACAGGTAATGAAGCACAAGAGCTTCTGCCAGTGTTTTCTTAACAACTGCCTAAGCCAAGACAGGCATTTAAGGAATCAAAAAGAGCCTTGACTGCTTCCTGCCCCCGAGGCTCAGCGATATGGCACCCACTCATCTCTTCATCCCAGTCCCGCCAACTGTCTCTGGTAACAAGGATGGACCAGGGGCTCTTTCCAAGCCACTGGACTACAGAGCTTGCAGTCTACAGTTTTCAACTCTTTCAGGTCCTGCAAGAAGCATGGCTCAAACTTTACTCAGTATCTAAGGTAACAACATGGCTGGCAGTCACACACTTGGCTGTACACCCCTCTGACACCAGTCACCCTGGCCCTTTTGGGTGAATTAACAGCAAAATTATTTTTGGAGGTATTTTATAGCCGAAGGGCTTGCTGTGGCTGCCAGTGCCCCAGAAATCAAGATGTGTGTTGTGTAGGGTTTTCAGCCTGCTGAAAAGAAAAGCTATTTTAATCCAAGCCTATGTAGGGTGGGGCTCAGCCTCTAAAGAGGCCAAAAAGCCACTATAATCCACAAGACCAATGTCTGGCAACCTTTGCTTGAAGGCTGATGTCTGTTCTATTTTAGGGATAGGAGGAATTTAGAAT
Source organism: Falco rusticolus (assembly GCF_015220075.1). Lineage (NCBI taxonomy): Eukaryota > Metazoa > Chordata > Aves > Falconiformes > Falconidae > Falco > Falco rusticolus. Next base: position 13,894,814 of record NC_051200.1, on the reverse strand, counting down.
TAAAAGATATATAAATTAAAAACAAAGGAGGCTATGAAAAGTGAATAGAGGGAAGGGCCAGACTTATCCTGTGTATTTTGGTCTAAAGAACAGGGCTCTAAAAGAACACAATTCAGAATTACTTTATTTTCCATTTCCTACAGCAGTTCATAAAGTATCAGTTATAACTTGGGCTGAGAAGAGTACAGCCCTAGTATATTTTGTACAGGAGGAAAAGCCAACCTGTGGCTCCTTGCACAGCAGTAAGACCTTTGGGAGGATGAGGCAAGAAAATGGTCATGAGCCACAGACATGCCACCAAGATCCTACAAAAGGTTTCCTATTTCAGACACCAGTACAACAGCTGTTGGGACACCTCATTGTTTTGTGTCATTGGGACTGCAAAAAAGGCAAAGCAGAGCCACCAATTCGACCTGAGGATTGGAAAATAAGAGTTTTGCTTATTTAGGGTTTATGGCCACCAGGCAACCAACCACTAACGCCAGAGATGTTTTCTGCTCCTTTGGTTCTTCGCACCTATATGAACCCAGGATCACACAGACTTCCTATATAAACATACCACTAGGTTTTATTTGTTACAGGCACTGTTTCAATTTAACATTCAAGCCAACTCAACACAGCCGTTTACTTTGTTATATTAACCCCTCCTTCCTTGCAGTACACCGGTGATTTTTCTAATAGCTTCTCTCACTGTCTTCAGATGCCCTTTTAACATCCATCCATCAAACACGAAACACAGAGGCATCAGTATCTCTAGACTTCCTTCTTCACCAGACCAGGGCTGGATTATTAACTCTGCTACAGAGGTCTGCAATTACTTCTCTTGGCAGAATGCAAAAAAGCAGAACAGAAGAGACTGTACGCTGCGCTATGTAGAAGACCAGCCACAATGAACTTCAAGCACTGCTATCTCTTCAGTCACTGACTTCTTAGGAAAAAAGCCAACACCTAAGCAACACTGTGAAGTTCAACACAGATTTTAAGTACAGCAGCAAGACTGGATGTTGAACACCTTTTGACAGACGTGCTCGTAGCCAACTTCCAAAGCTTCTTCCTTTCTTATTCTGTCCGTAAGTGACAGCACCGACTACCTGCTCTTTCACTTCCATCACTAAGGGCAGTATGTGATGGAGAAACAGTGAACAAGACAGTAAACTCTATTTTCAGCTTGGAAAAGAAAAAAAACAAAAAAGCTTACTTCCAAACATCAGATATTAGGCTTCCTGCAGAGACACTAGACCTTATCTTCTCCTGAAGATCACAGTAACAGCCTCTCTTCCCAGCTATGCAGCAGGGACTCCGAGCAGCATCTGTGAGCTGTCACTCTTTTTACAGAAACAAAAAACCTACTGAAGAGGCAGGAAAAACAGCTGTAAGCATTTCAGAGAAGGAAATGAGACAAGGAGACTGGTTAGAAGCATATGGCCCATATGGATTGACATGAGCAATCGGCAGCAGTCCTAACCAGAGCTCCCCATTTCAGACAGTTGTCCTGCTCCCCACATCCTCAGATGCACGTCAAACCAATAATACTTTATTTCTTCCATACTGATTCCCAAATGTCAGTAGTGCACAGGCCACCACACCCCACAGGGACAGTCTGGATGTTGGAGGAAGAGTCAATTCACCCTCAGGAACGTGCACATCACTCCACACCACCCGGCATTGGGAAGCACAGACCAGCTAGTGCAGGGGGACACAAGGAATGGGACCTAAGGCAAGCAGCCCACCTGCCAGGGATGCTGCACTTCCATGGGCAGCAGCTGCCCTCACGGCTGCTGAAAAGGTGGAGATTAACAGGAATCAAATGGCAAAACAAGCAAAAAGGAAAAGAATGGCTCTCAACACTCTGTCTCTGCTGGCAGCAACTCTCCTGGGGACATGGAGGCTACCCCTTCATCACCACACCACTCACAAAACTAGCTTTGAGTAGCCCAAGCATTAACCCACAACACCCAGATGCGAAAGACTAGCTGTTAGAGGAGCACACATGATATAATTCTTCCAAGCAGGCTAGACAGGACTTGCTTGTCATTCTTCGCATTTTTAATCTATTACCAAAAAAGCCAACATATCACAGATTCCCAGGAGATGCCACAGCGACTGAGCGCACTGGCCCTGGCCACCACAGCTCAGGGAGGTCCACACCTCTCTGATGGGAACAGACCTGCTGGGAGAGGGTAGACCAGAGCAAGCAGGCAGTCCTGCTGTCGGGGCAGCTGCCTGTTAGCAGCACTGACATCAGACGTGCCCACTGCAGGGAGAGCTCTATTACCTGCAATCCATCTCCAGATCAAACAGTGTGGTATTAGCACAGCGCAGATGGGCATGTCCTCTCCTCCCACCCCACTCTCCAGCCCTTTTATGTGGAGACTTCTGTCTTCCAGCTCCAACAATTCATCATTTTTTCTTGCTCAGGCAGTATAAGATGACAGGTTGCTCTTTATGTGGCTGGCAGATCGCACAGGGTACACAAACACCTTATCACACTGGGTCACACCAAATGCCTGAAATCTCAAACGGTGCCTGCTACACAGGGATGGGCTCTGCAGCCACAAACACTTATAAGCCCCATCTTTTCTGGCTGTAATCAGATCATCCCTTTGATCAGCAGTTAAAAGGATCCATCACCCTCCATGGGCAGCACGTACTCAGTGCCACAGTACACCCACCCCAGGAGGTGTGCTGGTGCGATATGCCAAGGGAGGCTGGGGGGGCTGGGGGCTGCAGCACAGCAAGACAGGGCAGGAGGATTCCTGACAGCTGGGATTCCCTGACCCCAAGCTGATGGCACAGTGTGGCAGCGCCACCCAGCCAGCCTCACGCCGCTTGCTGGCAAAGTGGAGGACATCTACACCTCACCTAGCCCTTCACTCAGCAAAGGGATCTGCAGAGCAGGAAACTTCTCACAGGCCATGCTGCAGCACTCCAAGTGAACCTCAGCACAGAACATGATGGAGATGTGTTACCAAAGTCTCTACTACAGAAAAAAAACCATCCTAGAGGCAGGAAGAGCATCCAGGGCAGGAAACACTCACGAGGACAGACAGGACAAGCCTGAACCATCACCTACAACTTCAGCATTGAGAAGCACAAAGCAGAAGCCGCTAAGACTGAAGCTGTACTAAATGCTGCTGTGTCTAAGCATCACTTACCCCACACCCACTCCTGGCAGAGACCATGCTGGGGATACCTACTTTGAATTTCCTGCCACCCAATAAATCCAAGAAAGACAGTACATCCATATGAACACCCAAACCCGAGTGCGTGAAGCAGGGGACACAACAGTAGCACATTCATGGCCAGCGGTGACACAGCTGAAAGCGATTACAGCTGCCCAGTAACTGTCAGCTGAGCTGCCACTACTCAGAGGATCTCCAGGATGGCCGGTGAGCACGGCTTCTCCCAGCTGCACCACCCAGAGCCCAGGTGTTAGACCATCACTCTGCTGCCTTCAATCATGAGATCACACCTCTCACCCTTCCCCACCTGCGCATCTACCAGCAGCAAGAACAGCAGGTACCTCCGGGCTGGAAAGGGTTTTAAAGGTGCAAGCAGGGACAGCTGATTCTGTGTCAGAGCCTGAGTGACTCCCTGGGATGGTCAGCGGGGAAACAGTCCTACACACACACACAGAGCAGCACTACAGGCAGAGCTCAGCCAAGACCTGCTCACCACAAACACAGCCACTGCTGCTTGAGCAATAATCCAGTTCCCAAAGCGCTAACAGGAATGTACGTGCAAAGATGTCAACAGATGCCTATCAAAGGGTGTGGGGACCAGGGATAGGAAAGAGCAAGGTAATATTGTGACATTCATTAGAGTAACGCAACGAATACTGATTTAACACAACCTTGCATCACCCTCATTAAAAGAGTGGGTCTCAGTTTTGCAACATACTTGAAATGAAAATATATTCAGAAATTTTCCGTTCTGCACATGCATTAATGTTATTTGGTAAACTTTTTAAAATCAGTATTTAACTCTATTAGTTTTCACAAAGATCTGGTGGTAGAAATTTCTGGGTTAATGATTTTTTTAATAAATTAGTAACTTCAATTACTCCCTGAGCTCAATGTCCAAAAAGATACACAGAATACTTCATATACAACAGTACTTAGTTCAAGTACTAAGTATGCAGAGGTCAGTAATTAGTTAATAAATATTAACATATCATACTGTGGCTATTCCCAATAATACAAAGAACTCCTCAGTAGTAACTAATAAGTTAAAAATTAATATCCGTTAATGCATCATGCAGGTTGATAGCTTGCCTGTCACATGTTTAAACAGCTGGCCCTGACAAATGGCCCTGCTTTTCTGTGCAGAGTTACCTCTCTAAAGGACAGGGAGGCGAAGGCAGCATTCACAGCCTGAACAAAACACCAACTTAAACTGTGTTTCTTTTGCTGTTCGTTGCTACTTTGTGGCACACAGATAAAACCCAAGATGTAGCCAAATCCATTTCATGTGTCCAACTCTCTGCAAACTGCAAAGCAACACTATAGTAGTTGACATCTCTGCCCTTCCTTCTCCACATTCACTTTCTAAGTCTCTTCTGGACCATGAGCATCACCCTGCCCTGCACAGGGCTAATGTGCACGGCAGGTCAAGAGCCACCCTTGAACATCATTGCCAAACCCCGTTAGTGAGCTGGGACTGTGCTTGGCAGCGCACCACTGGACCTGTGTGACACCCGTGCTGGAACATGCGAAAAAGGCCAGGTGCTGCTTTACCATCACCTCCTCTGCCACAGGCAGTCCACATCCAAGAAAAATTAAGCTGTCAGGCCTGTATCTAAAGAGGGACACGTGTCCCCAGAGGATTCTGGTCCGCGAAGCGCTCAGCATTTTAAGAATGCAAGAGATGCAAAACATTGCAAATGAAAGAAACAAGCAAACAAACAAATCAACCAAAAAAAAAAATCTCAAAAAATTGTTATAGAGTAGAACTAGTTGGGCTTTGGTTTTGCTGAAAACACAATCTCTCTGTGTTTTGCTGCCTATCATTTAATGCTATGTAAAACAGGTTACCAAGAACACAGATAGGGTGATCTTGGTAACAGTCACCAAATAAACCACCACCACCTGAAATGTCACCAAGACAATCTCAGGTGCTAAATGAAGCTCTCAAGTGATCAAGTGTACTTACCACTGATCACTACCACCTACTTTGATAAGGAAGTAGATTAAAATACCTATCTAGAAAGACAACGGGCACACCCTCCCTAAACTCACTGCCACGCACTAAAAAAAATTATTTCTCTTCTCCCAAGGCATTACACTATACACATCAGTTACAACGGTAGCTCCTGCACTTGCAGTTTTACTACACAGAAGACAGAGACAGTACTTCCAACTTGAGGTTTACCTATAAAGCTATTCACAAGGCACTTGGATCACGGGGCAGCTGCTTAAGCAACCTTACTGAATTACTGTCCCTAACATTCTTTTCAATCAATCATTGAGTAGCACTCATTTGCTCCCTTCAAGTCAGAGCTGTTGTATTTCCACTTCTCCAAAGCCGGCTCTCTAGTGCAGCAACTTAACTAAGTGAACACAGGGAAGGGTTACTAGAAGATCCCACATGAGTGGACTCAGCAGCAGACCCATTTAACAAGCTGCAATTCCTTCACTCACCATCTTAATCTCACAACAATTGAAACCCGGAGCCGAGAAGTCAGTAAGGGAGCCCCGGGGGAAGGAGTTCCTCTGCATTTATCCAAATCCGAGCATCCATCAGCCAAACACCCAATGAAGTTGTCAGTCCCCAGAGCTCTCTCCACTGTGAAGCTAATCTAGCCAAAACTAGTAAATAGGTTTCTGGAGTTTTGGGCATTCTTTAATCCAGGGAGATGTTTGCCTACTTTATAGAAGTGGAAACTTGGTCAGATTAGCTTTGATAAGAGAACAAAGACCCTGGTTAAACCTAAGTCTTTATACCTAGCACAGAATCACTGAGTTTAATAATCACATTATGATCTCTTAACCCAGACAAAGAATGAGTAATTCATCCTTCACAAGCACAGAATTCCTTCAAAGGAGCTTGGTTACAACCAAGCAACATCCTCAAATTGTTAAACTTTTGGCAAGATTAATGGGCTGTGATAACAGCAGTGTTTCAAAAACACTTCTCTTAGCAAATTATTTTATAACATGTTTTTTTGAAAAGAAAAAAACCCACAAACAGTTATTCAGATGCAAACCAGCAGATCCGGAATGTAAGTTCCCTACGTGCACACACCCCACAGAAGGCCATCAAACACCCCCAGGGCAGAAATCAGCTGCAGAATATTGCACCCAGGGGACTCGCCTTGTGTTTGCTAATCCCCCTGAATCACTGCTCTCCACTGACAAACTACCAGCAGCTCCTCTTTGCACAAGATTTCTTTTCAAAGCAGACTGAATTTCTATACATCATTATGCACAGCACTAACATATGTTGATCTCTGTAACTATTCCCTCTTTATATCCCCGTTCCAGCTGTTGTCTTTAAAGTTACTCTGAGCAAGTCTCCCTGTATTAAGGGGTTTTTCTTCTCGGGTTACCAGGCTTACTGGAGAAATCACAAGTGTTACTGGTTGAACAATGGCTCCAAGTTCTCATGCAAAAGCAATTTATCTGAGATATCTATTATCTTCCATAGTCTCTTCTACAGACTGACCGAAAACAGGAAACCCAGCTCTCGTGTGCACATGCATTCCACTGGGATTGTGTAACAGCAACAACAACCTCGGAGGCTGACTCAATGGCATTCGCTCGGAGCTATACCAACAGCTCTCCTGAAATGAGTTGAGGTGATGCCCTGCTTGAAGGTACGGATGCTCTTACAGAGCAGACGCATGTAGCCTGTCCCAAGCAAGCATCACCTGGAGGTCAGATCCCCATCCACATGTCTCCCCGATATTTCCACTTAAAGTAAAAATGTACAGCTAGAGCACAGTCCCGCCTGCAGAGTTTGTCACCTCTGCGAGCATCCAGACTTGACGCCATCCAGGAGAATGCTCGCAGCCAGTGCCACGGTGTCCCAGCCTTTCCTATGCAAAGTCTAAAGCTTCACGTCCTGAAAAATTCCTTGCTCTTCCCTTTCCCTTCGCAGGCTCCCAACAAGAAGCCATTGTTCGGGGGACAGGGTGACACTTCCTCTCCCGGTCCAAATTAGTGATGTATAAAAATAAACCCACGCAGCTGCCCCACTACTTCACTTTATTTCACCCCGCTCCAGCGAGATGAGAAGTCGGCCCCGATTTCCTCACTTTTCCTGCTTTCGGGCACACTGCCCCGCACAAAAGATGAAGCTTAAAGGCGAACCGAAGCCCCTTTTCAGCACTGCCCTGCGGGAACCCGCAAGGGGGGGGGGGGGGGGGGCGGCACCTCCCCTGCCCTGCCGCCGGGCCCCGCTCCTGCCCCTCGCACAAAGCCCCAGCTCCGCAGCCGCGGGGGCTTTGGCTGCGCGCCCCTCCGCGCCCCGGCGCGCAGCGAAACCCGCCCAGGGGCAGCGCAGGGCCCGCGCCGGCCCCGCCCGGGGGGCGAACGGGCCAAGCGCCCTTTCAGCGCCGGGGGGCGGCTGGAACGGGCACAGGGGCGCTCCCGTGGGCACCCGTGTGCGCCGGGCTCCGCGCCCGCCACGGCTCCGCACAGGGCTCCGCACCCGCCCCGCCGCCCCATTGTCCCCGGGGGAGCCCCGTCCCCGGCGCGGGGACCCGCCTGGCCGTGCAGCGGAGCCGGGCGGCGGCGAGGGCCGGGCCGGGCCCCCTGGATGCTCGGCCCGGGCCGGCGCGCCTCTGGGCGGCGGGGCGAGCGCCGGCAACTTTCCGCAAGTTGGAGCCGCACTGGCGGAGCTCCGGGAGCACTCACCGCCCGTGCGCCGCGCCGAGCCGAGCCGCGCCGTCCTGCCGCGCCGCGCCGTACCCCAGCCCCGCAGCCCGCGCTCGGCGCGCCCCGGCCCCGCCGCCCCGGCCGGATTGGGCCGTGCGCCTGCACATCACGGCGCCCCGGCGCGGCCATTAGGCGGGCGCGGAGTCACTCAGGGCGGGGCGGAGCCGCGGACCAGCCGGACACGCCCCCGCCCCGCCGGGCCGCTCTGCCCCGCCGTCCGCCGTGCCCTGCCCGCATCCCGCGTGTCCCGCACGTATCCGACCTCCCGCCCTGCGCGCATCCCACCTCCCGTGCCTGCGTTCCTCCGGTCCTGCAAGCATCCTTTATTCTTCCCCTGTATGCAACTCCCTCCAAGCAGGCATCCCTTCTTCCCTACAAGCATCCCTGCCTCCTCCTGAGCTTGCATCCCTCATCCCATGCGAGGCTGCATCTGTTCTCCCGTGCATGGGCAGCTCTGGCTCCCTTGGTCCTGCCACACAGACTGATGAGCCCTGGGCTTCCCTTGCAACCTCCCCTTGTCTCTCCCAGATCAACCCCGCCGGGTAGCGCCGAGGATGCCCAGGGCAAGCTGGTGCTGGTGGGCACACTGGGCAAGGAGCCCCATGCACAGAGGAGCCGGGGGCTGGCCCAGAGCCTGGCTCCCACGAGCAGCAAGTGGGGTGCCTGGGCCCTTGCACCCTCTGCTCTGTGCTCTGGGGCAGGGAGTGTTCCCATGCCCCTTTCCCACCCACACTCCCACTGTCTGATTTGGGATAGGTGGCCTCATAACTGTCCTAATTTCTGCATTTGCCACACAGACATTCACACCGAAAATTGCTAGAAGAACCCAGGAAACTAAGGGCCTTAGGGACACTTTTGCGTAGAAGTGGCGAACAGAAGTTAATTCAAAAGAGGCCTTGAACTGAGAAAGGAAAGAAGCAGCCTGCTTTTTTTCTTCAGCTCTCCTGCTGAAGAAGGAGGTGGATGGAGAGAAGGAGCCAGAGGGCCGGAGCTGTGCTGCGGAGCCAGGAAAGGGGGAAGCTGTTTCCCCAAATGAGGAACCTCACACTCCCCAGTGGACTGACACCACCAACTCCACCAGGACCGGGAGGAAACGTGGGTTCTGGTATTAACACCACCTTCTGGTTTTAGGAGAAAGGCAAATACTCATTCAGGCACACAAGACCCTTTTCAGGTCAGAAAGATGAGCCATTCCCGTGCCTGGAGGTGAGAACAGCACGAAGTAATAAATTCAGACATAAACCAGGAACATTAATGCAAGGTGCTAGCTCTTGTATAAAGTAATAGCACATGTCCCCTTTTTTGCTGTTTAAATATTTTCCACCACTGTCAGAAAAATCAAACTTGCAGAAAGGCAACAGTTACCTAACAAACTATTAATAGATAAGGTGCACACCAACATTAGATCATTCTTTCTCTTCCCTTTAAAAATTCAGTAAAAGTAGAGCATATTTAACTAGAACTGCCCAGTGAAATCCATTGTAATGAGTATTTATTTTTCTATGTTGTCAATTTTACAGGTGCACATTTCCGGATCTGAATTTCATAATCCCACATTATGAGTCTTTGCATGAATTATTTACAGAAAGACTGTCAGCGCAATCATTACAAAATAAAGCAAAACACATTTCAGTGTCAAAACTGTCAGGAAAAATCATTTTGCAGTTAATTTTCCAAAGCTACAAAATGACAAGGTCTCACAGAGTGGTCCCACACGATGGAAACGACACGGTTCACAGTGGGAGTTTCCTCATCACATTAGCAGGAGCAGCTTCCTGAGAAGAATTAGACTCTCTTCCCTTCGTCCTTTTATTCTTTTTATACAGTTGGATTTCTCATTGGATGTCAGAAACTCTTACATATTCATCAGTTTATTAGATTAGCTCTCAGGAGATAGGAGTAGTAATTGTATACTGATTTAAAGGGTTAGTTCAATTTTACACTCTGTGGTGGCAGTCCTGTGTTCAGACTAAGCCAGTGCTTCCCATTGCATCATAAACACAATGGAACTGTGAAAATTTCTGGTTGCAAATTTTAGCCAAACCCCCCAACAACAACACTTTATATTATTTTTTGTCAGATTTTGCTAGCATGCCAACATAAAAGAGCTAGAGACATGAAGTCATCTTTGTAGATCTTGACTATTCAGAAAATGCAGATTACACATTTCTGTGCCCTGCTTTTGTCCAAACAACTAGTATGAAACAGGCAACCCTTTGTTCTCCAAATGAGGGACCAAAGTATTAAACATATTGAACATTTACTGGTTGCTTCTTTATTATGATTTCCCCATGTCTTCACGCACAAAGGAAGTTAAGCTATAGTCGACAAATCCATTAATTCAGCTACAACCACCGCTCAGTACCCTGATACAGCCATCAAGCTCAGTGTAGGATTTTTATTGTGTACTCAACGTAATTACTATGTTCTTAGAGAGACGTGAAAACGTGGAGATTCATTTACAGGTGACTACTGAATGCCTTCTTTGCCAAAACCCACTACTGCATGTTCTTAGGTGATTATTTACAGTTAAAAACACTAACACAGATATTAATTTCCCTTTCTCACAAAAAAAGAAACGCAAGGCTCAGCAATCACTGCTTTGTGAAACGGTGAACAAACTTTTCCAAAAGCACCTGACAGCACACAAGTGGGTTGTTATTTCACTGCATCCACAGGTGATGTAGCTGGGGGAGGAAAGGTGAAATTTTGGCAAAGGTCACAGGGAAAAACCGGCTTATAAAAAAGTCCCATGGAGATTTTAAACACGGACTGAAGCACAGGGTGGATCTGGAATAACTGCGTTGACCAATGACTGAAATTGTTTGGGACAATTTTAAAGCCCTTTCAAAAAGATTGCTATTTAGAAAATGACAAAGAACAAGCGCTATTTACACAGAGGGACTTTCCACGTAACAGCATGCATGAACAGAGAGGTTAGGGCTGGACGGGCAACAGGTATTTCCAAACTGGCTTACAACAAGAGTAGTTTTATTTAATATGACTTTTAAATAAAATTGTAGTGAAATATTTTTTGTAGAAAATATGCACTTATAAGATGCTGACTTAGAAGGAAGGAAATACGCCATACTTTTCGAAGATGAGTTTAAACAGTGCTTCATTAATTCTCTTCTTCAGCAAGTGTGGAGGTATCAGAGAATACTCTGGCTGTAAAGCCACGATGGAAGGACTGCCTGCTGGATTTTTGCATTTTAAGTTTTTAACTGTAAGGATATGAATTTCTATAAATGCAGTTTATTGTAACAACCGCCACCAGACAGATGAAGGGCTTACCCTGCTTCCGGTACAGCTTTGCCACTGACTCCACTGAAAGCTGGACTGCCCCTTAAAAGACTTTGCCACTGCAAGATTAATATTAGTGTGACTTTGTGCCTACAGAAGTAAAATGAATTTTAACTATGCCTATTTAAATGTAAGCTTCTTACCTGGCAGCTTAGTGATACCTTTCCTGTACTGCTTTTCCATTGCCTAAAACTTATACCTTTGCTCTTGGCTGGGTTATTGAATACTATGTGTTTTTAACATGTAATTGTGGTCACTTACCTGTGAAAGTGTCTTACTGAGGCAATGCTTGGGTGAAATAAACTTAGAGGCAGACTATAAGGATAAATAATGCTTGTCTTTTCAGTGGCAAATCCACCCCATTTCTGATTGAGGGCTCCTGCCAACATCACTAACAAGAAATAGCCCTTTGTCTGTTAAAGAGGAGGTGGTGCCTTTTGGAAAGGGTATGCATGAGACAAAATGGTCCTAAGAGATGCTGCGAAACATCGTATGGTGTGCATCTTTGCAAGGTATGCCTGACATCCCGGCTGTAAGCTAGCTGCTTTAAGATCAAGATCATCATAGACCCTAAGTGAGAAGTGGTGACAATCAGGAAGAAGGGGGGGAAAACACGGTAATTAAAAACTTGTGTCTTTGGTGTGTGGTATGTGAAAGAGACGGAGAAACTGCAAAATGTACCGGGGGAGTGGTAAGCACACAGGTTCAGAAGTGGCCTTTCAAGAAATAGGCTTTAAGGGAGTTGAAGTTCTTCCTCTAGAATTAGGGCATCTGTTCTTAACTAGACTTCTGTTTTGTTTTCTGCAAATACTTACCCACAACATTAACAAAATCTAAGAACTAGGATATTAATGTCAAAAACACTTTTCATCAATCAAGTAGAACAACTGAGTGGTGCTATGAATAGATGAATAAGCTGGAACTATTTTTTTTTCCATTGCAAGAAAGCAGATGGAAATCTGCATGATATTTTGAACTACAGAAAATTGATTTTACCTCCTGCTAGAAACATTTACGCAAGTAGTTCTGGGCACTTCTTTACTTTAAAACAACTTTTGGGAAATAAATATCAGTAAATTTATCCAGCAAGGTCGGACCACGCAAGGAAACCATATCCAAAGTCTAAAGAAGCCTGTGAGACTCCTCGTGCAAATGTAGGTTACCCACCAAAGTTATCAGCCTGCCAGGCTGCAGGCAAGCTGCCTGCCAGATAACAGATCACCTCATGGGACTCTGGACTATGTCATAAAACCACCAGTGCCTCCTGTTTATTCTGCTGTAAAGCAAGCTCGTGCTTTGGTGAAGGGATTGCCCAGGGTTTCGTGCTGCCTCTGTTCTGCAGTATACATTTCATTTGTATAAAACTGTGCTCTTTCCTGTCAAGGGAAATTTTCCAGTGATTGCCCATGCAGCATAAGGAGAGCTCTGCACTTCCAACCCAGCAGTGGCAAGCCAGAGTTATTCACGTTACGTCTCTGTACAACCCTTAACTACAGGGTTTTTTACGGGTTGAGCTTTCAGAGGGCTCGCTGACCTTTGAAGCATGCAGGAGAGTGGGTGACTTGGGACTTTATTTGCAGTTCATATCAACAGGGCGAACTTCCCTCCTTCATTGTTGTGGACCAAAAAAAAGCAGCATGGCAATGTGAATGGTTTTGTCTTTTCTCTTTATTTAATTGATCAACCCATCAAGACCAAACTGTCAAAAGCTACTGAATCCACGCTCCCTTTCTCCTAGCTAAGGTACAAACAACTACTTCCAAAGAAACTCAAGTTTCCAGAGAACACGAGGTGCAGAAGGTCAGACATAGGTAGTTTCAGGCAGAAGAGCCAAGCAGACTTAGCCGCACTACAGTCACCAGATGTCATTTTGGTCATTTGTCTAGGTTGACAATTTGGCGTGCAGTAACCTGGTTATTACTGCAGCTTGACGTTCTGCGTACAGCTTATTATTAAATCCTGGCAATCAGCACTGAGCTGGACGACATTACTCTGGAATGAGTTTTTACAAAGGGTTTGAAGGGGGGAAAGCCTGGTTGTTTGGCAGGCTAGGACCGGGTCAATATTTCATGCAGTTGGTTCTGCATTGGGACGAGAGTGGAGGCTGGAAACAAAAAAACCTGCTGAGACAGCAATTCTGCACAGTATAGAGAGCTTGGGATGGGGTGAACTGGAAAGTGTATGGGGCCTCCAAGGGCGACTCTTGTCTGCATAGTGCTGGCCTTCATGCCGGCCAGGCTTGCCAGTGATGGCCTCGCTTTCTTCTTTCTCTCCACTCTGCCTGCCTTTGGCTCAACTCAGTTTAAAATGAAGTACATAGAGGCTGTATGGTAGCTAGTGAATAATATTTGTCTGCTACAGGATGGAGCGGGAGGCTGGGCTCAGTAACTGAGGAAGTGTTCTTGCTGCTCAAGGACACTGTTTCTAGTGTTCCTAATATTTCCCCATTTGCTAGTAACTAACTTGGACTTCTTCATTTTTCTATTCTGTAATACATTCGTGAATATTTTTTCCTCCTTTTCTCTGAACTTCCTTCTTGATTTTCTTTTTTTTTTTTGGCCCTCTAGCTTTTGCCTTCTCCTCCATTTTACTCATGTTGGCACAAAGTTCCCCCAGCTCCTATGAAACTCGGCCATCCCACAGCCTCCAAAATCCACGGTGAGCGGAAGCAGAGCAGGGCTGTCTACATTCCTGCAAGCCCAGGGACTGGGAGATGGCGTGGATATGTGCCAGTGCTAATAAATAGGGAACTATTAGTGGCTGTGTAAAGCAGGAAAATTGCAGAACAAGATAAGACTCACAGAATTCCCATAAGCTGATTTTGGATAAGGGTATTTACCAAGGGGGGAAACATAGGCTATCCTTAAATGCATATCTCTATCCAGCCATAAATGTGCTCGTGCAGGCGCTACGCTGTGTATAAAAGGCAGCAGGGTCATGTGTTGAAGTACACCAAGTGGCAGTACCAGCTGCAGCTCAACAACCCCAACCCACTGGCCATCACTGAAGAGCCTGCTTTGCTCTGCTGGGGCTATGCTAGGACACAACGCAACATCTACCCTGCTTTCCGCCTGACCCCTAAGACATCCTTTCGAGGAGCTCTTTTTGTGAGAGGTCCTATCCTCTTCTGGGCTGCTGTCATTAAAGCTGACAGGGATCATAAAGAGAAGCTTATCCGAGAAGGTAAACACAAGCCACTGAACCTGTGACACACGCCCGGCTCCCTTGCACCCTGCCCAGTGCAGAAGTTGCTTTGCAGTTTTGCAGCCAGGCTGTGGCTGGGGGTGACTGTTCCCAGCTCTGAGGCCAGGCTGCACCACACCTGCCAAACTAAACACCCTGTGCAGCTCCAGTTGAGCCCAGCATGCACAATATCAAATGCAGTGGCCGGGACAAACGGAGCGGAGCATTTTCTCTTACAGGTCTAGTAACTGCAAAGCTTTATTGCCTCCTCCTGCGTCCTGCAGCGCAGAGATCAGGCCAGGCAGCCTGATCTTACAGGCTTGCATTGCAACAAGGCAGATCTGCAGATCTGAGGATGCTGCTTTGCCCTTCTGGACTAAATGCATCTCCAGGTAGCTGAGCGCTGCTGTTGCAGGGCTGATTCTGCTGCATCAGAACTGCGAGGCTCTGGTGGGTGCCAGCCTCCCCAGCACAGGTGGGGTGCGTTGCCTGGTGCTGCCAACATTTACATATCGGTGCTTTGCATTCCCTAAGCTTTATTGCTATGGTCACAGCAGGAAAGAGAGAACTGGCTGAAAATAATATGACTTTTGTAGTAATTGATGTGCAGGGCAGGGCAGAGAGCAGAGGAACTGCTTGTGATGGATGAGAAGAACATGAGGAACTGCAGAGACAGGGCAAATAAAAATCTAGGGTGGTTCAGGTTCAGGTCATCCTGCTGCGGAGCACAGGACAGACTAGCTACCCTCTCCAAGGCCTTTCCAGCCTTATCTCCTGCTATTGCAGTTCCTATTTGTTGCAGGAAAACACCTCATAGTGCTGGACACACTGAGATTTTTCTCTTTTCCCACCTATGCAGGACCCCAGGCAGCATGCAGGGTGCAGCTGCAATGCATGGAGGAGCAGCAGGATGTAGGTGCAATGGGGGTAGCCTCATCCCCAGTCCCATAAGTGGTGCTCAGCTCCACCCCTGCTGGCACAGGAGCATGGATCAGTCCTCAGGGCAGCAGCCTGCGGAATGCTGGATCCAGCTGGCAGCGATGCTTTCTCCTTCCTGACCCCTCCACTGTACTCCCTCTGCTTAGCTCTTGCTGCTCCAGTTTTTGCTGATCTAGACGTGTTAAAATTAATTTTTCTCTTGATGCCTGACTCTAGGCAAGGTTATTAGGTAGTGGGTCATTGCAGTATGTGACTGTCAGCTGCTGAAATTATTTGCACTGGGCTGCAGGTTGGTAACTCACTAAAGACCTCGTTTGGAATGATGAGTAATCAGCATCAAAACTCCTGCAAGCTTCATTTTAAAAACAAGGAATATTTTCTTCAAAGAGAACAAGAAAACTGCATTTCCGTGTTGTAAAATGATTGGCCTTCATGTGGCAAGAGCCCAGCTCATTTCCCCTCCGGTCTGCATTCTGGAATCATTACCACACTTATTTCCAGTAGTGCAGAAAGTCTTTTCCATATGTCTCCTCTTCAGACAGTAGCCTGTAGCTAATACTGTCTAACAGTTCCTAGGCAGGGAGGAGATGAGGACAAACCAACAGCTCTACTGTGGTGACAACCATCTTAGAAAATGAAAAACCTTTCTCTAAAAGCAGTCGCCAGCCCTGAGAGCAAGTCCAGTCCTGCAGACAGTTCTTCAACAATGTCCCCATGGAGTGTCAGCCTTTGGACAGCCTGTGCGAGGAGTTCATGGAAAGCTCCTGCGTCCCAAAAAATCCTCTTCAGCCAGAGCGGGATTGCACTTTATCCTGGCTGAGGGGAGAGTGCTCAGCAATGAAGAAGCTGCATGAAGTTAAAAATTATTTGGACAGGCAATTCTTTATGAATTCATAACAAAACGTGTTTTGCATGGACATTCGCTTTCACTGCATTTGAAGGGGATTTTTGTCAATTAAGATGGGTGAGCACAAACCTCGTCTTCTTCACTCGCGTAATTTCCATCACAGCAACTTTTAACTGGACACTGTCCTGGCATTTCACATTCCAGGCTGACAACAGTCTGCAGGTTTTGACCAGCATGCTTTATAAAAAAAGTCATTTACTGGAAAAGCACAGTAAACAGCTCATAAAAAGTGTTTCTCAGCATCAGCTCCAGACAGAAATTCCTCCCAGAAGCCCATCTCATTCTCTTTGTTACAACCGATAGGGATGTGCAGGATGGAAGGGTATATTCATAGCTGCAATGTGGTTTAAAAACAGGAGAAAATAATACTCTTGTGAAAAAAAAAAAAAAAAAAAAAAAGGTTCTCTAGTGGGCTGGGCACAGGCAGAATTAGAAAACAGGCTGTGCTGTCCTCAAGCAAGGGCACTCCATGCCCTCCCGCTCCTGCAGCAGGCAGAGAAGGTGTTTTAAGGATGGCAGGTCATACCAATGAGAGGTCCTCAGCTCCGGCATGCGGGGGATACCTGAGATAACCAGCCCTGCCCATACTGACTTACACAGAGAGGACAAACTGGTTCCCAGAAGGGCACTGTGGGCCCCTGCTCCCAGCCTTTGCCAAGCCAAGGATATTCCCCAGAGCATCCGAGGTTTAAGAGCTGGGTCTCTGCACCTCTTTGGTGTCCCTGTCCCAGCAGCCACTCCAGCAGAAGAGCCCAAAGCTTTTTTGGCAAGAGGTGGATGGTCCAAGCCATTCCAAGGTCCACACTAGCTGGAGAGGTGGCTATGTGCTCCCAGCACACAGCCCAGCTCCAGGCCTCCGGGCACCCGAGCTGGCTCCGGCTGCTGGTGCCTGCAGTTACAGCTCTCCCAGCTTCAGCATCTCCCGGGCTTCAGATGGAGACAAAACAGTGTCAAGAGCTGCCAGCACTAAATGCCCCAGATGGAGTAAGCAGCTCCTCTAATGGACAGAGTAACACTTCTCTGGCCCACAGAGATCTCACCTCACGGTTAAGCTAGGCGGCATGAAGAATTTTGACCTCTTCCTATACTATTTGTTGCTGTTTAAGCATTATCTGTCCTCGCTTTTGATATTTTGGGTGTTCCTCTCCAGACCAACTTCAACCGGTGTGAAAGCCATGAATAAAAGGCACTTCTAGAAGAAGGGCAAGCAACATTTGGCCTTAGGTTTGATTTTGCCCCAGATATTTTTACAATTGACTTCGTTCTGTATTCACACGTATATCTCCTAAGAAATTTGAGAATGAAGCTCTGGCAAAGGCATTAACACATAAATCCCTTTTTCAGCCGCTAAACATCCCTTCCTGATCTGTGAAAAGAGGCTTTTCCAATCATTATATGCTTATGGTCCATCAAATTGGTACTGGAAGAAAATGTGAGGTAGCTTTGTCACATAGCTGCTAAGTAGCTAATACTTGCTTTATCTTTTGAAACACGCTTTCTGCAGTGGTGGTGACTACAATATTGTCTGATGGATTTGTCAGGCCAGCTAGCCATGGCGGCAGCTTGGAAAATCTGGTTGGTTTTTTTTACAGATTATTTTAAAGGCCCGCGTTCACTGCAGGTTTAATTTCTTTATTAATGCAGTTATTTAAAGATTATATTGAAAGAGCTGTTTTACAAAGAGTTGGAAATCACACAGTGTGAAAGGTCCTGATGAGCTCCCTGGAGAGGCTGGCTCCCCACCGTCCCACTGATCCAGACACACTCTTCCAACAGGGATGTGATACCCGATGCTGGCAGATGTATCCCTGCTCTCCTTCCCCGGGCCCACAGCTATACCTTCCTGATTTCTTTTTTCTCCACTGAGGCCCCACACTGGGGGTGGCTGCTGTAGGCCCAGAGGTCCTGCTCATACTTACTGACGTGCTACAAAAAGGGATGTTGACTCCTCTGAGCTGAGTTGTTGTGGTGTATCGACCCTGGCTGGGTGCCTTTGGCACAGCCCAACTGGTTTTTTGTTGTTAAGGCTGGCAATATTTTGCACAATTTTTACAATTTTCAACCCTTCTCCACAGTGCCACCTCCTTGAATACACCACTCTGTGTGTTTATCTGCCACCTTTCACTCTTTATTCAAAATATTTAGATGCTTTAGGATAAAGATGATCACGTCTGGTGCCCATGTGCCATCTAGCAGAGTGGGGTGCTGGTCCACCCGTAGGATTTCTCAGAGCCATGATTACGGAGGCAGTAGTGATATCACCAAGGTATATAGGAGGGTGATGGGCTAAGAAAGGCCGTGGCAGTGCAAACTCATGTTTTCTACAGACAAGCCCCTTGGGTGACACATATTGTGTGATCTGAATGGCCTTTAATGATAGCTTTACCTTCCAGACACAGATTTGCCAGGGGCAAACAGTCCCTCTGTACTAACCTGCCCTTCGCGATTTGCCCTCAGCATCACGTGCAGCCCTGCCTTATTGGTGTGGCAACTGCCTTCACTCCAAGAGGATTCCCGAGCAAGCCCTCCTCCCCAGCCAGGAACTGCCATGACACCATGGATTGAAAAACACTGATCTTTATCAGCATGAAAACAGATACTTTCTTGGAGGCCACCTTTCCCCACACTCCCAGCTGCTCCAGCTGAGCACAGCTGCAGCCATCGCCAGCAGTGCTGAGCATGGCCAGGGAGCACTGACACGTGGCGGGGGGGATTAGGAAGACACAACTGCTAAAACAGCAGCCTGGGCAGGTCAAGCCCTGGGTGCAGGCAGCTGCCTACAGTGTGGGCAGCCAGGGCAGCTTATGGAATCACCTGTTGCAGGGGACAGCTCATGTCAGCACCCTTGCACACCCACATGTCAGCCAAACAGATTTTCAGCCTCATTACTATTATTAAAAGCATGATGTATTCAGTGGCACACGTGCAAGAGTGTAGTATTTCCTCACTTGTTGTGTGAACAGCATGATTCAGCTGGGGATGGTCCACACTTCTGCTTGCACCTGTGTTTGCTTTCTCTTTACTTTCCCTTGTAAAATGCTCAGTGTGGAAGAAACCAGGCAGAGGGAGAAGTGGTTGGTCCATGGCCTGTTTTAGCAGAATGGTTGGGACTAGAGGGTTGCAGTTGCCTCTAAGGGACCACAAACGCAGATCCACCCAGCAGAGTCCCGGCCATCAGCACATCATCCCCGAGTTCTCCTTTACTGCTTCTCTGGCCTTGACTGTGAAATTGTTGATACTAGCTACTCCTTGCTGCCTCTGGCCGCTTGCTTCTAGTCCACAAGCTGCTGAGCAAACACTGATTGTTTGCATTTTATTGTCTGTGCTATCTCTCTCCTAGCAGAGCAGTTATCTGCAGCACGTATAATACGCCATCTTTCCCGTAAAGCTATCCATGTTTATGGTTTTGTCAATGAGGACTCTTTCCTATGATTTCTGTACCCTAAGCAGGCATTGGCAGGAGGATCAGGGACGGCAATATTCCATGCTGGGGGATCAGGAAGGAGAATTAGACAAGCCACTGATGCAGAAGTTGAAACTTCCACACATCAAGCTGCTGGTCTAGGTGAAGTGGTTGTCCCTGATGAGTTGGAGACAGGCTTTAAGTATGTGATAAATTCCCATCCTAAAGTGAACAGTGTTGGGGATCTGTGCAAAATGAAGTGCAGAAAGCGAAGGAACCACAAGCCAAGGAATCTTATTGTGCCACAACACATCTCTAAAATGCTTTGCCAAGCTCAAAATCCTCTGATTCCTCATGTCTTGTGAACTAAGGATGCTTTCAGCAGTGGCAGTTGAGCCGCAACACGACAAGCGCAGCAGTGCACTGTCGGTGTGGCGAGGCAGCCGCCTGCGCGGCGTGGGGTGAGAGCTGGCACCACTCCCGTGCTGCCCCTCCATGTGGGAGGGTGGCGACGGGGCCACTGCCTCTGCTGTCCACCTAGTCAGGCTGACAGTGGAGGTTCCTCTGGCAGAGCAGATGAATAGACAACATAAAACTCACGATGGAAGAGGACGGTGTCCCCCAGCTGCTGATGGAGTACTCCCAATAAAGGTATGAAGGATAATGCAGGTCCACTGCCTTGGGTCTGCCCAAAGTGAGATGTACAAGAGGACCTGTTGAGGTCAGATTGGCTCTTTCACAAATAACAAACATCCACCAAGGGGAAGTGTAAGCATCCTTCCTTCTCTCATAAGGGAAACATTGGTGGTGGCACTCAGGGATGCAGCAGGTTGCTGCAGCTCTGTGAGCCTGCTCAGCTGCAGCTCTCGCCCGCAGGACTCAGCATGGCTGCCTCTGCCACCACCGTACTGAACATGCCTTTCCTCAGCTGGAAGAGGAGAAAATGCACTGGAAAGCAGAGGTGAAGGTTTCAAATTCGAAGAGCTCAAGGCAAATGAGAACGCCAGGGGGATAAATGTGCAACGTACTACAAGGTGCACCTACTGCACTGGTGTTACAGCTACCCTCAAGCAGGCACAGCAGCAGGAGTGTCTGTCAGCTCAGGGATCAAAACAAACCAAAAAGGGAATACATCTGGGTTAGCAAGGCAGAGTAGAAAAATATTTCATCTTGAGCAATCAAAAGCACATAGTTCAACCTGAACACGGCTGTTTCCTAACACTATATTTAAGTCCCCTTATACTTCAGGTCACTTGTAATGGAAAAAATGCATTTTAAAAACTTCCATTGGAAATTCAAATAGTTACAGAGGTCTTAAGGTGAAACAAAGGGGAAAACAGAAGGTGTTGAAACAAACGTGTTTTTCGGCTGTATCTTTTGTCGAGGTCATGAGTGATTTCAGTTCTCCCCAAATGCCTTTGTGCATTCGTTTTGTGAAGCAGAGATGTGTGAACCACTTATGGGCAGCAGCTCAGGGGCTATCCAGCAGAAGAGAAAACTGTTAAAAAGTTTACGAAAAGGAAGACAGCTCAAGCCTGTACCTGTGCCCTGGTGCGCACGTGATGAAACAGGTTCCTGGCCACACTGAATTGATTGCATATTTGTTACAAACATATAATCACCTGACTGCAAATAGCAGTGGGTGTCATAGTTCATTAGCCTCTGAGCCTGGCATCTGGCTTGTACCTGATAAGCCTCCTCTGGCTTAGTTTTTGGAGTATCCAGTGCTGGAGACAGTGACGAGAAAAGAGCCTCCTTGCCATGGAGCAAGACATGCTCAGTGGCTCAGAGGGTGTCGGTACCAGGGGGACCCAAAGGTGCCGCCAAGCAGGGGAGCCTGGGGGTTTTGGCTTCTATGTTTTTTAGGGCAGGATGGTGCCAAGACACAACTTTTGGAGCCAAATCTCCTTCTGAGTGTTAATGTGGGACTTCTCCCTTGGCACTGGCAAAGTCAGGGGCGGCTCAGCTTGAGGGCAGCAGTGCAGCGAGGGGGCAAAGGGTGCAACATATGGCACCTTTTCTTCCCACCTCCCTGCCAGGATGCCTGCCAGCCTGCGGACTTTGTAGCAGTGTTTTGCAGATTCCCTGTACGGGAGCATTTGGGCCTCAGTGCACAGTACTTTGCCCCCTGTTCTGAAACAGGACATAACTTTTCCAACAGCCAAAGCATGAAGCAAACAACTGATTTAAGGGGGATCTTTGGTTATGAAGAGTTTTGGAGAGCAGCTTTTCCATTCAGGAGTTGATTACCCAGAGTACGGAGGGGCTGCTCTGCTGGGCTCCAGCATGGCAGGTCCTGGCACAATATACTTTCTCTGTTTCCCTTCCCAGCAGCATCACCCCTGTCAGACGTGCATCCCAAGGACCCTGGTGCCTGGTGGGATGCACTCAGGAAAGATCCCATCCCACCCTGCACCAGCAGCAGTGTCGGTGTTCCATTTTTCAGAGCCAGCATCTTCCCCCACATCAAAGCTTCAGATGCATTAGAGAAGTGGTGTCAGCATCAGCAAAAAGAGCGTCCCTCAGCTAGCGTGAGTCTCAGGTTTGGACTTTACCTTGGACTGTATCCGCTGCAGAGCAAAGGAAATCAAGCCCTTAAAAAAACCTTTGTAAAGGCTTTTTATATGAGAGGCATTTTGATCCTGATAAGATCTTAAGTTATGCCAAATGCCAAAAGTTCTTTGAAACGTTATCTTTCAGCTTCAGCAACACTATTTAGCAGGAGGACAAACTCCTGCCCACAGTGCCAGAGTGGCAGAGAGAAGTGACCCGCAGCAGCGCATGTCTCCTTCCCCTGTCTGACACAGCAGTCCCAGGAGCACAACCCACGGGCTGGGGAGCTCCCACACTCCCATCCTGCTGCTGGAGAACTGGCCCCCAAAATCTGTTACATGTACAAACCTGGGACACAACCCGAGTGCTGCCACCCAGTTTCCCCGTGTGCAGTCTGAGAAGCTTTCCCTGCCACGTCCCCTCCTTAGCTCTACAGAAGGCACTGTGCGGTGACCGTGGCTCCTGTCACTAAGAAGGTGTCTGATCCCCAAAATAACATGCATGTATCAGCTAAATAAGGATGCATTCTGGGCTGTTTAAGGTGGATCTTCCTGATATTGGAGATTGGCTTTTGGGCCAGAAATAGAGGTGAGCAACGCCCTGCCTAGCACCCAGCACAAGCAGATGAGCTACTCATAGCCTTTACTGTCTTACGCTCCTGATACTGCCAGACAGTAGGTGAAGACACCGTGTTCAAGGAGGTTGTAGGTTGATGCTGTGATGCTGTTTGGACACGAGTCACAGTACCAAGAACATGCACAATCCCTACTCAAAGTATCAACAGCAGCCAGCACCATCCCTGCAGCACAGCAGGGGCGACCCTGGGCTGGCAGATGAGAACCGGTGAGTGCTGCCTTCTCCTCTTCAACCCTGGAGAGGTCTCCCACAGCACTACAGAGACAGCTGGCAGTCAAGCAGCACTGCTTGGCCTGGTGCTCTGCAGAAATGCCACACGACTTTCAGACTGCTGAGGCTGAAGGTATCACAGCAGTCATGATGCTCTCTCTCCCTTTTTCTTCTGTTTACACTGTACTTACTGTTTCCATTAAAAAATAATAACCCCCCAGTTACCCAGCATAGCCAGAAAAATCAAATATGTGTGTCTGAGAAGCAAAGGCCTGATTCCTCTGTAGGATTTTGGATGTCAATGGCAGTAAATCAGTGGCGTTTTTCTAAAATGAGCTGCCAGAATGAGGACCGGGCAGCAGCCTGTTTCAGCTGCGTGTGTGATTCCTTTGTTATGATTCACCTTCCACAAATATCCAAATAAACAAGTTTGCTGGCATGAATATTCTGGTGAGAGGCAAAAAGCTGCAGAAAAGTCGCTGAACTCTCACTCCGAATGGAGACATCTCCTCCTGACAGTTTGATCACCAAAGATGCCCTGGCTCGTGCCCCACAGCTCCGTGCCGGAGGCAGGTACCCGCGCCGCGTGCTTGGCACAGTGCACAGTCACACCAGGAGTATTCACAGCACTCTTTCAGCACATCTCAAGGAAATGCATATTTTTCTGCTGCGCTGTCTTTTTGAATCCGTACGTAGAGAAGTATTATTAAACACTGTTCCAAAATTCTCCTTGGTTTTGCTGATCCTGGTGTCTGGAAGCAGATGAAGTTGTTACCAGGAATTCACTGCTGCAACCAGGATTTCTCCCTTATCAGACTTCCACAACCTCTTTTGTTTCTTGATAAACACTATGGTCCTAAAACAGATAGCTCATTTCCCAACTATAGTATCCAATGTATCGGGTAGATCTAGTGATTTCAGCAGATCAATGAATATCTAGTATTGCTTTTACTTATGTGGACAAAAGCCTTAGCATTTTTGTGCATATTATATAAATCAAAATTATTATTTTTATGCATATTTAACATGTCTCTGCCTCCCGTCATGTTTTTAGGAATCAAATAATGATAGTCTGAACTGGTAAAGAACCATTTTTGGAGGAGAGAGAAGTAAATCGCAAGAAGTGTTCATTAATATATATGGTTATAACATATACATTTCCCTCTCTGTTCCAAGAATGAAAGAAATTAAGTAAGCACTTCACTTAGCTCATCTCTGTAACTGGACACATACAGTTTCTGGCTTTGGTGCCAACAGTATCATCAAGACAAGGTACAGGGTCCCTGCCCAGGATTTCAGCATGTGCAGCAGTACCAGGTCTGCAGTGTGACAGTAATGAGGCATAACGTGGCCTCTTTACCCAGAGTGAAGCCACCACAGTGGTGTCTGCAAAAATGTAGTACAGTTCCATGACATAGCAGCTTGCGAAATATTTGAGATGCTGAAATATCTCCAGAAGACAACTGCTTTGGACAGGCTGACAAATGAGCCTGTTATCCTCTGTCCTTCAGAAGATCTCGTGCCATATATTAACTCCTGTCAGAATTGGCTCAGGGCTGATCTCCTGGGTGCAATGTTCTAATTTTTTTGGGTTACACATATGGGTCACGCATAAGTCCAAGGCCTGGAGCACGTACAGCCTAAGGTGCGCAGCTCGCCGCACCATAGTGGTCTGCTGGCTCTGCAGCCATCTACAGCCATCGCACAGGGAAGTAGGTCCGTGGAGGGGTGAAAAGCCAGCAGAGGGATAACTCTCTCCCAAATTCAGGGCCACTACAGATTGTCTCCTTTTTCTTCTTCTTAAGAAAGAATTCACTGAGCATTTCTGGGCTTGGGGTGTTTGCATGTTTGTATTAATACACAGTTAAGTTGCTATTTAATAGATATTCCAGAAAAAGGAAAGAAACTACAAGCCAAGGTATTTTTAGATGTACTTAGCTGTCTAAATCTTTTCACTAGAGCTGAGCTCAAAACTAAAACTATTCCTTCCCGTTTTCTCCAGACAGTGCACACTTTCAGGACAGAAATAACCCAGCATCCCTTTTCAATAGTTTATGAGTTGTCAATTGATGCTCACTGTGTTCTGTGTTTAGAAGTCATCCAGAGCAGCAGGACGTATGTACCAGGCCCAAGAAGTCTGTTTATATTTCATACACATAGTTATTTAGACCAGCTGTGCTTGCATGATTTCTTCATATTACTGCTATTGTGCAAAGAGCAAAAAACATTGAAATACTGTATTTCAGAAGGCTGCTAAATGGCAATGTTTGAAGTCTCAACTGCAGAGCAAAGCCTCTCTAATTCAGATTTCTGGAGCTTTTCCTGGAGCCATGTGGATATTTCGGGAAATTATTCAAAGGAGCAGATTTTGGGAAGGGAGATGGTTCACAGGAGGATCTTTTCCTCCCAAACCACTCCAGGTCTTCAGTACTTCTGAAGAAAGAGCTGTGTGTTGAGTTGTGAGCTGACTATTTTTACACTGTTTCGTAAGATATGTGCCCTGAGGATGGCCACGAGAAGCCAATGCATTCGGGGAAGGGGTTCCCAGGGGCACACACATGCCTGGTCCCACCCAGCAGGGAAACCCAGCATCCTTCCCTGCTGGCAAATGGCACGAGGAGATAATGTGCAGAAATAACGACCACAAAAGAAGCTGGGGAAGGGGCAGGAGCAGATAAACATGCAGACACTGGGCAACACCAGCATTTCGCTAACAGAAGGCAAGTTTGCATTCATACAGTGTCGACTTTGCTGCCTCCAAAAGGACAGAAATATACAAGGAAAAGACTAAAATAGCCATCATAGACTAATGTAGAAATAATTATTAGTTAGTTGTGGATCTGCTGTTGAGGCATGCAGCTCCATCCAACCCGGGCTGTTGAGCTCAGCTGTGCTGCTGGCTGCCCTGAGGGACAAATGCTGCACCAGCTGCAGCTCTTCTGCCACTAACTGTGCCTGCTGCTGTGAAAAGCAAAAGAATTTGTCTCTTCCATAGCTCTTGAAACTAGAAACTCATCTTCCACAATGATTCAAACTATTCCAGGAAACTTATTTTTTCATATGTAATTATTTCTTGCTTTAAAAAAAAAAAATAAATCAATGGAAGTGGTCAGCAATTTTTGAAAATCAGAAATGCAATTGCAAAGGGTGCTAAAAATGTCAGTCTATTTTCTCTAAATTTCCAGATTTGCTCTAACACAACTGTGTTCATTTGGCCAGACGTCAAAAGTTTTTGATGAAAATCCGGAATTTCCCTAATCCTGCAAATCTAGTGAATTTAGTGTGTTTAAACAGCAAATATTTATTTCTCTTGTTCTTTGTTGGGCAAGCGAGGGATGGGCCGAGAGGCTTATGGTGCCCCTGTATCCCACCTGCTACAGGCAGCAAGCTGCAGACGACCTGCTAAAGCAGGAGCAGGGGGACACAGGTATATGTGCGAGGGAGCCAGAACTGCCCCGTGAATGCTGTAGCTATATGAGCTGTTGCCTAAGAGCTGCTCTGCCTGCTGCATTCCTAAGACACCTAAAGGAGGAGGAGGAGGCATCTCCCTAGGTTGCTCCCTCAGTGTGCACAAGATGTGGCAATGTCTGGGTGTAGCCCAGCACAGAAAGCAGCTGTCTGGACCGGAGGAGAGATGCTCCCCGGGGCATTGCCTTTCCCATCCAGCGCTCACAGCAGCCAGCACTGTTGCAAATAATAACCTCCAGCAGGCAGGAACTCTCCAAGTGAGACAGAGTTTGCCTGGAAATGCCCATTGGGTGCTATAGGATGCCTGTGGTGACAGCCCCCAGCCCAAGGATGCAGGCTCAGGGTCCAGGTATGGAGCCATGCTTGGGGATGAAGCCCTCCTAGGGACTCACTTTGAAAAATCTTTTAAACCCTAAAAGCAAGTAGGATCCTCATTTTCATGCCTCTGTGAAAAGATGGCAGGAGGTGAGCTCTCCTTCCTTGCCAAATGTGTATATTTAGGAGACCAAACCCTGTCCAGTCTGGGGTGGGAGCGCAAGCCAGGCTGTCCATGAAGCGATGCCCTGTGTCGTTTGTGACACGTTATGATTACGAGTTACTAAACTAAGCTTAACGGAGTAACTAAACTAAGCTCGACTGAGTAACAGTTCTGCACTTGCCTTTGCTTCCCCCATTCCCTAAACACCATTCCCCCTTTGCGCTGCAGACCTACCCTCTGCAGCCCAGCGGCACTGAAGATGAGGAAGAGGAGGCTGCCCCTGCCCCGGTCCCCCTGCGTACCTCTGTGCACGGCTGTCACCGCTGCTCCCCTTCCCTGCAGGCCAGATCTGTTGCCATAAGCTGCCTGCAGGCAGCCGGCCCTGGCAGCGAGGAGCTGCCAGGGACACGCCAGCACAGCTCCTGCTGCTCCTCAGCTGTGTCACAGGCTGACCTACCACGTGCTGTCTGCTGTCTCATGGCTTTTTTCCACCCCTTTTTCTCCTCATGCATTGCAGTAGAGAAAAATCTGCAAATTACTGTTCCCCCAGCAGAGCTGTTTTCCTTTCTGAGCACTTTTTGGACAGGAGTAGATGGGGAAGGGGGGTGAGAAAGAGACAGCAAACCAGGCTGATGGTATGGAAGGGCAGTGGTCTAACCCAGGAGGGGCAAAGGAAAACTTATTTTGTTGGTTTTGGATTAATTCACCCAGAGTTCCTCTTTGGTTTTTTGCCAGGGCTGCTCTTACATATCTAACTGTACCCTTTTTAGTGGATATTGAAAGATCATCGCTTCCCACAGCTCCACATTTTTTCCACCCAGCTCCTAAGCACCCAAGTGGCATGCAGCTCTGCAAACTGTGCTCGGCCTCCCTGCAGCTGGTGTGCCCAGCCCCGGGGCGGCTCGTGGATGTGGGGAGGGGGCCAGCCAGAAGGCAGGCATCTGTGCAAAAAGCATCCTTTTCAGATTTGTTCAGCTACAACGCTGGGAGAGTTCGCAGGGAAAATCAGGAACAGCACTAGGTGCTCACAGCCTAGAGCTCAGCGCTAACCATCGGCGGGGCTGGGTGGGAAGGAGCCGCTTCCAGCTGGGAAATTACTGTGGGGTTAATTGAAGGAAACAGCAGAGCAGGGGTGGTGTCTGGTGTCGGGAACACCCTGTGCTGGTCCTGCCGGCTGTGACAGGCTTACCCATGGGACACCAGCTCCCAGTACCTCAGTGAGCCAGTGCCATCCTGCTCCCCCCGCTGACACGCGGCTGGGGAGAAGGGCTGGATGTCGGGGTGCTGGATGTTGAGGTGTTGTGCTGTCCCTGCTAATTCCCAGTGCAAATCAATCTCTTTGCAGCAGCCTTGCCCTCAGACTTAGGTTAGGCAAGTGGCTCAAGCCAGCAGCTGCTCCTAAACTGCAAGTTCGGGGTGGTAAGTTTTGATGATCTGAGCAGAGTCTGCTTCACTGGACTGTCCCAAAGGCAAATAGGGACATGATATTTTGCAGGCCTGGGGGGAATATGCTGTTCTGCCATAACTTGCTTCCTGAGCCAGTACTGCTCTCCTCTTTGTTGTCACCCTCACAGGTCCCTGCATTTTAATGGTGACAGAGAAAGCAGAGGCCAAGCAATGAGCGTGCCAGGTACGTAAATTCTGACTGAGAACAAGTGCACCATAACAAGGTTTGAAATCTTACTCCGGCAGATCACCTTGAGCCCCATCTGTCTGCAAGGAGCGCCAGCAGTGCGGAAAGGCAGCTGGGGAAATGGGATGCTTCAGGTGGAGGGAGCCGAGCAGCCCGGTGCTCTGGGCTGGGTACCATGCCCTGTGCGGCAAGGTCAGGGGTGGCCCCAGGTGAGGCTGGTGAGACACCAACTCTTGGAGGCATGAGCCGGGATCTGCTGCTCATCTCCTGAAGGCAGTTAAATTGACAGCCTCGTGTTGCACGCAAGGCTGATGTCCCTTTCATTGCCTCTGGTTTCAGAAGTGGTTTGTTATTTCGGGCTCTCACAACAGCAACCTGTGTTCAGTCACCAAATGAACTGGCCTCCTTCTGTTGCTCTTAAGTGCTTTCAATCCCTGTGCCCTGCAAGAAAAAAGACTAGCTCCCGTAAGAAAGAAATACATACAGTAAGTTCAGAAGCATTTGAGGCATCCCGGCAGTGCACTAAGATGTTTAAGATGCACTTGAGGAAAGCTGCCCTTTGTTGAACTGTTTCACCACACTGTTTAATGCAGTTTCTGTCTCCTTCCCTTGAATGACGCATATAATAACCACCATTAGCCTTGGTCTCTGGTGTGTGAATAACACACAGCAGCGATGGTCAGAGGCCAGCTCTGGTGAGGACGCATGGTGCTTCCACTCTCATCTCCGCAGGAGAGGAAGTCAGCAAACACTGCCAACCCTCATAAAATAAAGAATTAACGTACCCTGCTGTGCACACAGTGCTTTACTCATTGGACAGACATATATGCATCCTCTGCCCAAATCAGTCAGCAGTCAATATTACCACCCAGCTGAGATCGCATGTGCTGAAATGTACCATCAGCCGTGAGAGGGGCTGCAGCATTCAGGAATGGGGCAGCAAGGAACACGGCAAACGAGTTTCTGCCATGTGGAAGGTGAACAGAATTGCTCCAGCCATTACCAGGCATCAGGATGAGAACTGGAGGAGAAGAGGTCTTTTCCAAAGCTATATTTTTTCCTAGTGGCCCCTAGAGAAAGGATCATCCAGGAAAACTTAAGACATCCATAAGTTTACATGGCTCATAGAATATGTAGGTAATGAACTGCAGTGGTGGGTTACAGAAGGAGACTGAAGGAGCACAAGGGTGAGAGTATTAAAGCAAGGACCCAGGGTGGCAGCAGAGCAGCCAAGAGAAGAAAGAAGCATTAATAAATATATTTTTTTTCCACTAAGTTGCAAAGCACGGCTTGAAAACAGTCATGGAGGAATTTAAATTGTTTTAATAACAATCTCTCATCTTATCAAGGGGATTTCCCCAGATCTTAAACACTTTACCAACAAGGTTAATACCCCTTGTGCCCAAAGAACAGATAAAAAGACTGAGCTCAGCTAGGGAAAAACATCTAGCCATCATCTACAGGGAGAGCTCTGCCTGAACTCCTTTCCCACACCAGGCTCTGCCCTGATTCACACTCCCCATAGCAGAGGTGTGTAGCCAAATCCTCCTCAATGTCTGTAGTCCAAAGTGTGATGAAAACAACAGCATTCCTCCGTTACATAGCCTTAATATTCCCCACAGACCAGCTGCCACCGCCCTCAGCCCCACGACCCATGACACTGGAAGCACATTGTCACGAGGAAGGTGACAGCGCAGCAAGCACATTGAATACACACAGATTATTCCTTGCAAATTTTGAGACTGACCTGTAACACACACACAGAAATATCCCCTAAATTATCTGGTTATCCTAAATATCACAGCTCAAGTGAAAGCTGAAAAGTGTGGAAGCTTTTCCGTGAAACCGTTGGCTCTCAAGACTGCTTTCTTCCCAGGCCAGGCATGCTGTGCTGCAGATGCCCAGTCAGCTTTACTAATATTAATTTCCAAGTGGAGGCAGCACCTTGACCAGCACTGGGTGAAAAACCATCAGCATCCCTGGCGTCAGCTGATACAGCTGATGGGCAGCATGCTGCGTCCAGCTGATAACGCCATGCAGGGCAGTAAAAAACTCCTTGTGATAATTCCATCCTCTTAATCACCAGCTGCTCCTAAATTTCTCTGGAGCACGTTTGAAATCAGTTAGTTTGCATAATCCTGCTGCTGGGCTGAAACTTAACAACTGCAGAGAGGGCAGGTCTTACCGGTTGCTGGTGTGCACAGCCACCGTGCCCACCGGTCACCCTCAGCAGCTTTGGGGGGCAGGGGGATGCTGCTCAGCCCCTCAAGCAGTTGGGTCAGCCCCACTGGAGCCTTTGGGCACCATCTCTGTGGAAATGTGCAGTAACAGAAATGGTGGATTTGTGCATGCTCCAGAATCCCAAGGAAGGCACAGTATGACACGGTGCCCTCTTTATTTCTGTAGATTCTGCGCCAGAGTGCAAACCTCTTAGGCTTTCAAAGGTTCTAAACTTGCTTAGGTATTAATGCAAGGGAGAGAGGGAAGGCAGCAAAGTGCCCTACTTCTTTGCTTTCTTTTTCATCTTGGCTACACAACACGTTGCTGCCGCTAGCACATCTCCTTTCCCATTCTCTTTTACTAGCAAATGCACTTTGACTGGTTGCAAACAATTTACCAGGCCACATCAGGCCAGCTTTTCTCTGCCTGTGAGTTATCCACAAGTGAACACATACATTTTTATCGATGTATTTGTTGTTGGTAACTGTTCAGTAAAAAGCCTGTGCATACTTGAGTTGTTTGTGATCTGCTGTTTGCTTGGACTGACCTGTCTTTGGGTAAGAGGTTTCTGGGAGAGAAGGGAGCAGCCAGGCATGAGGCAAACGTGGAGCAGTCTGACCCCATTTGTACTGGAAGACATCTAATAACTACTATCCTTTCTGCCTCACAAGTACCCTGATTTGTCAGAGCAGCAGCCACCGTGAACATTAATGCTAGCAAAGCCCTGCGTGCATGAATGTTTGCACAAATGGGACAAGACAAGGTGATGCACTTAAATGAACATATCACCTCAAGTGAACATTTTGCTGCATTAGGTGAGGCCAATTGCTCATACACCATCAATTTATGCTGCAGGAGAGACCTGAGTCAAGTGGAAATCCCAGACTTCCTAGAATCATCACGCAATATTCATGGTAGTTCTGCATAGTCAGAACTAAGACCTACCACAAGTTTAGACAGTCTTAATCTGTTACCAAATCAACTGCATTTCCTCCAGGTGTCACATTTTTTCTAGCAGCTTACCCATCTACTATGACATTTTTTATTTTTAAGATGACATTCAGTGCTGGTTGTACAAAATTTAACCATGTCATCAGGTCTACAGGTTCTTTGTAGTATAAAAGTACAAGTATTCATCTGTAAAAAAGAAAAACTTTGCTTGAGGCAATGAAGCAGCACCAGTTTACACCAGGGAAATATTTTTGGTTAGCATCCAGCTATTTCTTTTATGGACACATCATAAGTCTTGGTTGCTGGAATACAGTCTACTGTGAAGTAGACTTACCAAGGATGGTGCTGTGCTCCAGGGTGTAAAGACAATACAGCCTGCAACAGCTGCTAGATCCACCTGTATCACTGGAAACAACTGCAAACCATAAAGGATGCTTCTGTGACTGCAACAGTCTGAGAACAAAGTCTATTATACTGTTGGAAGAAAAAAAGCTGCATTATGAGAAGCGCTCTTTGCAATACAAACATCCCATCTTGGTTTAGCTTAATGTAATGAAAATGTTCCCCTTTTTCCTATTCTTACCATATTTTTGTAACCACGCTGTTTGTTACCTTGCAGATGGACTTTAATACTTTGCACAATTTCCTCCTTCCATAGAAAGAAAGTTTAAAACAGAGAGAGAGAAGGAGCTAGAAAGGATGGCTCACCATTGCCTGCATACACTACAGACAGGCTTGCAACCTTCCTAATTCTGCTGTGCTGCTGTAAATCCCGCCAAACATTATGTTTTATTCACAAATTCAGGGTCGGGCTCGAGCACTAAGGTTGCGTGGGCATCTCTCATCTTGACGTCTGCACGTGGGGAAAAGAAATAATCACTGGTGTGCAACTCCATTCTGCAGCAAGAGAAATGTGAGCTATGAATTTACAGTCGCTCCCAGCTCTGCCCACAGCTGCACGCTCCCAGTTTCCTGCCTCCACACAGACTGTGGCTGAAGAAAAATCTCCTCTTATTTACTCCACGAACAAGCCTGACGAGGGTTGAAATTGGGCTGCTGAATGCCTGAAGTTCCATCTCCATGACCTCGAGAATGCAAAGGAAGTAATGCTATACTTTATCCTAAAGTATCCTCAGAAATGGAGAATTACTGCAGAAAAATTATAGGGAAAGTACCATACTACCACTGCAAGTAATTTCTATGGATTTTTTGCTAAAAAGTAGAATGAAATGTGATTTTAAAGTGATTGAAGATCAGCATTAACTAATCCTGCAGATGCCAGTAGAGTCATCTTCTCACTAATGAGCTTAAAAGCTTTAAAATATGCTGTCAAGTAGCTAAGATTAATTTACTGGGGGTTTTTTGCCTCAGTGGTGCCCTTTTCCTGAAAACTTACCAACTTCTTGACTAGTTTCACCCAAGAACACAGGCTGTTGGCAATGACCAGAACTGTCTCATCTTAGTTTACCCTCTCCACCTGCCTGCACTAGGCAGCAGTGCAACAAAGCAACACAAGGAAACTAACAAAGTACTCAACCAGCATTTCTAATTCACGAAATCCAAGGATGAAATAATAGAGGACATTGAGTTCAGCTTGGGACAGTCACTCCCTGCCCATTGCCACCAGTGCCATGGGCTGGGACCGGAGCAGCTGAGCTTACCCCATCACCGATGTTTCGTGGCTGCCTGACCAGCTCCATCACACACGTAACCCAGAACAGGTTAGTAGTAAAGCAGGCAAATGACAGAGGAGCTGACAAATGATGCTCAAGGCAGGTAATTTGTGAGACCTGGCTAAATTTCACCGTTCTGAGGTACTGCTTTGGGTAATGGGACAAAAAAAGTCCAGTTGTTGACTGCAGGTGACTCCCTCTGGTTTGAGGGCAACGTGCTTTCCAGCCACCCTCGCAAGATGTGGCAGCCACTGTCTAGACTGCTGCAAACCCAGACCTTGTGCTGGCGCAGTTTGAAACCTCATTGTCAGCCTCAGGTCTTGCTTGAAAACATTTTTCCCCTTTTTCAGGGGAAACTCCTTATACAACAAAATGGCTCCCTGCTAGGCGCACGAGTGACTCAGATCGCACTCAGCTTTTCTCACACAAATTAATTCATGGTAACTTGAACTTGAGATCCATGCGGGATCATCACTTGTGCATCTGAAACAGAAGTTTGCTTTACAAGGTTGAGGGAGTGGAATTGGGGAGAAACAGGCAAAATGCAGCATCTCCTATTCTGATGTAAATATATGCCGGGATATTTGATGCTTGGAAGAAGTTCAAGGGAGAGCCACAAAAATTACTAAAAACAAATTACAACCTAGAAACATACCTTCAGCATGAGAGCATGCAGCTGAGCCGTCTATTTATCCAGAAGAAAGGAGGGTGACTCGATCACAGTCTGTCCATACTTTCAAGAACAAGCACTTCTAAAACTGACCTAAAATGGGAAAATTGAAATTAAGATGCAAATAGCTAGTAATAAAGCTAGGTAATCATTAAGATAATACAGAATGGAGGTAAATTTTTCCATCACATTAATAGCAACAGAAAGAGTGGCTGGTGGCCTTTTAAAAAATATTCTGCAGTACAATCAGCAGTGACAGACTGGATGCAAGAGCTGCTCAATGAGGATGTACAGCACAGAACGTCTTCCAAGGGATGCCAGCCTGTATCCTTTCTTTTTCCTTGGAATATATCCATATGTGCCATTCCCAGATGTGAGTGATGCCAGCTATTTGGCTCACAGAATTCTCATCCATTCAGCATCCTCCTTTTAATAGCAATAAGACTTGCATAATTTATTATTATTAACATTAATGAGCCTTTTCTTCACATGCCTCAAAGAGCAAGGGAGAACTGTGCTGATCTGGATTCTGCAGCACTGATGACAGACACTTCTCTAAATGCTGTGAGGAAGAACTTCTCAGGAGCCAGCCCATCACGGGGAGCTTGATTGTACGAGGCTGCGCAGGTAATAACTACACCTAGGTAAAATGTGCCAAGTCTGAGAGTAGGAACAACTCTGTGTTCATTAGAACATCCCAGAACTTTCAGAGCTATCCTGGACCCCATTTGAGGTTGGAACAAGTCATCCCAGACTGGAGTGTTTATTCTAGTAACCTTTCCAAGATGACGGAGTCAGCTGAATTTTTCTTCAAATTCACAGTAACTAGAACCCAAAAACTGTGTGAGTGACACAGCAATTCTGGGATGAAATGATACAAGCAGGAGAAAAATTCTTCACATGCTATTGCAAAATGATGCAATGCCTCTAATAATGTTGAACTGTGCTTTTGCCATATAGCTTTGAGCTTCTTGCCTAACCCACATTCTCTGGAAAATCTCTCTGCTAAAACATACTAGTTTGTGGTGACATTCTTCACTGGATCTGCTCTGTCTTGACAAAGATATAGCACAGGCCAGGAATTAATTGGCTGAGAGGAACACTTAGTGGCTATCTTAGATCTTGCTAATACAATTCTTTGTTCAATTCTGCTCTCTAAAACTGGGTTTTGTATTGACGTCATGCAGTAGCTATGAGACCTTCTGAAGAAGCATGTGGAATGACGGTTCTACAGAGAAAGCAAGACCACAATCTGCCCCCTGGCTGGTCTTGGAGCCAGTTCAGCATTGCCATGGCATTTTTGGGACCAGGAGGTGGTGGCCAAGGTACATGTTCTCACTTTAGCCCAGCACCCACAGAAGGGTACAGGAGCCCATGGAGTATCTGGGCTGGGATGTGGCACAGGGGAGCCTTTGGTAGCTTATCCCTCCTCCCCACTTGGGGACATCCATAAGCAGAGCTATTGGGTCAGTGTCAGGCACTGCTAGCCATGATCCCACACACTCCTCTACCTAGAGGTGGTTCATCTTACTGGTCTGGATGTGGCTCGGGGTATATTCAGCTGTGTGCCACAGCTATGGGCATCCCTGAGACCCATTGACCTGAGCTTCAGGCTCAGCAAGACCCTTTTGTCACTCCTCCTCCTCTATAAAGCATCAGTTTTTCATCTAGAACTTGCCATTGCAAGCGATGCTGATGTGACAGTTCAGGCTCCAAGCACCAGGCATGGCACTGGCCTCTCTGCAAGCCAGCTTGTTTCCACTGCTCAGATTGATCCCTGAGGCACCTTCCCAGAGCACTGAGGGACTATTCTTACACGAATACAGAAGTATTTTAACACTTACAGTCTTGAGGTGTGCCATGGCAAAGGCAAAAGACAGCATTACTCTTATGCATCTCACAGTTACACTAACCAAATTATAACAGTTAAACACAGAACTGGACACTAAGCTAAAGTGTCTCCACTGTGAATAAGTAGGTTCAGATGTAAACCCATATATTTTTGCTTTTAAAATATGAAATAAACTTCTTAGGTTGCAGTTTGTTGCTACACTAATTCATTCTTTTTTAAAAGGAAAAAGGAATCTAAGATGCATAAGACATTTCCTGATATGGAAAGCAGAAAATACTCCTAACACATTTTCCAAGGTCAGCTCCGAAGAGGAAGCTGCTTCCAGAATATAGTTACAAAAATTAACAAGCCAGAAGTTAGAATCCTCTTCTATAGTTAGTCTGTTTATAAAAAAAGACTGAGCATCTCGGTCCAATCTTCACCCAAAAAACATCCTGTCTGACATCAGTGGGAGATTATACCTATTTGGTACTCTCAAAACTTGAGCAAGTGTCTAAATATGGACTCAGGAGCCAACACTTGAATCTGTTATGTCAAAAAACCCCAAGGTCTGTCATTTCAAGCAAAGAGACAGCAAAACAGTAACCTATAGTTTCCATGTCTTCACATAAATGAACTCTGAATCTGTTCTCTCTCCTTTTGGTTGACAGTGCAAACTGCTTCCCCACAAAGGGAAACGAGCTTCTTAATCTAAATGCCACTTTATTCAAAGCAGTGGGTATGGAGTTTGCCCTGGGAGGTGGTGGGCACACTGCAGCACTCCTGGCCACCCGAGAGGCTCCTAACCAAACAGGAACCGAAGCACCGATGGTGGCAATACAGCCACAAAATTACTCAGCAGCAAGCTATAGCCATTCAAGGAGCAGCAGCCAGGCAAAGCACCGTGATGGGTTTTAACCTGTGTTTGCTGAGGGCTAAGAGCACACACAAGTACTTGCTGTAACTCATCAGATCTGCAGTTTCTCAAGAAGCTGCAAAATGTGTCCAAGTATTCAAATTTGCAGTGGATGAATAAAAGATGGCTGCCCATAAACACTTGCAGCTTGCCAAAGGGGAGTCCACCTTGCTCAGGATGGGTCAAGCACAGCAGTTGTCTGCCCAGTGTTGCTTAGAGCAGCCCTAAGGATGGGCTCCAAACCAGATCAGCTGCTTCTCCCATAGCCCCTGCTTGCAGGGATGCTCAGGAGGGCACACAGCAGCTGCTGTGGCTGGGCCTGGCATGTTGTGCACCTACAAATCAGAGCATTATCCCATTTTTCTTTTGGTGAGTGTCAGGCAGAATCAACAGCACTCGGAGGGTCTCTGTGGATCTTACACTTAGAAGAGAGAGGCATTAAGAGGCAGAAAAACACATCAGGGAAGGATGTGTTAAAAATAACCAAAAAAATACAGAAGCGTGACTTTGTCTTTTTGATGTCCTGTGATCATCCTGAAATAGCATGTGTGATTCAGAATCAAGCCCAAAGCCACAGTCACTCTCCTGACACCTCCTGACCAAGCAGCAGCCACAAGACCCCACTGCCCGAACACTGTGTCGTTCAGCTGTCCTGGCTCAGAGTTTAAATAATCCTGAGCTGTACTTGTTGTAATGAGTATGATCAAGACTAAGCACATAGGACATAAATAAAGGCAAGTTATACTCACAGCCTAATCCAGTTACAGCTTTAATTTGCACATTTCCTCTTTGAAAGCAGTTCTTATATCTTCTATATGGAGCTGAGCCTCTCCCAGATGTCATTTGCAAGCCCGGAGAGGTGCTTTGCATCAGAGCTGAGGCAACAAAGAGACCTGCAGGAACATCAATGACCTGCCCACCATGCTCTCCATATGAGGTACAAGACAGAGTCCTTCCATCAGCTCTGTTCATCAGAAGCTCCTCAGCATCCCCTAGCCTTTCACTTAGCTCTAGGTCCACACAGGGAAAAAACCTCCAGAGCTTAACAACTGTCCTTAAGTAAGCTTCCCACCCTTGCTGCAAGCAGCTATACCACAAAGCAAGAGTAGCTACAAAGAGCTAGTTGTTACCAAAGCAGTACCTGTGGCTCTCAGTTTATAAAACCTGCTCCTCGTTTGCATCCCTGGCACCTCATTCTAAAGCAGAGCAGGTTACCAGCCACTCTCATTTTGTAGTTCCTGGCTGCAGTTCTTTGCTCCTTTCCACATTAGTGGTGAGGCTGTAGGTGTGCTCCTATAGCTCTCTTGGAGCAGAGCAGCAGCATGCTATGGAGCAGAGTTGTAGTTTTCCATGTCTGTGTGGCAGGAAAGAGGTATGTACATAGAGATGGCTTGTGATTCACTCTGAATCTGGGCTAAAAAAAAATCCCAGCTTGTTGAAAAGCATCAGAAAAATACTCTAGCACAGCTCTGTGTTGTCTGGTCATCCCAAGAAAAAGATGTGGGTGTTTCTATTTTTTGTGGATATCTATGTTATACTGTTATCTCCACCTTTGATGTTAATTGTTATGGTTCTGTAGAAACTGGTGCTATCCCAGCAATCACAGGCACCCAGCCCCTGTGAGGATGTGCTGTTGGGGCTGTGATAGTCTGGGCATGTATTCTTAGGTTTTTGTCTGTTTACAGAACTTTGGCTGTACTTGTCAAACAGCAAAGTATCACAGAAGCATATTATTTAAGAGACCTTGCAGATAAGGACTGCCAGCTGCAGGACTGAGAGGAAGAATACTACATATAGCCTGCTTTTATGAAAATATTTATTTACTATTCCAGCATTTCCTGCAGTTTTGGAGTGTTATGGCTGAAAGGTTTCATTAACAACCTTTCCGTGAGACTGCTCTGTTCTCTAAGAAATCTCATATGTCTAAAAACAAATGAAACATGAGGAATATCTGCTGGAGACCTGGCTTGGCCTTTGAAACACTTAGAAGTAATTCTGGAGGAAAGCTGTGTTTGTATAATCTTAACTGGTTGTACTGCTCCGAGAGGCCAGGTGCCAGCTGAGCTGGCTCTGGCTTTGCAGCTCTGCCCTGAGCCCACTCCTGCCCATGCGACGGGGTCTACCTGCCACCAGCTTCCCACCCGCAGGACGAAGCTTGGCACATGCTCCTAAGCAAGGCTTCTCCTGTGGCAATCGGGGCTTTAATCCCCAAGTGAAGTTATCTGAATGTATTTGGTGGGGTGACACACGCTTACAGCAATAGGGGTGTTATCCCTGACAACAGGGTCAGGCTTGTCAGCAGCAGAGCCAGGAGCAATGCCAGCCGTGGCTGGTGACTCCTTTACAGCTGCAGATGGAGGGCTGGGAACTGCTGCAACAGGTTCAGGCGTGGGTCCTGTGCTCCATCTGCATGGCCTCTGAGGCACAGCCTACAGGAAGGTGTCGTCTCGTGTCAGAGCTCCTCTGTTCAGCAAAAAGCTTGGACTGAGCAGTGCTTTATAGCTAATGATGTTCTTTCCTGGTGGAAGAATTAAAAAATACCGTTACCCACGGGAAAGAGATTTTTATCAACTAAGGAGAAGGTTGTATTTTCCTGTGCAGAGAAATGGAAGGATTTCATATTCACAAGTGGAAAAAAGCAGAAGCAAAACCTCTAAGTGAGAGCTTTGTCAAAGAACCATAACCCTGGCTTGGCCAGAGAGTTCAGCAACAAAATTTGAATCCCAAACTCCTATGCTAAAATGATGTTTAGCAAGTCTATTGTTTAGAATAATTACTTTAGCTTCCTTTTTGAAAGCAAATGCCAGCCAAGACTGGGGAAAAGGGTTCTGTAAGAGAAGTAACAGGGTAATTCAGTCATGGCCTCCCA
The DNA here is from genome assembly GCF_015220075.1 of Falco rusticolus. NCBI lineage: Eukaryota > Metazoa > Chordata > Aves > Falconiformes > Falconidae > Falco > Falco rusticolus. The sequence continues at coordinate 13,855,094 of NC_051200.1, read as the reverse complement.
GCAAAACATGTTTGTGTTTACTCAATAGAAGCAAGTCATTTTATGGATCAATATTTAAGTAGATCCAATTATTCACAGTTTAGCCAAGAAATGGGACAGATCCACTAAGAATTGTTATTTATTTTTAAATTGGTAGTTGTTATTATAAATCAGCTTCAGCTGGCCCTGATTCAGCTTAACATTTAGCCTCTGGGCTTTTTTATTCTCTTGAAATCCTTAAACCCATTTGGTTCCGGCTCTTTGCTTCCAAGAGCTTCCCTGGTGCACCTTTCTCCAGCAGGTAACCGAGTGCTGCTGGACAGCAGATGCAGGTCTTGAAGGAGCAGGTCAGTAAGCTCAGGACACCGGTGGTGTAAGCATTGCTGTGAGACACACAGATTTCTCTGAGGAAAATATTCCGGGCAACTCTATTCTGATCATTATAGTCCCTCAATCTATTATATCAGAGAATTCATGAGGATGTTGGCATAATTCTCTGGTTAGGAGTACTTGCCACAGGAGAGTAACCCTTTCCTACTCTCTTCTGTAGAATGTGTCAGCTACAAATTATTCTGTAGTTTACAGCAGCCGAAAAATAAGTGTAGTTAATACAGCATCTAGAATCATACATTTAACAGAGATGCATGTGGCAGGGCCAAAATCTTCAAGAGGCTGTGCATAGATGGAGCTGCCTCCCTGGAGGAGCTGCTGGTCTAGAATTAAAGCAATGGTATTTATTTGGTCTTGCCCAGAAGCGAGTGGCATGGGGGAAGGCACTGTCTAATCCCAAGTGATTAGTTGCCTGGGTTTGATGTGAAGTTGTCCTTAATAAGCTTGTTCAGGACATGGACTTCAGAAAGAATGTGCTGCCTGGAGAACTACACTGAGCCTGCTTTATTCTGCGTTGGTCACGAGGCAGAGCAGCAAGGCCAAACGGCTCTGCCTCCTGAAACCTCAAGCATGAGGATCCACATGTGTTGGGAAACCAGAACTTTGCATGGTGGTAAGAGCCTGCGCTGCAGTTTGCACAGAGATAACGGGGAGAGTTAGGAAAGTTAGAGTTTCTCTCCCACAGGAATTTGACATTTCGACCTTTCCAGTCTTTCTGTTTAGGGGAAGACTTACTGGCTTTAAACAAAGTTTTCACGCTAACGATGCATTTAATATTGTGCATCTCCACTCATGCAGAGTTTCCTTATCATCCATGCCACGTTACCTTCTTTCAAGCCTAACTGTTTGTGTAACTGCAGACTGTGGGACTCTGGGGGTGACTGAGCACCACCTGATCGATTAGGTGTCACCCTCCTTGTGACGAAGGTCTGAGCTCTGCCTGCCGTAAGCTGTAGCTCTGTGGGTCCCAGATGCCATTTGCAAGCCAGGAGCAGCACTTTGTGTCACAGTCCAGGCGACACAGAGCCCTGCAGCTTCTGCGTTATTTCCAGCCCCAGGTGCTACGGGGACCAAACCCACCCCTGGCAGACCTGGCTGCTGCCCAATTTCCTTCCATGGATGAGATGAAACAAACTCACGCAACTGCTGTAGCAAGGTATCTGAAGGCAAAGAGGGCTGCCAAGCAATTAGTGTCTAAACCATGCCTAATTAGTCCCTTGGGTACATCTTAATACAGAACAAAGCAGAAGATGTCTTTGTCTGGGTATTATATTGGGAGTGTGCAATTGTGATCTGATTTGAGCTGGTGCAGGGCAGGAGGAGGGGGGCTGTTAGACGATCATTTCCAGGACGTGTCTGCAGAGAGACCGTCCCTTGCTGTGGCTGCAGTGATGGCAGTTCTGGCTCGCGCCGGCAGTTTGTGCTGGCAGGAGAAGGGCTCTCTGGAAACGGTGCGATGTAGGGCGCTGCACTTTTTATTCTGGATGAGCTGTAAAAGATAAGATGCAGATATAAAGGTAGTTTTCATAGACTGTTAGACACACGCTGTATATCTTAAAGACTTTGATACACTAAACTTTACAATATAAGTACTGCAAAACATTTACATGTTGGTTTGAGGGGGTAGTCATGAGAAATAAACGGTCTGCTTCTAATAGCTAACACAAGAAACTTTTTTTTATCTAAAATCAGCCAGACATTCAAAGTTGACCAAATGTTGCCGTTAAATTCTAGATCCAAAAATAGACAGAATCTGAATGGTGACCGAAATCCTGCTCAGTAACTGTTGGTAAATCCCAGCAAACCACACTTCTGTGTTGAAAGGAAAACACAGGCGTGCATCGGTTGGCTTTGGCAGAGCAGAAACAAATTCATTTTCTCAGATCTGCTGACATGTTTATCGGGATAACGTGAATGACTGCACTGCGCTTGCCAGTACAGCACACAGTGGCAGCAGAAGATAGAAGATGATCTGAAAAGAGATGACAAACTATTTGGCTGCACACACGGGGCTGTTACTCGTCCTTCCTGCACAATGAATTGCAGAAAGAATTCTGAGGAAGATGCAACCTATCAGCAAAGCTGCCTGCTGGCTGTGGCGCTGGGAAAAGTGGCAGGCAAAGTCTGGAGAAGAAACTGGTCACCCAAGCCCTGCAGCACCCAGTGCACCCCTCCTGCCATCCCCATGGCCCTGGACCTCTGTAGAAGCAGAAAGGGGCTTTGGCCTTACTGGGTATATATTTTTTAACTGAAAAGTCTTTTCATCCCATTTTTTTGAGTTCTTATGTACAGTTTGGGTTCTATATTGCCTGGGTGGAACAGAGAGCATGCAACAAAAGAGACAGGAGCTAATGATGTAAAATACCACTTGCTTTCAGCTTTTTGTGTTTGCTGGAAAATAACAGATTTTCTTGGCAAATATCAAGAGAATATTTGTGACTGAGCTTGCTCTAATGAACATGAACTGTGCTGTGCCTCTTAGGCCTGTTGCACTTTCAGATGATTTCACCACTTTACAATTCAGCTCTTATGATAACATTTAACACACACTTGTTAAACCATTCAGTGCAAAGGCGGCATAAAGTCCAGCGAAGGGTCAGCATTGTGCACAATCTGTTGCTAGATGGTGCCCCTCTTACAAAAAATGCAAGCAAACAACACAAAAGGACGAGATGTTGATAACTTTTTAGGGTAGGGGGTAGACATTTTTTGACATAGCTAATGTGATTTAGCAAATTGAGCAAAATAACATGGGGAACTATCTTTTAGTTCTCTTGCATTGTGTGGGTTTTACTTTGTCAGTTGTTTTAAAAAGCAACCAGCAATTTCTGAGAATGCTGAGTTTAAAGAAAAAAAAATGGGGGGGGAGGGGTAGGGAGAAAAAACTCATCAAGCATTTCTATAGCTCAGTCAACATGATTAATCCAACTCAGCAAACACTGAACTAAAGAGAATTCATTGACCAGTTGATATTCACAAATGTTTTTGTCTAAATATGGCTTAAAATGCCACAAAAATTGGATCTAGTCCTGAATCCCTGACACATGCAAAGTTGTCGTTGTCCGTACATTTAGGCTTATGGTGAGATCTATCTTAACGTCTTTAAAAAAATACAAGTGCTAGTAGAAAAAAAGAGTCATCAGGGCTTTTGCAGGGCTTAAAGGAATGCAGAGCAAAAAAAGAGTTTATAATTAAAGTGCCTGGCCAAAAATATGTTCTTTACATCCCCTTTAACCAGTTCCTCTGCATAGCTGTGTAGTCCTTCACAGATGGGCTGCAAGGGTGTGAAGGATGGGACTCCCTCCCCTCCGGTGTCTTTTAATCTGCCTTCAGACAAAGAGGTCGAGTGGCCACTCATCCACCAGTATGTGATGCCAAGCAGCCCCAGGGAGCAGCAGGCACGGGGGCAGGTGGCTGCGGTGCTGTAAGTGTGCTGTGTCACCCAGATCCGTGGAAGTGGGGGATGGCAGATGAGCTCTGTCCCTTGGCCCTGCAGCCTACCCTCGGTGGTGTGTCCCCCCCTTTCCCCCGCCCCAGGGAAGCCCCTCGCTGCAGCGTGGCGATGCAGCAGCTTGGCCAAAGGGCCAGCCAGCACTCAGCAGTACAAATTTGGGTCTGAATCGTGCGAAATGCAAGGTTTACGTAGCTGTGGGCACAATCACTGATCATTTTGGTACTACTCAAGATGTTCATCCAAGTTTGGACAGAATGAAATTAATTGCTGCTACAAAATGATGCAGCATGTCTGAGCAGGGCCCCTCAGCCCATCTGACCCTGATGTACAGGTCACATTAACTCCTATAATTTGCTGAATATTCTTTGAAAACCTTTTAAAGATTTCCCTTCCCTGCATCCCGAGTTACAGCTTACAGTTCCCAGGCTGTTGGGGAGGAGACAGGCGCAGATGATAGCAGCTGTTGGAAGGGAGACCTGTTACAACAGCACCTGCAGAGACTGATACCATGTGGAAAGGAGCCCATAAATTATTCAATGCTTCTGGGGCTTGATTTAATTTATACAAAAGAGCCTGAAAAAAGATGGAATATCCCCTATCTTGTCGGGACACTGGTATATAATAAATAACCCCTATAAAAATGTTTACCTTTTTTATTCCCAGCAGTGAAAGCTTCTTGATGAAACACGGCATTTTCATGGAAACACTTCTGGTTCTTCTCAAGAACCACGGTCTGTGTGTGCACCACGGTCTGTGCAGACTTGTTTCTGGCACAGACTGTGGCAGGATGGCTCAGAGAGAGGAAGAACTCTGCCCTCGCCCTGCCGAGGCTCTGCGTGTCTGCCTGGAGAAATCCCGCCTACACCACCAGTATACGTTAGCCCTCAATTTATGACATTTTGAGTATTTTTTTTCTGGCTGGTTCTAGTAACCAGAGAAGCTGTTCGTAATTTGAATCGGATATAAAAATGCACTTTCTAAATAAGTATGATCTGTACCACCTAACCTATTTTCAAGCAAAGGCAACCACACGTAGAAAGATGTGATCGGGGGCTTTAATTAGAAGATAAAATCTTTCATTAAAGCTAGGTGCCAGGTGGAAATTGCCATGTTTTCACATTCTGTTTGTGGCTGCATTCTGTTATCATCCTGCATGCTGCAATTACCATCTATTTTAATGAACACTGATGGAGCTGATATAAATACCAGAACATCTTGTATGAAGTGCTGTGGTGTTCGTTTGCATAATGGATTTGTGACCAGGCACATTTAACAGCATGAATCAAAGTGCTTCTGAACGCAGTGTTAGATCCATTGCACCCAACGAGGCTCTGCGTGCCCAACAGCACATCGAGGGCAACTCTAGAATCAGACCAGGTGTAGCTGTACCTGGGGCTGTTTGATGTGTTCCTGGATTGCTGTAGACACACAACCCCAAACCCTCCTCTTTTCCCTGCTGGGGTTGCTTAGCAGGGATTGCAGCCATGAGCTGCAGCAAGCATGGTGCTGGTCAGCCAGATGCCTGGGCAGTGCTGGGGACCCTCTGCCCGAGGAGACCCTGGGAACAAGGGTGCCTTTGGTGCTTGCCAGCGCTCAGACACACCTTCCAGCATGTCATGGCTGTGGTGGGGTGCAAAAATGCCTCTGTCTCACCAGCTTCCTTCCCGCTGCCAGGGTTTCCTGGCCTTGGAGGAGGTAATCAGGGAGCACAGATATTGAACAGAGGCGAGCTTTGTGCAGCAGAAACGTCCTGCCTTGAGCAAAAGAGATCTCTGCAGCTCCCGCAGGGCTTTGCCTCCTTTTTGCTGCCTCTTGCAGTCTCTCCATGCTTTTCAGCTGTTTGATGCTGAGGTCCAAGCAGGGCACTTCCCTGATGGTCCCTTCCCTTTTCATTGCTATCAGCAAGGGGAACAGACATTTGTTTTTTCGCCTTGTGTAGACCTGGTGAACTCTTAAAAGGCTGGGTTTTTTTCTCCAGAAACCAAGATCCCTGAGGAATCTGCCTCCCCTGCATCGTTCTTGCATTGAGGGGGAATTAGTCAAATTTTTCACAGATGACAGCAGTTTCTCAGAAAAAGGAGCAAGTTCTGGGCAATTTATAGGCTTATGCAAAAAAAAAAAAAAAGGTAAATCAATCATGTTCTAGTCTCAAGCTGCTTGGACTGTGCTCTCTTTTCATCGCACACAAGCAACTTCCATCACCAATAATACACAAATAAAGGTATTTGACCTCAGCCTCTGCTACAGGGAGAAAACCCTCAGCCATGCCACATACCCTGCAGCCAGGGCTTGTTGCACGTCAGACCATATTTTCTTCCCTAGCCTGAATCCATGCAGGCTGAGAAACCCACAGGTTCCTGCATACCCATGGTTCTTCGAGAAGATCCAGATCTCTAACGATGTTTCAGCTCAGTCCTTCCTCGGGTAAGGCTTTTTACAAGTTATTTTCCATATTGCAGAAATGTTATAACTGTAAAACTGTAGTGATGGAAACTGGGACTCAACTGGTGAGAACTGTTCAGTCTGTTGTTAATACATAGCAAGCAGCTCACAGACACTGAAACTGCAGCTAGATTCCTGTCTTTACCCAGGCATTTTCTGCATACCAAAATTAACTGTGGTCAACAAAGAAACCTTGGATCGGTCGACAGTGAAATCCTTTAAGCAAATGCACAGATGAATCATTGTGTTGGGTCTTGTGCAAAGGGGAAACCTGAACTGAGGATGCATGCTCTCTGCAGGCCCACAGAAGGTGTGAAACTCATGAGCTCCTGTAGACACCCCCTCTGCAAGGCTGAAGAGCGTGGTGCAAAAGTGGCTGGTATTAAATACTGTTGTCTTGACTGGCAGCATTATGTGGTTATGCTCCCCCACACGGGCTGCGCTCTGTGGTACAGTACAGAAGAGATGCGATGTCCCTGTATGGCCCTGGGAGTGCCATTCAGTGGGTGAAGCTCTTGCTGCTCTTCTAGAGCATCCATCCATAAGGGTGAGTTTTTGCACGAAGCTATGAAAAATTCAAAAATTGAAGGGCTGTCCATCTACAGCAGGAGCCTTCCCTTTATCTCATAGGTAAGACAACTTATGCAGGTATAGTGCGTTTGAGAGCGGGATGTTAGGGTTGGGAATTTTCCATCTGTGGGCTTTGAGAAGGGCTCTTAATAGGGCTGGGGCAACTGTGCTGAAAGAGGCAACTGCAAGTGCTCAGCAAAATGCAGGCTGGGAAGGGACTCCTGCCAACATACCCTCCTGGGTGGACACAGGACAGTGGAGAGGGGCAAGGTAACAGCAGAGGATAAGGCTGACTCCAGAACAGGCAGAGAAGGCCACGGATTCATTTAGGCTGGAAAACTGAAGCTAGAAAGGGTCTTCAGAGCAGGGAGAGCTCTGTGCTCACTGGCAGAATCAGACGGAGAGCCTGCCTGCCCCAGGTCCCGTGGGCTGCCAAACCCCTTGGCTCCAGCAGCCCCTTATTTCTCCAATGACAGTCACTGGGAGGACAAAATAATGTGCAGAGCTTCACCTGTTACTGGCATTGCTAGTAGGCTCCGTGAGGTTTATGAACACTCCTGGCAAGAATGACAAAAAGCTCTGTTCCTGGAGCAGCTGGGGGAGACATTACCAGCTGCAAGTAAACTCATAAACACAAAGCAGTCTCCCTCCCACCTTGGCACTTGGCTTTACTTCCCACCCCAGCCTGGGTTCCCCTTGGGGGTCCTGCCAGTCACCACATCCATCTTCACTCATGGTACACCTTCTCGATCATGGCCAGGGTCAGGGACACCTTCATCCTCCAGGGATGGGTAGCCAGAGAGCGCCAGTGCCATTGCTCATCTGAGGGCACAGGCTGGGGAGCCTGCACCCTTCCGTCTTCCTCCTGGAGCCTGCCAAGAGGAGGGTCAGGAGTTGCAGCCTGGTGTGTTTTAGAGATAAACATCCTCTTCTCCAGTCTTGACCTACGGAAAGAGCAAATCTCATGTTTCTCAGGCATATTGTGCTTCTGCAACAAGCTGGAGCTGTTACTGCAGTGCAACAAAGCGCTGCCGCAGTGAGAGATGCAGGGACAAAGGTCTCCAAATGCTGATAGTGGCACAGAGATTCCCATTCACAATGAGACGTGACTGTGGATTAATTCTGGCCCAGCAGTGTGCTCTGAGCATTTCAGAGTCATGAGTCAAGCTCCAAGCATCATGAGGTTGACTTAGAAACATGACATAAAAAAAAAGCCATTAAGAGGTTCCTTGGTTTTTTGGCATCTGACACCCAAGCTTTTAAGTTACTCTTGGATCGTGGTCTTCCCTGCACAGCCACACAATTGCAAATTGACTTTTTAATACAGGCAAGCCAAGATTTTCACCTCCTGACCTGCCTCCAGGAACCAGCATTTTAACTGCACCATTAAACATCACAGGACTTTCAGTAAAATCACGAGAGCTGGCAGCAGTCCTGACATAGCTAGGAAGGATCTGCTTCAGGACATGGCTTAATACTAAATCCTAAACTCTGATCTTGAGTGGATAAAGACTAAATCAGATTTTTCTGTTCCTCTTGCCTCTATATTTTAGCACTTTATGTTATGTTGCCTATAAAAGTCATCAAAGTTGATCCAGATGAACGGTGGGAATATGACTTCAGTGAATGAAGCCTGTGATAGGGAAAAATAACTCTCTGCCTTGCAAATGGAAGTTAAAGGCCCATTAGTCGAATTCTGGAAGAGGCTATCCCTTTTCCAGGGTACGAAGCGGAGCCACATTTCTGCAGCTAGGGCAGGGCGCAGGTTCCTGATAAAGCTAACGGTGGCTTGGAGCAGGGCTAGCCGTGAAAGCAGAGCATCCTGCCCACTGCAGCCCCTCAGCTGGAGGGGCTGGCATTGCCCAGTGCTGCCTGGGGGATGCTGTTAGTTTTTCTGGCCCTCTAAGACATTTTACTAAATGCTTCAGGTTTGTAACGCTTTCCTGCATCCCTTTCTCACCTAGTGCTGTGCTGGGGTAGCACACTGGTTCGTTCCGAAATTATATGAGCTTTCTGGAAATAAGTTAGTTGATAAAGTACCGTTCGACCTTTCACAGACTGTTTCCCTCCTCCGGGCTGTTTTTCTGTCTGTGGTCCAGTTTGGGGCACCCCTTGCATTTCAGTCTAAGGGTCTGCGTGTCTTTTCTCAGTTTGTTGTCACCCTCTTTTCTACTGGGTTGCTGCCTGGCAAATGCTCTGCTTGCAGCTCAGTTTATCCCAGCCGTTTGGATCTCAGGTTTCTGTTTAAATACTTTGCCTGTTGTTTCTGGCTGTCTAAATCCCTCCAAGGACCCCTAAAAACTAACAGCTCCTGCTGCTGACAGTGGGCCCCACCTCCGACGATGCTTCGCCCCGCACCTTTGAGCCCAGGCAGCGAGCTCACGTCCCGCCTGGCTCCGTTTTGCAGCCAGTCTGACAAGTGCGGGCACAAGGACCCCCACGCGATGCAGGACAGACTGCCAGCCCCCGCAGGTGATGCCTTGGCTGCTGCTTTGTTACCAGGATGGATTTGACCAACAGGTCTGCCCCAAACCACACGTTTTTATCCTGGAGGCCCTTACTGCCATGCTGCTCCTGGGGCAGGATGTTGGGACCCTCGGCGATATACGTGCCCCAAAATACCGAGGACTAACCTGATGCATATCTCCTGGTAGTACAACACTAAAATCGGCAGGAACTGACAAACAGGGACATTTGCAGGGAAACCTGGCCTTCTGCTGCCTATCTGTTAAGCTCATTAAAGGTAGCTTTTAGCATCAACCCAGGCATCCCGTGAACAGCTAAGAAAATACCCAACCTCAGCTTAGCTGGGAAAGCAGAGCCCTGGGCACATCCCTGGCAGCCAGCCCTGCCAGGTCCCTCTCTGCCATAGGGATGTGGGCTGCAGGACGGGCTCCTGCAGAAAATGTTCCCTGGAAACTTGTTTCATTAAACCAATATAAATGCGCCTTACCATTTCCTACTCTAAGTGACTATTCTGGGCTAAAAAGCAACTGGAATGTTAGGAATTATTAGGAGAGGAAGAGAAAACAAAGCAGAGCCTCCCTAGAAATCCATCTCAAATATCATGTCTGCTTCAGCCCGGCTGCCTCAGGCAGATGGAGCAGAGCTAGAAGAGTGCAAAGGTGACAGAGGGATGGATCAGCTCCCAGGCAGTGACAAGGAGACACACCAAGGCTGTCCTGGAGAGGAGGTGAGCAGGGGAGAGCATGGCGCAGGGCTATAAATTGCAAAGGGTATAAAGGAATTAATATTGACTCATAATACCGGCCTTTGGAGGCATAGACTAATAGCAGAAAGCGAACAGCAAAAAGCGATAGTGAAAGCAAACCCCACCAAATTCCTGTTAAACACAATGATACAAGTAGCTAAAGAGAGAAATCTGTGGGTCCAGTGCGGTGACCGAGCAGGGCTGCACGGGTGTCCCCCTCCCCCATCGGGATGCCCTGCGGGGACTCTTCCCTGACCCTCCACAGTCCCCCTGCGTGTTCAGGCCCCTCGGCCCCCGTCCGCGGTGTTCTGGAGGTGGCCTGGGCTGCCCCGAGGTAAAGCAAAAACTGTTCCCCAAGGTCGCAAAGCTGCTCCCTCCCGGCGGCGCCCGCCTGCGAACGGCCACCGGCCGCCTGCTGCCACCTTCCGGGTAGGGGCGGCCGGGCACCGCGGGGAGCGACCCGCAACGGCCCCGCAGCGATCCGCAACGGTCCGCAACGGCCCCTGACGGCCTGCCCGGGCCAAAGGGCCAAAGGGCCGCGCTGAGCCGCCTCACACCAACACCCCGCAGCGCCGGAGGGCTCCTCACACCAGCCCACCCCGCAGGGCTGCAGGGATGCTCGCAGGGATGCTCGCAGGGATAACCCTTCCGTGGGTTTAGTGCTCTGGGAGAGAAGGGTGTTTTGTGCCTGTGGGAGCCAGCTGACTCCGTGCCCTCTCCCAGTGTGTTTTCAGCACAACGGTGACGCTTGTGTTTTTGCAACTGATAAATCCAGTGCCCTTGTGTGCAAAGGCTGTTTCGCCTTCTGCCGCCTGCAAATTCACCCAGCCCTGCGGGTGACTTAGAAGAAAAGTGTGGTTAGAAGAAGAATGTAGCTAGAAAAAAAGTGTTGTTTTTATCAAGCCCTCAATTTTAATTTAAGGAGTACTTTAAAAAATATAAGGTACAGACGGCTGAAAAACATCTATTTGGAGAATAGCATCAGGATGTGCTCTGAACACAGAGGGGATGCTGCGCACTCAGCTGTTCTGTCAGGACTGGACGGCTCCACCCCTTGGCAACCTGGTTTAAGAACTGATCGGGCTTTCTAGCAAATCTACCATCTTTTGTCAATATTTGTAATGCAGGCGCAACTGAAATCAGGGATACTGCCATTTGTGAGAGTGTTCCTTGTTTATCTTCCACGACATCTGGATTATTTGCATGAAGGGGTGATGTCTTCTCCCGAGTTCATGAACCTGGAAGCCAGTTTGCATCCGTTTCACTTCAGACATACTCAGAGCCAGAGTTGCTGTGATAATTTTGCTGATAACATTAAAGGCAAAAGAGATCACAGCAAAGATTTTACAAAATACCTATTGCAAACTTTCCAAACTGTGCTTCGGAGCCAGCTTTGTGAGCAGCAAACTGCCATGCCCCACTGCCTGTGTGTGGGCATCGACGGGGACCGTGGCCTCCCCCAAAGCACCAAGGCAGCAGCCCATGTGGCCACATGTACCGTGCCCCACAGTGCCATGCTGAGAGGCTGAACTTGTGCTGGAAGCCTGCTGAAGGAAGGGAAATAACCGAAGGTGACACTTGACAGGTTAGTTTTTTATTCAATGCATTGGACTCATACACGACCGCTTTGTCAACCAACATTTCACACATTCCTATAAAACCAACACCGAGTCCAGTCTCTCGTTAAAGATGCTTGGTGTAAAATGTAAAGCAGTCTATCAAATATTTACTTTAGTAAGTTTAGCTTAGAGCCCAGCAACAGGCTGTGTCCAGTGCGTTCGGTGCTGGGTTGCAGCAGCAGATCAGTGACTCACGGTTTGTTGGTACAGGGCTTCGTCAACAGATGTTTCGACCCAGCTCACTAACACCTCAGCCAATGTTTATCGGACTGCTGTCGAGCCCGGCCTCCCTCCTGCGGCTGCTGGTTTGATTATGCCACTGCTTTGAGCAGGGGTGGAGCTGCACCTACAAAATCCCTGATGCAGAACTACTGCAGCTCTGGAAAACCTGGTTTGGGCTGGGGCAGCTTGCCTGTGCTCCACGCTGAGGACAGCCACACCGGCAGCACGGCACAGCAAGTCCCACCCAGTCCCCACGACCGGGCTGGCAGCAGCAGTTAGAACGGCACGGCAACCAGAGCAATGCAAGGTGCTCATCAGGCCTGACTATGGGGCTACAGTGTGATGTTTTCAGGGTGGAGGGGTCTTACACTGCAAACCTCTGGGCGGGGATGCCTGCACGCACAACAAACTGGGCAGTTAGGTGGATGCTGGGGAAGGTGGGCAGCTGGAGCATGCCCACTGGTGCCACTGCTGGGGCACATCCCTCAGCTCCACACACGCTCTGCTCCCTGCTCTGTCTCCCACACGGGCAAGCAGGACAGCCCTGTGTCCCACCCAGGTAACAATGCAGGAAAGGCTCCATGGGGATGGCTTGGAGCTGGTTCCCCCTCCCTCTTGCACAAGTTACCCCAGGCAGCACAAGGTGCCCTGGCAGGGGGACAGGGCTGGTGCCAGCCCTGTGGCTCCCTGGCAGAGCGCTCCCAGCAAATCCACCTCTGCTCATCCCCCTTCACCACCCCACTCATGTCTCACCTGCCCTGTGCTCTGGCCCCGGCTCTCATCCTGCCTCGTCCCTGCCCTCAATTGCTCATTCATTCTGTGTGTAAGGAAGGAGACGGCACATTGCCAGATTAGCTATCTCAGAGGAAATCTATCGAGTTTTATTGAGCTGCCCATTACAGGGCCTGGACTGTTACGGGCAGTCCCTGTGACGAGCATGCGGTGCTAAGGCATGGTGACTGTCCGGCCGGCGCCTCTGGCTGCTGTAAAGCGCCTCTTATTCCTCAGACCAGAGAACCTCTCATCCAGCGTCAGGCTGGTCTGCAGGGGAAAGGGAGAGCGAGTCAGTCCCGGGTCTCATGGCAAAGCACAGCCAAACTCGTAGCAGGGTATTGATTAGAACCCATCAGTCAGGACGATGCTTCACAGCCAGTTAGTCAATTAAACCACTCAGCACATGGAGACAAGGAGCTCAACAGACTGTGTGCGGCTGGAAAACCTCCAAGCAGCACCCAGCCCCAAGACACTGGGTGTCCTCGGCAAGAACAGGAGCAAGCAGATGGCATCTGAGCACAAGGCATCAAGTAAAACCAAACTGTCCAGACAAGAAACGCCAGCAATGAAGAAGGTGGAGCAGGATTTCTGACCTGTCCCAGGGCTCTCGGACCATACTTCAGCATAAAATGCGGCACCAAGAAGGTCACCAAAGCAAAGAGAGAGCAAAGCCCAGAAGTGCTGTGTGTCTCTGAGGAGTGGGGAGCACTGGCAGTGAAACGATCCCCCCCAGCCAGGACTGCCCACAGGCAGCATCTCCCAGCTCCAAGCAAGCACATGGACAGGCCACGAGGGGCCAAAAGAGTGGGGAAAATCAGGCTGAGTCTGTAGCTGCTGAACAGTCTTCTCAGGTGCCTTCAGTTTTGCGAGCACCCTGGCCAACACGGCTAAGGGACTTTCCTCCCAGGTTATGCTAGATAAACCCAACTGGCAGCCCCAAAAACCTGAGCGTGATGTTAACAGCTTAGTGGCAGGGCCGCTGCAGGGTGCAAGGTGCCGCCTGTCCCGTCGACAATCCTCTACCTGGTTGGCCATCGCGCGGAAGTTGAATCTCAGCAGCACCCCCTTGGGCTGGGGCTTGGCTGCCCGCGGTGGTGGCCTCTGGCTTCGCAGGAATGGGCGCTTGGATCCAGGCCTGGGGAAAGCACAGATCTGCAGTCACTCAGGAGCCTAAGGCAGCTCACTTCCCATCAGCTGCAAACCAGCAAAGAGTAAAGGAGACCACCGCGTACCCCATACATCCCATGGCATGCCTCACAGCAGCCTGGGTGAGACTAAAGGGTGCCAGGAGAGCTGCCGTGCTGGCAAAGTTCCAGCACTGGGGACTACGTCACACCAGGGCTATCGTATCGTGGGGTGTTCTCTGCACCCGGGACATGCCAAGTGCCCTCACCGACCCTTCTTTCTGCCCCTGGCTGTGTGCCGGGTCCTGCAGCTGCACTGGCTCAGTTCAGGGGTGAAGCCACCCCCTTCCAGCCTCTGTGCTTTTCTCAACACGGCGAGCACACAGTGTCCCTTTGGGGTGCGCGCTGTTCCCCCATGACACCCCACATCAAGCACAACTAGCCTGCCACCTCCCACGTGCTGCTGGCACTTCCGTTGCTCTTTACTCTGGATAATGAACGAGCCACACAGTAATTACCATCTCCTTTCAGATATGAAGGGAAGGGAACGAGACATCATTTGCTAACTATTTTGGGTCTGAACCATTCATTGCGCGCTCGTTATAGAAGACGTGAAGCTGCAATAATGTTAAATGGATTTGCAAGGGCTTTTTAGGGCTCCCATCCTAACAAATCACCTCATTACTTACACGCCAGTCTGGCCCGCCTGGGGATTAGCCACAGAAACTGTCAGAACTGCTCCGGGGCTGGGTTTCACTTGCCACCTGCCGAGACAGGGAGATGTATCCAGCTTCGATTCGAGCACGAAAGAGCACGTCGTGTTTGCAGCATGCCTTTGTTCACCAATTACCTTCTCATCCTTCGTGGCTTCCCTTCTCCATTAGCATCCATCTGCTGTGAAATACATTTTTGTAAAAATGACTTAACGAATCAGCTGTTAGAAACAATGATTCCTTTTGCAAGTATTTAATTTGGTGTATCTCAATAGCTCTTTCCTTGTGTGTTGTCAAGAAATTTGCTCATTTTGGGTTTCCTGCTGGCACAGCAATCTGTATGGGTGGCTTGGCTTTGCCCTGCTTGTGCTGTTGTGTAAGCTGCAAGGTTCACTTTTATCACATGCCCAGTTTTTATTTTCCAGCTGCCATTAAACTGCACTAAAAACTGCTCGCCCTGCAAACAGTCTCCTAAGAATATATTCATTGTTCAAGTCACCCATCTTTCCCAGTCACTTTTGGAAGCAAAGATACAACTGGGCAAAGGCTGGCAAAACTGAAGGCTTGTCACCATCGCAGGTTGCACAAAAAATGTCTCGATACTGACCCCTCTCTGAAAGTTGGCTTTGGAGAACCGCTGCTGCATCCGCTTCTGCTGGAAGGCTGGTCCCCTGTTTAGCCGGAAAGGTCTGCTGGTAAAGGAGGGGGAGAGAGAACAGGACATAGGTGAGTAGGATGCCAGACCTCTCCTAAAGTTTAATGCTGAAATACTTAACCCAGTGTACTATTAAAAAGCAGTATGAGAAGCAAATGAAGCTGTGTGTTACCAAGTTCGGCCCAACAGGTTTTTCTGCCAGCAAAGGATTTCAGAGGAACTCATTTTCCTGCTCAAATGAAACAACAGCTTGTGTTTGTTCTGAATTCTGCTCATTAAAAAAAAAATTAAAAAAGAAAATTGCCGAAAAAGATCTGGTCAGAAGGGACCTCTGGAGGTCATCCAGTCCCTGCTCTACTCAGAGCAGAGAAAGATGGGATTGCAATGAAGCTTGCTTTCAAGCTCGGGGAACACAAGGACCACAGTGAGACAGGCGCCGAGGCTGTGCCCAGCACCCAGCGGCCTGCCCTCATCACAGCTCCCAGGACACAGCATCTGCTCCTGCAGCCCCTCACCGGGACAGACCCCCTCTGCCTGGCTATTCCTTACAGCTGTAATCTGTATTTCCCGCCTTTATGAAAATAAATGCTATTTCACCCTTCAAAAGTGTTCCCCAAAGCGACAGAGGAAAAGTTTAATTAAAATACAAAGGTCACATTTGCTTTCTAAAATAAAATGGCATATTTAATACCTGAATTATTAACTATCAGCACAAAGTTGTTTTATTTCCAGGTGCTTTCCTAACATACCCAGGGGTATTTTTCTCACGTTGCATGAGCACACGGCTGTAACTGCTCCCAGCTGGCCCAGACTGAGAGCAGAGCCCCAGGAGCTGCACAGGGAATCACTGAAAAATCACAAAAACCGAGTAACCAAATATTTTACCTTCGCCCCGGGGCGTTGTTGCTGGAAGGTGCTGCTCTGAATCTCTTGGGGCCTGGGGGTGGCCGTCGCCGTCCATCCGGCTGCCCGCTGCTGTTGCTTTTGGTGAAAGCCTCGCTGTTCTTGCTGCCCTGAAAGAGTAGCGAGAGCTCAGCAGTTGACACCCTCGCTCCATCTTGGTGCACCAAGAGGGAGTGAGCACGAGCCACAGCACACGACCATCCTTCCCTCTGCCAGCTGCCACTGCCTGAAAAGCTGACGAATTTATGTGGCATTTTCTTTGGCTCTGTCTAGGGGGAAATCCAGCCCGCACTGAAGTGCAGGTGGTGATCGCTGACACCGCAGCAGTTCCCTCGCTGCTCCTGGATGCCTTCAGCACCACTTGCAATTACTTCAAAGGGGGCTCAAGCCCCACGCTGTGTGCTCTGCATTCCCCATCTTCTCATTCCCAACTGTTTTCCCTTTGCGATTTCTGCAGTCTTGCAGTGGAACAACCCTGCTCTGCAAGTGTTGGTTTGTTTTCTCCTTTGATATTTCTTGATGGGAAATTGATTCCTTGCTGTGTCTATTAAAACCTGGTCTCTTCCACGTTCTTTTGTTATCTATGGCAGGAATATTTCTATTGAGCAGTGCTGCTGTGGTCTCAACATTGGACTTGGTATACACCGTTGTCATCAATCAGTATGTGCGCCTTGGTTCCTGGGCATGAAACTACAAGTACCAGGAAGAACGTTTCATTCTAATGGTGCAGAAATACAAAAAAAAATTGTGATTGGAGAGCAAATCTCGCACATGCCAAGCATTATAGCTTTGCTCAGGTTTCTTTTTGGCCATTGACCCTTTCTTGTTTGGACATGTATGTTGCCCAGCCCGAGCCCTGAAGCACATCAGAAGACCCCTCAGCAGTGCAGGTCCTCCTGCAGTTATTTTACACAAACTGCCACAGACTCTGTCCCATTTATTTCTGTGGGACAGCCACCATCACCGTTACTACCTACTAACTGAGACGTGCTTCCACATTCTTCCCACTTGGTTTATTTCTGCAAAATGGAACCTACCATAGAATTATGCCTCCTAGCAACTGCTTATTACTTTCTGCTAATATCCAGCCACACTCAATATGTGAGTCATCACTGTCTTTATTTTCAGGAATAACCACACTCCATGCACATGCATGCTCATTTTAGAGCTCTCTTATTTATACCCCCAGGACAAAGCCATTAAATGTGCCATCATGTTCACCACTTTGGTGTTTTTTTAAAAGCTTACTGAGCGTACATGACATCCTCATTGAGTGGATTTCCATCAGTGTGGAAAACAAAACCCTCTCGCAGAGGACTATCTACCTGCTCGGTTTCCACCTTCTACACCAAGCCAGTTTGACACTCAGAAGAAAGCTGTAAGAACTACTTTAATGATGAATATGTAGCTTCTTTCCCATCTCTTGAGTCTTAAAAATAACTCAAAAGCCAAATGGAAATATTTCAATCTTTTTTTTAAAGTGTTTTTAAGCAAAGACAAGACCCAAACATTTAAACTTGAAAAAGGAAAAGCCACGAATGAATTAAAAAAAATGCATTTTACACAGATGCACATGGGTAATCTGACCCATGGCCATCACAGTACTAGGAATCAGTGTCTCTGGGGGGGATACCCACTTGCTAGCGAAACGTATGTCTCTGAACCAAAGCCACCTGAAGTCAACAACAGTCTTTCCTTTGACTTCACTGGACCTTCGAAAATACTCTTCGTGGAGAACAAATAATAGTGACTCTTAACATACCTCCTCTAAATGATAATAGTAGATGAGATGGCATATAATTTGTTTTTATGGAAATATTTTAATTTTTTTAAGAAGACAGTTTTAAAGAATCTTTTTTGTAAAACCCATGGGAACTGATTCAGTAAAATTATGCCAAGTCACAAGCTTATAAAACCAACTGGAAACCTGCTATTTTATATGCATATGTGTCTGTACTCACCTATGCATACAAATGCTGTGTGCAGGCATACAAAAAATGGTGCCTGTAAACTGTTTATGCAGATTGTTCTTTGGAGTGATGCAGGATCATAAAATCCAGCAGATTTCCATTTGACATTTGGGAACAGCTGTACTTTCCGTACCCCCCTACCTCTTGAGCCAATGCCTGGCGATTTAAAGGGCTCACTCCATTTAATGCAGCAGCTGCTCTTCTCCTGGGACCGGGCACAGTATTCCTGAATTGTCTCCGATTGTACTGTTGTTGTCCAAATCCTCTTCTAAAACGGTTAGGTCCTACAGAAATAAGCTCTTATTTTAGCATCCTTCAAAACTCAATTTATGATTACAGTTTTGCAAATGGATTGCTAGGATGACTTAACATGATATAGGAGTATCTGTATAAATAGTGATGCAAGAATCACATTAATTCATTCCAAAAAAGTATATTAATTTTGCAGAATATTAAATAATTTATCTTTCCAATATCTCACTAACATTGCTGTTATACATAGGACTGACAAAACATATTATTTGATGTGAAAGAATATAGAAGAGAAAAGCCTTCCACAATTCTGATTCCTAATAAAGGCAGGAACACTTGCATGAGGAAACCTGTCAATCTGTTGTCAGTTCACACTGCTATGAATTAACCGTGAAATGGGAAAAGCCTTTTGATACAGATAAGCAAGTGACTCGAGCATCCAGAAACCAACTCCACAGCAGCCTGGAACAGCTCTGAGCGCCCATATTATAGCACGTGATAAGTGAAGACTGGACCATAGTTTTTATATATACATATATATATGTTTGTGGGAGGTTTTTTTGCTTGACATCTCCTTACTTACTGCACATATTGAAGGGGGCACCTTCTGCTGCTATTTTACATAACTGCACAGTGCATACACACCAACAGGCTGTCTTGCATTTAATGTTTTCCCCTAAGCCTGCTTATGATTTTGAAGTGTGCTGAAGTGTCGAGCGAGAGGAAAGCACTCTGTCAGTGCATTAAAGCCTAATTACTGCACATGATAAACTTCTGTAGTCATAACGAAGTAGACATCCTCCGAATCACTATACCAGCGAAATGTGCACACGTACTCAGAGGGGTGTATAAACCAGGCATAAGGCAGTGCATGGCAGAGGGCAGCAAACCTGCGGTTAAACCCTGGGCCGTAAAGCAGAACTCACTGATACAAACCACAGAGCAGTTAGATGCCTGTATCGATCCCATACCATCAATTCCTTCATCACAGCAATTTACAATGACTTGGAGCAATTAGAAACGAAGTGTTCCGAGGCAGCAGTGACACTGCTGTCAGGGGCCACCACCGCAGTGATTAATGAAGGCTCCAGCCCCAGGGTGTAACACCGGTTGGCGCCAGCGTAGGCTGGTCACACTGGAATACAAGTGAAGATGATTTGAGCTGCTTTGGCTCCAAGACAAAAGGGCACCAGGGCATGCCTGTGGGAAGCACCTCCTGAACAGCATGTCGGGGTGCTTTGCTCCTTACAGCCGTAGGTTGGTTGGGAACACTCACAAAAATGCAACGCTGTTCACAAGCTCTGTGGGGCCACTAGTTATTTTCTTTGCAAACGATGCCCTCTCAGCGCAGCAGTGCAGGTGTGTAAATGTTCCTCCCCCAACATACCCCTGAATTTTGGCATTCTGTGTCTTCCTGACCAGATGTGGTCTCGCTGTGTTTAATGCCCCTTTCTTCCCTCCTAGTTCTGTTCCCCAGTTTATTTTTCCCTCCAACAGCCACCCTGGGTGCCTCTCTCTTGCCTGTTTGCCAGACTGCTCTCCTGCAGGCCACCAAGCCTTGCGACACTGCTCTCCCGCACCCTGGCGAAGGCAACTCCTCTGCAGCCAGACAGACTGAGCTCAGCTGCCTTTCCTGGGTGTTTCATCAGTGCGATGGGAGGGACTGATGCAAAAGGCAGCCCTGACTAGAAAATCATGCCCCTGTCAGTCAGTTCATATTAGAGAGCCTCTGCTCAGTGGTGCACCCAGGCATGTCTCAGCCAGTGTAAATAACTAACGACACAGCCATCAGCCTCCGAGGGGTACCCCGTGTACACCAGCTGGGGACCAAGGCCCTGGTCTGTCATGTGTATCCTGAAGTGTGACACACGGGAGGCTCCATTTCTGCAAAAAGCCCGGCAGATATTTAATAATGAAAGAACATTTGAATAAAACCCCGCAGCATCAGCAGCTGGGGAAGACCCCCACTGTGTTTTGGTGCACACTCAAAGCCTGGTGCTGGACATACCTGAGTTGGCCAAGAGGCACCTCTGCCCACCAAGTCCAGTTTGGGGAGAACCCCTGATGTGTGACAGACTCATTTTTTCCAAAGAGGTTTGAAATTGGTTTTTCCCCCACTGGGAAGATGGCTTAAGCTATATTCCAGGAGGGATAACAGCACTTCACTTGCACGAGTTCTCTTGCTGGTTTAATCAGCATAATACCCTTCTCCACCCCCTGTCATTACAGTGCTGGGCTGTTCTGATCATCATTTTGATAACGGTTATCACGTCTCAGCCCAGGAGGGACTGCATTTCAGCAGGGACTGAAGTGAAATGAGCCCCTGAAGAATTATGGGCTAAATTCCCAGTCATGCTGAGCTTCCCAGAATTGCTACTGACATCAGAACCACACAGCATGGCGGGTCTTTGCACTTGGCAGGGCTGAATTCAGGCTCAGTTAAAGTCTATGAAATACTAAGACTAGCAGAAGTAATTCTGTAAATGAACAGAAAAGTCCTCCATTCTAAGGAATGGTTAAAAAAAATATTTCATTTGATGTATTTGACTCTGCATACAGTAGTCGCTTGAGTGTGGAAAAATATCAAAGCCTGTGTTTTTGACAGAAAGATCAATTTGCAAAGGGCAATTATCATCATTCTGTTTTGAACCGGAACAATTCTTGGTACGGCAATATGTGGTGGAGACCAAGAACATGAGAGTGGGAGGCAGATCGGAGACAAGCAGGATTCCACCCAGCAATCCCACTGTCCTGATGTGCCATTGGCACTCCAAGGGAACACTGCAAAGACACTGCTGCAAAATGTCACTAAAATCTCCAATGGAGTAATTTCGCAGCAATTAAAATTAAAAAAAAGGACAATTTTGATAGAGATGGCATCATGCAGCAGATCACTTTGGTTTTGTAGATAAAAGTTAGTGGAACTAAACATAGATTAGTGTGTGATCGCTCAGTATTATAAAAAATTTATCATAAAAATAGCATGCTTGGCAAAAAATACAAATTAGCTCCAATAACTGAACTATCAAAGACATTTACTGAAGGGGTAATTTAAGTGCGTTCTGGGAAAAAGAGGATTAGGAAGAGGCATAATTAAACTATGCAAAGCCAAAAGGGAATAGAGAATAGATATTAAGTCACTTTGAATTAGTAATTCATGAGAGGGTGGAAGGGAGAGAAACAGATGAATTTATGCTCTGAAAGGGCCCTGATATTCCATTGTTGCAGAGAGAAAAGCTATTCAGAGTCTGAGTACATCTTATATGCACACAGGAGTTAGATAGGAGAAGGGTTTAAGGGCTGTATTTTGTTACACAAAATGTGTTTTGCAGCTTGGCAGGCCTCTGCTGTCCCCAGGCACTCACCTACCTTGCAAATTCCTCTGCATCCAGGCGCGGAAACGGGGCCGCCCATACCCATACGCTGAATTTCTGTTCTTGACCTGCTGCCTTCGCGTGTCCCCTGCAGCGCTGGCATCTGTTTGCTCTTTCCTGTGACGTTTTATGATGTCATCTAGATCAAAATGGCAAAGGGGAAACGCATAAAACCGACACTTTCTACCAACAGTGATTCCCACTTTTGGTACTTGCAATTGTCTGCAGTAAAAAAGGAGCTTGTGGTTCTGTGAGGGATGCTGGCTGGACAATAAAAGATTAAGCTTAGCTCAGAAAGTATAGGATCAATTTACTCAGCTCCTGCAGGCTGGAGATTAGAGTGCAGCAAATTATTTAAAGATGTGCTACCATCCGGCATGTATCTACCATGTGTGCAGGACAGAGATTTCAGACCCACATCCCACTGAGGGATCCAGTCCCGCAGATTTCCCACAAGCACAAGGGAATATGTTTTCGCAGGGGCACCAGGAGCTCAGTGCTGGGCAGAGAACATTTTTTTTAGAAGATCTGACGTGGGAGGCTGCAGGAAAGGTGGTCCAAACGGGGAGAATGGGTAGAAGCACCCATGGGTGCACCCATGCAGTGATGGCTGCTCCAAGGGCTCCCCCCACCACGCGTGGGACATGGGCACTGTCCAGTGCAGAGGACATGTCCCTGATGTATCAACAACACAACCACTGTTCAGGCGTCATGCAAACACAAGCAGGATGAATGTCCCCCTCGCCCCTACATTTGTGAAGAGGAGAACTGAAGCTTGGTGCAGCGAAGGCTGCAACGCGAGGGCTGCAGGGAGGGAATTTCACTTGTACAGAGTGACTGTCCAGAAAGGCGACATCATGGTCCTACAAACACTCATGGTTCACCAGGTGGGTGTAGGATCAATTCCCATCTCCCGGAGTCAGCTACCTGCATGTCTTTCCTCACAGTGCTTTAAAAAAAAAACCAAAGCAAGTTTCTAGCCCTCGGTGGTATGAGATGAAGCTTGACACCATAAACCTCTATGGCTCAAAAACCAGGAAGCAAACAGATGCATCATGCACAATGGATATCAGCAGTACTTTGAATTTTAAATTCTGCGGCCTTTAGGACCTGAGTATTTTCTATCTACGGTAGATGCTCCTGTCTAGTTACTCAGTATAGCTCGCCTAGAAACAGCTGGATATGGATCTATCAACCACAGCTCTAGAACCTCTCAGCTTCTGCCATTGTTTGGTGAAACAGAGAGGGAGAGTATCTCACACAGAAGAGGACGGTGCAGGGGATGCCTGTTCTCCCCTGCAAAATGTGGGTTCTCCTGCGTAGACCTGTCTGCACCGCACCAAGGGCACCAGCTCTTGTGCTTCATGCTGAACACGTCAATTCGATTCCCAGGCCTGCCCCGCTGCCAGCAGCAGTAGGATATTTTGGGAACTCTGCACAGCTCTCTGCAGACAGGAGGGAGGGCAATGAGCCAGCTCCCGCGCTGCAGCAGTACAAGCGCTGCGACCAGGCACAGCTGCCTCTCACCTCGAGCACCCACCACTGCCCCAACACAAAAGGGGTCTAAAATGGCCTGAAAGCACCAAAATGGGCTCGGGATGTCCTGCCAATGCCCCAGGACTCCCCTCACCCAAACTTCTTATTAGGCAGCTCTGAAAGTGTACTCTACCGAGCTCTTCCATGAACTGCGAGATGTTTCCCGCTTTCTTCGCAAGACGCCATCCAAATGCACTTCCCAAGGCACAGAGCCCGTATGAAATAACCAATTATTTTTCCTGTGATTTAGATACTTCTGGTTTAAAACTATAATAGTAGCACTGAGAAGACAACACAAGATTTCTCCCAAGGATATTTTGCCACTGTGCTTCACCAGTTTGGACCCAGTCAAGCATCCCAGGTGCTTCCCTAGGCACTGCTGCGCTAACCAACCATCCCAATGTCCCCTGAGCTGCTCTAAGTGCCGTGTTTTACAACAGAGAGACACAAAGGAAGGTGATGACCCACCCGCTGTATCCACAGTATACCTGACAGGGTTTTGAAAGCTCATGCCCATTCCGAACAAGTGTTTTCAAAAGACAACACTGGAAGCTGAGCTATTTGAACCATGCACAAACTACTTGTAGATGTAGAGCTCTATTAAGAAACAAAAGCCCCTCAGTTCTCAGTGAGTTGGTCTGAAATCAAGGGGATCTTCTTAATTCAGGCTGTTCCAATGAAGAGAAAAGGCAAAGGGACATCTCCTCATTAATTCATATTTTCCAACAATTTCTTCTTTTAACCTCAAACCTTCCAGAAAATATTTAGCAAGTAATAAAGCCACCTCTGTTAAGCTCCAAGCAGAATATTTTAAACTTTCGCAAATTAGTGAGGAAAGAAGTGAAGTGTCCAAATCAGGCCTTTTCCCAGGCAGTGGTTACTCCAGCTCCTTAATGAATCACTGGAGTGGAAGCACAGAAGTGCCATTAGCTTTCAGTGGGTGATTATCATGAAAAGCACATCATACCTCCAGTGCTTGTCACTTGTCATTTTCTATCAAGTAACTCCTGTGTCCAAAATAATACAAAGGCCAGGGAAAACAAACGAGAGCAGATATATAAGAATAGGGTGCGTGACTGCTTTTGTGATTTCTGTGTCAGGTCTGCCAGGAAGAGAGCATGCTGGGAGAGACTGAGCGATGCTCTTGGTATGAATGCGCTAATGTTCTCAGCTAAGTGTGCCTTTGGGACATGTGCTATTTGGGGCACAAGACTGCTTTGAAGTGTGTCAACAGCATCCCTGATTGCTCTGCAGAGAGGTGGATGCAGGCATGCAAGGGTGGGCTATCTACAGCGCAAGGAAGGGCTCACTGGGAAGGGAGAGGAGATGAATGCTCATGGACCCAGTCTGTCACCTTTTAGTGTTGGGTTTTTTTTTGTTTGGGCATGACTTGTTACCCTGTCTTTTGTACCCGTACATACGATGGGGTTAACAGAGCAATGTAACAGAGTACTACCTAAGGCTGGAAAGGATCCTGGAGGTCATTTAAGGTACCCCTATGCCCTCAAGACAGAATTAGATCTATCAGGGCTGCTTTAGAGTAACTCCTGCAGTTTCCTGTGACTGCCGACTCAAGCAAGGCCCAAGGCATCTGAAAACAGAGAAACAAGCACCTGATGGTGAAAGTATCAGCTCTTTACCAGGTCTCTTGTTTTCCAGCTCTTTTCTGCCCTGAGTAAGGTGTACTCTGGATTGAATATGGAGATGGACCACAGGAGGTCTGACTGAGGAAAGCGCTATGGGAGAGCAAATGCGAAGGGAGTACAGTACGGCAGCAAACAGGAAAAGGGTGTGCAACACCATGGGGAAAAACTAAATAAAAAATTAGGGACCCGCTGTTGCTGTAAAACCTCATAGCACCGTTAAAATAACTGCGTCAGCCAAGAATTCCGTTTGAGTTCACAGTGGAAAATGTTCTGCTGTTCCTGACAAGTGGCTCACTGCTGGGAAGAAGTGACACAAGGTCTGTTTGATCCGCTAATAAAAGGTGTCGTGGACTTTCCTTCCACAGCAGAGATGTCAGCACGATAATCCACCAGGATCTATCGCCCAAACGCCGCAGTCCAGGCCTTCGGAGTTAATACAAGGGCAGCTGTTTATGCCGAGTTCACGTAGCCAGTGCCAGAGGAATGGCGGGCATCACGAGCAAGCTGCTATAAATAGCCGGCACCCCCCGGGACATGTCTCCTATCTCTGTTTCAATAGAGGGCCCATTTCTGGAAGCCGCGCCGGGCTGGCGCTCTCCCCGCGGCAGCTGCGGGAGCTGCCCGCACAGCACCCCGGCTGCGAACCCGCCGCCCCGCACCACGGCGGCCCCGTCGCCTCGCCCCGCACGGTGCCCGGCCCCGCAGCAGGGTGCGGGCGCAGCGGAGGGCACCGCACCGCCGGGCCGCCCCCGGCCCCCGGCCCGCACACGTACCGGCGCAAAGCCAAGCCCCGGGCCCCGCCGGGCGCACGGAGCCCCCTCGGCCCGCCGCCCCCCGCCCGGCAGGGACCCCCGCCCCGCCGCACGTACCCAGGGACATGTCAATCTCCTCGGCTCCCGCCTGCGGCCCCTCGGCGGGGCCCGGCCCCGGCTGCGGCCCCGCCGCCTCCATAGGCTCCATGGGCTCCGTGCGCGCAGTGCCGCCGCCCCGCGCCGCCCAGTGCGCCTGCCCGGAATGTGCCGGCACCCGCCCGGCTCCCCGCCCGCCCGGGCACCCCGGCCCGCCCCGCCCGCCAGCACCCCGGGGGCGCCCGCGCTTCCCCGGGACCCCGCCGGCCGCGTTCCCGCTGCCCAGCCTCCCTGCTGACCGCTCTTGCCCCCGAGCCCGCTCCCGGCGGGGCACGCCAGGAGCAGGGATGTCTGCTGAAACCCCGCCGGCCGCTTCCCAGCGGGGCGGGAGCAGCGGTGGCCGTGCCCCGTGCGGGAGCAGCGGTGGCCGTGCCCCATTTTGAGGACTAGAAGAACAAGGTGGAGGCCCTGGGCTTGTATTCAAGCACGGAGTCTGCCGGCGAGTTTCCTGGGGAGGAAGCATCCCTCTGGGACTGGTTTTCCAGCACCGTCCTCACCACTCACAGAATCGGATTCTTCCAGGGGTCTTTCAGTCTCTGGGGCACGTCAGTTGTGGCACTGGTGCTGTTCTGCAGTTTGAATACAAAATGTGAGCAAAACCATCTTCCTTTATTTTTAAAGCCAGATTAGAAAAAAGGAAGAACAAAACACCAAAAAACGAAAACCAAACCCAAACAAAATGGAAGAGAAGCACTGGGAGACCAATCGCTCCTTTTCCAAAGGGCTACTGTGCATTAGGTGAACAGCACGGGTTTTTTCTAAACTTTCTATATAATAAGTGCTCTGAAATAATCTTCCATATATACATAATAAAGGCAACATAAATCTCAGAACCGAGTCTGCATGTTCTGTGTTTTCAGGATAGTTTCTTGTATTTTCACAAGTTTCCTTTTCCCAGCTTGCACTTCAAATGGGAGAGAAATTTCTATGTGCAAACAAACCAGGGCAAAGATTGCCTCCTGGTATGTGCATAGCTCTCAGCAAGATCAAGTGCTTCTGAAAGTGTTGGTTTAGGGAACTGTGCTTTCATGAAAGAAAAGAACAGAGCAGTGTTGAGAGAGCAACACGTAACCTTGGCTGTCTTTTGCAATGACACTGCAGGATGATCGCTAAAGCACTTTCATGTGAAGTGTGAGGCACTAAGGTCACAATACCCTGTTTGCAATTTTCCGTGCTATGCCAAGTGTCCCGGGGGTGCTGCTGCTCTTTGGGGAGCCCTGGCTTTAATGCACCCCTAGTCCACGAGCTTTCCTTCAACGGGAGTCACTCCAATTTCCCAGCAGCTAGGGAAGCTGTGGCCGCAGGGAAAGGACTGGAAGTACCCACATAAGCCAAGACTCTAGCGATGGACAGGGGGAGGAGGTCTACAGCCTTGGCATCTTCTAGCACCCCGTGCGGTTTGGGGAAGGGCGCGGGGTGGGGGTGCCCTGGAGCCAGCTGTGAAGCAGCAGCTGCCGGGACCCCCAAGGGAGGGAGTGCAGGAGGGGTCTGGAGAATCCTTTGGGAACAGGCCAGCCCGTGTGCAGTGAGCCAGGTTTCCACACTGGGAAGAAGCTGGAGTTGGTCCCACTGTGAGGACAGCGTAATGAAAGGCTTTGTGGCTTTCTGCAGAATCATACATGCTTGTATCTTCAGAAAATCTGAAAGCAACAGCTGAGAGGTTTCCAGTAGTGTTTCCATTTGGTCATGTTTAGCGAAACAAACATTTGAGGAGACAGAACAAGACAAAGGCAGAGCTTAGAAACACCAAAACCAACTTTTAAAATAGTAGGTATTTTCAAATGACAGGTTTTTTGGGGTTTTTTGTATAGAGCTACAACACAGCTTTTGCAGCAAATTCCACTTCACCAGGTGAGAGGTTTAATGATCTGTTTTCCTCTAAGCTCATGGCTTTGAAGGCAGTGATAAAACCTTTCCAGGCCATATTTCTGCCCCTGGGAAGTACAAGCTGATATGTACTCTGTTATCTCTCAACTGCCAGTCTGTGACCTCTTAACGTCTTGGCAAATGTCCCACTTGCTTAGTATGTCTAAGCACTGCCATTAACTCAGTTCTCAGTAATTTCTCACATTAACAGTGTAGGTGACACATGCTGGACTTGGTGAAAAGGCCTTAAGAGCCAGAACCTCCTCTAAAGCCCAATCCTCCTGCACTGGAGGGGACTGCAGGTGTCTGGCAGACAAACTTGACCCTGCACCCTAAGAAAGGAATGTCAGCAATGTGACTTTCTAAAGGTTAAAGTGGGATTATTAAAAAAAAAAAAAAAAAAGAAAAAAAATTAAAAGAAAGGAACAAAAGAAAAAAAGGATTTTTGTCACGCTTTCCTCTAGAACTGTTTTGCTTTAATAGAAGCTACTGTGGCAACGAGCTCCCAAGCTAAGCCCTCAGAGAAAATTGGAGCACCTCTGCCAGAGGTGCCAGGTATTCCTTCCCCAGAGAGCACAGGTACAATGAACTTTTTCACCAAGAGCAAGTGTTATTTTGGGGCACTGAGCCTTTCAATTTATCAGGTGCTCTTCTTGTCACATAATCAAACCCCCAAGGAACCCTAGAAGGCTTTTAGCTAAAAACAAATAAAAATAGAACTCAGTGGGAGAAGGGAACGCATGCCAGCATTCAAACACTTGTATTATCTGAAATGTTTTTGCAGTCTTTAGGTAGATTTTGTGAATCTTCTGCACGTTAAATAATTTGTGGTGACTTATTGTTGTGATAAATCTTATGCCGTGATACAAAAATACGTACCCTGAAACTAACGCTGGCCACTTTGTCTGTTGTTCCCAGAGGTATCTCATATCACAGTTATTTAATACAAAATTACAAAAAGATGACTTTGCTTTCAGTGAAATGCACCCAAAACTACATGATGCAAAAATTACGTGATGCAATTGCAAATAAATGTTTTCTTTCTTGGGAAGTAAGCCTGAGTGGCTGTACAAATATGCGACAAGGAAATACTTAGCATCGTTTGTCTCTGGTTGTGGAAGCACTCCACCCTGTATGAGAATTGCTCCAAGCATAGCCAACTGCTTATCTCAAGGGGCCAAAAACCGGATCACTTTTGTGATATTTTGTATTTTGCCCACAAGGGGGGGTGTTTAGGCCTTTTAATTGGTGAGAACTACAGGAGCATAATTCTCGGCCCCTAATGAGGAACGCTGGTAGCCATACAGCTTCGTTAGCTTGCTCCGAAATTAGCGCACCATCACTGAAGGGCTTATGTTTTGCTGGCAAATGCTGAACATGGTCTTTTAACCATACGTTCCTACTCAAAAATCATCTTCTTGGGAAGATGGAAGAGAACAAAACTGTTCTTTAGGGTCTTTGAGAAAAGGAAACTCCAGATTATGCCAACATTTCTCTACATTACCCGTTCCCAGAACATGAGCTACATTGATGATACTTCAGTTTTTATGCAGAAGTTCTGACTGGATGCAGTAAAGTGGCTGAGATGCACATACCATTCAGCTCTGCTCAGTGATAACAACTGTTCACTGACAGGTCAACCACTTCTTGTTAACGGTTAATGACAAATGCCATTATTTGCTTCTTACACATTTAGCAGATGCAGCCTGTACACGGTAAGACTGTAAGGTATTTAGAGAAGGGCTGTTGTATGTGTACATGCAAAACTACTCTTACAACACCCATTAGCTGTACCCCTGGACTATGCAGAACATCCTTAAAGTCATCCCGTAAAAATGCACATCTAGATCTGGAGATACACAGCATGATTTAACATTTGTATCAAAGCACAGTGCAATCGATGATCCTGTGTGCAGTTATCTAGGACAAGGTGACAACAGTTACTTCTTATCTTAGACTGTCTTTTGTGTATCAGAGCTGTGGCTTGTGAAAAGCACGGCACACTTGATAAAAGGCAATTGAAATGGCACAAGCTTGGACTCAACACACACATAAGCAGGATGACAGGGAGCTGGTAGCTGCAGTGCAATCTGTAACCAGCCCAGCTACATCCCAGTAAGCCGAGATACACAGATACACCATGCATCTGTGCTTCTGACTGCCGCGTAGTAGTTCTAGTTCTAGTTCTAGTTCATTTTGCTTCTTGGGGTGTCTCAATATTCAAGCCAGCCTTCACTGAAAGGGCTACATTTCTAATTTTACCAAGAAACAGCCAAGTATGCTACTGCATGGCAAGCAAGTTTTTCAGAATAGAATAAAAGGAAAACTGTTAGAAATCACACTAGAATGATCAGTTAAGGATAAAGGCCTCTGTGGCACCACGAGGAGGTATTTCCGATGCATGTAATTGGAGTAAGTGGTACTTGAAACTACATCTTTGAGGCTAAAGGCTGCCCTCCCCCCGCCTTCAGAAATGTATTTTCTGGTGCTCAATGAAGCATTGCTAGCTGTACAATTAATCAGATGCTCCCAATGGAAAAGGTATGAGGAATCTTCTCATTAATGGATCTGCTGTCTTCTTGTGGTCTGTACAAAAAGATTTTAAGAACAGATACTGCTCACCAAAGCTGCCAGATGAAATCCTGCTTGCTTCTTTTCTATTCATGCATCAGATGCTGGAGGATTTTGAGCTATTTCTAGCTCTTTCAAACTGGTGTTTCAGACAAATCACTAGCCTTTACCACAGGGAGTGTGGCATTTGCCTTTTGACCTAACGAGGAATATATGGTTCGCTTGCTTTGCTTTCGAAGTGGGCCATTTTAGTATGAATCTTGAACCCGGTTATTTGGAGATTATTTTAACTCCCTGTGGCAAGCTGTGGACACTTTCAGGTCTTGAAGAAGAAAACCAGTGTCAGCTTGGAATAGCGCATGTACTAATATGCAAAGTAAGGGGGAAGGAATCAAAGAGTAATCAAGGAGATGGCACAAGGATCATGTGAGTGCTGAAATAACAGTGAATTTGTTATCTCAGTACCTCACACATGTAGGAGGACTGAAGCTACTCATAAAGAAGCATAGTAAGAACATTATGAGAGCTCTGGTGTTTAACTGCTTAAAGCAGGAAAGTCTCTAAAGGATGCAAAAAAAGGTGGGTTGCTGACATGTCAGGAGGATTTCATTTCGCAGAGCAAACAGCAATCTAGACTGACAAAGATCTGCTTTGTATTCAGCTCAAGCATTTAATTCAGGAACACTGAAAGCTTCTGGGGTGTCTTTGCTTTCGGCAATCCCTGTTCCTTGGCCTTAGGTGCCCGGAGCATGTGTTGCCAGAGCTTGTGTTGGCAGAGAGGCTTGCAAATCTGGTGGAGGTGTCAAGGGAGCATTGCACCACATGACAGCCCAGGTAGCATCTTGTCTTTGTTCCTGTGCTTTGGTGTGCTTATCACATGCACTGACCTGACCTGGGACACAGCCTGCAGTACACTCTGGAGAATTAGAAAGGTACAGGAGAGATAAGGGGCTCCGCTCTTGCTTTCTCTGCTCCCATAATCAATTTTATACTGACATTTCCAGTACAGATGAACCTGCCGGGCTCACTCCAGCAGGCAGTGCTCTGGGGAAATTTGGAGCTGTGGGTGATGATGCTGAGCAGGGGTCAGAAGTGTGGGAGCAGCCCAGGCAGAGCAGCGGGATGGGCACGCAGCTCTCACACTTGCTCTGAGCATGGCTTGGGCTAACCGTGCCAAAGACTGCGTCACTGCAAGGCTTGTGAGTAACCACATCTTGAAATCCATGTTGAACGTTAGATAGATCAAAGCCTTATCTAGGTCTCATTCCTCTAGGCATTAACACTACCTTTTGAAGTTTGTTGATGTCATATCTTGATGAGTCTTTATCTCATCTAGAGCGGATGTGGGTAACCACAAAGACTTTCAAAGTGGAAGCTCTTCATGGAAGCGGGGGATTTTCAGTGGTTTTCAGGCTCCTGAGACATAGACTCTGTTAGTGGTGTGGCAGCAAGAAAACACATTTCTCTCACGCAATCTCATCACAACACCTGAATGTTTCCACCTCTTCCTGTACTCATATTAACTGCCTTAAAATTAAGAAAATGTTATAATCTCTGTTTTATAGAAGAAACTGAGGGATGGCACAGCTACGACTTACTACTCATTAAGACAAGGTTGGTTTTGGGAGCCTTCTGCCACTAGACTAGTGACTCTGGTCTTGCTTGTGAAATGAAGAAGGGCAGCCTGGTGTGAAGTGAAAGAACTGTTGAAAGGTTGTGAAATACAGTATAAATAAAATGAATTAGACTTTAGCATTCCAGACAGCTGTTCTGATTGTGCAGCTATTTGAGGTGATAAATGACCCCCACAGGTAAATCTGCATGTAGCTATTACCATAGGAACTGCAATCAATTCCCAAGCTTTTGCCTGAGTAAGCAGCAATTTGCTCAAGACGGTTTGCAAATGGGGGATTTTTGGTTATCTGTTAGAAAAAGTCTCAGACATTGCTTCTAGCCTATTGTATTGGACACTTTAATGCATTGGAAGATGTGAGCACGTGCCTGAGCAGACTGAGCGTGCTTGGTTTGCTTCTCGGTAGGAACACCTGCAGACACAGCGAGTATTTTGTTAAAGATAAAAAGGCCCCTCATACGCAGAGAACTCCAGCATGACTAAATGGTGTTTTGAGTCCTCTGACAATTTGTCAGACCTATTTCTCACAAAGCGAAGCTGAACCCCTTTCTCTGTCTAACATCGCAGGGATCAATTAGGCTCTGAATAGCAAGAGGCTGTGTGGTGTGGCTCAGAGGGAGGATAGCAAAGCTGCATCTCGGAGCTGGCCCTTTGCCAAGCCACTGGCAAACTCAGAGTCACTATTTCTAATTTAGCAACATTTAGTTACTGGAACTGGTGCTGCCTTCTGCTCTGCTTCACCCCTGCCAGCTGCAGAGCCACAGTACCTCCTGCTCCACGTCTGCAGGCGAAATCACCATACCCGCTTGGCCCAAAATCGGTCTGAGTTTATTCAACTCTCTCCGGCTGGAACCTTGACCGAGGGCAGCAGTCCGCAGTGTCTGTGCAGGTTTGTCTGATTTTCCTGCTGTGAATCCAGGGAACAATTAGCTTTTTCAGGCCAAGAGCAGAGGCTCTGGCGCAGCAGACTGATCTGTCGATATTAATCTGTAAACTTTAATCCTGCAGCCCACAAAAGTATCCACAGCTAACGTTCAATGAAGCAGACAGCCACAATATTTACAGGTGACAATGGGAGCCCTTCCCCCACCACACATGCATTTTGCATATAGGCCTCTTTTGCTGGAAAGCCGATCTATTTGCAATGACACTGTGATCCCCAAGTCCATAGAATACTGCATCGAAGGATTAAGCCGTTCACTCTTCAGTACCTTCTTACTGATCCTGGCTAATGTGGCTCTATTGAATTTCAGCCAGATAGCACCCACAGAATATCGCAGGGCTGTTCCTCTTTTGACTAATAATGGCTCAGCTGTCTCTCACTGACATATTGCTGACGGAAGGCTAGTCTCTTCCATATTGCTTATAGAAGGAATTTCCCTTAGATCCCCAAATTAGTCATGATGCATGCATGCAAAAAACAAGCCATTTAAGGACCTTCAGGAGGATCAAAGCACAAAAGCAGATTCTGCTTATCAACCCCCTGGCAATTTCATTAAAATGCAGGTCTATAAGCCTTTCTTTAGCATTTCTTAATTATGGCTCCGGAGTAATTTTTGACAGATACATATTACATAGTAATAGACATGATTATTCAGCCAGTATTCCAGCAATTGTGTAGCATTGTATTAATATAACAGGCCCTCGGACATTGCAATCAGCTTCTGATTTATGTTTCACCACTCCCCTTTCACACCGAGCCAAGAGCGTTAGCATCTTTGGGGGTTTTCTGGATGTTTCTTAACGCATTTTAGGGTGACAACCTTATTCCTACTTCCCTTGTCCTGCTACGGGATACTCCTTAGTGATCTCTTTGTCATGCCACTAACGAGGCTCTCCAGTTATTGACCGGCGCTCCTCGTTATTAGCTCCCAACACAGAGGTGATGCTCCGATGCATCTGGCTCAGGTGAGGAGCGATCGATAGTCTGTGTTGCCATAGATACGGCCAGAAACCCGAGGGGCGCCAAGCGGCTCCCCCGAACGAAGGCGGCCCGGTGCCGTGCCCCCGCGGCCGGGCCGGGTGCCGCTCCACCGGCGCTGCGGCTGCCCAGCCGGGGCGTTCCGGGTCCCGCTTGGCGGGAGGCCCCTGCCCTGAGCGCCCCCCGCAGCTGCCGCCTCCCAGGGCACTCGGCCCCGCGCCCGGCCCGGCTGCAAGAGGCACCCCGCTCGCCAGCCCCGCTCGCCGCCGGCGGGACGTTTCGGCCCCGCTCCCGCCCCGCTCTGCACCCGCTGCGGCCCCGTTCCCGCCCCGCTCCCACTCCCCGCAGCGCCCGCGGGCGACCCCCCTCGCGCGGCTCGCGCGCCACGCGCCGCCCCGCCCCCTGAACGCGCGCGCGGCCCCTCACCGGCGAGCACCGCTTCGGGGAACTCCGCCCCTTCGCTCCACGCCGTCGCGGATTGGTGGAGGGGGCCTCTGGGGAGCGGCGCGGCCACGCCCCTTCGCTCCACGCCGCTGCGGATTGGTGAGGGCGGCCGAGGGGCGCGCAGAAACCACGCCCCCCGCCAGCGGCCCCCCAGCCTCTCTCCCGCGGCCCCCCCCGCCCCCTGCTGGCTCGGCCGCGCCTGCGCAGTGGCGGTGTGGCGGCGGGGCGGCCCCGGCTGTTGTTATTGTGGGGTTGGTCTGCGCCGCGCGAAGATGGCGGCTGGGCAGGGGGGCGGCGGCGGCGGTGGGGGTAACGGCAACAACGGCAACGGAGCGGGGGGGCTGGGGATCCCCGCTCACCTCACTCTCTCTTTCTCGGCCGGGCCGCACTGGGGCGCGGCCACTCTGCCGCAGCCGCACACGGTGCGCAGCCTGGACCGGGCCCTGGAGGAGGCGGGCAGCTCGGGCATCCTCTGCCTCAGCGGGAGGAAGCTGCGCGATTTCCCCGGCAGCGGCTACGACCTCAGCGACACCACGCAAGCAGGTGTGTGCGTGGGGGCTCCGGCTGTGAGGGGCGACGGGGCCTCCTGCCGAGGGGGCCCGGCTGCGGGGGTGATGTGGGGCGGATGGGGGGGCCCGGCCGTGAGGGCGACGAGGGGGAACACGCACGTCCCCTCTGTGGTGGTAGTGGGGGCGACAGCGGGAAGGGGGGGCCCTGTGGGGGCAGCGAGGGCGTGCGGGGGCCCTGCTGCGGTGGCAGTGGGGGGGATGCAGCGGAGGGGGTCTCCTGTGGTGGCAAAGGAGGGGCGGCGGGGTGTGTGTGGTGGTGGTGCTGGTGGCAGTTGGGGGGGATGGCATGGGGAGCGGCCTGCTCCGGCGGCTGCTCTGGGGGAGCCCGGCGGGGGCAGTGGGAGGATGCAGTGGGGAGATGGGCTGTGATGGGAACTGGGGGGAGCAGTGGCGGGTACATGCTGTGGTGACAACGACGAGGATGGAGTGGGAGGGCTGCTGTGGCGGCGGCGGGGAGAAGCAGTACGGGGCCCCCGCCGTGGTGTCCGTGCGGGGTCTTGGAGCGTGTGCTGTGGTGGTGGCGGTGGGGAGGGGTCCGGGCCCTCGCCGTGTGAGGGACACGGGGGACAGCGCGGAGGCTTGTGTGCGGCGGGAGCGGGGCGACGAGGGGGCTCCCCCTGCGTGCAGCGGGACGGGTTGGGGGATCTGGAGCGTGCGGGGGGGGGGGATGCTCCCCCTCTGCGTGCACTGGGGGGCGGCTGCCGCTGTGTGGGCTTATCGGGGGGGCGTTCCTGCGCTGTGGCTGTGCGATGGCGGGGTTGCGCACTGAGGGGGGGCCGGGGGACACCTCGTTTCTGCTGTGTGCGTGCAAAGGCAGGGGCGCTCCTGCGGTGTGCGTGGGGAAGTGGGGTGCAAGGGGCGAGGGTACGCCTGCGCGGAGCGCGTGCGTGTGCAAAGGGAGGGCTCTGCGGGGAGAGGGGCTCCTTACCGCCCTCCGTGTGTGCGTGCGGACAGCGGGCTGCTGTGCTGAGGGTGTGCGGGGACTGTGTGCGGTGGGGGGGTTATTGTGCCCCGGGGGGTGTGCGTGCGGTGGGGAGGGGCGCCGGCGCCCTCCGTGTGCCTGTGCTGCCGGGGGGAGCGGGGCTGCCTGCGGTGAGGCGGGGGGCTCCCGGCTGTGTGTGCTTGTGCAGCGAGGGAAAGGTGGTGCTTTCTGTGTGTGTGTGCGATTGCAGGGAGCTAGGCGTTGTGTTCCGTGTGCCTGTCTATACGTGTCACAAGGATGAGGGCTTGCCATTCGTGTGCCTGCACATGGTGCGTGGAAGAGGGTGTGCAAGGCGAGGGGAGCTGTTTAGTTGGCGCTCTGGGCAATAACAGCTCCCTGCTGTGGTTG
This sequence comes from Falco rusticolus, assembly GCF_015220075.1. Classification (NCBI taxonomy): domain Eukaryota; kingdom Metazoa; phylum Chordata; class Aves; order Falconiformes; family Falconidae; genus Falco; species Falco rusticolus. The sequence goes on along the minus strand of NC_051200.1, from coordinate 13,819,018 downwards.
GTTTGTACCTTCAAAGGTGTCTGATCCCTTGCAGTGAAGCTTTATTACCTGGGGTGCTCCGGTCGTTCCTCCCCCCCAGCTCTGCGGGAAGGTGGTCACAAGTGCGGGTGCGCCGATCTGTGCGTGTCGGAGCTTAATGTATTCACCGTGTTGGTAAATGCCTAGATACCGTGAGTGTGAGCTTGGATTTACCCAGACTTGGAGACATTTTTCTTTGCAGTTCCTAGAAAACATAACTACATTTTCAGTGGGGGTTGTGTTACATTTTTGGCTCGCCTCTGATGTACTGGATTTATTTGCTGCTGGAGCAGTTGATGAAAACGGATCATTCTGAGTAATGCACTAGAATAAAATACTAATGGGAGGTCTGGTGTCTTTTGTTCACAAGTAGTAGTGGCTTTCCAAAATGTTGTTTGCATGAATTAATTCCATGGGTGTTTTGGTTTTGTTTTGGGGCTTTTCTTTCCCCATGGGTTATGAATAGCTGGCTTATTGTTTTGAAAATGAGACTGCCCATTGTGGTACCTTATCCATCTCTGACAATCCTGTACTCCTGGTCTATCAAATACTCATTCTGTTGCTCTTTGTTGTGGGCTATATCTGTGCAGAGGTTTAAATAATGATGTACTCGTTCTTCTGCAATATATTAGGTTGTGTAGGGTGTAGAATTTGTGAAGGACTGATGTTTAAAATCCAATTTCAGCGTCTGGTACTAAGCTTATTAATGATTTGTGCGTTACCATTTTTCCTGACACATGTGTGCATTCCTGTGTGCAGTGCAGAATAGGGATAGGTAAAAGTGTGTTAGTTATTTCATAATGAAAGCACAAAATCAAAATAAAAGCAGGTTCCATGAAATAATAGCTCTTTTTTCCTTGTAGCTTAAAAATGTATTCAGCAACATAGGTCACTTCTGCATATAAATATTCAGTAACTAAACGATTAAAAAAGAAGCTTTGTATATAGGCAATCTATTACTGAAAAGACTTCCTGTATCCTGAAACAGGTACATCAAGGATCTTTATTTTCTTTGCTTCTAATTATTACTAATTGTATTTTGGGCTTTATTTTTGTTGTTGTTTTATTTTGAATCTTAACATATTTGAGTAAAAGTTGTCTGCAGTGATCTTGTCTTTATCTTTTAGGATGTAGTAGAGCCCAGTCACTACATTCAGCATTGCATTTTCATCATGAAAGATCATGTGAAAATGTTGAAGGGCAGTCTCTGACAAGAATAGCCATATTGCTTGCTGCTGTAAAAAAACAGTCGATGTGGTTCTATACAAGTACCATCTTGTAACAATCCTGATGTAATGTAGCACTGATTTACAAATTAATCCAGTGAAATACATATTTTAGCTGTCTTTCAGAATATGCTTGTAAACAAAAGCTTCATAGTCTTTACTTTGACTTAGTGTGTAGAATTGTTTTGATGAGTGGATAAATGGTATTCTGCTGGTGAATCATGGACATCCTTCACAGAGTATCACTATGGCATAGAGCTTGATGGAGGATCAGCAACTACTTTGGAGGTCGTCTACTTACTGGCATTCTTGTAGCAGTTACCACTCTTTCACATTAAAATATACCTGGGAATAAGGTTATAGATTTAGACCGAGGTATGGGAGATGGGGGGGATGGATCAAAAATCTTTGCTGTGTTTCAGTTTCTGTTCTAAGTCAGTGACTCTGAAATTCGGTTCCAAGGTACTCAAAACAAACATTTAAAAAAACAACCTCTACTAAATCTGGATGTAAATGATGTATCCTTTTGCATATCACAAACCCTTATGGAGTAGGATCTACAGTGTCACTGCAAATCCAGAATATTTGGTCTTAACATCAATGAAATCAGCAACAGAAAGAAAACAACTTCAGTTCTCAGTAAGGTTCAGATATGTATATGTTGAAATACAGCTGCTGTTGATTTATCAAAAATACCCTGGGATTTTTTTATTTAAGGTCTGGCCATGTTTTACATATAACTTAGGATGTAATGGCTTGCCAATACATAATATGCAAATACTCTAGCACGTTTTTGGCATCTTAAATTACATGACAAAAATTACTGCTGAGCTAAAAGCATAATGGCAATATCTGGCTGTTTAGCTCTGACCTTATGTTTGTCTTATCTCTTTTTAACTGAATTGTCACTGCAGCTCTTTGGCCAAAAACCCCTTATTTTATTATTTTCTTGGATTTGTTTTCTGTTTAAGCAGATCTTGTGCAGCTGTTAAATTAATTTCTGAAAAAAAAATCATAGGTCGTGAGATATTGAAAGGTATATCAAGAGTTATATAGAATATTCCAATTATTATATTAACGTGTGTAATTTTGCTTCTCGCTGCGTGAGCAACATTAGGCCCCCTGGCAGCTAAGTAATTGAGTATATCACATCAATGTAATCACTGTCTGTTTAGCTGGAGAGTTGTGTGTTTTCTGTTTGTTTTTTTTCCGAGATGGGTTCCTGTGCTATATTGCCATGCTGAACTAAATCAGCCTGTGCCTTTAGCAATTTCCCCCTTTTTTTGGAAATATTCTTAGAACATGAATTTAGTAAATATGAAAGGTACTAGACTGACAGCTCAAACAGTTTATTTGCTCTGGATAAATGTAGTGGTGCCATCAGTCTTATGTGTTTATGACTTTGAAATAAAACTTGATTCCCAATTTTTAATTCTGAGGGAACCTCCAAGCAATTATAAGAAGATGAATGACTGCTGGTAAATATATTAACTTCGAAATTTTTAATTTCTCACCACCTGCTACCTCCTTATATAGCTGAGAAGTAACACCAGTGTATTCCCAGTATGACTTCAGAGTGAGCCCTCCTGTCATGGCCCATAACAATCCCAGCACCACAGGCAGGGCTTCGACATGGTAATTCCTGCGTATGTCTGCTGAGGGTATGGGATGGGAGTGATTGATGTCACTTGCGTGACTTTGATTTTTTTTATATCTTATATACCTAGAAGGGCCATAAATAATAATGAATGTGATTATGCATTAAAAACGACAACAAAAAGTTAATATTGCGTGTAAGTTGCATAAGAATGTTAATTTATAATACTGTGTTTCTGCCTTTGTAATATATACTTCTAAAGCAATTACATTTTCCTGTCTGAACAAAGTTATTTTTGTTGGTGGCACCAGTGTTGATTAAGGTAATGGCAGGTGACAGTAACACCACCAAATTCAATTTTCAGCTTAAGAAAAGAACATTCAGGTATGATGGATATCCTAAATGTAGATTACATTCTAGAAATCAGACATGTTGAAAAACGTGGCTCTTCTGTAATGACTTCTTCAGATTATGTGGGATTTTTTGGGGTGGAGGGAGTAGTGTTTATGGTCAGAAACATACCCGATGCAAAACCTGGAAGCGACACAGTTTATAAGTAAGTAATTGTGGAAACTCCCCACAGTGGTTTCTTAGCCTGTCCAAGGTGTTTGGACTAAGGGAAAATGGGTATGTTTGAGGCTTTCTTGTTGAAGGCCAGTAAGAAGGGTACTTGTTAATACTTGGTGTTATAGACAAGTTAGGAGAAGTCTCAGTTGAGTGAGTTGAAGTTAAAACAACTTATTATTAGTTCACCTGCATAATTGCATTATGAAGAATACCAGTAATATCTTAATCTTAAAAAAATATGAATAATTCCATGTTATAGCCTTATCTGAAATGCGGACCTACCAGAAATGTGCAGTGTGTAGTTTTTTTTACTTTTTGTATAGAATATTCATCCATCAAAACTAAATTTGCTATCACGTTGACTACTTTTGTGCCTTGGAATATCAAAAAATGAACATCTGAAATATTTTTGTGCTCGATTAATCTAAAGAACTTTTTGAGATACAGATTTCTGCTTTGTTACTTGCTATTTGAGGATGGGGCAAATGAGTATTTTGATCGTGACCTGTATTGCAAAACCTTATGCAAGAAGGGAAAAGGATGAGCCTTTGCTTTTTCAGTTTTTCTTGTTTGTAAAAATTATGTTCTAATTTGTAGACTTCACATGACTTTTGAAGTTTTGTTGGAGCTGATTCAGAAGTGTATAAATTCTACTGGCAAGGCTGGCATTTAATGCTTGAGACGTGTCCTTAGCAAAAAGGTAACTGAGTCAAGACTGAAAGCTAAAATTCCACAGGAAATGCAAAGATACTTGCTAGATCTTCTACGTGGTAAAAGTTCTACATGACAGTGTAGAGAGGCTTCTGAATGTTCTGCTTTTCTTCCAACTAATCTGGAATTGTTTGCTGCTTGCTAGGAGAATCTGCTGCCATGTCTGATGGATCCAGAGAAGCTATAGCACTTTAGGTGGGTTGGGGGATGTGTGTGTGTCCTCTGTTACAGAGCTAAAGGTTTTTTTTTTTTGCTTGATGGACATGATTAGTCTGTTCCCAAGTGTCAACATATGATTTTTTCAAAGAAGGTTTCTGTAGTTACAAGGCTTGCAGGAACACTGTATCTCAGGCCTGTTAGGCTGCTGACCAGCAGATGTAACTGCACAATGAGCAAATCCCTGACCATCTGTGTATTAAAGCAAACATCTACTTCAATTTGTCACTTTACCACAGTTTGAATAGGTGGAACCAGCAGGTAGTGGTCAAGAACTTGATATATTAAAGACTGACCTAAAACTAAAAGGTTTATGGAAGTGTTCACTTGAAATCATTACATGCAGTGATATTGCATACTTATTTTTGAGCTAACAGAAGCGGCTACAGCCATTCTTAACTGCTGCTGTGAGGTCTGGCACGAGCAAGACAGAGTCAGTGGGAGGCACAGGCAAATAAGAACAGATGCTGAAGTTGCTACAGCAGTGGCCTTCGTGTCTCAAGAGAACATAGCGTAGTTGTTGCTAGACCCTGTTCACTTGTGCTCATGGACTGTTCGTTTACCCATTTTTCTTCAGGGTTTTTTCTGCATCGCTCACCTTGTTTTCCAGTGTGTTTTGCCTTCCAGCAGTCTAGCTTGCTTTAAAAATGTTTCTGCTTAGTTTATCCAGTGTCAAGCAATTTTATCTGCATGAAAGACAAGTCCTGTAGTAAATACTGGTTACAGTGATTGGTTGTAACCTTTTGTCTCTGCCTTACGTCTATTTAGGTTGTAAGCTTTTCAGGACAAAGGCTTGGATGTATATAACTGAGCATACAGAGACTAACGTAAGTTTTACTTGGGAGTTTTGTGTGCATTTTAGGTAATCCTTAAGAAACCCAGACTTTGCTTTATTTACAAATGATAATTACTTACCCTTATACTACTTTTCTGTGAAAATGTTAATACAATTTGAAACTGAAAATTGGAAATTTAACAATTTCAAAAACAAAAAATAAATCGACAGAATTAAACCGATAAGTAATGGCTGATTTAAGTGGGAGGAAGATCCCCTGTGCTACAATACACAAGCTTAATAAGTCTTGTGAACTTGTCAGGAGAACATATTTCACTCTTTCTGGTAGTAAGTTGTTTTAAGAATTGTAGCCTAGACAAAATACTGAAGTGCTGTGTTGTTTAGGGAAATAAATAAGCTTCCTGTGGGATTTGCTGCTTATCATTTCAAACTGAAAGATTTGTGGTGACGAGACTCCTTCGGAAGTGGAGAGGAAGATAATCCTTGATACATAGTAATGTCTTTTTGACTGTATAGGCAATTGGTGTGCCAATGTACCCCTTCATATACCAATCTGAGGAGTAAATGGTTCCCTCCTCTTGGAGATGTGTTCTTTATTTTTCATTTTAATTATGCTATAATAACTGAACATGTATACTCAAGAGTTGGAGCAGTGCGTGGAAATGCCTGGATCCTTCTTATGTGGTAATATGGCAAGGAATTCCCTGAACTCATGTGTTGGTTTCAGCACTGCATTGGTGCACAGCAGATCAGCACTGGCATGCCCCCCAGTTATTCCAACCTTTAGATCGGTGCTTCTGGTGTAGTTTTTGAGTGCAGATTTCAGGAAAAACCTCATATACCTGAACCAGTGTGGTGAGTGGAGACAACTTACATGAAAAACAAGAATTGCCTGAACTGCACTGCCAATTTAGACAAGTTCAACGTATGTGTCCAGTGTAGACCAGGAGACTCGGCTCAGTGAAGATGAGCCAGAATAGTGGGTTCCTCAAGCCTATGTTGGTTGCAAAGCCAGCGTGCTGAATCTCAGTTCCTCCTCTCCAGCAGCAGAAGTCTGTGAGACAGTAACTGTTTGGTCTGTTCAATTACAGAAAGATGTATTTCACATGGAAGAACTGTGGTTCCAACTGATGAGATGCTTTTTTTTTGGTTTAAGTCCCTAAAGTAATAATAGTCTTTTTCTTTAAAAAAAAGGATTTTTTTCTTCTTCAGTAGTGCTGTTTAGCTTGAAAAGCCAAGAGCTCAGAATCTGTAAAATTTGGTTTCTGGTTGTTCTGTACAAGCTTCCTTCTGTGCTTGATGAGAAACTTCAATTATGTGGTTGTGTACAGTTTCTTCATTTGTCACTTCAAGTGCACAGGGAGGATGTAACTGAAATTAGTGATGTGGATAACTCTAAAGCAGGTATTTCCTAGCTCTTCAGTTGTTGGATTTAGAACCCAAACAGCATTTTGTAATATCTTTTTCACGAAAATAGAAGCTATTCTGTGCTCTGTCAAAGACACAGTTAAAAAAAAAAAAAGCTACTTATAGCCACCTATAGTCTTGGGAGTGTTTTCCTGTTTTAAACAGGTCTAAGAACAAACACAAGCAAAGGAATATTGAACTGAGAAGCAATGTGAAAAGTTGGTTAGCTTCTCTAATATGGAACATCCCTGTGCTAAATATTTGATGGCATACCACTATGAGAAACATGGTCACTCACATTGGCACGGTGCAGTACCCTGTGTTTTACTTCAGTAAGCGTATAAGGAGACATTGCATGTGTTAGAAGACTGAATAAATGATTGAAGATGTACTGGAAGCTGTGAAGCTGGTCAAAGTAATTAGTTTTCCTGGAAGTTTTTTTTTTCATCTCTCTAGCAATTAAATAGTCACATTGGTGGCAAGGAAATGCCTCCTTTATACTTTTTCTGAACTTGCTTAGAAGTCGTGAGTGTCTCATCCGTCCATGTTGCAATTTTGTGACTGCATAAAAGCTGCAACTCTGTCAGTGCTCTTTATCCTTTCAGTGCTCTTTCTCCTTTCAGTTTCAGAATGTCTTACTATTGTTTCCCTTGCTGTCAAATTACTGTCACATTACATGCAAAGGGGTTTTTTTATATTTGCTGCTGTTTCTCACTATGTTCCTTGGTGTTATAGGTGCTTGGGAAGAGGTGCTGGTCCTTATTTATGTGTGGTTTCTCTGATCATGGTTATATGTAGGGTTATATACAATTAGAAAAAAGCCCAGAAAATTATATATAACAGTATATTGTAAACATGTTCCTAATATATAAATTGGACGTAACTGTATTGATACAGAAGAGGTGTCTAGTCCAGGATTCTCTGAAGGGCATTGGTCTCTCCTCCCAGAAAACAGGCGATAGGATAAGAGGAAATGTCCTCAAGTTGCACTGTGGATCGTTTAGATTGGATATTAGGAAAAATTTCTTAACTGAAAGGATGGTCAAGCATTGGAACAGGCTGCCCAGAGAAGTGGTGAAATTGCCATCCCTGGAGGTGTTTAAGAAAATGTGTAGATGTGGTGTTTAGGAACATGGTTTAGTGGTGGCTTTGGCAGTCCTGGGTTAACAGTTGAACTTGATGATCTTAAAGGTCTTTTTCAACATAAATGATTCTGTGATTAAGTTTTGAACTCTGAACCTGCCAGTAGGATGTGTAGAGTTTGAGGGGAATGCTAGAGATACTAGAGGACATCCCTTCTGACTTAAGCTTGGCAAGTGTAAGAGTACCATTCTCCTGAGGTTTCCGATAATCAGGATGAATTAGTAGTTTCAGAAACCTAGTTCTGTTTCAGTTTTATTGGAAAGTGCTGGGTCGCTTATTCAGAGGACTTGTGATCAGAATCTATGAGGAAAAAAAACCTTTGAATAGTCTGCCGCCTTCCCACCAATTCCAGCTTTCTGTTTCTGGCTTACTCTTGTTTTTTGTGGTGTGTGTGTGTTTGGTTTTTTTTTTCCATATGCCAGATAACAACATAGGAGCAAGGTGCTTAAAACACTGTAGTGTGTTCACTTTCTTTTTGGTAAACTGGACACAGGATACACTTTTTTGTGAATATAACTGTTGTTTTGGGGGGGATTTTTGTGTTGGTTTGTTGTGTTTTTTCTTTTCTTCTTCCATAACTTTCTATTTGAAAGCTGAAAATGAAGATTTGTTTCATTAATGCTGCTATCAGATTTCATGGCTGGCAGAATTAAGACCTTTTACAGGAAGCAGGTAAGTCTTTAGGAACACTTGGCTTTTTTGATCCATCTCTAGTTTTCTTCCTTACCATCATAAGGAACTGATATTTGAAATACTCAAGTAATATTTCCAAACCTAAGATGATTATACTCTTGTAATAAAAACAAACTACTTTTTTATATCCTGTAATGACATAGGTTGAAAGAGATCTTGATAGGTCATCCAGGACAGTCTACTACTCAGAACAGGTATTGTTAGAGCAGTTTGCTTGTCCAGTTGAGTTTTGAGCATTTCCAGTGATATTTCAGTCTTGGGGAAGTATGTTTTCTGGATTCTCCTAGAAGCCTCAGGTAATTTCATTTTTCTGACTAAAGACAGCATTGTTACGTAAACAATGAAACTGATTTGTTCCTGTAAAGTGCCATTTCTGTGGTTAGTAATGAGAGCTGTATCTCCTAGTTCCTTTCTTAGTTTATCAACAAGCTGGGCAAGGATCCCCAAGCTTTAGCAGACTTTGAAACATACTGTTTTCTTAATTTTTTGCTTTTCTCCTATATCATTTGTCACTTGTAATATTGGGCTTATAGACTTCAGCTTAAGATCAGTAAATTCAAATAGTACCTTTGAATGCCTGCAGACTCATGAATCCATTTGCCCTAGTGACAGAATGATCAAGTCATTTATATAGTACTTATGTGACTTTTGAAGATCAAAACAAGAGAGAAAACAAGGATATTTGTAGTGATTACACTGAAGACCAGTTGTATTTATAGAGTATGTTGATCTTCACTACAGAAATACCACAACAGGAACTGGCAGCTTCAGTTTGGTACTAAACAACTACTATATTTCCATGGCTTTCATTACCTTGTGTACTTCTCAAAGCAGGATTGCTAAGACAAGGAAGGAGGAAAATATTTTCTAAACCATTTTGTTCAAACACTTGTAAGTTGTTAGCAGCTCTTCAAGGTCTTTGGAAGCTGGATACTGACGTAGTAGTAAAATGAAGCATGTCGTTTTTAACTGTGGATAAATCAAGCTCAGTGTTAGCTCATCAATGTTTCTTACTAATAAAATTAATGAGCATCTGCATTTAATCATTCCCAGTAAAGAAGATGACAAGACTAAGGATAATGCAAAACCACAGTTTTTGTAGCGATGCAAACATACTTAGAGATGTACAGGCTTGGAACATTCTCCTGAGGACTAAACTAGCACTTCTCCATGGTATGACCATGCAAACTGTGCTAGTGTAAAATAGCTAATGAACTTAGGTAATTGCTAAGGAATTACTTGTTAGGCCACAGTCACAACACTCCAGCTGAGAGATTTAGAGGGTATTTTTCTACTTAGCTTTGATTTGCTGTGACTCTCATTCTGTAGCCCTGGTTGTTGTTCATCTGCATTAAGTGAGAGATTTCTTCCACTACATGTATTAAATCTATATAATAACATAGCAGTGTGCTGAAGTTCACCCCATCATAGCAGGAGTCATGGTGGGCATAGTGTAGATGAAGTGTTGGACTGCTTTGGCAGGCTGGCCTGTTGTTAGCTTTGGATTCATACTTTTCTTTCTATGTATTCTGGAATCTCCGTTCCTGGTAGAAGGTGGACAACTCGTGTTCATAGGAGCTTAAAGTATTAGACTTCTGTAGTCTTGACTTAGGTTTTTAGCTTGTTTTTCGAGACAAGTTTAATTATTTCATGCATTCATCTTTGCTTTATGGTTAATCTTAAATGCTTCGCAGGTTGGATTTAACTTCCCTTCCTCCTCCTTAGGGAGATAAGGAAATGCATACATTTACTGGCTGATTCTTTTGAATTATTTTGACATTTCAGCATCTGGAATATCTTTGTGCAACAGAACTTAGTCTCTTAGATTTTATATTCTGCCTCCTGTTACTTGAATGCTGTGGTGTGAATGATGGCCGTTATTTACCATGGTTGATCGTGAAGTTAAAGATGTTTGAAGTCTGATGTCCTTAATTGTGAGTGAAGGTGACACACTAGGAAGGCCTTAGTCTTGTCTGTGTTGCTGATATCATTCTTGGTACTCCATCATATCAAATGCAAATTGGATAATTTTCTCTTTATAGGACCTTGCTGAAGGAGGGACACTTGGCTTTCTGTTTGAGATGTGAGAAACAGAAAGATGGAATATTTGTGTAACAGAAGAACAGTTGGTAGGAGGTGTGGTCATAAGATGGTTTTGGAGCATTACACTAAAGAAGGAACATTTGCCTGCCTGTATTTCTTCAGTACCATTGGCCTGTCAAGTGAATTAATAATTACTGTGTGAAATATAATTAAACTGAGGTGGATTTTTATTGCTGTTATTGTTCAATGTAAAGTGTAACAATCACAGGATTTGAATTATAAGGGGATTGAGTGTTTTCTGGATATGGAAGACTTCTGCTTCCTAGAATTACCATATGCAGGTGTTTTTGCAGTTTCTGGGACGTCTTTTTTTTTCCTTCTTCTCCAGCATGATCTTGCATCTGACAGACTAATAAATTTTACCCATGTTCTGTGTGTTGATCTCAGATTTGTGTTTAGGTTGGCTAAAAGTGTTATCTTTGGGATCAGGTCTGAACACTTAGTTTTATACATTCATTGACTTCTGTAGGACTAATTATCTAGTTACTGTTGTGCTTAATGTTTTTTGGCCTAGGCTTGGCTAAAGCATTACTAGAAAAACTGGCTAGGAATATCTGTATGTAATACAAATTAGGGGACCAGACCTGGGTTTTGTGGGGGTGTGTGTGGGTTGTTGGTTTTTTTGATCTAGTTTCTAAATACAATTTTGGAACACTTGGAGCAAACAAACCCCCAACACATCAATGTCATGGATCAGTGTATTTTTATGAAAAATGTTACGATGTAAAGATGAGGTCCAAGTGTAAATTTCCCAACTAAGCCTGTATTTCAAATTCAGCATGTAGTGCATACAAAGTGTGAATATGAAAATGACTGTACTGGATCAAATAAAAGGCCAGTCTGTTGTAGCAGCATGCCTCTGATAGTAAGCAGTAGTGAATGCTTAGGGAAAAATGTGAAAACGGGGCAAACATGATGTTAATGCTATTTGACTACCTTATTGCACGCTGCTCTAACCTGACAGCTTGAGCTTTTTGTTTTACCTTTTGATTGTGGCTTAAACTTGTACAAGATACTTTCTTACTTACTACTTATAGCTTCCCCTTCAAACTCTGATTTCCTAAAATTCTTTCCTTTTGAACTTTAAATATATTGTCTTTTAATTATTGTCTCACAGTCAGTAAAGACTTTTCCTGTTCAAAGGAAACCAAGCTCCAATGAACTTCTCCATATTTTTCTAGTTCCCCTTTTAAATTTAACCTTAGCAATGGTGTACTTCTCACTTTTATTGTTTCTGCAGAGACAATGAATTGAAATACTCTGTGATTCGTGAGCAGTTATGGATTGTGTCTTCTATTTAGTCTTCACGTAACCCCAATTTAGAGTTTTCCAGTCTAAACTGGTTAGGCAAAGAATCCCTATAATCTCACTTCTGGAGGAGTTGTCATCTTAAATCATCTGTGGTTCTGCATTTAGCAGCTTCCCTTGCTTCTTCAGTCTATTAACCCTTACAAAACCATTCTCATTTCAAGTGCCAGCAGTGTGCTTCCATTTTCATTGAGCTTAAGCCTGTCTTGTTTGTAGAGAAACACTCCATTCTGGAAGTTTCCTTGTTTTTTTCTTATGCTGTTTTCTCTGTCATATGTTATTAGTCTTCAAAAGGTGCCTAAATTGCATAAGCTTCACATTCACATTTTATTTAGTATAATAGATGAACTCACACATTTTTTGCTCATTGTGAAAACAGGTATAAATAACTTTTCAGTTTGGATACAGAATAGAATTACTTATTTTTAAAAAGCTGTAAGTATACTTGATAAATGGAAAACTGTATACACTCGGATCTTTCTCTTTCGAAAGATCTGAACCCCTGGAGCTATTCTAATGCTGTTTTGCATTGAATGAATGGCAGGTTGCTTGAAAGAGATGTCATACTATCTTCCAGCTCATTATGTACCTTTTTTTGTTTTGTTATTGACAGATAATGGGTATAATTTCCTATTTTAAGAGGACTTTCAGGTTTCATAATGGAGTAGTGGAATCCTTGCCCCACAGTGTCTTGGGGCATTATTTTCAGGGAAGTGTTTTCAACAGCAATGTATACTAATTTCACAGTATTTGTATATTTTCTTGTAATGTGAAATTGTATGGGTTTTGTACAAGGCTACACTAAGGGACTTAACCAGGCTGTGCTAATGTCATTTTTGTCAGGCCAGGCTAGAAACTACAATATTTTATATTGCCTGTTGTATACTACATTTGTCCAGGGCATAGAGTTGGTGCATCCTGTAGTTGTGGTCTGGCCCACCTCTTGAGTTTTATTTCTGCAGAAAAACCAGTAAAGCTGGCTTTTAGCCTTTTTCTTTCCAAGACCTATGGTAGACATCTGGCTGGATGCACATGTAGTGGCAGAATTTTCATGGTACTCTGGAATTTTCCAGCTCAGATATAACCTACAGTACTGCTCTTTGGATCAGTGGCAGTAGGATGGGTTTGTCATTTGTATTTTGTGGACTAGATATTTGTACCAGCCTTCAGTTAATCTTTCCAGCTGCTGATAAAATCGGGAAGAGCCTTAGAGCCGATTTCTTCAGAATGGGTTTGTATCAAAGACTCTCTCACGTGGTGGAGGTTGTAGAAGTGTGCTGGCAATACAACTATGCATCTTTTTTTCTGTGTGCATTTTCTGCACGTAGTTGTGCCATTCTGCTGAGTATTAGAATAAGTGTGTCATGGTTTAACCCCAGCTGGCAGCTAGGCACCACACAGCCACTTGGTCACTCCCCCTGCATTGGAATGGGGGAGAGAATCAAAAGAGTCGAAGTGAGAAAACTTGTGGGTTTAGAGTTAAAGACAGTTTAATAAGTAGAGCAAGGGCCACCCACGCAAGCAAGGCAGAACAAGGAATTCTCTCACCAGTCCCCATCGGCAGGCAGGTGTCCAGCCATCTCTGGGAGAGCAGGGCTCCGTCACATGTAGTGGCTACCTGGGAAGAACAAGCGCTGTAATTCTGAACATCCCATCCCCCCCTTCTTCCTTCTTGCCCCAGCTTTATATGCTGAGCGTGATGTCATATGGTGTGGGACATCCCTTGGGTCAGCTGGGGACAGCTGTCCCAGCTCCTCGTGCCCCCTAGCCTGCTCGCTGGTGGGGTGGCGTGAGCAGAAGAGCCCTTGGCTCTGTGTGAGCACTGCTTGGCAATAATGAAAACATCTCTCAGTTATGAACACGTGTTTAGCACAGATCCGAAACATAGCCCCGTACTAGCTATAGTGAAGAACAGTAACTCTATCCCAGCCGAAACCAGCCCAGAGAACCTTTGTTTAACCTAAAAAGGGTTTTGCAGAAAATTCTTTCATGTGAAAGCTGCCATTTTTCTATAATGTTTTGAAAGTTGATGTGGTTGAAAACAGACCTCACCTATTGTGAAAACTTTCTCAAGCTATGCTATTTTTTTAATAATGTTTTTTAACTTCAGTTGGAATGTTTAGTTTTAATTAACTTTATTCCATTTTTCATTCAGTTCGTTAAGAATGCCAGTCCTGCAGCCTAGATCTTTCTCTTTCTGCCACTTGAGGATGGAGTTTGCAGAATTCTGCATGGCAGTGAATGCCCTGGTCTGAAGGAAGGCTTTGTGATACTTCAGCTTGAGAATATTTCTTAAAAATGATGGAATGATGGAGTGACAGCCTGTTAGCTCACAAATGTCACGTATTCTAGACTTCAGAAGCAAAGTTGAGGTTGCTTCCAAAAATAATGCCGCTGGAAGGTGACGTTTCATTGTACTAGTCCATTGTATTTGATGGGCATCTGCAGGACATTGTGTGGATGGCCTTCCCCCCTGCTAGGCACACTGGTGCCTTGCATTCAGCCTGGCCAGTTGTGTACCAGCACCATGTTTTGTTTGCAAAGCTGTCTTCTGCCCTTTTGTCCTCCATCCACACTAGTGCGAGGAGTTACTCTGCCACAGGTGCAACTTTCTGTGTTTCCCTTTATTAAACTGGATGGAACTTCTGCCAGCTGAGGTCACTCTGGCTGGCATCACATCCCTCCAGCATGTTCGTTGCCTCTTCACTCCCTGCAGTTTGGTGTTTGTTGTCCATGCACGTCCTGACGGCACGTTCTATCCTGTTTGCCAGGTTGTTGGAGATACTAAATGACTCAGATTCAAACGTTTGCCCTGAAAAATGCCACTCATACCTGTCATACTTCAGACTGTTGAGCCCTCCTCTTTGAGCCACTTTTCCAGCTACTTTCTAGTCTACTTTTTTCAGTCCAGTGTAGAACAAACATAATGTTTGTTCCAGCAGTAATGTGATAGGAGCTAAGCAGAAACACAGTTATTTTATGCAAGTGTTAAAAACAGAGAACTAAAGCCTGAAATAGCAAGGGATCTGTACTGCTTCTTTGTTAAAAGAGTTTGTTCAGCATTTCTGAGAAACCACATCCTTTTGAAATATCTTGGGTTGGGAATAAGAGTCACTTTCAAAAAGGTAGACAGATATTCTCAAGTAGATATCTCTTTCTTCCAAGATAGTTTCATGGACTTCTTACAAGACAGGTTTTTAGTAGTTAACTGATAATTTCCATTCTTGGAAATTCCAATTCTTGGGTCACATCCCACTTGAATTTTCTGGACCTTTTAAAGGTTTCATGTAGTTGGAGATGGTATGCGTTTTTGTAGTGATCTGGTTTTTCGTATCTTCTGCATGCAGATTTGTAAAATGAAGTCATGCATTGTTGAAATAACTCTAGTTCAAGTATTATGTTTCCATTGTCAAAGATACCTCCTTACTGCTCTTAAGGTTGCAATTTTGCCTAGCCTATTTTTATAGCTAAATGTTTTTGGCACTGGTCTTTGTGACTTCAGTCTCTTTTTAGCTGTTACACATGTGTAACTGGAGAATGTCTCAGTTACTGTGCTTGCAAGAAAGAATAGTTTTTTAGATGGGAATTGTATTTCTTAAGCAAAATAAATATGTAAGGTGTTTTGCAAACTTGGCTTTAGCATTGCAGATATTTTGTACAATAAGGTTAGATTCTAATGTAGCTGTCAAACAGGAAAAGTAATGTTTACTGGGTTTGTACCTTGATTTACTGTTGTGCCTAGAATTGGAGGAAAAAACCCAACAGTTGGACGGAACAAAGACTGACAGAGGAAGGAAAATCATAATTGGTATTCAGTTGCATTTAAAAATGTTCTTAGTTGTGTAGTGGGCTATCTATTTTTGAATTCCTGTCACTTTTCTATTGTTGTAATTGCATATCAAACAATAATCTTTCAATATTTTAAGGGGTTTTGTGTATTCTATTCAGCAGCATCTGGTAAAACTGAATTATTTTACACTTCTTGCAACACCTTAATTTTTAGGAGCATGACAGGAACAGTGGGTACTTCTATCTTCTCCTACTGCAGGGAAATTTTTGACTAAAAATTAAGGTTTTTTTTCTTTTGCTTCTAGATCTTTCAAAGAACAGATTTACTGAAATTCCTCCTGATGTCTGGCTGTTTGCACCACTGGAAACTTTGAATTTGTATCACAACTGTATCAAATCCATTCCAGAATCTATTAAAAACCTGCAAATGCTTACGTACCTTAACATTAGGTGAGTAATGCTTGTTATTTTTGGTCTTTATGTAACTTAACTCATTGGAGAGAAGGGATTCTACTCATCATGTCATTGAGTGCCCTTCTGCCCTCATTTTTGCCCAGATAAGTAAAATTCTGTTGTTTGTTTGTATTATCCTTGGTGTTTCAGGCAGCAGTTTTTCCTTCCTTTGTGGGAAGGAATTGACTGCATTATGAAATCTCAGTCAGTAAACCATGGTAGCTGAGGATAAGGTGAGTTTACAGACTTTTTTCTTTGGTTTTAATGTTGTGTGTTGTGCAGACACATAATGTTTAGAAACTGTAAAAAGAAAAAAAATTTAAAAATTGTGACTCTTCAGAGTAGATTACTCTGGCCAGATGGCTGTTATTTTGCATGATATTTATGTCCGTCGCTGTATTGCTGTTCTTAAACTTGGAAAACATATCTTTGGATCTTCTTGGAAGAGCAGAAGATTAATATGAGCTCTGAAAGGAGAGGGAATCTGGAAGAACCCTCCCAAAAAGAGCAGAGACCCTGTTTTCAACAATATTCCTTGTTTTGAACTTGATGTAGTCAAGATCAGAAACAGTCTTCTCAGCTAAGAGGTATTTAACATGTGAGATATGATTCCAGAATTTGTTTTGAAAAAAATTGCAAATTGATCCTTGGGAAAGAAGAAAGTAATAAATAAAAAAAAAAGTCCTGCAACAGCTCATTTCTGTTTTGATCGTAATTGAGGTGCTGAATGCAATTCTTCACACAGAATAAAATAACCTGTAGTTCTAACTGGATGTACAAGTTTATTTTGAGAGTTGACTCTCCCAATCACCATTTACCAACTCTTATAATCATCATTTACCATACTGTGCTCTGTCTTCATTTCTGTGCTAATGTCTGAGGACTGTTTTCACAACGCATGACTATGTGGATGTGGTGGGGTGTCCTTGGCTGGACCCCAGGTGCCCACCAAGCTGCTCTGTCACTCCCCTCCTCAGCAGAATAGGGGGGAGAATGTAAGGTGGAAAAAACCAACCTGGGTGAGGGGTGCGTGTGTGTCAAGATAAAGGCAGTTTAATGAAGCAATAGGAAAAGTCATGCTTGTGGAAGCAGAGCAAAACAGAATGTGTTATTCTCTGCTTCCCATCAGCAGGTGATGTTTGACCATATAATGAAGCAGAGCTTCATTATCTGTAGCGGTTGCTCCAGAAGACAAACGCAGTAAATAACACATACCCATTCCTTCCTCCTTTCTCTTAGCCTTCCTTGCCGAGCAGACATCATATGGCATGGAGTATCCCTTTGGTCCATTTGGGTCAGCTGTCCTGGCTGCGTCCCTCCCAAGACCTTGCCCACCCCCAGCCTGCTGCTGAGGGGTGGGGGGAGGTTGGAGAGCAGCCCTGGTGCTGTGCGGGCACTGCTCAGCTTAGCCAAAGCCCCGGTGTGTCACCAGCACCACAAGCACAGCACCATGGGGGCTGCTAGGGGGCTTAGTCAGAGCCAATACAGCAGACTATAGTAGTTAAAAAGACTAAAATCCAGGCTTACTAGTTTCAGTATGTTGTTACAGAAGAAAACCAGATGATCTCAAATTCTAATTCTGGATTCAGATGACTGAAGAAATGTATTGTGCAATTCATTGTGAAGTAGGCAGCTTTTTTTAAAACAAACAAAAAAACCACCCACCTCAAGCAAAAGACCAGAGGAAATTAAGGCTGTGGAGAATGACTGTTTCATTGTCATGTTTTTGTAATCAATTTTAAAAGTTTACTTGCACATGATGTTTTTGCGTCTCGTGCTCTACAATAAAAAAAGCCTGTCATATCTGCCTGAAATACAAAACAAAAAGAGATTTACTGTATAGCTACATCCAAAACTTGTATTCACTTAGAATTAACAGACTGATAGAAGATTACTTTCATTTTATGGCGTTAAAATTGCAGTACTACTTGGAAGGTGAAACCCTTGCAGGGACATAAATTTTTGTTGATTTTGCAGCTCTGTAAACTGGAGTAATTGAGAAAATTAATGTAAAATATTTTGGTGTTTTTTTTTAAAAATATGGAAATAGTGCTCTGTTTTAATAGTATAACTTCTGGGTTTGTCTTAATATAGTGTAACACAAATGTCAACACTTAAGTTTGTGGGTGTTGTTGTTGGTTTTTTTTTTTTTTTTCCTCCCAAAATAGAACTGACCTCTACACAGTTCTACTTAAAGCAACAGCAATTACTGATTTTTTTTTTCACTGTTGTGTATAAAAGGAATTATTTCATACCATAGCTGAAGAAGTTGGTTTTTCAATGGCTTTTTTTGAATGTACAAGTACCTTATTAGGAAAATTCTGTGTATTTCTGGTAGTGGCAGTCTGCAGTTGGTAGTTTTTCCAATATGTATTTTAATCAAAATTGTCAGTAACAGTGTATTACTTGTGTATAAAGCAGACATATGCGCGTGTAGTTGGAAAATGATACACACAAAAGAAATAAATTTTAAAGTTTACTGTCCAGGCTGTTGTTCAGCAAAGTAATAAATAGATGTTAAGGGCTTTTTATGATGGCTCAGGAGTGACATGACCACATGGTATGAGAAGCAATGGCCTTGTATAATGTTGTGGTTTGCTGAGAACATGCACTTTATAATGGTAGGTTGTCAGATCAAATGGTCCTTCTGAAGGTATTGGAAAGCAAGATAAAAGCAAACATCAAACTATTTCTTTTAACAGATAGCTCTGTATGTTTTAGTGTTAGATTTAGTTATAGTGCATACTCATTTCATCAAGCTAGATAGGGACCTAAAATTCACATATCTAAGAGAGGCTTTATCTGATAAAGAATTAATTATGGAGATTGTAGCTTAAATTTAGATGAAATTGTAATAGGTGGAGAATGTCCTCTGGAATAGGAGAGAAGTTGTACAATGTGCATCTTGGACTCCCGGTCAGGCTTAAAGATTATAATCTAGCCTTGCTTGTTCATTTTTCTTTCTTTCAAGTCGAAATCTTTTATCAACGTTGCCAAAATACCTGTTTGATCTTCCACTTAAAGTTCTGGTTGTCAGTAATAATAAGCTGGTCTCCATTCCAGAAGAAATTGGAAAGTTGAGAGATCTAATGGAGTTGGTAAGTACAATTGTGAACCATTGTACTAAGTAAAATTAGTTTGAGCAGTTTATTTACAGTATAATAAAAATATAAACTAGTAATTTAAAAAATACAGACCTAGAAAATGTAAATTTGTTTACTGCTTTTTTTAGTGTTTGAGCTGAAATTACAGGTGTAATATAGAGTTATAAAAATGGGGTTAAATCACTATATTGGGTTAACTAAATCTTAAGGGTTTGGAAATAAAAATGCTCTTCAGATTGAGTCCCTTGCTTGTGTGTTGTTAAAGATGGTGAATTTTTCAGTTTACCTTCTTTACAGTAACCATAATTCTGTTAATTTTTCTTACATATTGTCAGGAATCTCTTTCCAGCTGAAGAGTTCATCCCCCTGTATTCTGTGCGCTTACAGAAGTTATGCCATTCAGTCATTGTTGTAGCCTTCTGTGTTGGTTTTTATTCTTTTTCTACCATTTCTACTATTCCTCTGTTTTGATTGAGGTGAATAGAAGGATGTGTGATAGTCACAGTTTAGGTGTCTGTGCAGCATCTGTTTGTCCTGTGGCATACTGATGTTTTGTGTTTTGTCATCCATTACGTTCTCTCTATTTCTTAATATTCTGGGCTTTTCTGACCATTACTCTGTGTGAAGCTTATGTGTTTTGGAGAACTATGCACAATTATTCACCGATCTAGCGCTTGGACTAGGTGGTTTTTTTCTTTTTCTCTCTCCACTACGTATGATTTCTTTCATCCTTGCAAGCAGTTCTTACCGTTACTAGAGTAGCTGTGCATGCCTGGGGGATTTCTTCTAACATGACCTAATTTCTGAGCTATAAATCAACATTCTGTTTTAACTTAGAAGTAATATGAGATATTCTGAATGCTTGTGAGGCTTTTCTAGTGTCCTTCACTCTTCGGTGAGGAATTCTTTATGCTCACTTCAGTGTCGTAGGATTTCAAGGTGGGATCACTCCTATTGTTTACGGAAAGTAAATGTTTTCAAGAATTGCAATTGTGGTATTTTTGGCTTAGTTTTCAAAATCGTCCAACCTAGAATGCCTGTTTGAAGACACAGGTTAAGGAGATACTAGTGAGTTTCATTTCAGTACTTGTGTTACACCTGTTTAGAACATAAATAATATATACATACATTAAAAAGAAAAAGTTCACAACTAAGCCATGCACTAGAAAGATGCTTTTAGGAAGGGAATTCCATCTTAAATTTGGTGATGTGGATAGAGTAGAACTTGCAATAGATACACAACAGTTGGTCCCAAGCTGCCTGTATTTTCTGAGACATATAACTGTGTGCAGCGATAGTGGTTGCTAAAAGCACGTGAACAGTGCCTAAGCCGAAGGTCTGGAAGTGCGTAGTGGAGAAGGGTTTGTCTGGTTAAAGCCTGGCTTCTAGTTACTGACTCGACTTGCCTTTAAAATCAGCTTCCAGTTTTTCAACAGATTGGTATCTGTCATTGTTGCCTAGTCTAGCAAACTAGTTTCTGAAGTCAGTTTTGTTGAATCTGAAATAAAAAAGGCTAGAAACAGTCTTACATCAATGTGATTGTTGACCCAGTCTGGATTACATAAATAAATGTTAAAGTAGTGGCAGAAATCACTGTACTTTGCGTTCACTTGGTGTGGCTTTGTCACCCTCTAGTGCTTGTATCCAAGAAGCTGGTGATCCTGCTATTGCTCTGTGTAAATCTGTAGTTGCATGGGTTCATTCAAGGTGGTGGGGTTTTTTGTTTTGGTGTTGTGTTTGGGTTTTTTTTAAGAAAGATGAATTTTTGTAGCAGGAGCAGAAGGCAAATAATTTGCCAGCAAGTAGCACAAGGAGCTTTTAACTGGTATGGGAACTGTACCAGGAACTCCTGGTTCTTGGGCTACAGTTTCAATCTCAAAACCTGTCTTTCATCGTTTATTGTTTAAACTCTTTGAATTAAGTTCTGAAATTCATTTTTGAAACATGAATCACTAAATACTGAAGGAACACTGAGATCTGTTATAGCATTTCTTCCCTTTGTGGAGAAAACAAGAAAGATAGTATTTTTTTAATAGTATGTTTTATAGTAGTTTTGATAGCTTTTTCCTGTGTTACAGTATCTTAAATTTATTTACAGATCTTAAATTTATTTAAGATGTTAATTTATGAATTTTATCTTTCTTAGGATATTAGCTGCAATGAACTTCAGGTTCTTCCCCAGCAGATAGGAAAATTGCAGTCCCTTAGAGAATTAAACATAAGAAGAAATAATCTCCGTATGTTGCCAGATGGTAAGCTACCAGTCCTCATTTCTTTGATGTAGGTAAATTAGGTGAAGTGTTAAGAAGGTATCTGATTCTTCTTTTGTTTCCCCCAATGCAGAATTAGGAGACCTTCCCTTGGTAAAGCTGGATTTTTCTTGTAATAAAATTACAGAAATTCCAATTTGTTACAGAAAGTTACGTCACTTACAAGTTATAGTTTTGGATAACAATCCAATGCAGATACCACCAGCACAGGTTAGTATTAAAGCATTCTAGTTCAGAAATTTGCATTAGGATCTTAAGAAAGAAGAAGCCGTTCTAAGTTATACCATTCAGGTTTTCATTTTTTTTAGCTGTATTTCTCCTAATGGAAAATTGTGGGTATGAACTCAGTGAACTCAGTGTAGAAAGTATTATTTGGGGTGCATTTTCAAAAGACATGCTATGTAATTAAAATATTTTTTTTGTTGTTCGTTTGTTTCCCAACAGATTTGTTTAAAGGGTAAAGTACATATATTTAAATTCCTCAGCATTCAGGCGTGCCTCAGAATAGATAAAAAACCGGATTCTTTGGATCTTCCATCATTAGGTAAACGAATCCCCTCCCAGCCACTCACAGACAGGTTAGTAGTGAGTGTTTTGCTTTATTTTACTAGAGCATTTGCTATGAAATGATCTGTTTATTACAGATCATAGCTGTAATTTCAGTGCTTTGCTTAGGAGTCATAGTATTTATTTTCTAAGATTGTTACTAGAAGCTTAATTGGCTTATCTGAGTTGCTATGAAAAATTTCCATTGTACTTGTTAAAGTTTTGCAAATCAGAGCAAAGATATATTTTAAATTTATTTATTGGAAATCTTACCTATTTATTTCTCAAATGGATGCATCAACACAGTAGACAAGAAGTTCTCACAAATATCCTGACTATGGAGTTAGTCTGTTAGATGAAAAGTCTACCTCCCATTAAGGGAAAATAACTTAAACATTAGTGAAATACCATGGACTTTTTTTTTTTATTAATTAGTTGGACTTCCGTATTGAGTACCTCTTGAGTAATTAAATGGGAGAACTTTTGTGTTTTTTTGTTGTCAGTTGGCTTGCCGTTGGAAACCATATGAACATACTGTTTTTCACGTATTTTCTTAAAATGTGACTTGTGCCTTTCTGTGTTCAAGCCGGAACGAGAGATGAAAATTATAAATAAAGCTTACACAGAACAGTCTGAACTATCAGATTCAGTCCATGGTCTTGGGCAACGCTGTCATAGGGAGTTAGTCTAGAGTGTCTGTAGATCACTTCGAAACGTTCCTAAAAACTATGGTCCACAGCTGCTCCCCAAAAGCCTCTGCTGAACTTAAGGCCTAAAAATAAAATGTCCTGCAAATTAGCAAGGTCTTGGGTATTAACGCTGTACGTCGTACTTGTAGCAGTGTGGACTTGTTTAGTTAAACTTTCCTGGATAATCTTGTGATTTAAACCAAGCTCCAGTGCACAGCTGGAAAACACATCCTGCTGATGCTGCCAATTTTATGTGTTGGAAAGGCATAAATTTGGAGGGAATACATCGTAGGTACTCAGGCAGAGTTAAACCATTATGATACGACAGTTTATTAGGGAATGTCTGTTTACTACTATTAGAAAACCCTGTCTGCAATAGAATTCAAGTTGCCGTATTTCAGAGGAAGCCTGCTTTTTTGAAGACTGTATTTTTTAATGAAATAGAACAATTCTAGAATTGCATGGATACAGAGGGAGAACCATAATCAATTGTGTCCGTTTTAACTGTGCTTTGGTGCTCTTTTTTTAACAACTGCTGTAGCAAATTAAGCATTTGTCCTCAGCACATGGGGTACTGTGCAGAAATTCTGTATTGGCAACTGCTGATAAGTATAGAGAACGTATTTTTAAAAAGATGTTTATTTTCATTTAGAAAAGTGAAACTACTATTCCCTTCATTCCTGTGTGGCACTTTGTGTATTGTTTTTCCTTAACGTAGCATGGAGGACTTCTATCCCAATAAAAACCATGGACCAGACTCTGGCATTGGAAGTGATAATGGAGATAAAAGGTTGTCCACAACAGAAGTGAGTATTTTTCACTGCTAAATTTCTGTAATTTCTGTACTGTAGAATTTTTTCCCTTTGTTTTGTATCATTTGAGATAATACTTAACTTAAGTTGTGTTTAATATTCTTTGAATATCTGTATAGTTGAGTTTAAACCATTGAACTGCCAGTGTCAGACACAAATAATTTACATATTGCTTTGACTTTTCTGGTTAAGGTTCATTCCAATCCAAATTTCATACATTTTAGAACTGAATTCTGACCCGAGGAACTGTTTGGGTTTTTTAATGTGTGAAGTGCATAATCATTTTCTACACAAATGACAAAACTTATTTGAAACTTTATTTTATTATTAATGAAATGAATGTACTGAAGAAAATGAAAGTTTATTTGGATGAAACTTGTGTTGTATACATTAGTAATCCTCACCATTGTTTAAATTGTAATAAACTTCTGGATAACCTGCTAGGCTTAAAGTGGTGAACAAAAATCCCTACAAGTTACCTGTGTATTTGTAGAAATCTAGATTAAGGAGCTGTAGTTACCAACAGTGATGTCAAAACAGAATAGTGTAGAACAAAAGATTTTTGAAACTTAGAACTATTACAGATGCCGAGTGACTGTTATTGGGGAAACTGTAGAACAAGAAGTATTGCTAGTTAGGTTGTCTAAGAAAATTCCAAATTATTAGAAGTAAAGCTGTGATTCCCTCCCACTGCCCACGTCCCTTCCTAACTCTGCCACCCCCTAGGTCTAACAAGGGTCAAAGTACTTGGAGGCTTTAGATAAGAAAGTACCTAATTATGATTTTCTTGGTTCACTGACTGATGCTGGACTCAACCTCTTTGAACGAAATACTGTATTTCAGTACTATATACTGACCAGTTGTCTGTCACTTCTTAAACTGTGACTCTTTTAAACACTCTTCCCAACTCCCCAGAAAGCTCCCCCAGCCACAGAGAACCCCCATCTGCCTTGATATTTTCTGTCTTGGGAGCCGTTTCTCGTAATAGGGTCAGTTGCACTATAATTTGTAAGTTCTTAGCAAATCATCCAATACTGTAATTGATATGCAAGTTCTCTATTAAATGTGACTGTCCTTGCAGCCGTCTGATGATGATACAATCAGCCTTCACTCCCAGATATCAGAATCAACAAGGGAACAGACATTGAGGAATGACAATCATGTAATGGGAAGTAAACTCGATCCACAGAAAGGTAATACTGTTGTGCATCTGTCATTTTAGGTAACAAATACTTTTGCTTAGGTAATCTAACATAAGAAAATTGTACAAAATGTTATGATCACATATTGGCATTGATTG
Source organism: Falco rusticolus (assembly GCF_015220075.1). Lineage (NCBI taxonomy): Eukaryota > Metazoa > Chordata > Aves > Falconiformes > Falconidae > Falco > Falco rusticolus. Next base: position 13,794,270 of record NC_051200.1, on the reverse strand, counting down.
TATTTTCATCATTTCAGAAAGCAGTGTAAATAGATAAGGCCAGAAAGAAAGAATAAAGATTATTTCTGGCTCAGGGAGACATGATTTCGTTGTTTTATCTTTATCTTAACATTTTTGACAAGTGCTTATCTCTCTCAGGAAAAACATTTGTTTGAGAGAACTGTTTAATACCATCTTTTCCATTCTTCATCAATCCTCACTAGACCAGGAGGTGTATGATTACATTGATCCGAATGCAGAAGAGGGAGCTGTTCCTGAGCAAGGAGAGGTACAGATTGGACCGTTGCTGTCTTATATCAAGGTAGCATAGTTTGAAAAAAAACCAAAAAAACCAACAAACCCCAACCTGTTCAGCAGGCTTGGGTTTGGTTTGTTTTTTTTTTTGTAGTTGAAGCTTAAGTTTATTTTTTCATTCTGTGTAAGGAACGGGGAAAACATCCTGAGAAATCCCAGAAAATAGAACAAAATGAGGACTGGGGAGATGAAAAAAGGTAAATCTTGAGCTTTTTTTTGGGGAAGATTTTACGGACAGTGGGGGGTGATGATGATTTTCTTTTCATATTGAACACAGTGCTCACTCTTGGACGGAAAATAAGCTTATAGGAAGCACTTAGTTATTGTGCATTAATATACTCATTGCTGCGTCTTGCTTAACTGAAGTCACAAATTTTTGATTTTTAAGATGTCAGAAAGAGCAGCTGCTTGCTGAAGACGATGATGAACTCAAAGAAGTGACTGACTTGAGAAAAATAGCAGCTCAGTTACTACAGCAAGAACAAAAACACAGGTATTACAATATTAAGTTAACTTTTGTTACAAGTTGATTCTTTAACCTGCCTTATACCCAAAAGCTCTTGACACCTTATTTTAAGAACAGTTTTGTCCAGATGTTAAACAGTTAGTGACAGACTTCAAAGAAACCTGTCCTGTCTCTTTTCATAAAATTGCTGTCTAGAGAAGTGGTGATACACTCCTATGGAGAGGAAGAGATGAATGTGAAAGTCTCTTGATTTCCTTGTTTGAAGTATGTTAACTTCTTTGTACTTTTTTGTTTTTTCCAAAGCAGCATACTTACATGAGCATTAACTATTCTTAGTTAGGTAGGTTATTTTTAACATGTTAAAATTAATTTGTCTTGGTTTGTAGGAGTTGCGGACCCTGCATATAGTTTGTATTTTAATAAACCAGTCGTATTTTACTGGTAAACAAGGTAATTTAAGTGGTACTTCCTCCATTGTCTGATGCGAGATACAAATTTCCTATGAACCAAAGAGAAAAATTCTTCAAATGTTATTCTGTCAAACGAAAAAGCATATTTTTATATATATATATAAAAAAAATAATTTGAATAGTGTAAGTTCATCCTGACGAACTGCCTGTCTCATGTTGGCATCACAACAGAATGATTCTTCAAAAGTAGCTGTAGAACAAGCGGCAGACTAAAGGAATGTAATAGAACAAGTTAACAACCGTGTAAAATGAAGAGTAAGAACGAATACCTGCAGTTGCACAGGGTGTAGACAAGCTGAGGTAGGAACAGTGTTCTCTCTGGTTCCTTTACCAAGTAGGCAAATAACCAGTGAGGTACTTCAGCGAGAGTAAGCTCTTTCCTGAAAGGTGAAAGTTGTAGTTGGTAATAGTTCATTATTGTTGTTTATTATCCCATAGTAATGGATTTAACTTTATGCCAGCTTAAATACTGTTTCTTTTGAATTTTTGTGTAATGACATTCTGCACTGCTGTTTTGATAGTTGAAGTAAACGTGAAGCCCTCAGAGAAATCGATCCTGAAACTGTAAAGAGCTTTAAAAATTCTTCAGTGTTTTACATAAGTTAAATATAAAAGCAGTAGTATGTATGTGCACACAGAAAAGATGAAATATGTTTTCCTTATAACTCTATGCAGTGTATTTACGAATGGTTTGTTCACAGAGAAGGGAAAAATACGATTGAAATATTAATGCTAATATGTTCTTATTAGCAGAAGTATTGCAAAACCATTTAAGAATGCTAATTTTTCACATATTAATTTATTAATAAATAGAGAATAAGTGGTTTTCTCTTACTAGGTTTTTATATGATAATTATTTATATTGCCTGTGGGTCTTGTTTGATTAGTTTTAGTATTTCCTGGTTATTTAATCATTTGAAATACCAAGCCACTCCTCTTCTGAAGTACTGCAACTTGAATTTTACTTGTCATATGTTGTTATATCTTATTGCGGTGATCTTGCTAATGGTTCTGCTTTGCTCTTGAATTGTTCAGACATATACAATCTTATTAGTTAAGTTTTACTGCTTAGTTTAACATTTATATTTTAAAGCTTGCTTATGTATCTTTAAGTCCATGAGGACAAACCTCTGATATAAAATTTAGCCCTGATTTTCAATCCGTAGTTTTGTGAATCTATACTTTCTTGCCATAAACAGCAGTAAGAATAATATTTAGAGGTGTAGTGAAGATATTTATGTGTTTATTTGTGGAAAATATGTTCAATCTGTCTAAACAATCATCAGAAAAGTGAGCATCACAAAATAATTTCTTACTAATCATGTTTCTGTTTGTTCAGTGTGAGTTTTTTTAAATATTATGCAGTCTTCTTTCTTTTTGCTTGCTATGCTAATGAATTCCCTGTCCTCTCCCATCAACCTGTCCTGCTTCTTCTTCCACCTTTGGCTTTGGTGTACATGAAATATGAATACAGACGAAGGCCATTAAGCTATAGAACTTCATTCAGTGAAAAACTCTTCCAGAGGACAAGGGCGGCAGGACGTGCATCAAGGTATAAAGTGTTTGTAGAGCTTCAGATTTCCAAAGTTAAAATGTGGACAAAAAAACACAGTTTTGGCCATTTCCTAAACAAAAACAAAGGGATTGGCTCAATTAGCCTAGGATACTTTGGTATCAAAAGTAGATTGCCGTATGTTTATTGCTCTTTAAGATTAAATACTACTTAAGGAAAATACTTAATTGGGCAGCTTGCCAAAGAACATTTAACTGAGTCCAAACCTGGAAGCATAACTTCCTGTACCGTTAACATGCTTTCTCTGCAGTGTTTTTGGTTTTTAATGTATCGTACCTCAAGTATAGAACGTTAGGCAAAAGTGTGGGCCTTTAAAATTTGTTTTGTTTTATTTAAGATATCTTGGTTTTAAAGTGATAATTTTCAAATTAGCATGACCAGTGACAATTTCTTTTGCATTTGGCAGCCGTGAGGGAGGCATTTGCAGATACACAAACCTCACAGGTAACAAATCTGGAATGGGCTGTGTAGACTGTGCTCAGACATGTAGGCAATGAATCCAAGTGATTTCAGACTTGTGTTACCTTATCAATTGAAATGCTGTAACTTACTCCGGATATTCCTGGTCTTTTTCAAAAGAAAGTAGTACAGCTGAAATTAAATAATCTTCATTAGTACTAAATGAGCTGGTTTCAGTTTGCGTGAAAGTATGGCTTCTTACCTCACAATAGCAAATTCCTAAAACTGTGGAAATCCCTAAGAACACAGCCTGTGATCACAGAGCAGTGCCATATGTGAAGACAGTACACTGCTACTGAATGAGTTTAAAATCCATCATTTTTTTGCCTTTCTGTAAAATATGTCTAATGTTTTGATATACTTTATGGACCCTAGGTAGTGCTAGGTTGTTTAAACTTAAAATAGCATTACTATCATTCGCTTCATTTGTGTCCCTTAGTTAGGATGTTGTGTTTGCTCAAAATATGAAAGTACAAATGTCTGAGAAGAGACCCACTTTTTAAATACTTTTTTTTACAATATCATCATTGGTCTTGCCATTGCCTTTCTTTCCCATCTAGTTGGCAGTTTGGAGTAGGTATTACACTTGCAGGATACAAAACTAGAAAAATAAGTTTAAAATATATATAAATGTGCCATGGTGTATGTGCTGTTGAGTATTTACATCTCAAATTTTGTATGAATTTTAGAACTCTGTTTCAGGGTAATGGCTTGTATGCTACCTCTGTAAAACAGAATTTCTGTGGTTAGTAGGAACCCTAAGTAGAAAATTAAATGCGGTACTAACACAAGTGTCCTGTGCAAGTTCTTATTTAGCAATTCAGTGTGACCATCAGTAAGTAATTGGCCTGATAATTGATGGATCTAATAAAAAAACAAATTGGATTTAATGAGTTGTAGTATGAATGGGAACAGCTGGTGAATGTTTGCACCATTGACACCATTCTGAAAAGAACATGACTTCTGAATGTGAGTTACCTGTACTTTCATTTTGCACACTCAGTTTTCCATTGTATTTCCTAGAAGACAGTTCTTAACATGACTATAGTAATTATGGCCCCCCTCCCCACCCCAGCCTTCTGGCTGAAAAGATAATGTTGCCATGAATTCTTCAGTCTGCAATTTAGAAATTCAGATTAAATTTTTTCACCATTTTCTTTAACTAAAACCTTTTTGAAGTTCCTTTCACAGAAAATTCAGATTTCTCTGACTGGACTAGTAACTGCTAACCTGACAGATACTGAATTTACTGTTACTTCCCCATCAATATTCTTCATTTTATAAACAGGAAGTTTTATAAAGTAAAAAAAAAAATATTTTGTTTATAATATACTTTATTATAAACTCAAACATTAATTATATACATGTTTCATAGATACAGGGTAGCTGTAAAGTGCGTGTGTATATGTGTTTGAATTAGCTTGGATATTTTTTTCTTGTATTTCGTATAGTGAGTTTAAAATAAGTGGCCTGCGTTACATACAATCATTGAACTTACGTGGAGAGTGTCAGTTTTGGTGCAAGTGTTGCATTAAACTGTTTGGTGACTCAAATTTTTTTTTTTTTTTTTGAAAGCTCATTCTATTGTAATGGTCACAATTTGCTACAAAGTCTCTCTGAATTTCTTATTGTTTTCAGTTGAAGACATAAGGCTCATTTAAATGGGAGTTCTCTCTAAAAAATTAATGACTCTAAAATAGTATGTTTATATTGTGGTTCGATAACCTATGCTCTGAATATTAATTTTTTGTAACTTTTTTCTGGCTATAGTATAGTTTAATTCTGGAATTCACACTCAAAAAATCTTAAGTTTCTGAAAACAAAATACAGGGGAGCAGATCCTGCAGACTGTGAATGCTGCAGACTCTGTTGGTTAATGGCCTGAACTTTTCATAATCTCATTGAATTGAGTTTCACACAGTGAAAGACTGAAACTACAAATGAGATTATTGTGATACCTTTGAGCTCAGTAATCAGAAGTCTGAAAAGTCATCAGTCATTTTAGGTTAATGGTTTTACTGCCCTATGTAATCGTAATATAAAAAGGTGCCTACTGTGTTACTTTCTTCCATTGAATAGTTGGTGTTCTAATTCTTTCAGATTCTTAAATACATTCTAGTTCTGTGTATAATTCAGCATAAATGCACTTTGATCACAGTTCTGCACATGAAGTCAGCGTCAAAGTGTAATATTACTACCTCCAAGAAACTGGAATTATTCATTCAAGTTACTGTTCAACATGACACAGCTTGGAAATGTTTAAAGCGTTACTGTTTTGTTAACACTTTACACATCCATAAAAGCTCGTATCTTCTTCCTGTGTGCACATGCATGGTATGTGTTTGTTCCAGGTGAAAAAATATTTCTGAATCCTTAAGTTTAGGCTTTTTTGACTATTTACCATTTAGAAAAATGGAATTTTCATTGCTTCATTTCTACGTTAGACTCTTCATTTAGCTATTAGCCTGTGTTTCTCCATTTTCCGCCCCTCCTTTTCCCCCTACATTTCTTTTGTGCTTGCAGTGTTTCTTAACCAGCGGCCTTCTTACCTGCTCCTACCGATTTCTTGTGCTCAATCTGCGTATCATTTCTTGTCTGCTTTAGGCTGACTATCCTCCGTCTTCTAATTTTAATGAACAGTGGGACCTTTTGTGTTGAGGGCAGCATAACTTGACACAGGTGTGAGATCAGTTGAAATAGTATATATTTAGGGAGAAAACTAAAAGTAGACTTCATTTTGGTTTCAGGTATCAGGTTTTGCTTCTTTAAAGTTCTGAACTTGAACAAGAGCTGGAAACAATATTGTTGATTTAAATGGAAGCAGGATTGGGCTTGGATTTCATATGTATACACACATACATGTTTAATTTTACAGAAAATATCACTTTAATGTTTAAAACATTTTATTTACAGGAAATGTTATGCAGTGAAAGTAACATGTATTCTAAAATAAAGGTTTAACTACCAAACTGTTGAATAAATACGTATATTTTTTTTTTTCTTTCTAGGCTTCTTAATCATTCTGTTTCAGTAAGCACAAGGAACAGGCCAAAGCAGCCAATGGAATCGGAAAAATGGTATTGATACACAGCGTTCAGTTTTTTAATTTATTTATAATTTGATTTTTATATTTTTTGTGTTGCTGCTGCCATCTTCTGTCAAGAGTTTTTAGCTCAAGATGAAATAGAAGCTGCACAGATAATCTGTTCTTTAGCTTCTTTCTTTCAGATTAAAAAAAATACCTGTCTTTTTGAGCTTTCAGGAAAGTTGATGTCATCAAGAAACTAATTTGTGGGTCTGATGATGGCAGCAATTCAGGTGCCCAAAGATGACCATTCAGTGATGTTTTAGATACCCGGTTCCAGTGCAGAAGGTCATGTCTGCCATAGGTAACAGTCCTGTGCAGATGTGTGGGATCCTGTGCTACATAAAATAGGACTGGGGCTGTGCTTAGGCATCTAAATTTTCCTCCCTGGCAGTCCTTTTGTGCTCTTAAGAGCTACTGGAAAAGTGTTGCTGGGAGTTTAGCCTACACAGCCTGCAAAACCTTTCCTGTTTGTGGAGGATGTATCAATGAGGAATCCGTTGTCCGCAGGAGCTGTAGTCTTACGCTCTTCTTTTTGAATTAAAAAAAACCACCACAAACAACAACAAATGAAAATACCCAGAACCTTCTCTTTAGGAAATTGGGAAACAACAGCTTCCCATTTCTGACTACATGGGTGAGAGAGAACTTACAAGTTTTCAGTCTTCCCTCCCTAAGGAATCCTGGAACAGTTCTTTTAATCACTTTGGTCAAGAAATAATCTATTTTAATTTTTAATCTAAAGCGAGCTTGCGGGCAGCTTCCTAACAAGAACTCAATTTGAATGGTGGCTTTTGTGATTTTTGTTAGCTCCATAGTCTTCTAAAATCTGCACCTTCAAAAGAACCTGTTACCTGCTTGTGTATGTATCTGCCATAGTTCGGCTGTGAATCTTGGAGAAAAAAGCCGTAAGTGCTGTTGGTGTTGCTAGAGAGCTCTCTACGGTTCAGGCACACATCAGGAAAACATTTACTCAAAGAGAAAAGGGTCACGGTGTAGATATTTCAATGCCATACATCCTATTTAGGCTATCTTCTGTCTTATTAGTATCTGTGGTTTAAAAAAGTTAATTGTGCATGTGTCCTGTGGTCATATGAACCATGCTACAACTACTGCTCATTTGCATTTGGAACTTTCTAGTCCTTGGGTTTTTAACGTACAGTGTCTGTTCTTGGAGGCGCTGTCACCTATTGTAGTGTACGCTGCATTAGGCCTTCATATCGCAGGGCAATCCAGAAAAGGTTAAATTTACTTCTCCCCATTCGTTAATGAAACGGAAACAGTTCTGAGACTTAAAACCAAAACAAACAAAAAACCCCACCCCTCAAAAACCCCCAGCCACCCCCCACTTCTAAATTTGAGGTGTGCACACAAGGTAAGGTAGATGTTGCAGGCTATTTGTGGTTTTATTGCACTGATACATAGAAACTGAAACCACGCAACAGCATAAGGAACATACAAGGAGATTAGAAAAGACTGTCATATCCCCGAAGAATTTACACTTATAGAACATGTCATAGTTAATAGATACATATACATCAACAGCAAAATTCAGTTATTTATTGCAGCAGTATCTGCAGTTCTCAACTGGATTGCTTGGCAAGCTATTGGACATGATTCAGACAAATTTTCTGTGCCTAACCGCTTTAAAAAGTAGCGTGATTGGTTTGAGGCAAACTGAAAGAAAAAGAAAGGAAAAGTAATACGGAATAGCAGAAATTAAGTGCCTATTTGCTTTTCCTTTAGGATTTATTATAATTGCTCATGTTAGTTTCTTCTTGCATTCAGTCCCCAGCTGTAAGCCTTTTGGTATACTGCACAGCTTGCAAGTCAGCTGTCGGAATATGAATGAAGTAGTTGCTGGTAACATGATAGAAGTGAACTTAACAGAAAGATTTAGAAAGAAAAATTTGAAGTGACACTAAATCTAAACATTTTTCTTTTCCAGATAACTTTCAATCATCTCAGGCAGTCCATCTTCCAGAATGTATTTTTTGAGATTTTGCAGTTTCACTGTTCCATCTTAAAATGTTTTTCCTTTCCCTATTAGTTTAAGCTTCTACTTTGCTGTAGAAGAGCTAACAGTGAAAGGAAGCATGTCAGCCTTCCAAAAGTTTAAAAACGGATCTTCTGTCAGCTTTGAATAAAATGTTTCATTAGTTGCTTTGAGAAACAAAACAAAGTAAATGCAGTAGCAATCTCTAAGGATCAACATGCTTAAGAAAAAGCTTTATCTTAATAAAGTATGGTAGTGTGGAAGACCTACTGTCCACGTATGGTAAAGGAGAGTGAAATATGATTTGATATTGTAGTCACATGGATAATTTTTAGCCACATTGTGACATCCTTATAGAGGTAGCCAAAAAATACTGTAGCACTACAAGGAAGCTGCTGTTTTAAGCGTTCACTTTTTTGATATTTTTACAGTAACTTGCAAGGTTTTGAAGTACACAAAGTAGTAAATTTCATAATGCCTCTCATCTTAATTTTTAGTGTCTCAACAGATGAAGTGAATTCCCCGGTGTCTCCATACAGCTGGCAGGTAAATATAAAAATGTGTACGTGGTGGCTTCATATCTGCATGATTTTTTGTTTGGTTGAGTTTCGTATTTCTGGCAGAAAACTGTTATACATTCATATGGTTTCTTATACACATAGTTATTGTATGTATGTAATTGTGGTGGAAAACATAAACCCGAAGATCTTAAGCTTCAAGGTGATTTGACTTGTATGTAATGGAGGCTTTTTGTTTTAGGAGCATATGGTACAAGCTTTAAGATCCTGAAACTAATGACACAGAAGTTTTACTTACTTGGGTTTAGTATTTCTTTACATGTAAATTTTATCGCTTCACCATAATGTTCTTTTTGTAAAAATTTCAAAATGATTTGAATTATGTAGGCATTTCTTTCCCCATACCTCACTGAGAAGCTTGCACAACACAATAAAATTGCAGTGAAACTGTAGATACTACTTTTTTATTATTTTAGATTTTGATCCATTAGGTATTTACAATTGCTTTAAATGGCTTGGTATTCTCATATGAAGAAATAGTTGGAAATGCAGTTTTAGCCTTATGAAAAGGTCCCTTCAGATTGTCTGCTTTCAGTTTAGACATTCATACATATTCATTGTTATTTTGAGAATAAATCTACTTTAGCTGTCTCTTCAGAATACATTGCACAATACAATACTTTGGAAGAGAGATTTCTTTTACAGCTAGTTGATGTCTGTAATCTTTTAGATAGGAACAGCAGACGAGTACTTAAATTGTCTTGTTGCAGCCAATCTTTTCCTGTGCAGTGAGTATTTGAGTTGAGAAATTAGATATGCTAGTGGCTAACAGCACTTCTTTTTTTGAAGTTATTTATAGCAGCCTTAGGTGGCGTCCTAACATACCTGCAGATATTAGGCGTAGTGCAGAAAAGGATGTTACTTTATTAAGGATTGCTTCATAGATGCTTTTTTTTCTATGAAATAGAGTTTAGGGTTTGAAAGGAAAGAAGTGATTTCTACCAGAATCACTGTTAAGACCGGTAACACTTTTATGTCATAAAGCTAGATTATGAGAGGCACAAAAAATTCGTAATTGTAGTTCATAATAACTTGTGTTAATACATGCGAGGTATATTTACGTTTTACTTAAAAATATTTCTGAACCTTACAGCCACTGGAAAACCAGAAGGATTCAATGGATGAGCAGCGTTGGCCAGAAACACAGCCAGTGATTTGGCAGAATGAGGAAAGAAGGAGAAGTAAACAAATTAGAAAAGAGTATTTCAAGGTAATGAGGGGGTAGTGTGGGTGGGTGACACTTTTTTTTTTTTTTTTTTTTTAACAACAGTAGAAGAAACTATGTAACTAAGTAAAGGTAAGAGAACCTGAAGGGTTGTCAGGCTTTTACACGTGACCTGTAATGTTTTTATTTTTCAGTTAAGTATGTAGGGAATATGAGTGTGCTGGAAAATAGGAGGAAAAAAATCAACCAAAGACTTTGTTTATCCTTTAAATATAAGAAAGTAATTTACAGTTCAACCTGGTAAAGCCAGAAACTAATCTTCAGTCGTTGGTCCTTCCCCATCCATTGTGAGGGATTTATTTTTTTTGTACTGTAGTGCAAGGAAAATAGGCATTACCTTTTTGTGTAGCATGGTTATAACAATGATTTATGCATTTTCTCACTGCATTAGTTTGCATTTTAGAGAGGAAATCTTCTCTGTATTACTTTGCTGTAGTGTGTACCATTGGTCACCAGATGTCAGTGTGTGCTTATTGGAAACAGGTGAGTTACAGCAGCATTAGATAAAATTTGTATTTGGGTGCAGTGGAGAAATAGGAGAATTCTGACCAGTGCTAGGTTGAGTTAAAATTAAATTTGTCACTTAGGAAATTAGTTTCTTGGGTCTTTGCCATCAAACATCTTTATGAAATACTAGGGATCTCTAAAGAAATTACATTCTATGAAAAAACAGAGAATGCCATATAGCTCAGATACAAGTCCATAACTCTTCAGAATAAAAAAATAAGACAGACAGCTTCTATAGTGTATCCTCTTTCCAGGGTTTTCATCTCTAAATTAACTTTGCCCTGCAGCCTTTGCAGGGAAGGGGGGAAACATCCAAATCAAACAGAATTCAGACATTCACTCATTAAATAGCTGTGGGGTCAATACAGACAACTTGCATTGGTGATTCCTCGTAACTTTTAAGGACGTCTTTAAATGCTAATACAGATTTCAGTTTTGAGCTCTGTGATGGAAGGAAATACCTGAAATGACATTGCATACAGCTATAGACATACCTCGAAAGTGAATTAAGCAGGGTGTATCATTAACAAAAAATGCTGTATCACTGGTAATCATTTGCAAAAACAAGGCAATGAGCAAGTGAAGTCAAGTCTGTCTTCCATAGCAAACTGGGGAAAAAAACCCCATACCGCTGCTGTGTATTTTCACTGAATGAAAATACAATTCATATTGTGTCTATGTTTTCTTGTGTGAAAAACTCATTGAATAATCCTATCTGTGCTACCAAACGTTAGTATCTTAAGAATGCGTGCCAGATTACTGTGATAAGTCATTAGAACAGGGAAAATTTACTTGGTTCAGCATCCAGAAGTATTTATAGAGCATCTTTATTATACATATTGTATATTTTTTATTGTACCATTGTACTGTGCAGCAGAAGAGTACAAAAATGCCCGTGAGAATCAGAACTTTTCTTGTGGCATTGCACTGAAGTCTTGCTTGAAGCTGAAAACTTTGTTGCGTTAAATATGTAAAAAGAATCTTACCATTGAAGACAGTTTTATCAACCAAAATGACTTTTTCTTTATTCTTTGTTTTCCTCCAGAATAGCTTGTAGTCGTTTTGGATCCTACCTGCATCCAAGCTGAAATTCTTGTTAATGTATCCACAGTGGAAAAGAATTACTGGCTTGATGTGGTTGATTATGGTGGAAAAACTGTAACACAGAACTGGCCTGTATAAACAGAAGTCAGCAGCAGAGGACCGCAGGGCATAGAAAATTAGGCTTTGCCTTATCAGCTGCCAAAGTAATATATTCCTTTGTACCGCAAACATACAGGAAATAAACCCAAGAAGAGAAATATCCAATCTTGGATATATGTAATGGGTCTCTATCAGACCCCAGAACTACCTGTACTCTGTGCGTAGTTTAAAAAAATTAAATGACCACCAAAACCAAACAAACAAAATCTACAAAATCCCCACCAAAAGCCCTCAAAAGACAACCCCCCCAAAATTCCAAAAAATTAAAACAACAAAAGAATCCCACTGACCAACAACTGACACTTTATTCAGTTACTCATCAAAAGATGTGTTTAATTTGCACAGAAAATGGGTGGCAGTAGGATAGCTAACAAAAGCTGTTTGTCCTTTGCCTCAGTTTTCAAGAGAGATGCTGTTCACCATTGTCTGCATTGTTCAGCCTGTAGTTCAAAAGCTGTTGAAAATTCAGCTCTAAAAAGCAGTTTAATTTCACAGTCCAGCAGTGCTCCATTATAACTTTGAAGACAAATGTCTTCTATATAAATATATATATAAAAACTTATATATATCTATATATATAAACTAATAAATAAAACTCTTTAAAATAGAGCTATGTAAATTTGTGTGGTTATTAATATTAAAGAATATAGCTGCAAGTCAGGTTTTACTTCCTTTTTAAGACATTCTTTGAACTAAAACCTAAAAAGTACCCCTGAAAGTCAGATCTTTGAAGGAGAACCATCCTTCCAGTTCTAAAGTTAGTCTCAATTTAGCCTGTGTTATGGGTTATATGTCATAAGGATGGGTAGGCCAGCCATATACACCCAACACGCTTACCGGCGTGGTGTAGTGATGAATCTTTTTGATTCTAGCAGCATTTTCTTAAATACTACTTGTGTAAATTTCTTCCTTCAATCCCTCCTTTATTTCCTAACATTCTAGCATAGTGGGAAGCGGGACAGTGATGAAGGCAGTATGCATCAAATCAGACAAACCCGTGGAAGAAGTGCTGGTCTTAAATAGAAAAGATGTGATCAGGTTGTGAAGTTGTGAAGAAAATACTGATTATTTTTTTTTTTTTTAATTTGATTTTTTACTATGTCAGGTCAACCAGTGTAATTAGTCTTAAAGTTACACATAAACATTGTAAACTTTCACAGGCTGCATAATTTTTTCTAGCAAGCAATGCTTCAGGGTAGCAGTTAAGATCTTTTCATGTGGATCAACTGTCACGTGCAGTCAGTTCATATTGTAGAAGTATTTAGTTTTAAAATGCTCTTATCTCATCCACATAATGAAGATCTTGACTAGCTTATGAACTAGATACTCCTTTTCTGGTTTGTTTCTTTTTTGCTCCTTTTTGATTTTGTAACATTTTTTTTTTCTCAGCAGCTTCACCAGTAATAAGTAACATCTGAGTGATATCAAGCCATTTAGTTCAAATGAAAACCATACTTCCATTTTAAAGTAATAATTGTGTGTGTTTTGCAGTATAAGTCTTCCAGAAAGAGTTCAAGTGGAAATGAAAACGATGAGGTGAGAAATAGTAACTGTGTAAAATATTTAAGAAAACATTTTATTCATTTGCTTTTTATGAACATCTCTGAGCCGCAGTCACAAAACAGAAGAATGTTGCCTGAGTTGAGTCCATGCAAACAAACTTTGTATTCCAAAGCCATAAAAGAAATAAGTAATATACTCCTTTATTTGAAAGAAGTCATCAAGATTGTACTGGGGAAAAGTAGGACATTTACTTGCTTCTGTAATAGGAAAGTTAATTCACATATCAAGCCGATGTAATGTAAAAGTCATATTCGACATAAACAGTGAACGGTGTTTCCTTGATTTATGTGTTTTTAAATTTAGCTGCTGCCAGTTTGTCACTCACTTGACAAATGTTGCATGTCTCATGTAGTGTGTATTCATAATTTCATGTTTCTTCTTAAGTCATAATTTTCGTTTTTATAATTTCATCTCTTTGGTTTCTTTTTAGCAAGACAGTGATAATACTAATGTGTCCCCACAGTCTCCTGTGTCGTCTGAGGTACAAGTTTGTGGTTTTGTTTTTCATTCAACAAACACTTCTTCGTACACATTACTTGTCAGCAGATTTTCCATACAGATGTGAAGCTGTTAATTTCCTTTGAAGCTGCAATTAGAAATATTTCATCATAATAAAAATTTAAAAATAGATAAAAACTAGAGACAGATATTACAACTTGCTTTACCTTTGTAACTGCCGGATCTCTCCTAGATTTCTTCTTCTTGACTTGTGTGTAGAAAGGTGCATTGCTTTCCGAATAAAAATAGCTAATAAAACAAAAATCAAAATTGCCATATTTTCTAAGTGTCCCCTATGTGCCAGCCAAAGGATTTTAAGTAAAGCTTGTGGTTTAGTATTTTATATAACCCAAAGTTATGGACACTTCTTAGGGAGATTCATCCTTTACAATTCTGGCTGTTGCCTCTGTGGTGCAGCTGCGCAGCTTCGTTCCCTGGTTACGTTCCTTTGTAAGGAATGGCCACGTAGTCTCACTGTGGCTGAGCTACACTACTGAGGTCTGAATAAAACACACAAAAGTGTCTTTAACGTTTCTATCTTGTGTCAATAAGGAACCTGAGGGAGCATAACAAGAACATCTCCTGAGTAAAATGAGTTGGAATAAGGGTATCTCATGTACATACCAAATTACTGAGTGCACCTCTCTTTTTAGATGGTGAAATGAGGAAAAACCTGAACTTCATAATTGAAAGTAAACATTTCTTAAGAAATGTTTTGATGCTTAGTATTGGGAGGATTAACTGCATTTGCTTGCAGCTGGCTTGGAACTCTGTTCACAGAATGGTTTGCAGTAGTTTAAAATCTACTCTAAACCATTTCAGTTAGTTTGGTGCTGCTTTCCTTCCTCAGTAAGAGAAATTTATCTGCATGTAATGATTACATTCATTCTTTTTATTTTTTTGATACTGTCCTCTTCAAAAGAGTGTGTTACAGTTAAGATGGACTCAGTTTTCTTGAGCAACAACAATTTAAACACTTACCTTGATGGGAACAAAAGTTAATTCTTTCAATGCATGGAAGAAAATTGACTTTATCTCTTTTAACAGGATTATGAAAGGACAGATAGTAACACTCATGGTCCATTTGGTCTCAAACCAAGGTCAGGTAAGCTGCTGTTCTAACTTAGCATGATAGAACAAATGTTTATTTCCTGGGCTGAAATACGCAGTAAGGATAGCAGATGCATGAATTAAAATGAGATGGCACAGTATAGCAATCCACCCAGTGTACTTACCACAAGGATAGTACTGGGAAAGGCAGACAGCTGCTTTGACAAATAATTGAAAGTTCTCCAAGTTGCACAGTGATTTTTTTTTTTTTTTTTTTTATTCCCCACCCAATATTTATTTCTTGCATATTTATTCACCGTCAATGAACAGGGAAACAGCATGCAGTTTTGCTGAAGACCTGGTGGCTGTGGCAGGAGGTTTTTGAAAGAAGTAGATTTTTGTACCTTGTCCTATGAAAGGGTGCTTTGAGCAGAGCTTTGCCAGGTATTTTATGGCTTAGTGCTTTGTTGCACCCTGGCTCTTCTGAGGAGGGTATGGCAGTCTTGGAAAGTTGTATTGTCTAACGCAAACTTTTGGTCCTCTGGATTCTAGGTACAAATAATAACAGCCTTTTTTGCAGTTACAGTATTTATTTGCAAATGCCTATGTGAATATTGGGTGTCAACTGCAAAACATAGTTTGCAAAAGCCACTTGTGCAGTCCCTTTTCCGGTTAGTATTATTCTCTGTTTTTAAGGGAACAGTCTTCATGCAGATTCATTAATGCTCTCAGCTCTTCAGTTTTTTTTTTTTTTCGGTGTTTATTGTAGCAAAGCTTGACCTCCTTAATACTACCTGGGAGCCCTCAGTAGCAGAGTATGCCTGACTGAGGTCATGCAAGTGGTTTCTTCAGGGCCATTGAGTAACTTGAGATGTGTAAGCAGTTCTGTGAATTTCTGTGCCAGAGATAGTTAGGTTAGCTGCATGTACCAGGTCATGCCTGGCTGTGATCATTTAGAGGCTTCTGAGTTATCGATGTCCTCGGTAGGTGCATCTGCATCAGGAAGGTGCAGATTTGATAGGAGGAAGCAGGCAGGCTTGTAGTCGGGTTTTTTTCTGTATACAAACCACATACTCAATGTATAAAATCAGAGCAGTGATTTCAAGAGTATCTATAAAATTTCTGTTACTTTTCATTGTTACGTGTCTTACTAAAATCCAAACTGCTAAAAACAATACAGAAAGTTCTAAAGGTGTAAGTACTGATTTTTTTCTTTTTTTTTTTTAAATTTTGCTCCAAATGCATGGGGTAAAATACTTAAGGATACAGTGGTATTGCTACAGAATCTTTTATTTGCAAGTGTTCTACAAAATAATAGAATTCTTATTTGAAGGCTTTCTGACCATGAAGAATAGTAAAGTGAATGTAATGATTTAACAGACCTCACTTTCTAAAGAACTCTGCACTGCTAGATGAGACATTTCATATTTTTCAGTTAGTTGTTTAATAAGTGATCATCATGTCGCTGCATATGCACACCTGACACATGCATGTATGTGTGTATATATATATTTTAAGTGTTTCATTGTAAGTTATATCAGTGAGTTCTATCCCTTTTTTAGTCTTCATAAAGACTTTATATTTTAATTAAAAGTAAAACACGATGAAAATACGTTCAAAGCTAGATTGCAAGATATGCTTGGGAAAAGTGTAAATAGAGTAGTAGATCTCAAACAGATATTTGAATATTGATATCAATTCTGTCTCCTTATTTTGTAGTTACCCATTTGCACTTAAGTAAGATGAACTGTGTATTTTATTTGAAAGGTAACTTTCATAGACAGCATCTTTTACATCAGCATACTTTAAATATATTTGTTCTGAAAAGTTCTGCAGCTTTTTTCCTGTTTTTATCCTTGGGGGTAGATTTTTAGTTGTTGCATTTTTTTAATCTGGATTGTGAAAACTAACTCCACTAATGTTTAATAGCTTTCAGTCGTGCATCGCGCCAGGACTATGGTGCAGTGGATCCTGGATTTACAATGAGGAGGAAAATGGAGCATTTAAGGGAAGAAAGGGAGCAAATAAGGCAGCTTCGCAATGTATGTACCATTATTTACTCTGTGGATGCAGTGCATTTAGTTTGCTTTGTACCACAATTTAAACTGTTATTATAAAATCATTGCAGTTGTACAACAGCTTCTTGGTAGTGATATTTCTTCTTAAGGAATTTCATCTAACAGGCTACACTGCTACTATTTTTGGTCCATCCAAAATACCGCCAGGAACGAAATGGTTTTTTAGCTGAAAAATGAAATTAGAAATTAAATGTTTTTAGGTTTCTGAGGTTTTAGGTTTTTTTAGGGAGACAGTGATTCTGCTTATGTATGCTGCTATTTGACCTGAGATTGGAAGTAGCCTACTTGAAGCAGCTGCTGACCATAGCCTTCTGAATAGCCAAATGCTTTTTGATCATAGAAGGTTGTTGCAAATTATACAACAGTGAATGGGTTCTAATTTCAGACTTCAGTAGTTTTTCTGTGTAGTTCTGTTCGCAAGATATTTAACAGTTAATTGTAAATTGTAGGAGCTCTGCTTTTCAGAGCAGGACTAATTTGGGGTGTGACTTCAATGAAGGCTGTTTCTGTCTGGTTCATTTCCTGAAACAGTGAAGGCTTGGTGCTGGAGTGGAAGAAACTATTCCCCGCCTCCCTTTTCAGTTTTGTAACACAAACGTGGGCACTTCTTGGCCACCCTCTCCTCAGCTATTTAGCTGTCATCTCCACAAATGAAATAGCCATCCCCAAAGTGGTTGTGTTCCCTTTTTTCTTTCCTCCTCCTCCTAGTAAAATTGTATGATTTCAACCCACAAAATCTGCACGCTAACAGCTAATGAGATATTTGGGCTAAACGTTTCTGTCCTTAAATTCTGTGCTTTCCTATTATGAGTAATGAGTTCACTGTATGGCTTTTGAGAGCTATGTATCAGGGTAGTTGTTGACTGAATGTCTTTATGTAGTTGCGTAATTAAAAACAAGACAAAGGGAATGGAAGGTTAATGATATAAAGAGGAAAGAGTATTTGTACTCGGTACTTTTATTTACTTAAGTATTAAAATGTCCCTTGTAAACGAATGTTTTAAAATACCCTGGATTTAAAATAGAAATTAGATAAGGTTGAAAGTAACATACTTATGAACTTTTTAATAGAATCTTGAATCAAGGTTAAAAGTAATTTTGCCAGATGACATTGGAGCAGCATTGATGGATGGAGTAGTTCTTTGCCACTTAGCCAATCACATAAGGCCACGTTCTGTTGCCAGCATTCACGTACCATCGCCAGCAGTGGTAAGTCATTTGTCTTACTTCTGTTGCATCTTATGTAAAAACAACATTTTGACGTTCAGTACTAAAACACCATGAATCGTGTTTACCGTATTAATGGGCTACATTCCTCACCTCAGTTTTTATGCAAGAACATTGCATTAAACAAGGCTCAGAAGTTTAGTTTAAGAGTTATTTTCATATACTGAGTCTTCACAAAATTTGTTTTGTTTTTTTAGCAACTGTAACTGAATTTGCATCAGAAATACACAATCCTTCATGAATGTATGGTGAAGATCTAACATTCTGTCTTTACAGCCTAAACTCAGTATGGCAAAGTGCCGAAGAAATGTTGAAAACTTTCTTGATGCTTGTAAAAAACTGGGCGTTCCACAGGTATACTAATTGCTTTATTGACTTACTGTTAAGAACCACAGAAAATGTCAGCAAATACTGAAGTTCGTTTGGGGGTGGGTGGATTAATTCAGGGAGGAATAGTGATTTCGGAGCAAATACTGATCAGGGAAGTTGAAGATCTGAAAAGATGTCCCATTTCTGACCTGTGGCTTGAACTTGAGGAAGTTACTTTTTCTATGGGTTTCTAGTTGGTTCCTTACAGTAAAAAATAATACTGACCTCCTTGTAAAATAAATTATCATCTAAACAAAAGAACTGATGCAAGAGGATGATGTAATATTTGAAAGTCTTGAGTATAGCGGCTTGCTTTGGCATGAATTTCAGTGCTTGCCTAGGGAAAATCCTGCAATTACAGAAATATGTAGCCTGATCAGCTGTCTTTTTTTGGCACAGCCAGAGTTGCAGCCCATTATTCAGGCTTCTGTTGCCCAAGTTCATCCTCTTACTGCCCTGTGTGAGGGGGGAAAAAACCTAAAGATAAGTAATTTCCTGAGTATTACAAGAGAAAAAACTCTCTTAACCCTTTGTAGTGGAACAAGAATATTAGTTCATGGATTTAAAAGCCTGGGATACTGCTCTGCCACAGCTTCTATCTAGTGTAGAGCCACAGGCCATTCAGAAATTAGAGATGCTAAGATTTACCTTCTGAATTACATATAATGCCAGCTAGCAGTTGGGAAGGTTGTCCAGCTTGTGCTGAATTTTGAAACTGAACGATTACTTTCTTGGGGAGTGGCTCATTACTGAGGACCCAGTCTATCAGCACTTCCAAATTTTCCCAAGGGAAAAATGGCTAATAAGCCTATAAAACAAGCTAATGGGGAAGTAGGCCACTGAGCCAACAGTGCCCATCAGCCTGTTTTTCTTGCTCTGCTTATGAAAAGAAACAGTCTTTGGCTTTATGAAATAATCAGTCTTTTAAGCATCTTCTGATGCTGTCATAGTTTTAATGCTTTCAACAGATCGTAGCTATAATTAGTCTGACCATTCTGTTCTGTAGACTACCACATGTGAAATTTAAGGCCAAAGACATTTTCCATGCAAGTGTCATGTAATGATGTATGTGTGACTTCAGAGACAGTTTTGCATTTGTTACCTGCCTTGGGGGAAAAAAAAAATGAATGAAACTTAATTCGCATACTGCTTTAATTTGCAGGAGAGACTTTGCTTGCCTCATCACATTCTGGAGGAAAGGGGTCTGGTGAAGGTTGGTCTCACAGTTCAAGCTCTGCTTGAATTGCCTACATTGAAAGTATCTCAGCTTTCCTCCATGTGACATGACTTCTTGGAAGCTAGACAACTTAACCGTTCTGTTAATTTGGATTGCTCTGAGGCAGTTCAGCTTCCTACATGGGAACACCCAAGCCATCAGAAACTACTATCTGTCCAGATGCTGTAGACAGCCTTACTTTGGAGTTGTACGTGAAAACCTTGGAGTCAGCTGACAGTTAAAAGAACATAATTATTCTTTTTTTCTTTTGTAATTGGATGCACAAAGAGATTGTGGTAGCATCAGGTTCTCTTTCCAGTTAAGTTAAAAGCTGCCATTTAACATCTTGCAGTGTTACAGTTAAATGCTGGATTTCTTATCCTATGTTGAAAATGTCGTTTGAATTATTTTGGAAGTACAAAGCACGCACACGCATACCCACGCCCACACCCCCCCCCACACTCCATAATCTTTCAAGTCAATAATTTGATTTAAAGGTAAGACAGAAATGTAGCGATGGTATGATGGTAAAAATGCGAGCAACTGATCACGTGTAATTCATTTTCACTCTCTCAGAAAGCTTAATATTTGTGTTCTTTATTTTTTGCACTCCTGATTGTAACTTACACACTTCTAACATTGCCAGTATTTAGTCTGAGTGTATGGTGACTACACAAAACAGTATACAATGGGAAAAAGACACATTTTATTGAGTTTTTTCCAGTCTTCTAGGTTGGTGCCAAATATTTTTTTCATGTACTGTAGATTGTTTACATGTGAAGTGCCTGTGTAATTGATAACTCTTAATAGTCTTAAACATTTTTGAAATTTCTTTGTTTAAAATAGATAAAATGGAGATTTTTAAATATTTTAATAGGTTTTTGTAAAATCAGTATGTGAAGATTTAAGTAATACTTCACATTTTTGATGTTGGGTGTTTTAAGTTTGTTGTACAACTTGGTTATTTTCTTGTCTAATTATTAGAAAATACTGTAAATACTTTTTATTTATGATATTTAATTTGATAATACCTACCTAATCACTTTTGGTTTAATGTATTGTTGGACAAAATATAGTTGTCTACTTTTCTTCGTTTGGGACAAACAAATGTACATGGTGAGTAAGACATGAGGACTAGTGATGCATACAGAATAATGTAGGACATTTTGATAAAACTGCCAGAATCTCAGGTTTATGCTGTGACTTTCAGGATTTTGTGTAATATTGCTCCTGATCTCACATTACATTTTTACAACAGGTATATCCATAATTTATTTGGGAAATATCAGTGTTTATCTTTTTAGTGTTTACGCGATTTATTGTGTAATTTACACAAGTGTGGCATAGCACACAAATCAGTTTGTACAAATGTCACTGTGCTGAGACATTAGACTTTTCTGGATAAATGTGAAAAAGAAAAATTTCCACTGTGGTGGTTTTTTGAAACTTCTGAGTTTATGTATTTGTTTGCTTCTGCACAAATTCTCGATGTTTTGAGAACATTCTGAAACCATACACAGTTGAGTTCTTCTCTAAACAAATTGCAAATAATTTCATGACTTTAGTAAAAAAAAATCTGTTTGCATTAGTTTGTTCTTCATGAATAGGCAGCTCAATTAAAAAAAGAGTTCTGGATATGTTTGCCAAGTGTGTAACAAGATTTGATTTTGTTCTTTCCAATTGATCAAGACCCCATGTAATATAATTCATAAAAGAATGGGGGAGGGGTATTGTTTATACCTTCCTTCATTTACTATAGTCCTTAAAATCAACAGCTGAGAGGAAAAATAACCCTTTTCTGGTAAGATTTTTTTTTAAAGGTACATTATTTTTAAATCCATTGAAACAAGCTGATTCATGTGTAACAGTTATAACCTGCTATTGTTTATAGTGTTTTCTTAAAATTCAGCTCATGGAGAGGCTGGTGTAAAGCTTAATTTGCAGTCCTAGGTACAAATCTTATGCTACATTAATATGTGTTTAAGGAAATTGGATTGCTTTGACCTTTGAAAAATACCATATTTCAAATCTAACTTTTTAAAATCATTCACATATAATTTAACAACTTCAATCCCTATTTTTCATTAAATTCAGTATCTGATAAGTCATGCTAAGACTAAAATGAAAAAGTAATGTCATTCATTAAGCGGAATGCTTGGTGTCCGCTACACTTGAGGAACTCAACCATTCAAAAAGAGTAAGTCGTTGTCTTTCAATTCCTTGCTGTGGTACTCAAAACAACAAAGGTCTGTTTCAGTGTGTTAGTCATAGAATTGCTAACTAGATTGTCACTTTTGGCTACCTGGCTTAAATTGATCTGCACTGCTCTTTCATTGTCATATTTAAATATGTTTTCTGATCTTAAAGTAACCTTTTTCCTACTAAACTAAATTTACCAAGTTATATCGCAGTGCTAGCATTAAGAATTCCCTTGATGATAGCATGCCAGATGCTTACCAGGGTATTTTTAAAGCTTATTTCTTAAGTAACTTGAAAACTGGATGTGAAACTGATGTACTCATTTTAAACTGTATCATTGAGTTGAAAACTAGTAATTCTTTTTTTTTTTTTATACTCTCAAGTTCTTCCTTACACACCTACTAGAAACAGTCTTGCTTTGTTATTCATTGGAAATTATTATGGCCACCTTCATGGGAAGGATAATCGTGATTCCTACAGGACTTCCTTTTTAGCATTGAAAAGATTAATGGCCTTCAAGTATCCTTACGAGCAATCTGGGAAAAAGTCCACTGTGCCTGGATGAGTATTTTCTCATCTTTCTTTAGCTGTTTTTACAAATAACAATAATAATGTAAAGCCTTGCTAAAACTGGCTGTTCCCATCATGATCTTTGTAGGAGCAACTGCAAAAAAAAATGCTAAATATTCTGAATTTTAAGTTTTAATTTTAAAGCAGCCTGTGGAAAATTGTTGCTGTCTTTGCTGTACAAGAATTTGCCGGCTGTCCCCTTTCTCCCTTTCCATTTGATTCCCAGCATTTTCTTACTTGTTCACAGATCTAATGACTTCACGTTGCTCATTACTGCGTGCCATATTCCTCCTTCCTCTTTACTTTTTTTTTAAGAAATTGGTTCAGTGGCATTGGGGCACTGCTGTGATTCCAGAATCCCTGCTGCCAACATCCAAGTATGTGTGGGATATCCTTTTCCCATTTTGTTGAGGATGCAGTGTCAATACTTGGTACAGCTGACAGGACGGTTAAAAACAGAGGCCTGCCCAATTCCTGTTGCAGTTGTTCAGCTTTTACTTTGGAGGTGAAGAAAAGGCAACATTAAAAGCTTTAGGAAACTGCATTGTTTGCCTAGTAAATTGGAGTTAATAGGGTGCTTTTGTTATTTGTGAATGCTATACAAAGTTACTGCAATAACATGGTCTGAACTGTAAATTAGTGTGAATCGGCATACTGACAGGGCTCCTGCCTTGGTGTGTGTGGGTTTTGTTGTTTTTTTTTTATTTATGTCATTGGAATGTAGTGTGTCATACATGAATGATCGTTCATTTAAGCAATAATGTCCCAGATATTGTGAAATCTTAAAACAGTGGCATTAAAATAGTTGTAATGTGTGGACTTCCCACACAGTATCTCAGAAATACTTCACGTCTGTTATATAATACTGGTAAAGCAGCGCGCTATCTGGGGCACTGCTGGGGGTGCAGAAAACCATCTCTACCGATGTGTCTGGAGGATTTCCAAAATACCACCAAGAACTAAAATGATCATAAAATACAGAGGAGTAAGTTGGAAATAATGAGTAACTACGACATGAATCATCGTAATTTCTGGGTAAATACCTAGTCTCACTGAAGTCAGTGCAGGTTTTGCTCTTGACTTTGACTTTATTTCACCTTTTTGATTTATGGAACATCTGAGCTGGAAACCATAGCAATCTTGGCTTAAACCGGTTTGTCACCAGCAAGGCTTTAGTGTCAGATCTTTTACTAAAAACAGTGTTCTCTGGTAAGACGAGGGAAGCTGTAAAGTACTACACAGATTTATTTTTTTAATACAAATTTTCTGATGTGCCATATACAGTATTAAGACTAGGAAAAATTAGTTTGAAGCACAGCTTTCAGACTAGGGGGAGGTGTATCACCTCAATGAAATTGCAGGTGGGGATTATCAGCAGTTACTGCAGTTAAAAACTTTATTTCAAATACCATTTAGTGGCAGTCTTGTCAGGTTTTGACATTAATCTGTAGCCAAATTCAAACAAAAAAAAAATGAAAAGGCATCTGTTTTCACAAGAACTGAGTTTCTGTGTGTCTTCTCAGTATTGGAGAGAGACAAAGGTCTGGCACTTGTTTCTGCTGATTCCTTAAGTGCTTGTGTGGAAGGTAGCTGTTGCATCTAACACAGCTGCAGTCTGCCTGTTTTTCTTGGCATCGGTCTGTATTGGCAGAGATAAAGCACACTTAATAATTCAGCTGATTCCAACTGAAAGCACCTGGTGGGAGTTTTCAGCCCTTTCTGAAGATAGGAGATGACTTTGTATTGGTAAATCAAATTTCTCTTTCCTCCCTAAGTCAAGCTAATGTATGTGTGTGTTGAAAGAGGTACATGATATTAAACAGTGACTTCTACTTGAAAAACAAAAGCAGATACATGAAACTCCACCCCAACACACGCAAAACCGGAATTAAGACCAAGAATGGGAAAGGCAATGTATAGTTGTCCAAGGAGAGGGTGCTCTGAGTTGATTTCACGTTGAATCACTTCACAATGAAAAGCCTTGAGATTCAGTAGAGAAAGAAAGAGATGTTCTGTAGCTATTTCATGCTGAGGAAGGTGGATCATGAAGTACAGGGAGCTTTCCGTAGAGGTTAAAATAACAAGAAATTCGGCATCTTTGTTTTCCTGAGGACTATATGTTTTGGATAGCTCTTTCCCAGTGCTGCAGAAAGCATTGCCCATCCCGGGCCCTGGGCAGGGTGCCCAGGTGGTGCCTTTTGCACCCTCTGGCTTTGTAATGAGATTGCCCCGGGGGGTGCAACTTCTAAAGGAAACTTCATGCTGCTGTGTCCTCCAGCATAAGCTGCAGAAGTCTTCTAAATAGATGTTTTCAATCTGTGTAAAAACACTACAGAAAGTGCTGACTTTACTAGAGGGTAATAGTTAAGTAGATTCACCAGTAATTAACTTCCACTGGCAAAGAATGATGGCATGAGGCAGAGGAAGGTTTCTCTAGGAACTGCGGAACTTCACTGACGGAATATTACACCGTGACACTTAGCAGGTTATTGTGTTACTTGTCCTTTCACGTGAGTGAATCAAAACAGTAGTACTGTTTCTTTTTCCATACACAGCGCACTGTGGCGTATGCGTAATTCATTTACAAATGGAGGGAAAGGCAAACTATTTTTTAATCAAGAATTGTATGGCACAGATATTTTGGTAAAATAAATATGAAGGTAAAAATTACTCTCTTTCTGTGAGAAATTTTCTGCTGGTCTTGACTACTAAAATAGAGAACATAGGTGATTAACCGAACTGTAGTTTAAACTTGCCGCAGCACAGGAGTAGTTCTGACTCCTGTGTGTCTTATATAATAAAATGCCCCTTTGCTTTATTTTTCTTCCAAGTATCTCACATAGTACAGCTCTGACAACATGTCTCGAAATAGTGGTTATATGCAATATTTGTTCCCTCATTGATTTTGACTTTCTAATTTTTTTAACACGTGAGGCAAAGGGAGGCAAAATTGCTATAAGCTACCTGATTAATTTCTAGGGAAGAAATACAAGTTTTTATAAAACTGACATAAGCAGACACTCTTGGTTTGAGTGTTTTATAGCCAAGTACTTTTTCAAAGAAGATTTTTTTTAATGTGTTTTTCCATACACATTTTAGAATCCTACTCTTAAACAAAACCAAAAAGTCTTTCCAGGGCTACTTTAGTATATTAGCAAATGTTAAAGGAGAAGAATAGCTCAAACTGACAGTAAATTTAATTGTTTTGGGGAACTTTCCCTTTGGGCAGTGTTAGGTTTAATGTTGTACACAATCATCCTACAATCATTCTAAGGGTTTTTTCCAACCTAGAAGATTCTACGAGCATGTGAATTCAGCGAGACTGGAATTTCCCTCAGTAGTTTTGTAACTGAGCTATAACGTGAAGTCAGCCACTTAAATAGAATTCTCGGCACTGAGGAGCCTGTCACTTCTTTCAAAATTGTGTGAAATAAGGCAAACAACTTTTTGATTCCTTTTTAATTCCCCTGCCCCCCCCCCCCCGTAGTTTTATGAAGGCAGATTGTGAAATAGGAATATTTGGAAGTAGTAGGATTTTTGGTTGCTTCATTTTTGAGTATGAGTGAACCAGTGTGATCTCTCCAGAATTGCTGTATCAGTTTAGGGTTAGGTCGTGCCACTCACGGCATGGGAACGCCCGTTGTTCAGTATTAATGTGCTTTCTGGAGCATGTGCAAGACTGTGCTCTTCACATGCAAACGTTAATACGATTGTGTTTACTGAATCCATATGTTACATCAAGCGTTGTTGCAACTGTGGGAATTCCTAACTGCAACTGTTCGTGTCTGTTGCGCTAGTAGGTAACACAAGGCTTTGAGGGGCATGCGCAGGCATTGCAAAAGGGTTTGGTGGATTACGCTGGGAGTAACGTGAATGTGTTTTACTCTTACGTAATGCCTAGAACAAGGAAAATATGATTGCTTTATGGTTATCATTCAGTTATTTTATTTTGTAACTCGTGATTATGAAACTCAGAAAATGCAATGTAACTAAACGATCGGTATGTAAATGTGTGCAGGACATGGCAGAAGTAATTCTGAGGCACAGCTGGAGAGTGATAATTTTAAAATAGATGCTTAAATTGTGTATATACTTGCAAGTTCTTTGGTAGTGCATTACAATTCATTTTGCATTTCATGTTCTTGTAAAGTGTATCTTCCACATTTTTGAAGATTGTCGTCTTGTATAATACGGTATTAAGTCTTTTTTTCAGGACTTCCATTATTGCTGGAGCTTCCAACATAACATGTTTCTTTTGAAAAATGTTCCTACTGTTATTTTTTTGTAAATAGTTTTTTTGTATTAAACTTGCATGGATAAAACCCACATTTCCAAACCCAGTGTACATACTCTGTGTATAAAATACAAACTGTTTAATAATTTTCATGTAGTCAAGTTATTCAATTTGATTTCACTTCACGTTTTACATGTTCGTAGTAAATAATGAGAATTTGTTGTATGTTCTTTCAAATATCTGTTGCCGTTTTGATAGAGAAGTGACCTGCCTCATTACATATCGGGAAATACGTTATTTTGTAGTTACAAACAAAAGAAATGTTAACTCTTATTCCAGGGAAATGCAGGACACTTCTACATACAGAGTATATTAGGGCTTCAGTTTCGACCAACAGGGACAGCAGCGGTAGGAGTACATGAAGATAAAGATGCCTTCACTTGTAGCAGCATCTTTATATATTTACACACTTTCCTGTCTTACGGTGTGAAAAACACCCAGTGTCTTACAGCATATGCATCAGACCGACATAGTTGTTTTGGATCTTGCTAATAATGAGCTTAATCCAGTATGGAAACTCCTGCTGACAGAGGTGATCTGCTTCCCTTCTGTTCCATGGGTTGGATCTGGTAATAGCACAGGTCACCTTCTGTGTGGTTTGCGATCATGAATTGCTAGATCCAGCACTAAGGAAACAAAACTGCCAGGTTTTGGACCTGTAGTTAAGTTAGATTATTCAAACAGGTTGAAATAGAGTTCTGTATGATGAAATTAATTTTTACCTTAAGTTCTTCCTCTTTATTTAAAGATCTGGATGAATTATTAGACCTGAATATTGAAAATACTCTTTTGAGAGATGTTTTTCCCTGTGAAGCTTTTCATTCTGCACCTGCAAGCATCCAGCTGTTCTTTGTTTCTTGATAAAGCACAATTTGGGGTTATAAAGCAGGAATTAAGGAACAGCATTACAAAGGAAGTGAAAACCATCCCCTGACAAAGGCATCTAAACAGTTGGAACTTTTTTTGCAGTTATTAATGAGGAGTTTGTGGTTAAAGTTCTGTGAGTCTGTTGTTCAGTTTCCAGCTATAAAGAAGACTCTTTTCTTATGAAAGGGCCTTTCGGGTCTACAGGGGGAATGATACCATGCGGAGGCCTCTGTTCCAGGCTGGACTCCGTGAACCATGAGATTCCTGTCTGTCCCTGGTCATCTTCATGGGGAAGGTCACTGTTGAATAAGGAAAGTGTGTTAAGGAAAAAAAAATAAAATATCAGCGGTTTCCACATGAGATGTATTGAGAGAATGTAAAATTGATGAAGCTTTGCAATGTAATTTTGCAATGTAATTTTTTTTTTTAAGCTTGGTTTGATTAGGATGCCACAAATAAGTATGCTACTTTTATATTTAATCGGCTGTGGATAATATGGCTCGGACATGGACGAGTCATGAGGTGTTAAAAGTTTTGTAAATGGCAGGCTCCAGCTCATAAACAAAACGTAAATAATTTACAAAATCCTGCCTTAATGAAGGTGTCTTGCTGGCAGGCTGCATCGATTCCAGCAGGATTTGAGAACTAATGGGACGGAATACATTTTATAGATCTTAATCGCAGTGCTTCTTCCACCTAGCAGTTCTTCAGGAGTAGTTCTTAGGTCTGCATAGGTCTTGCTGACTGCAGCAACCTTCTCATATGTCACATGAGCTTGTTCAGCTTCTGTTTCCTAAATCAAAGATGCTGAACTGCTAAATGGAACGCTTTTGTTTTCTGTTCAAACTGGAAGTCTGCATCTCCCTCCGCAGTCTGTCAGATACCTGTGGTGTATGCTCTTGCTTTGTGTCTGCTCTTGCAGTCCCTTCAGGTTCGTTCTTACAGACCAGGCATACAGCTTGCTGCCCTCAGCTGCTGGTTTGCACTGGTCAAGATTCATTGTTACGACTGTAGCCTTTTAACTTTCCTCTCTCCTTAAGATAGGTCTAGACCAGTGATGGATATAACCACAGTGCCAGTGCCCCAGGCTAGCATCACTGTTCTGATAGTCTTAGTTTGTGGAAACTATGAGGGTGTAAAAAACAAATTCAGCTCCTCATCCATGGTTTCACAGAATTCTGCTGTTCGTTCCTGGTTCTGTGGTCAAACACAATCAGTTTCTCTGAGCGGCTACAAATACCCCTCAAATGGCTGTTAGAACCCTTCCAAGAATATATTTTTTTTAAAGTTTGAAGTTTAATGTTGCAATGACTTCAGCAGGTCAAACCTGTTTGGAAAATGTGTCTGTAACTATTTGTGGTTTTAATTAGTTAGGCCTCATTAATAACGAGAATCTCATGCTAATAATATTCTGATTTATATAGCCAAAGAGTAGATGGAGTATCTAGTTTTCACAGCTATAACACATTGCCTTCAGGACTGAATGATGGATAACTTGGCACAATAGCTCATAGCTACTAGTGAGGGCGATATAAGAAGTATTAGAACATACTAACTTTTCTGGAATTCACAGGTGATTGTTAAAGGTTTGACTTTGTATCATCTTAACATAGTTTTCATTATAGTGGGAAAATGGAACAACTAGACTGTATGTGGAACTTCTGTAGGTTTTTTTTAGCTAACATTTAAATGTGACGAACTTACTGGAATACTTGTATTTTTCAGCAACTCAATAAACATCTATCTTTGGGGTATTATAATTGTGGCTTTATTATAATTATTTCATTACTAGAATTTATGCAACTTTTCAGACATACATACAGATAGATCCAGCGTGTGAGATCTGGGAGATCCATAGTCACAAGTTGGAGAAATGAAAGGTGATTTACCCAGAGAAAACCATGTGTTCTGTGTTAGCTGATCCTGTAGGGTCTCTGCTTATATACCCGGTTCTGTTGCAACGCCCATGATAAAGAATCACCTCTATCCCTATATCCATAGGAGGAATAAAGATGAAGTTTATATCCGCGAATGCAGCTGTAGGTCTGTATGTATAGTTGCCGCCACCCAAGCGCACAGTTAGGAAAGCTCGTGTCAGCATGGGGACTGCAGGAGGCCGCCGTGTTTTGCATCTGCACCTCGACATCTTTCCACCCCACTTGCACGTGGCGCTGTGTTCCTCTGTCAAGTGTCTTGAAGGAGATTGTTGGAGGTCTGAGCTCGCTGCTCTGATGAGCTTAAGGTGCAAAACTTCCAGAGGACCTCACCTTTTCCCTTGGGCATCCTTTCACAGGAGGTGGCCCCGGCGCCGGTGGTAAATCGTCACGTTAAATGGCATACTACTATTTTTATTTTCCGTAAACCTGTTGAATGGAGGTATGTTTCAACATTTCAAGGAGGTTTTGTTGCTTTTTCTTCTAATGCATTTACAGATACTTTTTTGCTCCAAGGTTAGTGGCTTTTTAAAAGTCTTTTTGCAGCTTGAGTGAAAAATCCTGATATCTGAAGCGTAAATGTTAATTTATGTTAATAATAATACAATATACCAAATGGAAAGGTATGAATTCGAGAGCTGATGAGACATTGTTCGTTTCAGCTGCTTGCTTTTGGTCTCCGGAGTCTGCTGTTCTATAATTGGAAAGGGTGAAAAAAATTAAACCAACAGCAAACGCTGTGCTTTTTAGCATAAGCTTACAAGTGCATGAACTTCTGAAAAGTATTTGGTAAGAGAAACCATCCTACACTCCATGTGTTCTGCAGCCCCTAAGAAACTCGAGCAAAAGAAAGGATTATCTCCAGAAACTTTGGCGCTATCGTTTTGACATGGATAAGCAGTGCTGAAAATGCGGTCACAATGTTTGTTAAAGCTGTTCTCCCCCACTATTAGTGGGTGACGTGTCTAGCTTACATGTTCCCCTGTGTACCGAAATGGTAAGTTTGTTCTGTTCTTTCTCTACTAAGACATTTATACAACGATGAAATTGAGTTGCTTCTGCCAACAGTGATATTTAAGAGTTTTGGCTCAAGCGGCATAAACCTCTGTTTCCTGGGAATATCAGTTTAACGATGATTAGATTGCTTCTGGTGAAATGGCAGGGGAATTGTCAAATGGATTTCTTCCTCTCTCTGCATGCTAAGGATTGCAAAATAAGAGAGGTAGTAGGTAGAATTACTACTTTCGGACCACCCCAGTGAGCCAAGCCTCGCTTGTTAATGTTCTTGCCCTTCTGTGACCTGTCCCATGCTCACCAGTTTATCTGCTACTGTAACATCACCAGTATATTGCATCGTTGAGGCTTATTTATGTGTTTGGGAACTTCAAAACTGCCTTTGCCTATTTTTAACTTTTATTGGTGGCTTAGAAACAGCCTTATCACACCGGCCAAGTTTGAAGTCTGCTCTTCTCAATAACTTGCATTAATGTTTTTTTCTAAGTTCTTTCGTTGCAAATTTAAGAGTTCTGTTTGTGTAAATTGAAACGACATACCTTGCTATATTTAGGAAAAGGTACTTGTTCCTTTCAGGATTTACATGCCCCAAAATTGGGATTTTGTTTCATTTGGTTAGATTACTTGGCCTTTCGGATATCAACAAACAACATGAAATTGTTTTAACTAAAACCAAACTCAAACTTGCCATAATGTGCATAGAAGGTATCTGTAAAGCACAACAGATTTTACCACTTATGTTCCCACAGATACAGATGGAGAAAGAAACCTCTTCCCCCATTTGATTTTTCTTACTTGGACCTTTACATAAACCAAGAAACCCCAATGCACAGGAGGTTTAATTTAGTTTCTCTAAATAAGATTTTTTTAAACCTAATTGTCTTTAAAAGCTGTGACAAATTCATGTCTAAACTGAAAGGTTACTCAACATCAAAGTTGATAAAAACGTGCAGGTCTGTTTAACTTTCTGATGAACCACATCTGACAATATTGCAGCTTGCATTTTCCTGTGGTCACTCCCAAGCGCAGGTGATGCTGTGCCTGCAGCTGTTGAACCCTTCGTGCCGGTAGCAGGGGACTGCTGCTGCACTCGCATCTCCAGGAGTACGGGGCACTCCGCTGTTTGTCACTCTTTCAGGTTGTTTATACAAAATACTTGATGCCACCAAAGCTGTTACCCTTGCAGAGTTTATAAACGTGAAAAGCAAATGAAGTGGAGCCAACGTGCAATTAAAAATAAACATCTGGGTAGAGATTGGGGCCACCTAAAGGGGTTGCGGTTCTCCATCAGCTTTTAGCAGTGTTGCCAAATGTCACTATGGTCTTGACATCCCTTCACCCCCTCTCCGGATTAGCTGAGCTTCGTACCTGCTGCCTCTCAATGCCTTGTCTTAACTAAGTCTAGGGCTCAAATGTGTCTTGCTTAACTTTTAAAGCAGTTGTCTGACTAGTGTGTTTGACCCCTCTCTGCCCAGGAGGTTGGACTAGATGACCTCCTGAGGTCCCTTCCAGCCTTGGCTCTGCTGTGCTCAGCCTGGCAGGCAGCAGCTTCTGCTGCAGCTGTGAGCATCCTGGTGCTCCCCAAGCTCTGCAGGGTGCTGCCCTGCTGGCTGGCTCCTGGGCTCCTGAGGACGGTGCCTGGGGCAGAGGTGGCCAGCTGGCAGGCTTCAGACAGCCGGGGAGGGTGCTTTGTGCCAAATCCAGTGATGGGGGAAATGGATGGGGGGCGCACAGCTGGTAGAACAGAGCGGGGGATGTTTCTTCACAAGTGAATATGCTCTGACGTTTCCAGAATGAACAGCTGGATTGATAGGAAAATGTATCTCTCCTGCTGGTTAGTGTGTCGGGCATGCTGTGGCTTTGATGGACTGAAGGAATCCGAAGGCATTTTTGCCCTGCCCTGCAGCACGCTGTTTAGTGAAGCTCACAGTTTTGAGTGGACGGTTCATGTGTTGTGGTGTCATAAAAAGCATCCATAAAATGTGCTGCTGTGGGCCAGGAATTTTTTTAAACAGCATAGGAGACAAGTTTCAAGCCAAAATAAGGCATTTGAAATAGGGCTGTCAAACGTGATTAAGGGCAAGGAGCATGCTTGCTTGCTTGCTTTTCCTTTTTTTCTCCGCCTCCCCGCAGTGGGAAGGCGGCAGTGGCTAACTTGTATTCTGTTGAGCAGCCCTTCCCAATGGGGAGGAATTTCTGACCTCTGATGACTTGTTTTCTGTGCCAAACACTCACAGTCAGAAAACCTAAAAGTATGGGAAAATTAGTTTTATGCTTGATACTCTCAGACTATAAAATAGGGCAGTGAATGAGGGACAGATGCTGTGGGCTGGGAAACAAGCAACCCCCCTGTTGTGCTGGGCAGCCCCTTCTTTCCTCCAGCACGCACAACCGTTCCAGTATTCCTAGTGCTCTCCCCTTTCCCACGACCACCAAGACAGGGTGGACATGGGTTGGCCCAGCAGAGCGGGCGGGAACTCCTGCCCGTTGCTACCTGCAATGCCAGCCTGTCTAATTAAAGGCAACGTCCTGGGGACGTGAGGGCATGGCCATTCCGTGGCTGAACATCTGCAAAGACCTTTCCTACTTACCCTGTCCCTTGACAATACGTGGGTTTATTTCAATATAATTTGGTTTATAATGAGCGGTGTTATACAATGTGTTGGGCCAAACCAATGCATGGATCCAGGGACTTGATGTCTTGAGGGTCTTAGTGGGGACTATGACTTTACTAAGAAAGCATCAGAGGGTGCCTTTGTTCCCATGGCGTGTTCCCAGGGGCTTTCTGCAGAGGCAGATGGGAGATGTTTCAGAAGGCAACTCTTCAAGATTCAAGGTTATGGTTCAATTAAAAGTGTATTGTAAGGTCAGTCATTCAATCAGCTTGTGAGGAATTTAGGAGTGTGACTCATTTTTAGAAGAGTAGAGGTTGCTGTACTGAGGGGTTTAAGGAACATCTTTTACAAAAGCAGGCAAACTACTCGGATCCTTTCATGAAAATAAGTATTTTTCTTTATTAAGCGAAATCTTCCTCTGCCTGCTGAAATCCATCTTGTAAGTGGCAAAGGATTAACATGATGAAGGATTGATTAGTATGTTACTTAAAGCCTGTTGAAATATTTTTTTTTCCCCATGATACATTTTTATAGTATTACTCCAATGTACAAAGTCAACTCTTAGTAACGTAGGGTGAGCCCCAACTCCAGAGCATAGCACCAGTCAGAAAAGTAGGAAATAGCAGGATGGGACAAGTAGGAAATAGCGGGATGAACTTTGGGCTTAATCCTTAACACCCACAAGTGCTTGTACCCTTACAAGTTCTGTATTTCTCAAGCTTTAGACGTAAGAAGTCAGATGTTAGCCAATATTGGTGTGTGTTCAACATGCCCAAGCAGTCTCTAAGGAGGTTGAGCCCTGCCTGCGAGGTGAGACTAGGGCAAACGCTAGTTCCTGCGTACCAGTAACTGATCTGCTGTTGAGCTGTCCCAGCTTGGGTTTATT
Source organism: Falco rusticolus (assembly GCF_015220075.1). Classification (NCBI taxonomy): domain Eukaryota; kingdom Metazoa; phylum Chordata; class Aves; order Falconiformes; family Falconidae; genus Falco; species Falco rusticolus. The sequence goes on along the minus strand of NC_051200.1, from coordinate 13,760,034 downwards.
TTGGTGGGTGGCAGTGCCTCTGACAGCACCCAAGTGTGAGAAGTGCAGCAGAACCACGCTCTCTCCTATTTTTGCTCACTTTGCATGTGGACATAACAGTTATTACAGCAGAAGTGATAATCAACCTCGCTGAAGGTGAACTGTGAATTTGGCGCACAAACTGGCGGGGTGAGAACCATTTATGACAGCGAGGTGTCCTGCTCTGGTCTGCTGAGAGCGGGAAGGGGCTTTCCGGAGCCCTGGCTTGCAGCATCCCTGTAACCTGAAATTGTACAGCAGGGGCTTCAGGTGCTGATCCGCGACAACTGTGTGCTTGAGGACCTAAATCTGCACCCAGCCGTTACAGGGCTAGGGTCTTTATTCAGCACACCGTGGACACTGGGACATGTTTGACTTTCAGTTGCAGAAGTCCTTGGAAGAGGTGGCTTGTTGAGCATGCAGAACTCGTAACGCCCAGTAGTTACTGAGTGGGAACTCAGGCATTTGCTTGCAGTAGTGGCTCTGCAAGGACTGAACTGATAAATCATTGCTTTAGAGCTCTTCAGTAGTGCCTCGATTCATCTTTTCACTGGACTGCTAACTGCACGTTCTCCATGACATCAGTTTTTTGGCTATTTCACATTCCTTTATCTGTGATGAATCAAACATTGTTGATTTATGTTGCAGATACAGTATTTCCTTAGGTTTTTTTACCCCAAGACAGAAAGCCGTGCTGGGTGCAAACGCTGCTCTGTAGGGTTCTCCAAAGGGCACACCCAACACAGCTCCTGTTGAAAAGGATCCTGAGGAGACCTGATGAGAATGGCCCTTCCAGGGCTCTGGCCTTGGAAATCTGCTGGGCTTTCGTAGGTCTTTAAGCAGCGTTATCTTCAGGTTTGATCACGTAGACCCACTTCTTCATCGGTGTAATAAATTGTTGATAAATTATCTGGCAAAAACTTCTGTCCCTAGCATCTCGGGGACGCCCCTGGCCAGAATCAGTCTCTCCCACTACCGGAGTGGCAGGGGCCAGTTCTCAAAGTTCTCTGCCTTTCCAAGCACGTGAGCTGGATCAGCCAGACCACCCCGCCGAGAAGCTCTGTGCACCCTGTCCTTGCCAGACCATGGTCCTGCGGCAGCTGCTGGAGGAAGGTTCTTGCACAGCAATGCTTCGTGGGCAGCAGAGCTGCAAAACGGCTCATGGGTCTCCCCTGGATTACTCTTCCCCTGCTTTTTTCACTGTTACCTAGTGTGTACATGCTCTTGGGCACGTACAGAGATTTCAACACTGACAAAAGAGGCTGGTCTACCTTTTTTCCTTAATCACATTTTCTGTTGCAGAGAAAACCTATGTAAGAGCATCCACAAGCCAAATTATACTGATAAAATCTAACCTCTTCCTGATTTCACTGGCCAATAACCAAGAGATCCCAGTCAGCGCCGGGGAAGACCAACCACTTGGAGTTGCACCTCCCTGGAAAACAGTCCTGCCAGCAGTTCCTCCTTTGGCACTGTAATTTATAGCTGAACTGCCAGCATCTTCTCTTGGGACATGAGGTCTGATCTCTCAGTGAATCAGCTCCATCCCATCATTTTCTGCCTCTGACTGTTTTTTCCGTCTGCTGCATTCCTGTTTGAAAGCAGCAGTCGTCTGACCAGGACCTTGGTGAAAACATACTTCATGGGAAATAACAATGGAGTGAAGCTCTTCAGTGGGAAGAAGGAGCCACGTGCAGTTTGAAAGGACCCAGGGGAAGCAAAGACCAAAATTTCCCATTGGATAAAAAGTTAGTGTTTTACTTTCATACACTTGGGGTTTTTCATTTTTCCCACAAATGAAGCAGTCCAGCGGTCATCTGCCTGCGGAGACTTGCTGGGACACTGAGCATTGGTTCAGGATGTGCAGAGCTGCAGCAGTCACTGTGTTGCGGATTGATGGGAGCTGACAGACCTGTGGTCTCCTGCCAGGATTTTCAAGGTTTTCCCATCTGCTCACCTCGGAGCCCCTAGCCCAGACCTTAGCCCGCAGGGAGCCACTTGCTGCCTGGCTGCTGGGGCTTTGCCTGTAACTGTCCCCACACTGGGATCGCTGCGTTACCAGCAGCCTTGCTGGGGGCTGGCTTGCAGCCAAACCAGAAATTAGTTGGAACCGGCGTATTGCCACAAAACGTTTCGGTTCACGTTAATCGGGGTTTTCTGATCAAATTGCATCTCGCAGCAGAAAATTCCCCCAAACGCTGGTGTGGGGTGGATTGCTGTGTCCCACGTGTGTCGTGCTTGCTTTGCTATCGGCGGGGATGTTGAGCAGACGCCTGCTGTGGGCAGTGAGCAGCAGTTGTCTTCCCTATTTCTTCATGTGCATCCTATGCACAAAACACTTTCAGTCTGGCTGTTCAGATGCAGCTGCTTGAAGCTTACTCTCTAGAAACAGGAGCATATGCAGGGCTTTTTTTCCCGTTTTGCTGTTCCAGTTTTCTTCTTTTAGAACTAGAAAATACTTTGTCTTGCACGTTACCTGGTCAAAGGGAAACCCCAGCGTGTTATGGTAAGCTGTAACTGTGTGATCGGCATTGAATCTCAGCAGCTGCAGCTGCTGCATTTAGCCAAATGGGGTGGGAGGATTTGTCTGCTTTATATTACTTTTTTATTTTATTGTGTGTGTACTTGCCACTCAATGTAGCTGTTCAGGTGTAATGAAGAATACAGATCTATGTATACCAGCATTTCTGTATGAGTTTTAAACAGTTTTCCAGAACTTGTTTTGCAGTGGTGCTGATGTTTGTGTTCTTGAAATAACTTTGGTTGCATCTGCTCAGAGTTCAAGGTGATGCTTGAATTGCAGCTTTTCCGAGAGGCATGTTTATATATTTTGCATGTGTGTGTTTACACCACTGTTGCTTGAACTGAAATGCATCCCATCCCTTGCAAGCCGCATACTGGCTGTTCTGAAATCCTTCCTATGGTCATTCCTAACTTAAGTTTTTTCTCATATTTTTACTTTCATGGGAATATTTAAATAGCTTTTAATATAACTAACAATATTTAGACTTGTGGTAAGTCAGCAATGCCTTGCAGAATTGTTGAGAGGCTGTTCCTGGCGAGGCAGTTATTTTGGGTTAACGCTTGCTCTCTTGGGGGAGCGCTCAAATGATTTGCATCTGAAAAGAACAAACTCATTCAGCATTTTTGGGGTGTCTTTTTTTTTTTTTTTTTTTTTTTTTTTTAAATAGTCTCTTGTCCGTTTGTTCACCATCAGGCCAAACTTTTTGCCTTTAACAAAACATCTAACTAAGCCCCTTTCAGCACCAGTAAGATGTTTATGTGAGAAATAAAGGCTTGGGCTGCTGTTTCCATTGGTGCAGGCCAGCAGCATCCCCTCCAAAGGCACCCTGAGCTCCAGGAAAGCCACCTGCCCCCAGGGCAAATGCTTTTGTATCTCTCTGGGGCTTGCAGCTCAGGGTTCGAGGACCAGTCTGTGATAATGACCTATGTATTGCCTTTTCTGCTGTTTGCCAGCTGCCCTGCTCGTGCCCTGACCCTGTGCTCGTCCCTCTGGATCTGGCTGCCAGATCCTGCTCATGGCAGCAGAGGCTGGATCAGGCTCTGACTGCAAAGTGCCTCCAGGACTGACCAGCCGCATTGGTATGGGGGAAGGACCACTTCTCCTAGCCAGCATCCCGGGCTGCTTGGCTATTCTGGGCTCTCTATGGGATGTACCAGCCCCACGTGTGCTGGGACCCAGCAGTGACTGAGGAGGTGATGGCTGCTCACATCCTGCCCTGGCCAGGGCAGCAGCAATGCTGCATTCCCACTGGAGACAAAGGCAGGAGGCAAAAGTGAAGTGAGTGGGAATTGCCAGATCCCTCAACAGCCCAGGTCAGGGCACTCAGCTGCACAGAATAACTGTCTTTTACACTTACTACTCCCAGCCCAGTGACCGCACCAGAAGGACCTCTGCCAACAGCTCTGTAAACTCTCCAGTACAAGATACTGGCTGGAGTTTAAAAGAAGGAAAGGGAAACTTATTTTGTTTATCCTAAGGGCTCGGAGGCTTGCAGAGGGAAATTCACTTTTAAAAAATAATGCAGAGAGGCAAAAGCCATGAGGTTATTCTGATTTTAAGATGGCCTAAAAGCTGGGATGGAGCACCAGCTCCTTCTGCCATCGATGCTGGTGCCGGCAGAGGCAGCTGATCTCTGCACGCCCGGCACACTGCTTTGCCCATCGCATCTCCCCCATACGTGCTCTTGGGACTGATCTGCAGTGTGCTGCACCGCTGCCAAGCTTGTTTTCCCAGTTACTGTCAAAGCACTTTATGTGAAATGTTTCTGCTTTCATAACAATTCTCTAGACCTTTTTCTTATTTGTCTATTTAATTCTGTAGCAATCTGAAAACAAGATTGGAAGTAATTGCCGCTGTCCTGTGAAACCTGGTGTGTTAAATTAGGAAGATTAAAACTCGCAGGCAGAACGCAAATCTACTTTTGGGGGCGAACGCTGTTGGGGAAAAAAATCGGCACAAGGCAAGGCAGGTGGCAGGTGGGGAGTGGGTTGCTGGTGTGACGCCTGCCACCAGCCGCCCTGCTGGAGGGAGGCTGGGCTGAGACCTGGGCATTCGTCACAGGCCAGGCTGAGCGTGGCCCTGAGTGGGCTCAGCCATCCCAGAAGGAGACCCCCAAGGATGTGGCAGGGCGGGAATTTGATTTTTTTTTTTTTTTTTTTTCCCCTCCCTAGTATTTAGCACTGAGGTAGCTATTGAAAGCCTGGCTGCCGTCTGTCCTGGTGCTCTGGTGACAAAGCTGCTTTTGTGGAAATGCACGAGGCTCCCAGGTTCTCAGCGGGACACTGGCAGCCAGCCTGGGCGCTTGTCTGCTCGCTCCAGCGACTGCAGCTCCAGTGGGTTCCAGAGTACAAAGACTGAAAACCCGTGTGCTGCTCCAGGTAAACTCAGTTTTGCAACTGGGCCCAAAGCCACACAGCGGGAGAGCTTCAGCCAGCTTCTGGGCCGGCTGGGGGACCCCCACATCCACCTGCAGGACCTGATGGGTTTGGTGGGAGGAAGCCAATGGAGGTGGTTTTGTAACTCCTAATGAGCAACCACATGGCCACAGCCTGGTGCCCAGGAGGCTGCGGTTGGCGCCTGCCCGACCTGCGGGACAGGGCAGGACAGTGAGCAATGTATCTTTGGACGTTTTCAGGTTCTCTGCTCTGGACAGGCTCACAGCCCAGTCTGAGTATGAGGTGTTATTTCTGTCTCTGCTTACCTGAGGAGACAAAAATGTTCCTGGAGCAGCCCTAGTCTCCCACCACCTCCAGGCAGCACAAGCCCAAGGCTCTAGGTGGTGAGGAACAGGAGAAACAGGGGAAATGGCACCTTCCTGGGGACCAGGGATGCACAAATCTTCCCTGTAAACCCTGCATCCCCTGGCAGAGCCTGCTGCAGCCACAGGACCCAGTTGCACCCAGTGTTCATGGTGCTGGGACCAGCCAGGCCTGCCAGGGGCAGCCGTGCAGCAGAGCTGTCTCTGCACACATACACAGGCGGCGCTTTGTCCTACTATGCCAGAGCCTTCCTGCTCTGGAGTTAATATTTAGCTCCTTTCGCGTTTCTGTCTGGAGGTGTTTGTGGCCCGTTTACTAGCAGTCGCTGTACTGCCAGCTTTGTGGCTTCATTTCAGTTCTTCTTCTAACGCCCTGGTGCATTTAGCGGCAGAATTTGGGCTCCCGAGTGCCATGCTGTGCTCCTGATCCCCTTCCAGCTCACCAGTCCCCAGCATCCCTGCAACCCTCCCTGCATCCCCAGGCCTGGAGCACATCTTCACCCCAGGCTGGTTCCCAGACGCAGCCACACGTGTTGGTCAGTGCTGTCTAATTCCTCAGTCTGCCTTGTATTATTTTTCTACAAAAATTTTATGTGCACTGGTGTGCCAGGGTAGACCCTTGTCACCAAGTTGTTTATTAAAAGCTGCCCCCGTGCCACGATAATAATGAAATTATTCTCGTGGGCTCTGCTAAAGCCCCAGCCCAAGCCTAGCTGCGTGGGAGGGAGTCAGAGCAAGTCTGTGTGTGGCCAGGGGATAAGCGCAGGTTGTGGGAGAAATTGCTCGAGGAGGAGAAGACAATGAGTTGGTGCAATGTGAGGACAGGATTGTGGATGTTTTGGTCAGGGTGTGCTCCCGAGGCAGGAGACATTCTGCACACAGACAGTTTCGTTGGCAATTACAGGAAACCGAGATGATGGGGACGAGTCAGGGGTGCCTCTTAACGCAGCCTGTGGTGGAGCAAGCTGAAGGGCAGAGGGAGTGCGTGATGTTTGGCTTTGGGCTGGACAGACCTTTCAGGGAACAGAGCTGATTACAGAAAGAAAAGATTTCACGGGTGCAAGCTCCATGGCCGTTGCATTGTTGGCTGAGATGATACAGGCACATTCGAAGAGCTGCTGTCCTCCTTTAAGATGTCTTTTAAGCCAAGATTAGTCCCCAATAGTAGCCATCAACAAAGAAACAGGAAAACCTGGGGTCTCCACTCATCACAAGAATAAACGACACTGAGCATTGCTAAAGAGCCTGGATTCCTTCCACCATTTCCTCAAGTCCCATGGAAGCCCTAAGTGTTTAATTTCTTAATGCAAAGAAGGGATTTTTCTTGCAACACTCGGACTGTTGCCACTGTCACATGCTTCTCTTCCAAGCATGTCTCATCATGGTGACATCCCCTTATCAGTGCAATTCGTAACACTGTGCTGGAGGCCACAGCTCTGTTTGGAATTGCTGAGTATCTTATTCCGGTGACTCGGAAAGAGCTTGTTTAATGCAAGCTGTGCAAAACAGACCGGCTTCCCTGAAACATGAGGCTGTTAAGAGGCTTTTACAAGTCATTGGTTTTTCATGCCATTGGCAATTTCAAAACCATCCTTCGGATCAAATGAAACATGCTGTTTGATATCAAACGGTCTGTTCATAGCTGGAGCCTTTTAGGTTTGATTTTGTCGAATACGAGGGTATTTCTAAACATGGAGCTGAATTGCAAAGTTGAAAGCTTTTATTTTGAACCATCAGATACCAATATTTTAATACAGGAAAGCAAGGGGTTGCTTGACAGAACCGATTTAGCACAGATGGGATGAATGTATCAAATCTACTTTAACCAAAAAGGATGCAGCCCATTTTTTGGACTTAGCTCCGGTAATGATCTTTGCCAACTGCTTTGCCATTTGCCATGAGATGTTTCAGCAACAATGCTGCTCTTCCTTTATTTCCTCAAACAAAATCTAATTGTTAAAAAAGTGCTTTTTAATTTCTGCAGGCACCTGCCCAGCATATCTGTCAGAGGCCAAGGACCCAGCCCAGGGGCTTCTCTGCTCTTTGAAATCTCTTATTCAGCCTGGAGGCACCTTTACAAGTTTGTCTTCCCTGGGCTTTAGCTCTTTTATTAATCTTACACTGTAGAGCAGCTGTGAGGCTCTGGGACATGGCCAGGCTCCTGGAGGAGGAGGAAGCTCCTGTGACGTGTTTGTGAGCACACGGTGACTCCAGGAGTAACTCAGCCGGCTGACAAATCCCAAAAATTCTCATTCATGAGTAAACCAGACAAGTCAGTGATCTGCTAAATACAGTTGTAATGAGGAAAGCAGCCACGTGAACAGGAAAAAAGCCCCCAAGGCTTTTTCTGTTGCTGCGTGCAGGGGTGTCCCGCTGCCAGAACCGTGGGGCTCCGAGGAAAGGTGGGCGCGGGGTGCAGCAGCGGGTGGTGGAGCCCAGCCAGCAGCTGTGGCAGCCACAGGGCTTGGGGATGGCTTGTTGCATGGGGGTTTGCCCACCAGAGTGAGTATGTTTTTATTAACCCCTTCTTCCATGAGCTTGTCATCACCTTATACAGGAGTTTTTTGCAACTTAACCCCATTTGCAGGATAGTTAGGAAGATGCAAATCACCTGCTCGTACCTGCCACGAGGCTCTGGTCTGGCGCGTGCAGGGCTTCACCCTGTTTCCCACAGCTTGCTAGGGCATCGCTGACAGCTACAGTCACCGAGGTCAGTACAAGCCAAGGCCTGAACACCTTTGCAAAGGTGTGCCCTGGGCCACCACGCTCTCTCCCACTCACGGGCTGTGCCTCCACTCAGCATCGCTGGAACACGGCATGAATCCTCCCCAGCTTGCCCTCAGCTGATCTCTTCCAGAACCAGCCTGGGGATGCGTTGCGTTGACAGTGGCAGGGGGAGGAACACAGCAGGAGCATCAGGTATCAGCACAACAGCGCAAGGAGTGGAAGCGTGTCTGTAGTTTGCAAAGGGAGCTGGTTTGGGCAGGAGGGTGGTGGGGGAGGCTGGGTGGGCAGGCACTTCTCACTCACTGCTGCTCCCCCGGTGCTCCAGTGCTGTTGGCTGTGTAGTTCCCTATTGTTCCAAATCCCAACTGTGCTTTTTTCCAGCCTAATTTTCTCAGGAACCGAGACAGTTCTAGCACACAGGAACTGGCATTCACCCTACTGGCAAATGTTTCTCATCTGTTTCAAATGATGTGTCCAGTGTGACCTTTTCTGCTTAAGTAGCTTACACAATGAAAATACATTAACATTAAAACCTAGCTTGCATAACTTTGAAAGCTGGACCATACACGTACCAGCAGCAAGGGAATTTTTTCCCCTGTTCTTTGGAGAAAGAAGAAAATGTCCAGCACTGTGCAACTGCAGTGAAGGGAGAACCCACCCATAACCCCCTCGCCCCAGAAGTCACAGGGCACTCAGGCACTCACACAGGCAACAGGGTTTGCACTACTCATTTCTGCTGCTTTTTGCTTTGGAGAGATGAAAAGCAAGGGGCTGTTCACCTGTTCAGTGGTCACCAACCACGGGCAAAGCCCCCATGTTCTTCCAGGGCTGTTTCCCAACCAAATGCCACCGCAGATCAGGACAGCGGTGGGTCATGGGCTTCCTTGTTCTCTACTTCAGACCTCCCCTTGGCACCCCTAAGGACTAACTGGTCTTCACAGTCCGAGTGCTCTCCTTGCTCTCATCTCTGTTTTCAAAGCTGTGGTCTCACCCAGCACACGGTAGCTGGTGTCTGTTCTGCGAAGTAGCTGCTACAACCAGATGTATGGGATCACTTTTTAGCGTAGTGAAAGGTAAAAAGGTGTGAAATTTTGGTTGCAACTGCCTTGGAAGTTCAAAAGTGCAAAGGGTGGTCGTGATCTTTCCATTGGCACCTACCTTTGCAGCATCCTCTTGGAGCCAGAACCAAATAGCTATGGTGGGATGGGAATGGCTTCACAGCTGAGAAGCGACCGTGCCTCCCCCGGGTCTGCATGGACAATGCAGCAGGCTGGCAGCGCTGCCCTGCCTGTGTGTGCACCGTGAAAGGGAGAGGATAACTCGCAGGTGGAAAGGGGTCTGATCCTGACTTTATTGCTCTAAAACGTTGCTGTTGACTCCAACTGGGAAGCAATGCCCCATTCATGCAGGCATCAGTTCAAACAGCTATACTGTAAGGCTTGTACAGGTGCTTGGAGGGCAGTTTCCTTCCTACAAAGAAACGCTCCTTCGGTTCCTGATGCTGTTTCTCATGGCCTTAGTATGTCTGACCCGTTTCTCACTGTGCCTAAATCTGGCCATGGGAAGATCCAGCCTCAACCACAGCCCGCTGCTTGTTGAGGCACGCACACCACAGCTCCACTCTTTCTGAAACACCCTTTGTTGTCCCTCCTGGGGAGGAGTTGCGGCAACCAACTTCCCTTGACTCATGCAAGGCAACGCGGCGATAACCCACCCGTGTATTGCCGCTCGTGACTGTGGCTGATCCTTTAGCGCAGCAACAGGACTCACGAGAAGTTTTTCCAGGGAGGTGTATTCGGTACCAGAGCTCTCACCTGGGGCAAACCAGGTGTGGCTGAAGACCTGCTCCTTGTAAAGGGTGCCCCAGGCTGGGGGTGAGGGAAGGCTCCCAGGGCGATGCCGGGAAGGAGGGATGGAGTAAGCAGCGACAGGCCAGGCTATACAGGGGTCACGGTGACCAGCTGCACTGATGTGCGTAGCCCACGGCAGAGGAGCAAGGGGATGGATAATTTTATCTATTTCCTGCGGAGCCCTGAGAGGCAGCTGGGTTGGCTCCAGAGCGAGCAGAGGCAGCAAGCTGGGAGGCAGGCACTGCGGTGGGTCAGACCATGGCTGGTGCTGGGGGACCACCAGCCGGATCGCGTGGGCTGGGGTGCTGCGTGGGGCCACAGCTCCCGGGTGCCACAGACAGCTATGTGCTGCTGCGAGGGGCTCCGGCAGACAACTTGCACTGATTATGCCATTTAGTTTTCATTTTAATGAATCCTTTAAACATTTCAAACATATCTCTGACCTTCTTGAGCGCAGTTAGAGCAACAATTAATGCCAGCACCTCATAAATCCCAGCAATGTCCCCTCTGGTGCTAGCTCAGTAAAGGCTCTGATTGTGTGGTGACTGCCATAACATTGCAATGTGGCATCTGACCCCTGGAAAGATCAGGCAGGTCTCTTTAAAAACCTCCAAATTTCTATGAAATGTGAAGTTTTTCAGCAAAGCCGCCGTGAGGCTGCCAAGGAGTTAGGCATTCCGGAGGCAGACAGGCTCCCGTGCACTTAGAAGTCCAGGTAAGAGCACTTTGGTGGTTTAAAATCTTTCTGTGTGAGCCTTTGTCTATTTTTATGTGCCTTGTGAAACCATGCGAATACATTCAAGTTAATTGTACTGGAAATGGAAAAAGCTTCCTCCAGTAACATTCATGTACAGCCCTTGGATGCTGTTCCTCACCAGCTGGGAGTCAGAGCTGCTGCTTTTCCCAGCTCTCCTTACCACTGCGTTCTTGAACTGAATGATGAAAACTTTCTGAGGCAGATAGTTATGCTTACAGCCAGGTTTGTACTGACACAAGTTTTATGTCATGTTCAATATGTTAAGAAGTAATTCTGGTCATTCCTTCTGACTGGAAGTTATCTAGCTGTATATTCTCATTTCACAGTGAAACAGAAAAATTACTGGTATTGCTTATACTTATGTGATGGACTTGGGGGGGGTGTTGCTGTTAATTTAAATTGAAAATTAGTTGTTAAAATTGTTGTGTATTTGTAATTGCTGCCATGTACTGCCAGTTAGAATTTCTGGTTAATTTAAACTTGTCAACCATCCTCCACACACACCCCCTGCACTGTTCCCAGCACAACTTGACTCCTCCAGCTCCCCTGAGCCACTTCTTCTTCAAATGATTTGGGTTTTTTTGGCCCCAATCCTTAGATTTCCCAAGGCCCCTCTGACTTGAAGCTCTGCCATTCAGCTAGGCCCCCCATTTCATATTGTCACATCACAGCCATAGGTGCTGATTAGTAAAGCCATGCTGGAGTATGACCTGGGGCTCCACCTTTTCCAGCCAAGGTGGCGCGGACAATGTAAAGTGAGTTTGTAATCTGAAAGGAGCTTGGTGATGCATGGCATGTTCACGTCGATGTTGTGTTCTTACACAAACAGAGCTCAAGCAGTGGCCCTAAGGTTTCAGAAAGATTGATTTCTGTATATATTCTATATGACTGATCTCTCTCTTCCCCCCCCCCCCCATCTCTCTTCCTAGCTCTATCTACTTATACCTGTATCTACATATAAAATTAAAGAATACATAGATATAGACTCTTTTTACCTGTAATCCATGTACTTTCCGGCACAGGGAAGAAGGCTGGGCTGATGTGTCCATAGGCAATGATTCCTACCCACCTTCAACATGAAATCTGAAGGAAGGAGAACCCTCCCCTGGAAACTTTGCTCCTCTCCCTGTCAGTCCCCATCTTTCCTCCAGCAGACTTGCTCGGGAAGAGAAATTTGTCCCTTTTAGAAATGATCATGACTAAGAAGATCTCTCACAAGCATTCCTACCGTTTCTTTTTTGTTGGAGGGTGAATTAGAAAGGATATTATCTCTCTGCATGTTTATTTCTTTTCTTTTAAGTCACCGAATCCTGAAACAGGAAAGCCAAAAGCACTGATGACAGTTGCATAAGACATGTCTGTTTAATGGTTAAGAAAAAGCTCAGGCATTCTGAGTTGTTTTTTTTTTTTTTTAAAGGAACATGTCATTAGTCCGAGGCACTTCCTATGGCAGGCAGATCATGCTCTTGGCTGCATCACCCTTTCCACAGAAGTTGTGTGGCAGACAGCTTGATGACTGAAGTGCAGGCTGACGTGCCTTCGGAGAATGTGCTTAGCTAGCCAGAAGCTATTTAAAATGAAGCTAAAGTGACCCATGTGTCACTATCCCCAAAAGTTGCAATTAGAAGTCCTTGGGGAAATGATTAATCAGACTTAGTAAACGAGTAAAAAGGCGCTTGTTGTTAGTGCTCACCCTGCAGAGGGAATGCCAGGGCCCCACTAATGCACTGAAGACTTTCAGCTCCTCTTTATTTCTCCAGCCCCCTGGCACGTGTGCCGCAGGACCGCTCCTCTGACGCCGCACACCTTCCCGCGGGGAGCCCCGATGTCCCACCTCGGAATGGCTCTGCGGCGGCTCTGCGCTCTCTCCGTGGCACTGCTGTGGGGCTGCCTGGCATCCACCTCCCACCGCAAGGCAGGTAAGGCCTGGCGTGCCATTCCCGTCGCTGCCTGACGCGTGTTTCACATTAACTCGGGCCCTTTTTGATGTTTGTCCTTCATCCGAAGCTTTTCTTGTGTGTGCGTTACTGTGAGTGGCTGATTTATAAGCCTGTAATTGTGTAAATATATTGCATATTTAGTGGCTATTTTTCTGAGTAACTTCAAAAGGAGCAGAAACTGCCTTTGGTGCGCAGCAAATCTATTGTTTGTGAAATATAAATACTACTTGGGTAGATAAATGCTCCTGAGCATGGTCCCAGCCTGCCAGACTGGGCTAGGTGCAAGGAGTGGGTTTATTCACAACTGCAGAATAACAATCCTGAACAAACACTGCCCTGCAAGCTATCACCCAAGGCAATGGCTTTTCAACCACAATTTGCTTCAAGCCCTCAAGCACCTCTTTGCTGCGCCGCACCTGCAGCCCCAGCTCTCTTGGCCTCTGGTAGCCGGGACTTTGCACCCAAGCGCTTTCCTTCTTCAGAGGGATGGTGAGCAGGTCTGGCCCCTCCTGCCACAGCTGGTGCATGGTGGAGAGGTGAAAACTCGACCAGGAGGTCCTGCCAGCCAGCAGGCATGGGAAGCTGCCAGCATACATGCTGCTGCCACGTCAAGCAAACCAATATTACCTTGAAAATGGGCTTCTCAAAACATGAAAGTCACTTGCACCAGATGTGCGATTTGACCAGCACAGAGATGTGCAGACGTAGAAGATACAGATGGGCACCTGGCAAGCTCCCATTTTTCCACTAGCAACGTTGGTGGAAAATTGCAATACCTCCTGCTGCTTGCAGCACATAAGGCAGCACACGGCGTGGGGTGAGGCAGCGGAAGGCACCTGGGGATAAGCAGGTGGTTCATCATCAAAGCTGCAATGTTGGAGTGAGTGTGCATGGCAGGCAGGAGCCAGTGGCCACGAAGGCCGCAGCTATCTAGCCAGCGCATCGCTATCCCACTCACCACCAGGCAAATCAGGTAGAGACGTTGTTTGTTTTTTATTTTTCCAAGAAACATTCAGGAGCAGCTCTCCTTCAAGACTGGATAATGATAGGGAGTATTTCTAGTCCTGTATTCTGTATGAATGATGGGAGTGAGACTAGTTTGTCATGTAATGTTGCAAAAATTAGAAGCTGGAAGAGGCAGCGCTGACAGTTAAAAAACAATCAAATCCCTGAACACAAGCCACATCCCCAAAAGAATCTTTTCCATTCCCTCTGAAGTCCAATCAAAATGTATTTTACAAGAATTGCTGGTTATAATTGCACTTGTTTTGGAAAAAAATATTGCTGTTTTGTTCAAGTTCAGAACGGAAACATATTTCAGAGCATTATCGCTTCTAGTCAGAAATTCCATTGTTGACCAACCTGATCCTCTTTTGACAGCTTATCACCAGGCTCATGACAAAGGCTAGCAGCTCTTTGCTTCCTCGTTTGGGCATTTAAGCACTCAGGCAGGGGGAGCTTCCCTAGGGCAGGACAGTCCAGCTCGCAGCCCTGCCAGCAGATCTCCTGCAGCCTGTTCGGGATTTATGCACGCCGGCCCCAAACCAGGGTCTGACCCCAGGGCATGGTGCATGGCCATGTGGAAGCCCCTCACCGTGTCAGCCCTGGTGGGCTCTTAGCCTGGGCTGGCAGGTGGGAGGAACCCCCCTCCGCCTTCTCCCCGCTCCCTCCTTGGTGTGGCTAGAAATGGCCATTCTGGATGAGCCACCGACTCGTTTTTAGCAGCTGCAGCTCTTCAAGCACGGTTCCTGCAGACTTGCTGTCCCCCACGCTGCATCTTCCTTTCCTGGAGCCTTTGCACCTTTGTGAAGACCCCGGAGGTGGGTAAGGTGCCCTTGCCTTGCCCTCGCTCCCACCTCTGATGCCCACCAAGAGCCCAGCCTGAGCACTCTGCGCCCCTTTTCCCCCCCTGCCTGCTCTGGGAAACCCGTGCCTGTCTAGCATAGCGATCCCAGACTCTTGCCCCCTGTGGGAACAAGGGGCTGCTGAATAGGAGACAGTGCCTCTGCAGGGCCATGCCCCACTGCCCCTGGACTGCAGCAAGCCCCCCAGCCCCCGGACCCAGGCTGCACTCATGTGACTTCACAGCTGGTCTTTTACAGTTTTACTTATTATGCAGAAAAATACATAAAACTGAATTTTTCTCCAAATTATTATAGTCTATTGTTCCTTGCTCCAGCACTCCCCTAAATCCATTGCCATAATATCTTACTGTGCCATCTAGCATAACAACAAATCTCCCATGGAGCTTTACATGCTGGGAGAAGTGGGATCTTAAGACTGCTGCCTGAGGTGTGTTTCATTTGGGAGAGTTTCCTTAGAAGAAATAAATCCTCCAACGATGTTCTCTGCAAACTTTCCAAGGAACAGATTAAAGTTTAATTTATATCACTGTCTTCCACTGAAAGATGTTATCTGCGTCTGCTTTCACAATGGATTCATTAAAAAAATAAAAGGAAAGAATGTGTAAATTCTGATGAAGACATGAAAAAAGTGGGAGAGAAGCCAGTGGCCTGGAGGACAGGCTCAAACAGAGAAGCGGTGGCAATGCCGGGCTGATGCTGCCAGGAGATGGGCTCCAAATCACCATGAGAAAGGTGTATCATGCAGGGAATATGTAGAAACACAAATGGATAATGTCAGCTCTAGACAGTGGAGAAAAATGACCTTAGGTGTTCCAAAAATTGACATCATTTGAACTAATAAAACTGAATAGCCAGACAGCTTTCCTTATGGGAATAACGGCTCCATACAGAGCTGGGATTTTAGGAAGCATGTCTTAGTATGGAATTAATCCATAATATATGCTGATTTATTAATATATGGCAGCACCTCACAATAGCTTAATAAAAGCCAGATTGACTGTAAAAGTACATTTTTGTATAGCTGATAGATGTCCAAAATAAGAATTATTTAACTGTCTGCTTTTCTGCTTCTGTATGGTTTTTTGTCTTGGTTTTTCATTAATCTTTAATATACTTGAAAAGAATATTTAAAGCAATATGGGTGATTTGTTATGTTTAAGGAATGTAAATTTCCCTGGAAGCATGCTGGGATCTGTCATCCTATGCTGCTGTACATGCTGACTACAATGTTTGCAAGGATGCTTGTCCTGACAGTTGGTAAATATCAGGCGTTAAAAGCAAGTAAATGCAGGACTTGAAAGGGCATCCCAGGGCAGTAGCTTTGCTTAAAACATCTTGAAAAAAGAAAGTCAAAGTTGTGGCATTCTTTGTGGCTTTTCAGTGGTCCTTGAGTGTTTTCTCTGAGTGTCTGCAAAAAAAAAAAATAATAAAAAAATCAGTT
This sequence comes from Falco rusticolus, assembly GCF_015220075.1. Taxonomy (NCBI): domain Eukaryota; kingdom Metazoa; phylum Chordata; class Aves; order Falconiformes; family Falconidae; genus Falco; species Falco rusticolus. The sequence goes on along the minus strand of NC_051200.1, from coordinate 13,744,154 downwards.
TTTCAGGGGGTGGGCAGGAGCAGAGCTTGTGCATGTTTGTTGAGAACAGGCTACGCAATAGCCAGGGCTGGACTGTGCTTCCCTCCACGTCCAGCAGCTGCATTTGTCATCTCATCAAATTTCACGACTACTTTTTTCTTCTTTTTTTTTCCCCCTTTACATCCACACTCTGTTTTACCTGCTGCTTTGTTTTCGATCTAGTTGCTCCCCCACAAGACCTTCAGATCACAGATCCTGGACTCTTAGGTTCTCTCGATGTGGAGTGGAAGCCCCCACCCAACGTACAAACCATCAGTGACTGCACAGTGAGGTATAAGTTTGAATATCGCAACACTGGTGACAGAGACTGGAAGGTAGGACAGAGGACAGTTTAATCCTCTTAAATCCAGGCTATTATCCTGCCTTTAGTTCCGGCAGAAGTTTATATTTGCATTTCAAGAAGGAGTGGTACCAAAGCAGTTCCATGAAAAAGCCAGGCTGTTCCAGTGGTTTGAATCTTTTGCCAGATGGGAATGTGTTTTCCAGCGTAACAGAGGCAGCAGTCAGAAGGGGCTGGTTCTGTCAAAGGGTGTGTGCTTGCTGCCAAAAAATCCCATAATATCTAGTGCCATTCTTCATTGTAAGAGGCACTACACTTTTTAGAAAACCTTTATGGGGCTTGAACTGAAACTCTGTGTCAACAGATCCTTAGGGATGCAAAGCGGTGAATAAATAGAAGATTAAATTTAATTAATTATCCTAATGCTCTAACATTCCCTTTATCCAGAGGGGTGTTTCTAATTACCGTTTACTTCTGTGTTTTAGATACAATTGACTCTAACTGAGCTCTGTGATAAAATTGTCAGTCTTCTCTCATTGCTGTGTAGCTGGCTATAGCAGGCGGACACAGGACAGGAAGGATTGTAGGAATATATTTTGGGAATGCTTAGAAGGTGAAAGTTGCTGCAGTTAGGAAGGTAAATGGAGTGGTGAGAGGAGATATCCAGCAGGAGGCTGTTCGATTGGCACAAGGTACTGAGGAACACATGAAAAATAGGCTGAGGTTGTCCCCCAACAACCCAGACTGGTGTCCTGAAAGAAAGGGAGATTTTTTTTTTTTTTTTTTTGCACAATCCTAAAGTAGGCATGCTAGAGAGCTTCCCAGCTCACGGCACCAGGGAGGGAGCGAAGGAGCAGCCGCATTGGGTTAGCTGTGCTGTGCGCCTCAGCCTCTTGCTGTGAATGGTTTCCGCATGTCCTGCGTGAGCTGGTCATCCACTTCATCTGCTCGAGGCAGCAAAGCCAAGGCTGTCAGGCTGTGCTCAGCCACAGCGCAAACAGGTTTTGGCCCAGCCGTCCCCTGGGAGCCCGCAGAGGTGGAAGAGCACGGTGCCTCCCACCCTGTTTCAGCTGTGGATTGCGATTGCCAGGGCATGGGAAGGGGCTCTTTGACCTGGCACCGGTCATGACGCATGCCACACTCCCAGCCGTGCAGCAGTGTGCAGCTGTGTGGATTCTTTTATGATGATTTTTAACTAGCATTTAAAAAGTACAAAGCAAAAAAAAATTATGCAATTTTAAAAAACATGTCAGAATTCCCTGAATCACAAGTAATAAGTGTCTTATACAAAGCAGATCTAAAAAGTAGAAAAAAAATCAGCTCTTGTACCTTGCCAAAACTTTGACCCCAGATAAGGTCTTGAAGAAAAGTCAGTCTGAAAAAAAACCACAATGAGACATCAGCGGACGCAGGAGTCATCGGCGTCTGTTAGAAACACACAGCTCCACATGGCTCATTCTTATGCCCTGAGACTGCTGACAAAAAAAGCTGACTGCGGGCTGTGCCACCGCGGCTCCCACCGCAGCACGTGTGTGCAGCTCACAGCGTGTCATTTCCATCCCGCTTGGGCCAAGGTGACACCTTGTCTCTCTCATCTTTCGTTGCAACTCTCGCCAAGTTATTTTTCCCTTGCATCAAGTAAGGGGGAGTAAGTCTGGGGTCGGGGAAAAGAGAAACCTTTAGAAGGGGTGCTCAAAAAGTCCCGCAAAGGGCTAAGCCCGGCAGCATGCGGTGACGAGCCCGTGTTGAGTTGCGTGGCTGCTGCTCCCTCCTTGCAGGGTGTGGTTGCACTTCCCATGGGAACCATCAGCTACAAGAGTCATCGTTCCTCCTGTTTCTGATTATCTCGGGTCACAGATAAATGTGTTTTATCTGCATTTATGGTGGTATCCCTCATCGGATCCTCCCTGATATTCCTGGCTGGTGGGGAGCCCTTGAACCATGGTCTGCTCTGCCTTGATGACAAGATGTCCTGTGGGGTGGAGGGACTCAGAGCCAGGGCGCTGGGCAGAGCAGGTGGTACAAGAGTGCTGGAGAAGCACTGGGCAGGAGAAGCAGGACAGAAGTGTAAAGGAACATTAAAGTGCACAAATAAACCTACTTGCAGCTAGAGCAGGAGCAATGTTAGCTAATTCTGCAGCCTACTTAGTGACAAAGGAGGTGCTTATAAAGTCTGTCTTTCAACCAGGTTATTTTTACTAGGAAGCTAAAATTCAGAGTTGGATTTGACCTCAGCAGGACTGCTGAAGTGAAGGTACAGACACTGCTTGAAGGACAGTGTACCAATGACATGGAGGTGCAAAGTGACTGGATTTATGCTACTTTTCAGGTCCCGTTGCAAGGTCAGGAGCAGCCTTCGGTACATGGTGCAGTCTTGCACTTTGCATGAGCCTGTTGCATGAACCACGCTGCTGGCCTGAGGGTTGCTGGATGGATAAGCCATTGCAGGGCTTGTTGAGGTATAAGACACCAGAGCATCTCTGCTTCCACTGGCTGTGGTTGAGGTTACTGGATACGTGGGGCTCGTTACCCTCTGCTCGTACCCCAGCTCTGCTGGGTTGCCCTGCACAAGCTCCACCGCTGAATGAAAAGATCAGTTATGCATCTCTCTGCTCTAAGTAAAGTAAACTGGCTTTTTTAGGAAACAGAGCACTTGGCAGCTAAACTACCTAATAACGGTGACTGGCCTTCTTTTCCTTTTTTGTCTTTCAACTGTAACACACAATTGTTCAAAGATGTAAAATGCTATTTCGGCTGGGCCTGACTGGTACGTTGTGTAATAGTGGTTATTTCCTTCTCAACTGACAGGAAAACTGGAATCAGAGGTTCAGAATTTCCATTGCATCTATCACGACTGGGAATACCTCAAGTGCACTTGGCAACCCGGTCTCCTCGCTCCTCGTGGTGTACATTATGAACTCTATTATTGGTATGTATCAGCAAAATAGAAAAACATCCAGGCAGTGATCAAGTGAACCTCTCAGAATACTAAAATGCCACAGAAAATATACTTTTATAGCTGGCAATGCTATTACACTACCCACCCAGAGTGAGCCGAAATAATGCTCTAAGCAACACGTGCCTTCTAGCAAGGAAATACCAAATCCCTGCTTCCTTCCTTAAAATCAGGCTCATGCTGACCTTCTACAGGGCGTACCTTCTCCCTTCCTTCTTTCCCTTTTATTTACCCCTGTGGAGTGCTTTCTGCATGTTGTCCATCATGAAGCCCTGTGCTTTCCCTTTGCTGAACGCACCTGGATCGTTCTGACTGCGTTTCCCTTAATCGCAGTGTATATATCTCTATAGGACAGGTTTCAGCAGAAGGTTGCCAAGCTCAGTGAACCCTATACAAAGAGCAGGGCTTCTTGGCAACTAAGAGGTTTAGTCTTCAGCTATATTTTCATAGCCTTAGCACACCTCACACAAGTAAACATGCTGCCAAAAGGTAGTAATAACGCATGTTTTTCAGTGGTTTCTTTTATTCTGCTGCCAAATGATTCTGTTCTGCAAGAAAAACAAAGCTAGACTTAGTGGTTTTGGACAAAGTAAATGCTGTATTTGTGCTTCAATTCCTATGATACTATGGCAAGGCTGACTAGTTATGAAATCATTGGGTTTCATGCCTTTGGGCTACATGTAGGAAACTAGCTGCTTTTTAAAAATAGTTTCTATGGAGCTTTTGCTTGGAAATAGTCTTCAAAGTCTTCAGAGCAGAAACACTGATTTAAAACCATTTTGCGAACTACAAAGGTCTGCTTGAAGGAAACTATGGAAATTCATTATTTGTCCCTAAACAAACCCCACAAAACCCCCCAACAAAAAAAAACCACCCTTATTTAACTGCCTGTAACAAACCCAGGCATTTGGATCTGTGTCCCGTTGTATGACGAGAGTGGATGGGAACACAGCCATGGCATCCTTTGATCCTTGTGAGTTAATTTTTATAGCGCTACCACATGAAGTTCCCACCCCCCCCCACCCCCCCCCGACATAATGTGCTGCTCAGGGAGACTTTCATTAGGTGTAGAGTACAGAGGCCAGATTCAGCTCTGCCTCAAGGGCACTGATCCAGCAGGAGTCTTAGAAGGTGCTATGAAACACCACTTAGTATTTCCAGGATGGGGCCAGCAGCTAAGCTTCAGGGAGTGGCCCCCAAAAACAGGAGGCACTTTGAGAGGAGAGTTCTGGTTGCACATTAGCTAATAACCAGCAAACCCCTTCCTTGCTCCCAGCCCTGGGTTTCCGTTACATGCTTATGTAGATGCATGTTTTTTTCTCCTCCCCACACTTTTTCCATAGTAGGAGTCCAGGTGACTGATGCATAACACTGTGCTTTGGACCACTTGCGAAAGGTAGGTAGGATATAGGTGATGCTCAAGGCTTAGGTCCATTCTTAAAAAAAAAAAAAAGGTCTTATCCAAGGAGTAACTACCATTGCTTTGGTTATTTTTTTTCTTTCTGTTTTCCTAATACCTCACTAGGTATGAGGGGCTGGACCGCGCAGCACAGTGTGATGACTATATTCAGGATCACGGTATAAACATCGGCTGCACGTTGCAAAATCTGAGCCAGGCAGAATATAAGGATCTGAGCATTTGTGTCAACGGCTCAGCGGCAGCCACTCTGCTACGGCCATTGTACATCACCCTTCGCCTTCACAACCTAGGTAACAGTGGCAGGAAAGCAGCAGGGTTCTGGGGACCCCCCACGGTCACCACACAGCCAAGGCTCACATCTTGCACAAAAGGGGATCAAGCAAATGTGTGCTCTTGTAGGTGGGTGGCTGTAACGTGTCTGGGTGGATTTCACCCCGGAGAAGGGTCTGTGCCATGTGCCACACAGGACTTTAGTTTTTCCAGCAGTGTTTGTAGGTGAGCAGCACTGCTCAGTGCCCACCCTGGAGAGACAGTGGGTACCTCCAAGGGCTGCACTCAGCAGCTGGACAGTTCGGGACATAAATGGTCTGCTGAGCAGATGGCAGAGCAGCTATGGGGTTTTTGGCTCTAGCAGCACTGCCACAGAGGTGGCTTCATTTACTGCTGCTGGAATTGAAACTGCTGCTCTGCTCCTGCAAGCACAGGAAGGACGTTTGGGCTTTGCTGTTCAAACCAAGCTAAGGGCTGGGGAGAATTGATGTGATGGGGTCTGCCCAAGCGAAGGTGGACTTCAAACCCATCAGAGACAGGGGAAAGGAAGAAATCACAGCATGATGTATGACCTGGTACATGTACTCACTCATTACTAATGAGTACTTACCATGCTGATGCATTTACCCCCATGTGACTGTCAAGGGGATAAATAGCTAGTCCTCCAGTTAAGCCACTGGGCTAATAAGCAGGATTTCTGGATTCAGTTAGCGCTGACATGCGCTCCATGTGTGGCTTTGGACATCTGACAGAAACCAGAGCTTTTCTGGGGATGCAGTGTCGGGCCAACACTGTTGCGGTGCCTCACGACAGGGACCGAGGCTTCCCTTGGGCTGCCCTGCTGCACTGCCAGGGGAACGTGCCGAGCACAATGCTCACACCCCAGTGTTCCAAAACCCCTGCGCTGCAGCCCAGAGCAAGGACCTAGCCCAGCCCACGTGCCAAGTTACGATAAATAACCCATCCTCCAGCCTCCGTGACATCCTGCTCCTGCATCACCGTGGTTGATGGTAATGGGGGCTCAGAATTCCAGAGGTTGGTGGTGATTAACCAAAGCCTTTCCCAGGAGGGCCTGTTTGATTGCACCTCTTGAACCTTCTCTCCTTTTGTTCCCTCCCTCACAGCAAAGCCCTCACCCCCGAAACATCTGGTGGTTTCCATGTCTGCATCTGAGGAGCTCCACGTGGCATGGAGCCCACCGGGTGGCGAAACACCACCCCAGTGCCTGGAGTATGAGGTTCAGCTGACAGAAGATGCGAGGGGGGCCAAGGCTGCCTGGGCGGTAGGGACAACACACACCGTGCCCTGGGGGGGGAAGGGGGGGAGCCCTGGCTGCTGGTCGGCGGTGGGGACACACACCAGGACACTGAATTGCAGTCCATGTGTCAGCTACCTCGCACACAGACTGCGCGGAGACGGCAGCTGCTGCTGCCCGTGGGAAACGCTGACCGGCTGGTCCATGACACACGTTCCTACTTAACACCCTGACCCCCCACCGCAGCATCTGCTTTAGCAGTAACAGATCCCAGCACAAGCCTCTGAGCAAGGACTGCCTCAGGTTTCCTGCCTGTTACCTCGGGAAGCTCTCGTCAGGGAAGTTTAGAGGTTGCTGTGGTTTTTTTTCCTGAATATTGTGGCACAACTTGGCCCAGTGAAACTATAATTCTAATCTCTCCAAAGAAGTGGCCTGGGACACAACATGTCCTTTCCGCGTGGTGCTTTTCCCTTTTGCATTACCCAGGTGCAGTTTTGACAGCAAAGATGGCAAGAACTGATTAGTCATAGGGGATATCTGAAGGACATTTCTTTAATTGCTATATTCTACACATGAGTTTTCTTAGCTAATTTAAGGAAGGATTCCATAAATTAACAGGCATAAATGGCAACATACATGATGGCACTGCCCAGACTGTGTGTATTTTCGGCAGTTTTATCTCCATAATCATTTTATTGGCATTAGCTGGTTCAAAGCTATTATGATATCATTTAAAACTGCCAAAACATAATCTAGGGGTTTGTAGAGCCTGGAGACTATATTGAGAAACATCAGGCCATGCCAGAGAGCTACTGGTGGTGGCAGCACATAATTTCTTGACGGTGGTTCTCTGTTTGTTTTTTTGTTTTTTTGTTTTTTTTTTTTTTTTCTTAGTCTGTGTCAACCCAAATGGAGACCGCTTTAACAATTTCCAGAGCAAATCAAAGCCGCATTTCATGTGTTCGTGTCAGGGGGAGAACAAACATTTTCTGTGCTGACCAGGGCTTTTGGAGCGAATGGACACAGGAGTGTTTCTCTGGTATGGAACCCAAAGTAACCAGCATTTCCTATACATCCTCTACACAGCCTGTTTGGGACCAAGCGCTGATAGCTGCCACGGGCATCTGCGGGTGTCCAGCACTGGAGGGGGGAGCCTGGTTTAGTTACACCCTCAGCTTAGTCCGGCACAGCCATTCCTACAGCTTTGCATCTCCAGTGCGCTTAGCAGGCAAGCCCAAAATATTAATGCTTCTGCTCTGGCACCTTTCCCTGCTGCGCAGGGACAGCTGTGATGGAGGAGTGACTGGTTCGCGAGAGGGCATGTGGTACTCAGAGCTTCTCTTCAGGACATCCTCCTGTCTGCCCCACACCACAGATCAGCTGCTTTGCACCCTGTAGGCTCTATAGGGCTGTCCCCACGTGCACTGGCTCTGCTGCAAGACGCAGGAGGCAGGGAAGAGGCACATAGCAGTGGCTACATATATATGCAGGATGTATGTTACCTTGAAGGCAGTATGTTACCCTATACAGTAACATATACCTGTCATATATCTGTAATAAAGACATAAATAAATAAATGTAGGGTAACAAAGTTTGTATCCGAGCCCAGGCTTTGTAAGAGGTAATATGACCCAATCTGGAAGCTAGTGTTTTCTTATTTGCTATCATTTGTCTTTGCAGTGTCCAGAAAAGAAGACAAGCAACTATTTATCCTCATTCCACTCATTCTGAGTTTGTCAAGTAGCCTCATGGTATTTATGTTGATTGGCCAGTGCAAGAAAAGGTAAGCACCAAGGCAGCCTGTCCCTGCAATGTGCTTTTATGTGGGTGTCTCAGACTACAGTTATAAATGACATGACGTATTAAATACTAAGAGCCAAACATTAATGCTCTAAGATTGGACACCACACAACAGTTTATTTTCAGGAAACAGCCCTGTAAGTGTGGCTGTTTCTGATATGAAATGCCTTATAACAACCCATAAACTCACAGTAGAGACCCAAATCCTGCTCATGCAATCCAGCCTGCTTCTGTTAAATACAACAAAGTTACTTGCGTGCACAGCAGCACAAATAATGCCATTATCTTGCCCCAAACCACTCATGCAGCAGAGATTTGTACTGGTTGTGTTAAAGAAGTACCATTTTTATGGGCTAAGGCCTCATTATCTTTGCACTCCCATCCCAGTTGTTTGCATTCATGTCAATGATGGCACATGGGGAAAGCAGATGCAGCGGATGAGTTTGCCCATATCCGCATTATTGGTACTGATGACATTTTCTTCAGGCCTGAAGGATCACTTAGAACTGATCCCCTGGTGCTGATAACTATTATCTTTTCCTTATGGCCATATAATGTAAGCAGGTGGATAGCTTTTCTAATATGCCTTTTAAGGCCTCACTGATGAGGGAGAATTGGCTATAGAAATATTGTCCTCAGAGATGAACCAACACCTATTTGGTAGCTGAATGCGTGGAGTCTGAGACACACACTCCATCTTTCTTTTGTATCCGCCTTTCAAATGTTTGGGTTCATGAAATTCAACGAAGTGTAGATGCTAGCAAGAAGACTGTGGAAAGCAAATGCGTCCCGCCTTGCCATTGGGATGCAGCGATGTGTGACAGGGATGCTGTAGTGTGTCCACAGCTGTCTCTCGGTGCTGGGAATAACAGGCTGTGCCCATTTCAGATCCCCAGCAGGAAAGCCATTGCATGCATCTGTGGGATGCTAGCTCTGCTTGCGACTGCTGTACCGCTTGTGTTTGATGGAGCGCTTTCAGAACATCATCCCAAGGACAGCCGAGAAGCCCTGAGCTTTCTATAGCCCATGTGGGTCTTCCCTACCTGCTGCCATTTGCAAGGCTGGTGACTGCAATTCAAGTCCTCAACAGGCCCAGGAAAACATTGGAGGAGTTTTAAACTGACTCTGGAGCAAGCTGTTTCTGATAACAGGGCAAGGGAGAAAAAAGAGGCAGTGGAAACTGCCATGAATAAAGATAACATGTTGTTCTGTGGGTTTGGGTTTTTTTTTTTTTTTTTAAGGACTCTGTCAACAGGACACGCGCTGAAGGGCAGCACCACGCACACAATGCTAGGTACAAACCCCTGCATCCAGCTACCGTACCCCACCTCGCTCTCACCACGTCCTCCTAGTCCCCAAACACGCAGCCTGCTGAGAGCACCTAAATGCTGAACGTGAGCTACTTGAGCTATTTTTTTCATTAATTAATATGCCTTATCTGTTGCCAAGCTGAAGTGCGGAGGCCTTGAGAGAAACTTTCACTGTAAAAAGGCACGATCACAGCTACTGCAAAAGACAGATGCTTCAGAGGAGAAGTGAGGGTTACTCTGGCAAAGGCAGTGTGGGAACTTCTCTAGGAAGCAGGCACTGGTACCAGAATTCAATGAAACATCCAAGACGTCTCTTAACACCATGTATTCAGCTGATTACATTCCTGACTGATTTTTAAGGAACCATTCCCTATGATGCTGATTAAAAAATAATAATTAAAAAAAAAAAAAATCAGCAGTAGATGAGACACTGTCCTCCAAGCCCATTCTGATGGGGTTTTTTTGGCCAAAGAACTACCCAACTCAAACCCAGAGGTTTAGTGTGCCTTCATCTCATCTGAACAACCCAGAAAACATTTTTTCTTTCAGGAGGATTTATTCAAAATGGGAATTTCTAGTGAACAGTGGAAGCTCAGAGAGAAAACCAGGTTTGTGTCAATCAGCTATGTAAAGAGCCATGCTAATCCAATCAGGCACAAAACAACACAGCAAGTGCTGTCTTACACATCCAACTGCAAAATTATTCAATCACTCTCAGCTGCTTCCACTGCTAAATGGGCAACCACCCAATGTTATTTGGGGAGCAACCAAGGGAGGAAAGCACCAGAAAAAAGGGTCTATGCACAGACTGGAGCAGAAATCAAGTTTCCTGGCTGTTGTTATTTTGAGGAGACACAACCTTTGCCTCTGCTATCTCCTGCAGCTTCTGGTCAGCCAACCTGGGATGGCTTTAGGTTTTAAAATACCTTTGAGCATGGAAATACTGTGTATTTCACATACTTGATGAATGCAGCACATTAGAATTGGAGAAGGAAGCTTGCAAGGCCGACTGATCTAACAGTAGTTGTAGGAAATGTCACCATACCCTATTGTCTGCATAGCAGTTGTTTCCATTATTTAGTCATTGGCGTGGCTACTGAATATTCCTCATGCTGAGCATGTAAATACATGTATTTCTTAGTCCAGTCCTGAGCAAATCCCGTACGCGAAGAGCCAGAGAGCTTTGTACACCTACCATTAAAGACAGGAGCCAGTGTCTCTTTAGTTGACATCCAGTGCATGCACACTAATGCCAGCTTTGCCTTGATAAAAGTTGTGACGTTAGTGGTCCACACACCTTCCTGGTGAACTGTTAGTCATCCCTGTGAAGACATGCAGCAACTTAATGATGGGGAAGCTGATGAAGACCCATAAAAACAAGTGCTGAAGTTCCCCCCACCTCCTGTGACCAGGTAAATATCTTTAATTTTAGCCCCCAGTTTTCAGGAAGCAGGCAAAGGACAACCTTTTTGTTTCAACAGAAACCACCCAAGGGTGTGACTTCAGTTCAGGGATCTTTAAAACTTCTCTTTGCTTGTGTCTGTCCTTGAGGTGATAGGGTAATTTCTTTTTCTGACTGAAGCTTGCAGAATCTTGCTTATACATCCTCTCTTTGGATGCGGTTTAGAGCCAATTGCCGTAATCCTAGGCACGCGTCATGCATATAAACCATCACTGGCCTGAGCCTACCAATGGTTGCACGCACCTTTGGTGACAAAAGCCATCTCAAAAGAAAAAAAACCAGTATTATAGGAAAGAGAAGGAGGGATACTTACATGCTTTTCATGGGTGCCGTTTGGACTGCCACATTGATGTGAGCCTGCAAACTCTATTCTCGCTGCTTAGCAATTCTCCCAAGCAAGCGCTTGCATTCTGCTAGAATCTGACCACGACTGATGAAACTGGGAACAGTTATCATTAGTTGAAGTTGGTAAGATGGAAAATTGCTAATTCTTTCAATAACCTGTGAGCACAGTGGCTCCGTACTGGATAGTTTCTCAGCAGACCACACACCAGCTTCAGCAGCTGTGTCAAGCACCTCTTGCTCGATTTGAGTGGCGCCACGGTCACAGCTGCTTGGGGATCACGTTCGGTTTGTGCAAGGCTTGTTTGCAACACTGGCCTTGCCCAGCTTACCTTCAAAGCCAAACAGACTGCGGCTGTGGGCAATGGCCCGAGTCGGCAGGTGTGAATGCAAGTCAGAAGAGCCCCGGGCATGAGCACACACACCTGTGAATCACAACTCTCCCATGTTACTGGTTTCCGCACTCTGGCCACCTTAGCAGGGTCCGAGCCTGGGATCCCACTGATTAACGGAAGGTCTGAGCGAAGGTTTCCAATTCCTGTTATTAGTTCTCAGGTGACAGCTTCAACTGTGGGCCTCCTCCTACCCCAGTTCACCTGGCCTGCTGACATCTTCAAAACATGGTCATCACAGCAATTCAAGGAACACACAGCTCATGCGACAGGCCAGACGCAGGGGGCTCAGGACGGCATTTCCTCCTCTGTACGATGGGACAGAGCAGCTCTTTGCTTGGTGCCATCCCACCAGCTGGAGTCCCCTTCCTTCCCTCCCTGTTCTCCACCGACAAGGGGCACAGCCCTACCCCACGGCTGCCCCTGGCCGGCACAGGGCAGAACCTTTGCTGTGACTGGAGCTGGAGGCTGGGCTGTGTGCGCTTCCCTGCAGAGTGATGGGCCATCGGGGCAGGGCGATCTCCGGGAGGACCAAGCCTGGATCTCCTGCTCTGCAAAACTAGGATGAGCAGAGATGCTCACCGAAGCTTGTTCTAGGGTTTTTGGGTACTTTCAGAAATGAGAGGACTTTGGCACACCCAGACCTGGGTAGCATTTAGGTTATGGGTTTTCAGAACTGCTGCCAGGGCAACAGCTACTGCACTAATAATGATGGTTAAAACCAGAAAAAACACTAGAGAAAACTACTGGAAAGAGTCCTACTGAGAGTCACCACTACCGGTAGACCTCTGATGTTCTGCCAGCCTCTTAAACAGTTTAAATGTCTAGTAAAACCAGGTGAGCCGCAGTGAGAGCCTCCCCCAGGGGAAAAGCTAGGCAGGCAGCCAGCGCCCACCCTGCTGCCCTGGGTACCTCTGAGACAATCCCACCCACCCCACCACACAGGAACGCTGGGCACAGGTCTTTGGAGGAGCCAAACGGGGTGGCAACACTGACCTGCTGGAGGGGCTTCAGCTGGGTTAAAGTTCCTAGTCTAATTTTGTCCAAAAAGAGGGAAGAAGGGAAGAAGAATGAAAGAGAACGGGCACAGGTAAAAGGTGGTAGAGGAATGGATGTTGTACCTCTGCAGCTAGATCTCACCCCAAAAAAGATCAGAGCTATTTCAGTAACCACAAAATATAAAAGCTAGGCTGAAGCCTGCCTAGAAACCTGCCTAGTAACAGAGTGATAAATTAAGTGCATCTACTTATGGTATCTGTATGGTGCAGCTTTCTAGGCGTGTTTAGGCAGTGAAAGATGGGCTTGGTTTTGGCGTGGGGCTTCCCACTCACCAAACTTGCCCCTGCAGAAGGTCCTCACTGCAGCAACAGCAGCAAGACACCCCCCACCCGCTTTCTCTCAGCATCACATCTGCAGCACGTGCAAAATCTAACCCAAATAGGTGGCCAGCTGCTAGTCCTTCCTAACATCCTGAACCTTGCTAGAATTTCAGTAGTATGCTTCTCCCCCCGTGTGTTTATAGAACTACACTAATTACATATTTCTTTTGCACAGTATTTGCATTACAGTGGTTTAATTAATTTGCTGCAGTCCATAATTAATATTTTCAGTAAAGTGCTTTCAAAATTCCTCCTTTGGTATACTCTGCTCTTATTGTTCCCATCTCATGACAGAGTTCCCCGGTGTTTTTACCTTCTTAGCTCCACATGTCTGGTGAGGTACGTCTTTGCCAAGCACACAAAGATAACTCCTTTGCATACCCTTGAGTTTAGAGTCTTTTTTTCTGTCTTTGACTGATAAAGTCTTAGAGCTATTTGTTGAAGAATGAAAAGCAACCTCTCCTACAGAGCTTTTTTTCCCTAGAGAATGTCAATAATTGTCAAACATATGAAAGCACGATCCTGTGCATGCTGCAGGGAAATGCAAAATCAATTTGTGTCTGTCAGATTCTAACTGCTTCTGGGAAGCAGCAAAACAGGGAAGGCGAATGCCAAGGTCTCTGAACTCACAAAATCACCTCCTTCTCTCACTGGGGTCTATTTTCAAGCTGCCAACAAAAGAATAATTTGAAAACCAGTTTACCTTCTGTTTCCTCGTTATCCATCGTCATATTTTTTCATTTTTCTGACTGGCCTCTGAATGCAGGATTTTGAAGTGTTTCAACCATTATAACCTGCCAATGGCTGAAAGACGTAAAGCGAGGCTGGCATCTCTCAGGAGCTTTTTACTCCTCTTGCACTTGAGGAAATGAAAAGGTAAAAGTTGTAACTCACCGGCTGAGGCGTCCCTGCTGAAGTTTTCCATCTCGTACAGGCGCTAGAAACATCACGGCCACTGGGTGTCAGCATCTGTGCTGGGACGCAGAGGAGGACGAAAGCAGGTGCAGCATCGCTTCCGCCAGGATTCAGTATTTAGGGCAAGAAAATTAAACAGAGGGGACAATGGCTCTCTCACTGTAAAATAGATGAGTTTGGGGGTTTTTGTACTGCTAAGCGGAGAAGAGTCACATCTTCATCTCATCGTTCAGCACCGGCCTGACTGCCGGCTAACACCACTACTTGTGCCTCATGGCATCGTGACCGTGGCCCAGCGCTGCAGCACTGACGGGAGCTGCGTCCCCCATGGCATGTGCTAGCTAAAACCATCCCCTGCCCCTGCCCTGCCTCCCATGCTCACCATAAGCACCCACAGAAATGCCCCATCAGCTCAAACTGGAGGCTCAGCCAAGCGGGGACTGAGCCCCGCTGCAAGCCCCTGCCTCTCTCTGGCATCAGCTCCTGCATCCCGAGTCACCAAGGGTCTCAGCATCCATCGCGGAGCCTCCACAGGTCTCAGCACCCTTCCACAAGCCACTGCAGCTCTAGGGAGTACCTAGATCTTGAAAGGATGTAAAGTGGAGTGGCACAGCCCTTCTGGCTTCAGCTTCTACATGTCACAGCCTTGGGAGCGCAGTAACTAATGATATCATCTAAAATGTAAAGAGCTTCATGGGCAACGGCAGGTTTGCAGCTCACTGCCTTGTGCAGCAGGGTACATTTGAGAGCACTGTCAAGCTCTTTATGTCTATGTAGAAGCTGAATTTTCTCAAGAGGGTCTGTGGTTCTCATAGCTTCAAGGCAAACAAGTACAGCTGATGCATGTGCTTAACAAAACAATTTGAGGCAACATATTGTGGTTGAGCTGTCTGAACAGCTGAAACAGCTCTGCAAACCGTCTGTGTCAAGATCCTCTTCCCAGCGTAGGGAGAGGTAAAACAACCAGCTGAGAAACGACAGCCATGCAAGTTTTGCACCGAAACTGAGTATTCGCCTCCCTGCCATCCTGGGCTGCTTGCCTCCTATACTAGACCTCATCCAGATCCAGGCATAGCATGGGACTGCTCTGCTCAGAAAATAAACCACCATTTCAGCAAGTGTTACACCACCAGATGCGCTTCCAAAAAAAAAAAAAGGAAACTAATTTAAAAATCCTAAACATGGCCTTGACATTTGCTTGACATGCCCAGGAAACAACCTCACAGTTCAAGCAGATCTCATTGCTGAGAGACCTGAGTGAGAGATGGAGAGCTGAGTGCAGGTGCATCCTTAAGCATGGTGGCAGCCCCGCTGCGACCCTCAGCACGTGCACCCATCTCTGACAGCAAGAAGAGCCTGCACAGCACCTCCGCCTTCTCTGAGATACTGAATTACGCTGCACTGCCCTGCCTTTGCTGAAAGGTGCGAAAGGTCACCCCAAAGTCCTGCAGCTGCAGCGGGGCGGGGTGTGTGTGTGTGGGGTGGTGTGTTTAAGCCGTGGTCATCAGTGATCATGTGTGAACTGTTTTTCCTTGCCTTGCCTGGCAAGCTGTGAATGGAGGTGGTAAAAGCATGTCACACCTTTGGTGCAGTTGGATGTCCCACCTCACCAAAGCACCGGGGACTTGCAGGAGTAATTTTCATTTAGAAAAGAACCAAGCAATAAATATCAGGGTGTTGTTTCTTTTTACAAACGAGGAATGCCTTCCTTTAACAGAATGCACTTATCTAGATATCTTTATGACTTAAAAACAAATGAAGGTTGGAAGAATGTTCACCACTGAGATTCGCAAAGTAGTGGAGAAAACATGCACACCAAACCGAAACTTGATGTTATTGGGAGCAGAAGCTCTATACTTCAAGGCTAAAATTTGTAAACATCTCAGTCCCTCACCACCCAGGAACAGGGTCAGGCTCAGAGGACTGAAGAGTTATTTATCTGCCCACTTTTGGAAAGAAAGGTTATACTGGAATGTACGCCAGATAAATCCAAAGATGCCAAGTACCCCATGTGGACATGTGCTGCACTAAGTGTACAACTGCCCCCAGCTCCGTCCTACTTTGAATCTGCTGTCAATCCACCTGTGTGCTGACTGCCATGGCAGTCCACAGCAAGCCTTTTCTGCCAGTCTGCCTGTGCAAAACCTGATCTTCGCGGGGACTGCAGCCTCCCTTGGACATGTCAACATCCCTTCCCCAAGCACCACTCCCTGCATAGCAATGACACACAAGTGCAGCTTCAGTAACAGCAGACAGATGCACAGTGTGTTAAACTATCCAGCACATACAGCTGTCTCCATGGAATGGCTACAGAAAATTTACAAAGGAAAAGAAACCAGAGACAACAGATGGCAGTCCCCATCCTGCCTCCAGGTACCCGAACATCCTTTGCACCCCTGCAGGGTCTGACTGTAGAGCCAGAGCTCCTCAAGGAACCTGGGAGAGCCATGGCGCCACTGAGAGGTCCCCACCTGATGCATAGAGCTCAGGAGAGGCCAGTCCTTGCCTTTTCTGTTACGACATTCCAGCTCTTAAATGTTGAACTGGAAATATGTCCCAGCCTTTGGGAGTCTCAGATTGGTCTTGGCTGGTAGCTGCCCACAAGTTTGTGCCCATGCTGCCAATTTATTTAGAAACACTCACAGTGAGAAAAGAGTAATTATGATGCCTGCCAGGTTCAGCTAAGTCCACTTTTAACAACAGAGAACTTAAAAGGCCAAACCCACCATTTATTTTACTGAAGCGAAAGCATGAAGATCCTGGCTACACCACTGGAAAACAGAGTGACAAAGAGAAACATTAAAAAAGTCAGATAGCACAAGCACAGAACAGGTTCTCAGCCCATAAGGCTGCTCACCAGTGTTTTCTCAGCTACATCAGCTAACGGCAGCCCAACAAGACATTGCCTCAATGCTGCAGCTCTCCAGAGACTGGCTCCAATAATTCTCAATTTCCATGAAAATGCTGTTGTGGGTAAATAAAACTTACTTACGTGACTACATGCAGTCAGACTTTGGCTACCCAAGCTGGTTGGTTCTGGATGCTTCTGAGAATGCACATGAAATACTGTTTCACATGGTTTGGGGCTGGCTCAGGGCTGGGAACACACAGCCTTCACAACGCCTTGACTTCATGTCCTACTTGCAGAAGACACACTGACTTGGCATGGCCTCGCTTGCCTTCCTCCAAAATTGTGGCATTTTTCGTGGCTTTGCTAGGACTTGGAAGGACCGTAGCATAAAAGCAGTGTTCTTGCTTCAAGATGTTTGTTCCTCCCACACTTCGGGACGCGCCGCCAGGGAGGTCAGAGGTGCTGCCGTGCAGATGGCTGGCTTGGCACCCAAGCTCTGCCCGCTGGGAGGCTGGGGACAGAAGGGCTGAGCTGGGTCCTCCCACTGTACCCCTATAGCATAAAACCCTGTGGGAATGCAAAAGCTGAGCCCTCAATAAACTTTTTGGTTGATGTTACTGCTGCCTCACCAGAAAGTGCAGTCCCATGCCTGGAATACTCCACCTGTTAGAAACCTGCTTCTAATTCCTAGTTTATATGCCAATGTTTTCCTCTAGCCTAAGTAGCTCCTCTCCCTCCTCAGGCAGAACAAGCACTCCCTGATGTCCTGATGCAGAGCTGTCCTCACCCTCTTGGGCTGCTAGGAGGAACAAGCCAAGCTTTCTACTCTCTTCTCATTAAAAATGTCCTTGTGCCTGTGCCTGGACTTGCATCCCCCCACTGTGACTGTAGCTCAGGCCCAGCTTTTTAAAGCTGAAATGCCAATGAACTGCAGCACCGCAGGCAACCACATTCACTTACCCTCAAGAAGTAAAGATCTAACTAAGGAAAAACCTCCATTTGTTCGCCATGGTTTGCTGCACCACCCGTTTGTTGCACAGAATTAGTAATGCATCCCACTACTTTGCTACATGCCACTGCAGGACAGCCTGGTAGAGGACACAGGTAGTTTCCTCTTCAGCAACACCAAGGAGAGGTGCAAGATTGAACGAATGCTCGTTTCAGGGTTAGCCCACCTGTGTGCCAGCCTCGTCGCTGCGCTGCAAAAAAGAAGGGGGAGCACTTAGCTGAGGGGGTTGAACATTGCCATGGCTTCACAGGTGAGTCACTGCGACCTGTGGGTGCTCTCTGAAGATGTTTTGGGGCATGAACTATTGCTGCCTGTAGGGAAGGAAACGCCAACACACCCGAGATCTTTGCTGGGCATTTGCACTTACCTGTTGCTTTCAGCAGTATCAAAATCTTCGGGAAGCATGGGGTCCGCAGGCAGGTCACTGAAGTCTTCCTCCCCTAAAAGTCACAGAAAAGCTGTTCTAGACTTCAGTCAGGGGAACGGACTCTGATTAAGATCATTAGTAGCTTTGATGAGCACCCATCCACCACCAGCACCCGCCTGTTCTTCTGTAGGAGGACACACTAACATCAGCATCACACACAAATGTAAAACGGCTCTAGATTGTAACAAGTGCAACCAGACAGTGGTCTACAGGCACCAGCCTACAGATTGTTTTTAGTGTATCGGCAATTTAAATAAAATGCCACAATTAGATTCTATTAAAAAATACGTTGGATAATTAAGCTGCATTTTAACTAAATATTAATTTATCCAGTTTGTTGAACCAATTACAATTCAAGTACAGGAAAGTTCACAACAGTGGGTTTATCATGCCCCCCCTGTGCGATGCTGCATGATACATTTTTCAAGTCACTGAACACCTAAGTGTTGGTAGCCCAATGGAGTGACAAGGCAGCAGCCATTGTCGCAGGAAACTGTGGGGAAATTGTCTTTATATGTAAGAGATCTTTCATTTTGGGGGAAGCAGAACATAAGGCAATGTTCCCGAGAGATGCAATAGGTAACAAGGATCTCTTCACAGTCTCAATTTTCCACAATGATTTTTCACTCATCAGCTGCTGTGAGCAGTCTGTACAATTCTCTCGCTTTCACCACCCCAAAGCAATCAAGAGTTATTCGACTTACATCACCTTGAGACACTTACCCGCTTGCTAGGCACCTCCCCAGATCTTGGAAGCTGTGGGCCAGGAGGCCAGGCTTTTGCAGCCTGTTCTGCATTTGCCCTGCTGAGCGAAGAGTGGAGCACATCCCGCAGGAGCCCTCCTGGGGGGAGCATGCAGGGGGCTGCCCGCAGGGGTGTGCTGCGCAGGGCACCCTGCAGTTGCCACACTCCCTCCCCAGGTACTCCCATATCCTCCTGCCATCAGCGGAACCGGTGATTTAGGATGGTTTTGAGCAATGTTTTCCGTGGTGTAGCTCACGTACTTGACTGTTCATTAAAGATCTTCTGGTGTGGTTCTTTAATTGGCAAGTGTGCCTTGCTGCATTGATTGTCTGTCTTACACGTATCTAAAATCATTCACCTGAAGACT
Organism: Falco rusticolus; assembly: GCF_015220075.1. Taxonomy (NCBI): domain Eukaryota; kingdom Metazoa; phylum Chordata; class Aves; order Falconiformes; family Falconidae; genus Falco; species Falco rusticolus. The sequence continues at coordinate 13,724,936 of NC_051200.1, read as the reverse complement.
CTCCATCTCCATGTTGTTATGGGATTGTAGTCCTCCTGCACGGCCAAGAGGGAATGACACATCACACAGATATTTTGTTGACTTCCGACAGCTTCAGAGCACGAGTTTCAGGGTGGGTAAAAGCAAACAAGCGGAAGACCTGAGACTTAAAGAAAAATGAGGGAGAGGCAGAACAGTCAATAACACCTTCATAATTGAAAATAATAATTTTTTTTTTTCTGGTACATGCACCCCCACTGCTACATGATTACTAGAACAGCTCACATTTCACAGTGACACCTGTAGCTGCCTTTGAACTCCTCATCACAGGTTTCCTCCCCAGATGTTCCCATTTTTTCAAAGGAAGATTGAAGCATGCTGACATCTCCTGTTGCTCTCTGGGATGGATGTGTGTGCAGATGTGCACGTACATCTGTCCATCTCTGTTCTTCTGCTGCACCTGCCCAATGCTTGGTGGTCTTTGTGTGCTTTTTTCCCAGGAAAAAGCTTCTGATACTTTTTCTGCCCCAGTCTGATCTGGAGACAAAGCCAAGTGTGGTTCTTGGCTTGGCGTGTATCTATCCTAATGATACTGTGACCCAGGGAGGAAACCCATCCAAGAGACATCTGCATCTTTATCTCATGATGGATGCTGCTTTTGGAATGCCAGATTAGCATAATTGGTCTGCAAGGCTATCAGACACCCTTCATTAGCTCAAAGCTAAATGGTATTTCTGAAGAGCTGCTTGTGATTTGCTTTGTTTCCTTAAAATATGTTTTTCCTTTGGAAATTGTGTCTCCGTACCCAGGGCCCTCGTGGCTCCAGCACATCAGATGACTGCAGTCAGCCTGCTGACTTGGAAGGGAAGAGCACTGGCCATGCTCCACGCCAGTGACGAACCTCTTTGTGGGGCCGTCCAGAAGAAAGGCACTAATGGTTAACATGAGTGTCTCTATAGAGAAAAAGGCACTAATCACACCGACTACTCGTGCATCAGCTAACTCTAGCGTCATTAAATTATCACTCAGATAAAAACTACTGCTGACTCACAAGTCATTAGGAGGAGGAGAGCTGTGCTCAGGTGGGATGCCTTGAGGCTCCTCAGCATTGGCTCTGAACCGTATTGCTTCCCTAATGCCACCGCCCCTGGGTAGCTGCCCTTCAGCAAACACAGGACTGAAGGAGCAGGCCCTTGTCCTCAAAGGACAGTCTTTGAGGGCCCCAGAGGTCCCCAAAAGTCACTATGTCTGACTCCATGGATGCTACACCCCAGACGGTGTGTGGGGCAATGTGTCACAGATGTAAGTCACGTCTGGAAGCTCGGGTCTGGAAGCCAGGTTGCTCAGCCACAAGGTGCTGTGCCTGAGCAGACGTGGCCAGTCTTGCTTGTGGCCTCTGGTGAGGAAGGCACAGCTCAGAAAGGTGCTAGTTCAGGTGCTGACTCCATGAGTAGACTCCCTGAGGCAAGTCAGATGGGGGAGTCTGCTTGCTGGGTGGGAGCGGCCACGCGCAGGCTCAGCCTGGCAGGCAGCCTGGCCGCACATCTCCCATCTGGTTTGAGAAACAAAGCAACCAACACGCTTCAGCCTACGGCACCATTTCCAAGGAACTATTTTCACTTGTTCAGTCCAAACTCAAAACAAAACACGATCACACACGCTATTTGTAAACCATACCTGAGCCGAGGTCTGAGGACTCACACAAAGCTTCCAGCAGGTACTCCCACCAGACAGCCCCAGGGCAGGGCTTCTCGAGGCACCACCGTGGTTAATGACTGCAGCTTGGGAGAAGCAAAGCTGCTGTGGGGACAACCTGACTTTGGTTAAGTTGCAGAGAACTAAATCCATTCTTCAAATTGAGGCATTTTTTAAAAATGTCTTTTTTAACAGTTATTCCTGGAGGGAGCAAGGAGAAGAGGGGGAATAGTTTATCACCATCCTCATATTTGACAAGTTTCAGGGTTGGAAGCGTTAGGGTATCTCCTGACATTAATTTCTGTGATTAAGCAACTGTGGGCCATACTTCAAGTGTGGGAGGAGAAATGAAAGTTATCCTTATCCTTATTTTTTGTTGTTGTTTTGTTTTTTGGTCATGACATATTTTTCACATAGAAAAGATTTTAACTGGGGACAGATGAAAGAAAGGGAGGGCACATTCATCCATTTATTTTCTGATAGACCATGAAAAAAAATTAAGAGTGATTAAACCAACAAACTTTCTTTAATAAATTAATAGCAGCATCACAAAACCCTGATGTGAATGACCCAAAGGAAGTTGGGCAAGTGACAGTATTTAACCATTCACAAAAATGTTATCACCCGCTGGCCAGGAGAGAATGCAGGCGCTGTAAGGCAGTCCCCTTGTCTGTTTACCTAAACAAGTGACATACATCAGAACGGGTCCAGCTGAGTAGCCACAGTCACGTATTTATAGTTCTGGTGCTGAATTTTTTAAAAACATTTATAAAAATTCTGTAAATTCTCTGTTCAATTCCTATTATTTACATCCAAATACAGTAGGCTCCCTTTTTGCCCATACAACAGAAGCGGCAAGGTGAGACAAGAAGGCTCCTATGCGAGGACAGTGCCTGCGTGTGGGCTTAATACTGCGTTCCAGGATGCTGTGAAAAATGAGCTATTCACACATGACCTATTCACACATGTGCTAGAAGCTACTGTAGTGCAACTTATTGCTAAATGACTTCAAAATCTGTGGTTGGCTTTTGGATATATATATATGTACACTCTCACATATATATATATACACACAGATACACAAGTTTGGAAAAGATGTGCTATGAATTCATCTAAGGAAAAAAAAAAAACCAACTTAAAAAGCAATGTGATCTTTCTGATTTTTCTCTACTGTTTGAGATAATCAAATCTGACTCAAAGCAAAGGGCAGTCACTGAAGGCACGAGTTCGTGTCTCTGGCCAGCCCTTTTCCTACTGGTTACCTGACCTTTTTGGAGAGGCAAGTGGATCCTCGAGCGTTCCAGCCTGTGGCGGCATCAGCAGGCTTGGCATGTGGTGCATCTCCGCTGCCTTCTGCAAGCAGTAAGATACTCTCTGCACTGGGATACCTCACCTCCCTGCATGGAAGTACCATGGATTTTTCCCAGGAGGGGATGAGGGAGAAGAGAGGACCATCAACTTCAACGTGCCAAGCTGAGAGCAACCCAGCACCAGACGCAACCTGTATGTCGTGTTTCAGTAGTGGCCTCAGAGAGGTTGTTTCTGCACACAGCAATGCAACAGCACAACGTTATGCTGAAGCACTAGCAGGATTTCCCATTTCTTCTACAAGTTAATTTTGGTGGGATGAACACAGCAAGCTTAGAGTACAAGCAGTTCATGTTAGTAAAATGCAATTTATCCATGCCTAGTGTAAGCTCTTCTGTTCTGAGGATTTTCATAGCCAGAGGCTGTTAGTGATGCTAAATGCATCCATGTTAGATGGGCACTGCAGCATTTGTTTGCTAGTTAATGGAGATGGAAAAACCTTATGGGTGATATCTGTCATTAGAGAATAGTCTACACAAGGAAAACCGCATGAGAAGCATCACCCCAGAGACACAGTGCCAGAAAGACACGATTCCTTGGAGGGTTTGTCTACACAGGAACACAGAGGAAAATTAATTCAAATTATACACAGTGTGAATTAAAAGCAGATTACTTAAAATGCATTAAATCCCAATGTGGATGTTTTCATTAAGATGTAAGTGACATTAATATGATATACTATAATTTACTTTGGGAGTGAAATGGAATAAATCAAATTTAAAAGTTATTCCAAATTAATCTTCCATGTAGACTAGCTCCAGGTCTGTTTCCTTCCTGTCCCTGGTCACCGTCTGCTTTTGAACTGTCACCAGCAAATGAATTCCAGTCACATAATCTGTCCAGTTCTGTCCACCCCCTCCTGAGACGGGAGAAATGAGCAGGGCCCCTCGTTTATGCCACTCTCCCAGCATCCCCCAGGGAGACACATCCTGCACCTCACAGCCTGGCCTGACCCCAGCCAGCACCACACGCACAGCAGCTTCTGCTCTACACCCAAGGCAGTGTTTTATCACCAGCTCTGCAAGTCCCAGGATGCTGAAAAATAAAAGCAAATGCTAAACAAGCTAAGGAATAAATAGACGTGAGGACTGAGAAGACAAGAGCTCTTACAAAGCCAGAGAGCTCTCCTCCACGTCAACCAAAGACCCTGGTCATCCAAGCAACCTGTGAAGGCAGTGTCATCCACCCCAGGCACAGCTGGCCCCACCCCGGAGCTGATGATTATCTGTAAGACCAAAGGATGGCTTTTTAGAAATCGGAGCCCCTCTATTTATAAAACAGGTGAAGCAGATCATGGGTTCGCTCTTTTTCTTATGCTTCTTCTCCAAGTGTGCAAGTGATCCCAGCACCACACCAGAAGGGCATTCCCCACCTTCCTTAGGGAGCCGGAGCCTCCTGGGGAACGGAAAGAAAACTGCAGCATTGGGGTGGGAGTCAAAATTGACCAGAGGTCCCTTGAAGTGCAAGGTTGCCCCAGCACGGCAGCATGCCACTACCCGTAACGGGACATGTCTGGCCAGGTACCTGCACAGCTGCTACGTTTTTGTGACGTCTCTCTGCCAGGTTTCTGTACAGTCTTTACACGGCACAAAAATAGGGGTGAGGATTTAAAGTATATATTTACTGTCAACTTGAAAAAGAAAGTTATACTGACCAAGTCTAATAGTATGTATTTGATATATAACTATTAACGTGCCATTCTGAACTCCAGCAAATGCCACCTGAGATAAATATTCAGCATTTTTGTTCATGCACTGGAAGAAGAATTCAAACATTTTGTCCATGACATATGCAAAGTAACTAATAGTTCTGATCTAGTATTAACAGTAAATATAGAACCTTAAACTTCACTGCGGTATATTAATATATATGATTTTAAGTACTAGACTGGAAAGACAACTATTTTTTTTTCTTTAAAAAAAAAAGCTTTGTTCAGAATGCAATATTTACATTGTCCTTTGACCAACACTTACATTTTTACACATATTTTGGCTACAGATAACACTGTAGCAAAAGGCTGTGTGAGCCACCTTTACACACAGCTCACTCTTTCACTTACAACATTACAGCTGTTTATGGAGAGCTCTGAAGTCCCTGGTTGCATTTCAAGGCCCTCCTCAGCTTCATCTAGTTCCATGCTATTAAGTTCATTGCCGTTTCGATAACTAGTTAAAGTCAGATCTTTCCCATATAAAGCTGTTGAAGCAACATTCAGACACTGATTCTGCCGCAGCGCTGATTTTTTACTGGTCTTGTATTGACAACGGATATAATTGGAAAAAGCCCTGCGGTATGTTTTATTGAAGAGTGTGTATACGAGGGGATTAATCCCAGAGCAAACGTATCCCACCCAAACAAACACATCCAGGAGTTCACTCAAGAGGTCTTTATCACAGGCTTCCTTGCAAAGGACAGACATGACATTAGTGATGAAAAACGGGCACCACATGATGAGGAACAAAAAGAAGACGATGCCCAGGACCTTGGAGGCTCTTCGCTCGTTGTTGATGGACTGCATAGTTCCTTTCCGAAAAAGCACTGCCTCCTTATTTACAGGAGAGTTCAAGTGAGATGCTCCCTCGTGATTGTGGAGCATTGAAATGTTCTCTGTGTTGTTTTCCTTCTTGAGGCAGTTTACACTGCTCCTCCTCTGCTTGGGCACCTCTCCGCACATGAACACCGTTGCCTGTCTCTGCAGCACCTGGACGGTCAGGCAATACGTGATCACCATGATGATGAGAGGGATGAAGAACGCCATGAAGGATCCAATGAGGACGAAGTTCTCATCGTTGAGGACACAGGTCCCGTTTACAAACACCCTGGAGTCATCCTGCAAACCAATGACTGGAATAGGCGTAGATATCCCTAGAAGGACAAGACCGAAACCAAGACCGTTACCTGGATGGATGGGGCTCCAAAGAGGCCGCAGAGATGATGCAGGTCCTGCATGTATACAGCCCACCGCCTAAAGCTGTTTGAAAGAGAAGTTACTATTCCAAGATGGAAGGGAAAACCTCGTGTAACTCCTGGGAGTGCAGCTCCAGGCCATGGACGCTCTCCGCTGCAAGCAACTGCAGCTTTCCTGTGCTCCACAGCTGACACAGTGAATGCAGCAAAACTCCTTTATCAAGCTCTTTTTCTAGCATTAACTGCAAATTTGTGGGTGTAGAAGAGGCAGTCATCACCCTGCTCTGTTTCAGCTGGCCACTCCATGCCTGCCAGTTTAGGTGGTGTTTGAAATCATAGATCATAGAATGGGTTGAGTTGGAAGGGACCTTAAACATCATCTAGTTCCACCCCGCTGCCATGGGCAGGGGACACCTTCTGCTAGACCAGGCTGCTCAAAGCCCATCCAACCTGGCCTGAACACTGACCTAGGGTAGATAGTAGCAAATTTTAAAGAGGAAAATTATCAAAATGCAAAAGAATTACAGCTATGAAGATGCAGAAGCAAGTTTCTCAAAGAAATTTAAATAATCCTGATAGAAAAATGGCCAGTTTTGCCATGACATCACAGACACATGGAAGAAAAGCTCTTGGCTTTCTGGGTCCTTATTGACTATCTCGTTGCAAGCAGACAGTGGTCTCTGCAAGCTCCATCTGCCCAGGCATTTCATCCACAAGCAGTGTGAAACTGAGAAGTACCAGAGAGACGGTCTTGCTTGAATTCTTAGAAAAGGCTATTACATAGTCAAATGAAAAGGCTGCAGCAGGCATCTGCCTGATTCCTATCCCTCTATCTTGAAACCAGAGCTAAAACCTGGAACAACAGACAACATGAGAGTGGAGAAGGTGAATTAAAATGGTAATCGAGTTGACGTGACAGTCTGAAGTCAGAACCCCAGCTACAAACTCTGCGGCTGGAAGGAAGGAAACTTTAAATGTCTCAATTATAGTAATAACTAGAGCACAGCTTCCAGCTACTCCTAAGCACTAAGCAGAGTAATAAGCCTCAGGGATCACTGCACTTGCCAAAGCAGTTTCTCTTGTATCCTGGTGGAACAGCACTTCTTACAGTCGTGCACTTAATGGCAGACAAGTGAGTGTAAGAATATTTTGGATCCCTTTGACTCTTCAGCACTACCCAGCATAGTTTGGTTGTCCAGGATTTCGGGACATCAGGTCTTTCTGAAGCAGAAGCAGGAGTCCTGCACATGGAGGGTCTCAGCAGACGGCTATGTGTCTGTGCTGTTTGGCACGTGGGCAGAGCAGACAGCATGTCAAGCCTGGAGCACAACTGTCCAGGACTGCACTGAGTAGCCTGCACCCATGGCTAGCTGCTGGCGTTTCCCTCTCAGAGTGAGGGAGTGAAGGAGCGAAAGCATTTTGAACAGCTCTAATTCAGCTGTGTTTACTTAATGGCCTCCAACACTGTTTTCCTCTAAGGAATATATATATCTGTGTACCTGCTCGATTCTACCTTGTGGAAATCATCAGCAATTCAGTGTGGGGACAGAAAAAAGAGGGAATACAGGACTCATGCCGAAGTGATGGACCTCACTTGAATATTTTTCATCTGTACTGAGATCCAAACTTCGTTCCTTGATCTGTGGAACTCAGTCCCACATCAGGAAAGACCCAAAACCTTCCAGAGAAATCTGTCTAGACACAACCAAACCCAGCAAAAGTAACAACATATTTTGGAATACCGTAACTTAGGTGTACACGAGAACATGGAAAAGACATGGTGGGTCAGATCTGGTCAGACCATTATGGGTTCATCTAGCCCTGTCTCATGTCTTTGGCAGGTACCAGAAGTTCAAGTCCATGGTACAAAATGGGTCAATTGCCAGCATTATAGCTTAAAAAATTCCACAGCAAGAAGTTGCATCCACACATCGTTTTTAAAATAACCTTTGAGAGACCTATCTTCCATGAATTCTTAATCTCATTTATAACTAACTCCACAATACTTAGCAGCATTCAGTTCCACACCCTATCTGCTTGTCATGTGAACAAAGTACTTGCTCATTTTAAATTTGCTGCCTGATAATTTTCTTTGACTCCCCTCAGTTCCTCTGCTGTGAGGAACAGTGAATAATCACTCTCTGGTCACCTTTTCCACTTTCTCAGTGGTATTACAGACCTCTATCATCCCTACTGTCTGACATCTCTTTTGGAACTGAAGAATGTTACTCTATTTACTCTCTCTCCTCATGCCAAACTCATTTTATGCCTTTGATTATCTTCCTCAGTTTCTTTTCAAATTCCTTTCTGTCCTTTTGAAGAAAGGGAAAGAACTGCACACCCCAGCAGTTAGAGAGCAGCAACACGTTTGCTCTCCCTTGCCACCCTCTGGCTGCCCAGCTGTGGGTGAGCACTCGCTCTGCAGACACGTCTGTGAGGCTGGCCATACCCTGCCCTAGCTCCTTCAACCCAGAATAAAACGCGGTGGAGGCCACTGTTATGTCTGGATGGTTTTTTTGGCGTTGCTGTGATCAGCACAGGTCCTAGAACTAATCCTGTGGGACTCTGAATTTCTACACAGAAAGAGTAAACACGCTAAAGAGATTAACCAGGGCATTTTCCACTCCAGCTAAGTGTTTTCCAGGATTCTGGAGAATACATCTGCATTCATCATTATCATAAAATTACCATTGCCAGTAATCTAGTAAAGGAATTCTTTCTGAAATGTATGATTATAAATGCCTCTGTGATTATAGCATGAGTTTCCTTAGCCCCAGTGATAGTTCCAGTTCAGTTCTTTCTTCGCTCTACACACTAAGGGTTATCAGCTTGCCCCTGGGCAAGGCAGTTGCCCCCTTTCTGATATGTTAGCCCCTGCTACCTTGCCCGTGCCAGGTCCCTGTAACTGCAATAACCTTCATCCCACCAAGCCATTGACTCTTCATCGTTAAAGACGCCTTTCTAATGCCTTGGCTCCACCAAACCACAGACATTTGGGAAGTGGTGAGAAGCGGACAGAGCAGTCTTTATACAAAGAAGAGATCTGAACTAGATCAATGGCATTACACTGGGATTATTTGCGTGGATAATTTTAAGCTTTAGAGCCCTCTATAACACATACACTTTGAAATAAAACTCCAAAATTAATAAAGATTCATTCATGAAGTAGTCATCATTGAATTTAGTGCTATTGCTTTAGCCGAGGGAAATGAGGTGAGGTTTCAGGATATCTTCATGGTCACACACATAAAGTACATTTGTGAAGAATAACCCAGTTCTGGGATATGATGAATACAGAAATACTGATGGCAGCCCAAAACTCTGCATGAGCATGAGATAGCTCAGCAATGATGACAGGGAACGAGGAGGTAGCTGCTGTACTGGAAGTGTCCCTCACCTCTCTCATAATAGAGTGGGATTTCAAACTGAGAAAGCACAGAAGAGAGAGAGCACCAGGTCTTTATTTGCTCTTTCCTCCAGTCCAGGAAAATCTCATCATTAACAGCAATTGGAAGAAAGATGCCCTTGGAGGAGCTGCCAACACATTCATTTAGCTGCCAGCTAGCCTACAGCACTGCTGAATGAGCAGCGTCACCCTCGTCTCAAATGCTTTCTTCTGCCTCACGCTTCTCTTTTGTAACTCATTCTTTAATACGATGTTTATCACTGATCCACCTCACCATCCAGCCCTAAAGGGAACTAAATCTGTTACACAACCTGGGCAACAGGGACTAACTCTGCACCACCCCAGTATGAGAAGTGCAGGGTGGAAGGTCTCAGACACCACAGAAGAGCTCCCTTCATGGGGGATTATTGCAAAATTGCTGCTGCAACAATCCCAGATGCAGAAATATCCGCTTGCAGACACAGCTCACAGCCTGGCCCTGATTTCAATAGGTTACCCTGATCACTATCTGCTGTGCTTATCACTAAGCATTGCCACAGTGCCTGAACACTGAACACGGTCACGGTGAATGCCTGCCTTATCTGCGTTCAACCCCACTTGACTCAAGCAAACCCACAGTACTAATGCTGTGGTTGTAACTGTTTGTAATTTAAGAACTAAGTCCAGAGAAATCCAAACTCACTATACCGGCACAAGGACGATGAATGCTAAATCAGGCAAGAGGTTCCAAAGCCTTCTGCTGTCCAGCCTTGCTGCTGTTCAGCTCTCTGAGCCCCAGTGCTGAGTTTCTCATAGAACCACAGAATCATTTAGGTTGGAAAAGACCCTTAAGATCATTGAGACCAACTGTTAATCTAACGCTGCCAAGTCCACCACAAAATCATGTTCCTAAGCACCACATCTACATGTCTTTTAAATATCTCCAGGGATGGTGACTCAACCACCTCCCTGGGCGGCTTGTTTCTGTGCTTGACAACCCTTTCAGTGAAGAAAGTTGTCCTAATATCCAGTGTAAACCTCCCTGGTGCAACTTGAGGCTGTTTGGCTCGCATCCTATTTCTTGTTATCTGGGAGAAGAGACCAGCCCCCACCTCACCTCCCTGCCAGGGAGCTATAGAGAGCAATAGTGTTTTCCCTGAGCCCCCTCCTCTCCAGGCTAAACACCCCCAGAGTTCCCTCAGCTGCCCCTCATAACACTTGTGCTCCAGACCCTTCCCCTGCTTTGTTGCTCTGGTTTTGGACACGCTGCAGCACCTCAATATCTTTCTTCTAGTGAGGGGTCCAAAACTGAACACAGTGTCAAGGCACGGTCTTACCAGCACTGAGTACAGTTTTGTGAGCTTTTGCCTTGCACCCGAGCTGACACTTTTCATCAACAAATGTCAGACTGATTTACTGAGATGGTCTCCAGGCTCAGAGGCATTTTCCAGTTGTGTCAAATAACCCTTTCTAACTAAGGAGGCAGAAATTCCCAAAGGGAGGCAGCGCTGTTCCAAAAACTTGCAAGGTGAAAGTTTTGCAAGCTTACTGCATATCACACTTTGCTTTTCAGAGCAAACTCAGTCCTCCTATTTGATGTTTGAGCAGTGCCTAGGGCAACTGGTTTTGCCCCAGTAAGAAGAGACAACCAGCCACCACGCCATGAACCAGGTCCCTGCTAGACTCAGCACTGAGAGCTCTGTGCACCCTTCTCCAGGCAGCAGCTTGGTCAGGACATCCCTCTTCACCATAGCAGCTCAGGAGGGAGAAGGTGAATGTGATTTTTTTTCTCTTCTCCTCTCCTTTAACTTCTGTCTGACAGAGCAGCGGGAAGCACGACAGAGAGAGATCCTCCCGATTACAAATTCAATTATAGTGGTTGTACTAACTGCTTCTTGTCAGCTTTAAAGATGTCCTTAAGTGAGCAGAACGGTTCACCAAATGGGGCTGAGATGATGCTGTGGACGCAGTGTAACAGATGCTCTTCACAGATTCTCAATTAATAAAACAAACCCCAAATGACTACAAATATGGCTTTGTAAAACATTCACTAGCTTGCTCCAGAGAAAAAGTCAGCTAAAAAGTCCAATTTGCCATTCACTGAATTCAGGCTTAAATGAAAAACAGTGATGTTTTTGTGTTTAATACCTTGTTTTCTTCTGTCAAAGCCCACGAGACAGATAGAGATTACTGGAAAGATGGAGTCCTTGGTGGTTATTTCCACTAAGAAGGATGTAATTTCCATTCTTTCTCACAACATTCTTATACAAGAAGATATTTCATTTCCTCCAGGGACAGCAGCCTCGCTAAAGAAAACAGAGGCCTGCATCTGGGTCTACTCTGTCTTTCCATGTGTGGGATTCTCAGGGCTGAACACAGGAGCGGTCCCATTCTGCAGCAGGTACATGAGCTTGGCAATGCCGGGGGGCACCTCCCCTGGTGTCAGCAGTGGATTCAAAGTCTGCTGTGGTCCATGGCAAGGGCTCTGCTGATGCAGGTGGGCTTTGGATCTCACTACCATCCCCCCAGCATCTACACACAGTTTAAAAAAAAGAAAAGCAGAAAGAGCTGTGTGCCAAACGAGCCTATGGCTGTCACAAAAGCAGTCTACACTGCAAAACCAAACCCACTGCTAAACACTGTGTGCTTAAATCTGTATCTTTAACCTAATATTTATTATTATAAAAAAATAAATGTGGATCAGCTTTAAGAGACATTCACCTGGATGTTAGCAGCTGCTGTAACTATGCATTATTATTAGAATGTGTTAGAGGAAATAGGAACTGACTCCCCTAACCCTCTCAGAAAAGGAAAAAGAAACTAAACCAAATCTGTTTGGTCTCTTAACAGAAGCATCTCACAGAGTGCCTGCACATTTCTCTAATAATAACTTACAGATAACGAGAAGTAAACCCCAACAGACAGCAGCCTCCTGATTTGCACTGTGAAAGAAAAGGCACCAGTTTCAGGAAGCAAAGCTCTTCAGAGACAAATAGAAGAACACGGGCTTCTGAAGTGTACAAAACCACAAAAATTCAGTGTATTACCCATATGTCAGCAGTTTAATTGCAGTGCATTTCATGTGCTAATGCAGCAACAATGCACCTTCAGGGCTGGATTAGGTCTAGTTTTATCTAACTGTTCTAATAAAATAACAGTACCAGCTTTGTCTTGGTTTAAAGTCAAACATAAAAGGGGGCTGAACTTTGAAGGACCTCCCTGCCTGCAACGAGCACAACTGCAAACAGATGAATGTAATTCATCTGTGCCTGAACAAGGTGCTGACCTTTACTTAAAACTTGCAATAGCACTGAACAACCTTAGTCTAGATGGAAAACCAGCGAACGCCAGCTAAAGACAGAAGAAATAAATTATTTTCCCACCTGCCCTTCTATTGTGCTAAATTACTTCTCTTAGTTTGCTCAGCCACATGTTTCCAATGGTTCATTTGAACACAGAGGGACAGGGCTCCTGCTCACAGCATACCCACTGCTGGGGCTGGGCTTCCCCAAGAAATCAGTGATGCCTGAACTGACACTCAGTAGCAGTAACCTCCTCAAACAGGGGACTCTGGCATCCCCCTTGCCCCTGGGAATGGATGTGGTGGGATGGTCAATCCATCTTCTGTGCAAAACACTTCACAGACTACCACCATCCGCTGCTATCCCAGGCAAAGCATTGCACTGACGTCTGGTGACAAAATCAAACCAATCCAGCACCCTTGCCTGAAATCCCAAGGTAGTTCTCTTGCTAGGAACTCAGCTTGTTACCAACTGCTATGATCTTCCTCCTCACCCTGATAACTTTTGCTGATGTGCTAGGGAGATCAGTGTCCTTCTTGGGAATTACGGTACAAACACAGGCAAAAGAATGTCTTCAAAGAAAATAACCTTGTAGTCGATTCAAACAAATGGGAAAAGAGCCAGATGAAGCCTTAGTGTAATGCTCTAGGGCATAAAGAAAAGGTTTCTGCCTTACCTATGACCAGATGATAGGCTGGAAAAAGTTTCATGAGCACAAACCTGCTCTACTGCTCCACCAGAAGCAAGCAGCAGCCTGGCTCCCAATGCTGATGCCACACCTGCACTCACCTGAGCTAACAAAAACTACCAGGATCACCACCGCCACCGCACCTCCGCCTGCAGAAATCATGAAGTATGACCCCCGTGCTCACGAGGGAAGAATTTTAGTCACACGTACACAGTCAGACATTTAATGTCAAACACAAAAAGGCAAAAATACATTAAGTACAATTTTCTCCCAAATTGTGGAGAGAAGCTAACGCCACCCTTTCTTACGCTTTACTAACATGCAACCACTTTCTCAGCAATAGTATTACTGTCCTTCTGCCAAAGTGGTGCTTGTAGCCAGGAATTTGTACACTTTTCCAGGAGGTGAAGGGTGCCTGTCTAACCTTTGCTAGTGACAGTTGCCTTCCTCGTCTCCAAGTGACGAGCCACACACGGAAGCAGCCTGCTTGATGGGAAAAGTTTGAACAAAACCCTGGTAACACATTTTGACCTTCCATTTGCTATCTTCTCCATTAGCAGTGGATTTGCCATTTTTTTTCCCCATGAAAACTGTCCAAAAGCTTGTTTGCTAACCAGGGCCTGAAGCCTGCAAAGAAATTCATGTGTGGTCCTATCCCAAAGTACAGTCTCTCAGGAGCAACTACTGCCCAGCACTGAACAGAGGGTGCTCAGGAGCAATCCTGTCTCATCAGCAAGCGTGCCATGGGAAAAAACAAACGCCTTGCTGAGAAAGTCCCTGATCCCAGAGACACACCTATGGGCAGAAATGCAAACAAAACCCCTAAACATGCTTTAAAACCATGACCTAAGACCTAAACATGCTTTAAAACCATGACCTAAGAGAGGCTACATGAACTACTCCAGTCTCCCTTTACCTCCATGTACAACCTGCTTTTAGCCTGTAAGAACACTACAGTTCCTTTTAGTATCAGCGGTGCCACTCCAAGCATGTTCCTCAAACTGAGTATCATTTCCCACTGGGATTATCCCCAGGGAGGGAGGGGAAGGCTTAACTGATACCTGGAGTCTCTCTAAGGACACCTTAGGGCAGCTTGAATGCACAGGGCTGCTCAGCCTGTGTGAGAGAGGAACACTCAGGGCAGAAGCAAAAAGCTGTCAGACATAACGTCACTTCATCCGAGATGAGCATTTACTGATCCTTACAGCACACGCCTTTCATACGTCTATAAACAGATCTCCTCAGTAAAACAATGAAATAGTATGAAAGTTAAATGGGGATCAAAATTTCCTTTTTAAAGTTGAAAGGTTTGTTATATACACAACCCTCAGATATCTACCTGAAATCAAAATTATAATATCATTAGTGAGTCAGAGAGAGAATGAAAAGAAAAAAGTCCAATTTTAACACAGCACGTGTCATGGTATTACCATAATTCAGCAGTGCATTTCCTTTTTTCGTTAATTATTTTGTTTTCAAACAAACAAACAGAAGATGTGGGATCTGCTTATGACACTCATACAAAGAGCAGAATTTAAAGGATGCCCTTATTTCCATCACTTATCAAGTAAATTGAATTTACACTGCTACTAAGGTTGTAAAACTGTGAGCTGGGAAACTGGTAGCATGTGTAATTTTGGTGCTCTCTAGTAAATGACCAAACCTTGACCTTTCTGGGAAACAGAGGAAACCCCCTTCTGTGTTAGCAAGCACACAGCTGGGCCACAAGGAGCTTCAGAATTAAAGTGTTTTGCTTATTTTCATATCAGAAGCAACGCGTGTGCACCCTTCCACGTCACTGAAGTTCTTTCATTCACACTTCCAAAGTGGTATTTCTTTTATATCAATATTATGCCGTTAACACTTTCTCCTGTATTATATTGTGTCCATTTAGAGTTTAACTAGCTCTTCATCACCCCTGCCGAGAGCTGCGTGGGGATCTCCTCTCTTGGCCAGGGTGGCCCAAGGCCACCTTCCTCAGAGCAGGACACAGGGAGCCTGATGAGATTGAAACTACAAAATCCGAAGTATTGAAACAACATCAAGATTCTGCCAGCAAACTTCTATCTATAATTTATTTTCAATTATGTGGATATTTCTGTTGCCTACATTTCTATTTCCAGCCTCAGCACAGTGCTATCTATCACAAAACTCATTTTTACAAGCCCAGCACTTCACAGCATCCACTTTTTCTCTAACCGAACATGGAAAGTCTTGCTCAGGTTACATTTCCTAAAGCACAGGACAACTGGCTGTGATGTACTTTAATCTGGAACAACGAGGACTTTGGAAAAAGACCCATTTATAAAGCAATTGTCAACAGACAGGAGGACTCTGTTATGTTCCCCTGCTTAGAAACCTAATCATAGGTTTAGGCTTGTGCAACCTGCCAAATTCATAGCTCAATGAGCAAAGAACTTCTATTATATTTTGCTGTCGGCATTAACATTTCAGGAAAATGGAATGCAAAAGCTACTAAATTAAGATAAATTACATGCTTTTTACTTCCTATTTTAAATTCTGGTTCAGGAACTGAATTCAAGATTCTTTACATGGGATGCATTTGAAAGTTTCTTCAGTCCAACCGAAGCAGGATTTGGGGAATGCAAACTGTCCAGCCTGCGCTTAAGTGCTGCTTTGAATTTGATACTTAATCACGTACAGAAAAGCACAAATTCTTTTGTGATACTTCATAATGAAGAGAGGATGAATGTATTTAACCTATTTTATCCTCTTGAAAATTGCATGGGATTTCATCAGGCCTTTCCAAGTGACAAATAGGTAAGAGCTGGAAGACAGCAACAATACACTTCGGGTGAGTTCTTTTCTTTCATTCCATGTTCAGTTTATTCCTGTGTCTGTCGCATTTCTAAATTCATTTGTAAAGTAAAAACAGTTATGCTCGAATAAACTAGATATATACCAAGAGTATTTTTCTTTCTCCGTTTAATGCAAACTTCTGGAGAAAGCCCACATAAATGGGTAAGACCTATCACATGCACTGGGAGGGTGGAAATCCAACAGCATTTCAGTGCCCTGAACAGACTTTCAGGGGAGTAACGATTCTGCCTGTATCTTCAAAAAAAAAAAAAAAAGGGACGCAAGGAAAGTCTCCCCTGGGCCAGCTGTACCTGCATCAAAGAGAATGAAAAAAACATAAACAAAGCTACGCTGCCAGCAAAGGAGGGCATGCAGGTACAGCTGTAACGCCTCTCCCTTCCCAGCCTGGGGAGGGAAGCGCTACCCAAGAGCAGTCCCCCAGAGCACTGTGCACTGCAGACAAGAGCCACTGCTCACAGTTCTTCCTAAAGACTTTGGGATGCTGGGAAATAAGTGCAGCATCCGTTGCCTTATTGAGGGCTGACGAGCCATGTGCCTCCTAAAGAAATGTGCCATTCCATTTCCTTTCCAAGCTATTTCTTTTAGTGTTTGTTATTTCATCTGTTTCACATCCTATTATAAATGCAGACTTGTTAAACATCACCCAAGAAAGCTGAGCAGGAGACGAAGTCTTTGCACTCTACAGCAGCAGAAAGTCACCTTGCCTATCCTGGTTCAGGTACTTTTGCCCCTGGGGGACAGTAGAGCCCACAATGCTCCTATTTTCCATCGTCCTGGGCCTATTCCTCACCCAGTAACTCTGGGAAGAGGCAGGTCTATGGCTGTCTTTACATCTGTTTGGTCAAGCCCTAGATTTGCTTACCAGTCTGCTTACTTGGCGAACCATGCACGAAGTGGTCTTTGCCATACTTTATAACTTGTACCCACAGTGCAAATCAGAATTTAGCACTCAAGGTGCTTGTGCAGGCAGCCACCCTCAGCACTAGCCAAAATTGTATGGGATGTGTAAAGATATGCTTCAACATGTAAGGCAGCACAGGCAAAAATCTGCAAGTTAGCTGCAGAAATGGAAGCAGAACAGTCTTATTGTCCAGGTTTTGCAATGTGCTGCTTAATGCCACTGACAGATTGATGTCTCTCTGCTAGCGGGGGGCACCTGCTGCTCCCTCTGCATTACAGTGCAACACAGGGCACAGGTTCTGCGCTGACTCTGCGCTGCCCATGCAAAGCAAGCCCAAGTCTCCTGCACGTGAAGTTGTATGCACGTGACTGCTTATGCACTGCATTCAGCTGCTTTCTTTCCTACGCCAAACAGGCAGCACAGACAGTTTAAAATAATATTTTTTTAAAAAAAATCTTAAAACTTAAATTAAACCAAATACAATTTCTTTGTAGTTTGTATAACCTAGAGGAACTGTAGCAGTCCTGTGGCACATGAAGATTTTTTCTAACAGGTATTGTTAAATTCAAGAGGAGTGAAGGTATATTTCCTCTATGTTCTTGCTTTTTTCCAAAGCCTTTTTCCATGACAAGCTTCTTAAAAAGTGGCCCTGGCTGCAACCCCAGTATCATATTCCACCCAAAACCCAAGAGAAATTCAAGCACCTGAAACATGTTTTTCCTTGCAGCACAGCACTGAAAGTGACAACCACTTTATAAATGAAAGTTAAATGTCAAATCTTTGTAGGACTGCATTTTGAGGAAAAAAGGCAATATAGCAGAGGAAAGTGGTCATACAATTCTTCTGACCCTGCCTCAAATGTCTCTTTCATAAAGCACATTGAAAGGATGCCCCAAGAAATGTTTTTATACACGTAATTCCTCACATTACAGAGTCATCTTGCTATCATTTTGCCTTTTCTTCCTTATTTTATGTTGCTTTATTTATGGCTTTTTATCAACATGATACAAGAGTGTCTTCTTTTATGTCTACTCCTCATGTACTATAACTTCAAACTTGCTAGCTCAGGACTAGCAGCAACCCAGCTGTGGCAGAATATAATACAGGCTATAAAGCCTGCCCAAGAGCAGTGAATACCTCGCTGTCAGCCTGCCTTCAGTTCTCCACTGCTTCACTTAAACCGCTACCAGAATGTGAGTTTAACTGCAGCAGCTGCAGTGTAGACATGTCATTTGTACTGGCTGGGTTTTCCTTCCAGAGTCTTTGCTGGTGCTATTTTCTGCTTTGTTTACACAGCAGTTTGATAGCACCATTTGTCTGTGTCACCATCGTTATCGGCATATTGATACGTACACAGCAGCAATGCTTCAGCATCGAAAGTGGTGGTATTCTGAAAAATGACTACTTATTTTGGTCACTGACCAACTGCAATGAAAGACTTCTATTTCCCAGTAATCATTTATCATATTCAAGGCATGCAGGACAGGTAAATTAATTTGAGTATCCTCTTAAAAATCCTAAATGAAAATTGGAGTAACACTATTATTCATTAAGACACAGTTAAGATCATGAGCCGCATTGCTTACCTATGGATATGGTCCAAACTGCAGCAATTTTCATAATAGCCTTGGTGCGGGAATTGAAGCGGCTGTGCTCAATGGGATTGCGTATTGCTACATACCGATCAAGAGAGATGGCACAGAGATGCATAATAGATGCAGTTGAAAAGAGCACATCTAGGGAAATCCATATAGGGCACAACTGTTTAGGCAAAGGCCAAGCATAATCTGAAACATAGAGAGAAAAGAAATGAAAGGAGAAAAAAAGAAAAGGAAGTAATTTGGGAAGCTAGGCCATCATTTCTGAGAAACCGTTGGGATTTTTAACTCTGCGATACCAGTAAAGGACACATGCACGAGGAATGGACAAAGAAACCTCTTGTGGGGCCTCTCTCCAGGCAGTCCCCAGCTCCAGACACTCCATAAACCTCTACCAGTTCCCACACATCTGTTTTTCATGACCAGTAGCTAAAGGCAAAGGAACATTAATTTGGCAGCTTCTCCAAGTGACCATTCTAGCTCTGCTCCTCTCTCTTAACCTTTCCCCCACATCGTTACACAATCTAACATTACATTCATTCATAATTGCCTCATCACATTCTTTTCATGGAGTGCATAGCCCTACGTGGCTTTAACGTCACTCGGGCCCTTTCTAAAGCTCACTTGATATGTACCTCTCAGTTTCTGCCTGCTGAGGGGAAAGGCAGCAGACAGTTTTTCTACAGAGTCTAACAACCAGCTAAATGACACTTCACCTTAAATATTCTCCCCAGGCAGTGCGCCTCAGTAACAGAGGAATACTCCCTTCCTGACAGAGCAGCTGGGATTGAGCTGCTGAAATTTTAAAACTGTTGTGAAGGTAGATAGGGCTGAGTATCATTCTTTACCGAAACAAGTGTGCCAGCAAGCCGAACAGACTAGATGGCTACATTTGACAGCAGCTGGCACACCGCTAATTTGGGTGCCTGCATTTATTCATCAGTTTACTCAGTGCTGAAGTACAGCTTAAGAATAAAAGTGACCCAGAAAAATCCTCAAGGGGCACTGGTATTTAAATTAAAGCTCAGAGAAAATTGATTTGTGAATGATACTCCCATGTTAATGCCCAGAATGGATTGTGTGAGATCAATAACACGTCCTGCCAAGCTCTGGGCTTCTAGCACACTTATCAAAACAAATCTGCAGTATCTATAGCAGCCTAAAGACATGAAAGAATTCATAATAGTTGAATAATGAGATATTCTTGTGTCTTCATTCAGAACATGGATATCTAAAGCAATCTTGACGTTTACCCCAAGGATCAGAAACATCACTCTGCAGAATCAATGTTATATTAAGAACGCTGTAGCTCCATTCTACTGATCTCGAATGGAAAGGAAGAAACGTTAGTCTCAGAAAGCATATTTTGAAACAAATTACCCAGCCAAGAGATACTCAGGATACCTTACATGCAGAAACCCAAGATGAACTGAACCAAAGTAAATTATTACGAATTGTCCCAGAGAAGCTCAGGAACGCTTCACAAAGAGCACGGCAGAACGGATGGACACATCAGCTCATTTTACCAGCAGGAAAACCACAGAAGTGCTAAGTAACTCCAGAAACCCACACAACAAGACCTCAGCTCTGAGGAGGTAAGCCATTTATTTCAGCAAGTTCCGCCACCCCTTCTAGATGGACTGTAAGTGGACTGAAATCCAAAGCAGCAAGTATTTAACCAAAGGGAACCAAGTAAAGCACTTTGTGGCTAGAGCATCTTTAAAAGGCACCTCTGCTGTACAAATGAATCAAACTTGGTTAATTCATGACTCAGCCCCTTTATGAAGCTATGATCAAATTCTGCACCTCCTGCTCTCATTCACACTTTGCAATTGCTTAGGACATCATCGCCATCAAGTTGCAAGTTAGCTCAGAGCTTCAGCTAAGCACACCTCTGATTTTCTGGGTCTTTAATGATGCCTCAGCGAATGCTCCAGGGAAGAACAAGTCTGATCTCCTTCAAGTGGTTCCTGTGCTCCCTGTACAGCCCCAGGCTTTTGCTGCCAGCCCGAGCTAAAACACATTCAGTCACGCTTTATCCCTCGCTACTTCTCCCCCTGAGCTGCTAGAGCCAGCTTTCTGAGGCAGGCTGAAATGAGCTATGAGCACAAGATGTGGAGAAAAGCACCAGAGAGTGTGCCCTGATGGATGAAATCTGTGAATGTGTGTGAGGCGGTCATGACTGTGCAGCAGCCTCTACCCAGGGGGTGGGGGTGGCTGCTCCCCCCATCAGGCAGACTGCCGGGAAACCTCTGGTGTCTCCAGCAAGGAACGCCAGAGCTCCAGGCTCCCTGTGTGTGGGAGCATCTCCAATTTGATCTGTGGCGCTGCAGTGGGTACAGTCTGATTCTTGACATTTGCTAGACCTGGAAGAGGTTTCTACAGCAACCAACTTTTCAGCATTATTGAATGATGAATAGCCTCTCCTGCTTCGTCCTTCGAGCTATCCGAACACTTTCCATGACTGATTCATCCTGGAACAACTTCTGCTATTGATGTGAACTAGGCAACAAGCATTACAACCAAAAATTTAGCAGCAGCAAAAGTGACAGCAAACATTCATACCATGGTGCGAGGGTAGTCGGTGTTGCCTGCTGTCAGCCCTGGCACTGCAGGAACCACAGCCACCAACAGGTGAAAGTAACGCTGCCCAGAATTACTGCCCAGGCAAACAGTCAGGATGTCTTTGAAGATAAAGGCGAGATGAAAACCCTCCTAATGCCTAATCCTTTTAGTCTTTACTGTCCCAAGGCACTATTACGCTTCTAGCTGAAAAAGCAGTTATATAAGGAGACATTTTACTTTCTCAGGAAGTTTCTTAAAATGATCTGCAATAATAAAATGTCACTCTGGAAATTTGTAGAATGGCAGCTCGTAACGCATGACTACACCTTGATAGGAAGGGCATAATATATATCCTATCTCGAAATGCAATTACTTTTAAGTAAGCATGGTGTGTGCATTTGAAAAACACCCACACAGCCTACAAAGCCAGTAATTTGTAAAAAAGAAAAAAGTTTATTCAAATTCTGTTTCGAATAAATGTACAAAACATAGGAAATGTGCCCTGTGACTGCAGCAAGATGCAAACAAAGATTGAAAAAACAATTCTGTTAACAATGTTATACCTCTAACAAAATGTTATACCTCTAACAAAATCTTATTCTCCTGAAGACTCTATCTGCAGAAGGCAACATTTCTCTAATTTACCCTATTTTCTCCCATTTCATACAGAAAGAATAGCAATTATCATATATTTAGAAGCACAGATAACTGAGGGAAATTAATTCTTGGACCCCAGCACTTCCATGCTTTAGTAATGGTATTTCCAATGGAAAGAATGAATCTCGGTGCAAATTTGACTTCAGAAAGAATGAAACAGTACTAAACACCTGGGTAAGCAAAACCAGGTTCTTTGTAAGAAACTCTACTTCTTGTACCTTGAATTAATCTGTGCCCTTAAAATCATTCATATATTTAATGCACTGGCTGGTATATCAGATAGGAGAGTGCTGAAGGGAATTAGATTAATCCTGCAGGTCAGAACCAAAGGTGATATTTCTTTACCCGGCATGTGACCAACCTACAGATTATTTTGCCTTCAGACATTTTGTGGATGCTAGAAGTTTACATTGGACAAATTCATAGAGAAAAGCATATAGAAGACTACTGCAATGATATTGCTTTTAGATCAGTGTTAGCTTCTGGCTCTGATCAAGATAAAAACACCACGTATGAAATCCTGGAAGGAAACTTCTGCAGAATGCCTGTGTATATCGCTTCAGCCTCCAATGCTGAATAGCAGCTCATGGAACATGTGATGCTGTCATTCTTTATGGGAAACAAGGGACAAACACACATTTAACCAGGAGTCATGGCCCATAGGTGGGAATTCATCTCCTGCAGCGGGATGAAAAAGCAAACCACAGTTCCTCTGTGTCATTGAACAGCTGAGATGGGTACAAACTGTTGGCAGCAAAACACAGAAACTCAAAAGCATTTTGGCAAAGTCACAGACCATCTCTGTGTGTAGCTAATTTGCTGTCGGATAAGAGTTCCCTTAAATTTTTTGTATTTTCCATCAGGAAAGATGGCAACAATGAAATTTAATCACTTCTGTAAGAGGTTTTATGCGTATGGGTACGAAGTGTTGTACAACATTGTTGTTATGGTCATTGCACTGTTCACTGCACAAGAGTCAAAATTACCAGCCACTGCAGCAGGAGGTGACAGAATAATCCAAACCACAGCAAATGGAAGGGAAATTAATCATGTTGAATGGTAAAACAGAATTACTCCAGATTGTAGATTACTCAGATTGGCTGAACTGAAAAAAAACCAGAAGTGTTAGAACCTGCGGCTGAAAAAAACCTGTGGGACTTCGGAACAGACAGAGGCTGATACAAACCCCCTTCCTTCTCTGCACAGCCTCAAACAAAGTCTTGTGAGCCTTACCCAGCCCTTTGTGCCAAGCTGGAGTAGACAGGAGTTGTGTGTACACATATCTACAAACACACCCCATGCAACAAATGAACCGGCTAACTATATTTGAATTTTTAAAAATTACTATTGCTTGAACAATATTTACTACTTTTATAGCACAATCTACCCCAGGATACCTCCTGGAAATATGCATTGTAACACTTGGGATAAACCTGGAATAATAGTGACAAAATACCTGTTTATACCCCAATAAAGTGAAGAGTTATGTGAAATCCATCCCTGTAGGTTCAGAAATTTTTCATGGCAAACTCATAGTAAAATGCAGCAATCATTTCTTTTCCAACTATGAACAGGAATCTGAAAAAGGCTTCAGAACGCACTTGTGTTTAGCCAGTGCTTTATATCTGTCAGGGTGGATGAAATGATAAAACCCACCCTTCAAAACTACACAGGAAGAATAAGGTTATATTTTGTATTTTAGGCTCATGGTGACATTTTATATCAGTATATATACATACCTGCACACACATATTTATAATGTATATACACATATGCATATATATAGAAAAAAACCACAGAACTAAGACATGCAGAATAAGAACTAGAGATGCTTATCTGTTCAAATACAGCCTCTTCTAACGCTGCCCATTGGCTTGGCCAAAAACTAAAATACGTGTAATATTTCTCCTTTTGGTGTTCCAATATTTATTGTATTTATGTTTCGCTTTAACTACTGGTAGGCCTTGAAGAAATTGAACTAAAAATGGTAGGAAATCACTATTTGAATTAATCTTAATCCCAGTACAAAGCACAACTTCTCAGCTGTTAACATGGCAACGCAGAACGTGCTTGAAGAACCTCCTGAACACCCTCTAGCTGCCACGGATCTGTCCCAGGCTGCACACTGATCGCCTGCTCTGTCTAGTGCTCTGACTCTCAGAAAAGCCAGTGACAAAAATGCAGGAGATGCCTCACCTAATCCCTGAGAAATGAGGGTACGGCCTCTCAAATCGAGGAGAGTGCAACGCTCGGTAACAGCGCTCACTGTTCCCTTGCTGTAACTCAGAGCAGCACGCGGACAAGGGGAAACAGCAGCCCAGGAGATGTACCCAAAAGCTGCTGCTCTCGGATGGGTTTTGCAGCTTTTGAACAGGGGAATCCATTGTTGAAGGCTGGGCAAAAAGCCTACCTTTGCCCACCACTGAAAGTCTTTTTACCCCCATTGCACCAACTACGTATTGCAGCCAAAGCGTTTTATACTAACCAGACTTCCCAGTATTCACTTTAAAGTTTCACAGCTGCAACAGGCTTTGCAAAAATAGAAAACAATTACATACAGTTTTAACATTACTGCATTACATTATTCCCAAAGGAATGAAAGAATTTAAATTATTCTCTTCTCTCTCTCTTATCTAGGAAGTAAAGTATTTCTTAGGCAGAAATACCACATCAGTAAGTGTAAAGCTATGTTATCTCTTTTTTGCTAATTTATTTCCTTCAGATTTACATAGACAAATGACTCAAAGACATCCGTATCACCCTGAGAGTCACACAACCAAGAGTGCTGAAAATCTCCATCATGCCTGAGAAGTACAGAACGTCTTCTTTGACCCCCCCCCAGTCCTCAGTGAGTACCAGCACGTCCACAGAAGGGATCACACGCATGCACCCAAGCTTCCTGGCTAGAGGAACAGCTGGTCTCAAAGGCAGCACTACCAATGCTTCTGATTTTATCATCAATAGAGTGAAATTCAACGTTTTTCTGACATATTGAACTCCTGGGCACTGGGTTACATGAGAAATTGAGTTTACCTTTAAGTTTCTAGCCTACATTTTTCTAAAGGAAAAAAAAAGGCTATCCTAAAGCTATCTGGATCCCTTAAATAGCACATATTCTAGCACAGCCAAGCACAGGGACATAATCTACACATAAAGAATGAAGATGCCATTTAGGAGAAGGACTGTATTCTTGGATGCTGCAAGTCCAAAAAGGCTTGAGGGTCCCAACAGATGTTCAGAAGAGGATGGGCTCTCCAGTGATACAATGGCTAAGAGGGTGAAAGAAACCACCAAGAAGGGTGACACTGTGCTCAGAGGCGGTGTTGGTGACACTACTGCTGGCACCCTGCACTTGACT
Organism: Falco rusticolus; assembly: GCF_015220075.1. Lineage (NCBI taxonomy): Eukaryota > Metazoa > Chordata > Aves > Falconiformes > Falconidae > Falco > Falco rusticolus. Next base: position 13,699,692 of record NC_051200.1, on the reverse strand, counting down.
TGAAACTCTGTGCCTAGAAGATGCTATTTTGCCATAGTGCAATACCACACAAAGGATTTACTTTAGTCTATGCCACTGATCATACCAAAACTGGGCTGTGCCCACCATTCCTGAGCTTCGGTTTTCCTCTGAGCTATTTGTTTGCAACCTTGTGGAGCTGTCAGCATGGCACAAGTGGCCCTGGGACAGGGAGCAGCAGGCACTGGGCACAGAACAGTGTGCTCTCCTTCAGACGCCCCCCTCCCCCCCCATCAATGGAAACCCTGGCCGAGCTGGATGTGCCTCCAAGGGTCATTTGGTTCTTGCCTCACAACTTAGAGCAATTAACCGATGTGACTGTGACTGTATTTTATTGCAAATTAAACAATTGCACCCATTATGCTGTTTTGAGAATGTTAAATAACCGTGTTAGCTCTTGCTTTCTATCCAGCATGGCAATGACTTGCAGTCTTGACAGGACTTGTAAGAAAGAAGCAAATTTAAAGCCAGAATGGATGTAATTATCTGATCTAGGGAAAGGTTGCTTGAATATCATTTAAGAAATATTCTAAATACAAGGAGCCAGCTTTATCACATACTATATTTAAAACAACCCTGCTAATAAAATGGGATGTTTGCTAAGAAGAAAACGTAGAGTGCTGTTGCCATCCCAAAGGCAACATCTCTTCTCTTAGGGAAACGGCAAATTATTCTGGTGCAGTCTGTCATTCCAGGAATCCATGTGTTAGGTTCATCTTCTAATCTATTGGCAGAAACTAAACCTAAGTTTGAAGCCAGAGGAAAAATTTCTAGGCTCAATAATGTTTCTTGCTCGCAGTTTAAGCATCTGTAGCTGCATCTGGAATTTTTACATTGAGTGATAAGGACAGTTAACAGGGCAATGGTACAATTAATTGAATTCTATTACCAACTTCATATAAAGGGTTCCTTATAGCATTTTAACTCCAAGAGAGATATGATCTCTTCACTCCATTCTGAGATATAAGTTCTTCAGAATACTTTATCTAAATGACAACACAGTCTAATAAAATATTCACACCAGTAAACATTTTATTTTTACTGATATTCTGTATGTCAGCACAGCGGCAGGACAGTGGCCTCTCCCTTCATTGCCTTCATGCAGGTTATGGATCAGCTTTCACTCGTTATTTAAACAAATAATAAAGCAACAGTTGAACCAACGCCACTCTGGAAAATAGACTCACAAGCAAATGCAAACCACAAATGAGTACCTTCTAAATGTAAAAATATAAATATTTTCCAAAAAACTGTTTCATAACAAAGTGCACAAACATGTGACAAGAACAGGTGGTTTTCCCCAGTTTTGATGAAATTGAAAAAGATCCATTATCGCAAGGAATAGCTGCCAAAACATACAGATCATTTGAGGAAAATAAAATTTAGAACTGAAAATGATGTGGCATTATTCACATTACAGCTGGCTGCTGAGCAGTTACCTGAGTTGGAACAAAGAAGCCATCCGCTCAAACCCAGAGTTTCTAATATCGAATAAAATTAAGACCATGACTCAACCTTAGGGCTGGCTCTGGGGCTAGTGAAAGCACAGAAAACCATGTGGAGGGGACTTTTTTAGGTCTTTGGTTTGATTTCAGCATAACCCAGTGGCTATTCAGATGTCCGTGCCATCCTGACAGCTGCCTGGAACCTACCTGGGATTAATCCTCCTCCTCAGCTTGGGGTCCCTCTTGGCAAGGCAGCTTAACAAGCTGGCCTTCAAATCCTGATAAAATGTCTGATTTCAGAAAGAGTCATAAGAAAAATTTCAGTCATTTGAAGTAAAGGCTTCCGTATTCAGAGAGCATAGGTCTGCCATCTTTAACTTATTGAAGATTCCAGGAATTACTAAATATTCCAGGAAGACAGAGAATTTAATAAGAATTGATGTACTTAATCTAAACCAACTTCTGCACATCACTAGCATTAACTTTGAATATACAGATGCAGATGCTTTTGTTATCTGGAATACCCTGCACACTCGGTCAGTATTTTTCCCCCCTATGTGGGGGAAGTAAAGACTTGTACTTTGGGATATAAAGCATAATGTGAAGCTGAAACAAGATCTGCAGTTTGAAACGTGGCAGTGATTTTGCCTCCCACTTGCCTGCAGGCTGCTGGATGCGAGCAGGGCACGACCATCACTTCAGCCCTTGTTCAGCACAGCACTGTGCTGGTACTGGTCTAATGCCAACAGAAAGTGAAACCTTGAGTGCTTTGATAAATTTAGGGATATCAAAGTAGTTCAGTGAGTCAGCTTTCCTTCTTACTGTACAGTGCACCTTCCTCAACAGCAGGAAAGCTATTAGGGACCATAGGTTAATTGTCTGGCTGAACTTCACGCCACTGTGAGTCACACTTTGCTTGTCTGATGAGGTTAGAAGCCAGTACAAGCAGTTGGTAAGACATAATGGCAAGAAATCACTTCAAGCAAGGGACATAAGTCATATTTTTGGTCATGCTCACAGATGTTTATTTCTACTTCTGATATTTCTCAGAGCAGAGGACTTGAAAAACACATTCCCTGTTTAGCTTCCTCCAAGCTGATGGGTATGTGATTCTCTGCAATTATCCAGGTAGAAATGTCAGCATGAGAATGCTCCACAGAAGCCACTATAAAAAGCAATTATTTGGAGGTCACCAAGAAGCCTGGAAATTCTGCTCCGTATCCTTGAGTGCCATCTACTGTCCTCCTGTCACTCAATATCATAGACGCAAATCTCCTGCTTGCAAAGCGTTTCAGCTACCATGCCCAGGCTGCTTCTGACCAAGAACAGATACATCTTGCATCACAGGAGAAGCATCAGCCTGGAAACTTTCACTGTGGGAGTCTGGAAGGTGATAGAACAGCACCTTCAGTGGCTTTCCCAAGGAAATAATTTGCTGATGAACACTACTACATATGCAGTAACCCCAAGGAAATCTGAACATGTGAGCAAGCGTGACTGTTTTCTTGGAGTTTAATGGCCACCACGTGCCATCCGCATGTGTGCAGCCTGTCCCAATTAAAAGGCAATGCAATGAAGAATCCCTGTCCTTCCCTGAAACAGGAGTGGAACATAACTCATCCAGTATGTAAATAAGATCCAAATATTTAATTAAATAATTCTAATAGCAATCTAGAAAATACATGTGTTGCTAATCAACTCTGTAAGAATAACCTGCTGAACCACGTGAGTGTGCAAACAACCCCCAGGCTGCACCCAGAAGTGTACAGTTATCTCCCAGGATTCATGTGGTGGTACGACCCAGACTTACACTTTGGGAGAATTTTGCTGACAACTTTCTTTTAACTAAGGAATAGGATGTAGAAATGAGATGAAGCAAACAAGTGCAACTAAACTAGACCAGGTTGCTTGAGCTCTTCTTAGATCCTGCACAACAATTGAAAAAATAACATTTCGGTAACCTTTGTCTTCCAGTAATGTTTCAAATTCTGCAGTTTCCTTCCCTCCACAGCCAGACTTAATTACCCACCTGTCCTCAGCTTTTCCCCGTTGTCCCATGATACTTAGACGTTTCCTCATTTTGCCGAACTGTAAGAAGCCAAGACGTTCCTTTCACAGGCCTAGAAAATAATTTTTCACAGCAGGACTCAGTCTGGAAGCTTCAGCAGCAGATAAGCCAGACAGCGTGGTGCCTGCTGGAAAGCCCATTTCTCTGTCAGCAGCACAGGAGGCTTTCCTAGACAGCCCAGACACCTGCAGGACATGGACGCCAGCAGAGAACCCCCAGCGTGACCTGCTCCACTTCTATCACCACAAAAAAGTATGAACTTTAAAGGCTCATGTTTAATTGAACCTCTCTGCGGGGAAGTATGGGTGGAATCACAGTCCGGGGATATCTCTACATTAAGCCTCGGAGAGAAGGCGGCTTGTGGACCTCCCCTTGGCACGTTGCAGTATTTCTCCCTTTCTCACCTGCAGAGGTCTGCAGGCTAACTGCCTTCACTGGGGCGGCCAGGGCTACGGCCGAGAGGGTCAGCTCCTGGCCCTCCCCTAGGATTCCATTCATTCAAGCCTAGCTGGGAACCAACCTCCCACCTGGGTGTGATACTCAAGCGAAGACTGGCTCATCCCAAGCTCCCTCACCACGAACAGGGCAGGTCACCCTGTCACCAGCATCCAAAGCAACCCTGGGAAAGCAGGGGTCTGGGAAGGCTGCACGTGGCCGAAGCTGCACTGTCCCTCTCGAGAAACATGGGGCTTCTGTACCCCACTCACCCCATGCCTGCCTGGCAGAGCTGATACACCCTCAACCAGCCTAATGCAGTGTGATTTTAAACCGGCCCTTTACCCCAAGCAACAGCTTGTAAAACCACATAATACAATGCTAAGGATTTGCGTTGTTGTAAGCATTTTGTACACAACTTGTTACTAAGTAAAACTGCTCACTATTAACAGAGTCTACTAAAAAAGACTAAAAGTTGGAATAAGATTTAATCTTAAATGATGGTGCTTTCATCCTGCAGCATTTACAGCCTATAAGATACCAGATCGTTGTAAAACTGCTGCATGAGGACATGTAAGAGTCATCTCAGCCCAGCTTTTGTTTTTTACAGATCCAAAGATTTAGAAACACCTCAGACTGTGCCAACACATGTACCTTCATCCTCACATCCTGGAATTCAGGTGACATCCCTCAGCCACAAAGAAAACAATCAGGCAGCAACATCAATCCTGCCCGACTTTATGTCACAAATGCTGCAGGTACGCAGTTTTGAACCCTGAGAAGGTCTGTGATGGAAACAGCAAGGCAGGACGAGGTGATCCCGTTTCCCAGAACAATGTTTTGCCATGTGGAACGTGCTCCAGATGGGTAATGTCAGAGGCAAAGTGAAACTTCACATATGACCACCATCTGGGTACTTTTGTACTCCTTTATTTTCGAGTTTTGCAGAAATTGTAGGCCTATTGTAAGTTCCATTAACATGAAGTAGAAGTTTAATTTAATGTGAATAAATGAAGTGTGGGCGTACCGATATATTAGAAAGAATACTATTACCCAGAAAATTATAGTGGTCTCATGAGGTGGAAGAGGAAACTAAAGAAGTGATATTTAGTTATGTTATACCATGGGGTTTTTGATAGACTTGTTTTTGCTTTGTAATCAAATGCAATGTTATTTTATTATCATGGCTCTACTATTATTACAGTGTAATCTTGCACTTGATAACAAATCAAAACCAGTGATAACTATGATAATAAAATAATGTGTTAACATAGTCTAGAAAAAAGTCATAAAATAAGTGTTGCTGTAGATTTAGCAAATGTAAATGAGTAACATGGGTGCTGTAGTAGAACTAGTCACTCCCAAGATACAAGAGATAGTTATCCCAATATGGACTAGAAAAAGCTTGGAAAAATCATTATGGAAAGTAGGTAAAGAAAGATGTAAAGGGTATACTTAAAGGACTTCAACTTGGAAGTCATTTATCCTGTGTTCATGCTTGTCAACACCAACTTGCCCTGTTATATCAAATAACCTTGTTCTCTGTTGTGCATCTTGGATGGAGACAGGTAGCTATATTTTAACAGTAGATTCATGACTTTTGGCTTCTGCTGTGTTAAAACACAACCTCTCTTTCTATTCATTTCAGATCAGCTCATCAGAAGGAATCAACAGAAGCTTAACTGGCAAATTCGAAATTTTACCTAAAACTTCAGAATTTAAATAGCGGAGTGACAAGTAGTTACCATTCAGAGCAAACATGCAGACATAAGGACAGAGCTCTGCTGCCTCCTAAACCCATCCATCAATATTCATAGGTGTCAGATACATGTTTACGGTCTTCTGCATCCTAGTGGGTGCCAAATAGGTATGGTAAAAGCCTGTCATACAATTTCCATATCTCAACAACACCAAGACCTTTTGCTACAGCTGCTGCCTCTGATTGGAGATGCAAACAGGCATTTATAAAAACAAGCAAAACACTCAAAACTTACCTAAAATAAACATCGCCCCCAAAAAATTATACATCAGAAGGTAGAAATGGATTGGTCAGGGTAACAACTGGTCTGTTCCAATAACTCCAGCACAGCTGGAGAAGAGAGCCTGCTGCCAACATGTCAATGGGAATGGAAATCAAACCACCCAAAAAATAAGAGAATCAACAGAATCTTATCAACCGTCCTGCCTTACCCATACCTAAGAGTTGATAAAGGAACTAGGTATTTCATGTTTGTGCATCACTCACTGATTCGTAGTCCTGCACCTTTTTCATCTAGGAACCAAGACAGCATCTTGGAGGAGAGAACCACTCGCTAAACCCACTGCTGTCACTGTGCTTATCAGAGCTCCTGCAGGAAGAGTAAAGTTTTCCAACAACAAGACTTACTGCAACCAGAAAACACAGAAGCAGGAAAAATGGGATGTGTAAGTTGAAACTAATGCACAAAACCAAAATGTTGATATAGCACATATTGGTAATCATAGCCTAGGTTCTGAGACAGGCTCATCACACACAAATTCCCCTTGTCTCATCAGTATCTTTAATGACAATTTCCACAGAAAGGCTAGTGAAGATCCATTCTGTTTCTTTTGTGAGTTGTCCATTCAGAAAGGGGTTGTATTGCATCAGTGAGGCAGCGTGCAAATTAGTGCAAGGCAGAGCAACTGGCATGTGGCCCCTCTTCTATCAATGTAGTTTCCATTTAATTACCATGTAAGCAGATGAATCAAATCATCTTTTTTCCTAGCACGTGCTGATAAAACACAACGCGGGATGCTACGCTTACCATTAGGTCTCAGGGAAGTGAACTAACCTACGAGGGTATTTACACATATTTTAATGAATATTAGACAAATATAGAACCAGAATTTCAAGGGATATGTCATGTGAATTCGAGAGAGGTATTAAAATCATAATTTGCTGAGTAGAATTTAATAATATCAATTCAACAGACAGATGTGAAAGGAAGTAGAAGAAAAATTGAGTTAATTCTGAGTTAATTGACCCAATCCTGGAAACATTCATAATTCAAACTAATGTATTACATTGACATATTTGCCTTACAGCATATCTTAGTGCTTTTCAGAGATTTCACCTTGCTTCTCTGAATTTCTTTCCATTTTGTGCGAAGCAGCTGTCTACATATGTACTGGCCTGCATAAAGGCAACGATTTTTCCATACTTTTGAGCTCAAAGGCTGGGTTGGCCCATTACATCCACCTGTTCTAAAAATGCAGTAGTCTGTTCCCCAGAGTCTTGGCATGTCACCATCACTCAGGTTGAGCCCTTAGGCAAGAAATTACGATGTTGTTGTATTAATCTCATAAATAAAGAGCATTAAGGTTATCCTACTCGGAAAAGAAATCATCTTATTTTCACAAAATGCTGCCCATAACACAATACAGTAAAAGCAACAAATGTGATAGGATGTACACAAATACACCAAACAGCAAAACACTGACGCGAGGCACCTATCTGCATGCAACAACAGACTTCCCGAGTGAATACAGGGCATAATTTCCAAAGAGAACAAGGATCAAAGAGTTCTGCAATTTTATGTTAAGTCAAGACAGAGCACAGATATACAGCTGACCGTCCTTGGAGTCCTTCTGCGTTTCCCCTTAATGTTCCCCAGTATCTGCAGCTGCAGCCAGCATGGGAAAATGAGCCGTATGCTAATCTTTCCATCAGACTACAAGTAGGACCGTCCCTGGAAATTATAACTGCTTGTTGGCAAGTGCTGAGAAACACATGCTACTAACTAGTTCCTCATCCCAGTTTCACTCTGCTAGGGTGAGTGAGAAGAGATAGCAAGTTCTTAGCATGAGATAATATGTTCTAGATACTCGGTATGTGAAAGTGTTGCTAGATTTAGCTGCAGTCACTTTCTAGGAGGGGAAGCAAGGGCTTTTAAGAGTAAGAGAAAACAGAGTAATAACCGGTAAGGGGTGTTCTGGATGGACAGAACAGATGAAGCCATTGAGATGCACTACTTTGTCACAGCTCAGGCCAGCCTGCTGTGGTCTCATCTCTATTTTAAATGCCAGGTCACATGTGAGGTGCTTCTAAACAGAGAATATTTTGTTTCCCACTTTCCTAAGTTAATTTAATGTTTGGGTAAAGATTAAGAGGAGTTGCTGTCCCTTTCCGCTCTGCTGTTCCGTGGAATTTACTATTCCTTTCTCTTCACCGCCCCCGCTTTTCAAATTTTTTGTTTTAAATAAAACAATCACACTGTTTACAAAAATCAATAGAAGCAAATGTCGGTTCACTGAGCAGATGCTGCTTGAGCACCAGGCTTCATGGTGTGGTTGGAGAGGCAGTGCACATTTTAACTGGGTCTTTCTCCAGATGGCAAACAGATTGTGAGAGCCAGGGAGGTCCGAGCTACAGCTGAAGCCAAACTCAGGTAAGTTTTGCAAAGCTGCACCTAGACTGGAACTAAGTCCCTGTAAGAAGCTGTTACAGGGAAATACATATGCACAATGACACAGACTAAAATAAACTAAATTTTGGTGAAATGTCTGCAATTCAGGTTAAATCCTTTCTCTTGATTTTAAAATTGAAGTTTAAGAATAGGGGATTAAACATACCTAAGGAAGTTTCTAGGTGGCCGTGTCTCACATGGCCCCAGCACCCAGAGGTGGTGCTGTTCCTCCTTCCAGATGAGGCTAAATCTGCCTGTCGGAAACACATTAGCTGCCTTCATTTTATTTCTTATCTCAGTGATCCGCCTGGTACCTTTATAAAGCAGCAAATTTATCACTGGAACAGTTTATCATCATAGGGTCTTTCTTTTTATATATAACAATTCTGCATTTCTCATTATCTTGTATCAATTTCTAGTTTGCTACAAAGCATGTAAGTTTATATTTCTTTTCAGCTAAACTCATAAAAGTTAATTACAATGAGGCAATGCACTTACAAAGCTACTACTGGATTAACAGGCTCCTGTCATAAAAAGTAAACAAAGATTCATGCATTTTAAAGCACATTTAGCTTCACTGATCTGGAAGCAAATTGGGCATGAGAAGATTGCACTGACAGCATTAAAACCACTCCTGTATTTAAACTGGCATCAGTACCCCTGTAAAACAGAAATGTAACTATACACACTCCAGGTTTTGGGGGCCTTACACCCCCTGTGAGTCTTGAAACCTGTTGCATCTTTCAAAAATGTTTAGCAAAAGGATGAAATAAAAAATGTAATTAGATCTAAATCTTTATTTGCATCAAATAACAGCATCTAAATGTGTGCCATTCAAAATCATTCTAATGAGTCATACTTGAATATAAAAGATTTATTTTGGATGGGCAGTTCTCAATTACACCAGGCAGGCAAGACATGCCTGTCCAATTTAGTGTCTTAAATATGAAAAATAGCTCCCTGATTGGATGCAGTATACGTGCCGTGTCTAAATTAAAAAACTAAAGGCCATATGTTCAACCAGTGTAAGTGGGAGTTAATCCACTGAAATCATCAAGAATATTTTAACATTTCCCTTCACCTCTCAAGAACCTGGGAGGAGGACAAAGATGCACTCTGCCGGTCTTTTCTGCCACATTCATGGGGGCTGCATCCAAGGAAATATCCTCACTGAGATGTCTGGCTGATATTTTTGCGTGGTTTGTGCTTACCTAGAGCTGCTTCCATGGTGTGTTTTAGGGTGATAACACATATCAGGCTGAGCTGTGGAGCTGGAAGTGGTGCAAAAATCTTGCCTCCACTCAGCCAGCACCCACCAAGGCTTTGTTACAGAAATATTGTATATGGGAGGTTTCTGCTCCCGTTAGCAATTGCTTCTGGCTTTATTTGAGACCACAACCTCAAATGGTTTAGAGATGATGGGCCTAACTGACCCAGTGATGACTTCTTATGCCCGAGTGAAGCTGCGAGATAGAAAATACTGATGACAGGTTCCCCTGGGTAAAACTGCAAAGGGGAAGCAGCCCAGTTCATCAGCTTTTGAAGGAAAGTTGCAAAGCGCATTTGCTTCCTCTGAAGTACAAAGGTACGTAGAGACTCTGCTTTTTTCACACTGCAGTGTTAGGATTTTCTATTTAAAAACATGCTTCTTGCAAGAAAGTTGAGGTTGGCAAAGAGCTGAATTTTTGATTTTGTAATAAGGTGCTCAGAGATTTGTCATGGCTTTCTGCTGCTACACACTGACACATACAGATCCTGGCTTTGACATCCCAACAGCAGGCAGACCTGAAAGGAAACAGGCTCTGGAAGATGTGAGATATGACTGCAGGAGCTCAGTGTCTTACCAATACTTGGTAGCAAACAACAGGACACGGACACAGTGAGTCAGAAAGTCCTCTTTGCCCCTGTATTCCTGTGGGATCAGGCAACTCTCCTTTGAATCTCTTGCAATTTCATTTTCCTATTTGGATCATGTTGCTCAGCAAACTATGATTTCTTTCTCTAAGGTGAATTTGCTTCCTCTGCCTCTATAAAATTTCTAATTTTTTAACCAAACACAATGAAATAAATAAAAAAACCTCAACAGTCCTAGCCAGCCCAGAAGAGAGGAGTTCAATCCTTTTCCAGCAGGAAACACAGAGGAAAAGAGAGGTGTCTTAGTGAGAACCAGCCTCACAAAGCCAATACAAAGGCAATCACAAGAAGCTTTTAATCCCAAACCGTACTAAGCAAGTAAAGGCCAGTTGATGTACACACTCTGCACAGACTGGGAACACATTTCAGTGCTAAGCTGAATGTTTCACACTGCACAACATTAGGTCATCTTACTTGGACAAACACCAGCTCATTTCTCTGACTATATGTACCATAAAGCTTTAACAGGAGAGCCGCTCGTGCTTTGTGTGACGGTGCTGAAATGTAATAAACAGCAATGCCACAAAGGGTGCTGCACTGCAGTGGCAGAATAGATTTCCTTAGACTCAGAGGAGAGTGGCAAAACATCTGGGACCCTTCTAGATGAAGGATGCTGCCACGGTCATGCCAAGAGCTTCAGTCATGACCAGGCTGGAGGGGTGTAAAGAGAATTGGAGGAGGCAGACAAGTGCTTTGGAAAAAGCTCTAGCCTCTTTGAACTTGCTGCCAATGTTCCCAGTGACTTTAGCATGGTCAGCATCTCCCCTGGTGCATTTTGTAGGAAGCCATTCCCTAGATCCACCTGTAAGCACAAGGGGAAAAAATAATTACACTACTTTACCTATCAGCAGCCTGCTGCCACTGATCAAAACAAAGGTGGCAAGAACACATTTAGAAAATAAAATCCAGGGTGTCCTATAGCATTCCCATTTTTAATTTTTCTACATTTGGCAGGGGAGGAAAGGACAGACTTTTCTACTTCATGGCTCACCTTTAATCTCAGAAATATGGATTCACACTTCCATGCAGCATTTTCCAGATCAGCACAACCGATTTTGTTCAGGCCTTTCTGCAAGAGGCTCTATCTGTGAAAACGTCTGTCAAAACCACAGGGCAAACAATGAGTCCCAGCAGCATCCCTCGCTACCTGCGTAAATCAGGGCCACAAGCACACTCACCCGAAAAAGGCCAGAATTCGCTCTCAGCCTGGCAGTGCTGTAACATGCCAAGACAACTGAATGGTGCACACGCAGCTTGCTCACACCTGACACCCACCACTGCCAGGCTGGGATGCTGGCACAGCCCCCCAGCCTGCTCAAGCACACCCTGCTCGAGTGCTTACGCGGGGTCTCCGTGGAGGTATGCCCCTTGACCTCTCCGGAGGAGTGTTGGTTAATTAAATCTAACACAAGCTGATTCAAAGGCTGTGCAATCAATAAATGCTCTGGCAGCCAACAGAAAGTACTCATGCAGCCTTCTCCATGACCAGCCCTCGTGATGGAAGCCACCAGAAACAGAAGCTGTTGAAAGAGTCTGTACTGTGTTCTGTGCTGGCCTGAGCAGCCCCAGCTCCATGGGCAGCAGCAGCATCCCTGGCAGGTCACAGGCTAAAAGCTCCATTAACCCACAGTAGGCAGAGTAGCTGGTCGCTTAACAGCAAGAGGTTAGGAGGAGCAAAACAGCATGTTTACGAATGTGAAATGTTTATTGTTCACTGGTGTTTTCTCCTGAAGCTGACGTATTGACAAGATCCTCTTGTCAATGTTAATGAACACAGGGAGGGTAATAAAGAATACCTCTGCCTACACCGAGAACCAGGCTGAAGTCAGAGCTGGATGATATACAGGCAGCGCAGAGCGAAGAAATAACAAGAAAGAGGCAGGTGGTAAAAAATTAAATAGTAACAGTTCTGCCTCCGTATCTGACAGGAGAAATTGGTCTTCAGAGTCCCATAAATTGATGCTCCACAGTGTGGATTATAGCTGAGCTCAAATTAGTCATAAGGACCTGGCACAAAACTTCCAGGTCCTACCCATAGCTGGTTAGAAAGGTGCCATTCAAACTCTCTCTTCAAGCTGGTGTTGATTTATGCCGGGAAAAATCCCCTTTGCAACAGCAAACCCTTTGCTACATCATCCAGAGCTCAACAGTACGGGAAGCAAGACCTAAGGCAAGGAGTCCTCCGCTCTCCTCCTCAAAGAAAGGCTTGCCACTTGCAAGTGAACCCAAGCAGTTCTGAAGTGATGGGCGAGAAGTTTGTAGGAAACAGCTAATATGTGAGCTACTGTATCCTGGGAGCTCTGGCACAGCTGTCTTCATTGCTGTTGGAGACGTGCTGAGCTCCTGCTTTGAGGGAAGGTGCTTGCTGACCACCAAAACCATCTCCTGTTTCCTGAAGGCTCCAGAGTGCTGCCCAGCTCCCAACACACACCTGCAAATGGCAGACAGGATCCCACAGCTTCATGGCCCTGGAGTGGCTTTTGTTGTTTGAACATGCTGGAGGACAGCATTTGAGATTCTCCACAGCGTTACAGGGTTGGAAATTTGATTTCGTTCAGCATTACAATAAGCGTGAGAACTTTCAAAGATTTTCACAGGGATCAAGTTATGTTAAAAAATACACATTTTTGAGACAAGAGTTCATAGCTTGAAATACAGTCCGATACGCCCAGTGATTATTATGTTACTATGGCTAAGTGTTTAATTCTCGTGCAACAGATCATCATGAAGCTGGCAGAATGGGGACTTGGACTCCCACATGCTGTAAAAATACTTCACCAGCAACGAGAATAATCCCATTCCTCTTCCAGCTTCCCAGGAGAAGCGCTGTAGACATGGATACACTTCTACAGAGCTCCAATAAAAAATGTAATTAGACGAAAGCACCCTGGGTGGTTTTATTTGCCACGACACGCTTGCCTAGCATGCTACGTGTTTCCAGAGCAGTGGCCGGAGAGAGGCCCTTGCTCCCCGCTTTCCTGCAGTGCAAGGCATCAAGTGATGCTCTATGCTCCCACAAGCTACAGCAGAGCAGCTGCAGAAGAGAGGGAGCTACACCGAGTAAAGCGTTCACTTCCAGAGCATGTAATGAAGAATAACAACATTCATTTTCAGAAAGCAAGCGCAGAGCTGTACACCTCGTGGACCGTGACCTTCATATCCGTAACCGGAGTTAATCAAGCCTTGCCAACAGCCCAAGAGGGACACTTGTGCATTCATTATAGCCAGTTATTAACATACAGTTCACTTGTCCTACCTCAGGTGACAGATGGCCGTGCAGGTAAGATGGATATCAAAATATCACGGAGGCCAGGTGATAGTTACAGTTGGTTGCACCTATGCATGGTTGCTCCACAATACTTGCTCTGACTTTGGCCCCTACACGTGGCACACACGGCACTGGCTGGCGTTTGGCATGGCCGTGCGCTCTCCCAAGGGTTGGAGGAAAGACTCAAATCGTCCTGTCAAAGGGGGAAATTGCTGACACAAGGAGCTGCCTGCGATCCCTTCTTGTGGGGCACAGGATCTCCAAGGATGCAATTCAGGTGATACTTGGGGTGCACTACCAGCAAGCCCTGCCTGCTCCTCTCCCTCACAGTGTTCTGAAACATATTCCTGGCTGTCACGTCCCGCTTGCCATGATAATGCTGCAAATTTACCAGCTGCTGTTCCCGCACAGAGGCCTGCTAAGAAAGGAACGGATTTGTCCTGAGGGAAAGAAAAGAGCTTCCATACAGAAGATTTACAGTGGGTCCCACAGAATTTTTTTAGGAGGAATTTACAATGCAAGCCAAGGTTTTACTAAAGTCTGAATTTTTATGGGGCTGGTTCCTATTATATTAAAAGTTACAACCTTTCTAAATCTGTCCATGCAGCTGCAGCGCACACAGGAAAAAACAGCTCAGTTACTGATAGAGAACATTACCATCTGCCCAAAGAAGTGATGGTAGATCAAATACTGAACGCTGTTACAATTTAATCTACTAGAAGAAAGACAGATCCTGCAGATGTTAGGAGTGATGCAAAACTCCTTTCCAGAGGAGCCAAGTGCATTCTGCAGCACTTCCTGCTCTACCCAATTTTAGGTTGAGACACTACTCAGAAGTCAAATCCAACTCAAAGCAATGCTTTAACATAATTAAAATATACCTCTTAACTGACAACGGGCAGCAGAGACGACCATGACTTGCTTCCTTTAATTTATATAATTTATTTATGAATTGTTCCCTTGTTTGCAAGCCTTGAAACCAAAATCCATGTATTGTCTCAAAAGGATAAACACAGCAGAAAGGAAGCCAAGGCATAAGCTTGACCAGGAAACTTCACTGCCTCCTTCCTAGACCAGCACTTCACCATCAGTGCTGTCTGTGTGTCTGGTTTTATACAGCACAGCAGCAGCTCATCGTAGAGGAGGTGGAGATAACCCTTCTCCAGTTTTATGGGCTGACCAGTTTTGATCTTTCTCTTACTTAACCTGACGAGGACTGAAACTTCAAAGGGGCTTAGAAAGGAGTGTATGAAGAAGCAGCTTCAGTCAAAAGAACATTCCCAGGCAACAGGAACAATCAGTACAGATGTTACTAGTGACATGTTATTTCACTGCAAATAAAAAGTTTAAACACTGTGTTTCTCTATCAGGGAGTAGCTGTGCCCACATGAACATCTTTTGTCACTTAACTGTATCCATGGTTTGGCACCATTTGTGCTTCCTTTTCATTCCTGGCCCATCCAATATTCTTAATTCTCTTTGGATTGTTACATGACCTCTTGGAGAGGAAGACAACAAGAAAATCAAATACCTCAACCCACCTTCACAAAGGACTAAGCCTTTTTCTACTCCCCCAACAATTTTTGTTTTGCATAGCTACTGCAAGACTGCAACATGCCTTCCAGAATAGTGTCCAGGAGATTTTTTTCTATGAAATTGAGAAAATGAAAGACAGAAAGAAAGGTAAGGTATTCATGCTAATTTCATTATATTAAATAATTATATTAACAAAGAAGTATTTATCTCAATGGAGAACACTGCACTAGTGTAATATACAACCTGCCTGTTGAGAAAGCCCTGGGGATGGGCCACTCCTTAAATGAAGCAGTGGAATTTCACCAATTAGGAAAAAAAAAAAAAGTCCAAATGACTGTATCCATCTCATATTGGTGCTATTCTGCAAATATCACATTTGATTTCTCATCTCTCATAACAAAAGAATACAAAAACCTTGAGGAGATTTTCAGACAAGACATCAATAAAAAGACATATCAAAATAATGAGAAAGAATAACAAAAGGCTAGAATAAGTTAAATTCCTGTGACAATTTTGAAAAACAATTCTGTCTTAGTAACAGTAGCAAGAGGATGACTCTGAAGTGCTACAGAGCACTATGGTCTTCATTTAAAGTGCTTTGCACTGCTCAGATGCTGACACTTCCCCTACAAGTCTAGCTTCCAGTCTTTGTTGTACAAAGTCCAACATTAAAAATTTAACTAAAAAATAAAATGAACAAGATAAAAAGCCAAAATCAAGGTATGGATAATCTCAGATGAGATCAGAAATGAAATTTAGAAGAAATTCAAGTGTATGGAGAAAAATATAACAATTAAAAGCTAAAGGCTTCTACCCAAAGTGAGTTGGAAGAGGCTGATGACACTACAAGTGATCAAAGTTAATCACTGCGGAGAAAGGGCATGTAGCATCACTCCCTCCTCTTGCTAGGTATTATCAGCCTCTCCAGGCCTGAGCTCCTGTGCTGATTTCAGGTCTTCAGCTTCAGCCTTTGACTTTCACTTGACCAGAAGCCACCAGTTTTCCACCAACGCACGATAAAGCTACATAGGATCCTAATGCAGTTTCCAAACGATCAAGCAGAGCATCACTTGTAGGGTGCAATACTTTCAGGGGTTCTGGAAAATCTGGCCACTTAACATTCAGCTACCTCAAAATTTTTTGCAACCAGGGACCCATATTCAATGGTGTACAGAGAATATCCAAGAGACTATTTAGTATTCCCCCAGATCCCCTCACTCTAAGCTCAATTTAAACCTTGTGTAACAGAAGAGAAGCTTTTATACGGATCCAGGGCATGCCGTACAGTTTTCTTTCCCAACAGCAACACAGACATGCCACAACTTAATCCCATTTGTCATATTAGGTAAACAGGCAGTTGTTCCTGTGGAGAAAATTCAGTAGCAGGATACTCAATATCTGAATTGAAGTTCTCTATGTATCTAATAAGCTAGAAAGAGGGTGAACAATGACTTAGTATGTTTTTAGATTTCGCATAATTATTCAGGTTAGCTGAGGTTACAAGAAAGCTGTGGGGACTTCAAAAGAAAATAAGTGCTGCTGGATGAACACAGCGTAGCAGCCAATGGATTTTACTGACAGTAAAAGATAGACTAATACATGCTGTTGGATTTAACTTTCATTGCAGACATCCCAGTTACAAGGTGTCACGGGAGAGCAAAAATAATCCCATCTCTGAGTTTATGACACAGTGCAAGCAACCTAGGTGTTTCCATCTGTGCAAAGTCCAGCAGAAGAATGAAGTGTAGTGGTTACCCAATACAAACAGAAACTCATGCATTTAAAATTAACATGCATGAAAAATAATTTCTGAAAATAATGCAACTGCCACCTGGAATTTCGTGTGGTCAAGATGCAGCTAAGGCCATGACTTGGCAAGATTTTTAAAATGCTAGATATCTGAGTATCATATCATGAAATGCTAAACTGCACTGCTTCTCCCCTCCGAAGGGGGAATAAGCAGCAAAGTCTGCCACAAGTGCTCAGCACCACATAATAATGATCATAATTATCAATAATAACAATAATTTGGATGTACAGCTGCTCCAGCAGTTGGGGCTAATGAATGCTGCCTCTAAGACCAGCCTTCCTGGAAGCTGCACTGGGCTGCAGCTTTACAGTGTTTTTTGAAACTCAAAGAGAAGAGAGAAGCCTGGGCACCTGGAGTCACAGATGAGTGTGTTGGCCACTTGTTGGCCACGCTTTAGCATCTTGTTAGCAGCTGTGAACCCGTTTCATTAAGATGAAGAAAGTTTAGTACTGTCTGCAGTTTCCACAGAGCTGATGAGATCCTCCAGCATTCCTCCACTAGTCCTAGTAGCCAAAGAGCAGCCCTCTCTTCCCTGCCCATAAACACGAGAAGTAACACAAGCGCACCACTGTTTGTCCCTAAGATGCTCCAGGGTGAGGAGACAATCTCCACGTGTTGTCAGAAGCTCCATTACATGCTGAATACGTGATGCCCTATCACACAAGTATTTTTAATTAATCAGAAGTTTCTCCATTGAAATTAAACCCAGTGTTAATTTCTCATTTACTCTCCCCAGTACATGCTGATTAATTAGCATACTAATCTGTTTAGTTCTTTGGGAATTGCATGCCATGGGAAATGTTCTAAATTGTCAAACGACACTCACCGATTAGTCCGAGAAATTTAAGAAAGACTAATTGATAAATATATCAGAACACTGACTAATTGTGAAAAATCCAGCATGATGCATCCTGCCATCCCTTCCTTTGTAATAAGATTCTTGAATTAACTGACAACTTGGTTTTTTCTTGTTTTAATTAAGAAAACCACTGAAAACCAGAAGTCTTTGTGGAGGGTGTCTATTCAATTTTCTGGTTATGCTTGAAGTGAAATCTACTTCATCTACCTCATTAGCTGAAAAGTAAGGAAATTAACCTACTCTGCAAACTGGAATTTATCATTGGGACTGAGAGAGCTGATGTGGAAACTTAAAAGCAACTTCATCTCTCTTCTATTTATTATATGTATTTTTTAAGGTTCCTTTCAGATTACAAAAATTAAAAGTGACTTCTACCGATCTGGAAGAGATATGCTGCATACATTTCTCTGTACAGCATATGGCAGCTTTTGAAAGAGTCTAGTGTCGTAATACATAGACTATAGAATGCATAGGGTAAAATATACAGAGTAAAAGTGACTGAACATCCACAGTTATGTCTCGAAGTAGTCCATGACCATGAATCTCAGTTACTCTCAGAGGAATTCTGCTGATGTTTGAATATTTGTCCCCTTAATCACTGCTACTGGTTTGTGTGCTACCATGTCAAACAGAACACAAAACCCACTAAAGCTTTTGTGTGTGTTTGGATTTTCTGACGTCTAGCTTTTAGACAACGAAATTAAGTGCCCCGTTCTGCTGGCCACCACGGCATCCAAAGAGCCTGCAGGCTGCTGTAAGAAGGACCTTCCGACCAAAAACTACAGCTCAAAGGAAACTAAGCCAAGAAACCTTGTGTTACCCAAGAGGACAGCTTTTTTCCTCAAAACCAGTGTATACAATGGTGCAGAGATGCTACTAGATTAAACAGACTAGGGAACAAGTGATGGATGTCTGGAGGCTGTCAATTATAAAAACGGCATTTGTTAATGTTTTGGCTCTGCCAAGAGCCTTTCCTGCTGCTGTCTCGTACTGCTGTAAGAACTGGTCCACCAAGCTGAATATAATACACAAGATACCTGCCTCCCCTCCCTGCCAAAGCTAGAAGTAGGTGTAGGACTCTGAAATGCTTGATGACTCCAGCACACGTGAAGCTGAGGAAGACACAGCTGTATTTGGTCCAAGTTGTATGTAGTGATGAGTGACAGGTTTAACGGTTTAACCAGCTTTTCCTCTGTGCTGTTACATGTATGTTTTATTTATGTGAACCATCAAATGCTGAGGTTGTTGATGTGCCTTGTTAGTGTTATACCCTAAATGATTTTTCTAAAGGCCCACAAACGGGTATCCTCATGTTATGGTGGATTTCAAGTGGAGCAATACCCTTGACAAGCTCAGTCTTTTTCCTTTGGTCTTCTACCAGACATACTCAGTCAACCCGTGCCCTTTAACTTCTGGGTATCATACCAAGTGTTTATTTTCAGGATAAATTAGCAAATAATCACTTGGGAGAGGGGATAGACTTCCTTTACTCCCTCCGGCAGCCTTCTTTCCTTGCTGCTGGAGTGGCACATCCCTGGCTGCTTGCTTCCAAAATTAGTACCTTAAATAATATAGAAGAGTAATTTCACAGGAGTCCTATTTAAATCAGTCCACAAGGTCCTCTGAGTCTCTCTTTTCCCCAAATGGAGCTTTTCCTCCTTCCCTACAAAGCCTAAAGGCAATGTGCCTGCTTTGGTCCAGCCCAGCAAGGGCCACCAAGCTGGCCCAAGGGAGCCATGCCAGCACCCAGCACAGCTCCAGTGGCCTCCTGGCTCCTCTGGATTAATAGCAGCTATTCTAATTTCTCACAATATTTCCACAAATTTTCCATGCCTGTTCTGAAATAATAACTTCTGCCAAAAAAAAAATAATCTATTTAGTGCCATTTGCCTGCGGAGAAATGTTTGGGCCATCAACAGCTAATACTGGTGCTCTGATAGAAAAGTGGAATAATTACAATTCCTCTTCAGATCAATGATATTTACTTGCCTCTAAATATGCAGCATGCTTTACACCTTTAAATGACTTTAAGTAATAATTTTCTAGACAGAACAGAAAATCCATTTCCATTAGTTTCCAAAGACTCAGAAAGTATGGATGTAGGAAGATCACTTCCATAAATTCACCTTTTCAGAGTCACCGGGTAACCCAGAATTGATGCAAGTGCAGGTCAACCAAATAATTCAGTATTTACATGCTCCCTTTCCAGCTCCAGGGAGCCAGAGTAAAATGCTAAAAATAAAATACACACATTGTAATACAGAGAAGATTTAGAGATGGAAATATTCTGACAGCCCAAAATAAAAGGTTTTATGTATAAGATCTCAGTGGCTAGCTCTGTACCCAAATCACATACTGATTTAACTCACTGTAGACAAGTTATATAAGCTTTGGAATGATGTATTCTTGATCAACGTGTTTTAGAAATGAATCTCTGTCTGAATCATTTAGGCAAGTGAAGAGTCACATAAATAACCATACATTTTACTTTATAGGACAGTAAACCAATCTCTAATCAAATTTGTAAGTAAACAGCATTATTTGTTTCCAAGAAATACCAGTATTAAAATACTTTTCAAAGAAAATCTGAAAACAGACCAAAAATTATTGCTATCTAGTAAACACACATATAACATATTATATTGATACATGAATACATAAATACGATGATCAGAGATATAGAGGTGAACACAATACCCCTTTGTAATATCCAGGGATGGAGAGTCCTAATACCATACTGGGAAAAAAAAAAGATTCCAAGTCTTAGACAGACAAGAAAGTTGGATGTGTGTGATATTTTACTCCTTTGAAGTGCTAACAGTGATTCTACACTTCAGGGCAGGAGCAACACTCTACTTCAGTGCAAACACACCGACCCTAATGTGGCAGGGGAGAAATCGATGCTTACACCTATACATGAAGATCTCAAAGAGTTTTGAAACAGAGGGCATTTCCTCATGTTAGAGATCAGTAAACTGAGGCACAGAAAGGCAAAATGAGCCCCTGAATGGCACAAGGCAAGCTCAGGTATAAATGCCAAGAGTGAAGGCTTTTATTTGAATGCCAAATCTACCAGTGCAAACCTCCTTTATCAACCACATTATTGCTCAAACCCCACTGATAGCAGTGGGAGCTCGAGGACTGATTCTGCCCTGGCTTAGAGCTGGGTCAGTCAAAACCACACTCCTCAATATTTCCCTAAGCTCTTGTGTCCCAGCTAATTTTGGGGCAGCCCAACCAGAAGGTGAAAGCTGACTCACTGTTGCAGTGTCTCCGAGTGGCCTCAGCCAAAAAAAAAACCCCTGACGCTGGTACCATTCATGGGTCATTCCCAACAGCATGGAAACAAGTTCTGCTCCCAGCAGAGCCTCACCTTCACCCAGCAGAGCACGAACCTCAGCACAGACCCACAACAAAGTCCACACTGATACTCCCCAAGCTACCAGCACATGAAAAACCGGACAAAGCAGATTGCTGCAGCCCAGGATTCCATGCAAAAGCATTCAGTCAAACAAGGAGGGAAGCCACTTACCGTACAGGACTGTAATGAGCGACACGGGCATGACCAGGATACCCACCAGCATGTCTGCCACCGCCAAAGACATCAGGAAGAAGTTTGTAGCATTCTGCAACTTCTTCTCCAAGGACACAGCCATAATTACCAATATGTTCCCCCCAATGGTCAGCAGGATGACAACCAAGATCAGGAGGGCTGGCCAGTTCTTCTCCCTCACGGACATCCGAGAGACTTCGCCCTTCTCAGAGGCATTAAGAGGATCAGATGTAGACAAACTCTGATTCAGAGTCAAATTACTGCTTAAGGACCAAGCCATCAGACCGCCATGCAAACTAAAATCCAGCGTAACAGACACTGTCGTTAAGCTGAGTAATATTCCAGGGCTACTTAAAGTGCTCATCGTCTGGGACTGTTTTTTCTGTCTCTTAACCGTGCCTCAGAGATGACCCCTTTTCCAAATTGTGGGTCCAAGGCAGATGCTGAACTTCACAAAACCTGAGCCAGAAAATCAATTGATCTTCCATAGTGAAACAAGCCTTACAGAGGTTAGCGTGGAGCTCTTCTGGTTTCCTTGGGTGTGGTGGAAGATGACCGCTGACTGGCACCCTCGAGAGAAAGGAGACTTTGCAATCTCCAGCTGGTTTCCAGGTCCACCATCCTGAAAAGGAAAGAAAAAGTATATTCTTCACTGAAATCACAGTATACACATCACCTTCTTTATCTCCATGCAACCGACATTCTTACTCTCTCCCTTCCTGCTGGCTAGGATGTTCTCCAGACTGCAAGTAATTTATCTTATGGGTGCAGACTATGCCTACAGTTATGGGGGAGAGAGGGAGAGAATCACATCAGCCTGCTCTGGTTGGTTAAAAGCTGATTATCGCTAATTAAATGTTTTGTGAAACCTGCAAAAGCAAGTCTGAAGAGCAAAATATGTTTCAATTGATAGCCACTTCACAGGTACTCTGTTGGTGTGTAAAACAGTAATTGCATGAAATCCCAACCAATGCAGACAACGCAGCCAAAGCACCGCGTAAACCATCTCCTTAAATGGAAGGGTTTGGATATATTTTGCATATTCTGAGATAAAGCGCAGGTGTTGTAAAAAACCCTCAGATGTTGATGATTGACTGTCTTATACTAAGGAAGACATCTTTTTTATTATTTATTGGGAAATCAATGGTGAATAAGATGCAATATATATTAGGTAACATTATACGATGCTATGCTGTCAATCTCCCCAAACAGGTAATAGAATTAAATGAAGAGAAAGGACAAACTTTCGTAAAAACTGAGCAGTTATTTCTGCTCTTCTTCACCCATTTTTGTGCTGCCGTGCTTCCACACTGACCACAAGCACACAGCTGGGCCAAGTAAGCCCAGTGCCATCAGGCTGCTGCCCAGGACTACTGCCCATGTGCAAGCATCAGCAGCCCCATCACACACACGGCTGGCAGGATAATCCTCTCGCGGTCAGCAGATATTCCTCAGAGCATCTCGCATGATTTATGCTCCTTCACAAATTAGTTGACAGCAAGGGCAAGTCAGATTGCAGCCCCTGACTGCCCATGGAATACAGGCCAGAAAGCATTACACTGACGCCTGCAAGGAGTCCAGTAGCCTCATGCATTGACCTAATTCAGCAGATTAAACATACTCTTAACTTCAGACACATGCCTACCCCCAACTGAGGCTAAAGGTATGTATTCCCAATCCTGGCTAAATCACATCCTCAGGAACGCAATCGTTTTGACTGTCCATCCTGTACAAGTAGTAAAGCAGCTCTGCTTTGCATTCCCAGAGTCAGGGTCCTCACCACCACGCACAGCATAGGACCAAAAGCACAGAAGGAAAGCAGCTAGCAGAACAACAGAAAAAAATACCACACTGTATGGAAGTCAACCATCAAGTAGAATAAAATCAATGGCATGCAACTTATTTTGAGCATATCCTCAACTTCTTTGTGTAGTCCACAGGAAAAGAGCTGTTCTATCACTGTTAAATAACTAACTAAATAAAAGCCAGATTTTAGCCCTTGAATACATGGTGGCGCACATGTGACACAGCAATTTGCTGTCCAGGGATCAAAAGCTAAATTTAATTCATGGGATTACAGTAGATTTTATGCAAAATAAGAAGTGCTCAGAGTCCTATAATAAAATGTTTAACATTCATGAAGGTTTTAGAAACTTACCAATGGGCTTTGTGCACAAAAACATTTTGTAAAATGAGCAGTGTGTACAATGAACCCAGATTTGCTTCTGCATTATAGTTAATTATTCCCAAAGGGTCTCTAAACCTCATATTTAGGAAGAAGTTTTGCACTATGTACATAGAAAATAATTTTGCAGCTGCACATGCGGATGAATTAACAAGTTGTCACTGGACCATTGGTTTTTTCAACTTAGCTGGTCTAAAAAAAAAAATCTCTAGAAAGTTTCAAAATACTTCAGTTTGGTTGTTTGGGTTTGTTGGGGTTTTTTTGTTTTTTTGTTTTTTTTTTTTTTTTTCTCCCAAAACACAGCTTTTGCTTTAAAGCTGTGAATAAAATGAACCATTTTTCCAAATCACCTTTCCACAGTGAAGGAGACACTAGGCAACTTTGTGGCACAACCTTTGCTGTGCAAGATAGCCCCATTAGAGCCAGTGGGAATTTCTGGGACTCTGGAAACTTTTTTTTGGCTCCATGACTCTTGGGCACTGTTGATCATGCCACAGTAATACTTTGGCAGGATGAGCAGAAAGTTCATACCTAAATCCTGAGTTCAGGATACCCAGCCTTGGTCTTACTTCTTCCCAGACCTGAATTCTCAGAGGCTTTGGTGAGGGTGATGCTACCTGCTATTGCCATAGATATGAATGAGCTTGACGTTCCTAGCACATGCTAGTTGGGAGTGCCAAAGGAACATGAGCAGGGAGATGCCTCAACTCTAGATCGTCGAACTCCTCCCCCCCCCCAAAAAAAAGCAACATAACTGCAAGATAAGATTTCTGAATAAAAAAATCTAATTTTATAACTGCTCAGGACTGAATTCTGAAATGGTCAGTAGGGTCATTCTCTCTTGCATTTCACAAATGTATTTTCAATAACATTTTCTTCCATGAATGATGTTGCATCAGAACACGGAGTTAAAAAAAAACAAAAAAGTAGGATGGATTATCACTTGCTTATTCATCAGTTTTATTATTAAAAATAAAATGTATGCTATTTGACTACTAATGTCCCACCAGGCATGGGGTTCCAAAATTATACTAGTCACCAAATACAATTTGCTTTGGATTAGATTATCGTCAGGAGAAAAAGATTGGTTTTGTCAGGAAAGCCTGACAAATAAGTCTCCCTGAGAAAGGGAGACTTCAATATTCATTTGATTGCTCTAAATGAGCAGTTTTTCAAACACACGCAGAGAGACTGAGAAAAATGCTTTCTACACAAAGTAAATTCTGCAAATTTGGTTCACACTAACTTCTCAGCAAGAAAATTACATTTTCTAAAGTCTAACAGATTTCTCAATAAACCTTTCCATACACTCCTGTCAGTAGTTAAAAATGTACATGTTCCACATGCAGAGGTAGAACTATGATACGATATTGAGAAACTGAATTTTTTTAATTAGGGCTATAATGGTAAAAATTAATCTCAGATTCCAAATTTCATCTTTGCTATTAGAAGGAATTATGATTTCTTTTAAAACTTGGCCATTCACCTGTCTATCACCTGGAGTGACATGTGAAGTGCACCATTACTGTTTTTGTGCTAATAGAGAACTAGGAAAAGAAAAGGAAATCACAGAGAAACCTAAAAAAGCATTTTCCAGGTGCACTTATGGAAATGCAATACCTAAAATAACTGGGTACATATGTAGGAGAGATGTGTAGAAAAAAAAACGAACACTGGCAGAGCTCTGCCTTATCCTATAGCCCCCAAATTCCTGGTTTAGATGGATGAAAGGTGTTGGAACTGCTCTGTACGTCACTTGTCCCTGACGGTGGCCAGAAGGAGGTTGGCAGCTCTGGTTCCCAGTGCCACTGACAGCCACCCCAGGTGCAACCAGGTCCCTGCACCCAGGAAATGGAGGAAGGAAGAGCCAAACTCTCAGACCAGAATAACATGACAGCTCATTTTGATGTTCCCTACATTCAGCCATCATCAGGTCTGGCATAAACAGTGACAGGCCTTCGTCTCTTACCTTGGCATAAAGAGAAAAAAAATCCTTTACACAGAAGAGAGGCGTCTAACATCTGAGCCAATGGTTTCGGTCCTATTCTACCACATTTCTGTTAAAAACACTCCACCAGAGTCCTTACCAAGACTCACTCCATGCTTTTATTTATCATTTTCAGGTTTCACTGCCTGGAGAATCATTGTTACTCATTCCAGAACAGCATCAGATTCTGTACTGGCAGGAATACCTTGGAGAGGACACCAGGATCATGAGGGTCTTCAAAAGTGGTATAGGTCTCATCCAAGACTATAACGTTAAAAAGAAACAAAACTCTCTCAATTGCTTTAACATCAATAGAGGAAGCATTCTGCATATTCATTTTGAAAAATGATATGTGGAAATTTGACTACAGCTATGCTCAGGATTGGGCTCCACCGTCATAATTAACCATCCTGTAGTTTTGTTAATACTTTTATTATTATTTTACATGGATTCTAGCTTGAAGTCATCAGCTTTTTTTTTGCGTTGCATCCCTCAGTCTCCAAAGGTAAAACTTCATCGCTAATTCCTTCAGCTGCAGTGTTCTAAGCACATCACTGTACCAGAAAAATAATTCACATTTCATTAATGAATTCTGCATGTATTTAAGAAATATCTCTACAATTTTAAATTAAAAGCTGTGCTTACCACAGATTTTTTTTCCAATAGCTAACTTCAAAGCACACATATTGAATTTTGTGGTCAATCACCAATTCCAGTTCAATCTACTACTGACAGTCCTTAAAATTATAATTTAAGCATTAAGCAAAGCCAAGTTCTTGTCTTGCCACCCTTGCGTTCTGATAGAAGTGAGTAATGAGTTCTTTGGGCACTTTTTTTAACTTCAGTCTTTAAGTCCAGTTTAGAATAAATTGAAGGTAGAAAAACATTTTTGTTTCTCTTCTATCAAGAACACATGAATTATTTAAAGCAAGAGTTTGGTGTGCTGAAGTGTTCAGGTATTCCAGAAGGCTAAGTCAAAGGGAAACAAAAGCTGCAATGGTTCGTAAGTCTGTACTGGTTGGGCACTGGGGGGTTCACGTGCCTTTGGGAGTGTTTACCATCATTACTCTTGCTAAAAGGAACAAGCAAACAAAACAACCTTTCTCAGAATAAACACAATTATTTTTTCCTTTGAATTAAATGCATTTGTCTTTAGTCGTTTTACCCTTCAAAGCTCAGAACGTTTTTTTTCCTGGAGAAAGTCAGCCACCTGCTGAGAACTCGAGACGTTCCCCGGCCCCCAGCCAGGATCCTGCCTCTTCTGGACAGACTGCAGAGCTCCTGTGCTCTCCTATATCATTTAATAACTCTCTGGGAGTCACAGCCTGAATTTTAACAACACGCATTTGAAATTGGATAAGAAATCAAGGATTGTCAATTTAGCCCCAAAAAAAGAACCTGAGTCTCAGGCAGACTCAGAGGAGAATAATACTTTAATTCATGGTAAGTCTTGCTGTAAAAAGCAAAAGTACTTAATGATCAAAAGCGATGACTTTCAGCAATTCCCTCCCCACAAGAAAAACAAGCAATGTCCAAAGCCTTGTCAAAGACATAAAGGCCAGAAGTGAGCAAAAGAGATTTGTTTCCTTCTAAACTATCAGCAGTATTCAATTCCCTGAGTCGCATTCACATTTCATTGATAAGCAGATGAAAGCCAACAAGTTTTTAAAGATCAAACATTTTTTTAAATCAAAAGTTTTTCCTTCAGCCCTGGCTTTGATGATAGACCTCTATCAGGGTAAAAATAAATCTGAAGATGAGTAAACTGCACTGCAAGTACTGCAATTTTTGACAGCAAAACAGTTGCAGATAGTTCACAACTATCTGAGCCAGACAGTCAGATGATGTAAATTGTTACAGTTCCGTGAAGCCCGCTACGAAATAGCAAATAATTTTAAATTATATAAGAGGATATACAGTTTAGGCTCAAGAAGGCAGATTTAAGGCTTCATTCTTCACTCTAAACTCCATATTTCCTGCTATTTGCATCTTTACTAATTTATTTTTTTAATGCATTGCCAAATTCATTTTCATTTTTCTTTGGAACAGAAGGTTGCTTTAAAATACATCTTCTATGACACCCTTGCAAGGGCCCCTTTAGTTTTAGTGAGTGAATAAAATCATATTTTTATATTTACAGAATTTTGTATTTTAGGCACTTGCAACTCATCTTGCTCCTTTTTGTAGCAGTGCCAACACGCATCTCTGTTTCTGTGCAGGTCTACTCTTAAACGGTGCGTGAGAACGCAGCAAGTCCAATGGAGACCACCAAGGTGGCTGGGGCTAAGCACATTAAATACAGTGTTTGGTTCAGCATCAGGTTTGCTTCAGCACAGAGCAAAGGCTTTGAACGGGGATGTATTTGCTGTCTACAGCTCCCTGCTGGTGCTTACAGAGAAGGTAGTGAGACTCTTCCAAAAGCTGCACAGCAAAATGACAAAAAACAACGGTCACAGTGATAGATCTAAGGAAATAACGTAAAAAATAGGAAAAAAAATAGAGAAAGGAAATCACAGCAAGGATGGTCAGACAAGGGAAGTGGGTCACAGAGAAACCACAGGATTTCCATCCTTGGGGATTAACCTCCGACACCCGATCTAATTTTAAAGTTAGTCCTGCCTTGTGCATGGGGTTGGACCTGAGACCTTCAAGAGGTCCTTTTCAGCCTAAATTATTCTACAATTGAATCAGAAATTGCTTCTGAGCAAAGCTGTCCAACCTGGGGATGTTTATGAGCTCCTATCCCTGGATACACACCCTGTGCTTGTCCCTATTATTTGTGCTCAGGATAAAACCAGCACATCCTGTCGCCTTTTGTTTCCCCAAGGCCAGAAACAAAACCACGTGCCCAGGTGGGAGACCATAACCATGAGGACCCCAACCTGCATGATGTGGGGACCAGGACCCTACAGCTGCACCAATACCTGTCCCTGTCACAGCACGGAGATGCACATAGCGATGCCAAGCCCTCACCTCTGGTCCCGCGGTGAGGTCACAGGCGTCTGAGGAATGCATGGTTCAAGTATATTCTGAAAAGTGGCAGCTGTAGAAAGCCCCAATTCATTTTCATCACTTGGGAGCATCAGGAAATTTTCCTGCCTTTCGAAAGCCATACATGCACTGTGAACACAGAGGCACGTTTTCACAGCCATTTCAGAGGGAAAAGAAAATTCAAAACCTACTGATTATCCTGCAGATACTCACTTCAAAATTAACTGCAGATGCAGTCCAGAGAAGTGCTTATGTCTACTTTTAAGTATTTAAATACTTTCCAGAGCCACTCTTGAGCTGGGGACCATATTACTAGCACTTTGATTAGGGACTCTTTTTCCAAGGAAGGATTCAATACTCCCTCTTCAGTTTTGCAAGAAATTCTGCAAGTTTTACCAGCAGGTACTGGAGATAAATCAGTGTAAGAAACACTTCATAAAACTTCAGGAAAACCTCCCCAAACACAGCTTTTGACCACTATTTTTTAATTCCAACACAGAAAATAACTATTTAATTACTTGCAAACGCAAAAAGAATATTTCATTTTTTTCCACAAGAAGAGGAAAATGGGTTTCCTCAGACACAAACTCAAGTAATGGTATTTTGTAGGGTCATAATAATGAATCACTACCATTCTGTCCAAAACCAAATAGCATTAATTTCCCTCTCTGTATCTTCCCACATACTGAGTCAGAAAGGCATTAATTTCTTTTCCAGACATTTCAAGGCAATACAAGCACATGTAGGAGATCTTAATCTACCTTCTGGCAGTAAGACTAGTGTCCTTATTTTTTATTTACCCTTGGTGAAGGAGCACCTGGGAAACTCATAAGAAGATGTAGATACTCTGCCACTCCCTGCAATGATAAACTCACTCTCTCAGCTCAGACACACAGAAATACTACAACAGAATAAATCTGAGTCTCATCACACTGTCCTAAATTCTTGGAATGATTACACCATAGTTGTTCATATTTTCTATGTGTAGCTGTCATTACAAACTACCTTTTTTAAATTTTTGTTATTTAATTTTTTTAAATATGCATGTCCTCAGTGGCTGAAATTCATCTTTGTAAAAAGACCAGCCTAGCATCCCTCAGCCTCCTTGGCAGATATATTTTGGGATCCTTATAATTGCATGGGATGTTTACCTACCACTGTATATGGAGTTAATAATGAATTAAAATTCAGATTTTGCTTCAACCTCATCGATAAATAACTGAAAGCATTCAATACAAGCATTAAAATGTCAACACTTGCTATAGGCATTGTGTGTATTTGCTCCCTGGTATGCAGAGGTCTGAGAGTCTGCAGAACCCCCAACACAGCTCCTGTGGCTGTAAAGACCCCCACCTTCTGCCACCACTGGGATGACATTTCCTTGGTTCCTTTTTAATTCAGCCATATGACAGGGTAAACATAAAATGTAACATCGGTGGGAAAATCTTATGTGGTATGTATTTTACCCTCAGCTTTATTAGTATTGTTGTAGTAAAGTGCTATTAAACTCTTTCTTAATCAGAAGAAAACAAATTTTTCTCTCCTCTCTTAAATGCTTTGCATTTGGCTCTTTGTTTACACCATTAAGGTCTGGAAATGAGCATTTGCAACTCCCAAAATAAAATATAATAAAACAAAACAACAAAAACACTTGCCTGGCTTTCTGCAGCCAACTTTTTGTGAGTTTTAAAGCTATGTCTATTTAAAAACCAGAAGACTCCACAATTTTCAGCAGTTTTTGCAGCACAGTGCTCTATCCCATGTGTGGTTGAGTATCTTCACAATTCTACGTTACCATATATATACGGCATTTGTAACCACTATGTATGCACCTGTAGGAAACCACACTGAAATACATACGTGCATCTAATAAAAAATAATCATGAAGTGATTTCTTTTCATATTATGTTTGGGGGGAAACATCACATTCCATAAAAATGAACCTGACAATCTTCAGTTACTGTGCATATTTTGCAATAGTAATAGAGAGCAGTAGTCAATCTGGAAAGGAAGAACATGAATATTCACCAGGCCAGATCATGAGTCATGGCATGAATGTACACACATCGTTACATAAAACACACGTGCCTGTTTTTAGGGGAATGGTGGTGACTCATCTGTTACTTAATAAGGCAAATGTCTCAAGCAAGCAAGAAATCATTTGATGTCGCATTTGTAGCTTTCTTTTCACTCCAGCACTCTGGGTCTTCTGAAATCACGCCAGTTTGGTAACGTCACTCATTTTCTAACAAAGAAACTGGGATTTTTCATGCAGTGATGTGGGGCACACCCTGCACCACATACAATCCTGGCAGAATCTCCCTTTTGCTTTGCACGTGAACTCTGGGTTCAGGCACCTTGACCCGTCGTGCCTGACGTGGCTGCTCACCGTGGGATTCGTACAGTTGAGATTGCTTCTCCCTTAAATCAGTTTTCCAGTAAATACCTGAAGCTGAAGAACCCTCTAATTCAGAGTTCAGAGAGCTATTTATTTTAAGCTATACGAAATTTAATAGAGGCCTCCTACCTAACGTGGTGGTGCATTATTAATACCTGCCACTGAGTGCCCCTCCTGTTGTCACTGCTGCCTAAGTGTCTTTAAAAAAAATAATCAACAGCATCAGATAAGCCAGGGAAAACAAAAGCAAAGGGCAAAGCATAATAAAAAGTGTCCCTAACAAACTGACAAACCACTCAGGGCTTTTACTATAATAGCATAATTAGATATATGTTTTCACATACCTGTACAATGTCAGAGAAGGGATTATTGAAACATTCATGAGTTACTTGACTTATCTGTATCTCATACTTAACAACAGTTGATGTAAGAACAATTACATAGGACGCGTAGCTATTCATAGCAAGAACAGCCAAAGGTTACTATTGTATGGATAATGCTCGTGGAGTGATTCAAACTCAGCTCTTGGCAGTGTGCGGCCTCTTACACACCCAAGGGTTGGTCCTGACACTGCACCTCTTGTTAAACTCTATGGGGATGCTCTACTGACTTCCTCAGCAGAAAAGGAAACTATGACCTGGTAGCTGTATTTTTCCTCTTCTTCCAGCTTTACAGGCTCTCACATGGCTATTTAACATATGAGTAATACATAGGGTCCCAGAAATGTTAGGGAAAACAGACTGATAAAAGGGAAGTTATGTAATTTCTTAAAAAGATTTTAAAAAAAAGAAGAAAACACAAAACAAACAAAAAACCAAAACACCACAAAAACCAACAAACATCCACCCACACAAAGAAAACTGTAAAAATGCAAGTGGGGTTTTTTTTTTCCTCTTTAGTGTTTGGGGTTTTTTTTTCTTTCTTTTTTTTTCCTTGGAAAACTGATCCATATGGACCTGAAAGGGAATGAGTAAAAGTATAAATTCAGAAAGCCAACACTGCTGTGATCTAAATATATCACAAATGGATATTTCGGCAAGTCAGTACTAAAGGAAAAACCTAAAGAAAAAAGCAGGTAGAAAACTCTTAACAACAGATATAAAAAAAAAAAAGAAGGACAAAGAACAACAACATCATCAGACTAAAATGGTTATAAAAAATGGTCTGTGTGATGCCTACTATTGAAGAGAGAAAATTATCTACACAATTATAAACCTTTTAGTTTGATCTTAACATGGCAAAATTTCAGAACAGATTTAAAAGGAAAATTAAAGACATGAAGCTACATGGAAAGTGATATATAATAAACTTGAGTTTCTAAGATGTACATTGTAACAGGTTTGAACTGCATGCCTTGGGATTTTGGTTGTTTGTTCTTTAACACCCCATTCTCTAGGCAAAAAAAGTAAATAAATTAAGTGGTTCCAATTTACATGGACTTCATTAAACCTTTTGATATGGTGTCACCAGGGAAACTATTATGCAAACTCCCGAGAAGACGATGAACAGAGCAATTGTGAAACTGCCATGGAATTGGCTGCAGAAAAGACAAAAAATGAATTAAGTTGAAAACCCAAACCCTTGTCTGGAAGTTGTTCACTGAGGTTAGCAAGGTTTGATCTTGATACTCATTTCATTATGATTTTTTTTTTAAATGATGCCAAAACAAAAAACATTTTACTGCGAGAATTGAATGTACTGATGATTCAAAACCAGGATGCAACACCCACATTGAGAAAGGATGGAACATAGCACAGAAGAAGCTGAATGGCTTTGAGAACTGAACTAATCACATAACCAATAATAAAATGTGATAATACAAACTATAAATATCTAACAGAAATTGGCTGTAAACTAAGAGTTTATCAGTTAGAAACAAAGATAATTACTTCGGTGTCTGAGCCACACATCAGCACCAGAAGGACATGAAAGAGACAAATATAATCTAAGCCCTATATATACACCAAGCAAGGCGTTTCTTGTAAAGGTAAGGAGGAAGTAGTATCACAGGCACAAGACACTTGAGTCCTAATACTTGTATCTTTATTCACTATTCTTCTATTTTCAAGAAAGGTGATTCAAACAGGAGGAAGCCTGTGCATCCATGGGCAGGAGCATCCTGCCTGTGAGCCAGCTCCAGGCCATGGATACGTTGCACCTAAGATGCGTTAGTGCACCGAGAAGGTGAGTAAGCACCAGAGACTGTTGTGCCGTACGGGCATGGCCATACAGAGCAGCACATACCCAGCCAGCTCAGGGGCTTGGCAAAGCGAGCATGGTTGGGCTGCACTCACCCATGGGGACAGCAGAACAAGAGAGACATCCCAGAAGAAAAGAATAAAAGGCTTGGCTTGTTTAACAAGGGGACAATATGTGGTGGACTCCAAAGTGGAACTGACCACCACCACCTCTGTGTCCCCATTGCATTACTTTCTGTAGACTCCACTAAGGCAGGGTCACAGTAATGACTGTTGTTTTGAATCACAGAATGACAGAATGGTCGGGGTGGGAAGGGACCTCTGGAGATCATCTAGTCCAAGCCCCTGCTAAAGCAGGTTCTCCTAGAGCAGGTTGCTCAGAGTCATGTCTCTATGTGGATTTTGAATGTCTCCAGAGAAGGAGACTGCACAGCCTCTCTGGGCAGCCTGTCCCAGGACTCTGACAACCTCAAGGTAAAGAAGTTTTTCCATCATATTCAGAAGGAACTTTTGTGTGCCAGTTTGTGCCCATTGCCCCTTGTCCTGTCACTGGGCACCACTGAAAAGAGCCTGGTCTCATCCTCCTGGCATGCATGGGGCTGTCCCCCCCAGGGGCAGGACCCTGCACTAGCCTTTGTGGAACTTCAGAAGGTTCCTCCCTGCCCAGCTCTCCAACCTGTCCAGGTCTCGCCAAGTGGCAGCGCAGCCTCTGGGGTAGAAGAGGAGACGCTTCTGTGAGGAAAAGAGACTAATTGCACAAGCAGGTTTGGGATGTCCAGGCAAAGCCTCTCATAGCATCTCGGGCAGGGTGCCAAGCATCTCCTGGAGACACCGGCTGCCCGTGGCCAGGGCGGGTGTGCTCTGCGCTGGGCTAAGAGCTGGCTGGGCGGCCGGGCAGAGCGTGGTGGGGGATGGGGTGACATCCCGCTGGCGGGGGCACACGGGGTGTCCCCGGGGCTCAGAACTGGGGCTGGCCCTGTTTGATATCTTTATCAATGACCTGGATGAGGGCACTGAGCGCACCCCCAGCCGGTCTGCGGAGGACACCAGGCTGGGGCAGTGCTGCCCTGCGGGGGGGCAGGAGGCCCTGCCGGGGGTCTGGGCAGGCCGGGCGAGGGGCCCAGGCCGGCTGTGTGAGGTTCAACCCGGCTCCGTGCCGGGCCCTGCCCGTGGGGCACAGCAGCCCCAGGCAGCGCTGCAGGCTGGGGCAGGGGGCTGGGAAGGTGCCCGGCGGGAAAGGGGCTGGGGGGGCTGGCTGGGCCGGCTGGGCAGGAGCCAGCCCTGTGCCCAGGTGGCCACGGGGGCCAGCAGCAGCCTGGCTGGTGTCAGGAGCAGTGTGGCCAGCAGGGCCAGGGCAGTGCCCGTCCCCCTGTGCTGGGCCCTGGTGAGGCCGCCCCTCGAATCCTGTGTTCAGCTTTGGGCCCCTCACTGCCAGGGGGACGTGGAGGGGCTGGAGCGTGTCCAGAGCCGGGCAGGGGCTGGGGCAGGGGCTGGGGCACGAGGCTGATGGGGGGCGGCTGAGGGGACTGGGGGGGCTGGTCTGGAGAGGAGGCGGCTCAGGGGGGCCCTGACCGCTCTCTGCAGCTCCCTGGCAGGGGCTGTAGGCAGGGGGGTCGGTCTGTTCCCCCAGGTAACAAGCGACAGGACAAGAGGAAACGACCTCGAGTTGCACCGGGGGGGGGGTTAGATTGGGTAGGAGGAAAAATGTCTTCACTGAAAGGGTTGTCAAGCATTGGGACAGGCTGCCCAGGGAGGTGGTGGTGTCACCATCCCTGGAGGCATTCCAAAAACGTGTAGGTGTGGCACTTTTGGCACCACTGGGTTAGTGGTTGGGCCTCATGATGTCAAAGCTCTTTTCCAACCTAAATGATTCTGTGTACGTGGGCACCTTGTAAGTCTGCTTTCCCTTTTCAGCGTTGGCTAGGGACAGTCCAATGCTTTAAATAAATTGTTCTAACAACATGGCTTTTTGATTAAATCTTATTGTCTAGACTTCAAAAAAATTAAACTTATTACCTTGACTTTTTAAGAAAATAATATTTTGTTTCATTTCTTAATTCTAGCTTCTTTCCTTTCCTAGACCTTACAGCTGCGAGAAAGAAAAAAAGGAGCCATAAATCAAAGAGTTTGATCAGCTTTGGATTTAGTAATAAAGAAAGAAAAAGTAGAAAGACGGACTACTAAAAAGAAAAGTAATTTAAGACATTTTTTTTCCCCAAAAAATTATTCTGGGGAAAAAAACACTCCAGTATGAACTAAATTCACTACTGAATTTCTTAATATAATGATATGAATTTGAGCTTTTTCCCCTTCTTTGGTTATTGTTATCTAACTTTAGTTAATGCCCTACTGTTTCATACTCATAATTCACTGTTAATTCTCCTTAGACTGATGTAGCAGCTCTATTATGAACTGTAGGCTTTTTCCCTTCATTCCCTCCCACTCCTTTAAGAAATGTAATAATCAACATCAAATGTTCTTCTGTATGTTCCACTGCTCTAAAAGCAAAGAAACAAACCCACCCATGCTGACTGCTTCACTCCATGAGAGGCCACTTTAGGCTGGGTGCCTTATTCCAGGTAAATTCTGGATTGTGCTGCTGCTCTCAGACAAAGCCGGGGTAGATTCTGAGCTCCTGCACTATTGTAAATCACAACTATCTTAAATCAAACAAGAAGGCCCAATCCCCTCTCTGGTCAGACAGGCCTCAGTAAAGTCACTCTTGATTTGTACTAGAAAATAAGCCAATTGCATCGAAATCTCTTCAATGAAATTAGAAGTGAGCTCTTTATTTAGAGAAATGATTTAATTTTCAAAGCATTTGACAATTTTAATAGACATAATCTATGAATAAGTCAGGGTGTGCAATATGCCTGAAGCAAGAAGAAAAAGGCTCATTAACTTTGAGAGAATAGACAGATGGGCACGTTGGGGTAGAGCTCTGACAGCTCCTGAATTATGTAAGAACTGAAGAGCAAGGAGTCGGATGCCACGCACATGTGTGCAGGAGTCATTTCCATGGGAGCAAATTGCAATGACACAAACTGTCATCTATGACATCAGTAAATGAGTCAGGAAAAACAAAATGAAGGAGATGAAAGAAAATACTTCAGTTTCCAGCATGACGTGAAAGGCAAAGGAGGTCTATAGACGGTGATGCAATTTGGATTAACCCAGTTCTCTTTATGAGAGTACACAAGAAATAAGGATTTCATACAGTTCAGATTGTCACAGAGTGTATGAGGCATGCTGAAATCACAGCAAGGGAAGCAGTCCTGACAATGCTGGTACTGCACAGAGCAGGCAGATGGTTGGCTGCATTTAATGAAACTGTTAGGACCACAGCAAACAAAATGAAAATAGGAGAGAAGCTGTAGACAAAACCAGGAACACAACAATGGCGAAAATATGAAGGCCAAAGACTAACAAAGAAACAGAGACTCTGGCATGAAGACAACCTCTGGTCTCAATGGCAGCCACAAAAGAAATCTAGCATTTAGAAGTGAAGGAATAACTAGTATTTAGAAGTGGCATCATTCAAACAGGATCCAAAGCAGTTACTTCCTTTTTTAAAATAATATTTTCCCTTCGTTTACCTAAAATTTGGGTGAATTTTGTCAGGTGCATCCACAGTGTTTTCTGGCTAGGCTGTTGATGACTGCTGTGTTATGGTCAGACACCCAAAAAGCCATCCCCATGTAAGTGATGGGTGAGAGGAGATCAGTCTCTCCTTACACTGGTCATACCAGCACAAGTATATCAAAGGGAGGTGATCAAATGCACTTTTAATAAACTCAACTAAGGAAAAATACTAAAACTATCAAAACAATTTATATATGAATCAGGTAGCGCCTGCATTTTAATGGCTGGAACAAAGGCATCTGAACTAATGTTCTCTTGCAAGTGAATACTAAGTTGTTTTCACTTTGTCAGCAAAGTAATAGCTATGCTAACAGCTCAGAGTTAAGGAAATAACAACTGACTGTTTGTTATTGTTTTTTAAGTGGGGAAAAATGTATTCCCCCCATCGTCCACCCCCAGGTACAGTACGTTTGAAGGAGAAACACTTCTATTCTCCTCTGGTAACAGCAAGCCCCTTCACAGGAGGGAAACACTCCATCAGAAACAGCAGGGCAGGCCCATTGCTCCTGGCTTCTGACCTCTAACAACTTCAGTATCACCACAAACTAAAATAATTTTGGTGCTGGCACCATTGATTAGAAGTGAATGAGCATTTTGCCCCCGACTCTAGTTAAGCTGGAATTTAATTCTTCTATGGTTAGTTGTCACAGCACTCTCCAAACTAGCCGGCTGCAACAAGGTCTTTTACCATCTTATACCAGCATACTCGTCATGCCAGTCCCTCTGCTGCCTTCTCCTAGTCTCTCCTCATACAGGGCAAGTGTTCTCTCTCCTCTCTGATTCTTCCTCCCCTCTCTTCCTTGGCTGCCCAACCACTTAACAGAACCAGCCACAGCTGCGCCTTATCTACATCGGCCAACCCGCTGCCCCTGAAGCCAGCCCACAGCTGTATATTATCAATGCTAATTAACCCAGCTTCATTCCACTACAGTTAGTCTCACAAGGAGAAAAAGTATGTTTGAAGACAATAGGCACAATATCTTTTCTGATATCTGAAGTCTCTGAGTCAAGAGTGTCTCTCTTGCCAGAAGTTTAAACAAACTAACAGTTTGAGGCAGAAATTACTTTTGTTTGTAAGTACAACTACAGCACATGGCAAGCGCTGCATGGACAGACATTAAGTTTGGGGAGTCAGCAGCAGAGACACCTCTTTGGGCAAATGGCCCATTAATTAATTTGCTGATCAATGTGGGCATGAGCATGAGACAACCACAGCCAGGCTGTGTTTGGGAGTCTGCTTTGTTTTTGCACAGCATGTGCTGCACCACACAGACTCTCCTACTCCATCAATGGTAGTTTGGGATTTCAGTAAGTGGACACATTGTACCAAATACATACAACTTCCCTGCAGTCTGGATTAATTAATTATTCTGCCCTGTTGGCCTATTAGGAAACAGGAAAGCCAAGAAGCAGAAGCCCAAAGCCCTGATTCCTGTATCATTCCCATTTATTTTTCCACATTTCCTGCACATCCCAGCTGAAGTGAGATCTTGTCCCCTATATCAGCAGACCTGCATTTGGAACAGCTGCAGAAATGGAGCTTGGGTATATTTGTGCAACAACGCAAACACCTCTTGAGTTCTGTGACAGTAAAAGT
Organism: Falco rusticolus; assembly: GCF_015220075.1. NCBI lineage: Eukaryota > Metazoa > Chordata > Aves > Falconiformes > Falconidae > Falco > Falco rusticolus. The sequence continues at coordinate 13,661,361 of NC_051200.1, read as the reverse complement.
GCACCTGATATTTCCATTTTCTAAACCCATCACCAGCTAGTAAAAAAAAAATGATCATGGGAATATTTAAGAACAAGCAGCATCAGGCCAGGTAATCTAATATTTTAAGTAACTTTACACCAGGCAGCGTAACAGTTACAAACACATTTTGATAAATGGCAGCACTCTAAAAATGAAACAGTTATGTTACCTCCATTAATTAACAGGCAATAATAGACTTCCATGTGCAGATGAGCTAACAAATGTCATCACATAAATTTTAAATTACACTGGCATCATTTTTCTCTCACACATATTTGACCCTCAAGGAAGGTTTGCATATAAAGGTCAAAGAAGGTAGCAAACACATTTCTCAATTCCCAGTTTTATTACAGTAAAGCAGCACAAATAGCAATTAAAAACACTAACTACTCAGTGAAGCTGAAATCAGCTTCATCCACACAGGTCAACAGGGGCACATCCCGCCCTGTTGATGCTTTCATGAGCCACAGTGTCTTGCTAGTAGAATCGGTCTGTGGGGCTGAAACTGTGACCTTCAGACTAGGGGCCACGGCACAACCCCCTGCTGCCACCACTACTCACCATCTCCTTAATGATTTTGGGAAAAAGCCACTGGGCCAGTGTCTGTGAGGCATACAGTTTTGAACTCATGCCTTCAGCTTGCAGGCCCTTTAGTGAACTCAGTAACTCCCAAAAGTAAAAATTAATTCACTCCTGTTGATATGTGATCCTTATGTAAAGATGAGGAAGGCAGGATGCAGGAGGCCCTAACACAGGGCTACATGACCAGCTGAAGTGTACTGAATTGAAATTAATGCATGGAGCGTGACACCAGCCTTGTTTCTAGTTACAACATAACAGCTTCCATGAGACTGTACTAGGCAGAGCTAGGTTCTGCCTATGTTCCATACACAGCTATGTTCTGTTCCAAAATTAACAGACTTCTCAGTGCCATTAAAAATAACTTCTTACTCAAGTGCTTTGTTCCACAAGTCCTGGCTGTCAGAAAACCAAGGAGTTCAGTACAGATACTGACACCAAACAGGACAATGTTCTCTGCTGGAAAACCCCTTTGGGCAAGAAGAACATCAGTAGACAGTAGATGGCAAAATCTGTGCTGGTGATGATGTGCTACTGCACAACACTCTGCAAGACCTTCAAAGCAAGGAGATCCGACAAAACAGGTATCTGAGTGTTATTCCAGGTCAAGGCTACCAAAACACACATCTAGGAACACCCACTGGCAATATTGCACTAGAAAGGAGGACTGGAGGAAGGCAGACATATTCAGCAAAGCAGGGAGCACCATACAAGTTGTTAGAAACCTCAGGAATGAGCAGGCAACCAGCAGTCATTAAACATACTGGACAGAAATATGAGTTTACAGCTCCTGAGCAACACCAAGGATTTTGAACCTAGCTGTAGTCTCTGTGTTTATGTACAGCTGCGCGTTGTTGAGATGCAAAATGTTAGAAACCAAATGCCCTGAAACACTAGAGAAAGTCAGCTAAGCACATCTGATGCAACCCAAGAAATTCTCCTGCAGTAGTTTGTTTCCCTAGCAATCACAAAAGAGAAAAAAAAAAAAAGGTTGAGCACAAAGAGGCTCCCATTTGAGCCAATGGCACACAGAAAGCAAGGCACGTTATCTTAAAGCTCTTTCATTACCAGCCAAGCTGTACGACTTGACATTTGCTGAGGACAAAGGGATGGTATATAAGTATTACTACTATGGCTTATATGGACCTAAGGCACAGGAACTTCACTAAGCGCGGGAACATGAGCCCCACAAAACCTGCAGGCAAGTCTCCCCGGGCACAGGAGAGAAAAGGTCTGAAAGTAAGGAGGCATGAACTTAATCCTGCTTTCACTTCCCCGCAAAGCTGTGTGGGAGGACAGACATTGTTCAAGCACAGAACTAAGGAGGAAAGCAGAAAAACCCCAACCACCAAAACCTAGAGATTCTAACTTCATTGAGGGTTCATAAGACATAACAGTACCAAGCAAAAATTTTTATATTTGATGCTTCAATAGCATTAAATTAATTTAGAAGACTGAAAGACATAATACTTTGAACTTTCTAGATAAAAGCACTATTGTAGTCAATCGGATGTAGAAGGGCTTTATTCTGCCAAAAATATCAGCACCATGCTGCAACGCAGAAGCCCTAAGACACGAGACCCAGCTCTGAATCAGAGCAGCTGATTCATTCAGAAACAAGGGTGCTGCACTTCTCGCCTTGATCCTTCTCACCATGCCACTGCAGCCCACTGAGAACAAAGTTCTGCTACTTATATGGCAAGTGAGAGAAAACCACTTCATTTGACAGCTTACAGAAAGGGTCATTTCTCACCAAGCTCCAGAAGAGCTGTGAGGCTTCAGTGACAACAGCTAGGAGAGCGATTGGGAGGGCAGGGTAGAAAAGGCTGGAAGAACAGGTCTTAGGTCTAGAGAACTAGAGATATTTTAGTAACTTGCTCATTATAATAATATGCAGAGTTAAAACATAACAAGAAAAACAAGACCCAGGAAAAACAAGAGCTTACATCAAAGCCAAATACTCCATGCAGCTTGCTCCCAGGAGAAAGACAGAGATAGTACCTCACAGGTCTGAATCTTAACATATAACAGCAAAAATACAGGATAAGCTTTTTTACAGAAATGACTGAAATACAGGACAGAGATGGAATTTTAATCTTAAAGTCATTTTTTTAAACAGCATTATAAATAATTCTGGTAAACATCTTGAAATACTTCTTGCTCCCACTTGCTATTATTTAATATCAAATGCATTTTTTACTTCATTTCTTTTAAGACGAAAAAAGCACAGTCCAGTTACGAGAGGTAACAGCAGTATGAGTTACTCAGATTTCTGCTTTCATATTACTTTGGGGAAAATGAAACTAGCCTAGTGTTGCCAACTGTCACAGGTTTTCCTTGCAAATCTTTAAGTATCTTGTGTCTTGGGTTTTTAAATCCAAGCCCCTTGAGACAGTAGGTCTCACGGCTGCAGGTAGAATATGAAAAATACATCTCCCAAAGGCTTCAAAAACATGAAGCGAAATATAAGTAAACTATGTATATAAAAGCAGGGTGTATTATTTTCTGAATTTTCTGATCTTAGGAACTTGACTCATGGCTCTAAAACTCTCTCAAGGCCAGTGACTTTGCATTCAGAAACTTCAACGAGAGATTCTTAAGAAGCTCCACATCCAGAACAGTTAAAATTTAAGGAAAAGGTTCAAGCTTCATATCTGACACCATCCTTCCACCACAACATTGCTTGCAGACGTCCCTGGAATAATACACTGCATTCCCCAAAGCCAGCATTTAAGTTTGCAGGGTTTCAACAAGACCTTTGTTCCCCAAACCAAACCGGCACTCTCCTGTGTTCTTGGAGCAGCAGAGAACAAGGCCTCAACGCTCCCATACACCGCGCTGTGAGCAAGCCATGGCACCTTATCCCTTTCCAGTCCAATGCAAGTGGGATCTAGTCTGGTTAAGCCACAGCTGGGGCAAGCCGGTCTCTGGGATGAATCAGATCAGGGCAAATTTCTCCTATAACACCATGGACATTCGCTCACAGAGGTAACAAACAAGTTTTCAATATAGTAAGGTGGTGGCTAATCGCTCTTGGGCAGGAAGGAACATTCACAGCAGAACCTGCAGCTGGCCAGCTGCAGGTTAGCCTGCAAAAGCAGAGGATTCCACTTGGACGTCCTGGCCTGAGAGAGCTTCTGGTGCCAAGAGACCTCATTTGCACTGGAAACGTGTTGTTTTTTTTTTTTTTTTTTCTTTAATATCTGCAGAGCAACACAGAAACAACATGAGGCAAAGTCCATACAAACTTAGTACATACACAGTTTGCACAACAAACCTCCTATACCAGCAATGCTTTTGATGTTCATGAGCCTTTTCCCTACAGATGTTGCATCAGTGCTCAGCTGAACACATATCCTTACTAGTGAGAATACCCCACACTGGAACCATTTTTCAGAGGGAATTAATCTCTGTTGCTAGCATCACAAGAGAAATTCAAGTAAAATACCAAAGAAATTCAAGTAAAACGCCCCAAAACAATTAAAATATTACAGGCACACAGAAAAGAGGCAAACCCACACACCCTAATCTTCAGTTCTTCAGGCCCACCAAGAACAGCTTACTGCACCCAGGGGCTGGCAGAATAAGCAGACAGAACTGCACTATTTTAACCCAACAGGCTGTGCTGCCTGACCATGTTTTCCCCAGATGCGAACAACTAATTGCATCATTTTTTTTTCCTTCATTTTTGTGAAAACAGAAAACAGAGACTCTTTGATATAAAATGCACGCAAATAATACATGGGCAAAGTTATAATTCTGAAAAGTCTTCTAGACAAGACGAGGACATGAAAGACTTTTATAAAGATCCTTTTACCTTGCTTGGATAAATGTTATTTAGAAGATCTCCTTATCAATACAGGTGGCACAAAGAATGTTTGCTCTGATGTACTTCACACAGAGCTATCAAAACCAAAGCCATATACACCCAGGTGTGCCTGGTGTGCTGATGTTTACGAACTTAACCTGATTTTTAAGTAACAGCAGCTGTGCACTTAAGCCTCTTCCTCTCATCCCCTCATGCTTCAACATGCCTCACTTGCAGAGCTGATACAGTGATAACAACAAACCACCAGGAAATTCCTCCATACCAAGAGTATCCTTTATTTTAGGAGGGTTTTTTGGTTCTTATGAGATCTTTCACAGACTACCAAGCTCTGCACTGTTTTGTGAGTTCTAAGAATGGACCCTGCATGGGTCTACCAGAATGCCATTAAATTGCCATTGAAAACCAAGATTTCTTCCCCATTTACTACTGTGAGCTCAGGCTTGCAGGTAATAGTTTTTATGTGTGTATGTATAGATATATATGCACAAACATGTATCTTATCTATGCATGGTTTCTATCTCAATCTATTTTTCAGTAAGAAATAACTCATAATTTATTATTCTAAAAATATCCAGGGCCGGGGGAGTAGGGAAAAGGAAAGATAATAAAACCAAACTCCTGGGTTTGGGGCATTTCCCTTATCACAATCCATGCCTCAAATCCCTGTTATATGGGAAAGGACCTTCCTACCCAGAACAATGTTTGGGCAGAATTCAGAGCTGAGCACCATCTTCTTACGTGGCTGAAAACAGTATCTTCCACCCTTCTTTTTCCCAGTGACAGATGTATCCTGGGGTACCAGTAGGTTCTTTCCAAAACAAATGTGGCACAGCTGCTATGATTTATCTTCACAGCTCATAGCTTAGAGTTACAGACAGAAAATACATGTAAGAAAGGAACATCTCTATTGAATGTTCCTACATGCTGCAAGAGTTCCCTCAGCTGCAAGGAGGATGCTGCAAATTGTCTGAAAAGGTTAAAGAAGTATCCCCAACCAACTAGCCCCAAGTGATGTTTCTCTACAAATCTTGGGGATTATCCTTGGTTTTGGAGAGTTCTGCAGCAGGAAAAGGCTCCTGCAACTGTGAATAAACAACACAGCATTGCAGGAAGGTTTTTTTTTCCAAATTACCCCATAAAATCGCTGCAGTATATGTCAAAGGTACACAAGCTTTCATAAAACAAGTCAGTAAATCAGCAACTCTTGCATGAATCTGTCCTCCGGGCCCTCTGGCCCTGGCTTTGTGTTATGCAAGTGCCAGCACCGCTCCAGGATCTCGCTCTGCAGAGCAGCATCACAGACCTCCAAGTCTGTGCCCACCCCAGTCCTTCCACTGCCACAGAGGAGACACCCACATCTGAAAGATCAGTCCTAATATAACCAACCCATAACAGCTTCATTACAGAGAAACAAGCTAGGAAACTGCAGGTAAAGGGCACTTCTGTAAGTATACTACACACGTTTTTGATTCATTTTAGTAGTAGTTACTTAGTAGCTATGTTTCACTTCAGTTTTCTGTGCCTTCTTACCTGCAGAATTTGGGTTTCTTCAAAATAGGGGAAACTAAGGCTAGCAAGTACACAAGCCATTACTGTAGACCCTTACTCCTTCTGACATTCAAAAACCCCTTTCTCTCCATCCGAGGAGATCAGTCATCACTGCTCAACGGTCTCCGCACTGAGGCTTGGATGTCCCAGGATATGGAGTGAATTCCCCACCATATCAGAGCAGTTCAGGGTGTTGCTAAACAGAAATGGAAGTTAAGGCATTTATAACCGCTTCAATGGGCTGTATTGGCATCAGGTAGGTTGTAGGCATTGTGATGTATTTATTAGGTTTTCTCCTTTGTGTAAAGGGACTAAACCAGAGGTGTGAAAAAGTAATTGCTAGCTTCTGGAAGAATGAGATGGTTCAGTTCTGCTATGTCTGTTTAATGACTAGTAAAGATTGTTTATTCCCTCATATGCTCTTGTGCCATAAAGACTGCCTCACGTATGCTCGAAGAAAATGAATCTGCTTTATCTTGACACCTCCGATAAATTCTGGCTCCATAGGAATCCTATTTACTTGTTTTACTTGCAAATGGTAAGATGTAATGAAGAGAATATTTATTACTGGAGTTGGTTGGGAATAGTTCCACAAAACTTTTTTTTCTTGCCAAAAAAATGTGTCAAGTTTGCGGGGAAACAGTTTTGATGCATTTCTCAACAGTAAGTACTGGGCAAAAATGTTGAGTAAATTTCATTTTTACAGTTTGAAAACAAAAATAATCCTGAAGTTTGAAATTACTTTTTCATTTTTTATATTTAAGAAAGGAGCAGCAAAACAAGTAATATTAAAAATTATATAGAAACCAAAGATTTCAAGACATCAAAATTACTCAAACTAATCCAAACTTCTTTCTTGTTGAGATTTTTAGTTTACATGGGCTTTTTGACATTTTTATACTTTCTGAGATTTCACACAGGAAAAAAAGAACGGACTCCTGAATAACAGTTGTGGGAAGAAAAGCTGTTTTTCCACCTAGCACTAGTTATGTTATTAGGCTAGCAGTGAAAGAGAGAGACACCATGTTACTCTCTGGATCTAACAACTTCTATCATGCTAAGATAAAAATGTGTGAACATCAACCACATGGAATACAAGTTCTTTGTTTTTCTTTTCCTAATGAACTGTGCAAAGAATGCAACATAATTATGCCTTCAGAAGAAACTACTCCACTACTAGAGATACTAAAAAAGCTCTGTTCTTTGGCTGGCACCCATCTCTGCAAACGCTGTCACAACAGCCTCCAAACTGTCACTTCAGCAACTGCCCTTCATAGGAAAAACATATTTCTTCTAATTAGACAAAATTCTAACTCTATGTTTGAAGAGTATAATTTGATCTTTTCTCTAGAAAATCGTTAACCACTTGAGTTTAATTATTAACATTTGCTTTAAAAATTCACTGAGTTAACTACCAGTTGGGCAAGTGGAGCTAGTGCTTTGGTGAGATGATACTTCTTGCTGTGGTACATGGGCACACCACCAGGGAAGGTGGTGTGGTCCGTGTCCACGTAAGAAACTACTCTGAACATCAAAGAGATGTAGCTTCTACTTCTGGGTCTGCCATTGGCTCACTGGATGATTTTAGGGTAGGTTAACCCCATTCCCTTTTCTTTCTAAATCTATTTTGTATGGTCAGGACAGGAATTGTTTGGAGCAGGGACTTCTCCCCTTTCTCTGCCTTCAGTCCCTCCGTGCTTAAATAAAGTGCCCAACACAACAGGACAATGGGGTCATCACTGCAATAACTGCTGACAAGGACGGGAAGTATCAGTACGCAGGGAACATGCTCCTGATGTTTTATCTGTAAAGTTAAGTTCCCAATATCTGAAAAAATTAATGTACAAATTCATGCCTAGGTAGGACTTAAATGTCAAGGTTACTCATGCTCAGCTCCTGCAGGGCTTGGAGCAGCAAGAAACCTGCTTCCTGAAAGCACCTGGTCTTCTGGGATAAAACTGAATGGTACTGATTCCTCAATGGAAACCTTTCAGAGAAATAGAAATCTGTGATTTATTCAGCAACAAACAGGTTTTCAAACAGCATTGCAAACACCGAATGCATAGACACACGCTTCCACTTGGTCTCAGTTATAAAATGCAGTGATTTACAAATCCAGGCCACCCAGACACAGTGGGGTGATGCAGAGTACAGGAAAATCCCTTTTTTCAAATGCAGAAAAATATCACCAGAAAGTTATTTTCTCAAAAAAGCTTGGGAGTTTGATTTTTAAAAACCCACACACCAACAAAAACAAACAAACAAAAAAACCCAACCCTGCAGACAATTACTATTTTTGGTTTAAATTAGACAAGTACATGTGTTCAATGCTTCTTTTAAAAGTAAACAGAAACAAGGTTCTATGGGAGTTTTTTGGTGTTGTGGGCACCATTTGTCATAGTATGATGGGTGAGCACTTCCATGTTAAAGATTTCCTGAGTTCTTTTAAATTCTCCAGCTGGTATTTGCTGCAGTGTTTCAGATAAGCAGAAATGTGTGAAACTCCCCAGGAAACTGAAGGGCTCCAGCACCAGCTATTTGGATACTAACTCCCAACATTTTTGCTTCACAGCAAAGGAATATAACAAAATTTACCTTTTCATTACCAGATTTGACACACTTCAGCAGCCTCTAAAAAAATCAGTGTTATAAAGGAGCTAGCTAAAAAATCTCTCCAAGTTCCCAGTGTCATATGATATTTTTTGTTGAATAAAGACATAAACTTACACAAGAACTTCTACGTAAACTGTAATGTCAGACTGCATAAGACTCAGGTGCTTTTGTTATTTCTGCATTTGGTAAATACAGGCATAACAATTCCTGAAGTCCTTCGGCTTTTACAAACAGGTATGATTGACAGCCTCAAAATGCTCTGCTTTTCATAACAACCGTGATTGACAGCCCCTTGGTGTATAGCCCAGTCAGCCTAACAATGTTATTGTTCTCTCATAATTACCTGATAATTTTTTTCAATGTGCTGCTGTTAGTTGTGGTTCAACTAAGAGTCCTCAGAACTTTTCAAAAGTTCATTTAACTTGCATTGATTTTGAGCTGCCTTCCTGCAAGCCTGATTCTGTGGTAGCGCTGGGATTGCAGACGTTAGTGCCCAAGGTGCATTGGGTCTCTGTCTACCTGTAATTGACACTTTCCCTGGAAAAGAGAAAATATTAAAGCCCAACTATGTAGCAATCCACGTGTCATTTTCACATATATCACCTGCACAGTTTTTGTACAAAGGGAAATGTTTCTTAACTTAATAGTCCCTAGAGCAGAAGAATATAGCTAGTAGCTGGTATGCCCCTAGGGCCGGAGCCGTGCGCAGGATGCGTGCCTGTAGCTGAGCTCAGTTCAGCGCAGTCCATGACTCCCAAGCTGCTCAAGATGGCAGCTTGTTTCACTCCTGCAGAAAGTAATAATTGAGATTTTCCTGTCTTACAGAAAGATCACCCTCAAGAACACTTAGCCAGGGACCAACTTGTCACTAGCAGACAATCAGATCCAGTAAGGTCACTTTTCTGAGCATTTCCTGGTACCTACAAAATAAAATGAATTATGTTCTTTTTATATGAAGCGAGTCAGCGGTAGTGTTGTATACTAGAGAATGACAATCCTTGTTAGAAAGTGTTCAACCCTTTTACCCTTGTACTAAACATAAATCCAAGCTGGCATTGTTCTGAAATTTTAAAGTGTACTTTTTTTATCTCTGTCTTGGTTTTCAGGTAGGATGGAAGCAGGCAGGGCAGAAAAATGAAAACTCACATTGTCTCAGACTTCCAGCTGAGGAAGACTTAAGAATCTTCTGGGGTTTTTTTGCACACCTATAGAACTGAACTTGGCAGAGCAGCTTGAAGTTGAACTAAATGTTACTCCCACGTCAAAGCACTATTGGGAATAAACCTTAGTCTGGGTGGTTAGTTTGCCAATTACAAACCACAACACTTACTTCGGAAACTTCGTGAATGTTTCTTCTTCAGTGTGTTGAAATAAATTATAAAACCCACCTACCTTACAAGAAAGGAAAAAAAAAGATTTCTGTTGGAGGGCTATTAAAAGTATATTATCGTATTATATTTTATTTAGTTACTCTTAAAAGGACCCATAAAAGAAAAATGCCCTTGAGGAATGTTCAGTCTGGGTCTTTCCAAACCTTTCCAGTTCTACACTGGGGAGCTGAAAATAGTCAGTAGGTATCAGGAGAAAGCCGAGTGTCCTTCTGGGACTTCGCTTTTTGAAATCAGAACTGTGTACCTTGAGCACAGTTTTGCAGTTCACCGATTTGGTTGCCTTTTCAAGAAGTAAAAAGTCCAAGAATGAGCCTAAAGTTTGGCCTCTGCATCAATGTATGTTATGCATCACCAAACATACTATAGATCCAAGGCTTGGAGCTGCATACATAACACTGAAGTTTTATGTTCACATTTACTGCAAATGAAAGCAGGTACACAATGGAGAGATTGTATAGCTAAATGGGCTAATTCTGCTCATAATTTGTTCACACAGATTTAGGGGCTACGTGGGGGCCACTAGAACTGTTGGACCTTTATTCTTTGCTAACTTACTTTCCAGTACTTCTGAATTTTATCAACATATTTATAGAGCAGGCCATTTAAATAATATATTATCTGTACCCCTGACCCCAGCCTCTAATTATCCACAGAGCTAGTTCCATTATTGAGTATTTTTCCCATACTGTAAACATACCAGGCATTTTCTAAAAGTTGGTTTGGGGTTGATAAATTGTGTGCAGCATGATAGTAAGGTAATGAATCACTGCAATGATAGTGCACTGCCTCACTACAGACTGAGGAAACTACACATTGCATACTAGATACAAAGCAGAGGATAAAAAATTCAGCCATCTGTGACTTAATGTAAACACCATGAGCAAGAGCTAAAAGCAGCTTCTCACAGATCTTAAGTCAATGGTATTTCTGACCCATTTTCTCAAGGACTTTCAGGATGCTTTACTGAGTTCTCAGCCTGTCATCCTCCAGTGCCTCACCTCCAGATTGGGCTCAGAGGCTCCTGCCATCTACTGCAATCATCCCAGCAAGTCTGTTTTGGCACCTAAAGCTCTGTTCTTCCACATGCACCCAAGCTTTGGTTGCTCACTGAAACGCGTGTCAGAGAACAGAATAACCACCATCCAGGCAAACCCTTTTTGGGGCACAGAGAGGGTAAGGAGGACCCATGCTTAATACTTTGGGACCTACCCCACCACCAGGAGCAAGAAAGAAGTTTTCAAACAGATGAGAGTAACATACTTCGCTGCTATCTAAGGCACAGCGATGACTGGGAAACAGGCACCCAAAAAATAGCATTTTCAAACCAGCAGAGAGGCTGGTTTGCACAGAGTAACAGTCTTTTGTGGATCCAGAATGCTTTAAAAATCTTTAAAGCAGCTGGACTCCTTCTGGTGCTTCATATGAGATCCCAGACATTTCCCTAGCACACACCGACCCCTACCAGGCACATTGTCTCTTGGATCCTGTCATTCCTACGCTTCACAGATGCATGGTTAGTTTTGAGCAATTGTGCTGTATGGGAGAGTAAGATGAAGAAAGTATTTCATGTATTTTTAGGATTAGAAATGCAGAACAGAAGCCACATCAACAGCCAATTCTTCACAGACCACCAGCTGTCCACAAACAAGCTGAAGAAAATCCTGCATATGGAAGAAGTGTTAGTACCATCTAACAACAGTTCATATCAAACAGCTACATAACTACAGCATGCGTTGTACTAGATATATTGAACTAAGACAAATTAATGCTCAGTTTTGAGGTGTCTTCTCTGCAGTGGGTGGGATAAGCTTTTCCTTCAGCTTTTGCTGTGTTTCACTTCATTTGCCTCATCCCACTCCCACCAGTTCTACTCCACAATCCCATAAACCCCAAATGAAACTCCAGAAAACAATTAGATAAATTCATTATTTCTTACTTGATGCATCTTACTGATTCGTCTACATTTATTCAATGTGTTCATGGTCCTGACAGCAGTTTTGATGGCCCACACTTTCACTCCAATTTTATAACGACAGAGAAGTCTTTAGCACTGTTCTATGTTTCATTTTGGAAGAAATTGAGTACTGTTGTGAGTCAAGGCAGTCTTAAATCTTGACTAAATTACTTTTGTTCTCTCTAATTATGACTTTACCAACAGATACGCTTCCAGCATCCTCTTCCCATTCATATTTCCTTGCAATCACATACTAAAATCAGATGCTAATGAATCAGAATTTATCTAATTTCCAATTTTACTAATTATTTATCAGATCAGCTAAATCAGTTTCATTTAGAATTACAGGCTTAGTTACATAAGATGGATTTTTCTCTTTATTAAAAATGTTAAGCTGCCTAAAAGTAACTAATATACCAAATTTTAATCTCTGTTCAAGGTCCAAATACATTATTAAAAAGTGATCTTAAATTGGCAAGAACATGCTTATTCTAGATATATCCTTTTAACTCAAAATGAATTAAACAAGAATGAAAAAAGCAAATTGTGTTATTGAGTATAACAGACCCTGCAAAATCACACTGAAGCATTTTAACATTCCAGAGACAACACTGAAACCAGCCTGCTTTTGTATCTTCAAATATACCATGACATACGAACATACTAATCTTGCCAACAAATGAGACAAAAGTTAAGGTGCTGAAAGACGCGTAGACCTTCAGCTGCCAGAGGTTAGCTCCAGAGGTGGCAATTGCAGGAGCGGGCTGGAAACTAGGACCATGCGTGGCAATCAGTTAGCTGAGGGGAATGTGCTCGAGCTTGTCTAGACAACAATTAACATGATGAGACATGTTTACAGAGCACAGGGGAGTGGGAGACGGATGGCGCCAAGGATGGCGCCAAGGAAAGGTAACACCTTGCTGTTAATTGATGGTAGTTAACCACCAATCGGGGATTGCCTAGGATGCAATGCTTAGCTTCAAGAACCAATCTGTTTAAAACTCGCGGCTTCTGAAAGTGTATATAAACTCGTGCTTCTGTACATTAAATTGACATTTGCTTGCATCAAGCTGCGTCCCGTCTCCTCATTCGCCACAGGCAATGGTGCAGGTATCAAAGAACAGCATTGGTGTCAGAGCCTGGCAGGTGGGACACTGCGCCCCGTGGTCACACCAGCTCCAGGAAGGGGCCAGCTCCACTGCCTGTTGTACACTGTTCCTTCATTAGATCTAATCATCTATATCAGAACCTAATATAGATTAGATAACCCCAAAACATTGCTTTTTTTAAAGTGTGTTTGTATTACTTAAAGAAAATTACCTTTCCCTGTAACAAATAATATGGAACATCCGCTCTTCACAGGTGTGCTCCCAGCCTTAAAACCACAACTGAGCATTTCCCCAGATGACTCCCTGTTGCATTTATCACCTGCCCTTACATTTTCCAATCTTCCACGTATGGGAAGGCAACCTAAATAACTACAATAACATCTTCTGATATCATTTCCCTGAAGCAACCCCCTTCCACCCTTACAGGTTTCCTAAATCTGAGGTAGCTCTGCACAGAACAAGCAAGTACGGTGTGCAATTGGGGAGCAAAGCTGCTTGGCTCCAGAGGGAGCAGCTCACGCCATTAGTTCAGGAGTCTCCAGCCTCTCCTGCTGTGCATCACTCATACCTGAGCCTGATTTCCCCCAAAACAAAATCATACCACTTGCTCTTTGCAGATTAGCACTTGACTGTTTAATCCGTATTTCTCTACTTCAGTTCACCAAGCAAAACCGAGTACTTTGGGTCTTTTCAGTCACCATAAATCCCATCACTATTCACAACAGAAACACACTGCTGGTTTTTTTGGTTTTGTGGACAGTTTTACTAGCCTGAGGATTTTGGGGCATTGCAGCAAAGTGGAAGAGAACGGAGCAAAGACATTATTTTTGTCCCATTTCCAGGCAGAGTGGCAGAGAGCCAGTTCTCAGAAACCAATTGATTCATGCTTGTCTCAAGTCCCAGCACCCTGGTGAAAAGCTGTCAGAGGGCAGCCAAAATAGTACAATTGCTTCACCTACTGCCAAACACTGATACAAAAGGCCACTCTGTTTCAATCACAAACAAAAGCAAGCAACTGTCACAGAGCAAGCAGCCTTCCCTGAGATTCAGATTGCACCCAGAAGTTCACCAAGCAGTAAGTCATTGCTGTAAATCAACACGACCAGTCAGCACATCTCTATCTCAATGAAATTCTGATGCTTTTCCACCAGCCTCAGGACCATGGGTCGGCTTGACCCAAGGCAGCACTGGTGAGCTGCACAGCGAGGTGGAGAGTCACGTTGAAGAAGCTTTTCCACAAGATCCTCAGCAGGTCTTGCTTTAAGACAGGCTTGAAGGTGTCCTTTGGCTAACGCTGCCAACTTTGCAGTTACACACCTGACCAGTGGCAGGAGTTGTACAAGCTGCCAAAATGGGAGGAGAAGAAAGAGCAAAATGGAGAACACCATAGTCTGAGTTTCTTTTGGCTTTGAAGCCTTAGGAACCAGCTTGTGTCAGATACAGAGAGAAATGGGACTATAATTTAGACATATTCTTTCTTTAAGGGAACTAATTCAACAGACTGTATTTTAAAGCATCCTTAAGACACCAGCATCTTGGTATATCTTCACAGGAAAAAATCTACAGAAAGACTGGCAGCTAATTTAGCAAGACTCCTTCACTAAAAGTGCTTATGAAGCAACTCAATTATCCATGGACTCCCAGACAGCCTTTGAGCCACACAATGTCCATACAACGCTGGTAAACACACTTGTATTCGATTTACAAGTAAATAAATCAAGACCTATCCTGGAAATAAAATTCAAGAGAAGCAGCAGAGCAAACTATGTACCCCAGCTAGGTTCATCCCTGGTTTCTCACTACAGAAAGCCTGGACTGCACACATTTGACATTTTCAAGCTTTTTGCTCAGCCACGAGAGCAAAGCACAACCTTCAGCTGGAACTCTTCCATAACCACTCTGCTTGCCAGACTAGAAGCAGTAACAGAAAGGCAGAAAATAGAGACAGATGATAAAATTAAGATAGTCGGGAATGTATTTAACAGAGTTTTCATGCTTCAGTGCTGTTCCATCAGATACCTGAGGGAAAGCATGACTTTGAGCATGTTTTGGGCTGGCTATTCATCACTTGGAAGTAAGCTCTATCAGTTCACCAGCCCGGCTTGTTTTCTTTTTTCCCTTTTCCCCCCACCAGCTGGGATGTTCACTGTTTAATTAGTGTGTTGAGTTAATTCAATAATGGGTTCAGTGAAGGGAAGAAGTAACGCGTGAGAAGTGCTGGAAACATCCAGCCCCAAGTGAAGGCCGGGTGGGAAACCTGAGCAGGACCACTCCTTTCAAGAGCAGTTAGATGCTCAGCAGCTGGTTGAGCAGAAGAGCTTAACTGATCTTATGCAACTTCAATGTGCCTTGAATATCATTGCTGTCCTATGCAGCCAACGTGGAAAGATATTCTCTAAAGCTGCCCGTCACAGCCTAAGCTAGATGTTTGAATTTCAGCAGTGTGAATGTCTGAAAACCATGTGATGGCTCATGGACCATTTCTGTTGTGAATTTAAAGCAATTGTAATGTCTGAGACAGTTTCCTCAATGCTTATAACTGAATTCAAATTAAAAGCACCAACTAAGAGATACAAGCCTAAGCGTCTCTGCCAAAGGCAGAAAAAATTATATATTAACTAAAGGATAAGGTGGAACACATCATACCTCAGGAAATGCATTTGCTCCAAACCACGTTAGAACTGTCAACAATTTGGCTTGGATATTTACAGTATGGTACACAAAACAAAATCATTACCATGCCACAGTATGCAATAAAACTAACCTTTAACACTGACAGTAATGCTGTAGAGATAACAGGTACATGGCCAGCACATAAAACAAAAAAGTTCCCAAGTTGGAATCACAAGGGATTAAATTTTATAGTTTACGTGATGCAAGAATTTTGATTAGATTGCAAGGTTTCTTCTGGCATGAGAAAGTACTGTTTGATCCTGCTGCTTATAACCTATTACCACTGGTCTTTGTTTCTCCATCACCTGTGTACATACACAACACGTACATTATAATGCCATCCTCATACACACCTTGTCCACCACGGGGAGTCATCCAGAGCTCCACGTGAACAGCATAAGGAACAGAACCAGAACTTCAGTATGGACAAGAGCTCTGCTGTAAAGACAGCTCAAGGCTTTGGCAACCAAAATAGACCCTGAGCTGTTGGGGCCTGGCTACATCTTTTAATTAACTAAAACATCTATAGTAAATAAATATTTAGTATTCGAGGACAAAACTTGCTTCTTTGACTTAAAGCAGTATCAAAGAAAGAACAAATCAAGGCCTAAACAAAGATGCAGGAGGATAAAATTTACTGCTCAATGGCATAGAATACTAGTAAATTAGAGGTAAGAGGTGCACTCAAAAAGACATCTATATAGGCAAAGGTTACATCATTCATAATTAAAACCGCCACAAGTTACATGGTATGTGAACTACTAAGTTCATGACAGCAGTGCACTACTGACTACCCAAATAATACATTTCCTTCTCTTGGAAATTCACTAAACTGTTCATCTCTAAGGTTTTATATTTTCCTGTGAAAAGCTAGGAGAAGCCAATGCCAGTGACATGGTGGCAAAATAAAGAAATCCTCCAATAACCTAAAGAAATCCTCCAATACTTCTTAAAAAAATTCCCTGTTGAAACTATAAGAGTCATTGCCACAGTGTGTCATGAATGCTAAATTTTAGATGAGTTGCGAAGCAATTAGAATAATAAGAGGAGGAAAAAAAGTCCATTTCAGGCTATTAAACAGGATAATACCAGATCTAGGTTAGGAAGTCCCTAAGCAGAAGTTGGTGGAGCCTGGGACACTACGAGGGTGAGGACCGTGCGCTTGCCCTTGGCCCAGTGCTCCTCCCTAGGCAGCTTTTACTGGTCATTGTTGGAAACAAGGCTGCTGGGCTGGACAGACTTTTGGACTGACCCAGCACAGACACACTAATGCCAAGAGCTCACAAGAGACGGGCAACTCAATATTACGCTGCTTTAATAGGCAAACAGCCAGATTTGGTTCTTGTATACAGAGTCTAATGAAGTCAAGGGAAAATGCATGTCTGCTGCTTAGGGGTAGAGTTCACCACAGCTGAGAACAGAAGCACACTTGAGACATTTACATAATTTATTTTATTTTTTTTTTTTTTTTTGCTACTGCAGCCAACCTATTATGCTAAAAATTCTACTGAGAGAAATCAGTCCATGCAGCAGATGACAGATTTTGGGGGGTGAGTGAGGTGGTTTTTGCTTCCGTTTTAAAGAAACTAAACAAACTCATCAAACCTAAACCAAACCAGAGCCCTCAACTATAAAAATAATTACCCTCTTTCCCTCAGGCCAAACAGTTTGGTCTCCTGGTGAGAGCAAAAAGTCCAATTCTCAGTCTGAATGTACCAAATGATACTTGGAGACCACGAAGATGAAGCTCACGCTATATCGGAAATCTGCTGTGACCAGTGCCTTAGGAAACGGCTCAGTCTGTTCTCCACATGGCTCGACCCCCTAACTACGAGCTAGAAGCAGGAGAACAAGCCAGACTGCTGAGTGTGATGTTTTTCACTGCTCTACAGTTCAACTCCTTGGAAGCTTATCTTCCCCATTTCTTACTGCTTTAGTGACCTTGGAAAACACAGATAGGGATAATAGAAGCAGAATACTAAAAGGATTATTGCTTTTATTATCCTACTATTGGGAAGCTGAATAAAAAAAAGCACATATCCTTCACCAGACTACCCTGGGCATTAGCACGCTCAGCTCTCTTCTTATAAAAGGTCACCAGGCATGATATTAAACATAGCCTTAATTACTGAGCACTCGTCACTGCCAGCACAGGTGTCCTTCTCATGGCAAATGTCACAGGGAGTTATCTGTCCTTTTTCACTTCTTACTAAAATACAACAATAGCAACATAGATTTTTATAAGAAAAAGTCAGTGCCCTGCTATAGAGCCAAGGAATGGTGGTGGGTGATGGACAGTTACGCAAGTAGCTGCAACTTCAGCTGCAGGTTTTCAGCCAGATCTCGTTTGTGACTGTCCCTATGAGCCACTCCACAGGCCACAGTGAAGACATGCATGAGCTGGCTCGGTCCCCTCAACGCTTTCCTGCTGGGTGGCAACACAAAGCCCAAGTAACTGTGAGTACCACCAGAGATATCACCTCCTATTTTCACAATGCCAAACTAAGGACATTTTACAAGGTCTGAAGATAGAGCCCTTAGTATTTTCCCATGATAACAGCAAGCTGCTCTCTAATGTCATGCCTTGTGTATCTACCAGCTGCTTTGGAATGATGTAGGATCTCCTAACGTCTCCTCCCACCATGTGGAAATGGCAAAGCATGAACTCTGATGACACTCAATGTAAAATAGATTCTCCCAAACACAGAAAGAAGTCAGACAGGGAGAATGTGCTCTAGCCTGTACAAAGTACCAGTTACAAAATCAGTGTTTTTAGTAACAGGTTGCAGCAGTCATCTCCCTAAGCACCTAACAGTCTTACTGTGTGGTCACACTTCTCCTTTAATACAGTGGGGATTTATTTCATACCTGTTCAGGGTAGCAGTGCATATGCTGGAAACACTAGGGTGATACGGTGTTTCACTGAGGATAAGAGCAGATTGCCAAGTACACACAAACAACTTACAGCAGCTGCAGCTATTTTTTCTGATGCCATCTACCTCTACTCTTGATACATCACTGCTTTTATAGAAAAATCCCCCACAAGGTTACAGAGCACGGTGAGTCAGCGTTATCACTTGGAGTAAAACTCATGAGGGTCAGCTGTTTTCCTGCTGTTGTTGGCCTGAAGAAGTGAAGGAGTCCTGCTTGCTGACAGTCATTATGCAACAGAGATAACCCATCTTTCTGCAGTCATTTGTGGGTGTCAGGAGAAGCTAAGAATAAACCAGGAAAAGCCTCTGGAAAGGTCTGCTAAGAAGCAAGCTGAAAGCAACATCTCTCAAGGTACAGTGTGCATACCCTTGCTTTAGCTTAAAACACATCCTTATGCAATCCTTACTAGATGACTGCAGGTGATAATCACACATTGCAGTTAAAATTACTGATTAACCTCCCCAGGAAGTGTTAAAGCAAGCAGAGGAAAGTAGATGTTAGGAACAACACTTACATCCCTGTTCACGTAGGATATATTAGAGTTGCTAAGCTTAAGAAAATAGGTAGGTGCCCCCTCCTGCTCCTTACAGGGAGTTATGAAGCAAATTGAAGCATTTTAAATCCTGCTTATCCACAAGCCGGATAAATTAGGATTTCTTTCTTTCTTTTTTGTAATAGCTTGTCTCAAAGAGCTATAAGAATATGCAAGCATATTCAGCAGAGAAAGCAGGTCAGCACTGACCCTTGTTCAGAAGAACAGCTAGTCAATAAAAAGAAAGAAGCCATTTAGGATGTAATTGGGTACTCCTGGCCAGGAAGATACTAGGGAGAAAGAAAGAGAAGAAACACAACCATCTAAGGCCAACTGGTTTCCCCAGCAGAGGCTGGGGCAAATCTTCTGCTGTTGTGAACGAGTTGCACTTCATGTCCTTGCTTGCAAATTGAGGAAGCAGGCTATGATGAGACCTTGGGAATTAAAACAAAAACCAAATTGAGTTTGTGCCAGCTTTAAGCTTCTTGTTTTCCTTGTTAATAAGATCAAGACATTTTCTTGCAAGAGAACACTGTCTAATTCTGTAAACTTAGGAAAGTTTGCAAAAGCCAGGATTACTGATTATTATCTCCTGAATTAATGCTGAAGTTTTGGGGCAGTCTAGCAGCTAAATTAGTACTTTAAACTGTACATACAGGTCAGGATTCCAAAAAGAACTGTTAACTCTTCTAAGACATGCAAAGCAAGCTTGCTATCAAGGTCTTCAAGATAAACACAACAGCCCCGGGTTTGGTACCACAAAGGACAATGGAATTCCAGTAATACAAAACCTGAGAGAACAAGATTAGAAACAAATCCAGGAAATGAAAGGTCATGTCAAATGCTGATCTTCACTTTGTTGCACCTGAATTTTTGCAAAAGGAAAAATTTGCAATGCCTGCCAAAAGAAAACGTAGCACATGCTTTCCCAAATCAAAGGTCAAGAATATTAACTGTACCTTTCCACATTGCTCCCCAAAAATTAATATGTTGGACCTATTGAAGTGTCTAATACCAGCTAGAATCAAGAACAGCAGAAGCCAAATTTGGATGAAAATGTCTCTTCTGAAAGTCATCATATCTCATATCTTGCAATATTATCAAAATATAAAATAAAATCAAAATACCTATAAGTTAGAGGCAGCTTTTAATTCAACGCAAAAGTAAAGTCCTTCAATCAAAATGTATTTCCAGGGGAAAAAAACCAACCAAACAAGCAAACCTCTGCTCAGCATAAAAAGCAATGGTCTTTGTAATGCAGGGGAAAGACTCATCCTTTTCTCTCTTTTCAAAGAAGTAATGCTCTGTACATCTGAGTGCATTAGTAATCTGAACACTCTCAATGCTCTGACTGACTTAGCGTTTCTATCAGTAAGGAGCTGGAACACAGGAAGGGTGCAAAACAAACCTGAAACTCAGTAACCCGCTTCCAGGCACTACTGTTGGTACCAAAAAAAGCACTGGTACATATTTAGTTCATCCACTTTCACAGTGGACAAGCAACAGCTATTCTGCAGTCCATAAACTCTGAAAAGTTCCCTAGAAACTCTAGTTTCCTACACCATTGCCACAACACAGGAAACTTCATATAATGCAATGCCTGTCAAAAGAAAATGTAACATGTAATCTAACCCACATGCTTTCCAAAATTAAAGGTCAAGAATATTAAGTGTATTGTATAATTTTATGTGTATAAATTATAGATGTTATATATTATATGTGTATATATATGAATATATAAAATAATAACGTATTAACTGAAGCAACTAATGAGGAGTTAATGATATGTGCAGCCTGAGATTAGGATGGGAACAGAGAAAGAACCTCAGATCAGTCTCACAAGCATCAGAAATGGGTTGTGTAGACAGAGCAGCAATAAATATTATGTTTTCCTGAGTTTTTCCTTGCACTAATCCATATTGTTGCCTGGAAAAGAAATCTCCAAACGTCCATTGTTTCTCCTTGGGTTTAATGAACAACTCACATACCAGCTAAAACTGCAGCATCGCTTCACTGAAGCACAAAGACTGGACCCATTGTTCACAGGTGTTTGTTCCTGCTCCATATACTTCCAAAATTGTGATGCTGCAAGGAGTTTCCCCAACCAATTTCCATACAGATATTCCTTCAGCTGCAGTTGCTTTAGAAAAGTCCAAGACTGTATTTTTTTTTATTATTATTTCATTATTTCTTTTGTAGGATAGAACTAAGGAGGAAAATTTGCTGCAAATAATTAGAGCAAAATCACTGCCCTGCATAGTTCAGACTAGGTGCACAACCTGCTTAGGCTTGGCTTCAGAGCAAACCACGAATAGGACATGGGTGATTTTATGACAGGGATGTTTTGAAATCAAGGAAATGAACTACTTTTTTTTTTTTTTTTTCCCAAATCATCACCCTACATCTGTATTTGAATCCACAAATGGTTCCTGATAGAATAACATGTTGATTAAGTCATCAAACAAAACACTCTCTGGCACTGGTAGCAGCAAGGCAGCAGCTGTTTCTAAGAGCAATTGTACGTCAAGTGAAAAAGCTGGCAAGCTTCAAGTTAACATTTAGCTACCTGACCAAGTTATCTTTTTCAGTAGCAAGAAACGTGGAGTCAGCAGGAATTTTTCTACCCAAAGTACACAGAAGGAAAGGAACCTCTGCCTTTCATTATTTAATATACTTGATGCAACCCTTATGTTCACAATCTGTAGCTACACTGAGAAACATAAGCGATCCAAAACCTCCAAGGACCTTAATCATTACAGAACATGCAGGAGGAACTTGTTGACAACCACCGCAGCAATTTAAATCTGCTGGCACTTTCAGAGACAAATAGCTCTGTATAAAATCCAGCTGGAGGTTGCTTTGCCTCCTCTGGGTCTCTGAACACTGACATCAGGACATCCTAACCTGGGTTATCAGCAGGGCAGCTGGTAAATCCTGCAGGTGATCGCATGGAGCACACTAGTATATTAGGGGGCCTTTTTCCCTCCTGAAAGAAGCACAAAGCAATTCTACTGCAGCCATCACAGGGAGAAATGCTCCCCGAGAAACAACCTGTGTGGTTCTTTCACAGTGGTTTTAATGCTAGACAGCAACCACGGATTTTGTTCTGGAAATAGTTACCCTCTCCAAAATTACAAATCTCCACTATCAAATTCTACAAGCAATAATGGGTCGGTGCTGTTAAGGGTTTTTTTGTTTGTTTTTTGTTTCTCCACTAGAAAGTTATTTTCTCATTAATTTTTAGACAAATTATAACAAAATAATCCCACCCCTGCCAGGAGAGGAAAACAAAATGTTTTCCTTGAGCAGAACTTGCAGAACAGCCTCTGCATCCTCTTTAATGCCATTTCTGGAATAAACGTCTTTTTAAAGTTTGTTCTTTGATAGACTTGTCCGAATACTAGAAATTTCTCAAACAACAAGGTAAGAGTCTGCCTTTTGAAACACTCACAGGTTTCCTTTGCTGCCAATGCCAGCCCACCCATCACTGATTCTTGTCCTACCTGTTCTTGAGAAGTCTCTCTTAAAATAAACTCTGGGCACTTGGAACTGCTGCTCCCCAAATCTCTACAGAGTCAAGGACCCATTGACAGAACTAGTAACGAGGCAAAGAGCTGGGGCAAAAAACATCCCATCAAAAAAAACCTGCATCAGAGGAGGTGCTGCTGCAGTCTGAGGCTTCACAAGTCTCCCATCACCAGTGAGACCCCCCTGGGGTCCTGCCCTTCTGTGCAGACCTCTTGTCTCCTTGCTACCTGTCACAGCGTTGCTCAAAACTTCCCCTAAGATTGGTACCTACCAGTTTGTAGATTGTAAACTTCAAAACAGTTTTCTAGATTTTAAGGGACAAGGGTAGTGCATTGAAAATCAAAAGGCTTAAAGACAAGACTATGAAAGGGAGATAAACCATCTTTGCTATAATTTTTTAGATTAAGTCTATAGGAGCTTTTATGAAGCTAGTGAAAATCTTCTAGATTAAGCTTTAGGGCTCATCAATTTAAAATTATTTTCATTCTGCTTCCTCCTCACTAATATTGCTCAAAAAACAATGCTGAAAAATACCTGCCAGCAATGTAATCCAGCCTGTGAAAGGCACCAGAAAGGCTTCTGTGCTTACAAGCAACAGCACAGCTCCTCAAGGCACTTCACTTCTGCTCCTTATCATATTTTTCCATGTTTTTAATTTAAATTCTCAGAAGCCTTTACCACTTGAAAACAAGATGGCAAATCATTAGATCTGATATGTGCGCTGGGCTTGGACTGCCTCACTGTGAACTACAGGAAAAAGTGGTACCTTGAGAGTCCCCAAGTTTAAAACAAGGGAACCAGTGTTCATGTCCCCCTACTCCCAGCTTTGAGGGAAGATCTGCCGGTCTCTTTTCCCACACAGCAGTCCTCAGCAACCAAGTCAGGAGAGCAGAAGTTTGCCCTGAACAACACGTAACTGTTGCAGGATAGCAGTGAGCATCTCACCAGCACAGCTACAGGAGCTCAATCCTTACCCTAATACTTAGGCTTTCAAAATATTATAAACAACTGATCATCAAAACAAAAGCAAAGCTGAAAACCCTTGAGATTAACATTGCAGCTATGAGCCAGCCTAACCCTTCCACTTTGCTTTCATGCAGTATTTCACCCCAAATTCTGCGTTTGCCAGTAGTAAACCTTTCAAAACAGAAAGCAGTATCGTTTGGGTTTGTGCAATACCCAGCACCATGGGACACTGATGGTTGGAAGGTCCAGAACTGCACTGTTCCATGTGTGTTCAAAAACACAAATAAGTATTTTCTCACTTGCAAACAGAATGAGGAAAAACTGTAAATGCCTGGAGTTTGAGATTAGATAAAGTTCTAAGAGTCACTATACATCTCTGTTTAGCAGAATGCACAGAAACACTGATCCACTGATATTTTATGAAAGTGAGAAGCTTCTGTGTTTGGGTGAGATTACCTAGAACCCACACACCTGGAGGGCAGGGCAGGAGACCAGTGCCATCCCATCAGCACTGGTGTGTTCCCAGAGGCACCCACAACCTGGCTGGCAGGCAAGTGGGTACAGACAAACACACGCTTATGTGGCCCCTTCGTACAAGAGAGCAGAGAGCTGGGTCTTTCCCTGCTCCACAGGGAGGTTGTACAGAGCTGGGAAGGCAACGTTAGCTGCCCTGCCAGCAGCACAGTGCAACGGTTTTAGCTTTATTATTAACTTAGCAATAGTTACATCGGTCTGCAGGAAAACACTCAGAAAGATGTCTCTGCTCAATGGCCAGCTCTGCACTGTCAATCTCAAATTACAACACATTTCTAATGCAGAATCATGGAAGAGGAGGCAAAACCAGCTCAGTCCAGTAGTCACAGGGAAGAAGAAATGCTGGCAATAATGGAAAGGCATCATCAGTATTATTGTGATAAAACGTTTGTAATTACTACACTGGCAATTTTTCCAAATGGGTTGGCTTAGACACAGGTCTCTTGCACTGATTACTAAATTATTTTCTTTAAAAGGTCTAAGTGGTTTGTTTTCCAGATGAATAGCCTGAAGCCGCTTGTTTCAGAGCTTTAGTCCCCTGAGAATCACCTTCGACAGTAAAGAAATGAGACAGATGAACACTAAGCAATTCTGTGTATGAACCCAGCAGAGGTTTGGCTGATGAAAACACTTTAGGTAAAGTACCTTTCAATTTAAAATACAGAGATGGACTGGGGCTAGTTAAAAGTTACAAGAAATCAGAGGCAGTATTTGCTAACAAAGCATTTTAAACCAAGTAAACTTTCCTAAATCGAATCTTGGCTTCACCACAACTCACCTCTTCTGGGAGAGCTGCCTCGCCAGGCAAAGTAAGGGCAGTGGGTCGGCACTGACACTTTCCCAGTCCAGCCAACCCAGCCACTGCCAGACTTCTGGCATGCCCTCTCCGCCTTGCCTGCCCACAAGGACAAGCATTTTTTTTTTATCTGAACATACAGTGATACATTTGCCCAGCATTTACTGATCAACACTTACTTTTTTCTTGACAGAGAGCAGCCGTGCTCAGGGAGGAAAGCTCTTTGCAGCCGCCTGCACATCTGGTGCGTGGTGACACAGTGCTGCTGGCAGGGACCGAAGCAGGGATAGTATCTCACTCTCACATAGTACCACCTAGGTGCAGGTTTCCATCAACCTTTGCTAACATGGAAAAGGTCCCAGGTAGCACAGTGGGGGACAGCAAAGTTCAGCCCCTCTGGTAGTTGCTCCAAAGGTCTGAGGCCGGTGTATGGTGACGAGCTGGAAAAGTTTGCTCCATCTGTGACTCAGGATCTTACCAGCATGCCTTCAGTGAGCTCTTTTCAGAGCATTCTGCACCTGTGGCTGGCACAGAGCTGAACAGCTCACCAGGAGGGAGACTCAGACACACCAGGGAGACCTTTGGGGAGAAAGAGAGAGAGGGAAAGAGAGGGAAGAATGAAGAACGGTGTTCATCCTTGAAATATAAATCTATCTGTGGCTTCTACGCAATACATTTCAAACATCAACATTAACTTAGTCCATTAGATAAAATCCTATTAATCAGATGATTTGATCAGCTGTGGCTTACTCAGAATTTGTTCTGATTTTAGTATTTTATCAGCAAACATAGTTCTGGGTAATTCAAACCTCACAACACCAAGCAAAAATTGCCTATAATTAACAGCTTCAAATACAAGCAGCTTTTGTCACACAAGCGCCAGCAAGAGCTCACACCACTCTTCACCTTTACTTCTCTATTGTCTGGTTTACATCTGAATTTCTTCTCCAGGTTTAACTGACGCAAGCTCATGCTCATTCAAATTGCTCCTCTGCAAACATGACAAATGAGCTCCAGCCAAAATTTTTCAGCAGTCAGACCCCTAAGCATTAACTTTGGTAATTAAAGTAACGTATCTGACAAATTAGCAGAAGGGAATATACTGGCATATATCTGTGTGACATGAAGAATTTCTGCCTTCTGCAGTCACCAGTGGACTATCAAAGCCAGTACAGCATGACACATGATGTTGCAGCATCCCTGGGCTAGAAAAGTAAGTAATCTGAGTCACCCACAAACAGAAACAAATTTGAAGGGTCATAAAAAAGGCTACTAGACCTCACAATTTTAAATAAATACATTAATTAAAACCCCTATGAATCAGCAGAGTTGAATTTTGCTGCAGTAGTATCACACGGCTTTGGAAACTGCCCTTCAGTAATCCAACCAAAACTTGGCACGTTTTCATCTCTGCTTATTCTCCCTGGTTATGTCTATGGCATCAATAGACACCCATCTGAAACATCAGAAAAATGAAAAACAGGATGGAGGGATTCAAAAGAAACAAATACTAGTATCTAGCTTTCATCCTGTTCTTTTCATTCATGAATCTCAAACTCATTTATCCAAGATAGTGAATAGTCTCCTATTGCAAGCATGAATTGTAGACATGAGCCACTACATGTATCATGGAAGACAGCATGGCTGGCAGGGGGAGACAGTCCAGCATGGAGCCCAGGCCAGGGAAGAGCATGACAGTTTGAGGAACTAAACAGCTCTTGCTTCAAAACATTCACTGCAGCACAGTCTCAGAAAACAACAGAATTCAACAGTGCACCCTATACACTCACACAGAGCCTACAGCTTCAAAACAGCACCAGCCGAGGCTCATTCTGCTCGAGGCTGTACAGGCATCCAAGCAAGATGGAAATCTCTGCCCAAGAGTTTCCTGTGGGTATCTAACACAATGCAGAAGTGCTAAATGAGTGGGAAGGAGGAGGACAAGCAGCAGCAGCACAAAGAAGGTCGTTAGCAAATACATGTTGGTTGGTGTCTGTGCCACCAAACCTGCCCCAAAGCAGGATCGGCACAGAAAGAAGAGCATAGTGAAGAACTGACATCTATAAGCCTGGAAAACAGGAAAGGTATTGAATGTAACTGATCTCAGCTGAACTACAGACCTACTGTCATGTCAATATACAGAGTACCAACCCATCAGTGCTTTTGGAAGAGAGGAGAAAGCCAGTCATGAGGCACAGGAGACTTGCACAGTGTGTTCTCGTATAACAGGATGGTGTGGTGGAACAGCCATTGCAAGTTCTTGGCTCTGTATCACTGCCTGTTTCTAAGCACCACAAAACCTGTGTTTAAAAAGTCCTTTTCCAACAAAAGTGACTCTGAACTGGCAATTCTTTTACCAGGCCACCCTACAAATACAACGTAATTTATACTGCATACAGATCACAAATCCCAGTGAGGACTTTGCTGCGCCACTAGTTTGAGGTCAAAGGCACCCACCTTGGTGACCATTGTGGTATGCGATAGCTACCAGGATCAGCCCAGGAACAGAGACCAGACTGCAGCAGCTGCTTTGAGGTTAATATTAGTGACAAGCCCCCAGCCTTCAACATCAGCATTGCACAATGCCTCCTCTCGCATCTTTTATAAAATGACCTTTCAGGAACGCAATTTTCAAAGTCACTAGCCTTGCTGGTTACACAAAGCTAGGGGAAACAGAACTTCCACTGATTGGAATAGATCAGATTTATGGACTAACAAGACAGATGATGTGGTGAAGCAAGGATAAAATGTAATGAGGCCAAGAAAAAAATTAAACACATGCTATATTCCAACTTAAACAGCAGTGTACAAAGACAGGAAATACAATCTAAAACAGTTCACGTAACATTTTGTAGCATTACAAAGGAGAACCAGAAAGGCAAAGATCCTGCATCTCTTACAGACTTCACAACACAGAGTAAAAACCAGTGGAAGACTGTAAGGCAAGTTAAGAGCTACTGATGAAGCTTCTGTATGAAAGGCACAAGGAGCCTTTCAACCTCAGGAGCACTTGTTGCCACACCGAAAAAATGTCAGATGTTGCCAAACAGATTTCCAGAAGGTTCAAACCCAATCCTGAAAACTTCATGGATATCAAAACTGGGATAATCACGTGCTTCAGCATTATAAAAATCAAGTGGATTGACATCTTGGTATGTTTTAATCTCTCTTTGGTTCACTATACGTTTTTTGCAGTTGTGTTCAGGATGACGGGAAGAACTGCAGCTCCCAGAGAGTGAAGAGAAGATACAAGATTTTAAAATACTGTCAGAAGTAACAAATTTTTTCTAAACTGTCCCTTTTACTTGACAGCACTCATTTTTAAATACCCTCTGTACAGACAATATTATAAAATATTTCTTCAAACACAGCAACTTATTAGGTGTATTCCTGACTAGTTTCTTAATTGGGCTCAGAAGTAAAATTACCATTCAGATGTTAGCAGTTTCACTGTTCGATGTCTAATCTATTTTGAAAGCTTAAACAAATTCTATAAATATTTAAATTAAATATAATCTGCATTTGCTTAGTGATTTTAATTAAGAATTAAGTTGCTGCTCCCCTGAAATGTATAAATGTTTAAAGCCAGTGCAGTAGCAGGATAACGTCTAGGCATTTAAGATTCTGTATCATTATTAATACATTTTTCAGTGTTCTGCTGACTGAGTTTAGCACTGGAGTTGAGTTGCTACACTAGTCAAAATCATCTTTTAAATAACCAAAAAACCCTAAAAAAAATAAAATATGAAAACTTAAATCAGTTTTGAACTACTGTGACTGAGACACAAAACAGGGTTTTACCCATTTTTTTCCATTTTTATTTCTATTTTAAGCCTACTTTCTCCAGACCTTCCTTCCACAGGCAGAACCCTGAGCCTATGACTTTGAGCCCACTGGATTTCTTCTTGGTCTGACGAAGGAGCCTCGCAGAGATCTATTTATATGGCTTTAGGAAGAAAAGCCACCTCTGCTGACTTCACACTATGCTTTTACAAGTGAGCTACAATCCTGTTTAAGACAAATATTTATTCCTTGAGTGAGGGTACGATATCTGAATGGACTCCCCTGGTACTAAGTAAATCCAAGACCACTGAAGGGTAGCCCGTCCACCTTGGAGCATGTCGCTGGCACATTGAAGCCATGCCAGGGATGCTCATTTCAGAGCATTGTCCTCAACATGCGTGTGTACGCAGGAGGCAGAAACGTCACCGTTAATGAATGGGGCTTCACCGGAGAGCACTGCAAGCTACAGGTTGTGTGTGGGAAACAGCCCGAGGAGACACGTGCTGAAGCCGGCGTGCAGCTGTCCGCACTGCGACAGGCGACCCTGCGGAACGGCACCATCAGGCTGAATGCACCCTGGGCAGCTCCTGCGGGTTGCGGGATATGGCAAACGCCTGCCGAGGAACCGCAGGAAGGAAGAGCCTTATACTCGGCATTTCCGACCCTACTGCAAATGCCGCAGAAAAGGCCTCCCATCACAAACATGACTGAGTAGGAAAAAAAATACAGAAAAGTTGCAAGATACTGGGTAGCAACAAATTAGATGCCTAAAGTCCAGGACTGAGAACAAAACCATTACAGATACTTAATTAGAAAAGTAGCTATTAAAGTAGACTGGAGTTGTTTAATACTTTGTCAGTGAACTAATGTAATTAACTGTTGGACAGAAATGGGGACAAAACAGTGGTTACAGGTCTTGGAAAGAAGTAGAAAAAGAATGAACTGCAAAGGTCATAAATCTCAGATTCAACCGCCAGCCTTTTTCTCTCTTAGTCCACAAACAATTAAAGTATTTCTTCCATTTGTTCTAATCTTTGAAAGTACGACTGTGTAGACTGCAGTTGCATTTTGACAACAGTATAGACACTGCACTGGACAACTTTTTCTCTGCATGGCTCTGCACATTGGTTTGAGGGAGACAGCCAGAGGCGGGGGACAGGTTATGCCTGTCCCTTACCCCAGACCTGCTTAAACCAGATTGAACTGGGAACCAGCAAATAAAACCTCCAAAACCAGAATGAAAGAATATTTAAACCCAATTTCAGTAATACTGACTGTTACTAACTAAAGCGAAAGAACATTATTATTTTACAGACAGTGGCTTTCAGTTTTCCTTTGAAGGGCTTCATGGTGTGTAAGAAGATAGCCATGTACCCTCCGGAGGCCTGATTTAAAACTTCTAATTCGTAATCAACAGCATACTTGGTGATCTAGAAAAAAACAACTCATCACAAAAACAACTCAACACTCTACAACAGAGCAATTCCCACACACACATTCATAGAACGGCAGAAGATTAACTGTCATTTTGATCTCTTGATGACAAAGGGCACAATTTCGACACAGAACTGCATTTTCTCTGGGCGACAGTAAGCAACTCAGACTAGCACAGACCAAGACAGTGTTTTCAACCTGCCATCCACCTAACTTCAATCTGTTATAGCTATTCAACCGGTGATATCCAAAGTCCCAAGGTATGAACACATCTCAGTATCCTCATTAAAAAGTCAGCATGGGCAATTTTGGAGACATGTATTTTATAGAACACTTAGAAAAGAGCAAAGAGTGAATGATTACATTTTTGCACAGTCAGAAAAAGTAGGCAATAACATTCTCCATGACACTCGAATTTTTTTTTCATCCCACAAAAGTTGGCCACTGGCTGGAATTAAACTGGGTGCAAAGTGGGAGGTTCCCTGGCACCAAGGTAGGGTATGTGTTAACCTCACAGCCACACATGGCTTCAGCTTTGCCCTCTGTCATTTTCCTTTTTACTGCAGTCCTTTGCACCGAGAACGAGACAGACGCAAGCATCGCCTTTCGCTCTGTCCCTCAGACCCTTCTCTGACATTATCTCCAATTAGTATCCTGTTTGTTATCCAATATATCACTCATAATAGTTTCAGTGCAACCAACCAGTTCCTCCCCAAATGAAAGGAAGGTTAATGATGTTTTCTGCTACTGTTACTATATGCTTTGCATAAGAAAGGGAATGGATTTCTTAAATAACAGGAGACAACGTTCCTTTCCTGCAATGCCTTAGAGCAGAAGACATCCTTTCTTCAGCAGTAAGGATCAGCTGGACTGCCCACATTTTACCAGGTCAGGAGTTGCTTTCTGCCCTGGATGCACAAGTACCCTGTGGCCAACAGAGAAGTGGCCCAAGTGGCTTTAGTCTGGATTTTTTTTCTGTAACAGAGCAAAACATTGTCCCTTGAAAAGACAGAACAAAATCCACTAGTGACAAAGCTATTTGCATTGGTGCATTGCCAGGGTTGTTTTCTCCCTTCCCCTAGACCAGATATGCAGCTCAGCGCCTCAGCCCATGAACCAGGGTGGGTGAAGGGGAGATGCTGCTCTGGAGTCAGGAAGGATGAGAGCAGCATCAGCTCCCTGCTCCACCTCCAAAGCAATGCATGCTAAACTCAACTTGGGCATTTAAAAAGCAGAAAACATTAGAAGGAACACTACGCAAAGCAGAAGCATGATATAAACCTGAGTCCAACCTAGGAGACACTGACTGCAGCCAAAACATTTTCATTTAAGTAACTGATGTTAACCCTGTTGTATAATCCCAGTTATCTATTAAATTCTCCCAAAGAGAAAGTCTGACTCTGATTGCCTGGTAACAGTTAGCACTGGTTGTGTCATTACAGTAACTTCAAATTTTTTTACATTAATAGTACACCATGGTTAGCAACTGTACTTTCTCCTGATTTTTACATTTCTTATTTATTAGATGATGAATTTTACCTGCAATTTGTGTCAAACTGCCTTTGCCTCAAAGCTGGAATTCAATTAACAATACAGGGGAAAAAAGTATTTTAATAGGTGCATTGGCTACAAAAGAAAACATCAAACATGACTTGCATTTAAATCAGTCATCATATGAAGAAAATTATCTCCATAATTAGTGACTTGAGGCAGTTGTTGGTGATCACAATACAAAGGGCTAGAAGAGACCACACCTCACCTACACCTTTGCCTAAGAAAGGATTGTTGACAGCTGCTTTTCTGAGCTAAAACTGTTTGCAATTAAGCAGTTCCATGTGTTTATCCAGAGAATTTCCTGGATTGTAGCTTTCTCGTCTAAATGCTTAAATATTGGGTTTATGTAAATTTAAGCTATCATGGTGGGTTTAAATTGTAATATAGAAATGATGAGATATCATTTTAATTCTGAAGGGGATTATTTCAAACAGAAATATCAGATCTAAGTTAAAAAGACCAAAAAACCCACGAAACCCCAAAACCAACCAAACAACAACAAAAAAAACAAAACCAAAAAAAAACCCCACAACACTTCATGTCCCCTGGAGACAGAGCTGATCTGAAGGAATCTATCAAGAATGAGCACAGGCAGATCCAAAAACTTAATCTTCAATGGCCCTGAAGCAGATGGGGCAAGAAACACAGTCCAGCACCCCCACACAACAAATTCAGAGAAGCAAAGGGGTCTTATCCAAAATAGGAGGCAGCACCTGGGTTGAGCAGGATGTCAGGCACATCTCAGCTCATCACCAGGCTCAAACATCCACTCCTTCAGTCTTTGTTCTTCACTGAATCCCACTGACCCACTTGTTAAAGTGGGAAAACTCTCCTCATGCTATTTGCCCTGGTGATTTTACCACAGTAGTTTTGCTCAGCATCACAAACGTGACCCATGCTGGTCTCAGGAGGGTGCAGGTGTTCAGCAAGGCTCATCCACACACACCAGGATGCCATCTTTCTGGCTTGCAGGGAAGCCCAGGAGAGAGCTGCTCGTGGCCCCATCCAGCAAAGCATCTCCCCCTGCTCAGGTCTGAGCACATGAACCACCCCACACACCTGCGGGCAGGCTCAACCCCACACCCAACTGAACCCTGCGGCAAAGACCGTCTGCGAGCCCAGCTCCCTGGTGCTATGGCCATAGCGCAGGCAGCTGCAGTCCTGCAAGGTCTGGCTTAAGCTTCGAGCTTCAATTCAAACAGAAATTAATTCAGGGAAGCCCTTAAAGATCCCTCTTGGCTTTAGGATCTCTTAAAGCAAGCGTAAATCACTAGTGTTTTGTCCTGGCGCCAGGCTTTATACTTACTTTATGTTACCACGAACGACTGCCAAAAGGGAAGAGCGAAGAGCTCGGGTCCATTAGCCATACTTTATTTTTTCACGATCTTCCCAGAAGCCATTGCCCACATTGTTCTGATGCATCTTTGCAGTCCTCATCCAAGCCACTGAAAACCCTTTACTACAGCTCTGGGATATCTGCAGCTTTTAAACCTGGCCCACAGCAGTACAGCAGCAAAAAGAGCCGAACCTCCAAACACTATCGCTGGCAAGAACACATTCCATGTCAGCTTGCTTTTTTCTTCCCAGAATGACAGGCACTGTCCAAGCTGCAGACACCACATAATGTACCACTTCTGAATATATGCAAAACGAAGGAAGCGGCATTTCTATCAGCAGGAAACATTTGGGTCAAATTTAAGACAACTCTTTAGGACTGATGAAGTGTACTTACCCTAAGTGTTCATAGTCACAAGTCTAATTTTTCCCACCACCTAAAAGTTACTGAGCCATTTCTACTAAAAAGGCCATGCTTATACCTGTCTTTTTGGGGGAGACTCAACAAAATAATTGGTTGAGTGCTTCACAGAGGGGTGAAGACACACACACAGGCCTTTGTTACAGCACTGCCTTTGAAATAACACTTATTTAATGTTTAAAGACTATGAGGCTACGCTTTGCACTGTTAGCTTTAAGACCTAGCCTACCTAAGACAGGAAAAGTGCAGCTTATTTCATTTAGTTGTCTTTCAAAATAGTCTCAAAGAAAGTTCTTTAGGAACACTAAGCAATAACAAACAATGATAGCTTAAAATTGTTTGTTATAAAACAATTACAAAAAATAATAAAAACATAATATCTTGGCTTTTGATGTTGAGGGATTCTTTGTGGGTTTTCCCATTTATTAGTCTTTTTTTCAGATTAGAACATTATTTTTATAATTACCGTTGTGAAATAAATATCTCATTAGGGTTTTCCCCTTTAATACAGGGTTCCAACGTAAATCATTGAAAACTAGGAAGCCTTAAAACTTCAGTTTCTTCTGGGAAATAGTTACTGCAAGGTCAGTCCCAATGGATAATATTTAAAACTCATGGAAAGTTTCTTGTGGGGGCAGCCGAAACACTGCAGTCCCTCACGACCTGTGCCACAGGACTAAGAGCTGAGCAGCTGCAACCTCCAGCAAAGTTTTGAGCATTACCAGTTTGGGAATTAAAACCTTTCCTAAATTAATTATGGCCAAGACTTAAGAGTCAGAGCATAACAGGCATCTCTTTTCCTGAAATGTGCCATTACCTCCCAATATGACTTGCTCATATAAAACTCTGCTTCCTCTGTTTTAAGATTCCCAAAATCCTTTTACGTGAATTACATGTAATTGTGATAAACACAACAAAGAAGCACCACAGAACTAATTTACCTTTCCCAATCATTTTCTAATGAAAAATTTTGCAGGCACATAGTATCAGCTCCACAGCATGGGCCACTCATTTTGTTTGAACAGCCTCAGTCCAGCACTTTGAAACGCCACCACCGCAGTCCCCATGCCTACATTCAGTCCAGAACACGGTGTTTATTTAAAGGTTTTGCACAATTTCAGAAAGCTGCACAATGTTGCAAAGATAAGCCATCCTGCAGAGGAAACAGAGCCAGGGAAAGGGCAGGCATTGGGGTGCACTTGATGTTCCACAAGACATCTACAGTGGCATAACAAATGCTGCTTGCTTGGGAGGTTTCTTGGTGCAAAAAAACGAATTAAAAGCAGCCTTAAGAGCCATAGGATGTAGGAGCTGCCCAACGCTTCAATTTTACCTCTGGATTTACTAACGTTATAAATGTCCACATCAATATGAGTCACACAAAACTCATATTCTGTAATCAAACAACCAAGTGGAAATTTCAATTTTCGTAATATTCGAAGAAGGGGGGAGGAGGTTATTCCCCATGGCTCAGAACCAGCAACTGAAAATAATATGATCCTAAAATGAATAAAACTTACAGAAGTAGTTAAAAGGACCATTAAAAATTCCTCACTGTAAAGGTGCTGACTCATGGCTTTTTGAGTGTGTGCCAAGACTGCACTGCTCAGAAAACAGATGAACTCCTTAAAAAGATCTTTCATAACTCTTCTGAAAATAATTTTTATTTCAATTTACTCTCTGCAATTCCCACTATGGACAACTGGGAATCACACATCCGACGCTACACTGCTTTATGACGAAGCTGGTCCTACCTAATGTCTGATCAGAATCCCTAATGGACATCAATTATTGTACACGGAGGTGAATTAAACATGAAGATTATTTATTTCCATAATACATTTTAAATATGTATTTACTTCTATGTGATGAAACTTTTATTGTTTTTGTTTGGGAGATGAAAGGGACAGGATGCCTGGTGTTAAAATGAATTTTCTAATTGGACTTTAATGAACCTTGTCAAACCTCTTGAAGTAGCTTTCTCACATTTAAAGATCACTTAAACCCTATCTAAAGAATGAGCCTGCATTAGGATTTAAAGGTCTCCCTTTTAGTGGTGGTGCTGTGCATGCTGAGTCTTAACTTCACAGGCAAAATATCTTTCTTTTAAAAATTAAGAAGAATCAACATATTAGACAAATGGAATGGCTTTATATTATTTTAGATAAAGTAATTTATTTACATTATTTCATTTGTGAGGGAAAACACTTAGGGGAAAAAAAAAAAACAACCAACCTATCAAAATATTGCCCGTTCTTAGCAGATGAAAAGCAATAGCAAATTCTACATTCCAGAAGTATTTTTTCCCCTGAAATTTCCCCTTGAAAAAAGATGGTTGTTTTGGCTTTTCAAAAAGAGATCACATTTCGACTAGTCTACTGTGAACAAGGTTATGGCAAATACCTTAAAACTGGTAGTACATTTATGCTATTCACAATGTCAGGAATGGAGTTACGGGAATTATTTTTTGTGTGTGTGTGTGTAAACACTACTATAGCAAAGAAATATTTTGTGTGATTCAAGTACAAAACAGCTTCAGACTACACTGAAAGTTTGCATATGCCAGTGTCGGTGAAGGTGAAGAGGACAGTGTGGGTGCGCTTCTCTCATCTGTGCTCTTCTGGATTTGGTCTCTCCTCTGGGCTGCAATGGGTCCCTAAGTACTGCAGCGGCACTCCCGTAATAGTCCCAGATACTCTTAACAACAAGGCAGATGTGGTTTTCTATTTTCACAGGCCTTTTGGAAACGTTTTCTTCCTCTTAATGTCAACCTTTTCCTCTTCTATATATCTCTTCCTTTTGCCTCAAGGAGGCTTTTATAGCCACCGTGCCTCACGTTACAGATCTGAAATGCCAGACCAAGCTAGAATATTGCAATGGATTATTCCCATCAGTCCCATATTACAGACTCAGGAATTCAGTTTGTTATTGTCAGTAGCCCCAAAATTAATGAACATAGTTTATGAGCAACGCTCAGTTCAATTTCATTACCTTACACCAAACCTGAGACAGGGAAAACCACAGCTTCAATCCAGAAAACAGTGTACTATGCATCAATTTAAGGAGCACTCCTAATCGGAGGTTGGGCAACCACTTGCTGTCATGGCTCTGCGGTATCAAACGCTTCTTTCATTCAAAAGACCTTTTCAGTTACGTCGTATTCCTAGTCTTGTAACAAAAGGCCCCCCAAAGAAATATAAAATCCTCATTTAATTACATCCCTGGCCCTAAAAGCCCTTTGCTGCTTTGTAGGAATAAAAATTTCCTCAATGTTAAATAGGAAAATCATTCCAAAGGAAAAATAATGGCAAGGATAAAACTTTATTCATGAAGAAAACTAGAACTTCATTTAGGGTTTTAAAGACTTCATTAACAAAATCCTCTGTGGGTATCTACAAATGTTAAATTAAGATCAAGACCTTAAACAGTTTGTTAGACAAATGAGCACATCAAAGCATTTCAAAAAGGAAGAACCTGAGACTTGAAAAGCTGTCAGAGAGCAGAAGTGAGAAGAAATAAAGGCTAATGAAGTAACTGCAATGCCTGAAGAAATGTCTAGAATAGGTTTTCCTGTACATTATCATCCTCTGACCTTAAGAGAACAAAAAATGAGGCTGAATTCACTTCATGAGGCTGAATTGACTTCATAACATTTTATATTTTATTACACAGAGGTGCAAGATTGCTATAAAAGTCTATTCTTCCTTTTTTCATCTCCTCTTCGCTCTATACCTGAAAGACCTCTTTGTTGTTATTTCAAAATTATTTGTTACACTGGAAAATAGAGGAGAAAATACTACATGCATTCCCATAAACCTGATGAAAAGATGCTGTAGTCCTGGCACAATCCCTGGGCCAGCTCCAGCTGCTCACCACAGCCCCTGCACCTCTGCGTTTGTGGATAGACCCACACAGGGGGGTGGTCTCTCCCAATGTTGTCCTCTTTAAAGCAACCAGTAGCCTATAACGGCCTACATATATCTATATACGTATACCCCAATGGCCATGTAGCTAGGTGTAGAGATCAGTCAGAATGGCCTTCAGATCCTTTGTTAGCAATGGAGCAGACCAGGGCAATTAGGCTTCAGGTAGATGCACAGCCATGCCATGCTGTATCCCAGGGGAGATCCTTCTCCTCTACTGACCACAGCACAGGCCAAGGTCTCTTGCCTTCACTAGCTAAATCAGACCCCTTGAAGGATGAGGCAGGAAGAAAATAGCCCGCTTACTATGAGTAATTCAATGTAATTTCATGTAAATAAATCTCTATAAATACCCAGAACACATAAATCAAACTTTTCTTCATCTGTAACCTAAGGCTCAAAAAACAGTACAACACCCGCATGGTACGAGGTCTTCACACTTCAGACATCAGCTGTGGCAAACTAGTACCTACTCTGGCATACAGCATGATACAGCTCTGGACATGCGCCTCTCATCACCAGCAAAGGCAGATGTATGAAGTCATCCATCAAAAAATGTCTATTTGTTGTTGACAGTAAAGAACTTTTTGGAAGAAGGAAGCCAAGTTAGCGACTGACCCCAACTCTAAAACAGCAGAACCTGCATGGGCTGCCTAGCCATCCTTGTATCTCTGTCAACTCATAAACAAATGGGTATAAGCTGTTGTAACAGTTCCCTTAAGATTTCAAAATACTATTTTTCTGTACCTATCCTGATTTATAATGAATGTCCCTTTTTATCTTGCGTAACACATGCTGAGTTGGTGGTCTTCATGCTAATTCTTTCAGAGCAGCAAGGTTTGAACCCCACAGGGAAAAGACTAAATCTCCTGTAAGTGCCGGCATCAGCCCCTCTGACTCACCACGGTCTAGTCTCCTTCCTCTCTCGGGGTATTCACTGCTGTGTTAGCCCCCAACACAACCTGGATTTTAAATGTGCTTGCTGTAAGAATACTGGGAGACGATGTTTTAGTTGCTTGGTTTATTGAGTGTAACGCTTTAAAAAATATCATAGTTTTTGATGCATGAATATTTGAGAACCTTGCTCTTAAGATACAAGCTAAAATGAACTGAACAACACATTTCATTTAGCACAGACCATTTGGGAGCGCTACT
Source organism: Falco rusticolus (assembly GCF_015220075.1). NCBI lineage: Eukaryota > Metazoa > Chordata > Aves > Falconiformes > Falconidae > Falco > Falco rusticolus. Next base: position 13,622,749 of record NC_051200.1, on the reverse strand, counting down.
GGAGATGCATATAAAAGTGCCTATTTCTAAACACACATATTGTATCGTGTCTGAGTGCAATAGTGGATGCACTGCTCTTGGGAAATTGCCGCGGTCAGTACCACGAGCTCCTGTCAGCAAAGGCGGCTGCAAACCCCAAGTGGCAGGGAGCTGAGGGAGCCTTGGCCATGTGTCCCAGTTTGCAGGCTCAGTGCCACCACCCCAATTTCCTTGCTGGGTTGGATTTCTCAGCCTCTGGCCCAAGAAAGGAAAGTCCCGGCACCCCAGAAGACAAGTCTTCATAGCCCAAATACAGTTCTTCAGGCCCTGGAACCTCAGCACAGAGGAGCAGTGAAGGTGGTGTTCACTTTATAAGTCCATTTGATGTGGGAAAATATTGTACAGGATGAAGACAACCCCTTTACCACCGACAAGAATTCACCGTCATATAGTTCTGCGTGGCAGCTGCGCAGCCACCTTCCTACTGCCATCTCCCACTGCAAGGGTTTGACCGAGACTCGCCTGTTTTCAGGGTCATGATGATTGTTCAGATACCCCTAAACTCATCTTCTCTCCAAAGGAGCCGAGGCGAGGCTCCCAATTACCATAAAGTGTAAATTTTACCTTAATGCTTGGTAGAGCATAAAGCAAACAAACGCTATCAGAAGCAAAAATATAATCACAGACCAGTGCTGTTGCCAGTTAGAAATTACATGATAAGCTGCCTGCAAGCTCATTACCACCCAGCTTCCAAAATAAATTAGAAATTTTCAAAACCAGAAAGATGAATAATCAAGGAAATTCTATAATGTGATTTACTGAGGAAATAACATTATAAAACAATCTTTGCTGCTGCTGCTGCAGATCGGCTTTAGCCACAGAATTTATTAACCACTGATAAACATCAATCATGTTTGTCCTCCTCAAGCAAAGCAAACCTCTTTGTGCTCGCCCTGTGCCCCTTGGCTGGCTCACTAACGTGCTTAAGGCTAGGGATGAGAAGAATAATGGGATTCAAAATACAGTATTGTTTCTAAACCTTAATAAGAGGAAAGTCACTGAATACAAACCTGGGTAATTACTTCTACTCAGAAGAAAGCTACTCAGGCCATTCCTCAGTTTAAAGCACTCTGAGGGGAAAAAAAAAAAATATTACACCAGGGCTTGTTTTTATAATTGGGCTGTTTTGTGAATGCATGACTAAATAAACCTCTGCAAACAAGAAAAAGAGGATCCATGCTGGATGCATGCAGCTATCGCTCATTACTTTCAGATGTGTTTCATTGTATTTTTACCAATAACTCAGTCTTTAATATAAAATTACACCTTTCACTGGTAGTCCCAGAAAGCTTTTCAGTTATACAAAAATTATACTTAGTTTGCAAAGTATCACTGAACTTAATATCGAAGAAATATCTCTGACAGTATCCTGAGTAAAAAAAGTCTTAGTAAGAAGTACTAGATAGCAGTAAATTACTTGTTTACAAAATATGTGATATTGCAGTTGATGAGAAGTAATAGGCAAGTAAAACTTGTTGAGAAAAGGCACAGGAACGTTCCCTTGTCTATTTATTGAAGTTGGAATGATATCAATAAATAATTTTGAATATTGCCTTTGGGGGCAAACCTCCATAACTAGGTAATAGCTGTGATCACTTCCCAAAGGAGTAAAGTTCTTTGCCTGATCACATGCACCTCAGGGGAGAACGATCCCAACGCAGCACTTATTTGAGAGCGATCGAGGTGTCCTGGCTGCGTGTCACTGACACACAAACTGCCGGTGTGCAGGTGAGGTGAGGCACAGCAAAAACCGCAGTCTCAGATTCCCATACCTCAGAGCAAGGTGGTACTGGAACAAATCTGGTTGTATAAAGCACACGGCAGGGGTGATCATGTTGTTCTGTGCTTACAGAGCATTTATCCCTAACTGCTAGACATTATTACAAAAGTTGGCTTTACTGTTAGGAGATGTACAGCAGCAGTGGAAGACTTTGTTTTAAATGCTGTGACATTTAACCAGTTTCCAGGTATTGCTCCACAACTGACTGTTACCTAGAGGATCAGTGGATTTATTTGTTAAAAAGACAGCTGTGCACAGGGACACTCCAGAGTCAGCATGTTCTGCAGGGTCTCAGCGTTTCTTCACAGTCACACAACTTCAAATAATCCCATTTCGCCCTGCTGCCCAGCACTGCCAGAGCCACAGCTGGGAAGTTTCTGGTGGTACTTCACAAGCAAGCAAGGGCCATCTTCAGCTGCATAGTTCTGGCACCTGGTCTCTTTGGGAGAAAGTTCTCCTCTCATTTTCCCCTTTCAGCCTTTCTGCTTTACTCCTTTGACCATTATTCTCTTTTCCCAGCCTTTCCTATCCTACCCAGCAAGATGAATCAGATGCCCTACTGGATGCATCTCACAATGCACCCCAAAACCAGCTGAGCTCACTATTTGCCTATCTCAGGAAATTCTCAGCTGTCCCAGAGCCTCTAAACAAGCTCTGACTCCGACCACCTCTTGGATGCTACTAAGGGCTCATGCTCAAGGCGCTCTGATCTCTGAGGGTGTCCCATCTGGCCTCCTTGGTTTGGCTGGTTGGTTCAAACCATAGCCACCACCAGACATGCAAGAGTTGCCAAGTGGCTTGGGATCAAAAAGCCCCAAAGACTGTTTATAGCATTAGCAGCTACTGCCAAGAAGTTGAGTGACAACGCCCACATATTTATAGCTTAATGAAGAAATAGATCCTCTCGGCAAACTGGAGCCGGCAGGAACTTCACAGAACATGTCAAGTTCCACTGATGGAGGTGGGTCACATACAGATGAAGTGATACAGCAAATAGCTGCAAAATGTATGTGAGGGCCCCCATACACCCACATCTGAAATTTCACCCTGCATATGAAAGTAGTTTATAATCTCCCACAATGCCCAAAGGAAGTCAAAAAGCATGGAAACATGGTTTATTTTAAACCACACCCAACCAAAGCAGCTCTCACAGAAGGGAAACTTTTCAGGTTTTTAAACAAATCTGCTCAAGCATTTGCACTATTTTCAGGACCCTCTGTGTGCATGGTGGAAAATTAAATCATTTCCAAAGTCGCTTTGCATGGCACTGTATGTACACCGGAGCAGTTCAGATGACTTCACACAATCTGCTCTTTAGTGTTCTGCATTGGCTTTTGTCTCTGCTACTTATTTGACAGGCTGGCACATGAATGCCACCCTTGATCTCAGAATTCATTCCAGTCCTACCTCCTTACTACTATTTGCCCTACTACGGTTTCTTTTACCAGCACACTGTCAGTTACACAGCTGCACTCAACAGCTCAGAAGACGAAGAACATTTGAGTTACAGGAGGGGAGGGCAAATGCCTCTCACTCAGATGCCCTCTCAAGTTGTGCAAGTTTTGCCATTGATTTCTACGGCACCAAAGCAACTTCCTCGCAGCCACACCAGATCCCAAGATCTTTCTGTACTTGGAGAGACAACACCAGTCCATTCCTGCTATCTACTTGCTTGTGCTTTTCAAAACGAAGGGCTGTGCTCCAAGGCAGGTACGTTGCAGCTAGGAAGCCTGCATTATGAGTGATTTAATCTTGACATTTTCTCAGGCCCAGTATTTAGAAATCAGTCATTAAGTTCTCCAGTGCATTACTGCTTGATAGTGCCATTACTTCTACATACACAGACAGTTTTTAAACTTCCATTGATGTAATAGGACAAGCCAAAATTTCTTGCTACACCTACTGAAGCAATGAGATTCAGCGTACCGGTTTGGTAAGACCGAGAGCGTTTGCACGTGCATAGTGCTGTGCACCCGGAGCCGCCTGCTAGCACTTCGCTGTCCCTGCCAGGGAAAGCACAGGCTTTTTGCAGTTGCATGTGCTGAAGGCTGAAACTATTTTTAACAATCAGTGCTGCTGTGTTAGATGTTACAGCATCAAACACATAATAGCAAATCTTAGACACAAATGCAATGATTTTTCAGCTGACCACCCATACTATCACCATAATTTTCAATGCACATTAGGCTCAAGAAGGGCATCAGCTGCAGGTTTATATGAGGAAAGGGCAACGGCGTTTTCATCCACCCCTCAGCGCTACCCAGGGAAGCTTTATCAGCTTCCATGGCTGTAACCCAGCTCCTGCTGTGCAGACTTTTCCTCCTTGTTGAGATCAGGCCTGTGCCAGCAGACCTTCTGGACCCAAGACCAGCTGCAATCTTCTAAAACTTTTGTATAGCCCTTCCAAGGGTTTTCCTACAAAGGGATCTGAACCAGCCAGTCTCAAAATCCTCTGCAAGCAATGGAGATTTATTTCTCAGTTACAGGGAAGGAAACAAAGCACAGCAAAAAAAATTAAACATCCTGCTTGGCCTCACACAGTGCCAGTCTCAGAGGTGGGGAGACAACCCTGATCACAGCTCTCAGCCTTGATAGCCAGAACTTGCTCAGTCCTACACAGTTGGGACAAACTGCAAGGGGATACAGCTTCATCTCAACCAAGATGCCATACATCACGACCCGCAAATACATCTATAAATAATGAAATGACCATGGTGATGACCTAATTGAAATGCCTTGCAGGAGTCCAGCTGTTACAGGCTCACCATCCCCCATTAAACTGGGTGCCAGCTGACTAGGTGACTTCTGATTATTAGGTCTACAAGGGAGATTATCTTTATATGGTCAAATCTACTTTATTTCCATGCAGCAAAAATGTCACAAATGTGTTCTGAACACTTGCCAGGATGCAGAGCTACAGAAAGTTGTACCTCTTCAGACAAAATGTAGCGCAGGCTTCAAAGAGAACATTTCCCAAGCCGCTCAAATTTCTTACAAATTACACAATGATGCATCTTTATAAGGGTAATATTCAAAGTGCTTTTCTGCTAGAAAAAAGCTTCCAATTGCTGTCAAATATACATATGCTTATAAAAACACATGAGGATAATCTAGGGAAAATGCTAACAAAGTAATTTCTTCTATGATTAGAAAAAGAGGACAAAAGTCCCAGCTTTTCATTTTACTCTAGCTTATGCATAGCCTTTTTAGTGCCAAAGTGTTTTACCTAACACCCCCTTCTCTCTCACACCAACCTGGCTCTTGGGCACCAGCTTCACAATTGAAGGTGAAAAGTCTGGAATGAAGAATGAAACTTCTCTCTGGGGGCAGCAAGCTGATGCTAGGGCTGGAAAGAAGGAAATACAAGTCTTTCTGGGCTATAAGGGCTACAACCTCACTAACCTTGGTTTTCTCCCATCGGCAGTGGGAGCCCTCAGCATAGCCTCTTCCAGCCACGTCCACACATGACAATTCAATTAACAATTTGTGCCTCACATGCGCCTCAACCAGGTCAGCAGCTTAGTTCATAAGGTGTACAATTTGCCTCAACTAGTCCTAAGGCAGTAAAATGACACTTACTTAGGCAGCTTCCCAGTTAAGCTGCTACTTAATAATCAAATCCCACCTGTGATATTTTGATGTTGGTACAAAATCATATTCAGTAACTTCCATAGCTGGGTAAGGTAAGGAAATATTAATTATACAAAATAGATATGAAAACATAAAGGGGATGAAACTCTCCAGCCTTGGACATAACACAGAATTCAACTGGATTAGGCCTTGAGAGAGCTCATCTGATCTTCCCCTGCTTGAAGCAGGGGGTTGGACCAGAGACTTCCAGAGGTCCTGTCCAACCTAAACTATTTTATGAGTTTATGACTCCAAGAGCTTGGATTTTGCTGACTCCGGGTTTAAATCCAAGTATGCCACAAATTCCCCTGGGATTGAGTTTCCCACACCATGTAACAAAGCAGAGTTTTCCTATCATCCATCCCCAGCATTCACGGCCTTCCTTTCCTCACTGCAAAGCTAGCTTTCATGCCAGCCTGGATAGTCTGACTGCACTACCTGCTTCCTACCCTGGAGCTCAGGAGCGGGAGAGTTAAGATGTCCCAGTATCCCAGGTTTATGAATCACCTGGGCGATCTTTGAGCGAGGAATGTCCAGCAGCTGCAATTTCCCACTAACTCTATCACCAGACAAAAATAAAAATGACATCACTTCAAACATTCTTTTTTCCAAAGTTGTAAAGAAAAAAAAAAAAAAAAAAAAGAGAGACAACAATATTGACACAGAACACATATATAAAAAATCCTCCTCCAGTGCTAAAGCAACTAGCTCACAGACCTAGCTCTCTGGTTAAGTGAGAACTACCACTATTGAGGTAAACAGGGTTTCTTTGTTAAGTTGCCAATGCTCTCAGCTTAAGCGTGGAACTTCTCTTGCTGGTTTAGCAGGGCTTCCTCAGCCCCTGTGCCTGGTACTGCATTGCCCACCCTGCTACTGCACACAACCTGCCTGTCTGCCTTCCTGCACAGGTATTGACATAGTGCTTGCTAATTAGCACATTCTCTGCTTCAAATCGCTTGTTTCTGATGCAGCCTTTCAAAGGCAACAGATAAAATTAATGCAACATGTACAAAATAGTAAATGTATGATTACCTCGTTAGATTCTTTGCTAATATGTTTCCGTAAGTGTGGCATAAAACTTGATGATGATCTGGTGAAACTGATAAGTGGAGATCTTGTGTGACTAGTGCCTCCCTGTCCCCATCTTGGCCATATAGACTCTTCCTGGGAACCCCTGACACATGCACTGAAGCCACAGCAGCTTAACACCCTGTAGCCCACCAGAGGCTGAGTAATGGTAGTTGTGTGAATGCATTATTTTGGCCTGCAGTAAAGAGAAAAGAGAGTTACAGCTGCATTTAAAAAACAGCAGTGTTTACCAGAGGCTAAAGGCTCATATAACATCACCACAGCTCAGGTAATGCGTGGTGAACTGTAAAACTAATCACAAACCTAAAACCTTATCTATGTACATTGTAACAATGATACCCATCGGTCCAAAATCCCCTGGAATCACTGCAAACTCTCTCTGCATTCAGTGCCTTATGTTTCCTGCTACTGCCACATTATTTACTTTGATTAATGATCACTTTGTGTACTATTAGCTGAGCAAGCAAAGTGTGATTTCCAAGCATCTGAAATAAGACCAGGGAGCTATTAAATCCTATAGCACAATCAAATGGCTTTGCAGCTCCCTACCCTCTTCTTTCCAGCTCCTTTTTAACCAGCTCTGAACGAAAGGATAAATTTCCTAAGAACCTTCCAAAGATCCTATCTTACTATTGAAACAAACAATAGTATTTAGAGCTCCACTCAGTTATTATGAACAGCTTTCCCTAGCTTTTGAATTTATCCCAGACTACAAAGTTAGCAGCACTGGAGAAGTTAGCAAAAATGCATATGAAGTTTACTGTACAGCACACCATAGATCAATTGTTACTTATTACTTGGAGACTTAATAATAATAATGGGCTAAATGTTCCCACAGTACCAAGAGGAAATGGCCTAAAAAAAGTAGAAAATGCTAACACTACCACACATACCTATTTGAAAGTCAGAGACATAGGGGTTTGGTGCAATGATTCACAAAACCTTCCTGGACAGAGCCCCATGGTCCTGGTGATAACACGGTAAGAGTCTTAAAGAGCTGAGCTGAAGCGAAGACTCTCAGTGAGCTTGTCTTCCCCTCTCAGCTACTTTCAATACAATCCACAACAATTATTCCCTTCCTCTTCCCCCAAAAGTAGTGGAAAGCATCTTTATGTAGAAGAGTTCTAATCAGAAGGTTTTTGAAGAAGAAAAAAAAAAAAAAAAGAGAATGCTTTTAAGAATATTTCTCCCCAAAACCACCAGATCACAGAATGCAACAGATATTTATGAAATGTGTCAGACAGATCAGCAATCAGGTCATTTACTGAGGAAAAAATAATAACGTAACAAAAACTCTGTCTTTAGTCAGAACCAGGATTAGACCCGCAATCATCCTTGGCTACAGTCTGAGCCATTTTCTTCCCCCACACACTAGATAACTTTGCTCACCGAAGCTTTCTCATGGTATTTGAGCTTTAGGCAAGTTCCCCAACTATTTCTCACTAAAACATTTACAGATATAGAAGGCTAACTGTCCCTTCTCCACGGAATAAAGAAAAGTTTCCACTCCAAAGAGTGGAGTTCAAACATTTTCAACCTCTGTCAAGGAAATCTGCCAAAATCACGCTGCAGATCTCAGCAGCTTGCTGGCCCCTGTTATTAGCAGCATATGAAGTGCTACAGGAAAGAAAACAAACCAAACAAACTGATCTGCAGAAGTTTTAGTGGTAATCTGAAACCCAGGAACCTAGCTCTATATACATCAAGATCTGATCTTATATCTAACCCACACTGCAGGGATCTGTTTCACAGAGCAGACCTCTAGCAGCTCTCACTACCCCCCACACCGCCCACCTTTCCCTGCGCATTCAGAGCCCTTCAGACAGTCACAGAAAAGAGGTAGCCAAGAATTGTCCACAGATTAACGTAGCTGCAGGTAAATGAAGAACCACCCGCTTCACATGCATCACTGGGTTTCTGCTATGATGCAGAGCCAAGGTGCTCACAATAAATTGTCACGTCTCCATACTTTGCTGCCATTTCTGGAGCCTGAAAGGCCAGGGCTGCAAGCAGGTGCCTTCCAAAGCCACCTTTGAGAGGGAAACTGATGCTGCAGCTTTGATTTATAACTACTTTGAATCAGCTTTAAAAGTCTCTCTATAAAAAAAACAATCTGGCATTTTGGAGATGGAACTCAGCTTTTAAGATATTAGTATGATTTGTGAAGGACTAGCACTATGCAGAGCCTACAGACACGCGCTTTGTTCAGAACTGCTAAACCTGTGCTATGGATTTGCAGAAGAGGTCTAGTGTGCGTTTATAGAATGGGCTGAAAAAAAAAAAAAAAATAATCACAGTTTGGGTAAAAATAACCCTACAAGAAAAACTGTCAGAATGCATGGGATCAGAAATCTTTCATTTTTTAGAAAGCCAGCATTTTGTTCGGGTGAAAAACTCTCAAAGTCCTATTTTAAGCTTCAAGAAAAAGCAAGCCTTGGAAATAAATATCGTCCTTTGATTCACAAGGGAAGTATTCCCCTTTTATCCCCCTGTAATTCGCAAAGAGGAAAGGATTTAGAATATTTTCTTCTAAAATCGCACTCACTTGGTTATCTAGATCAGAGGTCTGCCTACAGAAGTGATAATGAAACTGCAGAACTATTTCAGTACAATCTTGGCTCCAATAAATTACGTGGCTACTTTAAATAGATGTTATGCATCAAGCTGCAGTTCTCAATCATATTTTAGCATAACAATATATTCCTAGAATATGTTATCACTAGTTATGTATTAAACATGCAGTTTAAATTAATATATGAAAAAAACCTACTGCAAGACATGGTTATTCTTGTACAAAGTGCAGAAGATGAAGTACCTAGAAAGCAACGTGCTGATAAGAAAGTTGAGGAGAGGGGGCTTTGTGCTCATTTGTTCATTTTGAGTTTGGGTTTGATCTGTTTGGCTTTTGCACCCCCCGAGTGCCGTCACGTGTGTATTGTTGCAGGAGCTTTTCCTATCTGAGGCAGAACTCTGCCCCTTGGGAAGACAATGGGTGTTGGTGCCCCCAGTTCTTCACCTTGCAAACAGGAGCGGTTTTAAAAGGGAACTATTGTTGGTGTTCCTTCTTTTCCAAAAATATACTATGTGAAATTCTAGAGACAAGAAGCAACTTTTCATGGACAAGATCAAATCTAAACAACTGTCTTTAAACCACACTCTGAAAATCTTAAAGATTAAGATGGCAGAACAGTTCAAGGTGTGAAAGCCTGCAAGCAAACTAGAAGTATGAACAGGACAGAACTGACAACTAACAATTTCCAAATACAAAAATAGACAATAAAAAGCCAAAAAGCATTCATTGAAATAAGAAGAGGGTGGTTTTGGTGAGTTTCACAGCTCGTCATGCATCACAGAGGTGATATTCACATCCAAAGAGTACAGGGGGTGGGGGCTGGGGGCGGTATTTTGTTTTGGGAATTGTCATACTTCTTTGGCAGAAGTCACTATACAGGGCTTGAAGCTTTGATGTTTCTGCTTGAAATAAAGGCTTCAGTACTGCTTTCTTTCCTCACACAACGGTCTTATGAAATCTATTGTGGCCTTTTCTTCACCTCTTTTACATTACATACATTCATGGTCAGTTTATGACTCTGAAGAAGTCATGTAAACATGCTAAAAACAGTAACTTACGACACATTGAGAGCTTTTGTAAAATAAGTTGTTCAAATCTAAACACCAGAGGAAATCTAAGGTCATGTAGGTTTGAGCAGGAATCAGCACTGAATATTTTGTTATTTAATCCAGTTTTTTTCTTCTTGTAAAATAGGTAGGAGTAGCATAAAAACCTGTCAAATTCAGAATTGCTTATTAATTTCTTAGCAAAACATTTCATAGGACTGCATTTGCAAACCTTAGGTGGAAATATGCAGCATTCAAACTTTTAGGCATGCGTTCCTGTCATGATTTACTGAGGAGCTGTAATACCAATGCAAACATTAACAGTCAGCACAATATATCACCCCCTCCCAACAATAATCAAATATATATGCTGAATTGCACATTCACAAAAATATGAATATTTGAAATTAAGTTGGTTTAACATAACTGTTCCAAAAAAATACTCATGTATCCCTAGGCAGAAAATTTCAAAATAGATTTTCCTTTAATATTCCAAATTCAAATGCAGTACTTTAGACATGCAAACACACCTAATGCTTCTTATGTATTTATTGTATTTAACTTACTGGATGTCCATTAGAAATACAACACAGCGGAGAGGAAACAATCCAGGAGGTTCCTGGAGTGGGTGGCAGAGACCTTCCTGCCACAGCAGGTCAGGGAGCCAGCCGGGGAGATGCCCCACTGGGCAGCTGCTTACAGAACGGGAAGGACTGGGTGATGTGGTGGCCAGAGGACATCTCGAGCATAGTGATCAGAAAATGATAAGAGGTTTCAGTTCTCAGAGAAGTAAGGAGGGGGCTCAGCAGAACCACTGCCTTGGACTTGCGGAGGGCCAGCTTTGGCCGGTTTAAGAGCCTGGTCAACAAAGTCCCCTGGGAGACAGTGCTGAAGGGCCAAGGGGACCGGGCAGGCGGGACATTCCTCAAGAAGGAAGCCTCAGAGGTGCAGGATCAGGCTGTCCACATGTGCCAAAAGACAAGCCGGCGGGGCAGAAGGCTGGCCTGGCTGAACAGAGAGCTTTGGCTGGAACCCAGGGAAAAAAGGAGATGTTACCACCTTTGGAAGAAGGGACAGGCAGCTCTGGAGGACTATAAGGATGCTGTGAGGTTGTGCAGGGCAAATATTAGAGGGACAAGAGCCCAGCTGGAACTCAGGCTGGACACTGCCATAAAAGATAATAAAACATTTTTTTACAAACACATTAGAAACCAAAGGAGGGCCAGGGATAACCTGCATCCTTTACCAGATGCTGGGGGAACACTGCCACGCAGGATGAGGAAAAGGCTGAGGTACTTAATGCCTTCTTTGCCTCAGTCTTTAACAGCAAGACCAGTGACCCCCAGGCTGCCCAGCCTCCCCAGCTGGAAGACCGGGATGAGGAGCAGAATGAAGTCCCCACAGTCCAGGAGGAAACGGTCAGGGACCTGCTGCTCCACAGAGACGTGCACAAGGATGTGGGGCCAGATGGGATCCACTCGAGGGGGCTGAACAGGAGCCAATGGTGTGCCCGAGTGGCCACGGGGGCCAGCAGCAGCCTGGCTGGTGTCAGGAACAGTGTGGCCAGCAGGGCCAGGGCAGTGCCCGTCCCCCTGTGCTGGCCCTGGTGAGGCCGCCCCTCGAATCCTGTGTTCAGCTTTGGGCCCCTCACTGCCAGGGGGACGTGGAGGGGCTGGAGCGTGTCCAGAGCCGGGCAGGGGCTGGGGCAGGGGCTGGGGCACGAGGCTGATGGGGGGCGGCTGAGGGGACTGGGGGGGCTGGTCTGGAGAGGAGGAGGCTCAGGGGGGCCCTGACCGCTCTCTGCAGCTCCCTGGCAGGGGCTGTAGGCAGGGGGGTCGGTCTGTTCCCCCAGGTAACGAGCGACAGGACAAGGGGAAACAGCCTCGAGTTGCACCGGGGGGGGGGTTAGATTGGGTAGGAGGAAAAATGTCTTCACTGAAAGGGTTGTCAAGCATTGGGACAGGCTGCCCAGGGAGGTGGTGGAATCACCATCCCTGGAGATATTCAAAAAACGTGTAGGTGTGGCACTTAGGGACATGGCTTAGTGATGGCCTTGGCAGTGCTCGGTTTGTGGTTGGGCTTGATGATCTCAAAGGTCTTTTCCAACCTAAATGATTTTACAATTATACATTTCTATGATTTTCAATATACATATCAAAAGCCTATGCTTGCTGAGTGGTAAGAGATTAATAAAGAGTTTTCAAAACAAGTAGATTATAATTACCATGCTGCTGATTTGCTTAGGCTTTTAAAAGTTAGTGGAAAAAAAGCCACTGTTCTGTTAAAAGGATTTCAGCCTGGAGAACCCTGGACAATTTAGTTTTGCTCAGCTTCTCAGGGCTCATCCACTGCCTCCAGATGGGGAAACATGGGCATCCCTCACCTGTGGGACCTGCACAGCCAGCAGCTAAGGAAATCCTGCTCCAGCTTTTAACTGGAAAGCCCAGACTTTTACCAGGCCATCAGGTGTGAGGGTGGGATTGATACGACCAACTGCAGAGTCTTTTAAAATTGATTGGGGAAAAGACAAATGGGCAAGAGACACTCCTGGCTCCTTAACGGTGTCAGAAAATTTCTGCTCGACACATCCCCTTTCCCCTCTGCTGATGTTCCCTAAACTGTCTTTGTGTCAGTGGCAGAGTCACTGGATACATCTTATTCAAGAAGGTCTACGGACTGGGGTTTCTTAAATAAGCTTTTCTAAGTAATGCCAAATCATGTAAGTTTTTTAAAAATATAGTTCAACCTTATTCAAACCAAAACCCAACAGGAAGAAAGAAAACAGCCAGGGGAACAAAAGAAACCTTCAATAAACAAAACCCAAACCTAAAAAAACATAGCCCACAATCCTGCTTTTTGGCTTACTTTATGCTTACCTTTCAATTTACCAAGATAAATTCATAGTTGACCCACATCTAAGTGATACCAGTAATTTTAAGAGGTGCTTTTTTGCATAAGCAGTAATTTGAGAGGTACTTGGGACGCAAAATGCATTTCCTGGACTCTGTTCACTCTCTATCTAAATATTTAGCTTTGTACACATCACTGGTCCTCGCCCCAAATGTAAGTGCATATGAATAGTCAGAAATATTGCTCCCGACCTCTGTGTAACCATGTAGTTGGCTACCTCAGCAGGATCACGTTTCCTTGATGTGAATTGTCGATTCTATTGGGGAAATGACCATCATGGCTACATGAAAACAAATATTTTGAACACATAGAAACACAATCATCTTCTGTCTCCAATCTCCAAGTGAGTACTCGATGCTGGTGAATTGCACGGATTCTGGCTCAGAGCTTTGCTCCAGCACACTAAGCTGCACTTTGTAGGTTAAACGATACTATACATATAGAACTAAGTCCATGAAGTCATCCACAGTTACACATATGTGTAAATGTTAACCCTGAAAACTTATTTTCAAGCTTGTAAATAGCCCTATAATTACAATACTTTTGATCAGGTTTCAGAAAAAGTCATCAGTCCATTTTTGTTCACTGAAACAACAAAATGTAATTTCTCTGCCAAAAATATTGATTACTTTTTCTATATCCCTTGTCACAGTGCTAGTCATAAAGAAGCCCCTGAACATCATGTCAGAGGAACTCTAGAATACATTCATTTTGTCCCCAAAGAAGAAACAAACAAACAAACAAACAGACAGACTAGAAAATAAACTTTCCGCTCTTTTACCAAGCAGTAACTGAATCAGAACTCCAGGCCTTCATCACTTTCTGTTGTGCTCCAAAGTATTTCATCTTGCCCAGGGCATTTCCATCTCCCCACGGCACAGTGCTGTGACATGCATTGCACTTGGGGACCCGAGCAGGGAGGGTATCCTGCTGCAGACTCCCCATCCCACAGAATAAAAAGTAATTTGACATTACTTAGTGCTTCCTTCTGCTCTGACTCGCTACAATGTGGGTTTAGAAGGGTGGCTGATAAAGCATTAATACATGTATCTGTTTTTATGCAAACAAACAGCAAACTTGCTTTTTCCTGCACTGGAGTTAAATTCAATGCGATCATAAGAGTATGTTAACATAGTAAAGTCTTTGATGAATAATTCAGGCTCTTAAGAGTGAAACACTGAAGGAGATGTTTTCAGATGACTGTGTTGACAGGCTCTGATGTCCAATATGTTCAACGCAATGGAGAATGAGTTGGAAAGCCCATGAATGTCACTTTTCTAGTTCATTTACTTCTTATTATTAATAACAGCATCATGTATTCATTTTAAATTCCCTGCTGGAAAGACTGGAACATTCATGCTAGAAATGAAAAGTGCATCACAATGACGTCAATACCTAGATACAGGAATGAGTCAGTCTTGTGCTTCCGACCAAGACAGCATTGAGAGGAGTTAAGACAGAAAAAAACCACTATGACCACACTATTTACAATAAGGAGAAGTCACGTGTGAGTTATGCCACTGGTGACAAGTTCAGGTCAGTAAGGGACACGCTTCTTCTGATGCCTTTAGGCACATGTTGCCAGTCTGCAAACAGGTTAACTAACTTCTGTGTTTGTTTTCATGCAGCCTTTTATCTCTTCCAGGCTAAGATTTCATGAAGTCAAAAGCAGTTTGCCTGGATAGAAAAGATTTTAAGCGTTGGCTCACTGACTCTGATTTTGCAAACACAGATGAGGTGAATGCATCACAAACATGAGCAGCAAAGCATTAGAGTTAATGCTTCTTTATGTCAAACAAACCATTGAAAGTCTCTCTCTCTCTTCCCCCCAAGATGCTGGATAGTCAAGCTCATCAAATCACAGTCACAATTATAAATGATTTGTGATATATGTAATCACACACAGGTCTATTGAGCATAATTAACCTATACTGATATGCGTCTCAGGAAAAAAACCACCCAACTTTCACCATTGTACTTCTAATAAGTAAATAGCAGATTTCTCTAATTGCTGGTGTAACAGAGCTCACCCACCATAGCAACACCCCTGCAGGTCTGCAGGCTGTGCAGCACGAGAGAAAACAGGCAGCTCAGCAAGGCACGCACCCGAAACAGTACAGTCTTTTCACAAAGTGGACATGTTACACATCCCCTTGATCATGTGCCTCAGAGTTGTTCTTTAGGTGGGAACATCTCACAAGCTGCTGAAAGCTCAGATCTGCCAACTCCCTTGTTTTCACCAAGACTGCTGGCCTTTCTTTGAAACACCGAGCAAAGCAAAGCAGAGTTATAAATTGAGGTGGGCGTTCCTCAACTGCCTCGAGCATTCCTCGGCAGCTACCAAGGCAATATAAAAGCGTTCTTCACACACATCCAGCAACAGGTTTCCCCTAGGTCACCCAGGACTCAAGGGCAAGCAGGCATATTAAAGGCATGGTGTTACCCATCCTAGCAAATCCACCCTTTTTAAGTAGAAAAACAAGCTTCTTGCCCCCTATCCTATCACTGTGAACTTCTCCCAGTGAACCCACACTCATACTGGTAACTCCTGGCACACAGGAGCCTCTATTTACAAACTTCAAGGTTGTGCCAGAGCTGGCTGGTAACATGGCAGCTGGTTTGCAAAGTTTCAGCTCTCCTTTGGCTTTAAGCCAAATGTATCCAGAAAATACATGTTGCAGATCCCAAACCTGAAGCACAGGCCAATGGTTTCTAGATTTGTGCAAGATGGAAGTCCCTACAGACTGCGTTTTCAAAGGCATTTTTCCAATCAGAGCAATATTAAGAGAGCATTATTTGGCACCTGAAAGCCCTGGAAGCATCTGAAGGTCTGGCTGGGTGGCTGTCCACACCAGCGGACCACCAGAAACATTTTCAAACTTAGCCTCTTACACACAGAGCTGTCAACATTGCAAAATTAAACTGTATCACAGCTGTAGTATAAAACTAATTAAATGTTTTGACCATAAAACCATAGACATAAGATTTAAAATTACCTTTTGTACTATTTCAATAGGAGCTTATTATCTAAATGTCAGATGCAATCACTAACATTACATTTTGGTATATCCCAATGTACATATTTATTTGCAGTAACGTTCCATAATTACAGCTAATATAAAATGACTAATCAAATTCACATTTTGACACTAATTCATCACAGTTAACCATTCTATTCTCAACTTCCTCCCTGTTTGCTGTTTAAAAGCAGTTGAATGATCCTTAAATATGCCAGTGAAGAGCACAGCCCTTCATGTAGATTTTTATTTGCGTGCATGTGTGTGTGTGTGTGTGTATATATATATATACACACACACGCATATGCAAAGAACTGACCAATGCTTTCTGTTTTCCCACCGAAACATTTCACAAACTCGAAGAAGTGGCTGATTTTCAATGCAATTCGTAGCAGGTGAAATGATTGAATATTTGACAAGTGATAGAAATTAAGCCAGTTTCTACTTCCTTTCAGCTCATGTCACATTTTATTGGATTACAGTTATTAGAAGCTGGGGGAGGAAAGTGGGCAGGAGAAGGGGGATTAGGTTTAGTTGTTCAGTCGACAATGTAACTTTCTCATTTTGGCACGTACCGCAATGCCTATTTTTACACAGCCCATAGCTCCACTCTCCCCAAGATGTGCTATCACCCACACACCACTTGTGCACTGTACAAGTCACATTCCTTATGTAATGGCAACATTTTGTCTCAAATACGTAGGCCTGTGCCAGAGCATGTGAAAGAGGGAACAGACTCATAGAAAGGAACCAGCTGGAGGCACCGACACAGGGCAAGAGGAGCAGTTCCCAACTAGAGAGCTGCTAATGACTTTGCAGGTCCTCAAGAAAAGCAAAGAGGAAAAGAATAAGCACGGCTGATACAACCTTGAAAGCACAAATCAAAACCAGTCAGTACGGCATGCAAGAATTTACAGCAGGAAAATCTTTCATGTCATTCAAAACAGCCAGTGGAGTTTTACAAGTCCCTCCGTGACAAGACCATATCGTGCTATTAGTAACGTATTGCTATAATTCTGTGCTTTACCACCACTGATTTTTGCTACCTACATATAAAAATAAAGTTTAAAAATCAAAGGGAATTTCTCCTTTTACCTGTAATTTAAAAGCTATAATTATAAATCAGGTATTTCAAGCTTCATCCACGTCTTACTCTCACACACTATTTAAAAAAATGATCAATATACGAGAAATGATAAATAAAGTCAAACCAGCTTTTTAGTGAGGTTTTTTGCAAAACTATATGCTATTATTGCTCATAAGAAAATCCTAAATAGGAAGTTAAAACTAGCTCAATAAATCATCTTACATGGTGAAACTATGTTCTTGAGCATATATATATATATATATCATATAACATTTAAAATTGATTTTTTTCCTTTTTTGTACATTGGTTAACAATCGTGATTACAGCTCTATCTCAAAAGTTTAGATTTTAAGCAGTTCATAGTCAAAATATGAAAGATTAAAATTATCTGTATTTGCCTTTATGTGTTACTGACACAAGAAGCAGAAGGAAAAAAAAACCAACCTTATATGTCAGTATAGAAAAATACAGAAATAAATCAACCACCAAACTTACACATCTTATAAAAGAGCAAAGAGACCAGTGGAACTGAAAAAACTCTGGACCTCGAAGGCTGTAAGACAACTGTTGTGCCATTCCTCCAGGGTACACACTGCAGCCTCTTACCCTGCTCTACTGACTACTCAGCAGCTCGACACCGGCTCACTAACTTCTCTGCACAAGTCCATGACGTGACATCTGAAAAGTTTCTACAGGGTGGATGAGATGCATAATCATGGTGTCCACAATTACTTTGCAAATTACAGTCAACCAGATTCAGCACTGAATACATTTCAGAGAAAGGTCAGTTACACATGCTAAAATATCATTAAATGACATAATGATTTAGACGACAAGCACAACAGACTGCTTTCTGTATACCCTGCAAGGAAATCAGCATGCTTTTCTATGCTATCTAGAAAAACAAACACATACAATTAACTAATAATAGTAAAACCGAGTCATTGAGTAATTCAAAAGATATAGTGGCTCTCCTTCCTACAGAGATTAAAATTACATAACAAAAATAAAATAGTAATGAGCTAATTCCATCATCGTCATTATTATTAGCCTGTACAGTTTATATAAATGTTAATAAGGGTTGTCAAGACAGTTAGGTGATAAAGCATATGCAGCAGACAGATTGGTTCAGTTTAGCATCTGAATTTACATTTTAGCTAATGCGAACGATTTAAATATGAATTTCGTTTGAATTAAAATATACAAAAGGATTTTCATAAGAAGACCTTGCTCCTTATACATCTATATGAAAAAAAACTGTCATCAAAATAGAGTTATTTTAGAAGATTTCTTTCTAAAAAGATGGGAGAGGGATGATATGAAAGCAAATGAGCCTGGTCAAGTAAACCTCAAATCCATTCACTTTGTGCTTTACTTTTCCCAGGGTCACGGGCAGACCCCGACACATCTGGCCTTGGTGAATACCCACATGGTCCTCCCACCTCGCCCCTCCGCAGAGCAAAGCTGCACACGGGGCAGGGCACTACCTGCTCCTCCAAGCCCTCGGGTGAAGGGACTCGCCATGGGAGGACAGAAACGGAGCAAATCAGCTCCATGCAACAGACCATCAGCTCCGACAAAAACAACTCCTGATTTACACTGGCACAAGCGAATCGCGTTTTCAGTGCTCCGGATGGTGCCAGCACTGGCACAGACTCTCTGTTAGGGGAGATCCATCATCAAACAAGCTGAAAGTCAGGGTCTGTTCTTTTTTTGCCTTGTGGGGAGGCCTGCTCTTTGCAGAGGCTGGACAGGCACAAAAGTGGGGAAGAGACAGCCAGCACCACAGGACCCTGCCCGGTTTCTGGCCATCAGGGTGAGCATCACCAAAGGTCCCCCAGGAGACCGGGCACAGCATGACCCTTTGGAAACAACCCATAGCCCACAGACTATAAAACATATCATTTTTGCACCTTTAATTTCAACAACTCAGTAAGGTGAAGAGTGTTTGCCTTTTTCAGGCCCTGTGGAGCAGTATGAATACCCTCTAGGGCTTTTTCCGATTTCTGTAGAAATCATAGCATCTTCCATAAAGTCTAGATACAATTTTCTCAATGTAAGCCCTAATTAGAGACCGATGCTATTGTTTCCAGAACAGACAGCTGTTGTCAACAAAGCAACACTGTGCATGTGAAACAATTTAAATATGTTGTTTGAATAGGGTTTTAGTTTTAGAAAAATACAAGCTGAAGTTCAGTTCTGTGGATACAGAAAAATCTGGCTGCTTCAGACAAACAGAAATGCTGAAATGTTTTGCCGTTTCATTTGAACACCCTTGGAATAGCGCATTGGCGTTACCTCCATACACAAAGCACACCGCAGAATACAATGTGAAGGTAAGCTGTGAAAACAGACAAAAGATTACCACAAACTGAAATAAATGACTTCAGCGCTGCTGATTATGACATTATTGAAAGACAAAATTCCGTCAGCCTGAATAAAAGATCGATTGTAAGGGAAATAACCAACTGTGGCAACACTCAAAATGGAAACACCTAAAAAAATGCATTTTCATGATGCCTTAGGAAGCCAACAGACAACTGGTTAAGCTGTGTTCCATGGCACACTGTCCCCAACCAAATCCTGCAACCCTATTCAGTCCCG
Organism: Falco rusticolus; assembly: GCF_015220075.1. NCBI lineage: Eukaryota > Metazoa > Chordata > Aves > Falconiformes > Falconidae > Falco > Falco rusticolus. Next base: position 13,602,975 of record NC_051200.1, on the reverse strand, counting down.
TAGGCAGGCTATATAGCAAAGTGTTCAAATATCTGTATTTCTGCTCCTACACCACAAGCATCCCTTGATGACTAGGGGTGCAGACAGGATTTCTGACTGAATTTCATCCAGTACACGCAAACAGATGCAAAACCCACTCAACTGAAATTTCTGAAGAGCAGAAAGGAAGCCAATGTCATCTGCAGCAGGACTCTGCTATGGTCATACGCAATTGCTGCTGCACTGAAGTTCCTTGTTTCCATAAGGTGGCTACAGCTGTTTTTCTACCATTTATTGTAACTCTTCATGGTATGGATGACAAAGTATTAAATCTCTTTTCTTACTCTGTGTAAAAAAAATAAAATGGGGATTATGCATGCTGGCACGCACACACTGCGCATCTACAGGTCATAAAAGCAACAAATCCAGTAAATAGCAGTCACCATTTTTGCCAAGCAAAAATTAAATACATCATCACTTCCAGAAAAAACTAATCCACTAACACTTGAAAGTCAATGCTGTATTTGTATAAAAAGTGATCTAAATATTACTCTTCACAGCCAGCATGAATTTGAGGAAAAGGAGCATGAATTTTAAATACTATGCTACTGAGAGATACTTAGCAGTAACTTAAAGGTATTCTGCATGTTTACTTAAAGCTTTTACAGAACTGCAAAATAAGTGCTGCATTACAATTTATTACTGTATCCTGAACTGAAAGCATACCTTTTGCAGGGTTGCCCTGCTCCAGATATTTATTTGTTTGAAATACAAGATTTTAAATGAGTGACACTTCAGCAACCACAGGTGTAAGGAAAAAAAGCAAATAAGTGAAAAATGCCCCGCTGTGCATTGTAGAGATAAGAGGGAAGTAATCTTAAACAAGAATTGTGGGCTATTACAGATTAAAGTTCACTCACACTTGGAAGGCCAGGTGGAATAGAGTGTATCATGGGCATGGAGACCTAGTCAGTGGGCAGAATTAAATTAAACTGAAAATAGAAGTGGAGAGAAATCAAGATCTACAGGCAGAGGGCAGGGCAGGGAGAAAAATAAAGAATCAATCCACAGAGTACACAGGATAAAAGGACAGACTGGGAAAACATGATTTAGGAGGGCACCATAAGCATGAAGAAACCCATCTTATAGTGTGAAGATGACCACCTGCCACACATGAGATCCCACTGTCACTGCAGTTTGGCTGTGGCTTCACTGAGACACAGAGATTTTGCAATGTATAATACAGATGTGAAAGACGACCACAGCTGACAAATACCAAGTCACCAAACTCAAGATGTTGACCTGGAAAGGCATAATCTAAACACATCCTTCTCATCACTCAGCCATGACAGTTTAGTTTTGCTGACCACTCAGCTAACTACCTGGACTACAAATAGAATTTTTAAATAGAATAGAAATTGTGAGAAAAGAAGGGAGACTCTGAATTTGAGCTTGCTTTCCTTCATGATGCAAAGTTTTCCTATGATGACAGATGCTTGCTGAGATTGTTTATTTAGTTGCACTAATCATCTCTCTGAAATTTGCATTTACATTTTTGTGGAAACAAGATGAAGAACGACATATTTTAAGAATAGAAGAAACAAATTCAGGGAGTTTATTATAACATGGTCTGTTACTATAGACAGAGATATCTCAATGGCAAAGCAAGAAGGCAGCCTAAGCGGCACTTCACCATTTGAATTTTCAGGCTCTATCTCCATTTACAGGACTTTGCTTTGGAAAAAAAAAATATCAAAGAGAGACAGAAAGGAAGGTTTTCTCATTAGCAATTCCTGCTGAGGCTGCATAAACCACAGATGTATAATGTTAATGTTTTCTGCTCCCATAGGTATGACAAATATATAGCTTTTAATTACAAAAATGAGCTATAACTAATGACACAGCTGAGTTTTAGATAACAAGATAGTTCCTTGGAAAGCATAATTACAGGTTCAAGGGTGAACCTGAGGCCCTTTCAGTGCCACTACTTTTCTAATGGCGCTCAGATTTTGACTTGTTAGTATAATAATAATAATAATAATAAAAATTAAGTTAAGACCTAGTACAAATTCAAGTAAGCATTGAGGTGGCTTCATACATCTGAAAATCCCTCTCCATCGCACTGATTAAAAAACAATCGTGCAGTGCCAGTAAAAGTGGAGTGTAGCAGGAGGAGCGGTGACTGCCGAAGTGGAGAAATAACAGAGCAAAACCAAGGGAAAACAGGGAGGTGAGACCTGCAACACAGCACCACCAAAATCTAGCTCATTTTCCAGTCCCACTGAGGTGTGCTGGCACAGGAGCCCAAAGCTGTTCAGCTGAGGGCGGAGGTGAAATCACACCGTATTGAACAGCTAAAATACCCTTTGTGGTGCCAGCCCAAAACTCCCATTAATTAGTTGGACAAAACCAAGGGCAATGAAGATCAACTCTTTTTGAAAACTTATGGCAAGTCTGAATCATGACTGCTCTGTACAGTAAGGAGAAATAACAGCAAACCAGAAACTGAGAATCAAGAATGTCTTTCTGGTTGCCTTTAAAAATTCACAGTTACATTCTGGTTTGGGGAAAGCCCATCAGGACCATTTCACTCCCTGCATTGCACCATTCCTACAAAGGCAGCTCTATTACTCCTCGTAAGTAAAATTTAGTTTTCCTCTTGGCTGATGGGATGACTGCATGCTGGTAATTTATCTTTGTCTGTAGACACACTTCCTGACACTGCTTCATAATGTGTTCTTTAAATGATGCTACTTTCCACTCTTCCATTATCTCTTTTGGCTGCACATCAGTGCTGCTCCATGGGGCTCTCATCCTGCTGTTCTTACTCAGGCAAGACTCCAGCAGCGCCTCTAACATCCCCATATGAGCAGGCTCGCTGTACACAGGAGACATTTTATTCCTTCATTATTGAAAAAAAAAAACCAAGAGGGAAACAGTTTCCTCTTTCCCACTTACAGCATCACATTCAAAAGCCCCAAATATAATAAGTGCCTGCTTCGAAGTCCTTTCTCTTGGTTCCAGTCTCTCTCCCACAGTTCCTCTGCTACGGTGGAAGATTCTTTTATCTCTATATCAAAGGTAATTTTTTACTACAAGGGCATGGGCAAAAGATGGGCAAAAACATCATCTAAGCAAACCAGAGAGCACACTTACAAACCTAAAGCTGTCCAGGGCAAGGGCTCTCCCCCTGCCTGAAGGCAAAGTACCAAGCAAGGAGACCCTGTAAGGGGGAACCGGGTCTGACAGCACATCTGTGCTTCATACGGAAGGAACCACCCCATCGCTCCACAAGCAGAATAAACCAGGAGTGCTGTAACAGGCAGTCGATGTTTTTTTCAGGTGTGTGGATACCAGTATCTGAAAGACATTAACGATACCCAGTTAGCTATTCCCTTTGGAGCATCCAGCCTGGTTCACTGCCATTTATTCCTTTTTTGTCCCTTTGCATTCAGATTTCTCTCTCTCCATCTTACTCTGCCCCACTTTCACATGTAAACTATAAGCTTCACCGGGATCAGTTTCAGGGACTATATCTTTGCTGCTTGTGCCAAGCTCCCCTCAAGAGCTCCTCTTTATAGTTTGGACAAATATTTTCCAAATAGTCAAACTGCTTTGTTTTGATAAACATTTAATAAAGGTTTAATTAACCGAGGAGTGGGACAGGGGTAGAATTATGAAAATGGAAACATTTTCTGTGAAACACAACTTATTTTTGAAAAGCCTTCCAAAATCAGTCACTTCATAGGAATGAGTTTTCTGCAGAATAGCTCCTTTGTGACCCATTGAGAAATCACAGATCTAGCAAATACATTTTAGTCATTTTGCATGCGATTAATTTCCCTGAATTTTCAAGCAGAAATGAATCCATAAGGGGCAAAAAGTAACCTCATATAAAAAAGAAATCTAGATGGACTTCAGACAGATTATTTTCTAAATTACTGGCATTAGCATAAATTTTCTGGACAGCGTGGAATGTATGCTGGGGTGAAACAAGGGGATAATCTGTCTGCATTTTCCCTGCAGTTTGCCAATTTTATCACTTTGACCACACCGTAATCTAAACCGGTATCAGCATCGTCAGCATCTTTTGCAATAGATCTGTTTTTTTGCAGCAAGTCATTTTGAACCCATGGTGAATTATTCACCAGTAACTGTAGGGTCCGAGCTATGACTCATTATCACTTCTAAAGATGTATTTTTGGACACTGACAACAGTGACGCTGATCCTATAAAATAGATTAATGGCTGGATGTGCTGATTAACATCCAATTGCAAGTCCTTACATAAAAATAAGCAGTCCAGAGGAGTTGGAACATTTATAAAACTGGAGCCCACAAGCCACAGCATGGGCACTGTTTTGCTTATTCATATTTAACACATTCAACCCGGTCTAGATAATCCCTTACACCATGTATTCATTTTTTATTAGCCTAACAATCCTTTGCTGCTGCGTAACATTCTTTGCCCACTTTGAGCCAATATAGCTGTTGCTGTCACTTTGCACTTAAAAAGCATAATTTCTGACAGATTGAATGAAATACCCCAAGTGAAATTCACGTTCAACCACCTGTCACTTTCGCCATCCCTGATGCTAAACGCTTCCTTTAACTCTTGCTTTCCACTGTGCCTGTTCAGAGATCCTTCCCCACAGCCCACACAACACTTCTAGTGCTTAGGCTTTTCTCTGGCATCGCCATCCACTCAGGTCCTGATTTCATTTCCCATCCCTTCCAGTCCATCCTACTGTCTTTATTCCCCAACTGTCTCAAGTTCCTTCCAACCAGCTCCCTAGTTGCTAAAGATTCTTCTTCTCAGGAGCACGTTCCACTTCAGAACCCCTATGTTGACTTTGAGCATTCATGATATATAATACACATACATATATAATAATATATACATGTATCTAATAGTGTGTGTGTATATATATATATATATATACATATAAAAAACACCCCACTTCCACAAAGTTGCTTACGATTCTCCCACAATTATCTCCAGAAGTTCTGAGACTCCAGACTCAGAAGAGGTCTCCAAGACATGAGTCTCAGAAACACATAACACCACACTGCTCAGCGGACCTTTTGGGGAGCAAACGATCCATTTTGTCTGAAATTACAGACTTTGCATCTTCACCAAGACGACAATCACTGCTTGAACAGGGAAATGAGTAGTGATATCAGGACTGCTAGCTTGCCCGAAGAGACCGGCGGGTTTAAATACAATTTTCAGCGTCAGGCACATGTACAAACAGGAGTTTAAAGAACACTGAAAGCTGATGAAGCATGTTCAACAATGAATGCTACTAACTGCAAGTGTTATACGAGAGAGAGAGAGAGAGAGAGAGAGAGATGAAAAAGAGGTGGCACTTCTGTCTTTTGAAGAGAAATGTGAGCTGGCACAGCGTGCCACAACATCACTCACTACATTTGGAAATCTGAAAGGCCACCCATGGAAATCACAAAGAGCACTGCAGTGCAGGCTGTGAGTCAGTGGAAAGGTAAACAGCTGCCTATTTGCACCTGATGATCTGTAAAGTGAGGGATAACACTTCTAGGGAGCCAGGAAAACGTGTGTCTCCCTGAGACAAGATGTTACAATCTGGGAACGTCCCACTACAGGCAGAGCACAAGGGAAAAACAGTTGCAATAGCACAAGTAATGCTCCAAGACCTGCAATCTGCAGCATAAACTGCCGAAGTCCCTTTCTGAAAGGATTACAAAGGTCTGCATCAAATCTCACTTTCACTGTGATCTGAGAAAAAACAATCCCTGTATTCAGGAAGTGCACAGGACAGAAGCACAGATCCAGACATAGCTGCTTGCTGTATCGCAGTAGGGAAGGGACACAACTGGACCACAGCGCTTTTTGTCATGAATAATCCCTAATCCCACTACAAAGGAAAAGGAATATGGAGTTTCTTAGATATTTTTCAGGTTAGAGATAGGGAGCACATCACACACAAGTTGATAGTAGCTGTGCTCCGTACCCTGACAACCAGCTCTTGCTTTGGCGTGCAAGGATGAAGCCCTCAGCAACAACGAATACACCTTTAAAAATAGGAGTGGAAACCTAACAGCATGACAAAAATAATTTCTTTAAATGCATTGCATTTGTTGCAGCTCTAAGCTTGCCAGAGGCACAATAAACTTCTCCACAGGGCCCTTCCCTTCCAAAGGGATGCAGAGGTGCTGGAGCGTGTCCAGAGCCAGGCAATGGAGCTGAGGAAGGGGCTGGGGCACGAGGCTGATGGGGGGCGGCTGAGGGGACTGGGGGGGCTGGTCTGGAGAGGAGGAGGCTCGGGGGGGCCCTGACCGCTCTCTGCAGCTCCCTGGCAGGGGCTGTAGGCAGGGGGGTCTGTCTGTTCCCCCAGGTAACGAGCAACAGGACAAGGGGAAATGGCCTCGAGTTGCACCAGGGGAGGGTTAGATTGGGTAGGAGGAAAAATGTCTTCACTGAAAGGGCGCTCTGGCACTGGAACAGGCTGCCCAGGGAGGTGGTGGAGTCACCATCCCTGGAGGTATTCAAAAAGCAGGCAGATGCAGATTTTAGGGACATGGTTTAGTGATGGCCTTGGCAGTCCCGGGTTAACAGCTGGACCTGATGATGTTGAAGGTCTTTTCCAACCTAAACGATTCTGTGTCGTCTCTGCTAGGAGCAGTAATTTAGCAGTAGAGAGGTGCAGGGCAAATTCCATTAGCACATAGATACCAGAACGGCAGAGTCTAGAGAAAATGCAAGAGCAGACAACTAAATCAAGCCCATAGATTAGACACAAAGAATCAAGCGCAAATTTCCTCCACCTTGACCAAAAATTATTAATAAAAGACTCTGGCATTTTCCTTCCAGTCAAAACACTACATTACTGAAAGTATTGTGAGAGCCACCCTTAAGTGCACGAAGAGTTGAGCTGCGGTGGGCTACGGCAAACAGAGCTGGAGCAGTCTTCACTGCTCATAATTCCTTGCTCCTAGGGTTTGGTTTTCTAGTCTTTAAACACAACTAGAACAGAACTTGATTCACTTACTGTCAGTAGGAAATGACAGCTGAAAAACAGAAAGCTTAGGAAAAGAAAGAAAGGGGAAAAAAAGCACATTTGCAAGAAAACCGTAGTCCTGACGTCTAATACAATAGACTTAGCAAAAGCATGCAGATCATCAGCAAATATGCTGCTGCCTATCTCTGTATCTTTCTTCATGCACTCACATTGCAAATTTTGCTTCCCAGGTGGGTGTGCAAAAATTTGGAAAAGAGCTTAGCCCAAAAGACAACAACCAAGGCCATTTATCAACACTCATTAGAAAGACAGCAAGGACCCCAGCGCATTGTTTACGTGGAAATGTAAGGATCATTAATGGGAATAAAGACACAGGCAAAACTAAGCTTTTTAGTCTCATTTTGTCAGCCATGAACTGCTGCCCCAGCATAGGCACCAGCTGCAGTTGGTTGTCAACACTTCAGTTCAGTTTGGGCACTAACACCCCACCAGGAACTCTCAGAGAGCTGACCTTGATGACGTGAATGAAACCCAGCAAAACAGCCCAACCACCTACAAACCAAAACAACCGTGACCAATCCCAATAGCCCCAGAGGAGTCTTAATCAAATTATCTAGTCTCAGCAGCTTATCCCTGACCAGAAAACTGGGAATAATCTGCATACCACTACACAGGAAAGGAAGGAGTTGAGGAAAAAACATTAAACAGTGTGCTTCGGAGCATCCCCCCCCCCCCCCACACACACACACACAGCCGCTGTGTGCTGACTGTCATGGAAAGCAGATGCTAGATCTTCCCCCCGTGTGCTAGCCTCCCATTTTGGCCCTCAGCTCACCCCAGCTGTGCCAACACACCTCTCCTGGGAGCCACACTACAAATCAGGAATGATTCACCCTGCAAATAACCTTCGGCTTCCTTCCCCCAGCAAAATCTTCCTCTTAACCCCTCAGCAGCATTAACAGTGCAGTCACGCAAATGCATCCCTCGTTTAAGGAGTCAACACACCATGGCACCTGGGTAGGGCTTCTCCGAGGATTTGTGTGAGGTCTGAACTGACTGGAAGATCATTGGTTATATTTAATTCAGGTACCTGTCTTAATTCTATTTTTTTATTATTTTAATTCAGGTATCCTTTTTTGAATCTTGGGCATTTTTAAACAAAATACAGACTATTAAGTTTGGAAAAACAATAAGCCCATGCTACAAAATCTACTTTCATTGGCGCTGTGCTGCATTGCTAGAATTGCCAAGGTCCCCTCTTCTGTCTCCCTCCATCACACTCAGAGACTATTCATTCCCAATGCAATCATTCACATTTCCATTTTTATTTTATTATACCCAGATATGATGCAACCGGTATTTAACAATACATTACCATTTTCAAGGGCAAATATTTTTCTGTAATCCCAGCTATGTCATTATTCTCTTTCTATTACACATACTTTAAATGTCAAAATCCATCTCCTAGAACTAATCAAATCTAAAACAAGCCTAGCAGGAGAAAGTGAGCTTGAAAGGGGTATTCCAGATCAAATAAGAAATTAAGTGTCCTTTCTTTAAAAGAGACCTTTCCTATTATTTAATTTACTTTCAGGTTTTGAAAAGATCTCCCAGGGACAACAACACATAGTAGACGAGGTTCATGCCTGTCACAGCTCTGTCGAACCTACCCCTGATCTAGGGCAGAACATAGTATATGGTTAAATGATGAAGAATTAACGTGAACATTAGGAAAGAGGGAGGGAAGAAACATCATCACCATCTTTGATTTTAGCCTCTTTTTTTACTCCCAACAGGCCTTCAGGAAAAGTAAAAGCACAAAGAAAATGTTAATGCAATGAATGACTGTTTTATGAAAATGGCAGTGTGTCAACATTGGATGATTAAGTGTTTGAGATTAAGCCTGTGAGCTACCTTTTCCATAAATTCCTTTCCTTATGTAGGTTGCCAGAGCTACTTTACTCTTTCAGTAGTGGTTTACTGCCAGCATTAATCCTACATAACCAATTATTTGTGCATTATCTTTTAATGCAGCTGTTAAAGTTTATCTGATACTGCAATACACTTAACTAATTTTACATTTGCAGTATGAAAGTCCTTTTGGGGGTTGGTTTTGATTTTCTGTTTGGGGGTTGGGTTTTTTTTGACAAGAAGTCACAAAGTAAAACCTCTCTCCATGTTGATATAATTCTCTAAAATACTGAGTAATTTAGATTGCTTTTTCTGTTTGAAGGTTTTCAAGTAGTAAATAAGTTCAACACATAGCCTTTATTTTTCTGTCCTCTTAATCAGTTCAGAAAGCATTTCTCCATATGGGCACAGTTCAGTTTCTGACAAAGGTGCACCAGCACCACGCATCTTTCTTAGCTTAGCCAGGACAGTGTCTTGGCTTGATAGAATGAACAATCTCTCCTGGGATTCCAAAATTTCCACACAACACAACAAAGTAAACTGTTCAACATTTTTTAGGATCTAGCTCCTTCAGCGACGAAGGAAACACATCAAGTCTTAAGACATTTGGAGTCTACTTCTAGGCTACAGCTGGAATCTTGCTTCCACTCCCAACTTGATCAGCCCATTTAGGTTACAAATGAAACCCTGTGCATCGGTCCCCAAACACTAGATAACACCAGTTAGTATGCTTCTGTCCAATTTACCTCCTTGATTCAGATAAAAAGCTTGATGTATTTTGTATTAGACTTGCCAGGGTCTTCATAATCCAAAACCTCAAGTTTTCTCCTGTTTTAGACATTCACTGATTAAAAAAAACCCACCACATTTAATTCTTTAGGATTTCATTGATAACACTACAGCTATCTTGTTTTAAGAATGGTATTTTGGCCTCTATTTGCTACTAGGTTTAACACTGACTTGCTTTTCTGGAGCAGCTCCGGTGTCATCTTTGCATGCTATCACACAGATGGGCAAGAAAATGATACCCTGCGTAGTGTTATTTAAACCTACAGCAGCTTTGTAAATATCTATTCCTCATCTTAACATGCAGATGGAGATGAGTTGAAAGAGCTGACAGTGACTTCAAGTGGCTGTCTTCTCTTTTCCCCTGTTCCAAGGCAGGATAAAAAGCATATATAACCTTCCCTATAATAGAAATCATCCATCCGGGTTTTAACCTGTAGCGAATTAATCAGGGAAGCAGATCTGACAACTTCCACAAGCAGCCAGCTCCAATGCTTCACAGTCTCGGTAGTTTGAAAATATTTCCTAGGTCAAAACACATTATTTACTTCTGTTTTCTGCAACAGCAGGTAATAATTCATGAAAATTATCTTTGTAACATTATTTTATGTATTACAAAGTCACAGGAAACCTCTTTAGTCTAAAGAAACCCAGTTCCCTTCGCCTTCCTTCCTCACCAGTCACATATTCTCTCTCTCATCCCTCCACCCTTTAGACATTCCCATTTGTTTGCAGATTTCTAAAATATGAAGCATAAAATTGTACCTCTTTAGAATATCAAAACTTGAGGTCACCACTAAGCTTTTTAGGGGTGACATGAAGCGGTTCCTTTATATCTGCAGACCATTCACGGTGTCAATGGACCTAAACCCCACAAGTTTTTCACTCGAGTCAGTCAAATCCCTGCTTGCAGGAGCCCCATGCTGGGCAGTCAGTAAGACTGCCATTGGCAGGATTCCCCACTGTGCACGCCTGCTGAGTTTACAGCCAATTTTAATGCACACGAACTTTTCATGAAGCTCTAAACCTTGCATACTACAATAGAGATCTTTATAGACTTTTCCCTCGTGCAGTGAATCCTATTACTGTGCCTTCCTCCTCAACAAATTTTAAGATACTGATTTAGAAAAGCATCTCCAGTATCACAGAAGAAATTATTTTTATATATATATTACAAGGGTCTGATTATTAAAAGTTCTCTGCCTCTTCAACCTCCACACTAGTCCCAAATGCCCATTTGCCATAGCTGCTCTCAAAGATAGACATATATTCCTGAACTGAAGGAACTTAAGTAATTTTAGGCAAAAATGAAAAGGTGTTCCAAACTGTAAACTTCCGAAATACAACTGCAGCAGATGAGCAAGACAAACAAATCTTTTTGCTTCCCAGTAGAAGGTGTTTTAAGGGTACAAAATCCTAGCACCAAACACATAGTGATCCAGGAGAATCAACTGTGCCCTTCTCACCTGACAATACTGGGTTATGCACAGAATTTACACACACAGCTGCCACAGTATCCAAAGAAAGGGGAAGCACTAATAAAAAGAGAGAATTCCTAGGATGGAGAAAGATGTAGTTGTTCTTCCTGTGTCACTTCAAAACCAGCTGAAGTTACCACGCAGCTACAAAACCAGGCAATTTCAGGGGAAAAAAAAAATACTGATATGCTAAATGAGTTGGCAGCAGGGGGTTGCACACTCAGGAAGATCCCTTCTTATCTGAGACTTCAAAAAGCAAGTTTTGTGAAGCTGCTACAAGTATTTATGGAAAGATAATATTTTTTAGACAAGAAAATTATGCACGGCCACCTGGCTTTCACACCAAGTCATTCTGGAATTGAGTAATGCACTTGGGCATTGCTAAGTTTACATTTGGCAGTTAAAAAATATACCTAGATCCCACAACCTATATATGTACAGCAAAATCACATCTGTAGATGTGTCAGGGACAAAACAGAAGCAAAGGACAAGGCAAAAGGAAGAAAGCAGCCAACAAGGATTTGGAAAAATAAGCAAGCCAAACATACTACCGTTCATGGCTACCTGTCATTAGATGGCACTAACTTCTCTTTCTAATCATATTCTGCCTCTTAAACCTGTATTTAAAACGTGGTGCATGTTTTGCCACCTTCAGTAAAAACACTGAACTTCAGTGGGAACGGGACTGTCCTCTGAGGCAATTCAGTTTTCAGCTAGCTGCTCTCTGAGCACGCAGGATGGATTTAGGAGAGGCCAGATTTTTTGCAGAAAAGTTCTGGAGCCTCTCAGGGACCTAGTACTGCACTTGCTGCAGCAACTGAGGCTTCCTCATCGCTCCCCAAAGGGTGCAACGCACTCTCAGAGTTATCACTGCAGGAGAGAAAATGATAGAGAAACTGATGAGAGACTTGTTGAACATAAATTAAAGGCCCTTAATCTGCCAACTCAGTCTCTTAGAACAAGGTGAAGTAAAAGGTGGCACATCAAGAAATATAATTACTTACCTTCCAGCTGAAATAAATTATAAGATCTTAAGCCTAGCAGACAGTTCTGAAGCCTGCAGGAGCAGCAGGTAAATGAAAGGTAGCTGCTCTGCAGGCTAGATAGTTCTTAAATCTCTCCTCATTCTTTTCTACACTTCTGTAAGTTGCAAAAGGGACTAAAGAGTTGTTTCCAAGACATCATGACTGCACAAAATACAAAAAAAAACAGCAAGAAGTGCTCTTACACCAGTCCTGCATCTCTCTGGACACATTTTTCCTTCAGCTGAAGCACATGATTTATAATTTTGGGAGACAGCTAAATGGAAATGTTCTCTCCTTCACCACAGCAATGAGTCACCTTCCAGTAAGCTCAGTTACACTTTTCTATGGGCAATGGTGAGGAACGGGCCACCTTTCAGCATCGCTAAATCAAGGCTGATTCACAGCGATGAAGGAAACTGCCTCAGAGAGCCTGGAAGGAGCTTTACCTCCCATCCTGACCATTCTGCTAGTGAATAAGCAAAGGGTGATCATTTCACCTGGACCTCAGCAGCGTGCAAGACAAAGCGGCGTAACCCAGCGAGGGTTATGGATCCAGGGAGCTGGCTGAGGGACTGCAGTCCTCACGTACCTCCCAGCAATGCAAATGACTGATCTGTTGAAATAATGATTTGTGTTTCAATTTACCTTTTTCACCTTAATTTCTGTAAATTCCTTGGTATGTCAGCTATTTCCCAACAGAACTGAGAAACAGAAGAGAGGAAATCAAATGACATTAAGTGAGATATAAAAATGAAATGGTTGAAGAACTGGCATAAACCTGAGGAAATAATTACAAAACTGTCATCCACAATGTCATCAAGAATAGAGTCATACATACCCCCAGGCCTTTGCTAAAGAAGGTCTAATACCAAATCAAGAGGAGGAGGAGAAAGAGACTTTCAACATTTCACACGAGTTGGAAGCTAATCAAAATTCAGCTATGAAGATGGCATTTCCTTTAAATGAGTTTCCCTTCAGCTTGTCAAAATGGTGATAGTTTTAAACAGATTGTACTTTGCAGTTTAATTACTAATGGATTTTGTTTTGTTCTTTGGTGATCTTTAATTTATTGTAGGTATTAAATTAACATAACAAAGCAAACAACCATTTTTTCTCCTCTTAAGACTTACTTTTACAAGACATTAGAAATATTAACAAAAACTTCTAAAAAGCCTAAAATTACTGTGTGGAAAAACTTCTAGATAAACAGTATGAGTGAACATTTCAGCATTTATTATACACACACAAATTAGATTTACTATTCCAATAGAATCCTGGGCTTGGAGACACAAGGCCATAGACTTCTTTCTCCTCCACATGCTCTTAGCTAGAGACACCAGGATTTATTCACTGTTAAGGAAAACTATAAGGAGCCACTCAGAAGAAAGCAAACAAGGCTTGCCTTTCCAAAGAAGAAAGTGGGAATCTGAGAAGAAAAAAAAAATAATGGAAATGCCAGGGAATATGAGCTGCTTGTACCCTGCAAAGAGTAAGATTATAAAAGTCATGCTTGAGAAGCAAAGCCTTGTCCTGTAATAAATACAATTTTTCGAAAGCATTTCTTTTCATGGGAACAGAGTGAATTTACTGTATCCAATTATACCTTCTCCAGGAATCAGGTGAGTGAAATACAGGGCATGAGAAATGTGGTACCTGCCCTGTGCTCAGCCAGCTCAGACTGGAGCTCCAATATGCTCATAAGCACTGATCTACTGCTGTGAAAACAGCCCCCTGTGCTTCATAGGTGACTGACAACAGGACAGATTGTCTAAGCACCAACAGCGGGAGCATCCCTTTGGGGCCAGAGAAGGTGAAATGCCTACAATAGTCTTACAAGGTTCTCTGCCACCCCCAGCACACTGGACAAAGGAACAGGTTAACCATAGGCAACCATTAGCAATGGTGACCCAAACGATGGCTCACATCCTTTCCCCCCCCAGAACTGCCTAACATTTCCCTAGAAATGCTGGAGAAAGCTCGTCCACACAGGTGCAGCCTCCTTGTGCACTCCACCCAGGAATTACAGAGGCTTTTCTGTTCATGCAGCAGCAAATGCCAGGTCAGGTGCTACAGACATTGAACTTGCCTGGCCCTTTACGCTGTCCCTGTGTCTGCCTAACAGAGAAAAGCAGCCCCCCACCTATGATACTGTTTATCAAGTAAGTATTATTGGATAAACAAATATAAATGGTAGGTGAGGAAAAAAAAACCCCAAACATTTTCCCAATAACTTAAAATGCCGAAAAGGAAGATTAATGTCTTTCGTGGCTTGGAAGAAGGAGAAAGTTTGGGTCCATACTTAGTAAAACTACAGCAGGGTTTTGAAAGTATGTAACTTGAAAGACAGAAAAAAAATATGTGGTTATTACATATTAGCAGCAGCCTCTGAGGACATAAAAGAAATAAAAAAAAACATGACCTAATGAGAGCAAAGAGATGTGTTATCAGAGGTACCACCCAATGGGCTGACTGACAAAAAGGTCATTTCCAGTGCAACCTTAGGTCGCTCTTCTGGACCATAACAGATTACAGCAGAGTTTGAAAACTCATAGCAATGACTTGTTGCTATGGCTATGAAAAGGAAAGAGCTATCTTTCCTCAAAAGCATACTCAAACAGGAGGACAAGCTACCAGGATTACAAGCAATACAGAAATGTGCGGGTTGAGATTTTAAAAATGGTTTTCAGCATCTAAATAAGACACCTTCCCTCCTGCCCATCCCGCTCTGGTACAATCAGAGGCTCCAGGCTGCCCCAGCAGCAGCAATCAAAGTAATAGAAAGTCTAAACCACACATTTCCTAACAGAGGTCATCATCTCATCTACTATCCTTCACTAGCTAATTTCAAAGCTACTTACAAAAAAAGGTCCACATCAACAAGATAATGGTGGCTCAGAGAAAGAAGGGACTTGCTGTCTCAAGGAGGAAAAATACGGGTAGTTTCAAGAAAGCGGGCCTGCCTACCTTAGCTTTTTTTGCTTGCACATGTCTGGCAAATCTGATTTTTAGTTTCAGTACACAAATGCCCTCTGTCTTTTCTGAGATTTTGCTTCCAACTACAAACCTTAATTCCATGACAGGGTTGTAGTGGCAAGCTATATGGATAACAAGTTATTGTAATCATTTCCAAATATTCTAAGCTGGTCACATGAAGAAGAAATCAAGCCACAGCAGCTTTTCACACAGAGCTAATCTATACCAGTTTAACGCTTATTTACGGTCATAGGTATCTATGGTAACAGCAAATTATATCCCATTGCCACAGTGCTCACACTTGTTCCTTCCTTGTCTTTTACGCAATCTACTGGGCGGGACTGAAGAGACCCACGAGGGCACTCAGTCAATACATCTCCCAAATTACAATGGAAATGCAGTATCCTAGCACACAGCATGCTTTCCAGAGCCGAGCATGGAGGCAGGGAGCAGGGATCCTGCCCTCACTTCTGAAGGGATTCCCAGAAGTTAACAAGCCTTGTGGTCAGCAGCTTCAATTTTGTTGATTTTTTCACTGTAAAGTTTTTATCTGCTCTACCCTGATTTTAACTCTCCATTTCAAGCATTCCCCTTGGCTCTGCCATTACCTGCTCATACACCAACATCTACCACCCCGAGAATTGCCTCAGTCCTAGACACATCACAACTCCTCCCAATTCTCATCTCTTCCCTAATGCTTTTCTAATGTCTCTCCCCAAAAATTAAGCCGTTATTCCAGATTCACTCTTGCTATCACAGAAAGCAGCGTCTTGCTGCTCCTTTCTTCCAGGGCTCAGCACTGACAGATTATAGTAGTCATTCCTGCCACCTTGTCGTGTCATGCAGTCATGCCCATTTCTTAGTCCTTTATTACCCCTGCATCTCCCAGAGCTTTACTAGCCTTTCGCCTCTCAGTTCTGATTTATATATCTTGCATTACAAGCCCTAAGTTCATTAGTTTGTCCTTTCACGGAATGAATCTCAAAGTAGTTTTTTGGCTGCATTTGGAATTTCTCTAGATACCTCTGAATTTTTTCCTTGGCGTTTAGAGAGGCATCTAATTTACTATAATCTGCCACTTCTGATATAGCACTGTTTGTTCACTCTTTCAGATCATCAAGGGACATATAAGCATTTGGAAAGAAAAAAAAAAAAGAATAAAAAAAATTATGATTTATTGGAACTCCAAATCATCCTAAGAGTGAACAGGACATTCTCTTTTTCATGAGGTTGAAGGTGCTGAAGCATTTAACGGGTACTGAAGGAGACCACAGCTAGCGTTAGCCACAGTGATGCACATAGACTCCCTAGCAGATGTTCAGACATCAGCCCAGGGAATTCAGGCATATGATTTTGCATTTAATTGCCCCGATCCAGAAGAGGGATAACAGAAAAATAACAGAAAAACAGAACTTATGAAACGGTAAACTCAGGATTGAAAACAACCTTCTCTGGAATATATTTCAATTCCAGTTATCAAAGCAAAGTCCTGTAAGTCACAAGAGGGTAGTTTCTTAAATATTCAGGAGCAGAAGTCATTAATTCTGTACATATTGCTGATGTTTAGAACTTCTTAGAAATAATTGAGAAATTCTCCAGGGCTTGCCATTTAACCAGTTATGACTTACCGCAGTGGGAAACACACACTGCATGAGAGTGTTCGATACGTAGTGGTTATTACCTGCTGTGCATTTTGAAATGGCACTCCAGAAACTGGGAGAACCCATGTATTTTCAGATAGAACTTGAAGAAATCCAAGATGTAAAATATCTTACAATTCTAAACAATATATAAATTAAAAGCAAAGCCAAGAAACCTTTGAAGATAACTGACAGAACAGAAGACAACTTTATGAAGATTAGAATGACAAGATAATAAATTATTTTAAGTGATAAATCCATGCAGGAGCAAACATACAAAATCTTAAAATAAGCTATGATAATTCACAGTGGCTAAGAAATACTTACAAAATGTTCACTGAACACTTGGTCAGAATGCTGATTAACAGATTATGGAACTGCAAAATGTTACGAAGCTGCAAGTCCAGATCCCCGAAACTCTTCCAGAAACCACTAATTTCATGAAAACTAAATGTGAAAGAATTTAATGTTCTCTACTCAAAAATGGATGAGAGACTAAAAAAAAAACCCCACAACAGTCTTGATGAAAACCCACACCATTTGGAAAACACAGAAAGGCAATAGCTAACCACCTCTGCCTTCAGACCAGGTATCAGAAATAGCAGAATGCATGGCTCACCTTCCATCATTTACAAGGACAATCGGAAAAAAGTCAGTCTTTCCCAGATTTTCTACAGAATGTTTTGGATTTCAGTTCCATTAGATTATCTTTTTGCTCAGATAATCCCAAACGATAGCCACTACATAGTGCAGATGTTTACTTCTCCTTATTACTAGCCATGTTAAAATTATTACCCTCTCCGCAGCATTATTTATGCAGTCCACTCTTCCCACTAATCTGAGTGGAATCACAATTCCTCAAAAGCTCATTTAGCTAATAGAAGATGTTATTTACAGACTCACTGTACCAAGCCTGTCAGTATATAAAATAGAGAAGACAGTTTGCAGCCCCATGGCCTAAGCATACGTGACACCAACAATAAGTTACCGAAACAAAATAGCATTTTAGTAAAAACAGATACAAAAATTCAAGTGCCATGGTTTTCATGAGTTTGGAGAGTTCAAGCTGTCAAGTGCCAGTAGGGTGGAAGGTGAAAACTATCGAGAAATTCAAGGTTCCGCCTACCCAGTTCGTTTGCTGCTCAGGTACTAGCCCTGCAGCACATTGCATAAATGGGACATTAAAATGGGGAGGAAAAAGAAGACGCGTGGCAAAAAGCAGACAGGAGAATAGTGAAGAGAACAAGTTGTTATTTCATTACAGATTTTTTTATTCAGCTTTCCTTCCAAGGAGATCTAAATGTAACATTTATCTCTGTAATGTCACACTGCTGTTCTTTGTGGATATTCCTAAAACTCAGCAGTGGCCAAGAATTTGGCAAAAATTTAGGAAAAAAAATCCCCACCAGCAGTTTGGAAATACAGCCCTGCTCCCACTGCGTGTTCAACAATCTTCCACACATCCAGCCTAATCCATTTGATCTCTGTCTTCAAAACTTTCATAAAATCCAGGATTAGATGCTTCTACAAC
This sequence comes from Falco rusticolus, assembly GCF_015220075.1. NCBI lineage: Eukaryota > Metazoa > Chordata > Aves > Falconiformes > Falconidae > Falco > Falco rusticolus. Next base: position 13,584,655 of record NC_051200.1, on the reverse strand, counting down.
AAACCACGGGTGCCAGTCATTTCCAGGGATTGCAACTGGATCCAGCTTTTCTAGAATGACACATACCACCTCCCTGTACAGCTCTTTCGTAGATATGTCCTTTACCCTACTGAGCGCTCTAGGGTCAGCCCGTGGGGAGGCTCCAAAGATCAATCACCCAAGAAGGTAAAATAAACCCAGTTTATATTTACCAGGCACCTTGGAAATGGCTTAACAGCTGTTCTCAGTTCTTACATGACGCAGTCACTGTAATTCCCATGTTAGAAGGGGAAAAAAAAAAAAAAATCAAACAGGTGAATGTCTTTTGGTCTGATGGACTACAGATCTCATGGCTGTGGAGATCTGTCGCTTTATAGAACACCTTTGGCTAGTAGCAATCTTTCAGAGCCTCACAAACACATGTATAGGAACATGGTGCCTTAATTAGTTCTGTTGCTAACTAGGCCCCTTTGTAATGACTATACCTGCAGCTCTTTAAGTTAACAAGAAGTGAACCTCCATCCAGCTGTGCAGCAGTTTGACATCTTGTACTACCTAGTGAGCTTGAAAGCTTCAAAGTACAATATATTGCTTTCCCCCTTCCCTCTGTCTCACGTGACTGCAATTTTTTTCAGCATCTAGAATAAGACTCCTTTCTTTACATCCTGAAGGAAAAGCCAATGACACCGTTTTTCCATTCAGTTTTAGCTAAGAATTTGGATCCCTTGGTTGGGGCTTTAAATTAACATGCCCCTTCTGAAACTCAGTGAAATGCAGGGGGTAAAGGGTAATGCTGCACAGGACCACCCATGCAGAGACTCTGCCTGCTTAGATGTATCTGCCCAGTGCTGGTAAATTCATGGAAACAGCTTAGAAATCTGCAAGGGCTTCAGCCCTAGGGTTCAAAACTAGACAAACTGTGTGTAAAAGCCATATGATTGGATAGCCTGGATTTCAGGGTCAGCCAGCAAAGCATATGAAAGACGTTTTCCTGAAGCTTTCTACAATCTCTTAATGTCTTGTTTGCTCCAACAACATGAATTCTGTCAAACCCTAAGTATTGTGCAAATACACAGGCATTAAACACTAAAGAGAACACAGCGCACTCTGGAAGTCTGTGGTCTTCCAAATTAACATAGGACATGAAAATACCATTTACCAAATCATTTGAGAACTTGGTTCAAGCATACAGGCATGTGGTGGTAAATTCCCACACAAGGTACCACCCCAAAGCACACTTGTTTCTATTATTTTTGATAATGTAAGACACCTGGAGATAGGCTGTTCCTAGCCAGGACACCAACATACCCTATTATGGAGCCCAGAAACAAGCTCTCAATGGTGTGGATCATTTATAGTTCCGTTTTGCTGAAATGTCCCTTTGTGTGCCACTCTTTGCAGACTCTGGGACAAGGGTCTGTAATTGTCCCCCATCAATCAGCTCTTGGGTTGTTTCCTGCAGACAGACAGGCAGCGCCATCTCAGAACTTTCTTCTGTGTTGTTTTTCTTCTCGGTTTTCTCACATTCATTATATTTCATAGTGCTACTGAGGACAGTGAAAATACAAGACTAGTACCCTTGTCTGGAGCTTCCCTGGTGTTTCTCAGCTTATCTGCTCCTTGTGTCTCTCTCAAGCACACCCAGACCTTCAGAAGGCCAGAGCACAAAAGTTGATCTTTCTTCCTTGCATCTGCCTTTTTAACACAAATTTCTGCATGAAGATTGCTCTTTTCTCAAATGAAGTTTTCATAAGGAAGTTTAATAGCTTCTTACAGGCACCTTTTCCTCCAGACCTGCAAAACCAGGTGACTTCCCCCATCCAGCTGCTAACGGTCACCCACTGGAAGGGGCTTATGTTATGGAGCTCTCCAGGATCGCTATTTCAGGGTCTAGAAGGAATTTTTCCAGAATGACCAACCTGACCAAGGAGGCAGGATGGGCCTCTGGTTGGGGAAAAGGAACATAAATTTCTCCTTATTTAAGGAAAAAACAAATGAGAGCAGGAAAGTCCCAGTGTTGCGAGATGATCTAGTTCTCAGAAGTCAAAAATTAGGTGACTTGAAAGTCTTCTAGTCACTGCTGAGGGCTAAGCTGCAAATGGAAGGGTTTGGCTGAAGGTAAGGGTGCCTCAGGCACGGTGGAGTCCTGAATATCCAGGAGACTGGGTCTTCCATTGGGGAATTGTCCAGTGTTACATATAAAGGGAACACTGGATACATACTTGCATACATATATACATACTTACATATGGGCAAATATATATATACAAAATGTATCTCATGCATTTAAATATCTATTCATACACATACATAGTTGTATGTATATGAAAACCTCCATAAAAGTTACTGCTTTGATATTTCAATTCAATATCAATTTCAATATTATCCTTTATCTATGGTGTAGCCAAGACACAAAACATTTAAAACACGTTTTGTTTAACCAGTCAGCTGTTACATTTCCCCAGAGGCAACTGTACACAACAGATTTTTGCTATTGCAAACTTAATTAATCATATCTTATATCAGTGCTACATTGGAAAACCTCATTGGATTTATTGATTTGTTCTTCTTTTTCCTTAGGTCAAGTTAAAACTTTCTTATGTAGATAAATATAGCTTCAGGGCTAAAAGACAATCCGAAACACATTCAATTTGAAGTTTCTTCCTGGATACTGTGTTATAGGTTATGCTACCTGATGGCCAAAATTGGGAAGCTAAAATCCATCTTCAGAGATAATTAAAAAAATTCAACTGTGAAATGAAACTATCAGCATGCCTCCTTTTAACTAACAAGATTAGAGTTACAAAAGCTGCGAGCTTATACACTTCTCACCAGCGTAAGTCCCTGCAGAACTGGAAGCTTTATAAAAGATTTCAATCCAAACCCACAATACGTGAGTATGTCTGAAACACCTAGAAGCAAGTTCTTTTATTTTATTGAGGCATCACACCAGGAGACACCACCAGACCATCCAACAGGACAAAAACCAAAGACGTGTGGGACCAAGGACTTGAAAAGCTATTACTACACCTGCAGCACACTCTGGTAAACCCGTTTTGGGCATTTCCTCTTGCTCTTAGTGGACTCAGTGATCTATTGAAACAAAATACACCAAACCATGAGGTTTGCACATCCCAGTTGGGCAGAGCACAGTCTACCCAGCTCTTATACACAAAACACTCGCGAAAAAAAAATGCTAAAGCAGTGCTGAATCACTTTATTAATTAACCACTAGTGCCTTAGATAGGCTTATCAACTTATTTATATGTATCCAAATACGTTACTTGGGCACGAGGGTTCACAGTGTCCATCTCAAAACTTTGAAAATTTCCATCTTCGATTAAAAAAGTAAAATATAATCTCTCAACCCCAAATATACATTAGAAGGAAGAGAATTCTCTTTCTAACAGTATTTAGCTTGCAAAATACCTTTTCAGTGACACAGCTTCTGGAGCTCCTATAGAGTCTGAACCGACAAACAGTGCTTATTCCTCCTTACTGTAGTGGGAGGCTGCGTGCATTTGGTGTGTTTGGAACAGGAGAAAGAAGGAATACTGATGGGCTTTTGGATGTGAAATTACTGTACTGCATGTACTACGTGGGATCCATTGCCAAAAAACTTATAAATCGAGGCTGTTTCAACACATGCAGCCCCAGCACTCATTCCTACAGTAGACTGGGATAAACAGTCCCAGTGTAATCCTGACAGGCTGGCATTTGCTCTCCAGGATCCCAGCCACACTGCTGTGGTCCTGGAAGCCATCTCTGGTACTCTGATGTTTACTGCACAGATTTGAGAAACCCACTAATACAAACCCTCAGGACAGAGGGTAATGGAGCCAAACAGCAAAGGTCAACAGCTAGAAATTATTGAAGGAAAAACAAAAGCAGGATCGCACAAAAAGATTTTAGCATCTCATGGAAAATCCCTCTTACAAAGCATTCCATAGCAGTACGAAAAAACCTTAAATATTTTGATGACACTTCATTTTCTAGCTTGCTGTTTACTGCTTAAACAAATACACTAATTATGTTAATACTTTCAAATGAAAAATTCTGTTCCTTAAATAATTTCAAAAGCTGTAGCAAGTTCAATTTCTCACTCTAAAAAGCAGCTTTGCAAAAGGGATTGAAGTTGTTTGTGTCAGTCTGATAGTGCTATTCCGGCACAGACACACTGACAGTTCAGCTCTGCTTCAGCATCCTTAGGTGCTTACACAGCAGCAAAAGCAGCTGGACCAGGCACCAGAAATACTGACAGATTTCCAGTTGCGCCCCTGATTTTCTGTAAAATGGGAATAACAAGATTTAGACTCCTCATCAAAAGGATGTACCTTGAAATCCATTGCTCACTGTAACAGCCTAACTACATCGCTTAGACATCCACGGAATTTAACACCATACCGTTGCAAGAATTCTGTGTTAAAGACAAGATGACACTCAGACCTCTGAACTAACACCTTCAACAGCTGGACAAGCCCCCCTAACATTGCCATGCATATTCGGTGGGCTTTTACCAGATATAATCATGAAAGTACTGAAACTCCCAGCCACTGGGGTGGCTGCACCACACATACATCCTTTGCAATGGATACTGCTACGAAGTGCCAGCTGCTGGCAGGCACCATCTTATTTTATTGGCGTCCTAATTCTCCAGGCAAGTCAGACAATGATTTCCTGATCCTTTCCTGCGTTCACAATTTCCCCTGTGCCTGCAATATCTGAATTTTCTTCTTGGCAACCACAAGGCTCTCTGACATTCGCACTTTTGTCTTCATTTCAGAGGCATTTCAGCAGCATCACAAGAAAGTCAGAGGTACAGTGAAGCATAAGGGAAGGCAAGTGCCTCCCTGTCTGCCCCAAGGATGGATTGCCATGGAGATGGCATCTCCTGGGTGAAGAGGCTTAAGCACATTGCTGTTTAGTACTCATGCCCTCATGACATGTTTCAACTGACTTACCATTGGGCAGGGTGCCATTCGAATAGGCTGGAACAAGTGTAGATGGTTAGAAAATGATCTTCCCATAAATCATTTTTGCTGGTGGCAGCAACTGCACTCCCCTTCCTGTTCCTGAAGAAAAAGGTCAAGATTTGATCTCTGCCAAGTTAACTGAGCTATGAAACCACAGACAAAGGGGCTGGTGCTGCTGTTACTGCCCATTTTCTTGCAGTGGTGGCATGGCACATCTCACCTGAAGACTCCTCAGTGGTTCCTTAGCTCCTGCATCTTTCCCAAGTCTACACTCAGGATGCAGGAGACAGGCTTTCGGCAGACTTATAGGGAGTGAGTAGTTTAGGCAGAGGATATGTTATAGACAGTTCTCTAACCTGTTTGATAGCTGATGCGCAAGCATCTCCCATGGCAGCCTCACTAAGTTGCTCTGACTTCACTAAGTCAGAAGTGAATGCTGTTCATTTTCTTTTCTTTCCCATCTCCACACAGATGTTTTCTTCTCTCTTCAGGGTCCAAAATGCTTGTGGTGACATCCAAAGCAAACAAGAGGATACACGCAAGCAGATAGCCAGCAGGAATCAACAGTTAGTGAGAAGATGCTCTTCCAGAAAGCAATGCAGGCAGGAACTAAATTTGGGTTTCTGAATCACTGCGAAGGTGCCTGCCTTGCTTCACTACCACAGCTGAGTTAGTCCAGATGATCAGCTTCCTAGCCAACACATGAGTGCCCAAATGTCAGGGTGCCATCTCCCTCCCCTCCTATCAATCTCCAGAACAGTCCTAATCTTTGCCCAGCCTCATCTCTAATCGAGGGCACCCTCCGTCCCTCATTAGACAGCTTCCCCCAGACACAGTTGCACAGGACAGATGCTCTGTGTGAGGACACAGAACATTATGGCAGGAGGGAAAACCACATCAAATCAAGGAGAAATCAGGATCTCCCCTGTGCACTGAATCACATTACAAATCCCCATACAGACTATGATTTTCCAAGCAAGCAGCATCTCTTCTCTGGAAGAATTTGAAACATAATGATGCCTCCTACAACTTAGAAAAATTACTACCATGGGTAATTATATCATTCATAATGAAAAAAATGACAAGTTCTGACACGCACAAGGAAAGTGCGAGCGTTTAATACCGCACCCTGTGAAAAGGAATTAACAGTTTGCTCATTCAGTAATATCAGGCTTAGGATTCAGAGCAGTTGATGAACACAGTTTTGGGCAGTGTATGGTAAGTGGTTATCCTCACATGGAAAGCAGGAAAGCAAACTCACTGACAGGTCTGCTACTCCAGGCGAGCATCAGCCAGCAAAAAGAACGCACGCACAAGTGGCGGCAACAGGCTGCCCTGAAAATAAAAAGTTTAGTTTTGCTGAAGAAAAAAAAAAAAAAGTACCCTCAGTAATTTAGATGCTATACAACACACATGAACTTTAATTCTAGGTTACTAAGTCACACCTATTAAAAAAAACAGCGTTTCTCGTAGCATTTCAGTGACTTACACTGTTCTAATTTCAGATCAAGTTGGCAAGGAAAACTGGGGGGGGGGGGGGGGGCGGGAAGCAAACAAGTATCTATGTATCCACGTGATTTTATTTTTTTTCTAAATAAAAATTAGTTCCCACACAGCAAGTCAGATTCTGAAGTGCCACACTCATTTTTGGCTCCTAGCAACTGTTACATAGATCTGGTTCAGACACAGAGCAGTATTTTTATAAGCATTTCCACAAAAACACTTTTTTATCTGTTCCAGTTCAGAATGGTAACAATATGAAAGAGAATAAGATTTCTCAGAAACATCCATCTATTCAAATGTGAAATTTCATTGAAAACATCCCTGTGATGGCAAATTTCTACAGCTTCGATCAGCCCCAATAACCGAGTAACAGAAAGGAGTATTCACCCTGCTTCCTTGTTGTACCAAGAAGATTTCATCTCTCCAGAAGTGATTGAAGACCCAGACTCTCCATCACATCCTTTTTCAATCTGTCCTATACAGAGTAGCTCAGTAAGAACAGCTTGTCCTCCACCCTTTACATTCATCGTACATAATATTCTAAAATCATACTTCTATTCAGACAACGATGTTCCCTCCTGCCCCAGCCCATACCTTTGAAAAATCAAAAATAGAAAGACTGGAGTAGGAAGAAATGAAGCCAAAAGCTAATCTCCTCAGGCACAAATTTTGGCTCTAGTTCTTACCATCCTCAAAGGACACAGCCACCTGAGGGTGATGCGACAGCTCTGGGGCTTCCCCTGTGTATGTACCCATCGGCTCTGCAGCAAGCACCAGGGACCTTTGGTGAGCAGGTGAAAGAAGAGCCCAGAAGGAAGGAAGGAAAAAAAAAAAAAAAAAAAAAAAAAAAAGTAAATCATGGCTCCAATGGAGAAGCATAAGCTCACTCTCAGGCATGAGATGATGAAATGAAGTGCCAAACTTCACCCTAATGATATGAATCACACGTTTGGCCCTCAGACAAACTTCTTGTCTTTCTTTGCTATTTAGCATGAAAGCATTTTCACTGAGAAATCCTGCGGCACAGCAGGGTCATACTTCTCTGAAACTTTTCACACATTTCAAGTAAACACTTAAACACAGTCTAGCTACCTAAGCCATGCAACCTTTGCAAGGGAAACCACGCAGTACAGATAAGATTTTTATACATGACTGAACATGTAAATGAACACATGAGCATGGATAAGAAGGTCTTATCCATCTGTGGGTGCGAGCTCATTGCAAAGACATCCATACTGGAGCAGAGACTTGCCAAGACAGGCTCCAGGGGGGTCGTGTAAGCAGGACTAGCCTGCCACAAAACTTCACTGGCTTTGAGCAAGTCACATCTGCCACCAGTTTCTCCCCCAATGAACCAGTAAGAACAACCTTTCCTGGACTAACAAACAACATTGCAACAGAGCCACAAAAACCAGAGTAATACCAGCTTTATACAGGTGCTTCACGTTGACATGAAACTGCCCTAAAAGCAAGGAGTATTTAGCAGAAGCTAGAAATATCATTATCTGCCTACTTACAAATAAATGAGTTAAAAGAACACATGGCCAGGTCTTTCCATGATCTGTGATGGAAAGAGGATAAATTAGGCATGACATTTCAGAGGTCACGCCTAAATGACTCTGGAGTCTCGACTCCATTTACAAAAATGACAATTAGCAGAGACACAGGAATCAGAACTGCCTGCAGTAAGAGAAGCATGAGCATAGCACATTTTGGCAGCCCTGCGTGAGCTTTAATGGGGTAACTGTCATGTAACAGCAGTGTTCTAGTGACAGTGAAATAGGAGCTGCTTAATCTCCTGGGTTTGTGGCATTGCACTGAGTATAGTGGTTGGGTTATCTTCACATGGTGAAATGCTACTCTGCTATTCTGTTCAAGACATGAACAAGTCTAATATAGGTCTTTATTTGCTATAGACACGCTCTTATCTCTATCCTGTGAAAATGTTCTCTAGTACCGTCAGTGCTAGGACCTGGCAACGCAATTTCTTCCTAGAAGCAAGCCAGGCTGTGACAAGGGCTAAACAAACACAAACCAAAATGCAGGACACATGCCTCTGTGAAAGCCTTCTCTCACAGAGAGAAGTTCCTAAGAATTTGTGTCTGGAATGGAAAGCAAGAAAGGAACATTGAAAAGGAAAGGAGAATCGTAAAGAAAAGAGGGAGAGATATCATTTCACTATAGGAAATGCAGAAGGACAGAGTAAGAACACACTGCATGCTGAACATGCTACAGCACAACAGTAAAAGTAAAAAAATGTGACAGATGCAGAGGATTAAAACATACAGCACATTCCCCCTTAATTGCATGCTATCTTGGGGACAAACAAAATGAGAATAACAATGAAAAAAATACTTCTTCCATAAACTAGATCGGTAATAACAGTCAGGACCTTGGGTTGGTCAGAGTTAAATGTCTTGGCACTCCAGAGAGGTAGGGAGCACATTACCAGCCTGCCATCTTCACATCTGTTCTTACATGACCACACTTTCCCAGCACCGAGCCCCAGTGAGAGATGCACTCTGAACTGGCAGCAGCATGCTGTCAGTGGGGAGGAGGGATGAACGAGGCAGGAGCTGCTCACAGGCACGCAGCCGAACAAACTGCCCTTGGGACAGCCCATACCACAGCAACAAACCAGCCCTGCAACAGAAACCCCAGGCCAGCAACAGCCCCAGAGAAGACCCTCTTATTCCCCCAAACACGGCTCATTCCCCTAAAGTGTGTTAAGAGACGACAAACCCACCACCTCTCCAAAGGACTGACATTCCCCTAGATTCCTGGGTTTATTGGTGGCTTTTACGTCCTGGCCTCCACAGAGGGTTCATCTGGGGAACCAGCATCCAGATTAGCCGGAGACAGAAGTGGGGCTGGTGCTTCTGGCTGTCCTTGTCCCCAACAAAGGGTTTCTGTACACCGTCACTGGGGAGAGCAATGTGGACAGAGCTGCTGGAAGGGTTTGCCTCACCCAGAACAGCTATTACTTTGCTCCTCTCCCAGAATACCTGCTGGAACCTAAGTATACTTGGCCCCTTTGCAATCCTAGCTTGCATCTTTTGCCTACGGGTGTCAATATATCCCCTCCTACCCTCTCCACAGAACGATGCATATGCACAAGCCGTTATATTTTTTCACCCCCCTCTCAAATTTCCGCTTCTCTTTCCTTCTGTCAAAGTACTTCTGGTCCTCTCACCACCTCCAGCACAGAACAGTGCTACATTTTTAGCACATAGTACTTCACCTCATTATTTACATGTTTCTTTTTGTTTGGTCTATTATGTCTAGGGAGGAAACATTTCCATTAATGCATGCGGTGTTAATTCAGAGTCAGAAAATTTTAGTATCCTAAATACCAAATTCTCATGACAGTATCATTCTTCTACAAAAATAAACTAGTTTAAACAGGAAAAAAATGCACATATGCATATGTGTAGCATGGTGCAGAGTGAGAAACCATAGGAACAGAGTCCTCTGGAGCAGAAGCAGCAATGGCCTGAGCTAGGCAGAGAGGCTGCAGCCACAACCCCTGCCCTACCTGATGATGCTACTGCTCAGGAGTGGCTGTGACACTCTTTGGGCACTTGGGCATGCCTGCACCGTCTTACTCCACCTTTGCTAGTACACTGCGTGCAGCACATCACTATACAGTTATTTTAACATGACATGGCTATGAGGTGATTGGCTTTCAGCAGGACTAAGATGGTCAGGATTAATAATTGGTGCTTTATCACAGAGGAAAGCACCGTGGTTTTGCAGCCAGCTCAGCTGGAGCTTTCTGACCACAATCCCACAGCCAACCTCCATCTAAGAGTAGTCTAAGCCCTGCTTTGGCTCTGGACAGACCGTGACTGTGGGAGGTGTAAAAGTGAGCCCAGACCTGCTTACAGGAAAGCTGCTGCAGAAATCCCAGGCAGCACCCAGAGCCCTGCCAGGGTTGGTACAAGTGCTAACAGGATAGCGGCAAAACCAACCATCACTGCCAGGATTACAGTCGCACCAAGCTGCGGGAACCTATCAGTGCAGCCAGATACTGGCATTCCTGTGGAACTATATCTTTCTCCTTCAACACCGCCTCACTCCCAACTCCAGTGCTTTATGATGGGCACAGGGCACTATCCTTGATCTTCTGCAGCCCTAGTAAGACAGTCCTCTTACAGCTTACACCCTGTGGGTGTTCTTCCCTCCCAGGGGCTGGCAGTTTGTCTCTGCAACAGACAGTACAGCATCCTCCAGGAGCTCAGGAGGTAGGGAAAGGTGAGAAGTGGAGGAGTGCTAAGCTAGACCTGTTCCCTCCTCACTCTGCCCATGCATGAACCCAGCACGGGTGGATGAAGAGGTGGCCTGGGAGGGATAACAGTAGAGCATATCAACACTACAGTCACTGTTAGGATGCTCAACAGCAAGGGAAAACAAGTTCAATCTCATATATTCAAGGCATATGCTGCCTCTGGTCTATAAAAACAATAGCAGCAATACTTTACAGAGAAGAACAGAACCAAACAAACTGAGCAGTTATGCAAATTCTGTGCAGATGTCTCAAAAATAACAATTTCTACTACAATGAATATTACTTTGTTACTGTATTTTCTGCACATTTTTTCATACATACATTGAATACAGCATTTCCAGCAATGTACATTGATCTTCTCTGTATGGAAACTACCAAGATAACGGGCATCTTTGAAATATGGCAAAGGAATGAGACAAGATGCTGACTGGTTAGTGCAATTCTCAAAATGTCAAGTATTCCTTTAAAGGAATAGATGAGCTTATTAGATAATTACTGCATTAAGATAAAGACATTAAAGTTTGTATTTATTTAGGGCAGAAACTTCAAGAACACCTGAGTCATCAGACAAGGCAACAATTACAAGTGGTTACAGTCCTTGCAAGGCATTCCCTCTCCTCCCCTTTTCTTTTTCTGCCATGACCTACAGACTGTGAAGACTTTTCATCAAAACATATTTGCTGACCATTCACACACACAGAAATGAGGGTCACATCACCCTGGCAGTCTCCAGACAAACAGATGAGCTGCTGGGGGGTGCACAGGCAGACCGGGGCAGGTACCTGGTCTTGCTGCTCACTGCCTGTATTCAGAGCAATGTTCTCACTCTTCCCAAAGAAGGCAGCACTGTGAATCACTGTGCCATCTTCAAACTCTGAAGAACACCCGACTAAAATTCAACTATGATAAACTCTGCTTTAATCCTTTTAAGTTTTGGTTGGACTTGAAAGGATAAGGCATTATATTCTCTACTACATTTCCCAAAAACTGGCAGCTCCTCTTTCCAGTTATTTTCATTTTTATTTTGCATATAAAAGTCAATTCTCCATACATATTATAAGCATACTACTTTTGAATTCCCTGAACAGGGTACAGACATCAGCGGCAAGGGAAATTCAAATAGGAATATCATTTGCACAAGTGCTTTGAAAAGTCAGAATAGCTGTACAATAATGAAAATGTGTTGGAATGAATTCATTACCATCTGTCTTTATTTTACTAACCAGCTCAATCAGACACCACAAATATACTCAAACATGAGAAAAATATTTAAATTATTTGTGCTACATTTTTTTCTCAAAATGTAACTCTCAGTGTCACTGTTTTTATTGGTATTGAAACCCCATTAACAGCAGTGAATTCATTTGAGCACAGCCTTTGGAATGTACCTATGCAATTTCAAATCCACAATATCAGCATAACGCAAAAATGCCCACAGTAAAAGTTACAATATTACAAATATTTTAAAGGTATTCAACGAAGCATGACAACATACACCAAAAGACACTTCATTCCACAGTGTCAGAGTAATTAAGAAGCCCTACAGCTTTTGTAATTGTTGGATAGGAAAAAGCTCAAAACAAAAATATCAGGTAGTTCTACTACAACAGTTCTCATGCAAAGCATAATCCCATAAAGCGAGAAGGAAATGATGGAGAAAGAGGCAAACCAAGCAAAGAAAACAGACTGTAAGAAAAAGAAAATAATAAGGAGAAGCTATCCAAAAACAGTTAATGGAAGAGAAGGAAACAAATGCAGAGCTTTGCCCTCTGCAGAGCTGCAGGATGGTGCCCTGGAAACCAGGCTCTTCCCGGACCCTGTCCTACACCCATGTGCCTTCACAGGTGGCCCCAGCCATTCCTGAACCACATGGACAAGGGCAGGAAAGGGGCCAGCGAGGGTTGCTTTGAGGGGAGACCATGCTGCCCAGAGACACTCCTCGGGAGATAAGGATTACTAGACAAGGTCAGCCTCAGCAGCTGCCCAGAGGCAGCTCATTTCTTCCCATCCTTCACACGGGAAGATAGCTTCAATCCTTCCAGCCTCCAGTCCAGAGATGCAGAGCTACAGCAAGTGCCATCCCACCAAGCAGATCCTGCACCATGCTTAGCTGCCTGCACACCCGTCACACAGCCACATACTGCAACCCCAGGCTGCATAAGTTTCACTTACTGCAAACTGGACTCAGCAGCAGATCGTGGCTCTGCAGCAACCAAGGTGCAAGTTAATGTTCAGGAGCTGGTACAGAGCAAAGGTTTACAGCATATATCTCCTCCAGAGTTTGGTTTATGTAAAAAAAAAAAAAAAAAAAAAGTATAGCATTATAAATGTGAAATGCATCCCCTCCTCCCAGCACACCACTACACTGCTCCAGAGCTGTTTTCTCAAACATCAACAGGGCAGCAACCAGCACCAAGGAAACACCAAACTTTCTCACACCCACCTTCCTCCGCTCAGTGCTCCTGATCCACTGGGCCACCAAAGCAGAGAAAATCTTCAGCAAGAGAGAGCTATTAAAAGGATGCAGAACGAAGGACTCCTAACAGCAGGCACACATACACGTGCACACTCACAACCCACCTGGCACGCTTGCTGGCAGAAATACAGTGGCCAGAGCGCAGGCAGAAAGTGAAACCCTGCTGCTCCAGCCGAGCTGTTGCCTGCATCAGCAGCTGCCTGAGCACCAGGGCATGGGGCAGCACGTCTCACTCACTGGCACAAGTGATTTACAAGGGGAGAAAATTAGGAAAACCCACAGTGCTTTGTAGCTCAGATGCCTGCTCTACGTTCAGTTTTAGGAAAGGGGACTGAAGTCCCTAGGGAACATCTGGAAGGTAGAGGTTTGCAATCCTGTTCGTTAGTGGTTAGGGCAAGAGGCTAAGTCTAAGTTCTCCCTGTGTGACACACCTTGTAACAGGCTACTGTCCCCAGCACTCATTCCTCACTCCACCAGCCTCATACACATGAAATGCTGCTGCTACCACAAACAAGATAGAACTGACCGGGACTATTGGCAGCAACAAGCAAATTTCTTGCTGTACACAGTAGAGCTGCAAGTGTTTGCAGAGGAAAAGTCAGCACTTCACTGAGGTTCACAACTTTTATGGTGGAAATACATGAAGGAAAGCTCTGCTGACTCTTGGCATTTTTATTTTCTTTTTTAAGTCTTTTTTCCTGAGTTTTTATTTCCCACCACATGCAGACAATACTAAATTTGGAATTCTTCAGCTGTGCACAGCAGTAAAAACATGTCCTCTAATGCTGCCTCTTGTGAAATCTTTGAGTTTCTGGCACAGCATCTTTCTTGCTAGCACAAGCTAGAGATACAGAGAATTCCTCAGCACAATCTAGAGACTAAATTTATTTTATGTAAATAAATGTTTCAAAATAACTTGGGACTAGCAGCTGGAGCTATGCCATCAGGCACCCCAGAATACAGCCACCACTGCCAGGCTGAGCACAAGCAGCTAAACCCAGTCTGGAGCAAGAGCTCCCAGAAAAACCAAACAAAACACAGGAGCCAGCACCTCAACACCTGCCTGGGACACTGGCAATGTGGGATAGGTAACAGAAGATTTCCCTAAACAAGACAGAGAGGAAAGTCAGCATTGCTTCCAACATTAAAAAAGTCAAGCACGAGCCATACAGGGCCACTTGGAGGAGAACAAAGATCACAAATAGACTGTTACTGGAAGAAAAGATCTAAACATCTTCCTGAAAAGGAATTGGGAAAGCAAGTCAAGAAAAGAAAAGGAAAACTCAAAGCATCAAAAGAGATGTAAAACCTAAAAGGGATAGAAGCATCGGAAAGAGTTTACTTCATTGAAAACTCTCTGTAGCTCACAGGCTGATAAATTGACATTTGCCGGGGTATCTGTTTGCATTCCTTTTGCAGTTTAGCACTGATGCTCTAGAAGACTTTATTCACTGCTTTGGCTGTAAAGCCGATTTGCCACCAGAGGACCAAACACTGCATACCATCAAGTTAAGGATGTTCAAGCCTGGGAAGTTCAGCACAATCTAGGTGGAGGAGATTCAGTACAATGCCTTTCGAGAGCCACTCAAGTCCATAATTTTTCATCTAAATCCTTCATGAGGGAATGAGTCTTTCAGCATCCTTTCCTTTACAGAAAACTCATTTCATTCAAAACGACAGATTAAATGAAACACCTCCCATTCAAAGAAAGCAAAGGTCAAAGCAAGATTCAATGTCTGGATCAAAAATAATAATAATAATAGTAAGTAGCTCTAACTGCTACATTGATTTAATTCTAAAGAGGTAATTAAAAAGCACTCTCCAAAAAAAGATTTTAAAAGACAGATTTACAAACTGAATATGCAGACAACTGCATGTCAGAAGGTTGGGCATGTGGCACAAATAACAGGATGGCTGAGAGCTATTCCAGTTTGCTATTTTTCTTTGTCTAGATAGGAGGTTGACAGAAGCTACAAACACAGAGAGAATATTTGATAAGCGAGTGCTCATTATGAAAAGATGGCTTAAAGTGCAGATGTTGAAGACTGGAATATGCCCCAATCCTCTTACAGAGGGTCATTCCCACAGCCCTTGTGCCCTGAACATCCCCTCGCAAACTCTTCTTGCTTTTGTAATATAGCTAGATTACCTCCTAAAAAAACATCTTCCAGAAATATGAAAAAATCAGGATGCTCACAAAGCCTGTGAGAGACAGGCTGGTGTGTGTAGCTTATGACGTATGTAGATATGTGGCAAACACAAGCAGAACTTATCTACTATAAAATATTCAGTAACCAGCCCATCACTATAGCCTCCCAGCTGAGACTGGGGCATTAATCTCGGTACATCGATAGCTTCCTCTAATAACTTTGGCCTAAAAACATAAGCTGCTTTTACATTTTTAATTACGACTAGATTTTATTCTGGGCCTATAATCCTTTTCCAGCAATTGGATTAATGCAAACAGCGATTTAAAGGAAGAAAAAAAAAATTAATCCAGTGAAAGCAAAACCACCCCAGCAGAGGAGAGCCATAGCTTCCAAGGAGCCCTCCGCTACAGCGGGACTCACGGAACAAGGTCAGAGCGGAGCTTCACCAGCTCCCGCCAGCCACTACCAACATCTGCAGGACCGAGCTCCAAGGGGGTTACGTCCCAGGTTCCCTTGGGAAAATACTTGGAAGTAAAGCACTTCTCTCACAGTACTCTCTGCACTGGGTACAATTTTTTCAAAACATCTGTTTTGCATCATCTCATGTTGGGTCTTTATTTGTATTAATGTAGACTCAAGGCAGGCAATGGAGACAAGGCTACTGAGCTGATACCGCTGTCTTGTGATATAACTACTGCTCCATCTGAGTTTTCCAATGCTTAGAAAACTTTTACGATTTCTTCTTGTTCACAATGATGTTTCTGCACACTGCATACCAAGCCTGATGAGGGGACACAGAACAAACTCAGAAGAAAGCAAGCTTTGTTCTGTCTGTGGCTCCTGGTATACCTTGTGAGCACAGTAAATGAAATAAAGCACTACATGTTATAATCACCATCATTTATGCAATAAATTCAACGCAGGAGAACATCTTTCATTGCTCTTGGTTATAGCATGGCTGTACATGAAGACTGCAGCACACAGCCTGCTGCGTGCCAGAAAAAGCATCAGGTCCAGGGAAGCAAAAAAGCCTCCTAAAGCCAGCAGCTTTAGCCATTTTATTCAGTCTTCTCCCCAGACACTTGTTTGTGTAAAACAAACAATAACACAAAACATCATTGTTAGTAACCTTATGAAAAGCAAAGCTCCTAAAAATTCCCACTAAATTAAATACTTTAAACAGAACTGGAATAACACATAATGCAGCTCCCTTAAGACAGCTGTTTGTTAGCATTTCCTCACTGCCACTAAAAACATGTCCCACACCACCACCAACACCATCCCTTTTAAATTGAATTTCAGTGCAGTGAAAGAATCAGTTTTCTAATGCAGCTCCTGTTCTCAGACAGTGCTGCAGGCCTAGAAAGCAGTTTGGGACCCATTACAGATCCAGACTACATCCAACTGAGAATGGACTTTCATTTTTGCAGCCTCCACAAGTCACTTGAGGTACAATATTTGCCCTTGCAACGATTTTTGCTTTTAATATCTAATTCCTTGTATTTTAGCACTTAAGAGGATAACTACTATTCACACAAGCATTCAGTTTGTCAAAATCACTTGGGAAACCTCATCATTTAAAAGTACCAGTTCACGGCAGAGGAAACAGAATGTGGCTCTGCCTTTGCTGATGCAGATGGGTGACTAGAACTGCACAAAACAAAACCCAACAATTAAAGCACTTTTAATGAAATAAGATTTTCTAAGTAGTAGAATAGTATTTTTTTTATTAAAAACAAACCCAGAAGTTTTGTTTGAAAACCCACCCCCTAAAAAACACAGAACATAAATGTTGGTACAAGACTCACATTTTCCTGTTATATGAAAAAGGCAAGTTTTCCCCCCAAGTGATAAAACAAAGCACATAATATGCCAAAAAAATAATAAACAACAAGAACGTTAATAACAGAATATATGAACCTAAAATGAATCACCTCATTCTCAGGTGCCGAAGTTGGATTCCTGCACTATTTAAGTCCTGCTAATACATTTCTTTGTGGAGGCCTGGAGAACTGCAGTGACCCTGCAAGTTCTTGCCACTGCCTCGTTTCACTGATGAGCTGTATCCACAACACCATTTTTGGATCCCACCTTGTACACAGAATAGCATGTGCATGCACCAAATAAATGAATTCTGAAATCCTATTAAAAAACCCACAACATTTCTTGCAGATATTTTATCTCCTTATCAGACGTAAATTGAGCTCCATTATGTCCACATTGCATGCGCTGTGTATGTGGCAAATACACACAGCATGTACAATGAGGACACTATAGAGCCACAGCAGAGGTCACAGCAAGTTGCTTTATAAAGGAAAAAGATCAGCGTCTGGTGGCCCAAGCACTGCAGCAGTGCAAGGAGTTGGTCTCTACTGGAAGAAGAGTTGATATAGACAAATGCAATCCCAAAAGATTCAATTGTAAAAGAAAGTCACCCTCTCAGACATGCTAAGTTCAAAGAAAGGGAATACATCAAAAGGCCTTGCAAGAAGAAAGTGTACAGGAAATAATCTGAGTTTAATTGCAATTATCAATGTACCAGTCTAACGGTTCTGCAGTGTTACTGGAAGCCAACAGATTTATCAGTGCATTAAGCACAAGTTTTTAAAATGGCTGCACTTGCACTTTTTTTTTAAAAAAAAAAAGTGTTCTATTACATGGATCTTTAAAAACACCTTATTGATAATTGCTAGGAACACTCTGTAAAATATGTAAAAGTTCTCCCGACCCTGTCAACTGCAGAATACTTCATAACTTCTTGTAAAACAGTGCTAAAAGTATACTTTCAGTACTTTGTACTTCAGGCTTACTATAAAATTTTCTTTATTAAAGCCCACAGATGTTTTTATGGTGAGTTTGTCTAGATATTTATAAAATCACATAAGAAAAGATGGGCTGGAGACATATTAGCAATCTCTGACAAAAGATCAGAATGCAATAGATACATTAATAAAGTTTAAAATGAAAAACAGGTCAGCAAACTTAAGATTAAAAATAAAGCAATACCACAACACATTTCCTCCTTCCATCCCTCATTTTGTCAGTGACAACATGAGAAAGATTAGATTTTCTGCATGCCCTGAGGCTTCACAGAACTGTTCTTTCTGGCCTTAGGGTAGTGGTAGGGTGATTTCCAAATGAAACTACACACATAAAAGAAATATTTCCCAGAAATTTCTTCCTGTTAACACTCCCTAGGAAGTCTCCTCCTTTTTTATCCTAACGGAGAGGTATGTCATACAGAACGCAGTACAGTATTCTTAGACCCACAATATTTTCAGCTTTAGTCCTCTCCTCAAGTATTAGGAGAACAGGTCAGAAAATAAACAATTCATAAGGTTCTTTGTAGTTAATATTACGTTCTTGCTATTTTCTCACCTACCAGAAGTCTCCTTTTCCATAGCATTTTTTTTGTTTCATTACACAAATTAAAAACATATAAGGATCTTTATTTCACAAACGAGGAACTTAAGCTAGATGAAATTTGATTTTTCTTACATCCATCGCTACCTTTTAAAACTTTCTTCAAGACAGCTTTGAGCAGGCTTAGCAGCCTGCGTTTGCAAATCTGAGTCCCCATACAGTAACACGGCGTGTCTAATTCTCATACTTTTCATCACAGTATAAGCTGTTTATCTGAATCAAGCCTGTTTCTTGAGACTCCAGGATACCCCTTTTACCTGAAACAAGGTCAGAGCTACAGGAGCAAAAGCAGAAACTGGCTTCATTACGCAAACACAACGTCGTTCAATAGTTGGTTTAATTCAGTTTTTCTAATAATTGGGAGATTTCTAGCTCATTGCACTCATATGTTGCTATGGCAGCATAAGATATAGTATAGCACTTTCACTGAATCAGGTCAGATTCCAAAATGCAATTCTTCTTTTCCAAACATTAATTCACAGATTGATAAAGTCAGATTAAAATTCTTCCACTCACACCAAATGGAGTAGAAAGTGCAGGTTTCCTATTCTTGACCTAAAGGAACCACTTGGCCATTGTAAAAATAGCATTCACCGGAGTTTCAACCAATCTCAAACGTACTGTGTGTTCATCAACACAGCTCCCTTCGTTGATATCCTCCACTAGGTCAGTGAACCGTGCCTGTTCTTGGTTTAAAGACAGCCTCTGCCAGGAGCAGCAGAAAACAGAACTAAAACAGAGCCGCCTTTCAGCAGCTACTGATGTTTACAGTTAATTACCTGGCCTGCTAACGAGAGAACCAACTTACTGCAGAGGCAACTGTTAGTAGCACGCAGCATTTGGCCCAGAGAGCACCTGTCCTTCATAATGCTGGAGTCCCATCCAGACTCATCATACTATCAGACAAGATAGTCAATTTTTTAATATTAGATCAATTAAGCAACCGAAAGCCATACTCTTAAAATAAATTAAAAAAATTGTAAAGACCCCATTACTATCTATATCATCCATTTCTTTATACTCTTCAGAAAAGGCTCACATGCTTATAATAAACAGAGGCTGCAACACCTGCAAGTCCCTAAAATACGGAAGATTATTCAAAAATCACAGAAATGTTTGCAAGTAGTACAGGACTTTTTTTGTGGGCCAGCACCAGGGAAGCGGCTCCCTCTTTCTCCCAGGAACCTCTCTCTCTTGTGCATTCAAAAATTCTGAACTGCATCTTCATAAAACACAAAAAAGATGGTGTTCCCTTTTACCAGCCCTTTTGGCAGAAAAAGATTGAAATTTATATCAAGTGTAGGTATATGTAATTACCCGAATATATTTTCTGTATCAAGCTGATACTAGGTCCTATTCAATATCCATTACATTTGAATGAATAAATACAACCACTAAATGCCAGAAACACATTCAGAATATTTAAAATTTCATATAGTGAAGACACTGACAACTTTTGAATTACTGAATTATGAATCCTTTAACACCTCAGGCTCACGGAACAGAAAATTATGATAAACTATATAGGTTAGGAGCTAATTTTAAAGGTCATTTGAAAACTTTTCATACGTTTCCATAAACTACCAGAAGGACAGAAATGAGAACAAACCAAGGACTTCAATATATTAATCCGTCATGTTGCCATATACAGTATTAGCTTTTCAGTTATATAATGCCTATGCACATTCAGTTTCTAATTTTATAAAAGAGGCAGGTCTTTTTACCATATCTAAAGAGCATATCCATCTACAGGGCAGATTAACCATTTGGTTACTCTCAAACCTTGTCATCAATCACATGCGATCGAGGTTGCTAACAGCATTTGGCACTCACACAATTTCTTTCTCAGTGTTACAGGGACACTGACCATTTTTCTCCATAGAATAAGGAAAAAACTGAAAGGCTTCCCACCCACCGCCTATCAACGTGTGCCAATATATTCCTTGTGTGTGCCCAGTGACTGGCCTCTAGAAAGCGAAGGCTTACCAGCCCAGAACTTGAGGTCAGGTGCACATGGTCAGGTTTTGTGTTCATACTCCAAGTGGCAGGGAGTGATTGTACCCAGAGCAACTGAAGAGGGGTCCCTGGCTTACAGACACATCCAAAACGGTATCTCAGACCCACCCTCCAACCTTGAGCTGAAAGTCAAAGCTCCAGCACCCCTAAAAAACTGGTAGTGTGAGGGCACGTGTGAAAGGGTCCAGAAAGCCAAAGGAAGGCTGAGATCTCTCACCTGTGGTGAAAGAGGAGACACAGGGTGGAAAAAAAAAAAAGCTAGCAAAGGAAAGGTGACAAAGGGTGTTGCCAGCAAAAGCTTCACAGCTGGTGATGACCACTGCGAGATGGCTGTGGAAGTACAGTATTTAGAAAACTATCAGGAGCTGGTCATTTTGATCATCTGCCTAATGCAGTGATGGCAGCGATACAGGCTCCCAAGGTTTTTCTGAGTCACCCTTACTGATTGCTACACCACTTTGTTAGAACAAACACTCACACTGCACTGTTACTATGGCCCTAGAAGACCCCCGTGTTACAGCGCTGACCTTCAAAGTAGTCCACCTGCTTAAAGCAGCTCATACATCCTGAACTGAATAATTATTTTAAGAGAAGGGGAGTTATTAATGAAAACTGGAAAACTAACATAAAACTCACTTTTCTTCCAGGGCTTGAATCCAAAGACTAATAGTTAATATTTCCAAGCACCGCTTGAGCCAGCTCCAACTTTACTAATTAATGAGCAGCAACGCTCCTTACCTTTTAAAGTGTTCTGGCAACAGAAACGCCCAAACTCGGCTTTGAAGAGGAGATGCTGCCCAGCCCGTCACTCACTCCAATGGACACACTTGGTCTCCAGAGCTTAGGGGGGCATTTTTCCCTCTTTAAACCAGTGCAAGGGTTACTTGGTGGGCTGCACTGTGGCATCTGCTCTGGGACAGAGTGCAAGCCAGCTCTCCCCATAAAAGCAGGAGTTTAACCACGTCCTGAGGCTGCGCTATGGCCTTTCACCCCGCAGCACTCCATCCATCACCTGAGACCGGGGATGGGAAGACACTTGTACTCTTCTCTTTCCAACCTCTGCAACTCTCTTACCTGCCCAGACACATATTAGGTGGCACTGCACTCTAGGATATGTGAATACTCAGAGTAGCCCAGCATTTACTTTTATGAAAACATGTCATTTCACATAGAAAATATCATATTTAATAGAAAGAAAACTGATTATTCTGAGTTCAATCTAATTTTCTTTCTGCAAACAAATATTAAAAAATGATGACTGGGAATGCTAAAACAATTCTAATTTCTGCAATGGAATTTGAACAGACTATTACAAGTAAACAGGATTTTAGAAAACTTTTTTTTCCTGAACTCCTGTGCTATCAAGCCTTGTTAGATATTTCACAGAAGCCAGGTCCCTAATAATTTTCATCTTCTTTCTGGGATTTCATTAGACCTAAAAACAAAGCAACTTTTGCATAAATAATTTCATCACAATATAAAGCATCAGTTTGAGTTTGCTTCTAAAAACAGAAAAGTATTTAAAATACTTTACTTGGGTACAGACCTATCCAGCCTCCAATATTTCTTTTGCTGTTATAAAGCCTGACAAAATCACCAGGAAAATACAAGCAGGCACTCCTTCCAGTCGCAGCATGTTCTTCATGCTCTGATTTAATTTTTTCAGCCACATTTCTTGTTCTAAAATAAACCAAGAACTTCTTGCAGAAAGCAGCCACAAACAGGGAGCAAACAGACCCACAACGAAAAGTTTCTCCCAGCTTCACGACCACACACACAGGCAGTACCAGAGCGTGCTCAGCCCCTATGTGAGACCTGGCTTGCGACTCCATCAGAAATTACTACTCTCAGAAAAAAATCTGACAGGTTCAGCACAGCTCACGTATCACCGTGTTCACAAGTCAAAACAAAAGGACTCAGAATTTACAGTACTCTCCATTTGCAGTACAGGAGGCAAAGTTTTAATGGACCAGAAGCAGGAAAAAGCGGTCTGTGCTCTTCAAGCAGAACCTATGTACCATCTTGTACGTGTGGAGAGCAGTTAGATATTGAATGGGCAAAGCAAAACAGCAGAAAACTCAAAATAAAGCTTCCTCTCGACAGTAACAACTCTTTCAGAAAATACTCTGCAGGACACGACTGTTCTGATGACCAGCTACTAACAACATGTGCTGTATTAAAAAAGTTAGTATCTGGGCATCCAACGGTAGGGTACCTGCTGGGTGACAGTTCACAGCTGTAAAATTTAGCTGAAGAGAATAGTGAAAGCATCGGGAAAGTCCATAATCTTTTAAAAAAAAAAAAATCTATTCCAGCACAACAGAAGAGCTTGAGCATGTATTTTCACTGAACAGCTCAAAATGACTGTAAGCAACACACAGAGAAGTCCATCAAAAACGCATTTCTTCAGAGTATGAAGTACCACACAGAGATGGATGTACCTGGCTTGGATACTCGGTGCCTTTCCCCAAACATCACAAGGGCTGGGGCAAGAGCCACCAAACTCCCTGAAACACCACCCAAGGTTGGTCTTCCTGTTTTGCTGGTCCGCACCTGCCACCACGCTACAGCCAGAGCAACATGTAGATGGGATGTCAGCTGGAGAACCTGGATGCCACTCATTAAGGAAGGAAAGACAGGCAGGGGGCTGGCAGAGACGTCACAGCACAGGGCCTTTAGCTGAAGTGGGCAGAGTATCCCGGCACGCACCGCAGCCACTCCTTTGCCTGCAGTGCAGACGCACCCCAAGAGCACGACATTGATGGACGTCAACTTTATATTCCTAAAACACACCTCAGCATGTCACATTTATGATAGGCAGCAAAGAATCAAAGCTCCAGAAGGAAGATTGTAATTTTTATGGCTAGGGTAGACACTAGTCAAAGACTGAAATTATCTAGAGATGGGCATAAATACACCGGCTACTCCACAAATACACCTTTTGCAAAGTGCTAGCCAGGCTAAGACTTAGCAGTTCAATATTCATAGGCATCATGTTCTAGAGAGTCTCTAGCAACAATAAAGCACCTGAAATGCTCAATGCTGAACTAAAAGCTTTTTCAAGAAGAAAGACTGCTTTGCGTAAGCTTCTGTAAACCACATTTTATAAAATCTCCTTTTAAAACCAGCTTTTCTCCGAGGACACCATGTTTGGTAAGCCCTATCTTCTAGTGGTTTTTTTACTCCATTAAATTTTTAAAAGCCAGGAGATAATAGGAAAGCCAAGGAGATCTACTGCTGATGTACTACTACAATTAATTAGAAATATCTCCAAGTCATCATTGTGGGGCAAACCATTTTGAATATGCAAGGTTTGCAAGTTTCAGCCATTTGTGTAAAACTATCAAAGACTTTCTTGCTTTAATTCCCATCTCTGAAAACTTGGAGGCTGACCTACTTTTTTCATTATTAGGTCAGGAAATACACCATACAAATTATTCCAGATAAATGTGTCTGTATTTCCACATTAATAGGTTGCATCCACAATGTATAACATCATCCATTAGATGATAAGAAGCTTTGTTATTATTTTTCAGTGCACTGGATGTAGTAGCACTGCTGAAATAGTAATTAACATAACTATATCAATGTTAATATTAACAGTTATTATTTATTAATAATCAGTATTAACTTTGCTAGAACAAGCTGAGCTGTTGCCTCTGATCTACAGTACTTACTTGAGTTAGGTTATATGGTGCTGTAGGACTTGGAAAAGGTTCTTTTCTCATGATCTCACTACTCACAAGATGGTCTGGACACCGCACAGTGCTGCTGGAGGTCAGAGTGAAGCTGGGGGAGGCAGGGAGGGAAAGGCTGAGCACATTTCACTAGAACACTACCTGTACTGGTGCACTTGCACGCTAGGATCTGATTCACAGTCTCCTCACATCAGCAGGTTAAACCAGCCTCGGCAACGGCAGCAGCCAGGAGGGGTTTCATGCAGGAGCAGCATCACTGCTATGGCAGCACCGAGGAACTCTTGGTGAGTACACACAACAGTGGGGATGCGGACCCGGAGGCTAGAAATGAAGAACATGGGATTACAGGGCTAGGCTCAGCAGGGCCTCCGCCTCGAAAGCAGCCCTCCCAGGGAGCCCAGAAGCTCCTGGCTGGATTCAGGGAGCCTCCGTACACCACAGGGAGGGATCATGTCTCAGTGAATCACAGGGTCTCCTTGCTGCTGCTGAGCTTTCCATGCAGAAGACGACTTGAGCCCAAAAGCACTGTCTCCCAGAGAGTCAGCAGCTTAGCAGACTTTTGCCATGCTTGCAGGGACTCACCAGGATCAGTCAGGCCCACTAGCTTTCCCAGTGCAGCCTGTCCCCACCCTGAAGCAGCAGTACAACACTCTGCTGCACAGCTCTACCGTGTCACCCTTTACAGATGCCAACTGACAGCAGAACTGCTGCCTTGGACTTGCGGAGGGCCAGCTTTGGCCGGTTTAAGAGCCTGGTCAACAAAGTCCCCTGGGAGACAGTGCTGAAGGGCCAAGGGGACCGGGCAGGCGGGACATTCCTCAAGAAGGAAGCCTCAGAGGTGCAGGATCAGGCTGTCCACGTGTGCCAAAAGACAAGCCGGCGGGGCAGAAGGCTGGCCTGGCTGAACAGAGAGCTTTGGCTGGAACCCAGGGAAAAAAGGAGATGTTACCACCTTTGGAAGAAGGGACAGGCAGCTCTGGAGGACTATAAGGATGCTGTGAGGTTGTGCAGGGCAAATATTAGAGGGACAAGAGCCCAGCTGGAACTCAGGCTGGACACTGCCATAAAAGATAATAAACATTTTTTACAAACACATTAGAAACCAAAGGAGGGCCAGGGATAACCTGCATCCTTTACCAGATGCTGGGGGAACACTGCCACGCAGGATGAGGAAAAGGCTGAGGTACTTAATGCCTTCTTTGCCTCAGTCTTTAACAGCAAGACCAGTGACCCCCAGGCTGCCCAGCCTCCCCAGCTGGAAGACCGGGATGAGGAGCAGAATGAAGTCCCCACAGTCCAGGAGGAAACGGTCAGGGACCTGCTGCTCCACAGAGACGTGCACAAGGATGTGGGGCCAGATGGGATCCACTCGAGGGGGCTGAACAGGAGCCAATGGTGTGCCCAGGTGGCCACGGGGGCCAGCAGCAGCCTGGCTGGTGTCAGGAGCAGTGTGGCCAGCAGGGCCAGGGCAGTGCCCGTCCCCCTGTGCTGGGCCCTGGTGAGGCCGCCCCTCGAATCCTGTGTTCAGCTTTGGGCCCCTCACTGCCAGGGGGACGTGGAGGGGCTGGAGCGTGTCCAGAGCCGGGCAGGGGCTGGGGCACGAGGCTGATGGGGGGCGGCTGAGGGGACTGGGGGGGCTGGTCTGGAGAGGAGGCGGCTCAGGGGGGCCCTGACCGCTCTCTGCAGCTCCCTGGCAGGGGCTGTAGGCAGGGGGGTCGGTCTGTTCCCCCAGGTAACGAGCGACAGGACAAGGGGAAACGGCCTCGAGTTGCACCGGGGGGGGGGGGGGGGGGGGTAGATTGGGTAGAAGGAAAAAATGTCTTCACTGAAAGGGTTGTCAAGCATTGGGACAGGCTGCCCAGGGAGGTGGTGGAGTCACCATCCCTGGAGGTGTTTAAAAAACACATAGATGCAGTGCTTGGGGACATGGCTTAGTGATGGCCTTGGCAGTGCTGGGTTAGTGGTTGGGCTTGATGATCTCAAAGGTCTTTTCCAACCTAAATGAATCTATGATTCTGTTCTATGATTCTAATTGCATTTTTCATGGGTGTTGGTAAAACCATCTGTAATGAGTCAAGAACACAGAGCAGAGTCTCCGAGTGATACTTTTGTAATTCCAGTGAAAAGATCAAAAACTATATTGCACTCAGAACTGATCAAACCAGATCTCTTCAAAATCAGCCAACCCTTGAAGATACAATTTTGTTCTGTCGTGGCATTCATACAACTTTGCCTTTTGCTTTACTATTGTTTTATAAGTTTCTCAAAAATTATTTCTAAGCCACAGCTTTCAATTCAAACATTCTCCAAATTTATTTTACCATGTAAGTTAACTGAGAAAATGCATGTTTAGCAATAACTTCATTCCTGTACAGTTATGTGTTTTCCCTAGTGGTTGCACAATATGCGAACGCATATTTTAGAACAGAACAAAACTCACCCAAGCAGAGTAAGCATGAAAGAGCCACCAAGCGCAATTACATAGCATATAGTACCCAGTAAATTCAAAGCACTTTTCATAAGTTGGGCTCTCCCTCCTAAACAGACAAGAAAACCAACTCACACTGCCCACAAGTATCCTGGGCAGAGCCCAGAAGGGTCATTCCATCTCCAAAACCATCAAGCACATCATCTCAAAAATACTTTTTCTGGAAATACAAGCATATACTCAGTAGATCACGAAGGACAGAAAGAAAAGGGGCGTTTCCAGGATTTCAAGGCATTGCTGCCGGCCTTGTTACGTACCAGAGCTCCCAATGCAGGTTTCGTATGAAAGAGGCTATCTGGGGCATTAGAGGCTTTCATACATTCAATGGAGAACAATTCATCCCAACACCTTTGCAGTAAATCACTTCAGTTTGGAAAATTAGAAATACATCAGCGTGATAGGAGAGCTGAAAGCAGCAGACGAACTCATAATAGGTGAATAGAGAATGAACGTAAATCAATAATTCAGAGTCACACTGGAAATAGTTAGCTGGGAGCAAGGGTTATTCCAGATTTCGCACTGTCCCTCTTTTGAGTATAAATAATGTCAACTATTACACAGATGGCTCCACGCTGGGTACATTTTAGCAAAACAAACTACGCAGTTTGTACATCACTCTTCAGAATGTTAACTAACAAGGTAGAACAAAGGGCTATAATTAAAATGATCTTTTAATTTTGCATTTTTTTCTCTTTCTAATTTTATTCAGAAGGGAGTTATGAAGCAATCTGCAACCTGTTACATGTCTGCACCAGTGGAAACATGAAACAATTTTGGTCAATTTGATCTTGTTGAAAAACACGTTCTCACCACAAACAGAAAGTGACTGTCAAAGATGCAGCTTAGTGACCACAAATAAAAAACCCAGAACTATACGGAGTTTATCTTGAAAGTTACCATGTTAAAAAGCTGTACAAAATAAAGGGGGTTTTGAAACTGCAGTGGAAAATATTTTTGCAGAAAAAGCTTTTAGATGAAAGCACCAGAGGCTGTTAATGCATAACTGATACTGGAGCATGCTTTGTTTACCTTACAAAGTATCCTGAATATAAGTAGAGTATAATGCCCAAAGTACTACATAAAAGTTAATCCTGTGCTTTACAGGGAGATAGCGATAAATCAGATTGGTGTACCAAACACAAAACGCTGAGTGAGACAGATAATGAAGCTGGGCAAACATTATTTCTGAATCCGTTCCCAGTGCTCATGTCCTAGAGAACACGCAGGGCACTTGGCACAGCAAAAGTGACAGTCCACAGATGCAGCACCCTCTCCAGCACATACCCTACACACAGGCAGGTTTTTATCTTATCTCATTTTCATACCTCCTCTGGAGCCTCCCTACCTTCATGTCTGCCAGTCCCAGTGGCGAGGCAGGCAGGGACAGCGTGGAAGAGTCACCTGGCCGCCGTCCACCATGCTTCCTGCAGTCCCAGGCAGCTGCGCTGCAGGTACTATAAAATGTCAAGGTGAGGATCATTCATTTGGAAATCAGCAGCATGTGATTATGTTAAACTGCAGCCCTGTATATACCTGCAGTACCAAAAATACAACCCTTTACCATGCCAATCAAAGCAGTATTTATAGTGGCTGTAAGAAGGCAGCATACCTAACGTGGATGGAGGTGGTAACCACCTCCCCCTTCCCAGAGATGCGATGTTTTGGCACAGGGCTTGATGCTGTGAGAATCGCCATGCCGGCTAATAGACTGACCTTTCCACTCAGAAAACAGATCAGCAGGATTAAAAATAAATGCCACCCCCCAACAATCCTAGTATTGAAATACTATAGGAAAAAAAGTGAGAAATCAGAGTACACCTACTGCTCACAGTTGCTCTGATGGCAAGCCAACAGCTCTGCCCCAAGAAAGAATAGTAAATAACAAATCTTGTTATTGTTTTCAGCCTGCCAAAGGAAAGCATGATATGTCCTAATCTGAAAGCTAGATGACTCTGCAGCCTCACTGGTCTATCTAATGAGGGGATAGGGAACAGCAAAGCCAGCTTTATAGTCATAGAGGGAGTAGTTTGGATCCGCTAAAAGCATGAGGCTCAACTTCATTTATATTTATTAAGTTTGTTTCTAAGCAATAGGGCAAACCCAGATGCCTGAGAGTAGTTGATATGTTTTAGAACTGTAGAAATACCCCTGCTTTGATATTAAAGAGATCCTTCTATAACACAAACGACTGCACGAGGAGCTGAACCATCATTGCTTTTACTCTTCCAGCTTCACGCTCCATGTCACAGGGGTACAAAAGCTCTAATCAGCTATGCTGCATTAATGCCTACCGTACAACAAAGTTGTGAAAGTAAACATATGGCTAGATATTATTTATTACTATTAGGAAAATTCAATTAACACAACATTGTAAATAACAGAAAAGAGGCGCATTGAAAGTGTGGGCAGACAAAACTAGACCGTTCGTTTACTGTACGTTGCCAAAAGGGATTACTCACTCCCTGGAATACCTGGGAAACAGCTTTCCATGGCAGAATCTTCTCCTAACACTCGGATTTCTGTATTATTACTTACCTCTGCAAAGACATACATGCAAGATTCAGTAGCAGGTCATTACATACTGCTTTGAAGATACTTAGCAGCAGTATTTTCGTATTTTCTCCTGTTGCTGTTTGTTTTTTAACACTGTCCAACATTATCCAAACAAATGCTAGAGATTGCCACTCAAGAACTCCCAAGATCGCTGCAGTCTTGGAACGTCAGCAGAATCCGTAGCTGCACTGAACCAAATGCTATTACAACAAGTTGAATAGGAAAGGATGAAGAATATTGTGACACCAGAAAACTATACAGTGCAGCAAGCACCCTTGGACCACACCATTCCCAGTTCCCTTACAGCTGCCTTTGTGATAACAGATGTGCTTAAGAGGGCTGTGGCTCTGCACTACCCACATGCATCACTGGGTATGTCCAGAAGAAGCCATGTAGCCTGACATTCAGCAATCTGTTGTTGATCTTATAAAAATGTTGAGCAAGAGATACACTTATTCCTTTCCATTTTAGGTGCAGAAATAAAAATCATGAAGGAAAGTGATGTGGAGAGGCTTCATTATAATCAGTATATAAAAGTGCCACTGCACACTGATAATAACACCCTTCACATCTGAAATTTTATTTCTTTTGCAGTGTTATCATGGAACTTAAAAGCTGATGCATAATAAGGAAAGCAATGATAAAAAATGAGGTTTAAATCTGTGAAGATTCTTTTAAACATTTAGGAAACAAGAGGGTTTAAATCTATCTATTCAGGCTCATTGTTCGATTATAAAATATTGCCCACAATGTTTTCATTCTGCTTCCCTTTTGAATAGCAGAAGAGACTTTGATATTCTTAGAGAGAGGTGCAGGGTACTATTTTAACACCATCCTCTAATGCTTGCTTTTTCTGCTACTTGTAGAACAAAGACTGATCCTAACCTTCCCAAAATAAAGGCAGATCTTTGGTTTTCCCAGTTACTGAAAGTAGTTGCATTCAATTTTTGAGTTTGGTGTTGTTTTTTTTTAAAAAAAAAAAAAAAGGTGGGGGAATATAATAGAGAGCACCATCAGTATGAGATGTTCTCTCCACAAACCACATGCCATCCAGGGTGGAATTTCCCTGTCATTTTTCATTGGCTGAAGTAATTTCTTTGCAGTCACAAAGTAATGTTTTGAACATTTCAAACCTGGTGCTGAATATTTTACTGCTTTGAGAAGTTTCACTTAATCCTCTTACTACTTAAGGAGTAATGCCTTCTATTCACTCTCTGATGAAGTTTGACTGTCAAAAAGAATAATGATTTCCAGCCTTTTCACTAGAAAAGACCAACATTGCTGCAAAATCCATCCATACAGATTATCAGTGGTTACACCAGTACCTTATCACAGCGACAGAGCACAGCTATAAAGTACAACAGAAGTCAAAGTGAAACACAACATGCTTGGGAGGTGCAGTGAAAGACCCACATCCCTCATACAGCACATATGGCTGGCCAAGAGCTGCTGAGCACTTTGGACACAGTCCACAAGTTTCAAACCCAATGGCACATCACCTGAATCCGGGATCACCAGAGGCTTGGGAAAGAAGCCAGCATACCTCCTACTTGCTCCTTCATGCTGAACCATCCAGGCAAACCAAACCCTGGGTTACTACACACCCTGCTCCTGCCTTGTTTTTCTCTGCTTTTCTGTTTGCTTCTCCCCAAACAACGGGGGTTTTTCTAACAGTGTTTAGGAACAGAAGGGTCTGAACTGAAAGACACACTGATGGAATATATTGATCTTCTGCCTTCTGCAACAGCTTACATTATCCAGCGATTTCTCTCAGCTGAGTAATGCAAAACTCTGATCATCCCTGTTTTCCAGATGGGGAATGAGCCAGCAGGCAACTCAGCTGCTTGTTCAAGGTCATGCACATAGGTTTTGCAAAAGAGGAGGTTGACTCTGGATCTCAGAGCTCCTGTGCTGGCACCCAAACCTCCAAGGGAAGGAGTAACACCAGAATAACTGGCCATCTTTTAACGCAAAGGGACCGAAGGCCTTGCAGAGGTGTCCTGGGCTTCTTGTAAGCTCAGCAGGTGAAGTGGGATTGAAGGTAGAAAACCCAGTGTTTAAAACTTTACAATCCTGTTGCTGTATTTTTTAAGTGTGTAAACTTTTAAATTCTCTGAAGTTTATTGAAATTTAAATTTAAAATACTTTTTTCTGTTAGAACTTGGGATTTAGTTCCATATTTTTGGTTTACATAACCAAAAATTTTATGTTACTTTAGCATTTGTTATGAATTGTTCAAAGTCTAGAAATAATTGTATCGAAGACAAAAGCACCAGACCAGTTCTGACTTAACCTGTATATCTAAAAATAAATTGTAACCATGATTCACACTTGAGAAGAATTTTGTAGGGCAGTGAACGCCCCTTCTCTGGCCCCCAGCACCCAAACAAAGAAGAAGAAAATGGCAGAGCCAGAAAATTCTAGCTCTTTACTTCACATCCTGGAAATTTAACCTGAAAAAGTAAGATTTGATGGTTACCCCTTTCCAGTGCTTTCCTACATATACTAAGTTTATATACTAAGGAAAGATCATCAGTATGTGTCTGTGGTTTGTGCATCACTTCAGCATCTACAGCAGTACCTGTGGCAGTAGGACAATTTCTGAGAGCAGCAAAACATACTGCGGCAGGCTGGCCTCTTCCCACCTGCTGTAATACTGAAGAAGCAACAGATCACCTTTCACCATTTTGCTTGAATTAAAAAAAAATAAATCCTAATATAGAAGCATTGCCTATAAAAATGTATTCAACATCTGGACAAATGGGAAAGCATCTTCCGATTAAAAGAGAGCCGATCTGTCAAGGGACCTGCTACTTTATTGTCAGTTGAGAAATCCCAGTGAGGCACTCCAGCAAGTCCATCTACTGGGACACACACACAAGTAACTGGGAGAACAGGGGCAGGCAAAAAACCTGGTCAGCAAAGGCAGGGCTGCAAGCCCTTATTTGCTTACAGATTATTCTGGAAAGTTTCCCAGACTGCAGATCTACTCCTTTATTTTGCAGCCCCATGGATAAAAATGAAAAGGAAATCTGCAGTGGTATCACTGGGGTTTGTGGGATGTTGCCTTTTTGCTATCACGCTGCATTATTCTAGGTCCTAATTGAGTATTTTTTTCTTCCACTTGTCTCATATTGCAGAATGTGCAAAACTTCAGTGTCCTACTGCAAGACTATGAGATTCAAAGTAGTGGAGTTTCTTCCTGAAGCTATTTACATTGACCACCAAATAGTTTAACATCATCATTTTCCCCTTGCTAAAAATAAATAACCCAACAAGGAAAAACAAAAATAATCCATCAATCC
Source organism: Falco rusticolus (assembly GCF_015220075.1). Taxonomy (NCBI): domain Eukaryota; kingdom Metazoa; phylum Chordata; class Aves; order Falconiformes; family Falconidae; genus Falco; species Falco rusticolus. Next base: position 13,551,803 of record NC_051200.1, on the reverse strand, counting down.
AAAAAGAAACCAAGATGTATTTAAGAAGTTACATTTACCTTGCCAACTTGGGTAGTTGGCAGTGAAGACAAACATTTCTGACAGGCACTTTTTAAAACCCACAAAGTAGATAATGGCAATATTTAGCTCACCACATCTGCGGTGTTTGAATGTTTCCTGAAGCACTTGCCTTGCTTCAGGGTTCAGTAAAAGGAGCTACTCCACTTCCCAGACATTCAAGACTTACATGGGAAGGTCAATGCATTACCTCACACTTCCCACAAAAGCTACATTAACTGTTTATTTATGTAGCCCGAATCCGTGTGTGTGTGTGTGTGTGTGTGTAAATTAATTAGTTTTTGTTAAACCCTTTCACACTGTAAGAGATTGTGGTCAACCAAAACTGATCCTTGGAAACAACCAGCCCAGCACTTGGCACGGCGCATTCTAATCTCTTACAGAAGGCATCTTTTGTCATACTGAATCACAGATCACTTTGAAAAATCAAACATTTCATCAGCAGACAAAACCACTGCCAGCAAGACCCAAGGAAATCGTCTGTGCAGGTGGCTGACTGAAAATCCTGCTGGTTTGTCCCGTCTCCTTAGGTCAGCTTTCTCCAGCAAGCACAGAGCAGCATCCAGGCTAACGGTGCTGCCAGGTTTGGCGCCTGGGCCCATGCCATCCCCAACAGAGGACAGAAGGGAGGTGATGGCAGCAAGGGGAAGGCAGCAGTCCCATTGCTGCAGGAAGAGATGGCAGCAGTTCAACTCAACCCAGAAATGCCACTGCTCTGATTGATCTGAGAAGGGTGGGCAGCAACACTCAGGAAGCAAAAATGCAAGGGCAAGACTTTTAAATGTACTTCAAAAGATTTTTGTTTTAAATATGAAGCAAGAAAAAGAACAAGAATAGCCCAGTAGGAATTCAAATTTCTTTGTAATAAAAAAAAATAATTTCATTTAATATTTTCCAACCTATATGAGCTCATGATCAGTGTTTAGTTTTCTTTTTACATCTACTGATTTCAAGCACTAGACCTCAGGTCTGGAAACCATCAGCCGCAGGCTGGTGGCTCTTTGAAAATCCCACTGGCCAATACCAAGTCATTGAAATTCTTCAGGTGGCTCACTGTCACAGCTATATTTCCCTGCTAGAAGCACACTAAACCTCTGCTAATGCAAGTTCTTGCTTTGAAAGACCACACCAACAGACAGATCCATTCCTGTAGCTATGCAGAAATGGGAGCTTACACCTTCAACCACCTAAATTATCATCTGCCACTAGAATGAGAAGCACCTGAGTAGCAGGGGGTCTGCCATCTGCTCCAGGTCTAAATGTAACTCTGCCAGGTAGGAAAAAGTAAGCCTGAATGAGAAATGCAGCCACAGCTTGGCAAAAGTTAGTGTTACAAAGAAAAGTTATTTGCAATCCTCCTGTTTCCTGTAACAGAACAATCTGTTTTATATAAAAGGACCAACTACATTTCGTTTAAACACCGCACATAACTCAACAAAATGCTGAAGTACCCCAGAGGAGGGCCAATTTATACAAGCAACTAAATCACCAGGGCTTCCCCAGATATTCACATTAAGCTAAAACCTAATGTTAAACAAAATAAACAAGGAAAAAAAAAAAAACCACAAAACACAAAAACCTCAACCAGAAGTCTGTAGCGGGTGAGGGGATAATTCATCGAGACAACTACTAATTTTTGTTATGATTCACTCAGTGAGTAACCCCCACAGCTGCTGCTCTCCAAGCAGCAAGGAAAAGTTGATTAGGGTACAAACTAGTTGCACAATTAAAGATGTTCCTAACAACGCTCTGGGATCTGCAAGCACCGAAGTCTGGGGCAAGGAAGACCCATTGCTACAGATCCATCCACCTGCTTGTCCTCAGAGCAGGTCAGGGGCGGTGGCTACATGCCGCAGGCAGATTCTACCAGAGCTGAGGGCAGGACCAGTACCTTGAACAACCAAAACGTCTCCCCTAGGGGTTGCTACAAAGGTGCCAACTCACTTCTGGGTATTTTGCTGCTCCCCTGCTGTGGTGTCACATTAATACTTATGTAAATCCCTCACTTAAGAAGTGACTGAGATTTTAAGTTACCTGTAGGTATTAACTGACTATTCCTGTCAAGCCTACCTAATAAAAGGCTGTTCTAATCTTAGCACTATTCCAACACAATAAGCACTAAACTTTCTGAATTCACTTTGCTACATGGATTTAGCATGTTTAGGGCACGCAGTCTCAAAAAGTAAGAATCTAAAGAGTCACACAAACAAAACAGATGGTTTTGCAGCAGAAAACCATTTACTCAGGACCCAGGTGCAGACCTGGACTCACCCAGCACAGAGCTATTCCAGAACTGTGTCCAACCACTACTGGTACAGCAACAGTTCTCATTACCAACCCACGCTAGATACCCAAAACCTTTCCCTACCCCAACTCTAATCATTAAATCCTAAGATACTCAAGAAAGAGATGCACGCACACACACAACTGAAACCAGTTCTGCTATGAATTATATTGGTCTGGCACAGGTTTTTACTGAAGTCAGTTTTACTACTGCTACCCATCTGAATATTCAAAGTTGACTGGGAAATAGGTAAAAAACTTTTTGATACCTGCTTATTGGTCCATCATCTTAGACTCTGAGTATGCTACTGCAAGTCTCTTCTTCCTGAATCGCCTGTTGGTAACAGGTATACTTCCTTATACCCAAAACCTCCTGAGCACAGAAATGTCCTTGTGAGATCTTCAGTGTAGCCTCTGTCCCTTCTGCACACACTGGGAGCATTTCCAGCACAGCTGCAGCTGGTTTGAGCAAACCCAGACTCACAGCTGATACAAGTTACCTGCCCAGGCACCTGCTCAGGTGTTTTCACTTACTGAGGCATTTACACCTGAACACCATTTGTAACAAGCTGAAAACTGACCTGTTGCAGACCAGGACGTTGTTGGTACATGAGAAAATCCAGACACAAGCTGTGTTTGCAATTTTAAGTGGCAGTTTAAGCATCCCACAGAAGAAATATGTAGTCTGATGAAAGCAGGAAAGTTTGTTGATTCGCTTTTTAAACTGAAAGAATAATCTTTTAGCATTCTTCCTGCAGTGTCCTATATGCCTGCATGGCTAGGGAGGCAGACAAGCAGGAAAATGAGGTCTTTTGTTTCTTGCCTCCTTCTCAGGTTCAAAATTCCTTTATACCAATTTGTAGAATGAAGCTGGGAGTCTTGCAGCCCGCAGGATAATCAATTAACTGACAAAAGTGAAATCATATTTTTCAAACTCGTTCACTAACAAAGGCAGAGCCCATGTTACAGAAGGGATTACTTCACCTAGCGCTGTTGGCAGGCAGCTCTACATCACCCCTGTCTTCAGAGCCAGGTCCTGCTTTGGCTTGGATCAGAGGAAAAGCCAACCATGGCCTCTTACTGCTATTTTTAAGATTAAAACTGCTTTATGATGAACTAACACACGTTTAAGAATGGCACAGCTATCTACATCAACAAGACAGTAGGAAGAGGAGTTGCAGACACCTTTGAGCAGAAGGAGTTGCACCCCTGGCAGTCCCTTCAGGAGAGCTCACTTCAAGGTTGTGCAAATGCCACTGGAAGGTGATGCACGACCCTTTTCCGTCATAGCCTGTTACCAAGTATTTCAGCTTTAGAGTGTCAGAACTGGTGAACCAAACTTAAAAAAGATGTCAACAGAAAGGAGAACAGAGTGCTGCTGCCACTGTCTGTCAGGCACAATGTGAGCAGGGACAGCGAAGAGTCCCAGCAAGAGTACAGATCCAGGGCACAAAGCCACCACATGCAGCCTCCTTGGTCAAAGTAGTACCAGCAAGACAACTGCTGGGCACAGACTCCTTCATACGACCACAGGCAGCTGGCATGGGCACAAAGTCCTCCCCTTTAAAGCTCATCCAGCGGTGGGCAGAAGGTATCTCCAGCCAGCCTGAAGCACAATGGAAATGGAGGGGGAAGATTTGCTGAACAACAGTTCCCATCCCCGAATGGAAAAGTTGAGCTGAGCTCCAGGATCACAGAGACAGAAAGCAGTTCAGAAAAATATATACAGAAAATCCAACAGTACAGAAACCAGCCCTTACCGTGATTTGATATCAGGACATGGAAGAGGGGACCAGAGATCCTGCCCTGCTTTGGCCTGAAGGCTGGAGGGTGGTGGAAGGAGGAGTGTGAAAGGGAACGGTGGAAAGGTGAGCCTAAGAGGCTGCACAGAGCAAAAAGTGGTGCCTGAGAGCCTATTAAATATATGCAATCACAGTGTATCCCACAGGTATGGCCTTTACACCACTTTGAGCAGCACACATTCTCACTGCAACAGCACACACGGAGAGCCTCTCCTGGGAGACTACAGCAGCAGCAGCAGCTCTCCCCGGGGCAGAGACCGCTGTGTCCCGGTGCTTGTGCCAAGGCAACACTTAAAATGCCATCCATCTTCTCTGGAGTGCTACAACTGTCACATCCAGTCTCACCAAGGATGGCTTTGTGGCAAGTTTTTAGAATCTAAAAATGACTCATAAATTTCCCTTATGTCCTTTAAAGGATGTGGTAGGGTTGCTCTATCTTTGAAGCTGCAGTTCAAAGTCAATGGAAGAATTCCATCCCAATCTAGTGGGCTACTGGGGAGGCATCTCGCCTGAAACTCAAGGGGAGATATAGCTACCTCAGGTGAGGAAAGAGCTTCAGAGAAGGCTAACTGCTGGGAGAGTCATGAGAGAGGTGACCGCAAGCCATCCTGAGCCATTACAGGAGAAAAGAGAAACTAGCAGGACACCCTGCTTGCAGTTATGCATCACCTACCCCATGCTGAACGGGCGCAGTGGAAATGCTGGGTGGTGGTTTCCCTTTCCACTTCTCCTCAGCTCCCTGCATGCCTGCAAGGAGGCAGCTACTTAGCTTGCAATGGCAGAGATAAGCAGGGAGAGGCAGAAGAATCATTTCCCTCACCTTCTGTCTCTGCTGTGACAGAACATCAGCGCTTTTACTGAACGATTTACCGGTATTGGTTGTGAAAGGGAAGAAGCAACTCTGAGTGGAAGAAAGAATCGAGAACAGAGCCAGCTTGGAAAAAGTTTTTCATAAGGCCAGTTCTTAGTCAAAGCACTTTTTTCCCCCCTCCATGTACATATCTCTGTAGGAGACTTCAAATAGTAATTACTCTAATGAATTAGACCATGGGGGAAGAGGCAGACATACACTCCAATACTTGGCCAATTTTAGCTGATACGCTCTCCAGAATAATATTTAGCATTTTACACTAATGGCTTGCATCCAGTAACTAATTAATCCTCTCAACACAGAGGTATATGATTTTTTCCTTAATGTTAAAAGAAAAAGTGCACTATCCCATGCCAATCTGCAATTACAAAATGTGCACTTCTTTACCAGAGAACAGGAATGCCATTTTAGAGCCTGATGCTGCACCAGCTCCACACTTCCTATGAAGGCAGTATTTGCTGAAAACCACTGCTTGCATCATGGTTAACTGCTGCCAGTCACCTAAAAGGCCAGATGTTCAAGAAGAAATTAGCTCCCTTAAATCCTTTCAGGCAAACTAGATCATAGCCTCTTGTCTCTTTAGGGATGATAATGTTTATTTCCCCAGCAAGGTCTAAATTAAATTCAAGCACATCTGAATATACGGCAGCATCTATCATGGTGACTTTCCAGTCAAGTGTTAATATAGTTTATAGTCTTGCTGTCAGAAAACATTGCTGCATGCCTACCAGGAGGACTTCAGCTCCATCCCTGAGGCAGAATATTCTCTGATGGCACAGCTATCTGTGCCTCTCAAAAGCTCTGTGCGTAGCCTACTCGAAGCAGCCAGAAGAGGCTTGGGAGGCTCTTGCCCATGGCTGGGACATGCTAAAGCTGATCTTTGCCTGGCAGTGCAGCAGGACTGCATCAATCAAGCAGAGGGGATAGATCTAGATGCTGTTTCCAGGGCAAGAAGTGGCTCCAATGTCACAGTGCGGGTCACTCCCGGAACTGGCCCATCATTACATATCCCACAACCCCCACTGCTGGATCTCCACAAAAATCAAGCTGCTCCTTATGCCCAGACTAGTGTTCAAGGAGGGTCATCAGGAATGAGTAAAAGACCAAAAAAAGACAGCAGCTCAGGACCACGTATTGATGTGCTCCTGAACAGAAACTTCAAGAAGCCTGTAGGGAGCTGCACACAGCTCTTACATGTCCACAGTGGTAGTTAAATGATTTATTCTTTCAAAGGTTTGAGAGCAGGTTTTGGGGCTTTATATTTCTGATGCAGTAATTGTTTAAATATAAAAGCACAGGCCATCTGGCATTTCCTAGGATGCAATTCACTTTCAGTGCAAAGCTGCAATGAATTTAGGTAAATTTTCATGAATATGTAAAAGGGTAGTTTTCAAAGATGCACAGCCTCAGTTCATAGAAAATATCCTTCTTAGCCAGACCAGGCAATGACCAGCAGGCAATGACTCACATCCTGCACACTCAGGTTAGCATGAATAGTTTTCAGCCCTCCCATATCCAAAGTGAATCAGCATAAAACTTGCCAAATTGCACCAAGATCTAATGCAAGTCACACTCAGAGTTACAGTCACAGGCAGAAAATATTAGATTTGTTCCCTCCTTGGTAAGAAACTTTATCATCAGAAGTTTGTTGTGCAAACAGCTAACATCTTCAGTAAATTTCCTTAAGGTTGAAAACTGAACAGGTACAAAATGTTTCAAGTGTTGATGTGTTTAATGCTTCAAAATCTTCATTATAAAACCTCTTCCCACCCCACCCCCCAATCTCATTAGAACAGGACACAAGACTGGCTGGTTTTAAAAAGATGAAGTACGCTCAGAACAGCTTGGAGAGCAGATCCCAACAGTCATAACCTGCCACCACACTTACCACTGGTGGCCAGCCAAGACCACACAGTTTCCGGTGAACACTGCCCAAAATGAACAGGTTTAGCCAAACCTGAAAAAGCAACATCCACCAGTGCCTTAACAGTGAGTGCGATGCATCGTATACCACCATGCTAGAGAGAGACCACCTCCACACAGAAGGTGTGAGTGCAAAGGCATAACGAGTAATACCATAGCACACCACCACAACTGCTGTCTGAGCAACCCCAGCTTGGAGGGGAGGGAAATGCAACAGCTCTGCTGGGATTCAGGCACAGAGGCTGAGATAGGATTGGGATATCTCTGACACATGCTCTGAGCCTGGGTCTGGTGTAGACGGGTGAGAAAAAATGCGGAAGGTAGAAGTAAAAGAGGATGAGGAGTGAATATTTGGCCAAAAATAAATAAAAATCAAGGCACCTGAGGAGCCCAACACACTGCCTTCCTTGAGGACTCATGAGACATGGAGGACCTCAGCCTGAGAGTTGGAGACAGAGGCAGAAAAGGGCATCAAAGAGGAATGGCAGAGGCAGAAGAGACGAGGAGTGGGGCAACAGCTAGGACGGCAGGCTGCAGGGAGCACAAGTCCTGCCAGGAGATGAACAGGAGTCACGGCTTCTCTGAAGAAGCAGGAGGATTCAGGGGCTGCCTTTTTATACTGGTTCAGGACAGAAAGGACGTGCTGGAGACCTGCACCACTAGGGCAGGCAGCAGCAAGGCATTGCTGCGGGAAGGAAGCAGGAGTGCTGCATTTGCTGCGTGGGCAGGGGTTACCCTGTGGTGTCAGACAGTACTTGGAGAGGAGACTCAGAACAGAAACAGCTAAAGAAGCTTCAGATGTGAATAGAGCTCCCTAGGAATAGAAGTAGAAGATGAATCATCAAAATGGACAACCCCTCAAAAAAAACCAACCCACAAACAAAACCGAAGAAATAAAAAAAAAACCCACACCAAAACCTAAAAACCAATCCCAACCAAAAATTAACAAAAACATCCCAAATAAAAGAAAAAACACAAGGCTGAAAAACAGTTTGTAAAACTACAGAGCCACTGACCACACTCGCTCAGGATCATCGTGTATAAAATCCTGAGATTGTTGAAACTACATTATTTAAAGCTGCTTTACAAATACATTCCAAAAAGCATGCGCACAGTTACTGCCTGAGGACAACTTATATTTTCAAGTGACTGTTCAAGCACACAATTACTTCACTGACATTTTTCCAAAAATGACAAACCTTTAAGTCTCATACTAGGAAATCAAGACAACGAGCACTGACGCTCTCAGACGTAACACCCTGTGTATGTGGAGGAGATGACAAGTTAAGAAGTACAGTCAGAAAAGTATCTGAAATGATGGCGAGGATCCTGCTGGGACCTCCTGAAAGTGAGAAAGATTAGAACCATGGCTTCAGGCAGAGGAGGAAGGTACAGATCTGATATAAGAGAGATGAAAGGACAGCATACCCCGATGTGTACCCCAGGAAGAGTGGGTATTAGCTAGAGCGATCCAACAGTCTGACCAAGAGGTTCCTTCTTTCTTTGTTAATGAACTGGAAAGATTTTCTCTTGTGCACATAAAAGTTTCTGCTTTTTGAGCAGAAGTTGAAAGCTCTGTTCCAATTGATCTACCTTGCTGCCTGTTCCAGTAAAAATGCAACATCTTTTGCTAGCAGCTGAAGAGATCAGCATCTGAAGTTGACCTGCATCCTTTGACTGCTTTAATACAAACGAGAATGCTAGATTTTGTGTTTTTTGAGATTCTTACTGAAGCCAGCATCAAAGAGGAAACTAGAAGCAGGCACATATTTGGCTTTGCTCACATCTTTGTGTTAGCAGGCTCCAGTGCTGATCAAGATTACTTCATTCAAGGCAGTCTCTCAGCTGGCCCAGACTGATAAACTGTCCCCATGCACTGGATCCCTAAGTCATAGGAATATTTGACAAGGCTTCAAAGTCACTTTCTATGCTTTGCTAGAAACTCTGAATACATTTTTCTCTCCTCTGTGTAAGAAGAAGTACTAATTCTTATTACAGATCCAAAGAACCATCACAGGATGAGTCACCTAATGAATTACTCAAGTATTTGATTCTCTGCAGATGGACTCACTTCCTACTGCAGCTCCCTACGTGCTGCCTATTGCTTTCTCTTTGTGGCCTATGCAGTATTATAAGCCAAAGTATAAGTCCTGGTATGCCAAAACAACACAATAGAAACATCGCTAACTGGACAAACTTTGCATTTCACCCGGGAGATAGCTTCTACAGCAGGCTGTGCCCTATACTAACCTCTCAGACACTGCTGAAACATTTACCACATGAAATTAAGCCAACCATACAGAGCAGCGTTATAAAGTTTTGTGATCATAGACCATCCAGTTCAAACATGATGCACCTGCAGGCAGCCATGCAAAGTCCAGCTGTAATCCAAGAAGGAAACCTAGATAATCTGTTTCAGTGGCAGCTATGAAAACAGCGGCCATATCCATTGCCTGCCGCAGGTTTAAACCCCCAGGTTTAACTAGCATTGTTCTACTCCATCCCCCCTCAACTATGCACATTCAGCAATGTCTCCTCGTGCAACACAGAAATCAAAGCAGGTTCTCTTGCACAGAAAGACTGTCATCCAGCAGCTTTAGCAGGCTCTTACCCTCTTCCACAAGCCAGCACAAACAGGGCATATCATCCTTGACATGCTGGCTCATTTCTATTGCTAGTATTAGTTCAGAATGCCACAGTTCCTTCCACTACTACTTTCAGGACAGTATGTCAGAAAACCACCACCGACCCCAAGGTAGCAGAAATGAGGCATTTTAATTTCAACATGACATTTTTCAGAGGAAAGAACAGCCAGAGAGCAGCAGGAAAACTCAGCCAGAATTACACCAGCTAAAGAATATTTTAGGTAGTAAATGCAGACAAGCAAAAACCAGGTCGTTGGGAAACATAAAAGCTAAGGTGCTACAGAACAGACATTCTAACACCATGTAAAAAGGATCCCACAGCAGTGCTTTATTTGCCATAAGAACACGGCAAGTTAACAACAGCTATGAATACTAATGCTTAGCATCTTCTTGCTTCTTATCCAACAGGCCAGAGAAGACACTCCAAGGACATCACAGCCATGCTGATTTGTGATTTTTTGGCATAACTATTGAAACTCATGAGAAGAGAGTCTTAGATTAAAGCACTCAAATAACTATGAACTTCAAGAAATATGTACTCTGAGTCTCTATGGAGCTGTATTCCCCCGGAGGTTCTGCAGCTCAATATTTCCTGCAACGACATAGACTGATGTAGATATTTATACTCCGACTACAAGGTATCATGTAAAATTAAAGTGACTGCTCTCAAGGAGCATTAACAAAAGCAATGAAATGAATGTCAGAAGGGTATGTGGCTTATATAGAGCTTCTGCTTAAACATGCAATTCAACAAAAAGACACCAACCCCCTCTCTAGCAAGCTGCAGAATTGCATCCAGGATCCACTGACATCATTGTGATAAACAGTAATCTTAACAACAGCAGGAACACTGCAAACAGGATTGCTATTACCAGGGTGGACAGAGAAATGGCACCTGATAATCCAGTTTCTCTGACAGTACAGGGATGTCCTCTCCCACCTGAAGCTGTGCCCCAGCTCTGCCTCAACAGCTTGGCACTGTACCTCCCACCAGAGATTATATTGCTCGCCATCCATTTGAGCTGTTTATATGAACAGCCCTTAAACCGTTCCAGCAAAAAAGAGCCTGCTCAGCTTCGTTCGTTTCCTTTTTAACGCGGTGCTGCTTCATGTTCAAACAGTTCAGACAGAAGATCAGTGTAGGCAGCCACTCATCACCTGTCACAGCTGTCAATGCAGAGGTTGCATCCCTGATGTAGCGTTGACATGTCTCATAACATGTATCTTTATGATTAACAGAATTTCAGACATTTTTTAATAAAGCAAGTTTCATGACAATGCAAAGCAATTAATCTTCAGGAGATAACCTTTGCCCTATTTTTATCTCCACTGTGCCAAGACAGTTACATATCTCCAGATCTCTGTAGACATTTGGAGGCCTCAGTTGTCCTCTGCAAACCCTGGGAAGCACCACTATTAAGTCTGTCTGTGGTCTTTTGTCCAGATGTTCTGCTGTAAATCAACCCTCCCTCCCCGTCACAAAAGCTCTTGTTAACAACAGTACGCTTGTTTTGCTTTTTCTGTAGGGCTGCATTTAGACGTGTTGGACAGTTTTCTAGTTTTGCTTCAGTTTTTCTTCTGACAGATACTTTAATGCAAGTTACCTCAAAACTGACAGCCTTTCCCCAAGGTGCAGCACACGCAGCCATGCCTTTACCCTTCTAAGTGGATTTCTCTCCACCCGAACTTTTACAGATGCAGCCCTCTACCTGCGGCGCAGCTCTTCAGTACAGCGCATCCTCTCCTAAAGCCCACTCCTCAGCGACAAACCAAAAAGAGAGGCGGGATATGTGCAGGTGCCGTCCCTGCAATCATGATCCATAAGAAACATTTTAAGCATCTTTCCACTTACCCAACAACCCTCCCATCTCCACATTAGCTCCCCTCGACAGATCCTCAGGAAACTTTTTACCCTGTGTGGCTTAATCCTGCTTGGGCTTTGCCTGGCAGCCCAGTAACTGCCACTGTCTCCAGAACTATATCACGCAAACAGACAATTAATTGCTCCCTATCACATGAAAAGCAGCCATAACTGGTCTAGCTATCAATTGTAAGCAGGCAAAGTGCTCGTGTTTGCCTATAGCATACTTCACATTCAGAAATATAAACCCAGCATTATTTTTTCATCAAAGTGTAATCATTTTCTCCTGTTTCACCAGGCGTCAGTACCAGCGTTCTGGCAAAAGGCCACCAGCATATATATTGTAAAAGACAGAAAGAATAATATTACAGATGCAGCAAGGACAAGACAGTACAGGCTATGTGAAGCTACCAGCATTTCAGCAAGCAGTGAAAGGTTGAAAGATACAGAGACAAATTAATAACTGCAAGGTCATCAGGTGGGTATAACAACGGTCAGAAATGCACCCAAAAAAATGATACAACACAACTGATAGGAGACGATGAAGAGACACTTCAGTAAACAATGACTAAACTTAAAAAGCCAGAAAGGCTCAAAGGTAGAGAAACAGATCTCATAGGGGAGAGGTGTTAGCCCTTAAACAGATAAATTCAGAGGGAAGGTTGCTCACAGAGAATTTCTGTTTCGTGGGTTTATTCTAATTTAGAAGAAAGCTCCTGGCTGCAATGTCCCACCCCAAAGCCCATTGAGGCTCACGGCCCTCATACTGCTGTAATAAGCTTTAAGTCCACAGCCTGCGGGAAGCAGGGGATGAAGACCCAAACAGTGAGTTTTTGCACAGAGCAGAATGCAGGACAATGTGATTCCTACACACACCTCTTCAACGACGGTAACGTGTGTGATTCCTACACACACCTCTTCAAGCCCTAAGAGGAGGGCTACTTGTGCCCGGTTCATATCAAGACGGAAGACTTCAAACACCAGAAAGCTAGATGTAAAAGCAGTTGCAAAGAAGGAATCATGATCAGAAAGGTGACAGTCTTTTTTTCTCCATTTCTAATCCAGACTTTGTACCACAAAAATCCCAGATGAGTCAGTAGCCCCAAAATGTTAAAACTAGGCAGGCATAGGCAGAGAGCTAATAGCATGACCAATTTAGATCCTGAGCAGTTGATTGCTACATTCTGTGCTACACTAACCTGTGCTTTGTCTCTTCTTTCAGTCGACTCACATCTCAAAACATCCTTGCAATTGCCTTGGACAGAGGGAAAACCTTATTCCTTACCTGGTGCTGTGCTGCAGGCGGAGCAGGGATGGACACCGTGGAGCTTTCTGAGCACACGAACCAGCCCACTCATTTTCTTCCGCTTGCAAATTCTCTTCATCTCTGGCCTCACTTGCAGATCAAACTAAGCCTCTGTGTACAGACAAATCCTAAATATTGACAGCTTGTAAAAGGCTTAGTACTGAGGATTGCTATGAAGTATTATTTCATGGTGTAATTTGCTTTCCAGAGTAACCAACGTTTCACTAACAGAGTAGAAGCTATTCAGAGCAAGCTTCTGAACCGCAGCTAGGGTGGCAAGCACAGTACAGGGCACTGGGAACAAGCACCGTTTGCAAGTGCCAGGCATCTGCCAAACACCTAAAAAAAACTATATACAGCCCTATATGAAAGTACAAAGTCAAAAGCATTCCCAACATACAGTGTTATGCACCATGTGTATGAGGTTCATCCTGAGCTTTAGGAGTAAGCTAAAACCAACCAAGCTTCCCATGGAAAAAAGAAGTTATTTCTAATTTTGATCAGCTTCTCAATTAAGTTTGCTGCTTGTGTGAGCACACAGGATGGTGTAGGGCATGGACAGGAGTGAAAACCTGAGGATTTTGAGACTGCTTATTTCTGCATCAGTGCTGACCTATACCCTGTAGCTGACTTTACAGACACTTTGGTTTTCTTTCACGATACTTGAAATGTTTCACAATTTTCCCATATTTTAGCCTTTTGTTACCAAACCCTAACACTTAATTTCCAGAAGCAGACCCTTTGTCAAGTGGATTTTGCTAAGCTGATTATTTTTCTGTTTATGATAATAAATATTTTCTGCCTTCACATTTCATGGAAAGTATACCCCATTCACATCTGCATCGCTGCCTGACATTCCCAGTTCCAGCAGCTCAGCTCATCCTCCGGCACAGCTGAGTAGTCTTCACTGCCCAGAGGGAGTGGACGTTTTACAGCAACAGATCTTATTCTTTTGGAACCGCGTGCTTTAGAAATTTCACACCAATTTGACAAATAAATTATAAAGTACCTCACCAGTTACAGCAAAGTACTTCTGATTTGCATTTGTGTAGCTAAAAATAGGATTCAGGGGAAAAGTCCAAGACAGGCCAGCTTGATTCAGTTTCCTGTTTATTCCCAGCGCTAAGTGAGTCAGCTAATGGAAAGCTTATGGGACAGCCAACATCACTGGCCTTTTCTTGAAAGTCCACTTGGAGACAGATGCTGTATTGCACGCATTTGAGTCTTGATCTTCCTTGCTCAATGTCAGTTCTAGACAGAAAAAATTCCAGACACCAGCGGATCAGCTGGGCTCACACCAGTGCAGTGGCCCAGGAAGGTTTCCTTGGGCAGTGATGGTGCCAGGCTTCCATTCTGCTGCTCAGCCCAGTTTCATTCTCAGCTCGTTCCCACCCTGCATGGGATGTGCACCTAATATTTGACATTTCTAGAAATTTTACTTAAATCTCACACTGTTCACATCTGCAGACTTCTTTTTTGGAGGACACTCCAAAAATCAGCTGCCCAATACAACACTGATTCAGAGGTTAATTGTGTTTTTTAAATCACTGTAATAAGAACTGAGAAAATACCAACTGTTAATGAATTAGTGACACACATGCTCACACTTATCTTGAAGCAGAAACCCTCTTTACACCCACTGCTCACAACATAGCAAAAATACCCTGCTTAGCCCAGCAGCTAAGATACACACACTTGTAATGCAAACAAAAGACATTTCTTGTTGCAGACAAGATGAATGAATCTGATGGAGCAAACCTAAAAAGTTTGAGAAACTTCTTTTTTGAGCATGAATCAGTGCAACACAGAAAAAGTGCACCATTATTCAGTAGATCACCATCTTTCATCTATCTACAAAGAACATTAATTTCATAAATTAGAACTTGAATATTACTATGTCTGATGAATGCTATAAAAGAAGTTGCATTTGTCTGACTTTGACAGTGGGCAGTGGTAAGATGTACAGAGGATCGATCTCACCTAGATTGTTCCCATACTTTCTATTAAGTGGGACAAGGTACAGATGTGAGAGCACTCCTGTCTTTGTTCAAGTCTCTCAAATCAGATGTTTCCATAACTCAATACCTGCTCATTTACCACACATTTCTGGTGACACCTCCATCACAAAATCAGGCAGCTATAGTGGTACCTGTGGCTAGATAACCCCCTGCTATTGTGAGTGAGCCCATCCCCTTGCTTGCCACAGCCCCTACCTGCAACCAGCTCATCTCACACTTACTGGTTCTCCCAGGCACCGGCCATTTCCATCATGCATTTACAAGGTTGCTAGCACAATGAGATCTTTGTTCAAGAGTACAGTTTCTAGGTACCTCAGTAATACACATTCATTAATATGCTGATTTATAAAACTCCAATCATACACCCAATGAAGCTGTGTTTAGTAATCCTAAAATTACTAAAAGAAAAATATTTACAATGAATGATGGAGAGGATGAAGGTCAGAGAGTGCAGCAGTAATGACATAAACCAGGGGAAAATGCTACATGAATAGGAAACAAAAAAAATAAGGACGCTTTGAGAAGACAGCTAAAACAAAGACAGGAAAACAAAAGATGGTATAAAACAGTGAGGCGCCTAAGGACAACAGGCGAAAAAGAAGAAACAAGACTCTCCAATGACTGCAAGCTCCCGATTTCCTGGCAGGGGACTGTTAGCTCAGTCTCAAGCCACTTGTTTCATCCTTACCTGCAGCAAGCTTCTTGCTACTCCCCCTCGTGCCTGATGCCAAGCAGGACCAGGATCAGGCTGAGCAGAAGTCTGATCCAGCTCAGTAACTCCCATGCTCTAAAAGCTGCATGGCTCTGCCCCAGAGTGCCCACAGCAACCCTTTGTCCCGAACTTGGATTACACATAATCCTCTGACTCAGAAAACCCCTTCACTACTGGTATTACTGGATGCTGAGAGAGCATCACGCTGAGTACTTGCAGGCACCCCTTGGCCTCCCCTTGGAAGCCTGCAGGATGTTCCCAGGCGATGTGGGCTGTGGGTGCCCCAGGTTACCTGCAGTGCCCCTCCTCACAGACCCACTGCCCTGTACACTGCCATCATCCTCTGCACACACCAAGAGTGTAGATCTTCCACCAGCTGCACATCAACAGCGGTGAATCCTGGATGCAATTCTGCAGCTTGCTAGAGCAGGGGTTGGTGTTTTTTTCTTGTATTGCATGTTTAAGCAGAAGCTCCGTATAAGCCACACACCCTTCTGACATTCATTTCATTGCTCTTGTTAATGCTCCTTGAGAGCAGTCACTTTAATTTTACATGATACGTTGTAGTCGGAGTATAAATATCTACATCAGTCTATGTCATTGCAGGAAATATTGAGCTGTAGAACCTCTGGGACTGTGCACCAACTCCATGCCGACTGCAGCAAAACAAAGGCAACAAGTAGAGAAAAAACCTCTGACACTAACACCTCCAACAGAAATCCCTCTATTCTCTTGATTCTCATCCGTACAAAGTAGCTGTGCACTCAGTGGCAAGCATTGGCTTCCCAAACCAAAGCAGTAGCAGCAAGAACTGCACATATTCAGGACTTGGTTTAGTTGGTCATTTTCTGCAGTAGGACTCCAGGGAATTTTGACTTCTCATGGTTCCTGGAAAAGCTATCCTCCCTCTCACCACCCCAATGTATTCCCAGTCTGCCTGCCAGTTCCCCAGCCACAGTACAGGGTCCAGTTCCTCCTTCTCCCATCACTCATCTTTTACCTGGGCTTCTCTTCTGCTCACAGAGAGCTTCCAGCTGACATTGCTTGGCCCACTGTAGTGGCACAACCTCCCTCCTCTTCCTCGTGTACCACCAGGCATATCTGCCCTTCATGGCTGCACAAGGCACAAAACAGCTATGTCAAAAGCAACCAGTCTCCTACACAGGGTCCACTCAAGCCGATGTTTTCTCACATGCAGCCCTGTTCTTGGAACCAGAGCATTACAGTTTTACCACCACCTTTCCTCCTGATGCATGGTGTAGTCTTGCTGCAGCTCTTCTTCCACTGTGTTTTAAAACTGAAACCAGTAACATTAATTTCATTAGATTTGCAAGGTACGTAAGAGCTACTGTATTTTCTTTTATTATCTCCATTTGCAATTTCCCAATTGTTCCCTCATCAAAAGAACGTAGTTACTACAGTGCATGGTAATTTAGAACACATTTGTCTTTATTAGGAAAAAAAAAAAGCAAGCTTATTTTAGCTGAAACTGCAACAAAGAGCAGTGGACTCTGGCTCACCTTTTGAAAAGGCTGAAGCATTTTTATCAGCTACCTGAGTTCATGCAAAGAACTCGAAGGTCGCTGCAGGCGGTTATGAATGGAAAGCTCTTCCTCTCCCCAGGGCTCACAGAACGCTTTAAATACTCAGCTTAAAACAGTTGTGGGATGCTTTTGGATACTTTAAAAAAATATATTACCCTGTTCACTATTCCTTTTCCATATCTGTGCAAGAAAAAGTCAAGCAACATTTCTTAAGCACTATCTGTTCTGTAACTAGACACATCTTATTACACATTTTGTGGTGCTGTTAAAGCATGAAGGTGTCCCTCTTTCTGAAGATAAAAATGTACTTCAGAAAAGGGATGCAGGGAAAATTAAGTCAAGCCAGCTGTATTTTTGGCTTCATTGCCTGAAAACAGACTGCCCAACTTACATCCGAAACAGACAAGACAGAAAAACTTGAAAGCAGTCCAGATTTAGGTCCTTGGTGTCCAGACTGTGAACTGAGGCAGAGCTGGATTGCTCACAAAGAAAAAACTGTGGGGTAAAACCACCAGAGAGGCATTGGGAGCCTACTTGGGTACACAGTGCAGACCAGGGCAGCCTGTTTGGGCATGCAAGTGTTCCTGAATTTTCAAGAGCTAAACCTAGCTAAAACTGTAACCCCAGGTCATGCATTCAACCTTAAAGAAAGTAAGATAGAATTCAAGTGTAATTTTTGTTTTGTAGCTCCCCGTTTAACACAGACTCATCAAGCAACAGCAAAGAGTTACACAGTGTAACAGACTCCAGAAGAGTTGATGTAGTAAGATAAGACCCTTTAGAAAATTGACATAATCTATACCAAGGTCTAAAGGCAATGAGACGTTACAAAGCCCTGCACAGGTTTTATGTCTTGGGCCTTCTGTATGCAAGGAACCCGACAGGAATGCAGCCACGACCTCCTCTCCACGCTGACTGAGCCAGATCATAAGGCAATACTTCCATGCAAGGACACATAATACCAACTAACTATTATATTCTCATCAGGAACATCTTGGTTTTAATAGCTCCGTTTCTGGAAGACTCCCACTTGTGCTTTGCAGGCGGCCCCCAGGTAACTGGGATTTCCTCGAGCTGCAGGCACACCAAGGGCCAAACCTCTGTTTAGCAGATTCTTCTGTGCCAAGCCTCAGCAGCACCAAGAACACAGACCTGTTCCTCTGCTGTGGGCTTGCAGTATCCCAGCAAGTGATCTCTGAAGCAGTGAGTCCTGTCCATTCATGTATTGCAACAGATGACAGTGGAAATCCAGCCCAAAAAAGTTGAGTTACCCTGTAAGGGAAGGACCTTACCCAGTCTTGAGATAACAACCAAGCCCTTCAGGCATCGAAGTGGTTTAACATTTTTCTCATTCTTGTTAAAATACTACTGTCAAAATATTTTGCATGGCTGGAAGCTAAGAGCACAATTTTAATCATTCCCTCCATCATTAATTCATTCAATTACATCTTCCCCTGGTTCTCAATCGACGCTTTGCCCTAGTACCTCAATGTCAATCATGCAATTAGTACAGCAGCCAAGAACTAGGGCCCCTCTGTAGCATTATCTCCATGTTTGAGTGCAGAGAGAGGAAAAAAGGCAGGCCCTGCTGCAGTGTTAAGATCAGACCCAACAGCAGGTGGGAAGACAGAGGAAAAGAGATAATAAAAATAAAGACATGCATAATTCTTCTCCAATCAGAAACAGCAATCACAGCTCACCACCTGCTCTTAATGCTCTTTTTCAGTGGACCAAGTCATCAGAGTAGTTTGCAGTTGAATACAATTAGTTGTTTAGTTTAGCCAGCCACAGAGATTACTAGGCCATAGAGATTACTATGCAAAGAAAGCAGAGCACATGTGTGTGGACCAAGCAATCATGCAGTGGATGCTAAATGCTTTGAGGATTTTCAGAAAGAATCAGAAAACCTAAGCGATGGAAAAAAATGGGGAAAATTAATCAAAGAAGAATGGAGGGCTGAATGTCACGCCAGCCACAGAGGTTTATCTCTTCCCATCCCTGGGAGAGACATTCAATGGAAATGGTGAAATAATCTCCATAATTAGAACAGGAGGAAAAAACCACTGACATTTAGATATGTCTTTTATGTGGCAGGAGAAAGACCACAAGGTCTTTTCTCCTCTCCAGTGTTGATGCTATACAAATTATTTAGCACCTGAACATTTGTGCTATAAGAAGCAGAAGCACAATCCCAACAGATGAGTCAAAACCCCTCGAGGGCATCAGCTGAACCTGGCCAGGTGTCCCTGCACACAAAGCTGTGGCTCTCCTTCTGCATTCTCTGCTTGAAAGCAAGCCTGCCTCCTCCTTAAGCCATCAAGTTTTTATTTTCATTTTCGCTGTTTAGCAAGAGGAAAACATGCTGTTAAGATAGCTTTCTTTAGAAGTTACAACATAGAAAGATGACTCTTTGAACTCAATAGGTTTTCCAGAAATATTCCTTTTACTTTCACTGGTAAACTACCACCACAGCACCTTAATTTGTTCCTTCACAAGCATATTGCTAAGCTATTATTCATATACTGGGAAATATTTTGCTAGATGGCAAGTCTGTCAAACAACAGTAATATTTCTTGTTTGCAACAGTTACACCACATGAAGCATAATCCCAAATAAAAACTGCTTATAGAGTTTTCTGTCCTGTTCTTGTCAATCACTACATACCAGACTGGTTAGCACTGTTGATTTATTCTTCTTTCCCTTTGAAAGCTTCCACTCTTTTAAGCTTTTTTCATACGCACAGTTGACATTGTTCTGAGTTCATCTCTTTATATTTTACTTAGGGTTTTGCAGAGACTTCACAAACATAACCACAGTTTGCTTCTGGCATTCAAACCCCTCCTCCTTCCTCTCTCCTCTAGCCATCTCCTTATCTCCTCCTAGCCTGGCCTCTGCACCACCTTCCAAAGTATCATTTTACGCTTATTTGCCTTGGCCATACCGTAACTTCTTAATGGCATTTTTTCTTCAAATAGACTGTGGATGCCTTCACCTATTGTTTCTTCAAAGCTACCAGCCAGGTTTAGACCTATCTGATCTTACATTTGGTCCAAGATGACCTGAAGGTTTCATACTGAACTCCACAAGTTGTCTTCCTCTCTCCTTTTCAAATACTGTCATTGCTGAAGAGCCAGAAGTAATTTAGAGTTTTAAATACAAACATAAACACAGTTTAGAAGAAGTTGCTGTCTGTGCACAGCAAGGGCTGGGGACTCCCTGGGGGCCTGGGCACTTCCCACCACCCCAGCCAAGGAGCAGTGTAGGCTCAGGGCAGCCCCAGCCCTGGGCATCAGGCACCTCTGTGGTCTGGACATCAGCCCATAGGTGGCTGGGAGGTATGTGGAGGGGGCCATGACTGGGGTTTCTCTTGCTGCTTTCTACTCCTCCGTGGACCCTGCCCCATGCATGTTACTCAGGAGGTGTCCCAGGGACTTCTGCCTCATTGTTGCCCCATCACAGAAGTCATGCACACTTTTTCCATCCATCTCATCATACAGCATTTTCTCGCAGTACTTGAAAACCATCCTACAGGGCACCCATACCCTCAGACCATGAAGGGAGCAGATTTTGTCCTTTTGCCACGTACGGGCCTATCACACACTTTGTCTCCAAGCTATGCATGTGCTGCTGAGCTTAAAGACCCAGCTTTATTTCCTCCCCAGTGTTAAAGGGTGAGTAGCTTTTGTTTGAGCTCATCTAGAACTAATCAAGATGTAGGCATTTAATGTAAGTATATAAACCCACTTTTCCTGAAGCCATCTACAGAATGACATTAAGAATGGCAAACCAGCTACTGATAAACCACCTAATTTGCATTCACAGCTACCGCAGACAAGAAACTGTCAGGCTACAGGTAAGATCCAGCACTGCTTTTTAACTCTAATGTGAGCTCAAAAGAAAAACAAACCAACAACATCCAGTGAGGAAGTACTGAAGAGATCTGTGTAAAATAAAAGAACCTCGATTTGAATGCCTAAGTAATTCAGATACAGAAACACTTTGCAGAGAGTACTCCAGTCATCAGCAGTGGTTAAATTAAGTATGCATTAGGTCAGGCCTTACAATGAGGGGACAACAGAGGAAATACTAGTTGACTAATTGTAATGACATACACCAACCAAAATGTGGGGTTTCATCAGTGCAGTCCTCCTGACGCCTCCTGCCAGCCAGCACTCAGGATTATCTGTCCCAGCAAACTGCTGACACCTCCCTTTCCTGCCCAGGTCTCTGGGAAGGTGATGGCCAGCAGCGTGCAATGCCTTTATGTGGTGGGAAACAATCCTGCTGCTGGTATTTCATTTTAATTGGCTACTCTAAATTCTATAAACTACCGATTCCAGAATCACTATACCTAGCTACCTTCATTCCACATTCCAGCTTTCCTTGTCAGGGCAGCACCAAACTGGGCTGCCATTAACCAAAAAGCAAAACGTTTGTTTTGTGATCGTTATGCAAAGATTCCTTTCTCTCCTTCAGAAGCATTTACGTGTACACTTTGTGCTTGATACCATGCGCTCCTCGTTATTTCTTTTATCAAGTATCTATCCATCATGCACTTATTTTAATGAGTGTTTCATCCATATGGTAAGTATGCACGCAAACTCAAATTGTTAGTAGTGCTATGCATTTAGTTCATGCTATGTATCTTTCAACATTATATTTAGTCATCTCCCTGTCTGCACATCCTCCTCCATACAATATCGCTGGTGCCTTGTGGAGACTGTTAATCTGTTCATAGATCTACAGATATTCCACTCAGTAATATCTAATATTTTAATTTATCTGCTATGCCCTGTAATTGTACAGGTACAAATTTGGATTTATGATTTTTCAGGGCTTTGCAGCTGTGCTTTATTCTACGTTGCAGAGGTGAGGCAGTGGTAGGTCACACTGCTCACAAGAGATGGTCACTCAGCTAATTAAAGAAGGTGGCTCTGTGCCACTTCAGGCACACACAGCTTGTCTGTGGCTATGAACTCACTTGAACACTTAGACCCCAGCCCTGGTCTCACTACATTTGAAGTTACAAATAGTAACTCCGTACTTGTCAATGGAATCACGTTTGCATATAATGAGAATCTGCCTTTGACCAAACTGCAATACACAACTACAATAATTTTCTTTTAAATACACAAAACCCAGATTATTTATACTTCGAAGCTAGCTACAGCTATCACCATTTAAGCTTCATTTCAACAGCACCCGTATTTCTCACAGAAAGGACTTTTCAAATGACTTTTCAAATCATTTTTTTTCAACACATAACCGTTTCTTACAAGTCTGGGGGCACTGCATTTCCAGAACATCTCTATGTTTTGCTGCTTTAAGGTCACAACAACTCAAGTTTGTCCAACCTCAGGAAAAATGTTAATATAGGATGAATAAGCCCCTTAGGAATTTATATCTGTCTACCCAAAATAAGATGCAAGTCATGTGAGCCTGATTGGTTCTTCTTGCCTCAATCGGGAAATATTTGCTTCGAGTTTCTCAGAAAGACTAACAGAAGCAGAACTGACAGCTTACTGCTGTTAAAGAGACAGGCCATAAAGCGCCAGCAATGGCCACCACTGTGCTAGATTAGTAAGTATCATTGTGAACTTCACTCTAAGCCTTATTAATGGCTTTGGTGGGGACTTCCCACAAAGGTGGCCAGGCTCTGAAGTGTAATTAGGGACTCTGAAGATGCTGAGAGTCTGCACTATCCCACCAACAAAAGCCCAGTTGCTTCCTGTCTCAGCAGCCTGGAGAACAGCCATAGAAGCAGGGGCCATCCCGGCAGAGATATTTCTATCACACTTTCAGAAATAATAATTCATGATGTCTGGGGTGCTCCATACGAATGCCCTGATACTGCACAGTGCCCTCCAAAATGTTCCCAACTTCAGCAGCCCAGTGGCTGAGGAAGCATGTCAAAACCTCTGCAGCCGCACATTGAGGAGCCCTTTGGAGACCACAGTAGAGGCGCAGAGGAGCATGCAGACACTCGGCACTGGCCATAGAATCAGCTAGATTGTGTGTGCAGACATATCCAGGAGACTTGGTCCTGAGCAGCATACGATTCACAGATCCCATCCCTCTGAGTCTAAGAAGACACAGGAACACAAACATCCCCTGCCTAATAAAATAAAAATTAAGCAAGCAGCATAGGATGGGATAAACTAGCTGCTCAGATAGGTACAGTGGAATGAGAGGAAATAAACAGCAAAAGCAATGGGTTAGAGGGTCAGATTCAGGGTCTGAGAACAGTTATGATTTCTTCTGTCCTGGTGTTGTGCCTTCTTTGGTTGGCTGCTTTTTTGGTGTTGGTTTTTTTTTTTCAGATAACCTTTAAATTGAAGAATTTGCAATTCTGAGGCTTCCTGTGGACACTGAAACAACTCCACAACAGGGCAAAACAATAAGGCTCCCAGCACAAGGGAACAGGCAGATCTCAAGGCCAGGAAGATGAGCTCCCTTGATGTGCTTATAAGCACAAGAAGGCCACCCCAATGTCATCAATTAGTCAGATGCATTTTTGCCATTTCAGACACTAAGGGAGATCAAACTCAGATAAAAATCATCTGGCTTCAGACAACTGCCAAAAAAAAAGCAGCCTTGGCAAATGCTGAACTCTCTGCTATTTGCAAACTGGCAGATACTCCAGGTTTCTGCTAACTCATTTAATTACCTTTTTTTTTAAAAAAAAATATAAGGTCTTGGCCTATTTTTACCATTTTTTTAGCCAAGAAACCTCCTAGATGCTATTCCCTTCTCTGGGAGAGCCTGGTGACCAGGTCTGACACAGGAACTAGAGTCATTCTTTTGCTGCTTTTCTCCAAAAACCTACTCCGTGTTCATATTCCCAAAGTGTAGGCAGCTCCAGAGCATGGAGATACAGGGCATAAGATCAGCCATGAGCTGAGATCTACTGGCCTTGCAACTCCTCAAACAACTGACGGTCTCAACAATGAATGATTCACAGCTGTCCTCACCGTCGCCTACTCTCTGTCTTCAGCGGAATGAAATCTTGCCTCAGCAAAAAAAGAAAAGCAACTGCATTTCTACCTCCTCTTTCAATATTTTTAATTTTTTATTTCATTTCTGTTGGGAAGTAGAGGTTTTAAGAATAGGCTTAAAAACAAGGTTTAAAAAAGAGCGTGCAAATACATTTGCATATCGTGATCAACTGCTGAAGTACTCTCATGGCTTTTTCTTTTTTTTTTTTCCCACATAGGAAACATACTGAAAAAAAAGTTTTTAAAATTTAAATCAGTGAAATTTCTCTGAGGTATTTCATATTTTCCCATTAGGGGAAAAAGCCCAAATAATAATAATAAAAAAGCCCAACTATGAAACAAAGCATGAATGTTGCTGTTACTTGGAAAAATGCAGCATCTCTTTGGAAACAGTAAACCGGACCTCCTCAACAAAAGGATGGGAACACAGAACCCAGGGTCAAAGATGCTTAAATCAAGCCAAGCCAATTCAACCCAATCCAACCCTCCTAAGATCTGAACCCTCATGCTGTTGCTTAATTCTCTCTACTGAACGTCTTGCAACAGGAGGCCCAAAGGAGAAACACCTGCATCCAAGTCTGTATTAGCCCTCTAGCCTCGCTGCACAACCAGCAAAGAAAAAGGCAATGGATCCTTTGCCAAGGCAGGTGTCCAAGACAGGTACAAGCCTTCCAGAGGTGCTCCCCCAGGTGCACGTAGAGGGCCCAGCTGGCAGGTGAGCAGTTTGGGAGGGCAATGCCGAGCTGCACGCTGAGCAGGGACCTTCCCACCGCTACAGTGGGACAGGCTGGGGAGCCTGTTGCAGAGCAGGTGGTTCCACAGGAGGTTTGAGAGGGGCTCAGGAGAGCCTGTAAGTCACTCAGAGTGGACTGCTGTTCCCTGCGTATCAGCCTGTTTAAACAAAAACAGGCAAGCAGGAAAAAGAGGTTTAGAATAGGAACAAGAGGGAAGGAAAAACAGACTCAGTACTCTACCATTTCCTAGACGAGTGAAAAACAATTCTCCAGCAGTCCTGACAGACACTCAGTCAGAAATAGGCTTCTAAAGGAAGGTCTCCCACCTCCCAAAAGACAAAAAAACCTGTTTTTTGTTAGTCTGGAAAACAAAGCCACTGAGCATTGCTTTAAGAACCAACTATATCCTCATTCAGAAGAGGGGAAGTTACATCTTAAACATCAATGGGATCGTGCACGCTACAGCTGCTTTGCAGGTGATGATCACACCTCTGCATGTTGTGACTTCACATTGGCAAAGCTTCCCAACATGTTCCAGGGTCTTTAAGTTGAGGGCACTTATTTAGCTCCACAGTTAAAACAGTAAATGGGCAGATATTCACTAGAGTGAAGGCTTCCCCCTGCCCCCCACCCCCCCAAATTATGCTCTAAACATTGCTACTGAATATTCAAGGACTCCATTTAAGAAAGGAGACTCTAAAATACATAACCGAACACTCACACAAGAACATTCAAAGTGGTATAGGAAATGTTGTTATATTGCCATAATTAGTCATAATCATGAATTCCCATATTCATCATCTTTCTTGGTATTTATACCACCACAGCACCTCAGTCACCAACATGTACCAGGGCTCCAGTTCTAGGCACTTTACAAACACACACCAAAATGACTGTCTGTGCCCAGTTTACAGTTCACATCATAAGCTTCTTCACTTACAAGCTTTATTCACTTAGCACAGCACCTCAACCCAGGCATTTCTGACTTCTCGTCCCTACAGTACGATGCCAGCTGTTACTTGGTCTGATGTTCAATGGCTGTGTCTCCTTGCGGTAAGATGTGATTCTTCAACCTGGTGCAGGAGGTTATTTTTAAATGATTTGGGTACGTAGCTCTCCACTAACATAGCAAAAAGGTTACTATGCAGTTGTAATTGTGCTTGTGAGCAATACACTGTTGGCGTAGCCTTTCTTCATAGGTCTATTTGTAATTTTTTCTGCATTTATATCTACAGTACATACACTTCAATGAGGAGCCTATCGTTAGTACAAGTATTTGAACAAGTGAAAAATTACCTGATGGCTAGTTTTAAGTGCAGGAAATAAAATATTTGAACCCCTGAGAACAGGGGTTCAAATCCAAACATTCTGAAGTTTATCTTTTTTTCTCTTATGAGAACCAGTAACGCCTGGGAACGTCAGATGAAACCTGCCTTTGCATTTCTGGCCTCTTAGGGTTTCCTGCCCACAGAAACAAAAGATACTTTATCAGAAGCTGCTAAATTACTCAAGCCCTAAAAAGTAATCCTGTAAAGCCATCCACTGCTGAGCAGTCCCTAAATAATTTCTGAAATACCTCATCTGTTTCTTATTTAGATTGTATACAGTGCCCAGTTTAGTATTTGGCTCCATTATACAGATGAGAAGTGAAAGCAAATATATGTTGATAGACAAAACACATCAAGCCCAGTTGAATCTGGTGATTTGATCTGCTATTTATTTAAAGCAAAAGTAGTTCCCCCACTTGCTTGTTACTGTCTGTATTATTTTCACACTAAAAGTATTTACACTTTTTTCTTAACTTGCACTATTTAATTACAATTATGAAAAAAACCAGGGGATCATAAGGCAAATAACTTCATTAAAAGCCTTAGATACTGCAGTATGGTATGGCAAGTTTTCTAGTGCCATGTAATAGTCTAGGATATAACTTCTCCTGCTAAAATGTTCTCCACTGCAATGGAGGAGGCGGTGAATCAGCTGCACAGCCTGTCTCGTTTCCACCGAGCGATGTATTTCCTGTACCTTTTCACCATTAGCATATCTGCAAATCCACACCTGTGAGTGATACCAGTGAAGCTATTGTGCAGTTTGGATAGAGGCTCTTTCTCATAAGGAGGCATTCCCGTGATTTCTACAGCCTGATTATTTAACAATGTGGCAGAAAGTCTATGTGCTGCAAAGCCTGCTTAACACCCAGGGATCAGACTATCCAGGGGTTGCCCTGCATGCAGGATAGACCTTACCCAGGTACCTTCCCACCACAGCAAGGCTACGGGGCATCAGAGGGCTTTGCTCTACAAAGTCTCCTGAAGCACCCTGCCTCTGTGAAACAGGCCACCCAGCTTTTCTCCTGGGTACTTATTCCCAAAACAGCAGGGACATTTAATATTTCAGTGTTATCACTGTAGGTGTTTGTTCAGTATTTCTGGTGACATAATACACACACAGAAAACAGCCCTTTCAGAAGGCTAATTTTTTCGATGGAGCCCTCTCACGGAGCAAGGAGCTCTGTAGATCTCACCAGCACACAGTGAGCAGCTTCCCCCTAGCAAAGCTATCCCATTGTCAGTGCAGATAGTTGTTGGAAGTCCATCTGGTTAATTTTTCCTTCAGTTACAGTTGTAGTGATACTAACCTAAAACAAAGAAAAACAAAACCAACCAACCAAACAAAAAAAACACCAAAAAAACCCACCAACAACAAAATACCCACCAAAAAAACCCCAACACACACACACAAAAAAAAAAAATAAAAAACACCCATTAAAAAAAGGGTAGGCTGATCACTTTTTTCTTAATGAGATTATTTTTTTCTTTCATTTGTTGTAGTATTTGGCGTGGTCACTTCTATTCAAATATAAGACAAATAACAACAACCTGTTGCATTCACATGTCAACCTATCTGTATGAAGGCAGGAGCGTTAGCTCTGTTTTCCTTGGCATCCTGATGCTCCCATAACCAGAGATAAGGTAAGCAGCCCATGAGAAGTCTAGTGCGTAGCTGGAATGTAAAGGCAGCGCAGAAGTGAATTACAGCTGACCACATTACTCATTTTGCCAGTCATTCAGACTAACAGGAACATTTTTAGAACATCTCCCAGAAAACAGCAGGGTCACAACAGTCACCCACACAGAGAGAGATGTGGTTTGGAACAGTTTTAGGCAGAGGTATGAGTGGTGCACAGCGGTACTGTCCCTTCGAATGATCTCTCCTCCACAGCCCCAGCCCTTTGCACTGCCAGATGTATTGTGCAGTGCACCGTTCAGAAGTGTGGAGCATTAAGAGATATCTCCTGCTAATGTATAGGTTTGACATTTTCAGATTTATTCAGACACATTACCCATAAAAAAGCTCTAACACAATCAAAGGACATTATCAGAATTGTCTATTCCCAGGACGTTTGGCACTCCATAACTCAGATGCATTTAACTCCTCAATAACTTTTGTACATTTGGATAATTTGCTGCAGTAATGTACAACCTTGCCTAGAGGATTCAACCCTTAAGAAATTTAATAAATTAAATAGAAACCTGTATAGCCCACATTTACTAGTCATCATCTCATTTAAAAGACCATCCCAGAGTGTCAGCACCACATGATCTCACTGCACTTTCTGCAAGGCAGAGATGCTCAGCCAGGCCTTTATGCAAGGTTTCACTTTATCGGAGGTGGAAGTGATGGATCATCCTATTATCTCCCATCATTTCCAGGCCACTACAGCCAGAGGTAACAGAGACCACTTTAGGGTCACAGCTCATGGTAAAACGTGCTTTCCAACATCTCCATGCTGGTCAGAGCAGGAGGCCATAGGCAGATAGGCAAAGAAATTAAATACCTGCTCACCTGTACACAGAATTCAGGGTCACAAGGGATGAACAGAACAAGGAAGGGGAAAAAAAAAACTGTCAGTGCTACATCCACTGTGAATACAGGACTTGCAAGACATTTTCCTTAGCATCCTTCTCAATTCCTAAGCCAGCAGCAGGGCATCAGTCCAATCTCTGCCTGTGCAGACAGACTTCACTTTCAGATGAGCCTCACCTGCTGATCTCTGGCATGGGGCACTACACGGTAGGGCACCCCATCTTTCTGAACAGTGCTTCATAGCCACTCCTTTAAACAAAAAACTGAGTTCTGCAAAGATGACAGGGACCACATGAGCTGAGGGACATGGCATAGGGAAAATTCAGTGAGTCCTGGTACCCGCAAGGGCCCAAAGTGCACCAAAATATCCATCAAAGTGCATCACCCACCAAAAGTCTTCCCATGCCTATCAAAATCCAGCTTGCTCCTTCTCAGTTCAAGTTCTGGCCTTCTGAGAAAACAAACAAATAAATAAAAAAATAGAAATCCTCAGCATGAATCCCTCTAAGGCTGACATCTGCTCATGGGTGTCAGGGCTGCCCCGAGCCAGGCTGCAGCTGCCCATCTTTGCAGCTCCTCAGCAGCTTCTGTCCTTAGAAGGATCACGGTGTCCCTGACATCTTGCACAGCAATGCTAAGCTCCTTCTGAATTTCAGTCAATCAGCCTAAAGGTTTTAGTCTAAAAAAGAACATAACCCTGTAGCAAGCCACAAATTCAAGTCTTATCAGTGCTTTAATTATACTGAGTTATTTGACTTGTTTGTACCTCTACCAGTGTGAGATAATTACACTAATGGGAAAGCAGCATTCATGGTTGGAAACACTTACCATCAACAGGAGCAGAATCTATACAGTCAAAATCCACCCAGAGAATGCTATTTTATTTCAGTTCTCCTCCATTACACACTTCTGCAAGAAAACTGTAATACAGACAGTATGGGACCTGCCTCTCTGAGACTCCTAGCCCAGTGCTGAGCCAAGCTGTTCCCATCATCTCTGGGGACAAGATTCCTCCCACCAGTGCCAGACTGGGTGGTGAGCTATGCAGGACCATCATTGCTGGCCAAGGTGTCATGCAGAGCCCTTGGCATCTGCTCCACCTTTTGCAGAAAGCCAACAACTGCAGCAGGGCCACGCTGCTGCCAGGAACTGAGTACTGATGTCAACAACTGGCAAAAAGTTCACATCATCTCTGCAGAACCATAACGATGTTATAAACTCCACCCTATGACAGCAAAACCAGCGGAAAGAGCACCTGCATATCCAGTGACTGGGCGAAATGGATGCCATTCCACACCTCTAACTCCTACCTCAGACAACTCACACTTTTTTAAAAAATATGAGGCTAGAAAAATTAGACAGCCATATTTGTTTCATGAACCACTTGCTCATTTATTATGAAGTAGATATGAGAGGTTGTTATAAAAGCATCCTTTAAGATGCTTTTGTAACACTATTAAGCTTCTGAAGAGCTCTGCCAAAGCTGTCAGCACCCATTGATCACCAAGGCACCTCCTTTCTTAGTATTCCCTCAAGCGTTCAGCTCTATTCTAACGGTGATATTTATTTTGAAGATGTAAGGGATGATGCTTTTAGAGTCATCAGGCACACCAATAATTCATTTACCAGTATACTTCATACATGCTGCACCTTAGCTCAGCCCAGAAAGACCTGGATTTTTGTCTTCCTTAGGTATTAAAGATTATATAGGTAAACAGCATCAAAGCTAAGAGTAGAAATCACTGAGCAGGGGGCCATCTGTTGTAAGGTATTTTCAGAACATCAGAGGAGGTAAAATACTCCTTTGTCATAAATTCTGGTCAGTTTTCTTACAGCAAAACCTCACAGTTCTGTCCAGCAGCTCCTTACAGGAGAAGAATCCCAATCCGTCTCACATACCAGTCAGATGATGTTTCTCAAGATAGGCTGAATACTCAGTGTCTGCTACATGATCTCATGCAATACAACAAATCAGGGTAAGAAATTCAGAATAAAACCATATCAATAGAAAGGTACCTAAGCAGAATATAATTAACCAGACTAGAATTTAGCAAAAGTACTCATATTACCATATTAGTATCAGGGTTTAAATAAAAGCTTGGTTAATACTGCCAAAGGATACCATAAAAGCTGTAATAACTACCCGCTCTGGGTCTCAGGTTCTGATGTTGATGTCAGTGATGAAGCAGCAGCTCTGCCCACAGTGCTTACTACCACCACGTCAGGGCCTTCACTGCTACCCCTGAGCCCCAAATTCTGTCGAGTCTGCAGCCAGCACCAGCTCAGCATCAATTCCTCAAGACTGACCCATGAGCTCCCTCACCCTCCAGCCTTCCTCAGAGCTTCGCTTTTCACTCAGAGCCTGCAGCCAGGACGATACCAGGTCTCTGCAAGAAGACTAACTCATTTTCCTGCTGGGTATCACACACTAAACTAAAACAATTGTGTCATTCAGGGAGAGGTAATGTGCATCAATTACTATGACAGACAATGAGAGATTGACCTAATATGTGATTAATACAATACCTATTCATTTCTAAAAAGCGGTAGTTTCGATTCATTGCTCCTGCAGTGTATTCCATTTTCAAATATAATTCATTCCACAGTTTTAAGTGCAAAACCTAAAGCCATTGAAAAATCAAAACTGAAAAACTTATGTTTGATTCTATAGCAACAAGCTGTTCTCTTCATAGTAAACATCTCAGGAGAAAATTACTTCCTTTTTTTTTTGTGAGACTTCAGTGCAGAGAATTGCTCTTCGACTTGAATTTTGCATGACAAGTTTCAGATCCATTTGAATTTATAAGGCCAAACAAACAACTCTTGAAAACAATGATTTAAAGTTTAAACACCAGCCTTATGAAATAGATGATGTGGTTAGATTAGTTCTCCAGAAGTCTGTAGGACACAATACATTCAGTTTATAATATCTTAACAGTCAGGCATGTGGACAAATACCCACATTTCTGGAAGGTGAACCAATTGGTTGGTTCTTACTGTCTCAAAAACACTGGGAGTTTAGGTTCTTATTACTTGAAACTCTAATTTTGTATTTGTGGTAAAACACCAATAATTGTAACAACTAATTGGTAACAATAAACTTCTCAGCAGGTACATGACTTATTCAGTAGCTGCCTCCAATTTTCCATCACATCCTCCTCTCTACACACCAGCTCCCTAGAGGGAAGCTTCCCACCGTGCCCAGGAGTGACAGTGCCCTGCGCCTAGTCACTACACACTGCATGGCAGCAGATCACATCACATTTCTGCAGAAAAATAAAATTAAATTAAAAATTAAAACTATTGCTTAACATTTTAAAATTGAAATCCAGGTAACTTCTTGTTATTAAAAATATTAGACATTAAATAATACACACGTGCTCAGTGCTCTCAGAGTCTGCCATACAAGCATTGCAGACGTGAACAGAGACCCTGTGAGATGCCAGCACAGTGCTAAAATTTCTGCCCTACAGAAATTCTCTGCATTAGCTAATTCAAGAGGCTTTTCTCTTTCAGCGCCTGCAGCAGAAGAGTATCCTTACTCCTTATGGTAAAAAACATGCCATACGCAAAATGCTGCAAGTTTATTTGCTACTAGCCAGTTGCTGCTTGAAGTATGAGATTTAAATGCCATTTCTTCTAAAGAAGCACAAAAAGCAAAGTGTTGCTCAAGGGGCAAAAAGGAACTTCCCATGAATCAGAGTTTCCCTTGAGCTTTCAGTGCTACACACAGGAGGAGGAAACGGGAGAAAGCCCCTGAGCCAGTCAGCATCACCAAATGATGGCATCAGACATCCAGCATCACCGAGCACAGCTGCCTTTACAGTGGTCTGAATATTATTCACTTTTCCTCTCTAAAAAGTGAAGTGCCCTTTGTAAAAAGAATGTAGGTACTGTATAATTTAGGGAAGACAAGCCTGATTCTGGTGTTTGCTTGTTAGAGGCAGCTAGAACAAAGAAAAGAAGATGCTACAGCAGAAATTTGAGAAGATATCCAAAGCGCTGACTTACAAATCCTTTGGTTCAAAATGGGAATTACACCGACCAACACCACGCAGCAAATGGGAGACCAGCAATGGGAAGGAGACACCATTCACATCCTGGCCCGTAGACTAGGTCAACACGATCTTCGTTTCTTTTGTGGCTAGAAGTATCAATTAGCCCAAAGTAAATTAGCGCAGCATTAACAAAGTTGTAGATTCACGCCATGTTAGCTGTTCATTGCAAGAGCTGTCCTGAGCCCTGAGAGCACCTGTCCAAGCTTTTGTCACAGATAACAGGCACCACCGCACACCCACACCCTGCTTTACCTGCACTCTGCTCTCAGAGCTTAGCACGCTGTCTGCAGCAATCCCGTTAAGAGGAGGTATGCTTTGTGTTTCAACAGACCGCATTCATAATTCATGCTCTTGGCAAAGCAAGTGAGTTTTTGGAATCAATACAAAAATGTCAGCTGAGCTCAATAACCTATAAAGTGTAAATCTCAGCCTTTTACTCCTGGGGATGACACTTACTTTTTTAAATATTCTTGTTAACAGGTGTATTTGATTATATAAGCATTGCACATATTGCACTTTATGAGGTTTATCCACTGGTTCTGTGGACTTACTTTCACATTTATTTGGGTAAATAAAACTGAAATCTAGGCAAGATCACAAGACAGGTTCTGATGAACAATTGTCATTCTTATCAAATGTAAATTGAACAGAGAGAGCTTGACACAAGAAACTCATTGCAATTAATTACTATGATCATTGTTATTTTAAAATGAATTTTGACAAGATCCATTATTGGTAAGCACCATTAATTTGTTCTATTCTCCTAACTGTTTTTATGGGACACTGAAATTACATATGTCATAAAAAATGCTCATTTTAAGGTATTATTAAAACTTAATACAATGGCAGCAAAATTATCCATACCATATAATGTGTTCATTGTTATGAAAAACTGGTAAATTGCTAAATACATAATAGGCTTAGTGAGAAGGAAAGAAAATCTGTATTGCATAGGAATAAATCTACTTTACAACATTGTTTCTTATTACAGTACTTCCCTAAAAAGCAGAAATGAGGGGTACAATAAATTACGCATTTTTGCAGGTACACAGAAGTTAATGTCATATTGGAAAAGTCTATTTTGCATTAATATTTTCTCTAGATGTTTCATAAAGAGACAATGACCTTGTGATGAGGCAGTAACAATGTATCTGTGGGGATATCTGGACTATTTTCATGTATCTTCCTTAGAATAAACCAGACTGGGAATTCTAGTTGCAGACAATGAATCAGCCCTGGATT
This sequence comes from Falco rusticolus, assembly GCF_015220075.1. NCBI lineage: Eukaryota > Metazoa > Chordata > Aves > Falconiformes > Falconidae > Falco > Falco rusticolus. The sequence continues at coordinate 13,517,885 of NC_051200.1, read as the reverse complement.
AGTTGCCCACCAGCGGGAATGCCAGCTGTGCACGTCTTGTTTGTACATCTCTGGTCCTTATGGGTCCCTTCCAACTCAAAATATTCTACGATTCTACACGGAGTGCAAATGAACACACTTGCACCACTCCAGCAGCAGCCTCTTTGTTGCAATGGAAACCTGAGGATCAGGCACAGTGCAACCACCTCCCTAAATTAAGGGAATGCAATTGCCTGCTGACAAAGTATTCAGAGGTGAACAATTCTACTAAATACGAGCACTGCCAGGGGAATGCTTTTCTTTCAAGGAACAGGCATATTCAAGAACTACTACAGAACTAGCACAGTATACCAGCTGCCACAGAGCAGACTATGTCCAAACTCATAACATCAGTCTCGCAGTACTGGTTTACTCTCTTGAAAATTATCCCTTTTATCTGCATTTAATCAGGTCTTCTGCAAGGCTGCCACATCAAGACAGGAATGATCCAAAAGGTCCCTTCAAAGAACTACCTTGCCTTCACAAACAAGACATTGGACTAATAAATTTTCCCACCTTTTGTTTTATTTGGAGTAACCCACGGAGAGGAGCCTAGGGTATACTGTAGGAAGCACTGGGAGCATTTATTCCACCAGATAAATGGATTCCTAGCGATCCAGCCTCAGTTAAACTACAGGAGCATTCAAAATACTCCAGACACCAACACACTTCTTTTTCCCTTTGTCAAGAGCTGCAAGGCTGACATATAGATATTATAACTGCAATGATGAGCAAGCTGATTTTAAATGTAGATGCTACAGGCAAATTTCATTGCTACAAACTGTTCAGATGAAGTTACTGATGCTACTGCATCTATGTATAACAGCTATTCCAGTAAATAATCTAAAGATGCAGTGAGGAAGACCTCATATGCAGTATTACTGCATCCCACGTTGCTCTTTGGGGAGCAGAGATCTCATGTCCACTGACAGCAGCTTTGGCTTCTCTCAGCCAGTCTCTGAAGCTTGATTTTATGTGGTCACCACCTATACCTATCAGAAACATCAGAAGAAAACTTGGCAGCAAATGAAGGAGCAATAGATATTGATGATATCTAATGAGCTATAACTTTAGAATTTTGCAGTTTAGATGGAAGTGGAAAGGCCAGAAGCTTTAAAAAAATATAACCGCTGTTCCAATAATAAAAAAAAACATTTTCTTTCAAAGAAAATAAATCAATATGCAAACTCTTTCTGTGCTGACATTTTCCATCACAAACGGGTGGCAAAAGGGGACAAATTGAAAGTGAACACTTGCTATGCTTGTCTGAAGAAGTCCTGATTGATTTTATAAAAATTGTTTTCAACCAAAAATAAAGATGTGTTCAACTCTCAAAGAATATCTGATTGGTACATTTCAGCTGTTCCATTTTCCAGTTGAACACAATAAGCAAAGACAAGAAAAAAAATTGTTTAATTAAAGACAAAATAACTATTGCTGAGAAATCTGAAATAGAAATCATTTGTCTGGTAAACAAGACTCACAGTAACAAAATAAAATGCTACTAGGGTTATTCATTATGTGAATGTATATCACATTAGCAATCCAAACAAAAGGTTAATAGTTATTTCATAACTTTAAAGATAATCACCAGCTCCTCAGCAAACACCATTTGTTGTGCATAGTCATAGACCTTGGCATCAGTTTAACTTGTTAAGAGTTTTCCTGAAATCTACTGTGGATTTCTGGCAAGTAAAGCCAATCACTTCTCTAGCAGTTCAGAAAGAAAGAGACAAGCAACTAAAAATCAGTGTTTGATAAACTGTTATGAACTTTACTCCCCAAGTTCCTTTTACAGAATATAATACGTGGAAGTGGCAAGTTTCCTCAGTGCACCACAGAAACACACACATTTTAGAGAGAGCAAAAGAGGAAGTATTTCAAGACATTAATACCTCTCATAAGCATGCGACTTATTTTATCTTTTACCTTAAAAAATGGCATTCCTATGGTCAGGATATATTCAGTGCAGTGCTGGATGCAGCTGTTTATATTCATTGTTACAGCGATGGAAAAGAAAGAGAGCCTTAGGAAAGAAGGAGGAATAAAACACCATTTAAAAATAGACAGCAACCACTCCAGGCTGGTTTTTTAACCTTTTATTATTCTGCTAATCTATTCTAATATCAAGAAGAGGAGATTCTTTACCAAGGAATGGTAAAGGCAATGATCTGAAGAATAATGAAACAATGCATACAGATTGTTACTGTACTTTCTGACTGGTTGGGATGCCACCATATGTGGAGCAGAAATCGTTCAAAACACCACGACTCTGAATTATGAGGTATTTTCATTATTTCGATCAGATGGATCACAGCTGAGCCACGACTGAAAAAACATCTACATAAAGGAGAAAGAGTCAACAGTGCAGCATAGCGCAGCTATTACAAAAAAAAAAATAAATAAATAAAAAAAGCAGCTTGTCTGCAGTGTGATGAAGGCAAGACACTCCCCATAGCAGTAGGAAGACTGAGGCTACGTGCTGATATGCAAAACCACACTGGTAGTTCCTTTTACGATGGATGGAGAGCAAGTATTTTCCAAGGACCGGCAATCCACTTACATAGTATCCAAACAAAGAAAAAGGAAGGATGGAAAGGGAGTATTAATGAAATTCAGGTCTCATAACCATTGCCAATGCATTCTCTTATATATCCAGCATATCGCAATGTATTTATTTCCATTTTCCATGCACAGATGTTAACTATGGAGCAAAAGTACAAGGGAGAGGACTAGCTGAACAAAATAAATCATGGTAGAGGAGCACAAGGAGAATGGCACACAGCCAGCTATTTGCCCAGTTGTTCCATGGACTTTTAAGAAGGCAAAACATTCAACATGATATGCTGAGAATGAAGCCTTTGAGTTACATAAATGAAGTGAAATCAGCGGTCTCTCATTCCTCAGTCTCAGGTTTACCATGTTTGGAGTCTGTTGCTCCCAGTTGTTCAGTCCAAAAACTGCTGGTTGTGGGACAAAGCCAGCTGTCAGAGCCACCCTGGGACAAAGCCCGAGGCAGGGCTGTACTCCGTTCCCTGACTCCCGAGTGCTTGGAGTATCTCACAGCCAGGCTCCGAGGCTCATCGTTCTCATGTCCAGCAGCTCTGTGGTTTTGTTGACTACCCATAACTGAAAATGTAGATTTGATAGATACCTGGGTTTCCACATATGCTGGAGCCCTCCCTGCCCAGTTCTTCCATGTGCCTGTGTTCAATTTCTCATTTCCATTTTGTGGACCCATTTCGTTGCTGTTGTGCAGTCTGAGTCTGGCTCAGCACTCAAGCATTGACACGTACATGGATTTAAACACACACCTCCAGCCTTGTGGAATTCCCTTCCACACAAATCTGATAACCAGTCACTGAAATCAACTCCCAAAAGAAGCGTCACATCCTCTCAATTCTGACATTTTCAAATATAGGGATTCCTGCCTTGGAGATAGAACATGACGGCCTCCAGTATTCAAGAAACCGTACAAGAAGAGAAAGTGGAGCTTTCCTAGCCTTATAGGTTGATTTATTAAATGTTCATGGTATTATTAATTATGTGGGTACACAAGCTTTTGTAATGCTGCTGCCCAAATTCAGAGTAACTTTCACTGAAAATGAACATATTTTGCACAACAGCTCAAACAAATTTGAGCAAGCATTTGAAGTGGATATTATGAATGCATCAGTTCTACTCTGGTTCAAAGTTTATATCCTTTTATAGCTTAACCTTAGATAAGAGAATAAGCTTCATACAAGAATATGCCAGTATTTATTAAACACTAATTTTGAAAAGGCTTGAATAATTTATCAAGGCTTCTTTCCTAAAGAGATGGACACAACTGTGTAATTTAATTTTTGAACTTGTCTTCACAAGGACTCCAAACATACATTTGCAAACAGATATTATCATAGCATTCTGTAATACGGAAATATTTTGCAGGAGGATATATGAATGTTTATCTTTTGTAAATATGAGCAAATAAAGGAAGGATCTTAGTGTCAGAGGCATGGACACATTCTTAGACATCTGAACATCTTTGTACTGTAAGGTGTAGGGTTTAAATGGGAACGGCAACAGATGAGCCACACTGAAATATATTGAATGTGACTATTTCTCTCCCTAAAAACGTAACTCGAATTAAAAAGCAGTTCAAATGTACATCAATTAAAATCTGTTTTTTAATGCATAACCAAATACCAGAGTGGATGAAAATTCATACTTAGCACTCAACTCCTCAGTACCCAGCTCTGGCAGCACATACAGGCAGGCATCCTGCCATCATTTAAATGTCCAGCACTGGCACACCCATTTAAATATAGTCATCAGTGGGAGAAGTCCTAGCAAGTTTTACCACTCTGTCATGAAGATGACTTCTATTACGGGTGTTTAGCTGTGCTTAGCTGTGCTTTTTATTGCTCTAGCAGTTATAAAAGATAAGTTCAAGTCCACAGCACTCAGTGAAGTTATTTTGGAGCCCTGCTTGTACTAAATTAGTTTGCAGGGTGCAGGGCGAAGCATATTTCAAAAATCAGCATCACTTCTGCATGGCAACTGAGTTATCATGCTATCCCCTAATTAAGGGCCAGCTTTAAACTGTATAATTATCAAAAGTGATAACACCAAAATAAAAGAACAATTATCTTGAAAATTACAATGGATCTAAAGTAGTGATATAAACACACAAAGTATTTCATTGATAACAAATATGACAAACTCTCTTATCTGTAAACACAGAAAAGTTCCATATGACCTATAACTGTTTATAGGACAGTAACAGAAGGTCCACCACCTGGGATAAATAAACCGGCAAAACAGTAATAAATGACACACAAAGGGAATATCCACTGCACACAAGGGACCAGAAGTCATTTCTCTTTTAAAAACATCTGACACACAATCCATCTGGACAGGTAAATTGTCCCTAATGCAGTTATGAACTCTTCCAATTCTGAAAAAAACATAGAGCAGTACATGAAGGTTAGGGAGTACAAACTCCTTGTTCTTACACCCTTACCTTCCGATAATCGAATGCCCTTTAAAGATAGTTGTGAACCCACCATGCTCCAATCTTGGATGCTGGAAGGCAACTGGGTTGCAAAGCTGGTGCTGCTGCAGCACTAAGCTGTGCTGCTGAGGGGCTCCCCGACCTTGGGGGCACTCAGTGCCTGGAACAGGCTGCTCCATTGCTCATCGCTATTCCAGCAGCCGTGGAAGAAAGCAAGTTCAGCTCTCCACTCTGTCCTAGATCTACTGTGCAAAACTTGGGCAACTGACTCAGACTTTCATTGCTGCTTTAGTGGGATGGTGATGCTAGCCTTGCTGTGTTGTGAGAGAGCGAGTATGAAGGCAGTATGATACAGCACATATGATGCAAAAGGCACCCACAAAGTTGTCTGTCTTGTTATACCTGTCTCATATATGGGAACTCTACATTCCAATCTAGCCATTCAGTTTGCTAAAGAAAAGACTATGATGTCTGCATTTGCAGTCTGCAGATGCCTGCAGTGGGTCAAGGACCACAATTAGGAGGAAGACTTAAACCTACAGAGCAGCTGGATCAGTAAAACAAAGCACCGTGGACCTCAAATGAGAGGTTAATTTGTATTGTTCTTGGGGTATATTTAAGCCAAGCACATAGGATCCATGCAGCCCAAAAGATTCCAAACAAGCAGGGAAGGCCCCAGCATCGAACGTTTGCACACCAACAGCACCTGACTGACAGCTACAAATATTTACTCTGTGCTTCCTCCTTTGAAGCACATGAAGCTTTACTGCCTGACGGAGCAGCTGTATCTCAGACACACACAGAGCATAGAAGAATTTCACTTCAAGCTGAAGGAAGGATTACAGGATTTGGCATTTCTTCTATTTTAAAGTTGCTTTTATTACAGCATTAAAAAAATCTATAGGTTGCTCTGGGGCTGATGCTAGATGTGCAGACTTATTACTATTGGGATTCAGTGTTCTGCAGCAGATTGAACTTCCTTGTATAAAAGAAATTAATCAACAAGGAATGGATAACATGCAGAAAGAAGGATTGCATCTTAATTCACATACTAAGATGCCTATTGTTTTTCTATGCTATTTACAATAAACCCTGGAGATGCAAAACTTGTATGCAGTCTTCTGTGTTGAAATGTCCTGGTTTCTGTACTGCCACATGTAATCAAACAGATTAAGGAACTGGTAGCTTTGAAACCATCAAGTCGTGATTTTATTAAAAATATTTAAGGATAACTTCAAATATATCCCTACAGACATTCCATCCACCTCCAACATGAATGAGAAATATGATTATGCATTACTGCCTGTATAATTCAGCATCATCTGCTCACTTTGCTTTCTTCCCACTGGTGGCCACGAAACACAGATTATCCATGTAACAGCAAGGCTGTGTAAAGGACAAACCTCGTGTTTGAACCTCTCAGTAGTATACTTAAATATCATCAGCTTCCAGTCAACCCCAGGAGAATCCAAGATGCTAATCAAACCTACTCTCCAGGAATTAATTTCCATGTACCTCCTTCTGGAACCCGCTAATGCCACGTTGGCAGCATCCTTTTTGACGATCCTCTGCCACCTTCCAACTCCATCCTACTCTGCTCACACATCAAAGGACAAGATAAGCCATCTTAGCAACACTTCAACCAAAACTTATCTTGCACTTTCCTTTCACCATGCCCTCTCCAGATGTGTGGGGTCACAGCTTTTGAAATTACAACCCCTACACTGCTAGTGTGATCCTTGGTGGGTTTTGGTGATCCAGGGCCATACCTACAGCCCCAGCTGGAGCCATACATCAGTACATGATTCTGAGTCTGCAGAGCCTGCACCAATATGCACGCTTACTGGGAAGAAGAGGGTATGTTTAGCCACCTTTCTCACACCTCTGCCTGCCCAATCTACATGATAACTATTAATGAAGCACCCTTTTCACTAAAAGGAGAGGTTTTCTGCCAAAAGAGAGAGAACAGAAAAAAGAATCCAGAATATCGTTAACACAGATTGCAGTGCCTGCATTTAAAAAAAAAATAAATCACATATATGCAAATAAAGCAGGCTTCTAAATAGGACCTGTGAGACAAGCAAGCAAAGACAGGTGTCTGCAAAGGAAGGGTAAAAATCAGCCTCAGGGTGAGAATGGGAGAGCCTCCAAACAGCTCCCTGGCAGGTCCTGCCCCTCCTGAGAGGAACAGTCAGCCAGAAGCAGCTAATTCCAGCGAGCCTGGGAGGGAAGTGGAACAGAAAGTTGTGCGGGTCCTGAGATATTTCTTTCTCCAAGAAACTGGGCCTAGAACCCTCCACATAGTGACTTCTGACACAGAAGCTGAGGATGTCACATCCCAAAGGGGCAGCTTTTGGTACATGGTTAAAAGGGAAATGATCTTGCAGATGAAGGACCATTAACTTCTGAACATTTTTGATCTGCTGTAGAGATGTTCCCTTAGGATATGAAATTAAATGCAAAAGCAGTTGGGCTCAGAAACAAACAACTGCCTGTAATTTACTGTCTGTCAGGATTATAACCTACATTTTTATTTTTTTATCAATATCAATGCAGAGTTGGACCGCATCCACAGAACATTCATACATACTTGGTTCCTACTGTCCTTCACACTTACTCTCCTCTACCCTTGAGTAAGGCAAAGGGAAATTTTCAGGAGACGTCAGAAAGTCTTGGAAGTACAAGCATATCATGTATTGGGTGACACTGTCATAACAAACTTACTCCTCACACAGAGTGTATGGCAACAGCTTCTCCCCTTTTGCAATGATGGGGCTGAGGACACCTTCAGGGGCTCCAGGGTGAAAGTCATGGAACCGGCCATGAATTTAACTGCTTTGTATACCTGGCTGTACAATTTGCTATGCACAGTTCTCTTCCTGGCTCCTGTGATATGTATTTCATAAAAAGTAAAACTACAGTTTTAATAAAAACTTAACATCAATACTACTTTGGGGGGGAAAGCCACCCATTTTTAGAGTTGTTAGCTTAAAATTAACACCTTCCCAGAGAAATGAGCTAATTCCAAGGAAAGCAGCGGATACAGAAGTCAGCAGCGAATTCAAAACTCAGTTTTGTCACACATTCCATGCAGAAACAGCTATTTTGTCAATGTCATGAGAATTTGACATTGATGAGTGAGATTTTGACAGGAGACATTTCATGCAATTTTTGTCTTTAAAAAGAACATTTTTTTTTTTGTTATAAATAGACCCAAAACCTCAGAAATTATTTCCGTTATTCTACATCCTCGGCAAGTTGTTGCAATCGTCTCAGCCCCAGTTAGTGCACTCAGGGAGGCAGTGCCCAGCTCCCATGGTGGCCATCGCACGGTCCCCGTGCCACAGCCGTACTGTCCGTGAATAACCAGAAATACAACTGGTCACAAGGAGGTGAGGTTTATGTTATTTAAAGATGAAACAAAAAATAAATAGCACTATTATATATCACACCGTATGTCAGCAATTATATTCCACAACAGCAGATAATTCGTTCAAATCAGTATGAGGAATTATTTGAGGGATTATCAGTTCAAGAACCACTCAATGAGAATAAAACAGAATACCAGCAAAACAGTAATGATTTGAGAAATCACATTTTTCTTCACTCTGCAAAGATTTCAGGTTAAGGTCCGGTCTGTACTACCCGGGACTACCTTTTTCAGAGGTATTTTATTTATTTATATTTATAGGAAATGGCCAATTGCATATCGACTTACATGCTTCCAAAAAATTACAAACCCACAAGTCCAACAGTACCACACACAGCATGATGATAACAACGCCACACACACTAGATCAGTTATTACCTGCCGAACTTTTCTTTGTAAGAAAAAAGCTTTCAAAATAAAGGAATAGAAGTATCCTATATCTTTAACAATTAACATCCATAATCAAGAAACCTTTCCTTTTTTAATTGCAAAATACACTCCCTGAAGTAGAAGTACACTCAGCACAGCAAATTTCAGCCCGAAGTGATGCCTCCAATTCCTGTTACTTTCAGGAACAAAGCAAACCATATTAGTGACTGATGGTAGGAAGACGTTCTTATTCTTTGACAGTAGAAATATACTGTGTTACAGTCCCTTTGACAAAACAGCAGCTGAAGAACAGCAGCTGCATAAAGTCTGCAGGCTAAGAAATGCCTCATGTACTTGGGTAAAAACAAAACACGAAGGACAAATGGAAGCTGCGGACTCAGTATGAAAAGAATATATGATGAAAGGATATTGCATTACACAAACCTGGGAAAATTACCTTGCTGTCTTCTGCAGCAAGGACTTCAGACAGATGCTTTGGTTATATATTATGCACAAAAGATCCAGCAGAAGAACAGTACACCCATGTTAGCACTAAACCAAATAAATGTTTGCATGGTGCCTGCAATACAGCTAACCCCAGGGATGAAGCACCATACAGCCACCCCAAATCAAGAGATTTTCTGTTTGAAATGGAGCTGAAATTTGCTAGGAATTGCATATTATCAATTCCAGACACATAAACCCCATCTTCCCAGAAGGCTAAGACAGCTTTTTAAAGTAGAAAAGAAGTAGAATGTTGTGAAGAAAAAAACCCACCAAAATTCTACATTTCAGATGCTTCAGATTTTAAATTATAAAAAACTTGCAAAAATCAGATTTTAAACACGATTGTATAAATGGCTGTTGAACTTTGCAAAAGCTACCACTGCCTACCGAAACCTCAGGAAAAAAAAAAAAATCTCCCAAGACTGTAGCACAGTAAGTGTAGGCAAACATTAGAAAGAGCTCTTCAGCCTTTAAAGCATTCCCAAACAACACAACCCCTGAAGTGCACCTGCAACAAATACTTGAGAAAAAACAGCAAGAGTGACAACTGCTATGAAATAAGTCAAGGTAAACATCCAGAACAACCATTCGTCAAGGGAAGGGCAGGTTTTATCCAAACACAATAGAAAGTATAAGGATGGAAATTGGAAAGGGAAAGAACTAAACACCCCTAATAAAACTGCAACGGATCCTGTTCCCCGGCTCATTCACCTGTGCAGCACAGCCACCCCCAGGGCAGCACGGATGCTCCAGGCACCACTCTCTTGCTCAGGCTGCAGACACATCCCAGATAACCCAGTGGCTGTATTTCAGCGTTTCAACTTTATATCATACAGTGTGCAACTTAATAACAACAGCAATAATAATAATCAGTTAATATTGGATTCGGCTTGCCACTTTCTTTTAAATATACAGGCTCCTTTATTCCCATTTACCTTTTGGGATTTCATCTTTCTCACTCCCTGGCAGCATTTCTGGGGCAGTTTCTCTGCAAAGACCAGTGGAGCTGATTGCACGTTGCGTTTTTGTTATCTGATGAGCTTCTTTGCTTCTTCGTGCCATCTCATTCTCTGTTTATCGGGTTTTTTCCAGCAGGAGGAGGCACATTAAGCCAGTTTAGTTAAATCTATATTATTCTTACTCCTATATTACCCATATGCTGTACTTCAACAGACATGTTACTATCATTAAAAGCATTGGTCTGCAATACTAACAGCATCAACCACACAAGGAAATCCCAGAGCTTTTTTAGTGCAAATGAAACATTCTGAAGCAGATCAAGCAGGTTAAAGTAATTACTGTTATTATTATTTTCCAGAAGTGCAATTCTGTTTGGTATTAAAATGTCATCCATTTGGATTTTGTGACACTGCCACACTGACCCACATCTTTTGCTTCTACTGAAGCTTTTTTTTAGTGAATTTAAAAATCTCCAAGGCAAGAATACAGCTTATGGTTTCCCAAGGCAAGTCTGCCTTGAGAACATTGTATTTGAAAATCAAAATCCCTTTCTGCTTTCCAAAGCGTATAATTTTCAAACAGTCAAGGAAGATGCAGGACATAAACTGATGCCACATGGTCATGGGTGGCAATCTGCCTGTGTGGAGTTGGAATGAGACCCTTACATGGACAGTGCTTTCAGCTGAGCATGGTATTGACAGAACTAAAAAATGAAGCATGTTACTCAAAGGACATTGATGCATAGAACATTTATTCAGTCTTACCATAATAAATGATGTATTAAAAAAATGCAGCTGTAATCTCAAAACTGTTATCTTAGTATAAAATCCTATTTGCAACACACGTAGTGAACTGTAAATCTCATGACAGTTGTTTAAAAAGAAGTAAAATCTGAGAAAAAGAAAATCTTTCTTATAATTTTATAATTATTAAATCTGTGAGCAACATCTAAGGTCAACAGTTTAAAGTTGGGAAAGAAAAAAAAATTCTTCACCCAACTTTCCTTTCTTCACTTACTTAATATGTGCATTTCAAAGGCTTTCTTTTAAAGACAGCTGCATTACTTGCCCAGAATATTTAGCCAGAGATTTTGCTCTTGAGAGAAAACATTCATATCAGCAAGATAATGTTATATATAGTTAAAAACATTATATTTAAAAGCTGCTTCAGCAAACAGATATTCTAAGGAATATCAATTTAACAGACATTAACAAAAAAAATATTTATATAGTTTCACTTTTACCTATTTAATTTATTTATTTAAAAATACTCCTGCCATCATAAATCTTCCACTGTAGTATTTATACAATTCTGATAAGTATCCTCCTAACCTTATATTAACTAGGCTGAGCTTTTCATCAAAAATGCAGGTTTTACAGGCATTTTTGCAGAACGTTTCTGAACCCTCTACAAATGGCTATAATCCTTCTTTAAAACATGTTAAGATCAGAGTGGGGCTGAATGTCGAGGCAGCCATCTCATCAGCAGGTGTACAGGAGCAATGATCCTTCCCCCCACAGGTACATCCAAGGGCCGCATCCAGGCGCACAAAGCTGAAGCTCACACGTGGCTGGGTTTCAGCATGATGCCCAGTCCCTTTCAACATCATGGCACTCTGCAAGCGATATTCTTTGTTCCTAAATGCATGACCATTGATTTGGCTGCATTAAAATGCATAGGAGACTACACTGATTACAATGGGCTTTGAATCAGACTTCAAAAGAAAATGTACTGTGAAAAATGAGGCTTTCCAAGGACCAGAGGACAGGCGTGTTAAGAGCTTATTCCAGTAGCATTCTGCAGCAGGAAATACTTCTTGAGGCCAAAACGATAGCCAAATGGTAGTCTGCACCAAGACCCAGCAGGAGCATTCACAATCCAACCGATGAAAGAAGCAATTGGGAACAGTGAGCTGACACCTATTTGTTGACAAGGAATATCTGCACCTGTGAGTACAGTCCTATTTTAGACTTCCAGTTCTGGCACTTTTCAGGCAAAAAGTACATCCTATCTCATCTATTTTAATCAGTGCAAGAAGTTAAAAACAAAACAAAAAAGCCAACACAAAAACCTGACACGCTACGGAGAAGATGCAGAACGGAGCTGATCTACACTGCTGAACAGAAGGATTCCATCCCATTACAGAATGACAACACGCAGCTACAGTTTTACAGAAGAAGAATGGAAAATAGTTTAAATTGGTATGTGACAACAGTTCTCAAATGCAGAATTGTGGGCATTTTGCAGTAGTTCCAGAAAAGGTTACAGTTCTTGCATCACATAAGCAGATGATCAGCAAATCTGTGACCTGACCCCCCCACCCCACACTGCAGAAACCCCTGCTGCTCCTGACTTCCAGGCAGCAGGCTGGGGGGGGGGGGCGGGGTTCGGTGCTGCTATCTGAACATCATCCAAGACTCAATGAACAGTGAGACCCCCCCTCGGTGAGTTCAGGGGGCCCTAAGGCAGTCCTCAGGCTGCAGCTGCATGAGTGGCCAGGTAGAAAGGAACTTCTGAGCACCAAAATCTCACCTTGGGAAACCTGAGTAGATGCTGATTTATGTGAAGCCTCCTGGCACTGACCACGTTCCAAACTGATTATATTCTTTTAGGGTTTTTCAAACATAAAGTGACAGCCATTTAAAAAAAAAAGCGACAAGAAAAGTAATACCCATTCTGCACCTCTGCTGTCCTCCCTCTTCCACCTACTGGCTTTCACTGGCTGAAGAAATTATCTCACCTCTGCTAAAAGAAGTCTCCTCCCTTTCTCTGAAATGCCTGACCTTAGCGCCTGTCAGAGCAGAGACACCAAACAAGACGGACCTGAAGCCTTCCCCAGCCTGGCAATTCTTGCATTCCTATATTATTTGCCAGCAAACAAGTAAACTCCTCCAGATTTTTAAATAGCAATAAATTCTTCGCTTCTCCATATCCTCTGAAATACCACGTACATTCACATCTCTCTCAAAGCAGTAATTGTGCAAGTTAATAATTCTTAATAATTACAATGAAGATACTTAGACTATTCCCGGCTACCAAAACTGAAGTCCTTATGCAGATGCAAATATCTTATTTTTAGAGAGATGCAGAGCCACATTTTATCTCACAGTCTAATGACTCTTCCTTAAAGGGCTGCAAATTCTCGTGTGCACCGTGTTTTTGTCCTGCTAATTTGGCATTTACAACAAGTAATATAACAGTATCTGTAAAGCTTCACAAAGACAGGAAGGGAAAAACTATTATTTCAGGCACAGTACTTTTGTCTCTAAATCATTAAAGTAGGCTTTTTTCTGTTGCTGATGTTCTCCTTCAGTGACAACTGTAGGGATGGGAGTGAAAAGAGGAAGATATTGCCATAAGCAGTTTATGTTATGCCAGGGTGGAAGCAGGACGGAAAATATTAATGCTAATCAACAATTCTTATTCATCACAGCACTATGGACACAAAAATTGCCTGGGTATCTCACAGGCGTATTTCTGTGCTCAGTGATAGAAGTTAACCTTTTTAACTCTAAGGTACACTTCGTGGTTAATCCATTTTTCCTGGAAACAATGTATTTTCTGTTTAACATTTTTACTCATGCTGTAAATCTGTTCTTTTCAATGTGAACATTGCAGACAGGCTTTTACATGTAACCCAAGCACACCCTTTTGATAATGACAAAATATTTCTCCTTTCTATGGATATAATTGTTATGGGCACAACAGCTTTAAGGAACACCAGCCAAAGGAAACCCCTCTCCAGATGTGCAGCAGCTGGCTTCACAAGCTCTTCCAAAGCCTTGCAGGCTCCCATCAAGTTTTGGTGGCCACATAGCCTCTCCTGCCACCATGCTGTCTGGGACACAGGACGAGCAACTGTCCAGAGCTGAGAACACTCTTTAATGACAGTATTGTTTATGCACCTGACAGTCTTATAATTTGAATTAGGTTGGGGAGTTTCCATGGAAACAAAACTCGACACTAAGAAGTAAAGCAGAAAACAGATTTGAAAAGAGGGTCCCAGGCTGTAGCCCACTAACAGTCTGGAGGGACTCCAGCAGTTGTCACAGTGATGAGAGAGGAAAACAGGGATAAAATAATTCATTATGAAATGGTATCATCCTGTCACATTTCAGAGGTACTTCATTAGTGATGAGCAGTTTGGGCAACAGCAACACAACCTGTACCACTACGTAAGCAGCAGCTGCAGGATGTAATAGGCAACAGAGGCAGCATTGCTCAAAGCTCAGCCACAGTCAGTGGGGACTCACAACCCTTTTATGTCAGACTCAAACATCTTGGAAACAAGCTTTGATCTGCAGATTCAAGTGCTAGAATTTCCAGCTTCCACATGACAAACACTGTCCTGTGTGGTACCTGAGCTATGATCTCAGATGCCCTGCTGACAGCCTAAAGAAAAAGTGGGTTTGCTCAGGCTGCGTGTCCCAGACAAGCAAGTACGGTAACCCTTGGAACGGCACAACCAGCCTTTTCTTCCCAGCCACCCCTCTGAAGCACAAGCACAAGATGGCTGGTAATCATTGTCAGCCACTTTCGTTTGCTCTTTCACCACAGAACCAGAATTCTCATCTCAGCCCCAACACTCCAGCCAGCTAGAGGAAAAGCATCACTGAAATGCAGCAGTTAAAAGAGAAATGCTGAAAACTTAATGCCATCATTACAGCCAAAAGCAAGTGAAGAAGCATCATTTTTCTTTTCAAACACACCCACCACCTGAAAACCATTCCCAAAACAAGTTGCACTTTGTTAGTGACAAAAGAATTATTTAGTTTAAAAAAAAAACAAAAAAAAAAAAACCAAAAAGAGAAGGGAAAAAAAGGTAAATATCTATAGTGGAAAACAAAGAATTTGAAGAACAGAGGATGTCAGTTAAATCCTTAGTTAACAAAACATGGCCTTGGGAGAAGGAACAGACACCATAAATATGACAAGCTGCAGCACAAGATAAGCTCGAGGAGAACCAAATGGTTAATGAGACTAAACAGAAAAAGCCAGAATTATGTATGAACTATTCTAATTAGCATACTAAAAGATCCATCCTAGAGCAAAGAAAGCCCCCTACTAACAAAGCCCCCTCCCCACAGAACATGTGCAGTGAAAAAAGAACACCGGACCTTTAAATGGGGAAGAGACTTGTAAGAAGCAATGAGAACTAAGTGTGACTGAACATAATTGTAAAAATTGTTCAAAGTGTATAAAAAGTTCTGTTCTGTGTTAAGCAGTGTGCTAGCATTGTGGATTACCACCTAGCACCCGCCTCTGCACAGACATGCAATAAACTTGCACGCCAGGGGAAGAGTCCAGATCTAGGATAACATTAGGACTGACCTCTTTGCAGTCTGGATGGAAAAATGGGAGCTCCAGCCCATCCTTGCTAGAAACTCAGAGCCTAAGGTGTAAGGAACACAGCACCAGTGCCAATGCAACTGCACCTCCCCCAGCCCCTAAGTAATGTCAGGATGTGACAGAGCTGAACAGACTCCTGCTGCTCCCCAGCTCATTGACCACAGACATCACGCTGGCAGGGTGCAACACTGTGCTGCATTCCCAGTCCTCAAGATAGCTGCAAGATAGCTATTTTCAAACCACCACAGCTCATGGTCGCCTGGGGATTGCAGCTTGACTCCTGAAAGCTGCATAGGCATGGAGTTCTTTGCAGTCTTCTGCATCCTGAAGAAAGATGGGGCACAATCTGGCCGTTATCCAGACAGCAAACACAAACTCAGGAAGTCAGCGTGAGATTTTTCCTAGAAGCCTGGTAAAAAACAGTAGTTCAAATAGGGAGAGAGAAGGTCTTGACTTCGGACTCATTCCACCTACGGTAAAACACTCACTTGAATAAGTTATATGTTTTCTTGCATTTATATTACAAGTTATTGCTCTTGTGCAACAAAGTCTTATTAAAAAATGACATTGTTAACAGTTTGCAGGAATACCTGTGCAAAACACTACACCCTTAATTTCTGAGCTCTTTGTAACTTCTTACTCTATTTGTATAGACACATGAGCACAGCTCAAATATGACAACTCTACAGGATGAAGATTCTTGCAGGAAAAGATTGACTGCTATCCAGGAAATTCATAGTCACATCCCAGCTCTGCCGAGATGCTCATCCTAGACATATCATGCCTCAGTGCTTTGCATACCTCAGTTCTCCAATGGTAAAATGAGATCAAAGACAGCAAATGTTGCCAGGAGAACTCCCTGAGGCATGTCAAGGGGACAGGCCCTTGGGGACAGCCTTCCTTGTACTCACTCTTGGCCCTTCTCATCCTCTTTGATTCTAAAACCTTCTATCTGGATATGGTATTTAGTGTAACAAGGGATGTCACAGTGCTGTGAAATGAGAATAAAACCAAAGTCATACTTCAAAAGAATAAAAAAAATCACACCCCATTATGTTTCTTTGTAAATATCAGTTAACATATCCTACAATAATCACTGGATTTTCAGTTCTGTCTTTAACTGGAACAGGGTATTCCAGTTTATAACACTCACTTTCATTCCTGCTAATGCTATCTGCACCCTCACATATCCCAGCCTAGGCTTCCTCCACACCTCTCCACCTGGACCATCAGTTTCCCATTTTTGGTCCAGCCAGCACTGACAGTCATATGCTGGAGATGATTTACACCATTTACATCAGGCAAGTCACACTGAAGGGAGCTCACCACATCCTCGGCTAACAATCATCTCCCTTTCATGAAAAGCAACAGTTACGGTGAGGGCAGAGAGGCCGCTTCCCTGTTTGGGAGCATCACCCATAGTGGGTTCAAACCCGAGAACCTTGCACTGCCATAAGATCAAGGTCCAGCAGTGAGCATGCCCCTGAGCATCCCATAGTAGCTCACAATACCATATGCTCAGATTATAGTTGAACAACAAGTACCACATCCTTGTTTAAGAGACACATGAATTATTGATGATGTTCAGGAGCCCTATTAAACTGTCTGGTGGGCCAGCAAGAACATTCAGTAGTTCAAATGCATCAAAATGCATAATAAAGCTTTCTATTTTGAAGTTTGGCCGTTAGAGAAAAGAACCCTGGCAAATATATAATTTTGTGTAATTTCACTTGGATGCTCACTGTAATAGCCATAGTATTTATGACACTATGAGTCATACCCATACACTCCTCAGATGGCAAAGACACCATTATCCACACTATTTAAAATCGGAGTCCTTATGCAGGAAAATATTCTACTAAAGGCAAGGCCTACTTATTTGCCTTAAACTATAGGCTTAGTCTATAAATATATACTATTTCTGTACATACATCTGTGTCGGCCATGAAATGCCTATAAATAAGTGTTATAAAAGAATTGTCAACATTATGAGAAACCCCTTCTAGTAATTCTTTTGCCTATAAAATTCAGAATTCAATTAAATTCCCTTCTTATTACGAGCACAGACAAACCCCTGTCATGCAATAATGAAATCATAAAATAAAGCTTCTCGGAAAAAAAAGACTATTGCACATTCAGAACATGATATTCAGTCTCATCCTGCCAGCATTTGTGCATTTCATTGAATGCAATCAGAAGACAGAAAGCAAAGTTATCATCTTTATTTTCAATGTAGGGCAGAGTGGAATAGAGCTGTTTTGAGGGACATTTTCAGTAAGTCTGAGACAAGATATTTCTCCATTTAGCTCTGGCAGGTTTTCAGCTGCAAACTTGAGAAGTTTCTGCATTGAGGGCCAGCTCCTCTCTTTTTTTCCTGCTCTTCACATAAGGCATAGGAGACTGTGGCTCCTGAGGACATAACCCCTTGCTGACTGCCAGCAGAGTTTTCACAGCTACCAGAGACCTTTCTGGGTAAGACATTGCACACAGCTTCTAAGATTTTACACATTTATTCAGTGCTGTTGATAATCACACAGTGTAAACCTGAGCAGTAGAATATTTATTCTGGAAGACTTGATGTCTTGATTTAAGGAACCCTTTGGTAGCTTGGGCCTCGCAGTCCACCTCAACCACTGCAGGTACAGTGAAACAATAATTGGTATTTGGAATGATGCTGTCGCATATGATATTCAAAGGCATCTAACGGGATGTGGCTGATACATAAATATTATATAACTTTTATTTGCTAAATCCTCATACAGCTTCCCTTTCTAATATCCTTCCCTCCTTGCCTGCAACCACCACCTGCAATAAAAAGCCATTTACATGGGAAAATGTTTAATCTGGAGATGTTATATCCCATAACAAGCCTCAGAGATTGCACAAAAATGAACCATATCATCCAAAAAGTCAACTATTTGTAGAGCTCTGCTATGAGCAGTAACTGCACCAAACCCCAGGAAACAGATTACAGAATCTGTAAACACTGAGCACTCTCAAAAGGTTCTCTGATAGTTAAAGAGCTGTTAAACAAACAGGTAACTTACCCTCAGAAGTGACTAAAATCCTAATGGATTTCTGGAATTACATATACCCTAGCACTGCCATTGCAATGGATTTCTTTATGCAGTACAGCAACAGCTGTTATAAAAGATGGGAGCAACAACTCCAGGCAGCAATTTGTTCTTCAGTCTTCATCTTTTCCAGAGCCAGCATCTACATTTGTGCAAAACAAGAAAGGGATAACAGGGCCTCTTGTCCAAAAGGAGCTACCTTTTCCTATAATCTTAAAAAAAAAATAAATAAAAATAGGTGGTCTCACACTTTTCTTCTATTTTCTCTCCAATCAAAAATCTATCATCCTGACTAAACTGAACTCTCTTAGAAAATTAAATCAAGATTTTCAAGCTTACCTCTCAGCTACCCAACTTCAAAGAAAAAGCTGCCGTTACAACATACATCCAGCCCCTTAGGATGCTTTTCATACTATTAGGAAGTCTTGCGTTCAATTTAAGTATTTTCTCATTTTTCCTCAATCAGCCAGAAGCAAAAAAGAAGTCCCTGAGCAACACACAGTGAAAGAGAAAATGCTATCCATCTCAGCGTGCATAGTTTTCTCCCAGAAATCTCAAAACAAAAATCAGAGGTGAATATGGCTCTATAATTATTATTCACAAAATGTTTCCAGCAAGCTTTTTGCATGTCTCTGGGAGATGTGGTCTTCTGCATCATTGTAAGACAGCATTGTAAACTCACTTGCAAACTCTATAGAGGGTTTTGAATTCATCATTGCTCGGGGGAGTGATGTAGCTGATAGTCATCTCCCGGTCAAAATTATCTTCTTGAATCCATAGCCCAGGACACAGCCTATGCATGACATTGACGCAGCTGTAGAGCGACACTATTTAGAGAGTAAGAAGAGGTTGGGGTTTGTTTCTTTGTTTGTTATACATATACTGAGAGTCTCTGATTTAGATTCTGAATTTAGTTCTTCCTTCAGCCACAGCTAATAACCAGATGACAAACAGAGCATTAAAGCTATATGACTAGCTAATCTTGTAAAGCCTTAATAAGAGATCCTTTGGACAGCACAGTAGAGGCGTGCTGGAAAGCATTACACAAAAACTTAAGTGTTTGTTTGTCTTACAGCTATTGCAGGTCACTTCTAGCTTCATCCCTCTCAGGAGGGGCTCAGGAAAGTGAAATCCATGAATGTTAAACAAATGACACGTTGCTGAGGTAGGCACAGATACCAGCTCAGCTCCCCATCACACCATTTTACATATGCCAGAGCTACAGTCAAGGGATGTTTGCAATGGATCTCACTGGCTGTACATTCAGCAAAACATGGCATGAAACAAGTCCTTTTTTTTTTTTTTTTCTTTCTCTCCCGGCCCCCCACCCCGCACCCCCATGCCAGTTCTGTGGAAGCAATAAACACCCTGCAAGATTAGTGCAGTCACTTTACACCGCTATGTGTCACCATGCAACAGTTAGATGTCAACGTGCTGAAGTCTGCATTATCAGTGATGTATGACCTCTCTTAATGTATTGAAAAATATTATATTTATATATAATATAAATATATATTTATATATATATAAAAATAATATATTGAAAAAACAGTGATATCAAAAATGTGAAAATACCTGTAAACACTAAAGAGCTGGATTTCAAAATTTTGACAAAATCAGGTAGTTAAACTCTTTATACCCTCAAGGAAGAGAGGCAATGTTAAGCAGTCTACTGTAGAAACATGTTTGGATAGACTTAAAAATGTCAGATTAAAAAAAAGAAATCCAGAATGTGTGATTCCAGTTATGAATCTATAAGAACCCTCCCCAGACTGCTTATCCATGCCCAGGTGTCTTCTCACAGCCTGGGACAACGGCAGAACTGCCTCTCACTCTGCCGCACACACATCATCATACTCGTTTGCTGAAGAGTTTACCTTGCAGAACATTAAAATAGCTGCCAGCCATCTCTTCCTGCTAAGATATGCATTAAAAAAACCTGTGACCTTTGAAACAGTATTTTGTGAGAGGTGAGGAGAGATAGAAAAGAAGTCACGAGCCCAGCAGCCAAAACAGCAACGGAGGGGACCACTGTGAGCCCACAGAGCTTATTGCTTCAGCAGGGAGGGAGGAAACTTGCTGTCCTGGGTACCTTTTCTACCAAATTAGCATCATTAGCACAGTAACTACATGTGTTCTTTCCCAAGGCACAGGAGGTCTCACTGAAGTGCTGCAGGAAGATACAGCATTTGTCCTGCCACAGCTGAAAGAGCCAGGGGGAAACCATACCTCGTCCCCTACAACGCTTCAGAAAATTAATTGGAAGCCCAAGATGAGCCAAGCTTCTCCAGCCTACTTTGACAGACTAAATCAACACAAGGTATACAACACAAGTTGGAGAAATACAAAGAGAAAAATCTGGAGCCAGCAGCAGCCAGGGACAAGGTTTAAATCTCCAGTTAATAGCACCTATTTCTTTCAGGGCTTACCACAGACTAAAACATTTCATTTCACCTTGGGAAAAAATACTGCTTCTCAGGCTGAAAAAGGGAATTCATCCAGCACTCCCATGAGCTGATACTGTCAATGCAGCAACTTTTTATCATGATTATACTTTAATCCACATTCCGATACTAAAACATGAAAAAATGCACACTAACCTTTTAATATATAAAAAAAATATATATATACTTACAGTTAGTAAAACTTATTCATTCTAGTATTTGCACCATGACTATCAAGTATCTGCATTGCACTATGGCAATAACTCCAATCTAACCAAACTTGGTCTGCACGTAGCACAAGGTTATCGCTTCAGGAAAGGATTTTACAGCACAGTGTCCAAGCAAAGTGAATAATGCTTAAAGAAATAAAGATCAGGGACAATAAACTACCCCCAGGTAGAACAGCTTTTCATTACCCTTTTGGCATACTTATGATTTGGTTTAATATAAAGTTAGATTTCTTTTTGCAACATTTATTTTTATTCAGCTTTTAGAAAGAGTTACACTCTTTTCTATGCACTGTATCAGCATTAGCAATCGTTAAAGTAATAGCCACTCAACATGCCCTTGCTCATCAGCCTGACTTGAGACAGTCTGACTTGGCAGCATGATGAGCAGTTAGTTCCCTGTGCTTTCTGTTGTGGTTAGGGGTATGCACTGCTGGACTGCATTTACATACGTTAGATAAGCACAGGTGTCCCTAATGCTAGGAGAACAGTAAAACATTCTTTTAGGAACAGAATGAATCAATCCAACTTAAAAAAGGGTCTAAATAACGAGTTCTTAAATAATCATGGCATCTTCATGTTGAAGAAAACCAACTTTTAAGCATCTAGAGCTTGAATATTATTAAGACTTCTAAGAGAAATATTCTGCAGCCCCAACAGAGCACATGTTTTATTTAAATTAGCATTACACCTAAGAGCTTTAGCACATATTTTCTTCTCAGGCAGCCCTTATTACTTTGTGACTGTTTCGTATCACCCCTAAATAACACTGTCACCCACTAAATGAATAGTGTGCTATACTTACAGATGATTTATACAGAACTAAAACATATATCGGTAGGCATATTTCTACCCTGAGTCTCCAGATACGGTTCCCTTTGGCATCAAAGGAATTATGTGCCTTTCTGCCCTTAATTTATAACAAGCTAATATACATATGCACACACTCCTGAGCTCTGGCACACATAACTTTGCACAGAGTTGGAAACCTCCATCTGGGAAAGGCACACTGCATGCTTCCCCTGTTCTCCTGAACATCCCCTAAAGCCACTGCTAGGATCACTTAGTGTAGCTCATTATAGGCACTCCTTTGCTTCTGGGAGGAAAGGGGGGGAAAAATGACAGGAAGATTAATGTCCAATCTAATTCAACAATCACGTGGCATACACTGGAGCAGTTAGCGCTGTAGGGACTTACAGACTTACTTATATGAACAGAGAACTCTTGTCCTTACTGGTGAGGTCAAACAGTGAAGAGCTGAGTACTGAAGACCAGTCATGTCAATGAAGTGTCTGTGTCTTCCCATCGGTGTTTTATATGTTATCCTGAGAAAGATCCAAGGACTTCTCCAAAAATTTTGCAGATAGTAATGAACGAAGCAACAACCACAAAAGAAAATACACCCTGTGAAGAAAATATGTCTCTGAAATAAAATAATTCTGTCGGTAAAGCTGACCATCAGCTGAGAATAAATCAAACTGTGGTATGTTGGCTGCTAAAGTACTGATGGTAACAGAAAGAGCACAATTGAAGAACTAGTAATTAGAGGTCTAACGCCTGGAACATCACTCCTCTGATTTAGCTGCTCAGTGTTCTGGATAATATATTCTACTTGCTAATAGAGATATTTTTAAATGCAACTTCAAACCTAGCATTTAAAAAAAAAATCAAATGTATTTTTCTACTTGCTTCATACAGTTCAGATCTCGTAACAGATTTAAAGGAATACCAGAGAAGTTTTCATAAAACAAATGATCTGGAAATAAAGAATGAAGCCCAAAGTAGTCATGGAGATGCAGACAGCAAAATCCCTCCAATTCCCCCACATACGTCCTCCGAAAACCCTGGCTGCTGTAATACAGCTCAATATCACACCATAGCAAAGTCCACATCTTGGTAACCCTCCCAGCCTCCCATGCGCTGTATGTGAAGCCCTGCATCTCCAAACCACTGATCAAGAAGAGCAGCTACACAGCTTGGGGCCAGCCTGTGCTGCCGGTCACCTGGCCACCATGTGCATGCTGGTGGTGCTCCTGGGCTGCCCTGCCATGCATCAGGCAGACACCTGTGACCTCTCTGGAGCTGAGGGATACTGTTTGGGGTCTGTCCCTTCCCCATGCAGCCATGATTTTCACAAATTTTTTTACAACATCACACTTCCAGATATGTCGGCTTCTGTTACAACCAGTCAGTTTGAAAGCTAGAGGAAGCTGCCAGGCAGCACGATCACGTAAGGGCTCATAACCAAACACAAGAACTTCTCCCTTCACCTCGCCACACTGCAATCACCTCCTCGAGGAGCCTCCAAGGGAGGGAAACACAAGCTCCTCCTCAGTCAGGTGCAAGGAGCCCCACAGATGAACTGCAGGACTGGCTCAGAAACAGCACGGAGCTTGTCGTGGCTCTTTGTGCTCAGCAAAGCAATGCCAGGCAAGGAGAGGGCAGCGTGTTTGGCGACAGGCAGTTTCACAAGAAAATTTGCCATCTTGTAAAATTATCCTGTCCTCACCCACATGGTTTTAGGCATTATATCCCCCACCGGGCTATGCTTAAACACATTCACAGCATCAGGCATACATGATACTGATTGCTGCTGGCAGGATATATTAGGGTTATTATATTCTCACCCTGTTTCTTATATTATTCTCTAAACATCTGCTATTTGCCACTGTTGGAGGCAGGATACCAGGCTGTCAGTAACTGTTATGTCAAAGAAACAAATGGCCTGTTCAAGAAAAACCTGTGAAAAAAATGAAGATGACAAAAAGAGAGAAAAAAGTAATCAAGGTGGAATCATAAAGACCCAGCGATAAGGACAAGGGGTGTCAAATACATAAGAAATACCAGGGTGAGTACTGAGGGGTGGGAAACAGAAAGCAACACCACAACAATCCGAGGAGGAAAGGTTTTTACTCCATATTCCTGCTGGAAGGAAAGTACCTCAAGGGAGAAGCAATGGAAAAAAGATGATCAAGCTAAAGAAAAGACCTGGATGCCAGCAGTGTGAGGTGAGGAGTTGAAGAGTCGAGTTTTTGATGGACCACAAAGGGCTGTATTACTCCAGCAACTGTAAGTGATCAAGGTGGCTGTCTAGCCTAAACATGAGCCCCAGAGCAACATCACAGGAAAATTAATTGCTAGAGGACTGAACTCCTAGGGAATTAAAAGTAAGTAAGTAAATTGAGCACCAGCAGGAAACCCCAAAATTACAAAAAGTATGGGGAAATAGAAAAGTGCTCAAACACCAGATTTGTAATTTGCTTTATCTTTGTCATGGGTGATTTTATGAATACCACAACAGCAACAGAAATCTGTTCAGTCTCTTGCAGAAAGTATCATCCAATGGCCATCAGGAAGTGGAAAGCAGTAGAGGGTTGCAACTGCAAGGAGCTCTGTATCTGCATATGATGTGAACTTCAATCAGTCCTCTTGGATAATCCTGAAATGATTTTTAATACGCTTAATAAAGCAGGTTGAGGGGCAAAAAAAATAGCAGCTGTGCCAGTGTTACAGGCTTGTTTTTTGCAAACAACTCAGCAACACACCACATACTGACTGTGAGAATACCATTACATGACATTACTGGAGAACACTTCAAAAATCACCGATAATCAACAAGATGTAATTCTAATGAAGAAACATCAGTGAATGGAAATGCTTTTAACTGGGACTACAGAGACAAGTTCTCAGCTCAGTGCAGCTTAGAACTGGCTTAAGTGACAAATATTGCCAAACTCAGATGACTACAGCCAAACAACTCAGTCCCCCTCATATGCCCATCCCTGTCAAAGATCAGAGACTGTTACAAAGGAAGACACAAGTCTTTCTACTTGTGTAGGATCAAAGAATGCTGAACGATCTACCCCACTTACAGAGGGGTGAACTGTATGTTGGAAATCAGAGACTTAAAAATATATATGGGACTCAGGGCAGATAAATGGAAGATGAGGTCCCAGGGCCATGCTGAAACTACAGGATCTAATGACACGCTTGGATGTTTGAAGAGAAGCAAATTTGAAGAAGGTTAAAAAAATGATATTCTGTATACGGTGCTATTGAGAATATTAGTAGAATGGGGTGTTCTGCTGTACCAGAATAGCTACCTCTGCTGTTCACAGCCCCAAAAGATGCTGAAAAACTGGGAGAGAAATGCATACAGTTTGAGGGCCTGAAAACAGATTGTGTGGAAAGAGTTTAAATGATATGATCACTTTAGCAAAAAGAAGGCTGAACAATGATTTGTCCATATCATGGGAAATTATTTCCATTATTAGCAGGTCCCTTAACTAAGCAGACAAAGGAAGAAGCAGATTCTGGAACAAGGAAATAAACTCAAATTGGACATTATTTTTCTTTTTAAATCACGGGAAATAATTATTCACCAAAACAACTACCCTCAGGAACCTTTAAGTCCCAGTTATCTGCATTTGTTAAAAAAGGCTGAATATGCTTCTGAAAGGCAACGAGAAATTGCTGAATGAGATTTTCTGTAGCCTGTGTTAGGACATCAAAAAGCATGATCCTAACAATCATGTATGTCTTACAGAGCCAAGGACTGCTAGAGAATATTTGCCGTATTCACACCACAATGCTCCGATTTACATGCTTACAAGAGGCTTTCCATTTGCAAACAATTTTAGAAAACAGAGGTGGTGATGTTAAAACAGGTAAGTTATCAAGACAAGAGATCTTGTTATAGATATATTCACATTCTTTCCAGCATTCAACTATGATTTTATTGTCATAAGCCAAGCACATAATACTGGGTACCATAAAATCTAAAAATACAGGCTTTTTCAAATAGACCATATATTAAAATTAAGCAGTATCCGTAAGAGCTTCAGTAGACCTACAATAGCCCCCATTAGAACCATTAAAATTATAATCTTTCAGATAACAATGTCCACAATAACTGTTTGCAAACCATTATATACATTAAACTATGGATAATTAATATGCTTATGCAATCTTTTTTATTTTTTCTTTTGCAAGCAATAGCTGTTACAAAATCATACTTGTCTGCCCAGAGCTTCCTGGATGTTGCACATGCTGAAAAAGAAAGGAGTTAGGCATTCATGGTCAAATGCTGCAAGTTTTGGCATGAAAACACACTCCTGAATTCCACATTTTGGCTGAAACAAGCCTGCTGGGTAAATCCCAAATATAAAATGTTTTATGGGAGAAATCTCACACTACCAGTCTTTCTCTGCAATAGTAACTCCCTGCGTACAAGCAAGGTGGTGGGGAAGCGGGCAGGAGCAGGAGATCTGCAAAACCCCGTGACACAAACAAGTATCATCCGCATCAGTCTCTAAACTGGCATGGATTTTCCCACTTCAGTTTCACCATAAAGCCTGAAACATACAAGTCTAGAAGATGTTGTTGCTCTTTAACAGGGGGCAAAATGCATGACCTGTAGTAGTGATCAAAAAGAATGTACTTACAATCAAGTAGTAATATCAGGTCCCATGAACAGATACTAAGGGATACCTGCTACTGGGATGCTCAGTGGCAAACAGCAGCACGTACTTCACAGTACACATTCAATAATTCCTATTGCAGAGTTAAACCTGCAGGGTCAAATCCCCCACCATGCCTTTCATTTCCACCAAACCCCTCAAAGGAGCCTGGAGCAGCCCAGGTGGAGCTGAGCAATTTTCTGGAAAAGGACTGAAACCAGCCACCATTGCTTGGTGGGGTTCATCTCACCTGGTGCTGCAGCCATCCTCGCAAGCCTCTTAGGCAGGTTCCATCTGCATCACTAGAGAGACTAGGCTGGGCATTTCTAGCCTGCGATTCATTATTATTGTAGAGTCCTAAAATAAGCAGGGGTAATGGCTCCCTCAGCACACCTCTTTCCTCTGCTGTGAAGGAAGTCTAAACAATGAACTCCAGTGTAGATGTTTACAGCATCAGATTAACGCCTTTCTGTCGGTCAGTGCTGTGTAATTACATCCATAATGACCAGTGAGATCTTCCTTAATGTCACCACCTCAGAAATAAAACTGGGACAGAGCAGGGAGACCAACCTTGTCACTGCTTGATTTGGAACCAAAATTAATTATTTGCTACCTAATACCTGTGGCAAAAAAAAAAAAAGACCAAAAGACCAAAATAATGTCTAAAAGGAACCACGTTACCAGAACCTCACAGTATCTGTCCCGCTGCCCAGGAGACTGAAGTGATGATCAACTCGTATCCTGGCTGGAGATCAAACCAGCTTCTGTGCAACCTGAGTTCATGGACTG
The DNA here is from genome assembly GCF_015220075.1 of Falco rusticolus. NCBI lineage: Eukaryota > Metazoa > Chordata > Aves > Falconiformes > Falconidae > Falco > Falco rusticolus. The sequence continues at coordinate 13,490,263 of NC_051200.1, read as the reverse complement.
TGGCCCAAAGGTAGAAAAATTTTGGGTGACAGTCGTGTTACCTGTATCATGTCCACTACTACATAGCTCACAAATAAAGTGCAATTTTGGTGTGCAACAACTTCCCAGCTCTATCTGCTCCCTTATCCGTTGTGCAGATACCACAGAATTCATACAATATTAATAGCAAGGGAAAAGTATTTCAGTGATGAAAGAAGTGATGTCATTTTTCTAAGGTTTGTTAACTTATGGCTAGAATGTGCAATTCAACAGCTGAGGAACGCATCATTTGCATTTGTGCTGCATTACGCAGAAGTGCTCACATTACGATGCATGCCATGTGAACAAAGGTAGCAAGATCCTTGGACACATGCCACTACAGCTCTGTAGTAAAATTACAGTCCCTTGAACATTTTATGGTCTCCGATGATTACAGAATTTGCATTGGTCTGATGGTTCAAATTAATCTGATTTTCAGAAATTACAGTGTTTAATTAGGATTAGTAATAAAAATTATAGCATTCAAAAGAAAAAGTACTATGACAGCATCTGTCCTGAAACAGGGTGGTGGGGGGAGGAAATCAGTCAGGGTTTTAAAAAAAATAATTAAAAGTTACTAACAACCAAAGAAAATAACTTTCTGGAATAATAAACAATAGGGAGCAGCTGCTTCTTACCTTTGCGTGGAAAGTCACTTGATGCTTTTGCACCACAAAACACTTTTACTTTGTTTTGGTGTAAAACCCTCTCTACAACACAGGTTCCTTTCGATGCATTTTCTAAATGACTAAATCCTAGCACTCCGTTTTGACTTTTATTGCTTTTCAGACTGGTGAGAGCCATATAATAATTCATCATTAAAGTAATCCTTAAGCAGCTTTGTTCCTAATTGTTGCTATATATATTAAATAGAAATCGCTCCCTGAATTCACCTCTGAAGTCAGTCTTGAGTTTTCATCTAACAAGAATGGTATCTCCAGTCATCATCTGAATGCAGCAAAGTGAGAAAACCTTTTGCATAATATAAATATCTGCATTCACTAAGAGGAGGCTGATGCCACCACCTACTGTGAATGCATTTTGTAAGTGGTACAATGCCAGATAGATTTCAAATGCAGTAGCACAGTTTCTTAAAGATACTCCAGGCACTATCAGAAAGGCATTTTTTTCTCCAACTCAACAGTTTCTGGATGACAGGCTTTGGTCACCTTTAGCTGGTTTACAAGCAGTGTCCAAATCCTAAAAATGCAACAACAGTCACTGAAAGAGTGCAAGCACCTAATGACTGATTTCATTTACCTCCCTACAAAAACCAGGGAAGTCACTCCCTAGCAAACAGTTCTTGAAGATTTAATTTATTCCCATTGCACTTGTCTGTTGTCCATTCCCTGCACCACTTGTGACCGCCAAGCAGCACACGACTGGCCAGCCGTCCCAGCGTGGCTTGCCAGGCATGGGACCTGATGTATAAGGCAAACCCCACAGGGATCCCAGCATTGCTGCTGCCAGGCCACTGCTGGACCCATATGAATGTCAGGCTTTTCTCTATCTTGCAGCAAAGCACCCGTGGAACATGCCGAGGAGGGCCCTCCCCTTGCTCTGCAAGATGGACATTTACGTGACTGTCAGGCAAAGGAAGGTATCAGTACAGCATGTGTGACATGCAATGCTGACCAGCCCCCATTTAATGAATTACAATTTTCAAAGTTACCATTAATAACTCTAGTAAATACCTCTCAACTTCCACACTGTTAGAGCTTAATGCAAAACTTTATTACTGAGCAGAAAGGTTGCTCAGAAATAATCAGTAGTTCAAATGTACTGGTTTGATTTCCTGAGTGGATGGGAGCACGGCTGTAAGGCACGTATTCCTGACCACTCTTGCAGACAACATCACATGTGAATATGCTCCCACATTTTCTATTTTCGCAAAAGTACTTTCTGAAAAATGCACTTGCTGGAATAGGGGCACAAAGACAACCAAAACAGTTACCACCAAATTAATTTTGAATTTTGAAATTGTGCTTGTGAGAAGCATTTTACTTTAATTCAGCCAGTTCTAATGACCATTCTGCCTCTGTGCAAATAGCAGTAAATGGGATGATCAACATATAATTTTTCTAGTGTTTTCTGCACAGGCAATTAGATTATTTAACACGCACTGCCTTTTATAAGTGCTCTTCTAGAGAGAAGTCATTCAGGTGACCTTATACCAGTATAACACCAGTGGGACTCCACTGGGTGTTCGTACATTTGTATTTTCACCTCTCTGAATGAAGCCAGAAGATTTTTCTCCTCTTTTGTGGGAGAAACAAGAGTTGCTACAGAGCACTGCTGCCCAGCTCTACCTAGTGTGTGAGTAAGAAGGGATTCTCTTTCCCAGGACAGAGAGGAGTAGCTATTCCCCAGGCATTGTCGCAGCCTCCATCCCCAGCAGGGTTGTGGCTTCTTGATTCGCACACAGCAACAAATCTACCAGACCCACTTTTGTTCCTCCACTTCCAACACAGAGGTCCTGCAGACCAGCAGAGGTCTTCCCTACAGGATCCCAAAGGAGGATGCACAAGTGTCCTGTTCTTGCAAAAAAAGGATACATTCTTGCCTGCATTTGGGCCCAAATTACAGCTAAAAAGGGGGATCCTTCATCCAGCTTTCCCTACGAGGTATGTCAGTGCTGAGTCAAGCATAGCGCAACAGCCCTGGGGAAGTTGAGGAGGAAAGAAGAAATGCTCTGACTGGAACGTATCGCAACCAGATACGTTTGGTCAGAGCATTTCTGCCCTGACTAAAGAAAACAAAAGTGACTAAAAAGATTTGCAGTGCAGATGACAGTCCTGCTCTTTTTTCTCAAGAGTGCAGCTATGAATGACACATTTGTTCTGCCAGGATGCCACAGAAACACTTCTGTAACTGTTACACAGCAATGGCACCGTTAGCTGTGCTATCTTAATAGATCTGCAATGCCAGAAACATGCACAAACATCCCACGTGATCCAGGCACGTAATCCAGGCAGCACCTACCTATTCTGTACAGCCAGGTTTCCTTGGAAGGGTCTGCACTCACATGCTCAGGTGTCAACATGCAAACATACGAGGTCAGCCAGGAGAACCAAATCAAATAGGTATCCAACGCCCAACACCCTGCTTTTCCAGGGGAAATTCTTTGAAAACTTCCCTTTCAGCTTTACAGAGTAAAGCTCCCACTGGAGGTCTCAAGACAAACCAGAAATGCATGCCCCGCCAGTGAGAAAGGAATAGCTTTAGCTGCTACTGATGTTGTTAGGGATTTCCCAGGAAGGCACCTTCCTAAACGAGCCTAAGGAAATGTCATGCCACTGACAGTTTTTGTCTCCCAGGTATTGGTGCAAAAAATCCTCAAGCAAAGGTTGCAGGTTGTAAAGCAGTTAGCAGAGATGAACAAAACTCCTCTCCAGAGCTGGGAAAGCAAAACACAACCATCACACTCACATAGGCTGCTTCTAAACCCGATTTCCTTCTCTACTTCTAAACACCAAGATCGACCCTTAAGACCTTACAACTCCCTCTTCCTCAGGGAAGAGCATCTCTTTCCTTCCTTTCAGTGTAATTTCACTCCTCCAAAAAACAGCACCTCCCTGTCGACAGCATTTTCTCTCTCCATGTGGGTGTCCTCTGTCCTCGCCACATCCATGGGAGCAGAATGAAGGGACCTGTAGAGTGCACTGTGTCCCTGTTTCTGAACCGAAGCACAACCCAGCATACTGCAGCCAACTCCTTCGAAAGGTCATATGCCAGGAAGAAGCAAAAGCTCCCAGGTGCATTCCACAGAGACCAAGGTAAGTTCATTCCAATTAAGTGCAACAACTTTATAGCCAGGCATTAAAGGTATCACTGAGGTATCCTTTGCTCTCTCCTCCCTGCTGCACACACAAAACCCACAGACACATATTTCTGTCTGGCATTAGGCTGCGAATTAAACCCTGTTCCCATGGAAAGATTTTTTTTAAATTTTATAGCCCAGGATGAGGACTGTATCCCCCCAACAGAGATCATGGCATATTGCACAGGCAGCAGCACCTACCTCAGTGAGCCGACAGAGCCAGCGAGTCAACATAATTCCTCCTGGATGGAGACATTTACCCCAGCTCAGACAGCCGGGGCTCTGCTGCCATGCCCGGTGCATCGGACACACCAAGAAAGCATCTTCTGTGAGCAGCACGGCTTCTCTCACACACCGAACTGCAGCAGCGGCAGCCTGGGAGAGCAGCAGCAGTTGAATTGCTGCACATGTATCTCTGCAGATTATTTCCTGCTCGAACACTTGGCGTAAAGGCAGATGCTCTTAACCCTCTGGAGGCCTATGCCCCTGTCCCCCCTCGGCATGGGTGAGCAAGCAATTCCAAACATTCTGCGGTGAGGCCAGAGAGGATTAACTGGAGACACACAGGGCATCCTCCAAGAAGTAGTCCCAACCTCGAGTTAGTTGCAGTCACTTTGCACTCGAGGAGCCAGGCATTCTCACAGCAGCCCACGGCAGCCCCAGCCAGGCACCACGCAGCTCCCGCTGCATCACCCACCCCCAAGCACCGGCAAAGCACCGCTCATAGCTAACGCAGGAGCCCCTGCGAGGGCCCGCTGGGGTGGGCAGCCAGCGCTGGACCTGCAGCTGGAGGCCACAGCCACACAGGCGAGGAGGTGAGGGGCACTGGTGACGTGGTGAGCCCAGCAGTGTCACCAAAACTCAGGCACACAGGGATCCTGCTTCTGGCACAAAGCTCTCCAGCCCCAGGCGCTGCCCATCACCTGCAGGCACCCACGCTGTGGGTGAGCACACACCGTCTGGATGGGACTCAGCTTGCGAGCTTCAGCACTGCTCCCTCTCACAGCCTGCGAATGTGACTGGAAAGCATGGCTGAAAAACATGCTACAATTAACAGGAGGGAGGGAGATACTATTGCTCTCCTGCTAGTCTTAAAGGCACATTGCTCACATGTGCCTGTTGGAGATGCAAACACCCACAGCTCCAGCCTCAGCACCTCACCCATCTGCAGGCAGCCAAGAAGCCCGGGCAGGAGCACTGTCCAAGGCAGGGGAAGGAGAGCACCCCAGAAGCCAGGAAGGGAAGGGGTAGCTAGCAGAAAAGCCCCTAAATCAGGGACTGCGAGTGAGACCTCCTGCATCTCCACCACTGTCCCAGGAGCCAAGTCATGTCCCTGTCACCCAGCTGAAATGCTCACCCTATCACTGGCCCCTCTGCCAGCATCCCAGTCAGATGTGGGGCAGCTTGGCCACTCCCTCGCCATATCCCACACACGGCCCCAGCAGGCAAGGAGGGCCTGGCACCCCTCTTCTGGGCTTGGCAGGAGAGCCGGTTAGTGGCACTGCTCCCGCCAGAGGTGCAGGTTTGCACCCCAACGTTACTCAGAAAAGATATGCCTTCTGCAACTCTTCTCAAAGCCAGGAGCTGCGAGACACTGGAATCCAATGTGCCACACATGCTAAAGCTGTGATGAGTTCAGGAGTTCTCAGACTGACTGTAGCATCTGGTGCCACAGTCACCTCCCTCCTGCCACAGAGCTGCAGCCAGCGGGCCGTGCACCAGCTGAAAGCCACGTGTTCTCTCTCTGTTTCTCCCCATACCCTCTTCTGCATGCCTTGGGATACTCTGGCTTGTCCTTCCGTATGTCAGAGTTCAGATTCAACAGGAACAATGCCAGTAACTTCAACCCACATTAAGCTTTTCCCTCCCCTGCTCCCCCAAACACCCTCTAGAAGCCTGTAAAACAGGGAACTTACCCTGCTAAAAACCTCTGCTTTTTCTCGGTAGTGGTTGTTGCCATACACAACATGCTTTTCTGAGCAGGATGGAATCATACGAAGCCCTGGCCCTTGTTAAACCACTTTGCATCATGTTAACACCTTGGATTCTCCAAGCCCATGGGAGGCACCAAAATTAACCTGATCAATACCTGCCTCCATCGCCGTGAGGGAAGCTATTAGCAGCATGGACATTTTAGCCTGAGCACACAAAGGCAAAATGAATTACTATGGTGAAGAAGCTGTAAGATAAGCATAGTTTAACTTCAAGGCTTGTCTGAAAAACAGCCTGAAAGAAAAGGGACAGGCTTTATACCATTAACACAGAACCACTGAAGAGTTACTGCTGATGCAGTGCTAGTACAGAGGGGCTGTTAAAACTTGATCACCTGATGAGACAAGTGCAATGCAAATTTCTCTGCTTCCAGGCCATGGAGCTTCATGCAAAAATACCACAGTGATTTAGTTTAAATTTGTCTTTATTAAGCACTACACATCTTAAATAAAGCCTTTCTGCCACCAGACCTACAAAATGTGTATAAGTAGTAATCAAAATGCTAGCAGAGGCTTTATACTCCTGAAGTTTTTCCCCTGAGTATCAAAGACCAAATCTGTTCTACAGAGCATAGCTGAGGATTTCTCAAGTATAATGCTTCATGAGCTCATCTGATTAGTAAGCAAATGCAGCATAGTGACTACCATAACATCGCTACAAGTACCTGTCCTGAAGTGTGGCAGTCCCCTGCAACATATTGAATAGAAATATTCTACGCACAGGTAAAGTGCAGGACCTGAATGGTCAATCAAGATTAAATTAAGTGGAAAGTGCTGCCTATTAAATTAAGATCAAATGCTGATTTGAGTTATTCCATTGTGTGCAATAGAGTAGTTTGGTGTGAAAAACCCAGGCTGGTAGGGTCACAACTTACTGTCAGCAACCAGATCTGCCACTGAGAATTCTGCACATGTGTGTGAGGGTGGAAGTGGGCCACGCTTAGCTGCAGCAAATACATCATGTCGTTGACTCAGGGCAATATGAGACTTTGTTTTAAAAAAGATTTTTGAGTGTAAGGAAGACATCACGTCATGAGGTGTCATACTATAGAAAGCTGAATCATTAAAGACATCTACAAAAAACTGCAAGACCCAAAACTTATGTTGCAATTATACTAAATTTTGTCCATTTTTTAAGGGAATCCACTGTTACCAATTTGTACGTAATCATAATTTGTAACAGGAAGGTAAACAATTCATGCATCTATTGCCAGCACATCCTTCAGGTCATGTGTAAGAAAATCCTTAGGAGGAAAAGGCTTCTGTGCTGAAAATCAATGTCAGCACAATCATTTCAGACCTTCAGAGTGTGATGGGCGTTGGCTGAAGTTTTACTTCTGCACTTCATGCACTGAAGCAACTGCATAGGGCCACCATATATACTGCCATGGGCAAGCACCTGAACTCCTGCATATGCAACAGCAACACTGCAAGGAGCCAGAATACCCTGTGTAAGCAGCAGGTGGGAAGATTGTCCCTCCTGAGCCTTGCATCCACTTTTGAAACGTGCAGTAAGAGTCATACCCAATTTAGTGAATAGGTCCTGTATAGACCGTGAACTGAAAATTTCTTCCAAAAAAAAAATTTGCCAAATAGTGGTAACTTCTCTTACAAGGATATTTCACCACATGCCCCAAAACTGAAGAGTACTGCCCAGTTCTCTACTCCCCACAAGCTCTTAGGCACAAATAAATTAAGGAGATAACTGGGGGATTCGCCAGGCCTTTCACCCTAGGGTTTCCTGCGCTTACTCTTCTCCAGGCTGCCTAACAGAGCAGGTCCCAAACAATTTGTACCACCAACTGCTCTTCAGCTTTTCTCATCCACCCCACTAGTAACCAGCTACTAAGCACTTGCCATAACCCCATAGATGTCTACAGTTAGGAAACACCAGACTGATAGCAAGGGGATTCCAGCCAGAAGAGAGGGCTGGAGAAGGGGTTCAGGTGCAATAGCAGACAACAGGGCACGGAGGCAGAGAAGTAACGGCACTGAGTTTTAATGTACAGCTTTCTTGGAAACTAACTCCCAGCAAAGCTCACAAAAGGAGCAACTAAAGCATAGGCAGGTTTGAACACATTAGCATGGTGTACCGACAATCCTGACGCGTGCTTACGCTGGGGCAACTTCAGAATTTCAAAAAAGGCACTAGCATCCAAGCCCCATTGCCATGCTACAGCATCTCACTGGGAAGCATCCCAGGGCCAGTCTGCAGTGTTTAGCCAAAGAGACACACGCAGATCAGAATGGGAGTTTACTGGAGGAAAAAGCTAGGGACATAAGAGACCTAAATGCCCTTTCAAACACCATATTTGCAAAACAAAAAACACCCTTGTCACCTGGACTGTTTAGAAGCAGATATAACTGTTTATGTATCTTTAAAATCTCAGCATGTTTTTAATCAGTTTTTAGGTTGTGTTTGAAAATATTCTGTTGTATTGAGAAATTAGAATTTCACAGCCCTCCTTATATCTGTGATTTAGAAATTAAAGCATTTGCACTGTGAGAAGAGTTTGCAGAATTCAATGAGTATGTTGGCACAGAGTCAAAAGAGCATGTTTGAACAATCCAGGGCTTAGAATGTCCTCCCAACTGCCTTTAGCAAGCTTCCTAGTTTCACCTTTATTGAGGCTTTCTTCTTGAACTATTTTTGAGAAGTCAGTCTTTGTTTCTCTGAAATTTTCAAATGTATTTGAAAAACGAGACGTTGAAATAGGACCACAGGAATAATTCACCAAACAATCATCTTCTATATACTGAACACTCTGTGCAGTCACGAGACATCTGGGCTGAACCCTATAGCCACAACCAGCTATGGCATCTACAAGTACAAATGAATCTATCTCGAAATGGAGTTTGCAAAAAAGAAAAGGCATCATTCAGCAGCTGAGGGCCATGGTTCTGACTGGTGGTGCTTCTTCTGGTTCAATGACAAAACAAAAGTAACGACTATGAATAAAAAACCCAAAACATACCAAATGGAAAACAGGCTGTAACAATGTGTGGCAAGACTGACCACCTGAGAATTGAAAGATGAATTCTCGTGAGTCAGGTGCAGCAAGAACAATTAAATATTGATATAAACTCCAAACTCCAAGCAGTAGATCATCTGTTTCTGGGTGCAGGCAAACTGCAGCTGGAAATACTTTAAGAAAATAAGCATAGGTAATAGCTTTTCTGTAGGGATAACTAGGTTAAAATGAGCTGTGTTATAAAGGAGTGAGACTGAATTATTTAAACCCTTTCTGGCCATATGTGCTGTGAATGGCTGATAAGTCATAGAAAGAACATGCTACTTTTAGATCTGACTTTCGTGGTCCAGGGCCTTTATCTCTCCTGCTGAGCAAGCAGGAAAATAATGCCCATTGCTACCGGGAAGCTGGGAAACATGGGTTCTGTCCCTACCTCTGGTGCTGTGGAAAATGGTGATGCCACATAGACCCTGTCAGCATCTGTCTGTAACATCACAGACTCCAAAACCAGAAAGGTCTGTCTAGGCAACCATGATGACCAAGGTCTGTGGTCATCTAGGAGATACAAATAACTGGAAATGTTGTGAATGCAGCTCTTGAAGAAACGTTGTAGTTGGTGTTGAATGATGAGCTCATGTGCCACCAGCGGTGATCACAGCTGCACAAGGCTCGGGACTCACAAAGCACCTAGTGGCACAGAGAGCTGCATCAAAGCCATTGGAGGCCTTCTGGCACCCTTCCCCACCTCACATTCTTTCCAGGGATTTTCTTCCTAATGAAATTCTTCCGTTCATCAATAGTTTCATAAAACTTCACATCCAAGTTCAATTTTCTATTTATACCTGTTTTACTCATTTACGGTTTTGGAAGAATTGTGGCCCATACATTTGCCAAAATTTGATAAATCTGATTTCTGTTCAAAGGTTCGCACTGAGCAACATGGAATGGACCTGTCCAGTCCCCCTTCAGACCACTAGCTTCATTCCTCCACCTTCCTCTTCCATCTCCAGAAACCATCTCTCTGATGGAAACTGTACAATCTCTACCTTTCCTTTGCCTCGCCGCCCTGCCCTGCTGCTCCCAGATGCAGCATCCCTTCCCTGGGAATCCACTGCCCTAAATACCAATTTCAAGACCTCTCCATATGCAAGGTCTCACATATTGGCATTAAGGACTTTGTGAAAATTAAACCAATATTAGCACCAGAAAGCCATTAAGTGACCATAGAGGCAGTGAGCCTTTTCTTCACACAAAACTACACTAGGAACCTGCATGCTGGGGTGTCCCTCTGCTTCTCAGCTACAGCATGAGCCCATCCATATTCCAGGGCAGCGCCTGGTGGAATCAGAGCACAAAGGGGTTGGTTATTTAAACCTGGACTCATCAGCAAGGTCCAGAAACCCCAGTGGAGAAAGTGAGAGGAGCAAGATATCACAGCTGACAAACCACAGCTCCTCCTGCACCTCCTGGGGCTGAGGAGACAGTTTCTCCTACAGTAGCTGTCAAAACCTTGTTCTGAACTGCCTTGGCAAGCTTTGCCTCAGCCTTGTCCTCACTTGGACAGCTCTGTGCACTCTCCATTTTCCCTGGGAGTTTCAAGGGTTTGCGTGCACCCAAGAGCCCTCCTGGAGCACAGGGAGCAGGACATTGTCCCCTTCTGCACCTATGATACATTGGGAGGCATCCTGTCCTCTCCTCCACAGCCCTTTCATACTCTCTTAGCCAGTGGCTACCAGTGAGAGCAAAGAAGCCCAATGGTCAGCACATTCACACAGCACACGGTGTCCTGATCTCTGCTGTTCAAGCAGACAAGCACCTTGCATTAGGCTGGGGATGCCCACGGGTGCCGCAGCTGCTGCTCCAGCCGTGGGCTGAGGTGGAGGGCCCAGCACTTTCCAGCTGGCCAGAGCAGCAGACTTTTTCTCCCAGTCCCTTTGCATTCACCAGTGCATTGTGATTGCTCAGGCTGGATATTAACCCAAGAGCATTAAAAAGGTTTATCTGAACAGGGGCTAGAAGGAAAATGACTAAGAAGTTTGGCAGGTGGGGTGAAACCTATCATTAATTTTAGTAGCGAATTATCTAAAAATATATACACAAGTTGTCCTTTTTCAGAGGCACTGGGTTTCTCTGTTGCTGCTTTAAAAATGTCATGCTAGCTCCACCTAGCACATTGAATGCTTATACTAGCACTGGTGAATCATTCAGGATTAAGTATGGTCACTCCTGTTCAGTTTGGTCAACTGGTTATTTTTTGCAATTCAGACTAATGCTTCCATTTAATTCCTTTCACAGTCTCCCATGGGGAAAATATGGCCTTCAGCTAATCTTTTAAGGGTACATTTACTAAGTACGCAAAACATTTCACAAATAATTGAGGGGGAAGGCAACACTCTGTTATGCACCACATATATTTTAAAAGCCTGATAGAGTCCTCCAGATTTATCATGCTACCAGAACCCAGATGGATGTTTAATAAAAGCACAATTTTAAAGGTCAATGCAGAAATCCAACTGATTGATCCAAAATTGCCTGGACAATAGAAGTGCTCAGGCCACCCCTTGCAAATGCTGCCTAATGATTCGTAACTTGCAAGCTCTGCTGGTCCCAACTGGATCTATATTATCCCATTAAAAGTTTCTGCTCAGTACAACTACTAAAACAGGATTTCTGGAATACTAATTCCAAAGGAAAGGCCATCATACATAATACTACTACTACAGCCTACCTAATTTTTTGTGGTTGGCTCTGCACTAAATTTAACAAAAGAAGTTGGCAACCAAACCCAATATTTTTGACACCAGAAAAAAATTAAAAAGGGATTTTTGGGGGAAGGGATGAGCATTGAGATAAGCTATGCACCTACCTACAGAAATCCACGAGGGATTACTGTGGAGTCTAACAGGGTAACTTCCCTTCTAACAGGGCTAATGAGGGGTAGCACTGCTGGTAATTGCCTTTAAAGTAAGGAAGGGAGCCTCCCCCACACCACAAATTTTCTGTGCACTCTGCTTAATCATTCAGATGGAACAGAATCTTTCTGAGGATCCAAAAGTGAGTAAGCAAAAGATAAATAATTCAGAGCATATTTCCCAATGTCTTTGCACAAGTTTCAGAGAAAACTTCATTGCCATTCAGACGGCTGGTCCTACAGGTCAGACCATGATGTCTAGGAAATATTCTTTTTTGGCTTCTCTTTGAGTAAGTCAGAAAAGGCTAGGAAGATTTAAGGGCATCGTATGAAGTTTCCCTCATTTGCACAGTCCTTCTGTGGGCTTGGAGTTTTGTCATTCAGGTGGTTTGTGGTTCAGGTGCATGGGCTTATCTCATCAGAAGTATCATTGCACTTTTTCTGCATCAGGTGACAAATATACTCACAGCTGTGGCATTTCAGATGGGACGGGCATGGCCCTGTACAAGGGGTAGAACAGGGCCATCCAGAGAACAAACTGAGTCTTGCCAAACACATGCAAACCTCGATCAGTACTAAGTTGAAGCACTTCTGCTTAGAGACCACATTGAGGACCTAGGAGTACGTAACAGTGGGAAACCCACAGACAAGGGGAGAGTGATGGGCAGAAGTTACTTGGATTTGCAGAAAATGGGTTAAAACAGATGACTCCATAGCATTTTCCAATTTCAACAGCCACAGAGAGACACAGCATAGCAACAAAGACGTGGCAGGAACATAACAAAAGCCATCGCACATCCTCAGTATAGTATATTACCCACAGAAAACAGGCTCCTCTGTACATACGTTATTAGCAATCCAATTTTTAATAGTTTTGTTTGTAAAAAACTAACCAAATAGGAAAACCATTTTGAGGATTAAAGAAAAAGGGCTGACATAGACCTTTAGGCCTTTTTCAGAGCACTGAATAATACCAAAAAGAGCCAGAGAAACACAGATCAGAACATACTCAACCCACAAAGTTTTAAAAAGCAAGTCCTAGGCCCAAAAGCTGCATTACCTTTCCTATGTGGGAATCCTGCTCCTGTTTTACAAACGCACTATCTCTGTTGCACATGCTTGGAGCAGACCAAGCCCGTATGCTTGGGTGGCTTTGGGCCCACACCGAGACACGTGCCAGTTCCACTAGGGCAAGAGGTGCTAAATGAATCTGCATGCAGATGGGGAGTATGCATAATGAGGTGAGTGCCAGCTTTTTGGCAGGATGCTGCTCGGCTGAGAGGGTGATGCCATGTTGATAGCAGATGCTGCTAACACCTGTTGATGGGTACAGCACTCTCTTTAAAAGCAGTCAACCGTGGGAGGCAGGAAAGCAAGGGGCTTGTAGGCACTCAGCGGACAGAAACAGATAATTGCTTTCCAGGTGCCAGCGGGCAGTAAACAAAGGAAAATGTGTGCTCTAAGGTTATGGAGCCAGGCAAGACATGAGGGAATCTGCAGTGAACAACAGCACCAGTCCTCAAGGAAAAGAAACACCAGTCTGAAGCTGCAGGACCTACAGCAATGGACATCACTGCTTCATGGGCAGCAGCAGCAAAGCAGAAAACAAACCCCACTGAGTATCAAAGGGAGCTGAGTTTAGCACAGAGACTGCTTTGCCTAAGCCACACTGTGGGCTGAAATGAACTATTTGATAAAAAAGAAGGATTAGGGCTGCATAGACAATAAAAAGGAAGAAAGAACATTTCCCTTTCTAAACAACGCAGCTGGGAGGCTGTATGCAAACTGCTCGAGACTACAGTTTCTACCCAAACATGTTGCCACTGTTCCTGTTCTGGCTACCTCCTATTCACTAATCCTTCAAGCTATTCAGCTGGCCTAGGACAGAAACCTCAGCCTGCTGCACAATTAGGTAGTGCTCAGCCAAGAAGTTCACTAGGTGTGGGCCAGTGGACTTGCAGAAGACAAATCTGGAAGGTCACAACACCTTCATCATTCCCTTTGAGAGCATTCTTGATGCATTCCTTTTTCCACAGAATTTTTCTCCTTCAATCACATCCCGAGATAGGGAATGTCCGAGACATCAGTGGTACTTTATTAATACAATATAGCTTAGGAAACATCCACTTAATTACTTGTACATGGGACAAAAAAGGATTTGCTTCTGGTATGAAGCAGACGTACTGAACACATGCATTTTTATTTCTTTGTGCCAAAGTCTCCAAGAACGTAACAGTCATACCTGGCCAAGCCAAAAGGTTGCCTAGGTTAGGCAGATGCCAAGGACAGGGCATAGGGCAGGGAAAGCAGATGCATCCTCATAATACTCTACTGGCATTCAACCATTTTCAAGCCAGCAGCTTTCTAAGCTACATATCATTTCTATGTGTTTCATAAACCTCATTGGATCTTGTCCCATTCTTTTCTGAATCAATGTAAACCTCTGTGCTCATGACACCTCTTGACAAGGGCTCCCCAGGTTGACTGTCCATTGAATGAAGATCCTCCTCTGCTTACACCAAACCCAGCACTTGATACCTTCACTGTATTGCTCTTGGACCAGCACTGCCTGAGAGAGCACATCATCAATCCCCACCCGTCCTACTCACATGATTTTATACTCCTGCCATATCCCTTTGCACAGCATCACTTTTTCCATACTTTGGACTCCAGACCTAGTGAGTGAGATTCATTTGAGATTTAGTGCTGCCTTTTCAATGTCACATTCTTAAATATCCCCTCTGTTCACACTGCCTCATAAACTCAGTCTTTACTACGTTACATTAAAAAGGTCTTATTTGTCTCAGTTTGGTTCAGTCCCAGCCCTCAGATAAAATCTTGAGGTAGGAAGGGAACTGTGGCTTCCATAGAATAAAGCTTTCGTCTCCAGAAATAATACCAAAAAGAAGCTGCCAACCTGGGCTGTGACTACAAAGACTCTAGCACCAAACAAAAGATGCAGCTGGTCAGCCAACTTTGAATGTTAGGGCAGTCAAGCCTCACTCTGCACCAGACAAAATAAAGCCTGAAACAAATTTGTGTTAGGGCACCCTCATGGTGCATCTCATTTCCTTGATTCCTGTTACGTTCATGTTAGTATACTCTTCCTCCACTAACAATTTCTTTTAAAATCCCACTGCATCAAAGCTGCTGTGATAAAGGGTGTTTTCATTACAGATTCTCAGTTATTACTAAAACTCCCAGATTTTGGATAAACACTTATTTTCTTTTCCTTCAAGATTCTACCAGTGTCCCAGCTAGTTATTATCTTCTGACCAAGTTTCAAAACTCAGTTTGTTTGGCACCACAGAAGCATAAGACCCAAGAAAAACAATCCTCTGGAAATGCTGTCCACTGCTGCTTTTAAATTGGTTTAGTGTTTTCACTGAAACCATCCTGTGGAAAAAAAAAATAATAAAAATTAATTCCAGCCCTTGGGGAGAGACTAAACAGAAAAACTTTTAATATGCAAAGTTCAAAAAGCAACAACAGAAAAGAGGATTTTGGAAGGAGCACCTCTGGCTGGCCTGACAATAGCTTTTGTCATTCCCCCAGCTCCAGCAGCACTATCAGCCAGCTGGTTGCATAATTTAACATATATCATCTTCTGCGTCTTGATCTTATCAGAACACTTTATAGAGGCTAATGGAAATGGTAGAATAGACTTTTTAGAGCTTATATAGTGCTTGTCTTGAACTGCTGAGGCTTACACTGCATCCAGTCAATTCACCTAATCCAATGTACTGAAACCCACTGTCAAATGAAGCACAAAGTAAAAAGCATTTAATTAATGCATGGATGGAATGGAGATCAGCTGACCATGAAAAGCATACTATTCAGTCATTCTTCTTTTAAACTGTTAGGTTTTCTAAAACCCACACAATGATGTATCTAATACTCTTAGAGTTAATATTTTAGAACTCCTTTCTTCCTAGGCTCACTCTTTTTCTAAGGCTTGCTATTGTAAAGACAATAGCATATTTTAGTAGCAAATAATAATGCTAACAAAACACTATCCAATGCATTTTATTGCACAAGTTACTACAGAAAAAGGTTTGCCATAACTAACGAAGAACAGAAAAGTGCCCTTTGCTCGCCTTTGGCTTTTATCAATTAAAGCCAGGCGGGATTTTTTTTTTCTTAAATCTTTGAACTGGCTAGCCAAAAAAAGTTAAGAAACTGAAAATAAAGCCATAGCACACAAGCAGTGTTTCCATGACTGCTTTTCTGAATCAAGCACCAGTCTGGCAGTGTAGACATCATGCCCAGAAAGTTGTTTTTCCCAGGGTGAGAACAATCCCTCACACTCTAGCTGTTCTGACCTTGCGATTTTCCCACGCACACAGGCAAGCTGACTGCATAATTTGTAGAACCTCTCAAGTTATGGAGTTGGGGTTTTTTTCCTCCAAAGTTAACCCCTGTAAGAAAAACAGATCAATGCGAATCAGCTGAATCTAGGAAGATGAAGAAAACAGGGCTGTTGCTAAACGTAATAAGTCCAAGAAAATTGCACCCACTGTAATAACACATGATAATCACAACTGTGCAGAAGATAATTATTTCCACTAAGATGCGGAAGACTTTTGCAAAGCAGAGATAGATACTTCCACTTGCCATCACCCAGTCTAATATCAGCATTTTTGTTGAGATACTAGACAGGGGCTAAGTAAAAATAACATTATTAACTTCTTGCATTCTTTTTATACAACTTATGTTCATTACTATATCTTGGCCTCCACATATGTCACACACCAATGAAAGGGGAGAGTAATAAAAGTAGAGATACACAGAAAGGATGAAGGACTAATATTCAAGTTCTCCCACAGAAGGGAGACAAACCTCCAAGGAGATGTGGGCAGATTTGTGGTAAGAGGAGGAGAACGGGTACATGAAAAATATCAGCCAACCAAAATAACAGAAAAAAACCAAAATATACGTATGGATGGATGCCCCTGGGAAAATGGCAGGGACCACTCCGCAGGGGTACTGTCTGGGGAACAAGATGTCTCAGGGCTTTTAACTCAGACCATCTAACCATGAGATACCAAAGCCTGTCAACATCCAAAACTAGCACAATGGTTATAAAGGGAAACAGGAACTAGGACACACTGATAAATGCAGTAAAATCGCCTTGAAAACACAAGAGCTAAGACATTAGCAAGCTAGACAATACTTTTTCCTCTATGCTGTCATGGTTGATTGTTTAAAGCCTGTCAGAAGCTCCTCTGGGAAACCCTTCATAGGTATACTGAGAGCAGTGTGAGAGCAGGGAATCAGTCAATATTTAATAACTTTATTACTCAGACAGTACCATATGAAATTAATAGAAAATTACAATGACATTTGGGGAAAAGTGCTTTTCTTTTGCAGTAACAATCAAGTAGTTTGAAGTATTTTGAAAAGGTTTTCTCTTTTTAATATTTAAAAGAGGCACACACCTGTGCTACAGCTGCAGCAGAATCTTGAGGGCACTTCCAGCTACCAGAGAGTTTCCAGAAATACTTCTGTTGCCAACGCTGAAAGTTTTCTTTTTTCCCATCTCACATTCTTTTTCAAATCATGAGCAAATATGCAACTGCACTGAAATCATTAGCACCACCCACCGGCAGATCCGCTTGGCACTGCACACTCCCTCTCCCCAAGACAGACAGTCGGAGGCTGTATCTGGACTCCCGGCAAGAGGCTTGCAGAGCACCAGCCACCTTCCACCGCACAAGCTGCACCAAGCTTCTTTCTCAGCAGAGAAAGACAATTTCAGAAAAAGCAGCCCAGGAGCACATTTGGATTTAGCTCCCACCTCACAGTAGTGAAACTACTATCGGAATGCTGCGCACGTATTGCAAAGTTCATGATTTTAAAAGAATGACAGAACATGAAAAAATGCTTAGAAATGGTAAAAAGTATTTGAGAGGTAGAGACCATGCGTCACAGCAGGACACACTGAGAACTTCTTACAGAACTAATACCAAACAGTGCCTTGTAGAAGTGCATGAGCAACCTTCTTAGAAAATATGCATGTGTCTAACTACCGACACAGACAGCTTCTGTAACTCAGTAGGAAAAGCAAAGAAAAAACAACTACACCCAGTCTCACAAAGTTGAAATTACTGACTCTGGTATTAAACTCTCCTAATCAATACACTCATAGTACTCTCAAATATTGTGTGTCTCCTGGAAGGCTGGGAGCACTTCTTTCATTGCTCTTCTGTATCTGTCTTCCTCCAGCCAACATCCTGAAGAAAATAATTATTTTATATCTTCTCTCCTCATGCATCAAGCTCTGAATTGCAATATAAATTTAGCTCTCCCAAAGAGTTGGTAATTCACCTGCTTTTGCTTGTCCCTATCATTCTCCAAGGAGGAAAGAAGAGCAGTGACACTCTCACAAGTTCATTTGATTGGCAAATGCCTGAGGTTTTCTACTGATCTTTAAATGCACTCTGAATCTAATAAAACCTTCAACACCAGTACTGCAATATTTCATACACGGCAGTTTTATTTAATTTCTTATTTATCTGACTACTGCCAAACAAGGGGATATTCCATAAAAGCTAATACAGCCCTAAACAAGATAGGAACTGTTCTCAAAATACTCTGTGTGTGTATACACATACACACGTGTAAGTCCACATACCCTACTGTTTAATTCTCCATGAGGGTGCTTTTTTTGTTTTAAATATTCTGACTGGAGACATTCTGCTTCAGAAATTATGAAAATACCCAGGATAAAATGTGATATATACAATATAATCCCTTTGCTATCTAGATGACCCTGCATAGAAATCATCTGTTGCATTAAAAAAAATACCAACAGTTCCACGCAAAATAAAATATGATTATTTTTGTACACTGCTTACCATTTCTTAAATTTGCATTTTATACTGTGCATGTAAAAACAACGAGATCATCACAAAGTGGTGTTATACTACTCCTTCAAAAAACCCAAACAAACCGTGCCACCAAAGCATGCCAAGACGTACAGAGAAGCCAGGTATACAGAGGTGAGACACCAAAAGCAATCCTTTTATTCTGTTCTGCTCAGGAAAGGGCTTAACTAGACCACCCGAAGTCCAAGAAGAACCAGGACCAATGGAAAAGAGTTCAGAGAAAATAGCCAGAAAAGTAGAAAAATTAATTTATTAGGGAGACTGGAAAACATTGGTTGCTGCACTGAGGGAGAAAGTGACTGAGGAGAGGAGGTGCTAAAACAGCCTTGCTTGCTACAGAGCGCACGCAATATTCAGGCTGGAAAGCACTGCTCAGAGGGCCGAGAGCTGCTCCCTGCCCCAGTACACCCCTGTTTTTCCAGAGGTGTTTAACTTGACCTTCACCAATGAAGGCTCTATATTTCCCTGAGCAATACATTCTGATGCTTTACTACAGCTCCTTTAGGAAGCTTCTTCCTAGCATCCAGCCTCAATCTTCCTTGTCACAACTGATGACCTCTCTATAAGGAACACCTCTATAGGTGTTTATATATATCTATATCTAAAAGGATCTCCTCTTCAGAGCAGCAGTATTGCCACACCACCCATTTTCAGTTCTTGACGCTCAACAAGCCCGGTTTGTTCAGCTTTCCCTGACAGTCATATTTCCTAGCCA
The DNA here is from genome assembly GCF_015220075.1 of Falco rusticolus. Lineage (NCBI taxonomy): Eukaryota > Metazoa > Chordata > Aves > Falconiformes > Falconidae > Falco > Falco rusticolus. The sequence continues at coordinate 13,470,949 of NC_051200.1, read as the reverse complement.
TCAGCCAGTTCACATTACCCCTTCCCAGACCCCTTCCAGTTTGCTCCCAATTCTCTTGAAGCACAGTACACACAACTGGAGCATGTCTGTTATCTTCTAGGCTGCTTTTCCATTTATCCACTGAGCACAGCGTTTTCCTTTTTCAGAGCAGCAAGGCACCTGGGCTCCCATGCAGCTGTGTCCCGCTCTGCTCATCCCACCCCATCTCTGCCACTACTGTCCCCCCAGTGGCTCACCAGCCCGAGTTTGCGCAGCTGATGGCTGCTACCCCGCGTAGCACCCTGTGTGTGGCACCCTGCTAAACTGCATCCCCTGGTCTCAGGTCGTATTTGCAATTTGTCATTATGATTTTGATTTCTGGTTCTATTCTCCAGCATACACACAATCCTTTTCGAACGGCTAACCTCTGCATTTGGAAGAATGTAAGATCAGGTCAGATATTAAGAACATCTTTAAGACTAATTATAATTAAGCACCATTAGGGATCCTGTGGAAACTATGGTGGAGGTCGCTAGGAAAAGGCTAGCAAAACATTTGTTTGAAAGAATATAGCGACATGTGACTCTGCCCAGAGTGGATAGATGACATGCAGAGAGCCTTTTGGACATACTGCATGGGATATGAAAGCAAGGACTCTTGCTCCATTCACACATTCATTTCACATCTTGTTGCTGTGTGTCAGTGACAACATACTGTGTCCAGTTGTGACAGCTGTCTCAGCAGCAAATGCTCCAAGCACCAGCAGAGCTTAAGAGAGCTTGTGGGTGGAGTCAGAGTCCTTGCTTTCATGCCCTAAAGGACTCCCAACTTTCTCCAAAAGTGACATCAGTTCCCAAGACGGCAGGGGAGCAAGAAGGCTGGATGCTGTTCCCAGGGTGCACTCAACCATCTCTGCAGATGCAGAGCCCTTGTGCTTCCAAATCATTTGAGCACTTGCTCACTGCTCCTTATCCTGCTCCTGTTCCTCCAGGTCTCAGTCAGAATTTGGCCTCTTTTCCCAGAAATCCCTCATTCCTGCAGATTTAGGGGGTTTGCCTTGATCCCTAATCCCTGCAAATTTATACCTCTCTTCCAAAGGAAGGCTCATGTTTCACTTAATCCCAGGCTCCATGTATGATTCACAAAAGCCATACAAAAACTGTTGACCTGCTGGAAGCAATAACCTATTGATTTAACATCTTGTTCACTACTACCAACTAATAAAAGGATGAAACCAAGCCACTATATCATGACATGTCACCAGCAGCTCAGAATAAATTGGATCCCCTTTTGGCTTAACAGAAGCATGCAGACTCATGCAAACGGCCATTTCACGCTACACAGAATTGCAGACAGTACCTCAAACTACGTCCCTTCATCAGCTTTCAGCCCTCATCCCACACCCATCACCTGCATACAACCAAGTGCACTCGGAACAGGAATAATGAGATAATTAAAAGGCTTTGAGTCATATGTGTGTGCATATGTAAGTGCATGAGCATTAGGGTATCTCAATTAGTACACTTACAAACAGAAGTGCTGAAAGACAATTATATGGATTAATACATATGACCTCCAGATTCAGCTCTGAAGTTTTAAAATAGCCTTCTTGTCACCCCCAAACACCAAACAGCCATGCCTAAAGCTGGATATACATTCCCTCCCTCATCAACAAATCTCTGCTCCTGCCTTGTCCTAATTGATGCATTACCTTGACTTGTCACATCCCATTATACATGATGTGACATAGGATGACATGAGTAATGCACCCCAGTTTGATGTGAACAAAGTCATCAGATTAGGTTTAGGGAAATACAGGAAAGCAAAAAATGTACTAAGTAGATGTTTACTTGAATCATTGCTTTATTATTATTATTAACAAGTTTACTTCCCCTCTCATTAAAGAGGAACAAAAAAGCTGAAGTTAAAAAAAATTAATATTATATCCTCACAAAAAGCATTTAGGAAAACTTCCACAGACCTTTTTTTCCCAAATCATACGAAAATCAAATGGGTCACTTCAGCATTGGTTGGCATCGATTGGTCACCACATACTAACAGATGCTTTTCATATTTCTTTTGAGAAATTAAGGACATGAGGAAGAAAGAACATTCTTTACTGGCTTGTTCTTTCTGGCTGGTTCTTTGACTAAGCAGACCTTTTTCCCCCTATCGTTCCACAAACTGGATGCCCACAGATAACAGAATCTAGGCATTACATCAAAGAGCCAAAAAAGTTAATTACATTTCTTGTTAATTACAATCTGAGCTAGCAAGCTTCCTGCTTACTTGTGGGGAGGAGGAAGAATAGCACTTAGAGAATCACGGCTTCCTGAGGATTGTGCATTATGGCCAGCAGTCTGCCAGAGCAGCGAGAAGATGGTAAGTGGGGTGCACTCATGTCTCTTTTTGAGCACATGTATATTCCCTTACTCTTTTAAGAGTAAATGCTAGACAAATTCTCTTGTAGATCTCAAAGCTGCACTTCATCCTCATTCCATGCTCTGCATTCCCACCAGGGTTCGTGGGACCACATGCAGATTAACCAAGGAAGGAATCCAGCCCGCTGCTTTTATTTTTACCCGTTGTGCTTTCACCATAGCTGGGTGAGTGAGAAGCCATCTGCTTCCTTGGGATGAAAAGGCAGGAGAGCGAGCTACGGTTTCCAGAGCATAACTTTCAAGATACAGCATCTGTCTTTTTGGTTCTTTCTGATTTATAGGGATCTTGGTTTGGGCCAAATTCACTGCTACATTAGGAATGAGAGTAACCTAATGTGATGCTGTACCCAGAACAAATTTGGCACAGTGACTTCCACTCATTAATTCTCAGGTGTGATATTTTAGAGCACTTGATCCATGATGCATAGTAGGCAAATTTACACCGATGCAGTAGCTGGCTTTCTAATTTCATTTATGTTCAGACCATACTGTTGGCTGGTAGTACAGAACCAGTTTTAGCTGAAGCTAGTTAGTTTGAAGACTTAGATAATAGGGACATATACCTTTCATTATCAGAAATAAGTTCTGTTGGGACTTTGCACAGGAACATTATTAGTGTAGCACAAAATCTCTGGACATCTAATTTGATATTCCACATTTCAAGGCAGCAGGAGAAGCAGCATCTGATTTAGAGGCAATTAACCTTTGACTGATACACAGTTATGTCAGGGAGCAGTCAGAACTAAAACCTAATCTTTCTGATATATATGAGTTTCAAAAAATTTTCAGCTTGAAAATTTTTGTCACTGTTATAAACAGGATTGCAGGCAGATGTAAAAGACTGACAGGTTTCCCATATCACAAATATAGTAGCTGCAAATACAGTTCAAATAAGAACCTTGATCTCCACACTTTCTAGATTGTTGCTAAAATTTGAAATAATCTTTTTAAAGCTTCCTAGAGATCTTCCTCAACTTCATTACTGAAAACTATCTGACAAAGCCTAATGAACAAGCTGACTGAATCGCTCTCCCTTTTTTCCCTTCAGTTATAACAGGTCTTTGGCTTATATACATGGGAGTCAGCGCCCAGATTTAGTCACAATTGTGATTCGCGTTAATATTTGGTCTTTGCAGAGGAACGTGTATTATCCTCAACACTGATCTGCCCAAATTTTGAAATCCTATGTTCTTCCTGAAATGATGCCAGGAATGGTGGGAACACTGAACTTGTTTGGGGACCACAGAGCTGGGCTGGCGGAGGTGATGGTCAGGGCTGCCCACCTGCTGCTGGGCAGGTGGCACGGATGCCTCCCTGACCCTGTTTCTCTTGCAGCCAGAAGGTCTGCAAGATCCTTGGACAGGAAAGCACTAGCTCTGCCCTAGTTAACATTGAAAAAATAATTTCTGCTTAATGACCACTTATTCCATGCTAAATTATGCACACTTAATCAGAAGAGTTTGGTACTTGGCATCTTGATTTACTGTTCTAAGGTAGGTTCCTGTTCAGCTACTCTAAAAACTGATGGCTTCTACCAACATTTTCTGTATGAATCTAAGGATAAAACCATATTTCTGGTAATGGTGCAGATGGGCTCAGTCATGAAACATGGTTGACAGCTTCACAGCGATCCCTGCCTTTTCAGGGAAGCTCAAGTGAAAGCAGTATTCAAAGAGCTTAGCCTCCCAGGCCAGGTCTCACAAAAGGACTCAAGTTTTGCCAGGAAACCTCAACTCTACATGGATCTGGGCCACATTTAGTGCAAAGCTGCCAACAGAGAAACTGCAACCAGTATGACTGGACTACAAACTCCAACATCAAAGTCAGAAAATCTACACTAGATTAGCAACAGGTTTACAGCAAATGCTATGCCCACCCCTGCACCCTGCTGTCACTGAGGTTTTCAGTGCTGAACATGGCTTTGGACCCCTGCAGAGACCAGCAGTAACCTGGCCTTGTGGCAATGCAGTACTGTAGCAAGTGCCGTGGATCCACCTGATATCAGTGGTATGGGCACACACCGAGTCATCTGCAGCACAGGATTTCCTTCCAGAGGAAAGGCATGGTCAAGCTCCATTAAGCACCCCCTACTTCAAGTCTTTTGGGAAACCAAAGAAGGGAAAAAACTACACAGAGCTTCCAAAATACAACAGGCTCAGCAACTGAAAATCTGCCGCAGACATCCAAAATGGACAATACATCACCAACAAAGGCACCAGAGGTAAATTGCAAGAGACACGGTGTAGTGAAATAAGAACTAGAGATGAGCAGAAGGGAGATTTTTTTTATGATAGAGGTAGAATGTGCACAGCTTGGGAGCAGATATCAGACCCTGGCAGTCTCATCCAGAGGATTTAACCCAAGTGTATTAGCAAGTAACAATCTTAATCAGAGTCCTTTTAGCAAATTGATACCAGCTAATCTGTGCCACTAACTGCTCTCTGCTTCCAAAGCTAAGGCAGAAAGCCCACCAGCTCCAGCAACACTTTCTGCATGCTTGGATGAAATTGTGGGCAAAATTCAAGTGTCAACGGATGTCCAGTGCTGGTTGACACTTCCTATGGTATTCTGTGTGGGGCTTGCAGGAAACAGGACTTCTAGGAGATCTACAGCCTTTTCAAGCAGCAGCTGGAAGCCAGGACACCTGTCAGGACTGACAGTGACAGAAGTCCTACGCTGAATGTCTGGGTCATCTTCAGTCAAAGCTACCATAATTCTTAGAAAAATATTTTGCCAATACAATTTTCTATACATATTTAAAAGATTGATTAGTAAGTGTTTTATGTAAATCTGCTCTGAAGCACTAGCATTCACAATTAGCCCTCTTGGCTTGGACACACCCCTCCAGAATGAAGTCCTTGCCATGCTTTCTACCATGTCATTACTTAAGTCCCTTTATTGCCAAGGGGATAAGTAATGACTTTGCCTTGGTGAGGAGTGATGGAGAGAATACAGATCTGCAGCTGCCAAGAGAGGTTGCTGAGGTACTTTCTTTGGCAGGGGATCCAGGCATAAGTTTTACATGAATACTGCAAGGAGGGCAGTATATATCACTCCTTACAATTGTAGGACACAGCAACCTGGAAAACACAAATCTGAATTAAACTGGCCTCCAAAACTAGCATGTTTGGCATACAGTGGCAGCTAAACTTTGCAAAATTATTTCACTAAAAAAACCGAACTGAATTTCTATTAAGTATAGTTATTCTTGTAGTTCATTAATGTATCTGCTGGCTAAAAATGACAAGGGATTTCCAGCATCTTCTCCATTATGGAAGAGTCAAGAATTATTGTATTCACTTTTGAAATACATTATCTATCATGGTAGGTGCACAGCTGTCTGTGTTCCTAACTCACTGGTAATTAATGTCACTGAGAAGTAATGTTAATCCCATGTACTGACAGAAAGCAGGGAGCAAGCCTTCTGCAATTTATGCCCTTCCCCCCTTAGCAGGAGGAAGCTTCAACTTTGAATCAGTTCAAAGGAGCTGAGATAACAACAGGACTTGGGAAAGTGATTCTTTCGTGTCTGAGTTGAGAAATGAAAAACAGAAGTCCAAAGCAGACCTGCAGCAAAGATAGTAAATTTATCCATTCTCCGTGGAGATAAGGATGGCAGTCTGGTACCTAAATATACCTGTGAACTGCCTATTGGTTCTGAGATAAGTTCCTCCTAAACAGGTTTGTCTGGAATAAAGATCAGGCCTTTATCAGGATAAGCTTGGCGCTGCCTAACTGCACAGCCATCCTCACAGAGATGACTGCAACGAACACCAAAAGTCTCCACCTTAAAGCACAGGATGGAAAGAATTGCTGGAAAGAGTCCACCCAACAATAAGTGGCACTGGAAAGTCTGAGAGTGATGCTTTGGGGAGAGGCAGCAAGAAGGTCAAAGCAACAGATAGCTGGGGAACTTCAACACCTGCAGCCAGACACACAGCAAACCTGCCTCAGAACTACCTAATCCTGTACCTGTAGGCATGCAAGAAATGGAGAGAGGGTTTTACAGCTTTCTGTAACCCAGAGGATTTTCAGTGCATCTGACAAGACTGTTTACTAATGATTATAAATTACTTAGCTTTGAAACACTAAGCACTTAGAATAATTTTGCCCTAAAGCAGTTCCAAATCTCATAATTTCCCAAAGACCCTCAGGTTGCTTGGATTCCCACAGAGCATGTAGTTCCCACAAATAAATGCTTTTTTTACCGTGCACAGTAAGTCACATCACACTTTCAGCCCTTCCTGCAAACATCAGCTTGAAAATAACTACAGGCCAATCCTCTACCGTTCCGATTTTGGATGTTAGAACTCCACGCGAGTGAGCATCCCCCATTCAGGTGTGGACCCACTTGCCAAGCATGAGCTCAGTGGGTGTCAGACCTGCCAGCCTTTGCTGGGGCTGATCAACACACCAAGCAGTTACTGTATGGACTCATTCCACATTTGCCTGCAATAAATGCAGTTATCTTGTTGCTGTCAGTAAAGATTTACTTGTTAGATCAGCAATAAGGGAAGTCACAAGACAAATTTCCCAGTCTAAACATAGTGATACTTCTTGAGACCTTCCAGTGCCAGACTTGCACAAATAAAGGGTAGAGCTCAGCCCAAAGGTCCTGTACTGCCTCTGTGTCACTGAGGGCTTTCTCACAGAGCATCAGTCAAGCACAGACACGTAAACTGGTTTCCTATGCATTGCCCAAAGCAGACACATGATGGGTTAACTCTCTCCGTGTTTGAAAAGGAACTGAGGCAGACGCAGTATAAGTTTCCATCTCTGCCTCTCAGTGCCTTATATCACATGGTCCCCAAATTCTTGCCTTTCAGACTCTAGCTAAGAAATGAGCGTTTCCATTCCATTCTATTGATTTCTAAATTGTTTCAAAAAGAATACATTTGAAAACCTTCCATGTGCAAGAGCGATTACCAAGGAGGATGCACGTTGCCATACAGCTGTCCCTCAATTCTGAATTGGCCATCCAGAGATGCATCTGTTGTGGTTTTGTGTCTGCAGTCAGGGAACATTAATACATCCACCTAAAAGGTAAAGCTAAGAAAAAGATTTGACCTCACTGCTTATAGGTAGTCAGAATGCAAATCTCCATGAAAACCCAGGCAGTGCATTATGACGTGTGCTAGCTGAGTGAATGCAGAACAGCCCACAGCAACAAATATATTGTACTGAGGGTTGTGTGATTTGTACATTACGAGTTTTAGCTGATATAGCTGTAGACAATACTGTAAGAGATTTTAAAGCCCTGTTCCCTACTGTCATCGCTACTTTCTCTGTTAGGAAAGGGAGCAAGAGATCCTGGAGGATCTCATCTTCGGAAATTAGCCACGTCTCAGGAAAGCAGAGACTGGTGTTCAAAAACAAGACAAACATCCAGCTGCACTTAAAGAGGGGGTTTTACTGGCCAGAGGTTTTGCCATATAATTATTTTCGATTCAATAAGCAGAAAAGCAATTTATGTTAAACTTTTACCTCGATCCAAGCGGGTTAGACATGCTGAGGCTGCTCTCCAAGACAGCAAAATCAACAGCATAATCATGTCTAGTTGAATGAATTTGCTGGGCACATACAGCACTCCCTAAGAGAGATAAAACCAGAATTTCCCTAGCTGTAGAAATTAAAACCTAAATATGAATGACCAAGAGTGAAAGTTTTTAGGAATTCTTGGGCTGTTCCCGGCATAAAAGAAGAGTGTCAGGACACTGTGGAGCTGCAGAAAAAGGATTGCTTATCTCCACCAATTCGTGGTTTTTTCTTCCAGCTTTCAGGGATGATACCAAAGCCTCACTGAAAAGGATATAAAGAGACATTGCTACTTTATACAATGAACTGCTGTCATACTTTAAAAAATCCTAACTTGATCAGCAGAGACACAATCTTCTATAAGTTCAGGTCTTAATGAAGTTTTTTATTGTATTCAGAAGTCTCTTTGTAGTCTGAGAAATAAAGTATTTTTAAAGGATCCTCTTCTCTCTACAGTTAAGATCAGCAGTCAGGGAAAGGACATCAGAGGACAGGGTTTCAGAGTACATTTTTCAGGATTCTGTTCAAATGCTAAGTCATTCCTTCCTCCAGCACAGGTACTTCACATTGAATCATGTTTGTTCATAAAACAATACAGAAACAAAAAGACCCTTTATTTTTAATCAATTATACTCTGTTGTGAACAGGTATATTTTAATACATAACAAATGGATTTAAGTGTTCCTAGATCTCTTCCAAAAAACAGCTCTGAAATTCTCTGTTTGTCAACTCTTGATACCAACACATGGAGAACTCTCTTAAGACTATCCTTAAAAAAAAAAAAAAAGACAAAAAACCCACAAAACCCTTGACCTTTCCTATTTATTTATTTACGTTATTAATGAAGAACTTGAAGGCTCATTCATCATCTACCAGTTGACATTTTATGATGGAGTCAAAACAAGATTTCTCTTAAAACTGAAACATGGGTCAAATCCAACCATGGTATCAGTGGAAGGGAATAGAACTACTTGAAAGACGTGTATCAAACTGTTTGTTTGATATACAAGGTTTTGTATCCCAGCCTGTTCTGCAACCAAGGAGGAAATTGAGAGAACAGTGGACGTAATTCACAATTGGAGAAAATACGTCTCATGGACTCCTTTCAAAGTTACTCTAATCAAAATGACACCTTTGGGTTTTAGCTACCCAGAACATCAGATAGGCTGAAGACCAGTGCATGGTAGATTTTTAATAACTGGTAGAGATTATGCCCCTTCTCTTCAAAAAGCAAACCAAACAAACAACTCGCATACACACAAAGAAATTGAACTCAGAGATGCTTAAAAAACATAAGCTTCTCCACTTGCTCTCACCTGTATTTCTTTCCCAGGAAAAGCAAACACAAATGCGGATGCAGGGAAAATAAATCTGCAGGAAGTTTGCCTTTCCTGTCCCTAAATGTTTCAGGTTTTTTCTGCAAACCCTTTTAGTTTTTGTCATAATGGCTTAGGCGAAATCAGAGACACAACATGTGCGGAAAAAATGTGAAGCCATCTCTGATGGCTATAAATCTCTGGATCTTTCCCAAATCTCTCATTATCTGGAAGAGCCAAACCCCAGAATCTTTCAGAGTAAAGAATTGCAAGCAAACATTTCCTTTTCTTCATTTCTCAAATGACAATGGTCCCTAGCCATCTCACTTTATTCTGTGCAAAGATATCATGGGTCCTCCTTTTTTCAGAGGCTTCCCAAAGCTAGATTAAATCAAAACGCAGGGATTTTTTGAGGATACAACTCAATTGTGTGAGGAGCACAATTTAAGGAGCATGTCTTTTGTGAAGACCTGAAGAGGGCTGAAATTGGCTCAACAATAGAAAAAGGCATCCATTGCCTCTGGCTTTTGGCCATATTTAACAAAACACCTGGAAAATGTAATGCCATGTTAGAAGGTAACTGTCAGCAAGTCTGTGACTTCTCTGTGAGAAGCTGCTGTAGCAAGATTTAGCTAATAACAAGGAATTTTGTAAGGGGGGGCTAAAAGTTCAGCTAGGGTAAGCACCACCTGGTATGCAAAGAGAGCACACTGTGCAACACATCAGCAGGGACATGTATGATACCAAACACACGTCCACTTGCTGCTCAGGGCACTCACCCTCATGTTACACCAAGCCAAGACGGAGCAACACAGTAGCAGCTACACTAACCCCCAGGTATCCCAAGAAATTTTCAGCTCTCCAAGGCAGCAGCCAGGCATCTTGCCACCCCAGCATCAGCTTTTTCTTGCACAAATACAGGGTGAATCAATATGCCTGAATGATCACAGCTCATATGCCTGCACCTTCAGCAGGCTGGACAATAATAAAAAATGTTGACAGTTTTGTTTCAGTTTTATAGACAACTAAAACTGCTGACCCTCTGTGGTGCTGTTTACATAATGTAAAAGACCTGTTTCAGTGTAAAATGGCATTTCTATCAGAAGTTACTTCTATTACCAGGAACCCTTGGCACCAAAACTTGCTCTTCTAGAATATCTCATTTTAGAGAGTCCTTTAACAGCATTATAAATAGATTCACCGCGCACAGGAACCATATGAGAAGCAATTCAGGGAATGGAAAATATATTCTTATTAGCTAGCCTACATTAATTTCATGCCAATATTGGAACACTTATTAGCAACTGGTCAAAATATGCTGCTACACAGATCCTAAGTGCAACTTCCCAAGGATGATTTCCTTCACAAATGTATAATTGCACATACTGAAGCTCACTTCTTTTGCATGCTTTAATATCTTCATCTCAGTAATTAGGTAATAGGAAGCATGCATGACTGGATAGAAAACTGCATCGTTCTGTTTTAGATTTTGTGCTTTATTTCCTTTCCCTTTGTGGGTAAAGGGTCTATGATCTGTTGTTTTGCACAGTTAAAGTTTGTTTCTCCCCTGAAATTTGGCAGCCCTAATGTAGCATTCATCTAATTAAGAAAAAAAAAAAAAGGGCTTTACCCATTACACAGATGTGATTTACCCAGGAGTTGCCAAGGCACTGCAGTATGACTTCTGGAAAGGCCGTCTTCAGATCACAAAGCTAGGATGGCACTGACCCCCAGTCCGTGTGCACCATTCTCCACTCAGTACGTGCACTTACCTGACAAGCACTGCTCAGAGGAGCCCGCTGTCCTTTTACCCTTTGAAGAGAACTCTCCCATTAATCTATTTTTACGATCATCATGAAAAGCGAATAGTCTTTTCTGAAACATTTAGCTGGGTACCAGCACCAGCCCAAGTGAACAGGGTATGGATTGTTCATACAAAGCACCCTTGTAATTTTTGTCTCTGATAGTCAGCAGTGAATACAAGAGCTATTCTCATTTTAAACTAATTAACCATGAAAAGATGTCAGGCTCTTATTATCAATCTCAATCACTCAGCAGTAGCCATACTTGCAGATAAGGTCAGAATCTGCTTCCATTGTCTCCAAAGACAAAAGCATGCCATGGCATGGACCAGAGGAGACGTCTCTGCAGAACGGATTCCCAGTTGGGTGCTGCTGCTGGCAGAACAGTGATGGCAGCAGCAGCCGCCCTTGGCTCTATGACAAGTTTCATGTGCTGGCAAAGAACTGCAAATTTCTGGGATACTTATGTAGATTTTCAAATAACCTACAGCTCCTGAGTTTGGGAACACCCTGTCTGAAGGAAAACTAGGATGCTCCTCTCTTGAAACCAGCACGTAGTGAAGTCACATCCTTCCACTTCTGGCACAGGCAGGAAACTTCTGACTGTTCTGCAACATTCCCAGATACCTACTCTGGATTTGCCCTGGTCTTTCTCTGCTGCAAGCAAAGAGCCATGAATTAGTTTTAAACACAGGTATAAGAAGCCCAAGGCTTCTGGGCTGTGGCCAATCTGAATTCACATCATCCTAGTGCCATAGATGACTTAGGAACCCATACATCCAAAATCCAGGGTGTGGAAGTCTGGGAAAAGATAAAACTGAGACTCACAAGACACTGGCCCCAAGGAAAACAGTCACTACGCCAACAGATTTTTATGGCACATTACAAAGGCAAGCCAGTGCAGAAGCAGGCTGAAAAATTAAAGGTTGGATTCCCAAGCAGCCTTGTAACCCTGAGTACTGCCCACATCCCCATAGACACCTTCTGTCTCTGGTTTCCCTGGACCTGGACATTTGCTGCCTATGTACTTTTCACTAAGTAGTACAGGGTTATTTGCATGCAGAACAAGAAGTTTCCGTGCTGCTCAAAATTATTTTCACTGTTGTCCCCAAGCACAATTTGTAGTTTGTTGGTTTCAACTAAAGCACAGGAGCATTAATCCAGTCATAACATTTACTCTGGTTTATATGATAAAGGAAATAGTATATGCAGCAGGTGTGTATATAAAACTGGAAAGGATCTTCTAATTGATTCATAATTTGACTCTCAACTGAAATGTTTTTTAAAACTTCTCCAAGACATATTATCACACCTTCGTGTCTCCAAGTCAAAAACAAATTAGAAATGAACTTATTTATTTTGTGCTATGAGGGAGCACCAGAGAAAGCAGATGAGGTTTACTGACTCTTCATTGTGACTTGGATTGTAATTAAAAGCAAATGCTCTGTGAAGAACTGTTTTATGGAAAAGGTCAAGTAGATCAAACTCAGTTTTGTGAGATGTACTATATATGACATGCATCTCACAGCTTGGATCCTTTGGTACAAATAGTTTAAAAGAAGCAAGTTATTTTATTAGGACTGCCTTGTGGTAAAGTGACTCACAAATCACTGCATTTCAAATGCTAATTTGCTATGCAATCCCCTCCCTTTCTTGCATGATGCTGGAATTTTGCTCTCAGGGTAGAATAGAAACTGCCACTCACCCAAAGCAAACACTATACATCTTATTTGGCAGTTTGTATAGCAGAATTTTTACATGGAGACAAGATGCTAGATGGTGATGCAAGCGTTCCGCTGTACATGCAGTCCCCAAGACCTTCAGAACTTGCAAACATGTTCATACATGTATGAATTAATTTCATTGGAAGAAATTTCAGTAAAAGCAGATGCACTGTTCTGATTAAAAATGCTGTATCTGTCCCTAAACGCTTGCAAAATTTGCAGAGCTATAAGGCCTTTCATAAGGAATAGTCTATATTCTGTCTCAGATTTATCAGGTTTTTTGTTTGTTTTGTTCTATTAATTGACCACAGTCATCCCAGATATCCTCAAACAAGGATCATGGTACTCTCAGACTTCTGAGGGAAGTATCATTCTTCAGATGTGACAGGGTTACAGACATATAAACATCCTGCTGGAATGATTATGGCGCAGTACATGGCACTGATTAACTGTGCCTTTGGGTTGATTGCCATGTTGTAATAGTACAATGCTGTTTAATCAACACGTTTGTTTTATCTTTTTTGGTAGGAGAGCAGCAAATGCTTTCTAAACTCTGGCACTCTTGTTATGAATCTCCAAGATCTTGTGAACATCTGCTCACAAGTTTCCTTTACACTAGTTGTCCAGGTTTGTTTTTCATCATCTTCCCAAACATGTCCTAAAGGCCTGTAATAGCAGGTGTGCAAAAGGAAAAAAAATCCACTTGCAGTACTGTCAGAAATTTTAAGTTGCAGCTGGCAAAATAACTGATATCAACAGAGGTGAAGGAGTTATAGGGTGGGTGGTGAGAACAGCAAAATAGCCTGTGGCACCACAACCATCTCAACTTCCTCATTCTGATTCTTCACTGATAGACAAGTACGGTCAGCAGAGAGAGAAGAATATAATGAGCATCAGTTACACGGAAAGTAAGTACTTCTGATCTAAAAACACACAGTACAGAAAATGGGCACACAGCACTGCAAACACATTTAAATTCACAAAAGAAATTGGATTGATGATTAATTTACAAGTGTCACAAATCAGTTGAATTTATGATGTGAGGTTTTGAGATACTTGTCTTGTGAGTCCTTAAAAATAAAAATGATAATTTTTTTTGTTTGATTAACAGAGGCAACACACTAAAGTTGCAAACACAAGAGCTAAGGAGTCCCCCTGGAATCCCTGGAATGATTCATGCCATTCCGTGAAACTTTGGATCAGGAAACCAATGACCTCCACGTACTTTAGGAAAAGCAATCCTGCTCTCTTAGGAGAGCCCCTTGAGCTCCCATTTCCACTATTAATCAGGAAGAAATTTTAGGGGGCCCTAGAAAACCTCAGAGCTGATTAATGAACACGCTGGCTAGACCTGCCCTGGCTAACAATACCATTAATGTGCTTTATTGAAACTTGCTCTCTTCAGCTGCTGAAGATACTGGAGCACTCAAAGGAAAAAAGATCCAGCTCAGCAGCACGGGCTCATTATCAGGAAAGCTGTGACAGAAGCAGAGCCTGTACCGACATGGGGCTGGAGGGCTGCACACTCCCACACTTGGTGGAAGTCAGCTCTCAGAGGACAACCTCAACGCACGCTGTGACAGGCCAGGTCCCTGAGGATGGTCAGGGAGTCCAAGAGCTCTAGTATCTGTCACTGAAAACAGACAAGGAAAGAGAAAAGCCCCTTCAAGCACCCTTTGCTAAAATCTCACTTGCATCTGCTAGCGCAGATTGCCATTCAGCGAGATGCTCGTCCGTGTTAGCGAAGTTTCTCTCAAGGGTTAGGCTTTGGGAAGTGGTGTGACAGCATCCTCCTGCAGTCAGAATCATTTAGTCACTCAGCACTAGAATATTTATCAGGAAATCAAATCACCACACGTAAGGAAGGTAAATATTAACGTATATAAAGCCTAGACAGATTACCGTTATTAGGCAGGTATTACTACATCATAACTCACAACTTGATACTGAAAATACAGGTGGCTGCCTTGGAATCCCCCAAAACATGTTATTTCTGAAACAGCAAACCTCTGCTAGCACTTACCTAGCGTATGTAAAGCAAGTTAACCCTGCTGCCAGCAAGGCCAGGCTAGGCCAGAAGGCAGAGGACAATCTGCTGAAGCACAGGAGAAAGTTTTGATGCCTCATGGCATACAAATCGTTTCCTTCTTAATCCCCAGGGGCATCAGGACTTAATACAACGAACCAGACAAACTGTTACTGCTCACCACACTAACGGCTTAACACTTCTGAGGCGGCATTTGCTCTCCAAGACATCTTGCTTGGGCAGCAGCCTGTTCTCTTCCAACTCAAAGGCCATTCAGGACTGCAACAGCAGCCTGAGTACAGCTGTGCCCCACGTCCACCAGCTGTGGCTCCCAACAGCCCTGTGCAGTGGAGGAGCCTGGGTGCAGGAACACACTCCAGCCCACAAACCGACCCAGGCCAGCATGTGCTCATTGGGCATGAGAGATGGTTTTCTGTCAGATGAGCGTTCCTCCTCCATTCCCAAACAAGCAGCAGCTGCTCCCTGTACGCCCTAAGCACAGCAGTGCAGGACATGTCATAAGTCCTGGCAGAGTTTTGTCTTGAAATGGCCAGAAGCAGATATCTGCTATAAAATACATGGTGACGGTACCACTCTATAAAAATGAAGAGCGTAGAAGATAAATGCAGCTGAGAAATAAGGTCAGAAAAAATAAACCAGTATAAAACAATGGATACACTTTGCTCTACTGCACGTTTTAAGAGAAGGATCTGTCAGTACAATTACCCTGGTTTCAGATCATTTGCAGGACTCCAGAAAGCTAAGCATTTGTACCTATAAGCCACAGCCTTTGCACAGGCATTTCTTTTTGTGCCAAAACTAAAACTATCAGCATGCTAAACCGAAATGCAGTTGCACCGTTTGGCAGCATGTCTGGGGCAGCCCAGCCAGCAGCCAGCGTGGGGAGCATCTCGTTGCCCAGCCACCAGAGTGCTGCATGGAGCAGACCAACAGTGAAAACAGGCACCAGTGCAATCAGCCCCATCCAAAAGTCTACTATAGAGAGGCAAAACTGTTACCTAGAAGCAGGAAAACACGTAAGACCAGCGGCCTGCTTCCTCCCTACCTGTTTCTTCCTCACTTATTTATTGTCACATCTATTGACTGCAGCTCTTCTCAGACCGCAGAATCTTACCAGAGAGGCAGTGTAACAGCTCCAACTCCTAAGTGGGGAAAAGAAGCTTGTTATTTCTAGAAATGAGGAGCAGAGCTGCCTATGAACATACTTTTCACTGGTAACATTAGTAAAACTATAGAAATAGCAAAACCAAGCAGTGGCTCTGTCCACAGGGGCACAGAGCATACAACTCCAATAGATATTGTTTTTTAAATTAGTGTCCAGTGAACAATATGGCAGTGTCTACCAAAACCTGGAGCAGGAGAGATTGTAACTAAGCTGTTCTTTCTCTGCCACAAGAAAAAAAATTACATTAAGCATCAAGTCACTAAGCTAACAAGACAAGACAGGTCATTGTTGCTGTAGTAGCAAGCAAAATGCTAAACTGCAAGATAACCTTATTCTTGCCTTGGAATATCTTGGATAACCAAGTTCTTATCTTGGAAATAGTTTCTTTATGAGACATATCCTGCTACAGCAACTTTGCAACAAGATTGTACTGGGAAGGTTTTAAAAAATGAAAAAATATTAAAAACAAACTAAGCAACAGAAATCTTTGGTTTGAGTTAAATGGTACATTATAACATTTATGTAAACAAAAGCAAAAATATTTGGTCATTTTCTAAAGCTTGATCTTACAACTTAAATTTAAAAGTGAGTTTTCATTACCACATCTTCCTGTGTAGCAACCATACACGTACATCTAGACTATTCTTACTACTCCCAGTCTTTCATATTGCTCAACATCTTAATCAAAGAACATAGCTGTTGCCATACTTCACCCATTTACAGAGAACAGGGATTTTTCTGTCCAACACAGGTTCGCCAGTCCTGGCATCCAGGGCAGCAAAGAAGTTATGGACTGCATGAGCTGCTGGAAGGGTATTGAGATGGAAACCAGCTCTTCCACCTGCTTTTCCAGAGCTCTCCTATGTGTAACATTTGTCAGGACACACCACTGAGATTTGACTCTCCAAAGTAACAGGTTAACAACATTCTGAATTACAACACTGTTTTCAGCACAGATCCAAAACATAGCCCCATTCTAACGACCATGAAGAAAATCAATTCTATCCTAGATAAACCTGGCACACACTGCCCAGTCCACCACTAAACCATGTCCCCATCTACACATTTTTTACATACCTCCAGAGATGGAGACTCAACCGCTTCCCTGGGCAGCCTGTTCCAATGCTTGATAACCCTTCCAGTGAAGATATTTTCCTAATATCAAATCTAAACTTCCACTGATGCAACTAGAGGCCATCTCCTCTATCACTTGTTACTTGGGAAAAAAGACTTGACACCCACATTACTACAACCTCCTTTCAGCTGTTTGTAGGGAATGATCAGGTCTCCCCTGAGCCTTTTTTTCTCCAGGCTGAACACCACCAGTTCTCTCATAAAACTTGTTCTCTAGACACTTCACCAGCACTGTTGCTCTTCTTTCGACACACTCCAGTCCCTTTATGTCTTTTTTGTAGTGAGGGGCCCAAAACCGAACCCAGTATTTGAGGTGCAGCCTCACCAGTGTTGAGTACAGGGAGATGATCCCTTCCCTAGACCTGCTGGTCACGCTGTTTCCGATACAAAATTAAATTCTGCTGTGCTTTAAACAGAACAGATAGGGGCTTTTATATCCAAAAGTAAAATGTATTCCTCACTGCACAAAGATTTATCAGAAATCTGTATCACTCTACCTTAAAAAACATACACAGTAGAGACCACGAACAAAAATAAAAGCCAGCTGTCTGGCTGCCCAACAAAATAGATCTCAGCATGTCTTCAGGGAAGGAAATCTCACAAAATATAGCCATAGTTTTTCACAAAGTGACAGAAACTGTTGTATCAGGTCCTGTTGTTGTAGAGGATGGAAGAACAATGCTTCATCATATCAAAAAACAATGGCATTGAAGGGACATTATGAAAGTCCTTCTAAAAAGTGGGCAACTTATCACTTAGCTCTTTAGTGCTGCACGCCAATCAATTGAAACCTATCATTTTAGCACTGAAAACCATATATATCGGAACCAGAACACCAAAAGTGGCAAAACAAGTAACAAAACACATTTGTAAAACTACAGAAAAGAATGGGATTGTAAGTAAAGCTATAGGCCTACCAAAATAGAAAGGCACAGATGAACTAGTGAAAATTCTCTTCTGCTTTTATAAGTGTAACATTTAGGATAACAGTTTGAGAAAGTGATTGAACAGGATGCAGAAAGGTACATTTTGCAGCATCTAAGCTAAAGGTGCTAGTAGACCATGATTAAAAAGATATTGTAAAGCCTGTTCTAGCTATGAGTTACTGAGTTTTAGCAAAAGTGAATCCCAGAAAGAGTGATATTCACTCATTTCTATTATTTCATACCCAATTACATCATGAAGATATTTTATATAACATATTTGAAAGATTTCATCCAAAGAGAACAGTAAGGCAATTTTGTAATGCTTAGAAAAATAATTTTCTGACAAATTTGCATCATATTTACAGACCTTCAAACAGTCATGGAATTTATTGTTCTCAGTCAAGGTGAGCTATAAAATATCAGTGCTGATGGTTATTACTGATGAGCTTTCAGGCTGGGGGGGGGGACGACACACACAAAAATTCCATTTATCTGAAAAATAGATTAGAGCCCTTTTAATAATGTAGTGCTTCCGGGTTCTATTGACATAGGAATTATATATTAGGCAGCCGAAAGCCTATATGGGCATCTTTTTTATTTTATTAGAAATATATACATATCTGAATCTACTAAAGGTCAGGACAAAGTCATCAGGCTTCTAACTGCAGTTGGACTAAACTCCAACTGGAATGATTTATGTGGCAATTAGAGTTTTTCCCAAGAATGTAACTAGCCCAATGCTAAAGGCAGGAGAATTGCTGCTGGTGACTCTCACTTGCTCTCCCCCAAGGATACGAGCATTACAAGAAGTTCCCTTTTGAATAAATGGAAACACAGACATCAGCTCTGTTCACTGCAGCAGAAGCTTAATTCTTGCATAAATACTTTTTAACACAGAAGTCAAATGGTACAAAGACTTATTTTTGTACTGATGCCCCTCCTATCTGCTGACAAGATCTGGCAACACCATCTTGTCTGATACATGGCTAAGAGATGTAGCTTCTCATCAAGGTTCCTTTTTCCTAATTTATGCAATTCTTTAGGCTAAGAGATGTAGCTTCTCATCAAGGTTCCTTTTTCCTAATTTATGCAATTCTTTAGGCTAAGAGATGTAGCTTCTCGTCAAGGTTCCTTTCTCCTAATTTATGCAGTTCTTTAGCTCTGAACAGACTAAATGCCCCACAGAAGCAAAAAAATGAAGTGGAGGGGATGGGATAGGAATAGATAAATCTGTTGCAAAATGGCCCTGATCAGCTTGCTATGCAAATTCCACAGCATCACCATGTATTAGAGAAGTTAATAGCTATATGAAATGCCTCTTTCCCCATTAATAGGCTAGATACAGAGTTAAAATTCATGTTTAAGCTACAAGAGGCACCACTATAAATGACTGTTTAAGCACACGTGTGTACTGGTACAGGCTCATTAATGTATTTTTTCTGGTTTTACGCACTCCAGGAAAGTAGAAGTGCATGCAAGGGATAGGGACAGCTCAAGGGGATGTAATTAAGTCTGTCCTGTATTTTTGAAAGTCCAGTACCTCAATTTAATTCTTGTCCTTCCCAACTGGTCTTTGTGAAAAGATCACAGTGAGAAAACACAACAGCTTTTACAAAGCAGCTAAGAAACTAAGTATTTTTTTAATGTCACATTGAAAACAAAGCTAAATAAAAAAGAATCTTTGTAAATGCTAAACCTGATTGATTTCTTCTGTGAAGCTTTAATGCAGTGAATGCAATCCTCAGGAAAATGGAATAAATATAAACTCAATGGTGTTTGGAAGTTTCTATTTATGTAATGATATTAAGTACTCTGGAATTTAAATTGTGTTCATTTTGACTGTAGTGACGTTTTCAGATACAAGAAAAGTGTTTCAACGGTATATGAAATATGTCTTAAAAATGAAGTATCTTTAACACTTGAATGCATACTCTATAAATTAAAACATTGCTGTAAAAAGTACATCTATATTTCAGAATACATTTTTCTATCAACGTGTCTAAGTTTCAGATTATGTGTGTACAATAGGTATGCAGAAGTTTCAGCCCTGAGAACCAAAGATCTCCAACATACCTTTAAGCATTTGGAAGTGCAAACAGGTCACAGAAAAGTAATAGAAATTATAAGCAAGTAATGGAAACTTGCTCTTCCTTGGAAACAGCTGCAACAAGAAATACCTTTCTCTAGCTAGACAATAACAACAAAAAGAAAATATTACTCTCATTCTCTACTCAAACACACCAGATGCTTTTTTCTTTCAAACAAAATTTAGTTTGTCTCTCTCCTCTGCAAGTGAAAAGCAGTTCCGAGAGTTTTCATTTAACTATAAGAACAAAAACTAAAAAAGGAAACTCTGCTCTGCCCCATTTTTATGACAAATTATCACACAGGTCACAGCTAAGAGTGGCTGGTGAAGAGCAGGTGGGTTTTACTCAGCAGCCTTTTTTATACCCAAAGTGGATTTGAGAAACTCTCGGGCCCTCTCAGCTCTAACTAAAGGTTAGTGTGTTTTAAAGGGCTGTCACAAGAATTACTTAAACATGCTTTCAGCAGAAAAGCAAGGATTTTCTTAAACAACAAAATTGTTTGGATATATTTAGCTGTCCCTGAAAATACAGGTATCCATTGCTGATCCACGAGGGCTCTGGTGAGCTTGCCTTGCTTAGATCTGTCTTCAAATCACATTTGCCTTGAGCATTCACAGCTATTAAAGAGATTTATGGGATTCAAGAAATATGGCTGTTCTGTCAGTAATATGGTCTGGTTTCAAGGACCTTCTTCAGGTATTGGTAGTATCCTTCTGATAAAAGACTATTCCAGATAAACAGAAGTATTCTACCCAGACACTGTAAAGTGCCATATACTACCAGAAAAAAAGAAGGAAAAAAGAGCCGAGATATGCTCTTCCTCTCCATATTTTTAAAACTCCCCAAACACCAGCTGAGTCAGCTCCCTAGATCTCAATCTCTCCATGAAATCTCACTGCCACTAAAAACATACAACTTGGATTAGAAGGAGATGTTTGAGATCCTCTTTTCCTCCTGTAACTCCACAGTCATCGATGCCTCCAGTGTTCTGCAACAGCAGAAACTCCGGAGCAGCAGCCACAGACTCCTGCAAAACCCCAGTTCAGCCCCAGATGAAGTTGAGCATTCCCGAGTAAGGAGTGAGACTGCCCTTCTGCAAAACACAGCAGGAGACCACACAATACAAGCTGTATCCTAATGGACATGCACAAGGGGGAGGCATTTACTAAATTTTAAGTGCTTAAATTAGGAACCTTAATACTAGTTCTTTAACATAGTGCTTTGGGTGCAGCAAACTGGGGGTTTCACATGCCTCAGGAAATGTGCCAAGTCATCTCCAGATCGCATTTACCCCCAAAACTCTGATGCTCAGGACAGCTAGGTGGATTAACACAGCAGAATTTGCTGCAGCACTGAATTGAGCCCATATTTGTGGCAGCATATGTGAGCAACCGCTGCTAAATAATCCCTTCTATCCAACCTCTGCTGCTGCCATGCACGCCAACTCCCAGGGCACAGATCCAAAAGGCACCACCATCAGCTCTTGGCCTCAGCTTCTGCAACCCATGAAAAGCATCCCACTTCCTGAGCAAACTCCCTCAAGAATGAGATTATTTCCAAAAAATCCTTTTAAAAACACATACTAAAAGAGAATCCATCATAGCCCCCAATATTTAATGGTTACTAACCAGTTGATACCCTCCTGATTTCCTTTGATACGTTTTCAAAAATTTGATGACGAGACTGGGAGGGGGGCGGCTAAGCGCTTGCAACAGAGACTGTACTTCTTACCACTCCATAATGGCAGCTAGGGTCATAAGTGAGACCAAAACCCTACTCTGATATTCACGCAAAGCAAGATGATGCCACCTCCCCACAGTAAGTGAAACTGAAATAAGCAGAGAAAGACAGAAAAGCAGGCATTACAGACAGGGCATGAAGGAACAGACGAACTGGTGTGTCCAAAGTCACATTAGAGCCTGCAGCTGAGCTGAAACTAGCACAGCACCTGAACAACAAGAAAACATGTATTGTGCACCTTCTCTATATAGCATCAAACAACCCAAGAGCATCATCTCTTTGTCACTGTAACACAACCACTGAAGGGCAACGTGCACGAGGTATACACGCATTTTACAACAGGCAAACTCCAGAGCCATCAATGCCTTCAGCTCAGGGGTTCCTCACTCACAACAGTTCTGCAATACACCAACAGAGACATTATTCTAAGGGGTTTTTTTTTAATGGTTTCTAATGTAGTTCTTGCTTTAAGGACTGGAGAAGACTTAAGTTCCTTGTTCACCTGAGACTAAACTACAAAAGTAAAAAGCCAATAGCCCTGAAAGTTACTACACTGGGATATTTGAAGGACAGACGTGGATTCTACCGAGGCAGAAAGAAACTGTCAGGCGATTAAGAAATTTTTTTAATATATAAAGAACAAATGATGAATTCACTTTGGCAGGTTTCCATTTTTTGCTGTTCTGCTGCAACGATGACATAAGGCTTTACACTGAGGGCACCAGTCTCTGAAAATTACATTTATGTCATTAATATTCTATTTTTGAGCTTCAGGTGAGTAAAATGCCATAAAAATCACTGCCATAAAAAGATGCTGTAGGTCAGGTGATGCAAGACCAAAAAGTACTTACTTCCATCTGTGTAAGGTGGAGTATTATCACAAATACACTTTGCAGAAGAGGTAATTGGCCATAACATTTAAGCCAAAAAATATTGACTCTTATCTCATGGCCCTTCTCCTGAGGGTCACGCAACAAAACAAGAAAACAGGACATCAAATTAGTCTATGAATATCAGCAGCTCCAAGCAGCCCTACATAAATCATTTAGAATAAACCCAGGCAACATATATGATGTAGGTACCGTTTTTTCAGTCTGATACATAAATAACTATGAAAAATCTTAGCCTGAGAAGGGATTGTAAAAGATGTGGTATATAGCAATACAGAAGTACTCAAGACAGATAAAACACCAGGGATCTAAGAGATGGACACAGAAGCATGACAGGCAGTACCAGCAAAAGAGTAGTCAGGAGAGTCAAACACCACCATCCTTCAGCAGGAAGACTTCTCCATTTAAAAATTGCTGGTTTTCTTATGGTGTAAGTGAAATTGTGTGGAAGAAAAAGCTACTGATACTATGTTTTAAATGTTTTCTGAGAACCTATACACAATACTTTTAAATCTAAATTTTAATTGAAATTATTTTGAAGATACTGAATATATGGGTTGGGGCAATGGTATGTGGGGTGGGGCTTTTTTTGGTTGTTTTGGTTTTGTTTTTTTAAGCTATTGGCTTTCCATGGTAAAATTATCTTTTATATTATTTTAATAAGAAGCTCCATGGAAAAAAGCCCACTAAGAACAACAGTACTGCCTGTATAACTGCTTTTCCTATTTAAAAAATATTGTATAATCTATCTCTGGTTCTGGGTATTAACAGTTATTTAGACCAGTCAGTTCACATCTATAATGAAAATTAATTTTTCAAGTTACTCTATAGAGCTCCTAACCTTATAGGAATTTTGGGGTGGTTTTGCAGGGAGGCTAGTTTTAGAATCCTCACAGCTACCGACTGCGGTGCCTTAAAACTGTATTTCTAAAATTATGTGAAAACTTGTCCCCAGGCAGTGACTGTTTGTCCGCTCTGTATGTTCAGGCAGCCGTACAGCACAGTAATGATGATAAACTGGTTTCTGGCTCCCGTGTACTCTTGATTTACATAAACATTAGAAGCAAAACGAGTAGTCTGAGGTAACAGAATTGTTAATCGGGTGCGAAGAAATGGCCTCTCATAAACTTTCTTAAAGGTGGAAATTTCAGAGCTGACAAGGCTCATCTTGCAGATCTCACAGAAAAACTAAGTATTTCATGTAGGCAGGTTAAGAGCAAAATACATGATGATGCGAACTTCACGGGAAATTCTCTTTCCCCGTCTGTTTGATGCCCATGTTGCCATTATGGCTCGTGTTTTAAAATAGCCATCCTGGCAGGAGGAGTCTCAGCATCATAACATTTTGCAGTTACTCCGTGCATGTATGTTCAGTTCAAACTGCGAAAACAACTAGGATTAAGTCTAACCCATTCTTCTGCACTACTGCATGTCAGAATAGAAGATGAAAAAAAAACCCTGAAAAAAAATAATCTCACAGGCAGTAAGAAATCTACAAAAGAATCAAACTCAAGGATGCTAATAGCTATTTGACAAGGGGGAAAAAAAAACACCTCACCACCAAACAAAAAAACAAAGATAAATTATTACTGTCTTGATCTGTTTATCCTACCATAAACATGTCGAAAATTTGTGGCAATTAATTATGGTTTGGGTTTTTTTTTATTATTCTTCACTATTGTTACCTAGATGCAAAAAAGACAGAGGCAGAAATGGAAGTCAGGAGACCTGTGGCTAATGTAATTACTTAATTAAATCCCAAAAAAGGAGAGTAACCTAGAACAACATACATACATGCACTAAAGCCTTTTTTCTTCAAAGCTATACAGAGTCCAAATCAAGGGTTTATACATTTAAAGGAAACAGCTTTCACTTTCATACCTTTTTTTTTTTTTTGGCGGGGGGGGTGCCTTTGACACAGGGACCAAAAATGGCAGAGAACTGGCCCTGGATTGTTCAGGAATCAGGCTAGTAAAACAAAATTTAAAAAAACAAAGCAGTAACAGAGCAACTCAACTTTCTACTCTTTGATTTTACACAGGAGTTGCAATTCTACTGATGCCAAAAAAGTCATGATCAATTCATGCTACTGAAGCAAGGCACAGGTACCAGTTGCTGGAAGACACTTGCATTATTCTATCCTACAGGCACTGTTGTGCTGTCATTAGTTAAATTAATTAGAAGAAATCAGACACTGGCTAAAGCATTTTCTGCAGAATTTCAAATAAAAGTAAATTTTCCTAAATAATACTTTAGAAGATGCTAATATGTGTACCTGCAGAGGCTTGATCTCCTGACTTCTAGATCACATTAGCCAATTTAAAGTATTTTTGCATTAGTATCTTCTGTTCTTCAGTATGCAATTGAAATGTTAAAACGTCACTTTGAGTGAATGACACTTGATAAACAAAAATACCGCTTTTACACAGTGCAATTAAACTGTGAAACTCATTATCCTAAGGTATCACTGAGATTAGAAGCTTCAAAAGAACTACAGAGAGACAGAGCACTGCAAGGATCACCAGAACAGTAACACTTAAGACAGCAAACTTCGACAAATTTTTTAAAATATCCACTCTCAGGCTTCAAGGCCACTTTGTCTACGGTTGTCCTGGAAAAACAACACTATCAGGTGAGTCCCAGGTGATCTAGTCTGGTAATACCTAGAAGCTACCTTTTGGGACCCTGTCTCCTCAAACAGAAGCGTAATACTAAGTTGTAGCTCTCTACAGCACAGAAAACACAGCTGCCTTTGACTAACAAGAGCCACTAGTAAACTAATGGCATTAATGTGAATGTTTCTGAGAACCTCTTTGGAACAAAAGCCTGATTTTCCAGATTGCAGCCTTCCCTTCAGTTTAGTTATCCTCTCTGTTCCCAGGGCTGAGCCACACTCTGCCCCAACTACTCTTCCCCCAGACACTGTTCTCGTTAGCAGTCCACGTGACAAGCTCTCATGGTTGCTTACAGCAAATGGACACCCATGCTCGGTCACCATGTGCACAAGGTGGCACAGAGGGAATAAACAGAGTCATGGACAGCCATACCACAAAACTGATCCTCACAGCTGGCCCTTGTGGGAAATCAAACTCAGGTGCAATGGCCGGACATTGTGGGGTCCCTCCTTATCATCCCTGTTCTCTTCCCTCTGGCTCCAAGTCCTCCTCTGACACCTTCAACACCCTTCCTCTCTTGCAGCTGCTTGGCAATGACCAGCTTAGCTGGGACCTGGGGATCATACACAGAAAACAGAGTTGAAAACATCACACCTGGAAGACTAGGGGCTAGAAGTTAGAGTGAAGACCTCTGGAGACAATTTTCTCAAGGTGCCTAAAAAAAAACCCAAAAACCTTGCACATTCAACAGTCTCTTTTAACCTTAGGTGCAATCTTTGTATGCTCACATCATAAACAGTGAAGTATGGTAAACAGAAGACACACCAACACTTTCTGAAGACATCAACCTAAGTATGAAAAACATTTTTGCTAGCGCTGCACATGCTCTTGTGACAGGCTTATTGTTTTAACATTTAGCAGAGAAACTGATGGTCCTTGGAGGCATGAATACACTGCAGAATAGCACCATCATCAAACCTTTCACAGTACTTGTGTCACTTTTCCTATGTTACGCCAAAGTATTTTCCTTTCAAACATTTCTTGAATATAGTGGCTGCTTTAATGCAGAGGTAGTTCTGTAGGTTGAGAAAAGAATCAAAATCACAGAGCTGAAGGATAATAAGCAGTCCTACTAATAATTTTTTAACTTTGGCTCCTTCCAATTTAATTATTAGTATTTCATTCATATGTATTTATAATATAGAATATAATCATGCACAACACAAGCATGCAGACAGAACAAAAAAATTAAAAATGTTCATATTCAGGAAAGCCCACAATCCAGCACAAGTAGAGGCACTCAGAGAGCCAGAGGAAAGAGAAGACACCAGGTAACAATGATCCAGTGGTGGTTAACCAAGATCCGGAAGCAGTAAACTGTGCTCAAATATGTCAAAGGAAGCAAGTGTGTAAAAGAAGAGGGCAGAAGGGCTTTTCTGAGATGGAGTTATCATGAGCTTTTTTGGAGACTTTACCTATTTCAGTGGACGACAAGAGAGAGAAATAAACTAGTTTTCCCACAAAGAGTATAAGGAGCTAAGAAGTGAGGCAACTGCTTTTTTCCAGAAGCCCTTTGTCACACATGGTCTGCACTGGAAAACATGCACGTACAGATAGTGCTGCTGTTCTCTAAATTCACTGCCCAATCTTCCTGCCTTCTTTTCTGAAACTGAACAACACCTTCACAGATATGTCACTACTTCTTCCCTTCTCTATCAAAATAGTCTCAATTTGAAGCAGAGGCCATGAGGAACACAGAACTACTACCCAGCCTCCCAGAACAGCCAAGGGCACCAAATAGCATCCAGAGTTATAAGTTTTGGGTAGCAGTGGTGGGTAAGTAAATTGCATTGTTCCAGAGACTGGTCTGAGACCTGAAGAAGCAAAGCTAGAATATTTATAGCATGTAGAATAAGCATTGTTTGATGAAACCACTAATATCTGAAAGGAATAATTTTGTTTAAAACAAATATCCTCTCAAGAGTCCCCTGGTTTTGAGATGCTTTCTTAATGGATTTATTTCCCTCCAGTAAAGGCAGCAAGGGAATAGTCAAAATATTTCACACACACACACGGGTGACATTTGTTAAAATAACTGAAAAAAAACAAACCAACCAACAAAAAAAAAAACACCAAAAAAAAAAAACCAACCAAAAAAAAGCTTTATTTGTCTTTCATCAATAGATTTACATACAGAGAACAACAGGAATGGGACTGTTTCGTGCTTTTTTAGCTAGAAATCTGTTTATTTGATGAAGGATAGCATGGCAATAGGGGTTAAAACTCTTCAGATTTTTATTGCTCTGTTTCAAAGATTCAAAAATAGTGAAATGTGTTTCAAAACTTGCATGGTTTCAGCAATTCGGGTTTATGCCCCTAATTCCATATCAGTCTAAAATTACCTTAACCATACTTTCCCAACCAAACATGCAGAACATCTCCTAGGTCCTGGAAAGAGGGCTTAAGATGTATTTCATGTCATAAAATCTATGACAAAAAATACGGTTCAACTCTAACAAACACTGGGAAATTACTATTAAATAAGGGAGGCTATTTCCCCGTCTTTGGGGTCCATGTTCTTCTGCTTATACTAAATTTGCCTTCTCTGAAATAATAGAACATATTTTTCATCAATTAAAAAGCCCCTTGTCTCCCAAAAACATTTAATCACTAAGAGTAATTCTGCTGAAAACTTCATTTTGTTTCAGTGGCAATAAAGAGCATCATCTTGGTCTTATCACCATTATACATTCCAAAACTGAAGTAATGTTATGGCTTCTGATGTAATTTTATAGCTACTGTCAGAGAAACATAAATAAGATTAGCAAAATTGTGACCCCAGCTCCACGGAGCATCTTCAAAGCTTACCCTTTTCTCAAGTAGCTCATTTGTCAAAACAGCACAGCCGCAAGCTGTGCAGCACGATGTCCCCAGAAATACACCTAAATACCCTCTCTGAGCTCTGCTCTTCTCCCTGTCAGGTGAACAATTTGCAGTTCTATCAAGAGACTTGTTTCTGAAACTGGTACACGCTTTTACAGTCTTCATGCATTAGCTATTGTTCCACCAGCCAAGTCAGGCATCCAGATACAGCACCTAATTACAGGAACTAATTCATCTTTGACATCTCCTTATCTGGGGCCCAGATGAAAGCAGCTTGATCGGTAAGAGAGCAGTCACAGAAATATAATGAGGTGATTCAAATATCAGTACTGAAACTACATGCTATAAAACAATGTAAAAAGTGTTCCTCTCTTTCCTGCTGGCTCGTAGTTGCCAGATATAACGTGTCTCTGCAACTATATCAGAAATGATATCTCACAATTTTACAGTCCTCAAAGGCCTTTAAATTGCAGTACCCTCGCTGTACAAGTTTCATGGAAGTACTCTGGGAGAGCACAGATGCTGGACGATGCTGGTTTTGGGGGTGGGAAGGGGCCAGGGAGCAGGTTGTGGAATAAAAACACCAGTTGCTTTTATCATTCGGAGGAGAAGAAAAAGATAGTCGTATAACAGGGTAGGAATTATAATTAATTATTTAAAAAAAATAAAATCAAGGAAGGGATCTGAGATCATCTAGTCCAATCTCTTGCTCAAAGCTGGGTCAAAGCTGAATTACTCCTGGGCCAATTCCAACCCCAAAACAACAACTCTCTGCCCCCTTCCACACACACTCACACTAAGAAAACCTATCCCTAACTGAGCAAGACAGTTCACAACATTAGTCCCCTCACTTCTTTATACAAGCTTATTTTTACTAGAGTAATACAAAAATAATGGTGTAAAAGAAAAAGTTGGTGTGGAAATACAAATCTTAAATCAATTTCCTAACTAGTTTTGTTTGTTTCCATTAAAATATTTAACGGAAACAAGAAAGTATGAACCGCAGGACCAACAATGCCAATAAGTTTGTGCCTTGTGGTTGGACTCCCTGATGTATAACACATTGCTGGCACTAGGGAAATCCTTGTTATATTTGGGATATTTGTATTTCTTTAATGTAAATTCTCTGAAGAGCTCAAGGGCTAAGCACATGATGAAACATTTCCCTTCTGGACACTAGTTGGGTTGCTTAATTAGCCATCTGTTTTCATAAAAGCTGGAGGAATTCCATATGTTAGATATCTATCTCTCTGTCAGATTTTACCAAAAACTGACAAGGGCTTAAAAAGTTTGAGTGAACACAGAGGGACAGACTGACAATGTGCCTGAATAAGATTTAATTGCCTCAGGAAATGAGGCTAAAATAGATGCACGGTTTAGAATTACTTCTGGAGATGGGCCCACTGACAGGCTATAACACAGAGCTCAGGACTTGATTTTTATTTTTATTTTTATGTTTTTTAATCGGGGGGAACAGAAACCTATCAACACTTCAAACATCTGTAGATTTTTTGAGGTGAAGGCAGAGCAAATACTGCTCCCGAAGATGAGAAAAGCTACTGCTGGATGGACAGACAGGACATTGTCTGGAACAGGTAGGTCAGGGGTTTTTAAGCCTTAAAAAAGTTTAACTGAAGTTTGGTGAAATGTTCAAGTAAAATGCATCCTAAGCTCATCTTTATCCCACTTAGCCTGCACCAAATTAATTTTCTTTGCTAACCCCGACAAGCACCAGACAGCCTTTAGAATCTGACAGCAATCTTGCACAGTGCAGAGGAAAAGTGGTAAGATGCTATTATTATCTATGACAACCCACACTGATCAAGAAATGCTCTGAAAAAAAGCTACAGTTCATAATAGTTTAGACTATGGCATCATTGACACAAATTTTTTGGTTTTTTTCCCCCCATCAAAATTAGAACCATGATAGGCAACAAGAGACCTCTTGCATTCAGATGGAGAGGCTGGGGAAGAAACACAGCTCTTCTGCCAGCTGGCAGGTCAAGCAAGTGTTCTGTAACCACCAAACTTTCTACAAAAGTGTACTTGTAATTCAAATATTTTTGTGTAGCTGCACTGAAGATGCTTAGTTTCATGATTTTCATCTATTTTATTTTTTTATTTATAGAGGGTTACTCAGTGTGCTGAGCTGTTAGTGTCATGAGAAGTATCATGCTCAGGACATCGTGGTAAGTCAGAATGAATGTCTCTTGGCCATTGCCCCTTCTCTGCAAGGCTCGGCACCAGAAAGCTCAACCAGAAACAGATTCTAACCCAAACTGCAAGAGACGACACAATGAACAGGTGCAAATAAAAATCCTGATTAAAAACCAAAACACTGCTTCAGTGAGACACCCAGAAGAGTCGCATATTCTATTAAGATTTTTTTTTTTTTTTTAAGCCAGAAAATACTTCAGGGAAGCTTTGCTTCTTCCTCCTGTATAAGATTTGTACACATAAAAATAGAATATATATTAAAAACATAAAACTATACTTTTAGTTTCACAAAGAGTTGCAAGAACACTTTCAGGAGCAACTACATACAGAACCACAGCCAAGCCAGTCAATGAATCAAGACAAGGCCTGGCAAAGACTCCTTTATGTCAAAGAATTATTTAATGTGACCCTCTGCAGCAGCTCACCAAAGCATCTGGGCAGTCCTTGTGTAGCAGGGCCCTGCACTTGTTGCATCCCAGAAGAACTGAAGCACAAAGGAGGACTTCCCCAAAGCCCAGGAGAAGTTTACAGCAGAGAATTTGCTTCCCATTCTCCCTGGTGCCCTCAACAGTGATCACCCCAAGAAAGTCTGTCAATGGGTCTTGCTCATGGCCCCTTCTCAGAAGTCCACGTATGCGCCTCAGACCAGAGTTATTCACCCATTTGATCTTCACAAGCCTAAATCATCACAGGATCCCTAACTTCCCCAGCGCCCAGCCAGGTTACACAGCAGTCTTACAGCATGGGTGCTGCTGGACATCCTGTTTGACACAGACAGTTCCGTCCTACAGAAAAAGAGAAGCCTCAGACTCACAAAACAGTATAATTTCAGACAGCTGGAGGTACTGCTGTGTGCGCTGGTCTTTCCCAAGGCACACACATGCTGCACTGCGGGTATCAACAGTGACACAGCCTCAACCATCCTTTACTTTAAAACTCTCCGGGTACTTCAACTTTCATAAATCCAAGACAATCCACAGGATCATCTGTCATTTGGTGAAAGCAGAAAAGACAACAAATAAATACCAGCTGACAGAATCAGACCATTTGTACCCATGGATGGACTAAAAGAGAGCATGTTCTAACCTTGCCAGAATCCCTCAGGGCTTTCTCAAGCTGCGTCCCTGCTGAGCTACCCTCCCCACACCGATGGGTAGCACCAGCCTCTCTGAAAAGAATAATTCTGTCCTGCAAAGGAAAACAAAAACACACACACCCCAAAAAAAATCATAAATGCTAGTTTCTTTGCAAGGTCTGGTCACTGAGCAGTTTGATGTCAGTACCTGCTTGACAACACTTGCAGCACAAGTAGGTTATACAAAGCAGCAGTCCCAGTGCATCCAGCTAACCCCCTTCAGTTCCAGAAAAGGGGACTGAATCTCAGAGCTCTCTCTCACCCTTCACACCTGGGTTTCTGCCGGCTTAGTCTGTGCAGCAGCACAACACTACACTCCTTGCTGAGACAGTTCCATTGTCAAAAAGCCCCCATTATGCCTGATTAACCTGTAGCGATAGAGTCTCTCCTTTGTACTAATCTAGTATAGAGCTGATGATTAAAGCGTCATTTGTAAGGCAGACCAAATCTCTTGCATAAAGAGATCGCTGCTAGACAGCTATACCACATACCCTGTTAATTATGATTTTTATAATTTGGGCCCCTAATGGTATCTTAGTCAGAAAGCAGTTATGGAAAAGCTTCAGCACATAAATACTGCATAAATTATCATAACTCAAGACAAAAAAATGGTTGGCATCCTAAAGCTGACAAACTGCATGTTACAATAGTTAGAAAGTGTACAGAGCTTATGTACAACCTGCATAGAAGCACGTATTGCTCCTATCCACTTCTTACAAACTGGCAATCACAGATGGTCTCATAAAAGACTTGGAACAGAAAATAGATCTCTGCGTTTGGAATGTGCAAGTTCGACCGGCATCTACATTAACAGATTTGTAATTCACAGCATGACATTCAATGAAAGACGACATGGTAAGGGTGTTGTACATTTTAACATACTTACATAATGAGCAATTATGTTGAATATACTCAAAAATAGAATTTTCTGTAGGTTGGGGAAAATCCACAATTAGTAATCATTTTCCTTTCTAGAAACTGTGATACCTTGGATGGCTTACATGAATTTTTGGGTGCATTGATGTTAAACATTTTTCATATAACAAATAGCAAACATAACCTGAAAAAGCAACAGTTTCATTTTGGAAATGAAATAACGTAATGAAATATTGTGATTCTACAGCACTTGACAGAAGCATTGCAAAATAGTCCTTTATAACAGTGCATGGTTTTATTTTTTCAAGTCATCTCAAAAATGCTAATTTTATTTTGTTCTCAGGAACAAAGATAAAAAACACTCCTTTTCCCTTGTTAGGCAGCAAAATCAAAAAGTGGAGTTTCATCAGACTCCACTACTCATGGAATACTCCTGTGGCAGGGAGACGGAGGTGGCCTGCAGAAAAGAGGAGCTACTTAGATGTATGGAGGAACTGACAGCCTGGTGCACCCATTCCTGACGTTTCTGATTTCCTGTTATGTATTGCAAGACCACTGTCCCATGTCCAACAACCACAGCGATACACAGCAACAACACCCTGTCTTAGAATAATTAAGATGTTTATCAATTCGAAAATTGTTCTCCCAAACTCCAGGCCATCTGTATGCTGTAGCCAAGCAGAAGAACAAGGAAGGGTGTGATTTTGCCGATGCAAGTGAAAAAGCTGCTATTAACTTTGTTATTCTTTGGCATCAATCATTCTGCCTCCAAAAGTCTGACCACGCTATGTGTCTCAAGGATGGAAGATTGTATGCAAAGTTTGTAATTAATCCAAACCAATGTCACATGAAGTCAAAGTGACCTTATTCCAATCAGCAAGAAAGGCAATATAAAATCACCTGCATTTGCAGTCACTTGTATAAGCAAGCTACTTGCACTATAAATCATTGAGTCAATAATGATTCACAACAAACAGCTTATTTTAGTTTTGTTACTTAAAGCTTGAGCTTGTAAACTTTAGTGCAGGTAGACAACTTACTTCAAGTAGCTTTCTATACTGGACCTGCTGTTGCATGCTTCCTTCCCCTTTGTGCTAGGCTCTCTAGCTTTGGGTACATCTGCGATTCCTGCAGCATGTTTTATTTTTGACCTCACTCCTCATTTGATGGTTGGAGTTATCAGCATGTTGGTTTAGTTGTTTTAAACATATTAAAGCAGCTTTGCTTCTGTTTCTATGTGTCAGTGATTTTTACGAGCAATCATTTTAAATACTAACACTTGGATATTTTCTTTTAATTTTGTTCTGGATGGCACAAGCGAGTGCAATGACTGATGAGGTCCTTGCAGGACCAAAGACCTGCATTAAACCTGCAGTGATGCCAGGACAGCTTATTTCCATGCCATGGTATCTGTCAGCCATCCCAGAAAGCCTGCTGCTCGACCAGGCCTGGACCCTACTTCTTTCAGGAGTGAAGCATTCTAGACTGGCAGCAACACTTCTTCTTTGTGCTGAGGAGCTGGAAAAGTCACACCAGCCATTTGTCATTCTCTGCTTTGAAACTTGATTTAGCCCATGAGTCACTATTTGGCCTTCTGTGCTCTAAAAAAAAAAAAAAAAAAAAAATCAATTGTCAGCTCAGATTGCCTTTCCTCTGTGACTCCAAAGCCAGAAGGAAAGCATCTTGGATGCCCTTTCCTCAGAGCAGGAAAGAGAGAAAACTATAGCGATGTTATTGCCCTCTCTGATCTTTTTCTCTCTATCAAGTTCTTCAGTACCAAAGTGCAAGGAGCAACAAAACCTTGCCATTCTGCAGCGACGGTCAGCATACACCATGCATTTATTGGCAGGACCTCTTCAACATCGATGATTAGCACAGAAGAGATAAAACTATATATAGACAGTTATGTTTGACTTCTGCACTAGCGGCCACTTATGCCTGGGAAGCAAGAACGAGTGGAGCACTTCTAAATAATCCCAAATGAGTAACACTTTGGCAGCATACTGGGAGCACATTGGGGTTAGTCGGCAGAGCTGAGAAATTTTACATTTAAATTTGAGCATATTCCTCAATTCATTCAAAAACATGACAAAACAACGAAGGTCCTGCACAGTAAGGCTGCCATCTCCCCTCCTCAGCAAGGATGTGTATGGAAGTCACATTAAGAAATGTTTTCCACTTAGCCAGTAACATCCATTAAGAATTCTTTAGCAAAAGCCTTCATAATTACAGTTACAGTAGTAAAAGTAAAACGCAGTCTCCTAAGTTTAACTAACTAATCTGTCATGAGTAAATTGACTCATTTCACAAGTGTTTCACATTTATTTCTCAACACAATTAATCCTGAAGAAGGAAAGCTGCTTCTATAGTAGGTATTAATATATTTAACATCACCCTTGTTCCTCCCTGCTTTATCTCCTTGTTTTTATATTTTTTCCACACCAAGGAAAGCAAACGATATACTACAATAAAAAGTTGATATCAGTTTAAGCCTCAGTTTGAAGCAGTGGGGAGTTTTCAGCAAAACTCCACGTTGTTTAAAGATTTCCCTCATCTCCCTGTGTCCTGAAATCACCACTAATGTCCCAGAATACTCAGCTACAATTTCAAAGACCCACGGATTTTCACAGATTGAAAAGACACCACATATGTTCTTATAATAGGAAGCAATTGTGAGGGGACTCAGAGGGCCCTTCACTCATCCCTGCTGCCCAAAGGCAGGGGGTGAAGTGTCCCTAATGGGTTAGAAGATTGTCAATTAATCTTCATAATTACACAGAAGAGAAATACAATTACAGACAAATATTTAAACCTGATTTCTCTGCTGAGTGTTTCAGCCCAGGGAAGCTGGATAGCCCATAAATACAAAATTCCACATACTTGATTTGATAAAGGATAGTAGAAAATCACATTAAATAATCTACTTCTTCCCAGTATCAGTCTGACAACATGAGATTTAGGCTGCAGAGTGGGTACTGGCTTATGCTGCAATTTTTTAAATATTTGTATTTTGAGTAGTGGGTGCCTGGAACTGCATTAGGGATTAGCATCAGGTGCTTTTTGTGGACCAGAGTCAGCCCTCCGTGCCGCAGGAATCGCTCGGCTCGAGTCCTGCTCCCACATCCCGTGAAGCCTGAGGCCATGGCACAACTCGGACACCAGCAGCTGCCCCTCCATCTGCGATAAAAATAGCATAACCCAGCTCTCAGGAGACCCTGGGCACGCAGGGACTGAGGCTTGTCTGCCTCATTCGCCTTTAATCAGATTCTGTTGATGAAGATTTTTTTATTTATATCTCAGTCTTTACATGTTTTTAAACTTAATTTCTCCTAAAAAAAGAGAAGATTTTTTATGGAATACTTCCCAAGTGCAAGACTTACAGTGAAGTGATTCATCCAGGGTCACTCTGCCCATCAGAAATCCTTTGTCAGAAGTTAAAAATGTTGTCACCTTTGGAGCAGAAGTTCATGATTTCTGCTGTGCCATGGTCCTGTCAGAGGTCTCTGCTACTAAGCAACTATGACATGTAATAACTATGCCATTACATAACAATGAGTTCAAGTTTTACCTGAATTTGGACAGAAACACGTTCCTACCTCCCTTTTGAAAAAGCCTTCTGTCTGTTTTATAAGTCTCTATTTTGGGAATAATTATGAGTTGACTGCAAACATGAATCACTACATTAAGATGATGGTAAAGGTTCTTTGAAAATCTAGACAGCTTTTAGAAAAAAGAAATTTTTTTAAGAACAGACACATACAATAACTTCGATACAAATTCACTCATCCACAGCCAAATACAGTTTCTCTTTGTTCAACACGCTCTCACCTTACCCTTCAGAATATCAAAAACCTTACGTTCAGGTGCATGTCCGCTTGTTAGCACAAAGATAAATTTTGGCACTAAATTCAAAATACTTTCCATGCACTTGGGAAATAGGAAAAAGAAAAGATGTACTTAAATGTAAAAAAAATCACCAGAATCAAATGAGATTTTTTTGAGAAACCTCTTCAATTAAACAAAAGCAGAAACACTGCTAGCCACAAGCTTCCTCCTCCTGACCATGAAATCAAAAAAAAAAAAAGTAATTTCAGAGATATGGGACCAGTCCTCCACCCAAAGTATAATTTTCCCTGGCTAGTGCTTGACAGCATGTGGCCAAGGAGTTCTTTGCAAACATTCACACAGCTGTAGATTTCCAGAATCAAACACAGATGAAGCAGGCAAGACAAAAAAACCCCCTACAAGCTCACTGCACACATGCCATTGAACTGCTGGGAAATTTGTGCCATCACCTGTTCTGTTGCTGCCGTACATGCACTGCCGACACTGGCACAGGCAGCAGAGGGACTCGAACACTTGGGTTAGTTAATGGGTACAGCTGGCTGCTCTTTGGAGCCTGGTCTTTGTGACAGGTTTAACCCTGCTCAAGAAGACCCTGCATGTTCAGGCCACTGACTCCAGCGCGAGTCTTCTTGCCACTGGAATCACCACAGAAAAAGCATTAATCAGACTGATTCAATCCACCTGTAGAAGCTTTAAAACAGGAGAGGAAAAACTGTAATTTCCAAGGCTAGAATGAGTTTTCTTTTGGTTTTCATCATTAACAATACAGCTTGGAAACAGTTACCAAGGAATGAAATGTGCATTAATAGAAAGAACTACATCTTTTTTGTATTTAGAGCTTTTCTTTTTAAAAAGAAAATCAGAGAAAATTTTCAGGACAGAGGGCTTCTTGTGCCACCTCCCCCAGTCTTTCTCAAGAATTGTACAAGACTTTGAACCACTCCTTTATTCCACTGATTCTCCCAAAAACTATATCTTAAACAGCCCAACTCTGCAAAGCCCAAACAGTAAGAAGATGTTTTTATGGCCTCATAAGTTTTTACAAGGCTGATGTCCTATGACAAGCACAAAACCAGCCTCAGCAAAGCATTGACTAGAAATAAGTACTGGAAAGTTATCATTTAAGGCAATATTTTATATAACAGTAAAACTAACAATCAAGTAATATATCCAGCTCAAAGCTATTCCAAATGCTGAGAGATAAAGCATACAGACAAATATCACTGGCTTCTAGACAGAGCTGGTAACTTCTTTTCCAAGAGCAACGCTGATATTTCAAAAGATTTCTGAATCAGTATAAAACCTTAAAGATGCCTCATTTTCTGCAGGAGCAAAATTGTGAATATTATTCTTCTTGAAACTGTAGGTGCTTTTCCAAGAAAAGGAAGCAGTTTGCATCACCCAGGAACACATGCATCCATCATCTCCCAGTTCTGCTGTCTCCAGAGTCTGACTGTATTTGGCTGGGTCAGGGTCTGGACTGGACCACTGGTGTCAACAGTGACCCACAGGCCACTAGACAAGCTGAAGAAAGTCTGCCAGGGTTTCATGGGAAGTTCATGCAAGCAAAAGACATTTAGATACCACAAATCTTAAATAAAAGCAATTAAAAAAAAAAAAAAAAAAAAAAGCTTTAAAGCATTTTTCTGAGAAACTCCAGGGCTGTGCTTTCTGATCTGCTGATTGGAAAATACTCTGGATTTCTGAAATCAGGAAGAACTGAAAATGCTCTAAAGGAAGCCACCAAGCAAGATTATATCCCAGCTTTCTCAAGTACACACTGCTGAAATCTATTTGCTCAGATCCTGGTAAGGAACACCAGTACTGCCTTTTTAATCAAAAACTTCTAAGATTTCTCCAGAGATGCTTTCATCCATCAGTTTCCATTTGGGATGATAAGTCAATCAATCCCTTCTCTAACAGAATCTAACATTAAATGTTTTTATTGTTTCTCTCCCCACTTCTGGAGAAGCGAGCCAAGAAAAGATCATGTTTTTCATATATATTTTTTTCCAGCCTGCATTAACAGGTAAGAAACATCAATGTGGAAATCTAAATACTTTCAGATCTCTGCCCAAACAGCAGTCAAAAAGTGGTAATTAGTGGTGGAAATGCCAGAAATATGCTTCTTTATAGCTCTGTGGCTCAGGTGTAATTTAATATCCACATAGATGGAAATCTCACTGCAGGCCTGGATCAGCTATCAAGTTAAGTACAATCTTGTCTTGTGATATTAGTGCAAATCAGAGTTTCTGAAAGAAACAAACCTATTTTCATTTAATAATCAAGATTTCTTGTAGAGCTATCCTTGTGCAGTGCACTCAAAAATGGGCTGCCACTTCTAGTGGCAACAAAATTGCCAAAACTTTGAAATTCAGAGCTAGGTAACAGCCCAGGAACTTCCTCAAGCTTTTTGGGAAATAAAAGATAGACTTTTCTGTTGTGAAAACTAGAATACAGAATAGCCCTTAAGTTTCAAGCTACATAGCATCTGGGAAACAGCATTTAGATGGATTAGGGTTAGAATGTGGTATTCAATTAAACTAATCTGAAAGCTGAGGGGTATTGTTCAATAAGAAAAGGTTTCACCTTCTGAAGAGATCACTACTATGCTTTTTGGCTGACAGCAATTTTGAGCAATGGTCACTTTAAAAGGGCTAAGGACTTATATTTCTCAAAGAGGAGGTAAGTAAGAGGCGCAGGGGAGGGGAAAAAGCAACAGACAAAAACCTAGTCAGAGAGGTTCATCATTGCTACAGCTTTGGCATGATAATTTTCAATAACTTTCACAATCCGGCTGCAGAAAAAAAAGTGTTCCCTGAAAGGTTACCAGGCAACAGAGCTGCTGGCAAACAGCGGCTGAACCATGGCGCCCCTGACCGTGGTCCCCCTTCCCAGCTCTTTGTCACATCGGAGCTGCATGGCGGAGAGCAGCTGTCCCCTTCCCTGTGGGCCGGTGCTGCTGGCCCAGTGGTCACCCCTACACCGCAGGGCACCCTCCAGGGCAGAGTTACAGGGCGAGCCAACCCAGCCAGCCTTACACACGAACACCTCCAGCACAACACGGATGTGTGCTGTCACAGAGCCCGTCACGGCTCACAGAGGCTTCCCCCTCTGCTCGCAGGGTCTGCTCCAGGTCATCCCATTGCTGCAGCAGAACCACCGTGCGTTCATTGATCATAACGTACAGCAGACACGATCACGTATGTAGGGCAGTTGCTGCCTCTGCAAGGGCACAGCAGCTGCCCCTGAAGGGCCCCGTAATCTTTCAGTCCAATAAATTTCAGCTTGCCCCAAACTAAAAGGGGCAAGAGCAGCAGCAATCACAGAGGAGAAGCACAGCCAGGTTTTTCCCTTCATTGTTATTCTGCCCGGTTTTATATCCCTGTTGTTTTCTTTTCCTCATTTACTTTTCCGCTTTGCTCCAATGCTTGGATACCTCTATTTATCCTGTGTGTCCAGCGTCCCTCAACAGAATGTTTGTGTTCTTTGCCTTATTCTCGCAAGAGTAACTCTTCTTGCTTTCACTAACTACACCAAAACTGCATTCCTAACTTTGTTTGTTCCTCTTGCAGCCCCAGCACATCAGGACAGGCCCTTATGAACAGCAGAAAATATTCCTTGTTTGTCCTTGAATTATAATGTTCTCAGGCACTACTGCCTTGTATTTAAAAGCTCTTACGATGCTTCACATCCCAGCTTTCCCCCAGGGCCAGCTGAAGAAACTAGCAATCTTTCTTAGGCAAGAGCCATTTGTTGGATTTGTTAGGATGTAAATATTTGCATATGGCAGGCCTCCATCGCCAGCACAAACATCTTGTAGGGATTTCTATATTTTGCTGTAGCTCATTTCCACAGCCCCTTCTGCTCTTCTCCTTTAAGTCTGGTTCAGTCCAAGAGTCATCTCTAGGTTCCTTTCACCAAAACAGTAACTGCCCTTTTCAGCTGGGAAGAATTTAAAAGGAATAGTTTGATGAAGCCAAGAAACAATTTGGGCTAAGGTCCTTTCTACAGAGGCAGGAAACATACTCTCACCCATACGGAAAGGGGATTCCAACCAACAGACACTGCAGTCCCCATGGGGGTCAAAATTTGTGGTAGCAATAGGATTTTAGTCTTCCTTCTTACTCTTGCTGTAAAAAATTACAGCCAGTGGGATCCCTGGAGTATCGTATGCCTGTCAAGAAAAAGCCTGTGCAGGAGTAAACTCATGGTAGAGAGTTCTAAGCCGATCTGCAACTTTATTTTGAATTTTGCAAAGGAGTCTCCAAACAAGTTTTTTTTCCAAGGACAATGATCAGAAGTACAGCAAAGCTCTAAATACTTCTGTAGGAAAAATTGGGTCCGTTTGTCCTCCACATTGCCTATTGGCATCACTTAGAGACAGTTTAGGAGCTAATCAGAGCAGACTGCATGCTTCATGTGTCAGTTCAAGATACAATCTTCATAACAAGTTGGAAAGCAGCACCTTGCAGCAGTGAAGCTTCACTACCAAAATTTATTTCCATTATTCCATCCTCTGTTGTCAAACACTTCCATCTCCACAGGAATTTAGTTTGTCAATAATTACAAAGTAGAAATAGAATTAAAAAAAATAATTAAGTCTTTAGTAAAAATTCTTTTTCCTGTTCACCAAAAAAAAGCTGACAGCAAAAACTTTGCAGTTACTGTAACTGAAGACCATCTACAGTAAACTCCGATACAAATATATCATAGCTGGGTCAAGAACAGACTTTCTTGTAGCCCTCTGAACTCCATGCTGCCTGAAAGGGTTTCCATCACTTACAATGGTTTACAGGCAGCATTTGAAGTTTCTGCCTGACTCGGCATAAGGAGGCCCTTTCGAAGGGAAGTAGTTGTTTCCACTGTTTATAAGAGCTTACCCAATGGAAAACCCTTGAAAGCATTGTACATGTGACTCATCATACATTCGTACAATCTGGTGCAACAACACATTTGCTGAAAGGGAAAAATCCAATCTCCAGAGGGCAATTTGTCACACCAGTGGACATACATTTATTAAAAAAAAAAACAACAACAAAATACAGCCATGATAATAAGATTAATCACTCAAGCTGTTTCTCTGAAGGGATCCAGAGTATACGCATTTCACTTCTAAATGTCTAATTTAGAGGAGATGAAATTTACCCAGCAACACATCTAAACTATTCCCAGGCACTACAAACATCTAAGACATGCTAAAGGAGGAAGGTTTTCAAATTGTGGGAAAAGGCTTTGATGTCGGTGTAATAACTCAAGACATCACACAAATCTAGTAACTCTGACTGCAGAAAGGAGAACACAGAGTGCTATCACATTCTGCAGTCTGGTCACACCACTGCTCCCAATAACTACTCTTTTTTTCAGGTCCATCTGTCTTATAACTGATATACAGTAAGAGGCGTGATTATCAGCAGTGACCATTTACTGCCAGACACAAAACCATGAAGAATGGAGTAAAACCCAAAAATTAGCTTCTTTCTCATTTTGGAGGCAACCAGGATTATTAACGCTTCATCCATTTATTGCTGCTTTTTTCTTTCTTATTACTGCTGCTAAAAAAAAAAATATAAATAAATCACAAATTGCAGCTTGATGCATCTAAGCATTTGCTGTAAGATACATATTCACCAAAAGGGTGTCAATCACCAGAACAGG
Organism: Falco rusticolus; assembly: GCF_015220075.1. Taxonomy (NCBI): domain Eukaryota; kingdom Metazoa; phylum Chordata; class Aves; order Falconiformes; family Falconidae; genus Falco; species Falco rusticolus. The sequence continues at coordinate 13,428,933 of NC_051200.1, read as the reverse complement.
CTGCCCAGGGAAGTGGTTGAGTCACCAATCCTGGAGCTATCTAAAAGACACGTAGATGCAGCACTTAGGAACATGGTTTAGTGGTTGACTTGGCAGTGCTAGGTTAACAGTAGGAGTCAATGATCTTAAAGGTTTTCTCCAAGCTAAATGATTCTATGATTCTATGCCTACAACTTTGCAAATGGGCTTTCCTCATTACCGTGTTACGAGGAAGACTTTGTGGCTGGATCTACACTGAAAAATGTGACGATGTAGATTCAAAAGGACTGCATCAGATGCAAACATAAGAGGGAAGAGACAAAAACAACCCCTAGAAAAACGGGATGCTAGCATCCCTACAACCAGCACGAAAGCAGAAAGTTCTACACACTCCACATCAGCGGGAAGCCGCATTCTGCAGCGGCTGGTGACAAGTCTCCCATTGCACCCATATCATGGCTTCATTTTCATAGAAGCAGCAGTGATCTCTTCTTTACTGTAACATACACGAACCTGAACATGGCTTCATATATCTTTGCAGACTCCAGACTGAGAGACTTCCAAGTTCTGCAACTCTCCCATTGACTTTGTCACGCTGGCCAATTCTTTGATGCCTGACCTGCAGCTCAGAAATCAGCTGCCAGTTTCCCAAAAAGAGTTCCTAGATTTTTCTCAGAACTATTAAAGACAGAAGGTTTTTTGAATAGGTACAGATTACTGCAAGGTACCAACACCACAGACCATAAGGTGGCTGCCAAAAAGGTCTCAATAAGCTCCCTGGCAGCGACAGCTGTACAACATGCTGTAGCCTACCACAGAGCTGTCACAGCTCTTCAACATGCTTCACTTCCTCCATATTTGCATATCTTGCATATAATTGCATATCCTTATTTCCTTCTTTTATAGCAGGAGATGCCCTTAAACCTATATTGGTGTTTATATCGATGATACACCACACATGATCTAACAATAAAATGGGCAATAGAGCTCTTGATACATATTTGGGAGTGAAAAGATACACAGATCCTTTTCACACACAGGAAGGTAATCTAAAGCCAGGAGTTCACATAGCAATTTCTCTGAGCATTAGTCCCATATTACAATACATTTCAGATTTGATATAAAGTAACAAACATAACATCTGATAAACAACATTTTTTCTAGTGAGGCACTCATTCCAGTTAAGAGTTCAACATGTGGTAAGATGTAATACATCAGATGCAAAGGAAGTCTTAAATTAAATGATGGGTCACTGAATTTAACACTGGTTTGTCCTGCCAGTTCTTTCTAGGTCATGTCCTGGGTGAGATTCACTTATGCAGCAGAGCAGAATTGAACTGATGCATTACAAACTCTAAAGAGTTTTTAAGGGGATTCCTGAGGCTGAAGAACAGAAGCAGAATAAATTGCAGTAGGAAGGCAACCTGGATAATTTAAAATGGGAATATACCAGTACATACTTGCATGCAGTAAATTGTAAGCAAACCCACAGTTACTAAATGGACTAAGAGAAGCCCCTGCAGTCCCTTAAATAAAAGGCAGAACCATCATTTTCAGGACAGTCCTATTTTTCTTAAGGTTTTCATTCAAAATGTTAAGAGGCAAGAAGTTAGCAAAGGGACAGATGCATACCAGAAGATAAAATTCATGAGGTACTAAAAAGCAATGATATTCATTACTTTACAGACCAAAAAAAAAAAAAAAAACCCACCACCCAAACAATAAGGCAATACCAGGTTTCACATATTCAAATTGCTTGAAAATGAAAACATACTGGGTAAGTGCAACACTTCGCTTTCAAAACTTCCATAGCCCAGTTCTGACAGTGAACTAATACACCTGCAGACCAGTACATGCTTTTGCCAACCATAAAGCATCCATTTATAGAAACATTTCAGTTAAAAATATTAAATTCAGATAAAAGTGTCTGAAGCTATAAGCAAGCAGGCAAAGGCTGGATTAACAGCAGCAGCGTAGTCCAGAGCTGGCTGCTACAATTACAGCAAGACACAGGAGATATCCATGATTTCCGAGAGGAAAACTGCAGTCTTTAACACAGTAATCTTGCACAAGAAAAATGCAAATTGCTCATAGGCACATGTATTGCAGCTTTACAGGCTAACAAAGCTAGTCTAGAAAATGAGATGAGGGTTTCTGTGCTTCCACATCCTTCTTGCATACTCAGTTTGTTTTCCAAGAAGGGTCCAAGGTGAAGTCTAAAAGCATTCCCTTTCCCCCAGAAAAGTTCACATCATATCTCTTGGCTCATCATAAGTGTCTTGGCCACTTTAGTTCTTGGAGAGAGACCCTGGTGATTCTCTTTTCTACTTCTCCCAGCCCCAGCAGATTTCATCCATTGTTGCAATTATCCAGACTATGACCCATAACTGCAGAAGCTCCAAAAGACCTTAGACAAGGAGCGTCTATGGATACACTCCTCCACAAACATGGAGTCACTTACCCCACGCTAGATGTCTGCTGATGCTCAGGGGATTGAGATCACAGCTACATTGCACTTCAGAGAGGATAACGCTCTTTATGCATTAAGGCACCATAAAGAGGGATCCACACATTTCCAACTTTCTTTTAAGGCATAAGTAAAAGCAGCTATTAGAGGTATCAAATCTTGAGTCTACCATAAAAATAACATTCCTTAATAGAGCTGCAGAGTACAACTGTTTCTGCTCAGATTTATTAACACACACAGTGGGATAGGCTCTCCTAGAACACAGTGTTCCACCAAAGCAGAATAGGCAACTTTAACTTAATTATCATCGTTACATTTCATCTTGCAGAAGTTAGCACCAAAAATACAGTTATGAGCTCTCTCCTGTTTTCTGACTCCTTCCAATGATTTAGAATATCGGAATCAGCTAAATGATAAATACAGCATCTCACTAAATACCTGTCACATCTATACTTGGCTAATGCAACTGCTTTTCAATTAATATATCGGGTGCTTTCAATACCTTTCTTGGCTATACATCAGGATATTGAGCACATAAGTTTTCTACTAGTGCCTAAATCTGCCCATAAACAATCCAGTAACTCATCTCAACCCACCCAGCTCACCCAACCACACACAGTCTTCTCCCCCATCCACAAGGAAGTCAACAGCTCCTCAGCAACACATGCCCCCAAAATTTGCTTTTAGTCTTTATTCCTTCTCTACACAACTTCAAACCTGAGGCGTGCATCTCCAGAACTCCATGTCCAGCTGAACCCACAGCCCACCGAGCCATGGCAAACACTGCAGACAGAGCAAGCTGCAGAAATCTTTGCTGAGCCACCAACAACCTCACTCCTGTCCAGCTGCACCTTTTGTAGGGTAGTTCCCCTGACAAGTACCAGTGTGATCCCCATCCTAATTAGTACCCACCCCACACCGACCCCTAACACCTTCTAGGATGGAAAGCTGTTACTGAAAGCAGTTTTTAACGACTACAAATAGTCTTTCCCTTATGTGCTTTCCCAGCAATGCTTCAGACTATTTAAATTCTCAGAGCAAACTTGAGAGGTGAGTGCTGGAAGCTGCTCTCACTCATTTTGTGCTAATTTGAGATAAAAGAGACTTGCCAGTCCTCATCATTGTCTGCTTCCCAACTACTTCAGTAGAGGAAAAAGCTGAACCAAACACATGTGCTTGAATGAAGCCTTGTCCTTCTTAAGTTTAAGTTCATGAGTTCTTGACATCTGCCCTCACACATGCACATAGTCTCTATCGTATACTATCAAATACTGTGAATATGGTTGTTAGATATTAACCTTACTGTTTTAATTCCTCTTCTTCTGTCAAAATTATATACTTTGACCTCACAGTGCTCAGAAACAGAACGGAAAATATAAATTAACTAGGACTCTCGATTCCCAAAGTTTAAAATAATCTGGAACCTTGTATTAAATGGAAGACTTTTAGGAACTCAATTACTCAGGTGGCAGTCAGTCAGCTTGCAGCAGGTGATACCTCTGTCTTAGCTGCATCCTGTCAGCAAAGATTGATTGCACCCCACTTTATGTTACACTGTCCCTCCTTCTTCTAAGATGTCAGAAACTTCCACATCTTTCAGCTTTGTTTTTCTTCATTTGGTTTTATCTGTCCATTTACATTGCTAAGGCATCTTGGTTTGACAGTAATGTTTGCATGGTTGGTGGATAGAGGGGAAGAATTGGTTTAAACTTCAAATAAGGTCTACTTTTCTGGCAATGAGTAGCTATGATTTTCTTCTATACCCTGAAACGCTCCAAAATATGGATTTTCCCTGCCTTGGGGTAGAAATAGCTCATACACCATCTGCCTACATGTTGCACATCTTTGCATGCTTTTCTGTTCACTCATATTTTCTTACTACAAAAAATCTGCAATCAGATTTCTTGATAGCAAACATAGACCAAAGCTATTTGGGGCTACATCCATCCTCTGAATCAGCAGGACAAGAGCCTGCTCCAAGCTGGAAGACATTTATGCTACACTAACCCAAGCCTGCATGCTTGGTGACAGCCACGGTATTTCATCTGCAGCATAATACCATGTTCCCATGGCTTTGTGGTATAGAGAACACCTATAGGGTATATAGTGACATGCTGTGTTGGGCTCTATCAGTAAAAACACAGAATACAATTAAACATTCCAGAGATCTATGACAAACCATAGATTTCCCAATAACTAAGAGCACAAAACACTAGGAAGAATGGTTAAACACATTCTTTTTTGTTGAGGAGGTTGGGGTTTTTTTAAATGAGATTTGGAAAAGTAATGCAAGCATTTGTTAAAGATGGGTATTAAGTTTCTCTTACCAAAGACAAATACATAGGCATTAGGAAGCCACCAGCGACCTGACTAGGCAGTGCTAGATATTTTCCTACTGCTATCCAAAGTTGCTAGAATTTCAATGAGAAGTTGTGATTACTATGCAGCAAACCTATAATCACGAGAACAAAACCAGAAAAGTTGGCAATACTGCATCACCAGGTGCTTGTTAGGGAGTTGGTTAAGGATACACAGGACACCCAGGACAACTGCAATTCAAGATACACAGCAGATTGAGCTACTCTACATGTCACGCTCCGGAAAATCTTATCAGATTCATTAAAACTAAAAGACTGCTAGAATAAACAAAAACCTCAAGGCAGATTGTATAAATTGGCACAAATTTTTCAAATATTTCATCAACTCTAGTCCTGTACTCTATATGCAGAATTCAAAATAAAGTTCCCAGATTTGTCTAGAGTAAAACATCCAGGTTACTACAAGAAAAATTAAAAAGTTAAATCACATAAGTGTTAGGAAGCTAACTTCTTCCTCTGATGACAACAGGAAGAAGCATCTTCAGACAATGGTTATAAATGTGACATTGACCCAGCAATGGTCTATTAAATAAGAAAACTACTGCAATTGATTGAGAACACTTGGACTGCACATACACAGAAAGTTCTGATAGGATAAAATATCATTTATCAGAAAGGTCAGGCTTTTGAAAAGATGATTTATTCTAAACAAAAATGTAGTGAATTTTTCCTCTTCATTGATCAAATGTATTAGAAAAAAAGAAACAATTACTATTTCTGATTGATTTATTGGCAGGTCCTAGGAGACCTTATTCCAGTAAAATATTACTGTTGTATCTTCCAGGCCAGGAAGATTCACATCTTGGAAAAGCAACCTTCTGTCACAGAAGTAGTATTAAATATGAGAATAGCAACGTGGTTTTGTCAGCAGAACTTGCTACAATGCTGTATTCAGGTGTCTGAAGTATTTTTCAGCACTGCAGAGCACACTGAGAGATGAATTCATGTCACTGTACACCATACTGAATTTGAGGCTAAGTAATTTGCAGCAGATATCACATTTCCTACTTGTTTTGCACAATGTTAGCAAACTGAGTTGCAGTAGGGACTACAGTGAGTCATAAATGTTCTAGTTTCCATAAGAAAATGTCAATTAAATGAAAGCAAAATGTTTAAAAGGCCATGTTCCTGTCCTGTAGCATTAGGGGCCATGGCTAGAATGGGGGGTGAGATTTCCTTCACAAAGTCAGAGTCACGTCCCTGTTCCTTTAGGACAAAGCGGGGCTTGTAGAAAGCAGTGCAGGTGTTTCTGTGGCTCCAGTTCCTCCCTGTACTGGGAACAATAGGAGGAGAGAAATACTGGAGCTCTGTGCGAATGTGGGTGTCGTGGTTTAACCCCAGCCGGCAGCTAAGCCCTACAGCAGCCGTCCACTCACTCCTGCCACAGTGGGATGGGGGAGAGAATCGGAAGAGTACAAGTGAGAAAACTCATGGGCTGAAATAAAATGAGTTTAATAGGTAAAGCAAGCACCACGCACACAAGCAAAGCAAAACAATTCATTCACCACTTCCCGTCGGCAGGCAGGTGTTCGGCCACCACCAGGAGAGCAGGGCTCCATCACATGTAACAGTTACCTGGCAAGAACGAATGCTGTAACTCCAAGCATCCCCCCCCACTTCCTTCTTCTTCCCCCAGCTTTATATCGGTGAGCATGATGTCATACAGTATGGCATATCCCTTGGGTCAGTTGAGGTAGCTGTCCTGGCTGTGTCCCCTCCCAACTTCTTGTGCACCCCCAGCCTGCTCACTGGTTGAGTGGGGTGAGGAGGAGAAAAGCCCTTGGCTCTGTATAAGCACTGCTCAGCAGTAACAAAAACATCCTTGTATTACCAACACTGTTTTCAGCATAAATCCAAAACATAGCCCCATCCTAGCTACTACAAAGACAATTAACCCAGCCAGAACCAGAACAGCAGGGGCAGGGCTTGCAGACACAGCAGTGTGTAATACAGATGCTGTCATGTGTGGCAAAGTCCCACCATGTCACAGCACTCCTTCCTTTCATTTCCAGACTTGCTTGGAGGTGACCAGAAGACTCATCTTTTTTTCAAACTTTGTCCAAATCCACACCTCAGAAATCTGACTGTCACACATCAGATATCAAACCCCTCTCCTGTGGAGACATATCCCAGCTTCCACTGCAGAGGTGATGCTGGAAGCAAGTTGGTCTTCTGGCTGTGAACTGTACAGACCTCCCTCATTCATCCCTTGAAAAGGAAATTTAGAAAAAAACCCTTTACAAGGAACCTGGCACATGGAAATTATTTTTTTTATCCTGACCATGTTTCTCCAAGCAGCATCCATTTTCCCCCTCTTCCCCTTCCCAAAGGACAGGCGAGTTCACCACAGTGCACACCACGCAGCCAACAATATGGCCAGCTCCATCATTCCAGTGCGGGAGAAGCTAATCAAACCCAGGATTCATAGTGCTGTCACCAAAACAAAAGCAGCACCTTTCACCAGGCTGCAGAGATCGCAAGGTCTTCACTGGAGATCAGATGCCAGCACTGAAACATCTTGCAGACCATGAGCAGAACTGGGAGAGACCACAGGAAGGGATTTCATGTGATCACTCCCTTAGGACCCACAGGGTCAGCGTCTCTAGACAAACGCCCACCCTCAGATCTATTCTTGCTTGCTCCTTCTCAGACACTTCTGGTATCCAGTATTTCTCAGTTACTTGTCAAACGACATAAAATAATAAAAAGGGGGGGAATGAATCTATTCCTATTTTGTAATATTTTTTACTGAAGGGTAGGCTACTCTTAAGCCAAGGACTATGCTAGGTGTTTTGCATTACCCTGGAAAAGTAACAGACAAGAACGAACTGTCTGGAATATACAAATTAATATACAAACCAAGCTACTGGCCTCTCAGCAGATTAGTGCTGGCTCCCCTCAACCAGGTAGGAGACCTTAGTCTGTAATGATTCAGCTTCTCCACTGGAAAACATTATTCTTTTCCATAAGCATCTTTTATTAAATTCATGTCTTTATTTCTTGAAATTAATTTTTCTTGACTGGGATAATGAATTTAATGATAATACACTCATATATAGTAATGTTTTCAATTGCTTTTACCTCTTTGTGCAAACAATTTTCTGTTAAAAAGTTATGACATACAGTACACAGAATAGCTACAGACCCAGATGTACAGCTCTAAGTTACCTTAACAAGTCAGGAAATTAAAGTAAACCTGCTATTCTACAGTGATCCATAATTTTGCATCTGTGAGTTTACCAGGAATTCCATTAAAGCTCTGAGGAAAATAAAGTGAATTAATAACTCAGACTTCAGAGGATTTTATTTTGCTAGATACAATGTAAATTTGCTTGGAAGGTGATACATTTCTTGCTGATTTACCCATGTCAGTTTAATGTCACTGGTATCTTCGGCTGCCAGAAATGGTAAATAAATGTGATAAACATGTGCAGTCTAGTAAAATATACTCTCATTGCAATGAAACAAGGGAAATATTATAAAATATGTTTGTGATCAAGCACAGAATATCAACCAGTTGCTGTGTTACTAGATTTAGCATATACTGTTATTTCACATGCTGACACAATTTTAACCACAACATATCGCTTCACCAACAATTTTTGTCACAACAGATATTTCCTTCTTGCTGAAATTATATTTTTCTCAGGAATTTGATCTCTGACATTATTTTGCATTTGAATTTTTCTGTTTATTTTGGATTAGAGAAGTAGGACCCAATGAACCTGGGCAAAAACTTGGCAAACAGTAGAAATTATTATTGTCAAGTGCAGATAATCCACATCTGAAAGTTGCTAATCAAAACTGCTCAAGCATGGAAAAGATATCGACTGCTGTTCGTATTATCTTGCAAAAATAAACAGATTCACAGCTCTGCTGAGGACTTTGCTCATTAATTCCCTATGAAAGTTAAACTTGATAACTGAATAAATTACTCATATTATTTTGCCATCATATAAAATTATAAAGTGAATTAGTTTAATAATGAAAAAATTCTAATAGAGTTTGAAAACAAAAGTCATGCTTTTCATTCCTGTGGAAAAACCCAATAAAGTAAAAAAAAAAGAATATTTTAAAATCTGCTTATGACAAGGCAACAGGCCCAGTATTTGACCCCTGTTCACCCTCTTAAGTTTAACAGTTTCCATGGATTTACACAAAACAGTAGACATCATAATTTTGATATACTCAAAGCAAATAAAGGATAAGTGTTTCCTAAAAGGACTCTTATAGCTAGGACTGAATTCTAAACTAAAATGCCACAGATGGCTGGTGAAAGAATAGCTCCTGACAAAACTCCCCATTCACTTGCAGTCAGATGGTACTTCTGTAAAAGAAATTGGAAGTAATAAGGAAACAAAAAGAACAACCAAACAAAAAACCCAACCAAAAAAACACCAAAAAAACCCACCCCAAAATCTGTACAGTAACAGCTTAACCATTCAAGCATTACCAGGCAAGTATATTATTTTTCTGTAAGCCAGGTCTTACCCTGGAGAGGTGCAGCAGGTGACCTGGCAGCTCTGGCACAAGTTAATTAAGAGCAGCCAGCAAAGGTTTAGCAGCCCAGAGGCTGGGGCTGCTTTCCTGCCCAGAGCAGTGTGTGATGCTCAGAGGCAATAAACCCCAGAGCCATCCTTGCATCCCATCTGGCAGCAATGCAAGTTGCCCAACATCAAACAACCTCTTCAGGAATTCTGGGCAAGGAAAGGCAATGGAGTGGGATTGCTGCTCCTGAAACCTCTGGTGGGAAACTCATATCAGGGTGGCAGCCAGACCCTTTGTGTGGGTGCACAGGACTGAACTGCAGCTTCTTAACAGGCAAAGGGTAAGCTGAGAAGGGAGGAAAAAAAGGAAAAACACACAAACCAAAACCAAGCCAGATTAATTCAGAAGTCTCTTCAAACTGCTAGAATACTAGCAGACTGAACATCAGTAGAAGAGAAGCAGAACTTACCTGAGGAAGGTTATTGGCTGGCGTTCAAGTAGCATAAGATGAGAGAGACAATCCAGGAATGCATGCTGAGTGACCCAAAAGCACACATGAACTCTAGAAAAAGCTTAGACTGAAGGACAAACCTTTGTGAGGGAGATGATCAAGACTCACCAGAAAAATTTTCCTGGCAGAAAACAGAAAAAAAAAAATAGTATACCACACAGATTTCATGTAGAAAATGCTAGGGGCTGCATACTACGTGCAAAACAAATTTGGAGCCAGAAGAAAAGAGGAACCACCAGACAGCGTCCATCCACTCTGCGACTCCACTCTTGGTTCTATGGGACACGAGATCTCAGTGATGTGAAGCTATAAAAAAAAGTTTTCCATCCTGTCTTAAAAAAAAGTGCTTCTGCAGAATTAATGAATAGAGAATCAGCTAAGGATTGTCCTGCATAAGGCTCTACAACATGACCTTTTTGAAGCCTTGCAGCTCCAAGACATTATTTTAATTGAACAAAAAAAAAATATTGAGTTCTGATTAAGAAAAAAAAGATGGCTGGTAAATCAAATGTTCAAATGTGAAAAAAAGACAGAACACGATCAGAGCATTGTTCTCTGTCTTGTAACAGTACTCGCAAGCTCTTCTGATCAACATTTTTCTCCTTTAGAAGAGGCCACACTTTTTGAATTGCACGGTCTATGACAACAAGATTAAAGAGAACAACAACGTATTTGTTTTGAACAAGCTGAAAAATAACACGATCCAAGGTTTCTCTGAAGCAGAAATCAATTTTCTATAAAACAAGAAAACCATCACACCTTGTTTTATCAAACACGGTCTTCCTTTGATAGTGAGAAATACCAGTACTAGTATATTGTTGCACATGTAATCAGTCTGGATGACAATGTTCCCTGCTAACCTGTCTGGGTAGCACTAATTTAACCATCAACAAAATAAAAAATAAGAGGCTACCCATTAATTAACAGTGTCAGTTGCCACAAATCTCTAAGTTCAGGGGAGGTATCCTTGAGGGAGTCTCACTTCACAATTGCCCTGTTCTTACACTCTTAAGCATCCTTTTTTGGATACCATAAAAAAAAACCCAGGATATGGGGCTAGATCAACCTTCAGTCCCACCATGTGTGGTCAGTCCTTACAAGATTAAAAAATACTTTTAAGCCTTAATCTACATACATTACTTAATTTACATAAAACCAAAAAGATTTCTCTGTTTCGATGCGCAGTTATCGGACACAGCAGACCTGTAGTGGATATATCCAGAATGCACAACAGCCTACGGTACAGTAAAATCTGGCTCATCTCTAGATAGCTGCTTGCTAAATGGCAGCACAGGCAGGTAAGTGCAACACAGGAGGGGTCTACAGACATCGAGGAGGGAGGGAAAGGAATGAGCAGCACACTCCCATTGCTAGAGCATCTAACAGAAGATGGTCTATGCAAAGAGTAGCAGTGTTCTGGGAGGCAGGAGACACTTGTTAAAACACCACAGTGGCCACAACAGTGACTAAGTCCTGTTTACTTCTCAGGGCCACCACTGGGTTCCCACCAGCATTCTCTACTGCATAAAAGTGACAATTGTGAATCATACCTTAGTCAGGTTTCGTTAGGTTTATCAGCGAACTGAGCCATTAAGCACATGGGGGATTCAGATCACTCTCAAAGGTCAGCTATTGGAAATACAAAGAGGCTTATAATTAAATTTCTTCTTTTCCATGCAGGACCCTAATTTATCAACTGATGCTCACAAACTGCTATTGCACACAGACTGAGCTGCAGGTTTTCTCTCACAGCTGCTTGTGAGAATGCACAATGTTGTCTTCTCCAGCACAGCCATGCATAAGCCAAGGGCAGGCATTTTTGTTCTGGTGCTCAAATTTAAGCTGCATAACTTACAGGAGGACCAGAAGTCCTTCAACATCCACATATCCAGACCTACTGCTAAACCAAAAGGAGAGCACAAATATCTTAGAAACTAGCCAACCTACATTCACTTGTCTATATATAGATTTAAGAGTCTGACTCTGTCACCCACTTTAAAAGTACTGGCCTATTACCAAATCAGTAACTGTTTTTCAGCAGAGACAGACTGCATGAAGCATGTTATGATTTGCAAAGCTCTGTAAATATAAACCAAGAAGTATAAAAAACCATGGTTATGAAAAAATGCACAGCCCAAAAAAGTAATTAAGGAAAGTATACATAACAAAACAAGTTAGATATAAATGCAAATGATGCTGCAGAATTCAGGACATTGTATAAAATAAATAGAATTTAACTAGTTTATGTAGGATACTAAGAAAAACTCACATTCTGTTATTGACAGATGAAGAGGATTTAATTAGCAGCAGCAGAAGAGTTGAGGGAAAACTGCCCCCAGTTAGATGAGAAAAGATTATTTTTAGTAATAAGAACATTTGAAACTTTGACGAGTGTAAGTTCTCCTGCTTCAAGTGTTTATTCAGCCTCTTACTGATGTAAGGAGGAAGCAAAACCCTCTGGGGCAACCTATTCTTGTGCTGCTCCATCAACATTTTTCACATTCTCCCTTCAAAAAGCTGATCCTGACCATCACTAGAGATAGAGTGCAGAGAAGGAGGACTTAGTTTTTACCTCATGAGACACCTCCTATATTATAAAACCCTAAAAACAAGGAATCATGAGGCCTAACTACCTGTGTATGCTCAAATGTAGGGATCCAGATCCAACAGGAAGCCCTAACAAAAGTCTCTTTATTGATTTCTGTGGACATTACAAGGGACCCTAGAGATCTCAGCACAGATGAGAACTGTAAAATACATTCACAGTCCTGTCAAAACCTGAAGACTAATAACCTAATGTGAAGTTCCTAAATTGGAGATCCAAAGACATCCATCAAAATTGTATTGAGGCACAAAAATTTGAAGTGGCATCAGGGTAATACAAGTGTGTAACCAGTAAAAAGGGTATGCTACCTTTGCTTTTCAAGCCCAGTTAAACACTGTCATCCTCTACAGAAGTTACACTGATAGGGAAGGAAATGAAATTCACAACTGAAAAAAGTGCATAAATTCACTGGATAGCAAACCAGACAGGAACTTCTGCACGAGCCTGAGCAACACAGGCTTGCTGAATTCTAGGAAGCACCATGCAGGAGCAGACACCTCCAGTCTGTCTGACCCTGCTTCAGAAAGACCATGATGTCCTAGGACAATGAGGAGGTCAACAGCTCCACGTGCACACCCCACTCGTAACAGCTCCACAGAGCAGCCTACCTCCCAGCAGTGCTGCTTTCCCACGTTGCCCCTGCTGTGCTCTCAGAGTAACAAGCAAGTCTCTAGTCTGGAGTAATACTGGTAAGCAGCAGGAAATGTGTCTGTAAAATTTCAGATGGCATAAAAAGCAAAACACACAAGAGTAGCTTAAAACAGGCTTTATAGTACGTGGATGAAACAATTCATTCTACAAAATAACTTTGCTGTCCTTTGGTTTTGGGCATCTGTCTTGCAGTCCATGCAGGCAGACCCTTTCTAGCAAAGACAGAGAGCCTCACTTCAGTTTTTATTTTCTGTCCCAAAGTAAAACCACCTACCAACAGTTTACAGTTACAATAAAATTCCCCTTATTATGTTGGTTTAACATAAGATGTGAACTCCACCCTTGGTTTTATAGCATGGTTCATTAACGCTCATGAAATTCCTGGGGGAGATCTATTTTCCATCTTAATTTTTCCAAAATTGATTTAACAAACTTCAACTTACCATCTCAGAAATTAAACCAGAATGATTACACTACAACACATCTAGAAACCTTCCCAGACGTTCAGGTTACTATGCACCTACCAAACTGCGAATGTAGACATATACAGGTCTGAATTTCACATGCTGTCTTCTTTTCTGCAGGGCATCACTTTTAGTTCACGTCACATTATGTAGATTTCAGTGTTACACTGACATGACATGAAATTAAACTAGGAAACCTAGCTCTCAAACTCGGGTTCATTTAAAGAAAAATAGTAAGTCATTGATTTTAGGGTGGCAGATGAAGTTTTGTTCTGCTTAAAACCACACTATAGCATGACTAACATGACTGACGGGTTTTGGCATATTCTGTAACAATTCCTGTATACTTTGTATTATCCTCAATAATGGGATGTTTGTTATAATAATGGTTTGCTTCAGAGGTCCATGGGAAGAAAACAAGGAGGAAAAAGTTCAGGTTCAATATAAACGACTCAACAATTAATTTCTAAAGACTAATGCCAGGGCAACAATTTCAAAAAGAAAAAAGTTAGCTTACCTTTCTGAGTTTCATTAAAGCTCAGAAACAGGAACACAGATTTGTTGCCAGGCTTCAAAGGACTTTTTATCATCAAGGAAAAGTTGGCAGCAATGTGAGGGAAAATGAAACTGGCACAGAAATGTAGTGTGAGTATCTAAGAACCTGAGTTTGCAAATTATCATCCGGCAAGGTACAGAAACAAAAACATCATATGTTGCTCATAATGCTTAAAAGGTAATGCAAAATCCACAATACCTGGCATTTACGGCTTTTGAGAGGATCAGATATTCTCCACTAGTCAAAATCTTTTTGAAAGATACAAGCAGAGGAGGCAAGGTTTGGCTGAACTGTTGCCCGCAACACAGGCTATGAATTGCAGAATTTTATCCCTAGAGAAAAAGGACAAGGACTGAGCCTGGGGAGTGAGTACTGGGACAGAGGAAAGAGGAGAGGGAAATGTAGGCTTGCCTGCAACACAGGGACTCAAGCAGTGGGATATAGTCTGAAGACAACTCACCAAGGCTTCAAGAACTAATTTTCAGCCACATCAGGAGAAGAGTCAGTTGCAATGAATCCTTTTCTCTCTGCACAGGGAAGACAGGCAGGTTTTCAGAAAATGTTTCAGGCTCTTATAGAGACTAACAGAATATTTTCTTTTCAACCAAAATGCACAAAGTGGGAACAAGTGGCAATGCTCCCTCTCCTGAAACTGAATAAAGTTAAAGGGAGATTTTGCAGACATAGTTGTTATTCTTCCACATTTAAACTGCTTCACATACAGCAGATAACAGAAGCTCTTGCTTTTCTGTGAAATATCGCACCAGAGAACATGACTGCATGTGTCAGTAGTTTCCTCCTGTTTCCAGGACTGCATAAACTATTAAAGTTCCAGAGCTTGCATAAACACTCTCTGAAAGTATTTCCACCGTTCATGTGTAGAACACCAGACTCCCAGTTACAACTCACTGTGTACCTTAAAGCAAATTCCCAGCAACAAGATGCTCACTTAAAACATCAAAAACAAGTTTTGATCAGGAAACAAAATGCAGTTGTGGAGTGGTTACATTTCTGCTTTGCTTTCTAGTTAAACTGGTTCAGCAGCAGCACTTCTATCACACATTAAGTATGTCACAGTACTCAGAAAGGTGTCTGACTTTCTGATATGAATCAAACAAGTTCAGTGACTACTGAAGCCTCCAACAGGCCTTCTGTCAGATGAGGTCTAACAAATTTTGCAGCTGCTTTCATGGTTGGTTCAGTATTCAGATTTCTCAATAGGCTCAATCACAGATCTCAACACATTCACTCTTACCCAGAGAAACAATGAGCTTCTGGTCTCACGTATAAACTGAGACCAAATCTACTCAAATATTGTGTAAAACCAGATTAAGCAAGGTCAGAATTAAATGTCAGTAACATCTGCAATACAGGCAAAAAGCAAAACCAAAATGAATATACTTACTGTCTGTAAAAACAAAAAAGTTGGTAAGGGAAATAATTCTTTCCTTAAAAAAAAAAAAAAGCAGGAGATCTTAGTGTATCATCTAGACAGCTGTACCATTTTATAAAACAGATTTTCATGATCTCAAATGCCTGACAATAATTCTCTATTTTAGACAGGAATAAAAATTCTTTTGTTCTGGTTGCTCTTCAGCTGATACCTTTCAAGTAGGGAACAATCATTTTCAGTTTTCAGAGGAAGCCAGAAGAGATTACCTGTATTTCATCTCATAATCAAAGCTTTCCTATTTGTAGTATAATCTATATTTGAATCTTATTTGTCTACATGAAGATACATCATATGCATTTAGCTTTATACCCTGCGTATTACTAAAAACCAAACAAAGCGGAATCATATTCTGTTTCCTTGAAAATAAATGCCATTTTTTTGCTTTGATTTCAGAGATAACAGCTTTGGGTCCTGAAAGTGAGCAGGTATTGGGACGTATATATCCCAACAGCAGATGGGAGGTATTAGGAACAAACAACACCCTGTGGCTCACTAAGGCATGAGGAGATAGCACGTAAATTTCTAAAGCCACTAACTGCTCTGACAAACCTACAGAAAGGCTCTAAGTGTTTCAGAAATGAACAAAAACACCTAAAAAAAACAAACGACACATCCCAAACCAGCCAAACGCCAGTGCACCCCATCAGCAGACTCGCATTAGAGAAGGAATGAAGAAACATTTCTACCCTGCACTTTATTCAATAAGTGTGTGACATGGTGCAACTATGTGTGATATTTGTGTCCATTACAGCCTGCCAGTTCTAACAAATATTCATCTCACCTACATTCCCCGATATAAATGCATAAGTGGTATCACTGACCTGCTTCCCAAATAATTTCAAATTGCTTCACAACATTTTTAAAAATGGCATCATTCAATATACTGACTACTACAACCAAGTATTTCACTTCACCTTCTTGCACATAAAAGAGAATTTATTTCTGTTTCTTTATTCACTGTGGACATAGCAATTTTATTTTTTTTGTAAATATACTGTGTACAAACTTTGGATGATTATCCTCAAGGATTGTCTTAGGATGTAGATAAACTAGAAGAAAATGAGACTGGAGCATTGTTCTCTATTAAGATTGTGTTTGACTATGAACATTTTTCCTCCATAACTACATAAATTCTTGCCAATCAAGAGGGATTATTCATTTAAACCCAGAAGCACATACACTGGCTTTAGAACTAGGGCTGAATTCAAACATTCCTTTCTCTTCACTTCAAATTTTGCTGACATCTTTCAGTTGAAGATGAACAAGTAGCAAAAAACATATATGCGCTATTCATCAAGCAGGTTGGTTGTTCTTTTTTAATTTCAGTGTTGTATCTACATCTCAGCAGGTCAAGTTTAAGCAGTCCTGGCAGTGTTCTTCCCTATTCCACATAAGTTTTTATACAACCACCAGCACCACAGTAATTGCAATTGTGAGGAAAGCCATGCCAAGCAGGTGGCTAATCAGCAAACTAGGAAATTATTTGGCAATTTCTGCCTAGTTCTTGCTGGATAATTATGTATGTCACACAAACTGCCAGTGCAGCTGAGTATCCCGTTGGCAGGCTAGATCAATGAAGGAATGAGTAGGTAAAGACACAAGAGGAATCCTGCATCAAACTCCAATTGCCTGGCACATTTTATAGAATATAACAGGGACACAAGGCAAAAGAACCCGGTTCTTGGGGGATTTTACTCACAATAGTAAGTGTGTGTTCACTTTGCTGCAGCAGCTTAAAATATGGGGAAGAAAGAGTGGTCAGAGTAGCCACGGAGCCAGAAGGATCTCTGCATACTGCATTCACACTGCTCAAGCTCAAAACTTCTGTTCTGCCTGTTCCTATACCTTGCCCTCCTTTTAAATAGGAAATAAAATACACAGGAAGAATGACATGATAAAATGTAGCTAGATTTCAAGTTTTGATCATATCTGTTGGGCACTTGCAAATCACCTCAGAAGTTATGAAGTCAAATGTACTGCCGGCTGCCCTCAGCAAGAGGGGGAAGAATCATCTTGATCTGATCACATAAATAAATAACAAGTGAACAGTTTTTGACTTTCTACAGAGTGCTCATTACACAGACTAACTTTTAGTCTGATTGCCTCAACCACTGTACTTTTCCTTTTAGCATAATTTATATCATAACACAAGCATTTTAAGCACATAAATTAAGCTATCTCCAGACAGATTAAATATGCTGAAAAGCTCTTTCCAGGTACAGGTTGACCAAGTCATTCATTGCATTTAGAACCTTGTGCTACAAAGCAAACTTAAAATGAAAAATATAGTATGTCAAATAAAAGTGAACAATCTCTTATATTAGACATTTAAGAAGCTGAAATACATGCTCAAAATAAACTGACATCAAAATTTTATAACCTTCTAGTGAGTATTTCTTGCTTTATGTTATGCTATTGCTTTGCAAAAGGACATTGAGAGGTATTTGGTTACAAAATTAACTGGTTTTTGAATAACAGCTCCACCTTATTTCAAGCAATTATTTTGTGGTTTGCATCAGTGTGATCCGAGTGACTGGGTGCAAGTTGTACACTGGAGGGCACCTGTGCTGCTCGCTCAGTGACTGTTTTGCCATCCCAGTGAACACGCACCAGTTTACAGATGGTGCCTTAACAACATTTTAAGGACTTTGCAGAAAATTTATTTTTAGAAGATACACTTGAATTTCAAACACATAGCACTCTGAGCCATCATCTTAGATATTTAGACACTCCTGAATGAAGCTGTGTCAGAATGAGACCAAGACGATCTTCTTGTAATGGCCTTTTGCACGACAGTGTCACCCACCTGAGAGAGCAGAGCCAGTACTTTCTTGTTTGCCTCCCGCCCAGCACAGGGCTCTCAATTCCTTTCCAAAGACTTGAGAAGGCAGGAGTTACTCACAGAAGTAAGACCAGTCAGTTATTCCTCACTTGCACTGAATTAATACGTGAAGCACAGTATGGAAAAAATGGGAGAACTAAGACATCACTCTTAACTCTTACTTTTTTTATGGAAAAGCTTAAGTATGTACCTGAGACACTAAGTGTTAAAAAATTGTAATTCATCCAAATGCAAAAGCTGTCACCTAGGAGCCACAAGCTGTATCTTTCACTATGTTTCCAGGCCCATATTCTCCAGTCTAAAGGAAAACTGGTAATTAGGATATTAAAGGCTTTTGTAATACACTCTACTGGAACTACTGCCATGCAGAGAACAGCAAGAATCCCACAAATTAACACTTTCTTACCCATTATGTTAACATTTCCCAGAGAAGTTTTAAGAAAATATACAAGCAGCTCAGGACAAGGAGCAGAGCTTTCAGCTTGGCTTTGTAAGTGCCACCAGAAAACAAACTGCAATACCTTTCCCATTTCCAAGTGGAGACTTGTTAACCACTTCTCTGAATCCTGTTTTCCCAGCATAAGACACTGCCCTGCTGCTTAGGTTTCTGCCCAGCAGCTTCATCCATTCAGAATATCAAACTTGCTACCAAAGGCAAGACCTTGGCATGATAGTTATTGCTCTCTGACCTTGGCCAGCAACATTTCAGAGTCACAGTTCAGGATGAGAAAACTTTTCACTATATATACGCTATTTCACTTCCAGGGCATATACGTTTTGAAAAACGAGCTTTTAAAGACTTGTGCTACCTAAAAGTTGAATAGTATGTGAGACAGGACAAGGGGCACCAGGCCACCAGAAAGCCTACTTATGAAAAATAGATTATGTTCACTGAAGTCACAGCAGTAGAACTGGTCCAAAAGTGAAAGCAGTCACAAAGGATTTTTCCATATGTTTTGTTAAGGCTTACAAGCCGGTACATATTCAGATTTATGTGTATTGGGCAGATCTCTACAAATCCCAGAACACTCAACTTGTTCACTGGCATCAGCTGTTCTGACAAAACTTATCTTGCTCTTCAGTGGATTAATCTGTCCTTACAGCCAGAAAACTTTCCCAGAGAAATCAAAATAAGCAAACTAAACCCAAATATAATAGCCTTCCTAACCCCAAAACTGGTCAAAATGATTTGCCAAGTTAATACTCCTTGTTGGCTTGAGTTTTCTACCACTATGACAGCTAGCTACTATCAGATGCACAAAAGTCCTTGGAACCAAGGACGAATATCAAAATTCTCAGCACTGCTCACTATCATTCTTCTAAGTCCAAACCAACGTGCGTCCATCATTCCCACCTGTATAACATCAACTTTGCCACCCCCTGCTATTATCAATAAAGCACTAGCATAGCAATTGGGGTTCACAGAGAAATATTACAGAAGCAGTGAGGTTTGGCACAGATTAATCCTCTGGGAAGCGTCCACGTCTCAGATATAACTAAGCCCCAACCCTTCAAAGA
The DNA here is from genome assembly GCF_015220075.1 of Falco rusticolus. Taxonomy (NCBI): domain Eukaryota; kingdom Metazoa; phylum Chordata; class Aves; order Falconiformes; family Falconidae; genus Falco; species Falco rusticolus. Next base: position 13,409,021 of record NC_051200.1, on the reverse strand, counting down.
TGCAGCATATTGCTCAGAACACAGTGACGTCATTTTTGTTTGCCTTGTCACAAAACCCCAGAGACACAAAGAGAATCAGCCTCTGCCTTAGGTCCCTGGGTCATCAGTTTTGCCCCCTGCAAATGTGCAGAACCCTGCCTGGGATGAGCAATGACATAGCACAGCAGGGCTGAAGGGCAACAGAGAAGAATGTATGGGGAATCACTTCTGTCACAAAACATACTCTGTAGCAGGTCACCTCCATAAAGCATGCAAAACTTGGACCCCAGTTTCTTATACAAAATACAGAGTTAATTTTGGGGCAGTGCATTTACTTAAGAGACAGTTTAAAAGGTACATCAACATGACTGAAAGTAGTGTGGATTTAAAGTCTCAGAGGCTAATCATTTTAGATCAATTCCTCTTCCAGGGATGACTCAAAAAACTAAACTGAAAAATATCATAGGAAGCGATTAATATTAAAGTAATTCAAAATGCAATGGCATTCTTTCTATGCAAGGGAATTTATTTGATTTCCCTTTCTAGACACAAAAGTAATATACTCTTATAAACATAGATAAGCCTAATTTTAGAACATATGGACTCTGCCATGTGGTTATTTACTTAGATGGGTGCTTTAATTTGTCTTGGCACTTTCTAGTGTTTAGGGTGTCTTTCAGGATAAGGAAGAGATGTATGGATGCATTGTGGGCTAAGACAGAATATAATTAGAAAGCAAAAGCTTTACAAGATCCTTTTTTATTATATCCACAACACTGAACACATTATCTAGCTCTGTACCCTATAATAGAACATTCAACATATACTAAAAGATAAACCAAGAACTAAAATAGCATCAAGAACAATCCTCCGTATGTGTTTCCAGCAAGAAGCACCATGCAAAGGCAAGTCAGCTACAAAGAAACCAAATGAATGCATATTTTTCATATATAAATCTTGTCTTATCTGTTTAGAAAAAAACATTAAACAGATCCCTTAGGAGCTCCCACCAGCACATTGCTGATGAAAAATAAACAAATATATGATAAATATAGCATTTATAAAACTGTTTATTCACTGAATATAGGTATATAGAATATTTTACTCAACGACTCCCCCAGATAACAAGTTAAGAATTGGGCATAATTGAGCAAAACTAGTCAAGATGAAGGCCTGCAGAATGCAGACCATGTCTATATATCCTGGGACCATGATAGCTGTGAAAGAGGAAAGGAAAGGCAAAAACCTGGAAGAAAATACTCAGGTTTGACATCAGGAGATGCTCTGCAGAAAATTTTTACAAAGTTTTCTGAACAAACTTACCTGTGTCTGTCTTGCTATGCTAAGACCCAAGGGCACATCCATCCACTTGTATTAAACGCACATACTTTTCACCCAACTGGGCAGCTGAAGAAAATGCACCAACACTCAAGCCACCCAGTAACTTGTGCAGCAACAGAAGGAATTGCTCAATGCTCCAATCCACAGAAACACAGCCTGAGTGATCATTTGAGAAGCATCATCTCTCAGCTCATTGTATGAGAGCTTTTCTCCTCTTCAGGCCTGCAGACTTCCACAGACAAACTCAAATCACTGTTGGTGCCTGGCGCTTCTCTGCTGCACTAGTGCTGGCCTCAGCCAGCAGTTCCTAGCTCTGGTGCAAAACATGGAAGTTGAACTGGCTTTGCTGAATGAAATGAGTGCTGAACAGGAGACTCATAACAGGTAAGAGTATCCCAAGGGCAGTGTGAAAATCTGTATCCCTATTAGCTGTGTCTGTGACCAGAATAGTGCGCCAGAGGACAGTTCAAGGTACAAGAAATATAAGAGAGTGGGGAAAAAAAAAAAAAAAAAGGAGACACATTTGTGTAATAGCAGCAAGATGGATATTGGACCAAAAATTGCATAGTAGTATTTTCGTGGAAAGACAGCTGCCATTAGGAAGAAACCCTGCCACACTGATGTAGCAAAATTGCAGTTAAAAACAGTGTAGATGAAACCTATACATGACATCTGCAAGTACTGTTTCCTGAAGTCATAATAAAAATTCAGATTGGGATTCCAGTAAATCTGTAAGCAAAATCATGAGCTACACACAACCATGAGGATGAAAGAAAAAAATACTCTGAACTCAGTGCTATGGTTTGGAGTATGTTCCCTTGGAGGTGCAGAAAGCTGCATAAAAAAGTAACTGTCCAGACAACCAGCAAAGCACAGACCTCTGTTCCAGGAGAGATGTCCTTCAGAGGTATAAACCTGAAAAAAAAAGTTGCATACTGAATTCTTACCCATATTTCTACTCTGTTAATTTAATACTTCATTACTGTTTCAGAACATTTTAGCATGTGGTAGAATGTAGTTACCTTAGTCTCAAAGGTATCCAAGAAGTAATATTACTATAAGCAAAGACTATGCAGTATCATTCCTCAGTTACATAAACATAACTTATGTCTAAGAAGAATCCAGGACCATGATGGTCATCTGTTTTATTAATATAGATCGGACAGACATAGAAAATAACAAATTCCCGATATTGCTAGACTAACAGGAACATTGTTCAGATAATGGCTACAGCATGGAATTTGTATACAATTATGAAACGTGAGCAACGGAAGTAGCAACGTCTGTGCAGGGAGGAGTTGAATGAAATTGTAATTTAACTGCCTCCCCAAAGAGCAAGGTAATCATGGTAATGAAAATCAGCATATCAAAGTGTGTTTGCATATCAAAAGATAACTCAGCCCCAGATAAACAATGTTTCATTTGCATTCTTACAAATTCCCAGAATTAACCAAGGCACAATATTAAATTTCCCGAACTTAATTAGCATGAACAAGAGACAAGTGGAAGTCCCTACCTACTGCTTTGACGACTCATTAGTGCTCAACAGCATCCTGATAATGTTCGAGTGCAATTAGAGAGGGGTATCAGAGCAGAATACATTTTGAAAGACCTAGCCACAGAGGCAGAGGACTGAGATGCTGCGAAAGATGCTGCAGAGAAACATGATGTAAGGTAACAGCTTAATACCAGGCATATTCTCTGCAGAAGTGCTGCTTTTATTTGATGCTCTTTTTTTCTGTAAATTTATTCCAATTTTGTAACCATTTCACTAGAATAAAATTTACCACTCTGATTTTTAAATTGTCAGCAAGAACTCCCACATGCTTTTACTTCTTTGACATTAGTCCCAATTGTATGGCAATGCAAGGATATCCTGTAAACTGCCTCAAATGAGACAAGTTTGAAAAGTCAACAAGTGCATCTCCCATTAAACTGAAGGGGTCAGTTCAAGAACTGGTATCGCTCAGTGACAGCTCTAAGGCTTCGCTATGAGATACCTCATAACAAGACTGGATAAATTGCCTGTGACAACAGTGAAAGCTACATCATCAGAAACAGGACAAAAACTTAAACAAGAATAATACTTATCTGTGAAAAGCTTTCAAAAATCCATGACTGAGCAACTATGGGAAAAAATAACCAAACAGAATCACCAATTCGAAACCCTTTCCTTAGGAAGACTCTCCCTTGCATAAAGGGTGCAGGAAGTACCAGCATAAACAGTCAAACTATTGGACATTTTTGGGAAAGAAAGGTCTGCCCTGTTATTTAGATTGGATAAAGAACTTTGGATTCTTTATAGTTGGGTTAGGATTATGTGATGTGTAAAACATTTGCAAACCATTGAGAATGTTGATAGGTTCAGCCTCCAATTCTCCAACAAAATATTCCATATCTACTCCATCACTTCTATCAATGAGAAAGCAGAAATAATTCTTGAATTAAACAAAAAAATTGTTAGAGCCTTACCAGTAGTAGAGTCCTTACTTCATTACTTTTGTTTTCATTGCTGGTTTTGTAATCAATGGGAATGAGTATGTCAACAAATTATCATACATCCTGTCCAATAAAATCATAAAGATTTGCGCCATACACCTATTTTTTATTTAAATAGGTAGCAAATGATCTTAGTTTTTCTTATTTAAACCCACATTATAATTTAGTAGCTATTTTCTCCTTGTCCTAATTGTGCTGTCACTGACCTCAGCTCTTTCAATATTTTTTTTTTGCCTTATAAATTTGCAACATAATTATGTTGTTCAGGCTACACCAAATGCACATTTTTTTAATTCTTAAAAAAAAAGTTTGTTGGGGTGACTATAAACAAGATTTATTTGAAGATATATCACAATATCTGAAAATAAGTTAGGATGCTTACAGAGATACTGAATTTAGTCTTCACTAGCAAAGGGTGTTTTCTATTCCACCTATAGAATCCCATAGGAATTTAACATTATCTGTACCTATGGAACAATTCAGCTTCTTATTCAATATTTCTGAATCTGAATCGAAAATGAAATCCGAAACGAACTGCAGAAAGCTCAAGTTAGTTTCATTTTTTATTAAATCTCATTCAAAAAAGATATATCACTTCCTGATGTAACATTTTGACAAAGCTGACACTCCTACACAAACTAAACTGACTCTTAAAAGTTAGCCAAGTGTGATAATTCTATCGGCACTTACATTCCAGAAATCTTTCCTTATTAACCAGCTCCCTAGCCAGCCAGGGTAGTTTTACAGTTTACAGAAATTGAAGAGGTAAGGAACTAGTACTCATGTCCCGTCAAAGTACAGATAACTTTAATTACCACTAAAACTAATTCTCTTATAACTTGCCTGCTTTATTTTTATTTAACACAATGACTTAGTGCATAAGCACCATTAAAGAGAAATATTTCTGATTCAAAACATCCTATTACAGAGACCCTAATATCGAAAACCAGCCATCTTTGGGGTAAAAATGGCTATTTAACACCCCAGTAACACTGCATGATAACTTTAACAGAAAGTGAAGCAACTGTCACATCCGGCTGAAACTGAAAGCTGGGGAATTAGGTAGACAGAAAATGACTGTTTGAGATGGACTTTATACCAAGGCTACCAGGTTCTTTTGAAAAAATCACAAGCACATTATTTTCAAAAATCTGGTACTTCACAGGAAAAAAAACCCTAACATTTAGTAGATGACAAAATATTAACTTTAAAAAGAGACTGCATGAACTAAATCAAATCCTCCCTTCTGCTGTGTTAGTGACCAGGATTTCCCAGACTGGACAAAAGCTGCTTTTCTTATGAGCATGGAGAGATAACATCACAAAGTAAGCATAACTAATCCTCAATTGATTAAAAATAAATTAAATACAAATAAGTATTCTTCTCATCCACCCATAAGATTCAGGAATTCACAAACAAAGCCCTTCAAGGAATCAGGCAAGAGAGAAATGTGGCTTCATTTGAGTGTTTGTATGTAGATTCAGGCAGGTCCATGTGGACATGTTATTGGGGAGAGAGGGTTGCAAGCACTGCGTCAAAAATAAAAAGCACATGTGTTTAGTCAGCCCTGAGGGTATATGTGATTAAATTGAAACCCTGCATCAACAGAAGTGTAAGATGCACTTTTCCTCAAGGGGTTTCTCCAGTGACCAGATATTTCTCATCTGTACTGGGTTTATGCAGCGAGGTTTTAATAGCAGGGGTGAGCTCTGAGAGTCGAGACCAGGGGCTGCACATACCAGATGCAATTTCAGTCAGCTCCAAGACGGACCCACCGTTGGCCAAAGCTGAACCCATCAGCAAAGCGGGTGGCACCTCTGTGACAATGTATTTAAGAAAGGGTAAAAAGCACTGTGCGGCAGCTGCGAGAGAAATGAGTGAGGGGCAAAAAGTGAGAGAGCACTCTACAGACAACAAGGTCAGTGAAGGAGGGGAGGAGGTGCTCCTGGCAGCAGAGCAGAGATTCCCCTTGAGCCCATGGTGACACAGGTCACCCTCCTGCAGTCCATGGAGGACCACATTGGAGCAGATATCCCCCTGCAGCCCCACTGTGCTGAAGCAGGTGGATGTGCCCTGAAGGAAGCTTGCAGCCATGGTGAGTCTACACTGCCCACACTGGAGCAGGCTCCTAGCTGGAGCTTCAGCCTGTGACGAGGAGTCCACACAGGCACAGGTTTTCTGGCAGGACCTGTGGCCCACGGGGGACCCACACAGGAGCGGTCTGTTCCTGAAGGACTGTGTCCTGTGGAAAAGACCCATACTGGATCAGTTCTTGAAAAAATGCAGCTCACAGGAAAGACCCACATCAGAGAAATTTGCGAAGGATTGTATCCCATGCTAGAGCAGGGAAACAGAGCGAGGAGGAAGAAGCGGCGGCAGAGATGAAGCATTATGAACTGACTACAGCCCTCTTTCCCATCCTGCTGCACTACTCGGGTTGGGAGGAGGTAGTAGTGTCAGGAATGAAGGAGTGAAGTTGTGCCTCAGAGGATGTTGGGAGCAGGGGGAAGGTGTTTTGTATTTGTTTCTCACTATCCTACTCTAATTTTAATTGGCAATAAACTAATTTTCCCCAAGTCAAGTCTATTCTGCCTGTGACTGATCTCCCTCGTCCTTACCTCAACCCATGAGCTTCTTCATCTTACTCCCTCCCCTGCTCTGTTGAGGAGGGTGAGCCAGACAGTGGCTGGGTGGGTGTCTGGCAGCCAGGCAAGGTTAATCCACCACACCATCACAACCCAGGTCTCGTGGTATGTTTATAGCAAGACAGTAATTCTGACGATGAAGCATAGGGCTGGAGCCAGTCTTGAATTAAGACTGTTGTTATTCTCCAATTTATTGCACAATTACCACCGCCTGCATCTTGCAGTTCTCCCACATTCTTGAAGGACTCATTTACGATGGAAAAGGAAACGAGAAATAACATTTGTGTGAAGGATCCATCACATCTTCAGTTACATACTCTTACACAATCATTCTACCATGAATAATGCATTGCTTAACGTGCATGACTGCAAGCTAAGGTATACTATAAAAGGAGAACGTTAGATATGATGCTCTGTAGGCGTAGGACTGAGAATAATATATCTATCTATGAAGTAAATATGTTTTTAAGCAGATTGTCATGGGTTTAGAATATTATTATAAACTGAAGGAATTTTCACCCAGTGCTCAGATACTTACATTGCTGCACTTTGGTTTTATGAACTCAAACAGTAGCAACCAAATACAAACTCCAATTTAACTTGGCCCTGGCAGAAAAACCTTCAGAGCAGTCTCAGTGCTGCACTGTAATTGCCACACAGGGGTACTACAGGTATCTATTATAGCCAGAGAAATTAATCCCAGTAATCATTCATGCTGCAGCAGCACCAAGGCACTTTCCTGAGCATACCTGCATGCTTCGTTTGACCCGGGAGTGCACTTTTAAACTGAACCTCACAAACACCCACACTTAGAGTGCTCCGATGCACACTGTGGTACCTCAGAGCACATGAACTGCCTCCCTTTCAGCTGAATGGAGCCTAGAATTCCATTCCAGCTGCAACACAAACCCAGGCTAGACCAATCTTTAGTTAAAAAAACACAACCTGAAATTTAAAAACCCCACACAACCTGAAATCCATATAACATGGACATCAAGGCCCAAGCAGCACTTGTTTCACACTGCATATCCATTCCCACCGGCCTGCAAATGCAGACTAGCCAGGATGCTCCGTGCTCCCACAGGACTCTTGCCCATTATGGACCACACCAACCAGCTATGTACCTGGGAGTCCACAGGAGTCGTTGCCACAGCTCACACAGACCTTTCTAAATCTGTGCCAGCCACCTACCTGACGGGCCGCAATGCCGTGATTTTGCGTGCCACCCAGTAGCACCACACAGCCAACCCAGGGAAACCCAGAGCTGTCACTGCACAGCTGCGGTGGGGTCCCACCTTGCTCACAGAGCTGGCTGCATTTACGGGCACGGCAAGTCCTGCAGAGGGGGAATGCCCAACACTTTGCTGCAGTTAAAGGTGAGAGCCTAGAAGAGTTAAATGAGTTAGCCATTTCACAGAGGAAAAAGTGCTCTCTGGTGGAATGGCTGGCAAGCAGCTGGAGCAGAGGGCATTCCTGAGCAACCAGCATGGAGGAGGAAAAAGCAACAGGAAGCTGAGCTTGCCAAGACAATCATATTCACAGCCTGGGAACAGAGCAAAAGGTTCACTAAAACATACATTTAATTCAATAATTAATCAAAGTATCCTGTATTGAGCCACAGGCCATGGGATGAACAGTGTATCACAGAGAAGACAGTGACTTGTAGCATACTAAATACTGTACAGACAGTGCCAGTATTCAGTTGTAACCTGATTAAACCACTAACTGGCTTTTCAGCAATAATGGCTCCAAACCATTTAGCTAGATTTGCTAACAAAATACAGTCAAGACATAACCATGAAATAATTTAGTCTCCTCTGTCGAGTTTATCCTTGCTGATTGCAACAAATACTAATTACTACAGCAAAGCCATTTTAATTGAAAGCACAATCCTAGCCTGCTGGGTTAGTAAAAGAAAAAAATCAATCATATGTCCATGTGTAAGAACTTTTTTTAGGATAGCTGAGCAGTTTTGTTGTAGATATTCAGTATTTTTCTGCAGTGCATTAATAGGCATCTATTTGATTTAAAAGGACACCCCAAAAATAGAAAATGGTCAGAAAGCCATAAATATACCATGTGAAAAAGAAGCTGGCAAGTCAATCTTTCTGTTCACAGAGGATGTTTAAACAGCAAAGAAAACAAACACTCATTAAACATGGTGGAACAGGAAAGCTAATGGAGACAAATAAAAGTGACGAGTTTGAACATATGTAACCAATACAGGAAATAAAAGCAAACCAAGAAGATATCAATAGCCAATATGGTTAGAGAAAATGAAACTGGTGCAGTTAAGGGAAATAAAGCATTTTAAAATAGCGTGAGAACAGAAGGAATCTCAAGTCAGACACAGCTTGTTGATAAAATCCTAAACAGGGATATAGACTAAGGAAAAGTTCAGCAGATACTTGTGAACTGTTGTGTTTGCTGATTGGTTGGTGTTTTTTTTAAGCAGACACATATATCCTGCCTATCACACATGCAATGCAAAGATTACTATCTGTAACAGAAGGAAGAACCCACTTGGACTGTGCACTGTCAAATTAGCACGTCTGAAAGACTTGCATCTATGAATCCATAAAACACCACTTCGGAGTTTAGAAGGCTTCTCTGTTCATCTGTTTAATAAATCCTATGAACTGAGGAATTTCACAAGTCTTGAAGGACTCCCTGGGTGGTTTCAAGATGTAAAAATGGCAAGATGGACACCCAGGGAGTTACAGTCTGGATAACATGATATTACTCCCACAGAACAGTTACTGTGAGTCTCATAACAAAAAAGGATTAGGAACTAAAATGCAGTCAGTAACAGTCAATACAGTTTCATAGTCTTTCTACACCTTTCTAAATCTTCTCAAACAAACCTGTTACAGCTGTCAAGGTTACTCATAATCAAGGTAACTATTTTATTGTAATCAAGGTAGCTATTTTGACATTCAAGATGTTAGATTTCATTCCATAATGCAAGCTTTTTGGGTTTCGATTTGGGGGGGGGGGGTGTTTCCAACAAAGATACCAAGTATTACTAAAAGGATACATACAATAGATTAAAAATTGACTTAGTATCAGATCTTTGAGTTGCTAATGGAAAACTTCAGTTAACATGAACATCACTGGTGGTTGTCCCAGAGATCGGTACTCAATCAAGTGCTGTTCAGCTTTGTTATGAGTGATATAAAATCTTTGCTGATAAAATTTGCAGTTAACACAAAGTTCAGTAGGGTAATAAATGAAGACAGGTCACTGACACAGGATCATCTGAATTGCCTACTGAATAGTCATAATCCAACCAAATCTGTTTTATCGCAGCCAAGCACCAGGTAACAGTGCCAACACAGTAACTGGATCAGTCTGGTCTCAGGGTATGTCTGGAGCACCCTTCATAAAATGGAAAATAACCATTAAAAGCTTGGTAACAACAGCAATTATGTATACAGCACTATTAAAGTGTTGCTAGAAAACCACCTCCATTCAAAAAGTGGAGTTACACAAAGTGAGGAACACAGGAATGAGTTCAAAGGACAGATAAAAATTCCACAGAAAAAGTAAATTTCATGGTGGGGGCAAAAAAACTTAAGAAATGTAAAAAGGATATGCGATTACCCTATGATAATTTCACAATGAACTAAAGAGTAAGAAATTTTTCCTTCTGATGCAAATACTAATAAAATCCAATGGCTTAAAGTTTAAGCTTGCAAAATTCAGCCTTGAAATTAAAATCTAATCTGCTAATGTAGAAGGTGAACAGTGCAATAGATAAATGGGAAATACAGTGGAGGAAGCTATATCAGTTCAGATCTTTGAGGCAGTCGGTTCATTTGAATTCATCTTCACTGATGTGTGTAAATGAAGCAAACTGGTGTTTGAGCTGGAGAATCCTGAACACAGACTCTGAACGTAAGGGAAGACACTAAATGCCAGGAGACAGAGGATAGACAGCAGACAAGTTTCTGCACTACAGTTTTATAAACTCCTCATTTTGTAAAATCTTCCACCTACTGGTATTTGCAGTAGCATCATTAGGACTTACTATTACAGACATGTAACAAAGATCTGGTGAGTTTTATGTTGCTCTAAAAAGGATAATCACAGCTGACAGAAATAAGCACATAACATCTGATCCCTCAAAAAAAAATATCTTTGAGCAATTAACTTACCATACACATGAATTGCTGCAGAAATGCTGCCACCCAGTTGTAGAAAAGCATAGGAAGAGCCTCAGCTCCCAACACAACTCAGCTAAGCGGAAAGTGCCATTCCCTGCTTGCTGGAGCACTTTCCCTTTCCCTGCCCCACTTTTGTTTCCAGATTTGGGCTACTCCAGATTTTGGGCTACTGCTGCATTTTCCGTCTTATCTCCTTGTGCTTCAGTGGATACTGAAAGAAATACTGTGAAACCTAATTTAGAGTCAAAGATCACACACAGCTGTGAAGAGAGAGCCAAGTCTCGTAACATATGACAAGATCTGTATTCCACCTGAACGAGTGACCAAACCAGGCTTTCCTGCTGTGTTGTATCATCAGACAGTACCAGGTTTCATCCCTGGTTACAAGGAAGATCACCACATCCAGCATGCATTAACTCTGGCCTTACTGAGGCCAATTCTCCAAGGCAGCGAGGAGGGATGGCAGCTATCTTGTGAGCACATTAATTCATCCCTAAATCCTTTCCCAGTGAATGTTCCTGTGATTCTTGTAACATCTGTGTGATCGTTCAGATGACTCTGAGGAACTGTAGTGGAGCAGTGCCAAGGTCTGGCAGCTGCACAAAAACAAAAGAGCACGAAGATGGTGGGACATATGTTTCTTCACCAAGCTCGTTTCCTAATTTGCCTCCAGGGTGGCAAAGGACAGTAGATGATGCACTCTGCTAGACACCAAATTCCGCCTAAGGAATCTAGGTTTAAGATTTGCTGCTAGGTTAAATACTTAAGTGCCTCTCTTTTGGAATTTTTTTTAAAACAAATTCAAAACTTTTTTGGAAATCATTAGATAAGCTTACCATTACATTTTTCAATGTTAAGAGTTTTCACTCAGATCACCATTAACTGAAACTTTCTAAGCTGGATGGCAGCTTTCTTCTCTTCTTGAGGCACTTAGACTTGTTCACTAACTGAAGTTCACTGACTCTTCATTTATTTGAGCCTTTGCTAAAAATGCAGTAAATATTCATAAAAAGTTGGGTTTAAATCAATTCTGCCAAAAAAGATGAGTATGTGTATTTACTTACAACACACAAACTATGTAATCTTACAGACTGTGAAAACTTCTTAACACACTTAAAATGTACACCTGATGCATTTCCTGATGGTTTATTATGTTGCAGTAAAACACCCTTTTCATCCAACGACCATTAGAAAATAATTTTTAAAAGCCAATTTGGATGGTGGTAATGTACCTCATTTGAGACAGATGAAAAGGTCCTTTTTAATGAGGAGGAGGAATGAAAGTTCAGACCCAAGCTTCAAACCTGTAATGATATTTAGCACACAGCAAAAAAAAATTCATTAGCATTACTTAAAAATTATTGAGGCAGCAATTTCCAGATGAAATGAGTAACACTGAGATGACTGAATGCCTGAGTAGTGAGTGGAGAGTCAGATGTTTTACTTCCATGTCATTCCCAGATAATTTAGAGACCAACAAATAACAGTCTCCATCTAAATAGTAAATCTGAATTATTGTATTCAAACCTGTTATATAAGTCTAGGAAGTTGTTTAGGTTGTTGTTGGTTTTTTTTTTTAATCTTGGCTCATTTAAAATAAAGATCAGAAAGCAACAAATGAACAGTGAACCCGGATTTTAAGTCACTTCACACAGCTGAGTAAATCCATAAAATGCAATTATCAGATCTTCCACAAATCCAGTGCCAAAAGTAGACAGACAAAACCAAGTAGCTCCTGAGCCAATGAAAACCAGTATAATGTTAATGCAAATATACAGAAAAGCTAGAGTTGTCATTTCAGGATTAACAATCACTTTTCACTTTCAATACACAATGCATAAATAATGTTTTAAAATAAAAGATACAATAACAACATAGATTTGCAATTAAAAAAAATAACCTGGAAAAGCACAGTGGAAATATATATGATTTTTAAGAACTGGGGTTTTGGCTTTTTAAGGCTGGGGTTTTTTACCTTAACTGTTCAGTTAAAATGTCAGAACTGCAAAAGGCACTAGAGCCATTATCACCAACAGCAGCTCACAACTGCAGCAAAAATCATTGTCACAGCTTCCTAGTATGTGCACACACACCAGTACACACACAAACACTCGGAGTTGTGTCCCATCCTATTTTCAGTAGAGGACAATACACACACAAGGCGAAAGGCTGCAGGCAGATGTTGAAGGGAGAGCAACTGTAAGCAAAGTAAATCATGTAAGCAGAGCTCAAAACCCCTACAAGGCTCAGCCCCAAGACCAGATCCTCTGTGCACCACAACTCCAAAGATGAAGGCAGAGGAAAACACAGAAGTGTTCATATCTCATGCTAATGGATCTGAACAGTGGGTCCACCTACAGGTACAATGATGATTTGGGAGAAATTATAGGGTCAGTAGTCCAGCTGCAGTAACATACTAGGTTTTAGGAAAAATGAAGAAACGGAAGAAATTAAGATCATGGAAGAGAGATTAAAGGCAAACTGTACAGATCCCCCACAAGACCTCTTCCAGAATAGCGTACACTGATCTGTTGAGTCTAGCAGAAGCTTGCCATGTAATACACTTCCTTCTGAATTTATTAGGGTATAAGCGTGAGGAAAGAAAATGTACCAGTTAAGCAGTGCTCTGCTAATGAACAGCACAGAAGGCAAAAACTAACAACTAGAAGCTGCAGAGTTTCCCAGACACCTGCAGCTGAGGTGCCAGAGGACCAAAGAGCTTTACAACAGCAACACACATTCTACAAAGCAGCTTGGCAGCACAGATGCCAACTGCTGCAGAAGATTTAAGTAATCCAAGAGATCTCATCGAGTCTCATGTTCCTGCAACACTTGAGCCTAATTTAGTAAGAAATAACCTGTTAGCGCACAAGTGCTTGCTCCTCTGAGCTCTCGATAGACTGCAGGCAGTGCAGAATATGCTGCATATTCATCACATCCAACCTGCTCTGACAGTCTGCACTCCCATACAGGCAATTACAACCAGAAGACCAGGAATGTGCAGTAGTTCCTTCCTCACAATCCACAAAGCCCTTGAAAAATTCTTCACTAGCATAGAAAAATGTGTGATTACTAATAAAAAAAAAAAAAAAGTAGAGGGGATTGTATAAACCAGCAGTTTAGTATCTTATTACTTTATTCTAAAACAAAGCAAGAATAATAAATGCAATTCTAGGATTCATTAACACAGTAATTCAAAAGGGTCAGGTTTTGGCTACAGTGCCCTCCACGTCATGCCTATCTCAGGAAATTCTTATTCCACACGCTTACTGCAATTGTATATTGTATATAATGAAGCTATGCTCCCTTCCCGCTAGAAGTGTTCTAATTGCAATGCTCACTAACTGGTATCCAATTAAATAAGTTTCATAGCTTCCTACCAAGTGGAAACAATTAACAATAGTATAATAGGCTAACGTCACCCAGGAACATAAAGTACTACAAATCTAAGTGCAGATGATTACACACTGTAACACAGGATTATTAGAGCTGTTAGTGCACCGACTTGATTGCTACCTTTCACAGAAGAGTTCAGGCACATGTCTGTGTCCAGGCAGACAGGATCACAGAAGCTGACGCACCTCCAAACCCTCTGCGCAGAGGGGGATCAACGAAAGCAGATGTCCAAGGGGTTTTTCAGTATCTCCAGCATGGAGACTCCACAGCCTCTTTGGGCAACCAGCTCCAGTGTTCAATTACCCTCAGAGGAAAAAAAAAAATTCTGCTTAAACACCATTTCCTGCATTTTGTTTGTATTGCCTCTTGTCCTTCCACTGGGCACCACTGAGAAGAGTCTGCCTCCATCATCTTTACTTCCCCCGCATCAGGCATTCACTATGCACATGGATAAGATCCCAGTGAGCCTTTTCTTTCCGGGGCTGAGTAGTCCAGCTCTCTCAGCCTCTCTCTGTATATCAGATGCTTTAATCCCTGCATCATCTTCATAGCCCTTCACTGGACTCACTCCGGTATGTCCATGTCTCTGGGGAGCCCAATCCTGGACACAATGCTCCAGAGGTATCTCTCCACGGCTGAATAAAGGGGAAGAGTCACTTCCCTTAGTCTGCTGGCAACCCAGGAGGCTGTTGGCTTTCTTTCCTGCAAAGGCATGCTCCTTCCTTACAGTCAACTTGGTGTCCATCAGGAACCCTGGGTCTTTTATCTGCAAAGCTGCTTTCCAGCTGGTACCGGTACATGAGGTTATGCCTGCCCAGGACTTCCTATTTCCCTTTGTTGAATTTCATGAGACTCCTGTCAGCCCATCTCTCCAGCTTGTCCTGGTCCCTCTGAATGGCAGTGCAACCATCTAGCGTACCAGCTACTTCTTTCAATTTCATATCCTTTGCAAACTTGCTGACAGTGTACTCTATCATATTATCCAGGTCATTCATGAAAACACTAAACCCTGCTGGCCCCAACATTGACCCCTGGGGTACACCCCTAGTATATGGCCTCCAGTTGGACTTTCTGCTGCTCATCACAAGTCTTTCAGACCAGCAGTTCAGGCTGTGTTGTGAACTACTTTGTTTATTTTTCAAAAAGCACTAAGTTTTCTGCAAGGCAGATGACAAATGAGTTTCACCTTCTTGTACACCAGCCTCACAAATGCTGACTCAAGGCAGCACTACTAACTACAGGTCTCTTGACATTTCAATTGCTTCCCAGCAGTTAAGAAACCCATAGGCACCAGACACAGCTTTAAGCTGTCTTGCATAAGAACCTACATTATCAATGTCACCAAAACACCAGGTATTTATGACTGGTGACAGCTTCTGTCCCATGAACATAATTATCCAGACACAGCAGTCCAGTGCAGAATCAGTGGGATGTTAACGAGAGGTAATGACACTCACGCACAGCATAAGAGGTGGATTCTGTCCCCCAGAACCTGTGCAATTCCTCTGCACTCAGCAGAGCTCCAAGGAGCAGTGAGAAATCCCACAGCAGCTTCATATAAATAGACAGGACATCCAGAGGCAATGCAGTCTCTCAATGTGTCTGTGGAATTTCATCATTTCAACTTATACAGCACCTTCCCTGACTGAAAACCACAAGATTTCTCTTCCGGGCAAGACTTCTACTAGTTAAAACTGATGATGACTTATTTGCCCAGTTAGGAGCTCAGAATTACGCAGTCCATTTTGGGAGACTTAGATTGTATTAATACAGCATCAGGTTTTCTTACGACAAGCATTGCTTTGATTGCAAAGTGGAGTAAAGCAGGGTTAAAAACACACAGAAAATGAGTGTTTTAGTTTAAAAAAAAAAAGCAACAGCAAAACGCACAAAAGCATGCCTATTTTTCTACTGTTCTTACAATTCAGGAGATAAGCCACAGATCCATCACATCTCACACTCGTTGCTTTGGGCAGTCATCAACTTACATTTACTTACAACTTACAATTGAGGAACTATTGGGAGCACAACTGAATGATACACACACACAAGCCCAAAGAACAGAACACACACCAGGGCACACCCTGGCCAAGATGTCACACAGTTCATTATCCACAGGCAAAATTGTCAGAGAGACTAGGAATTTTGCATGATTTTCAATGAGCTCTCACAAGCCACATCACAAACCACACATTTTAAGCAACATTTCCATAGAAGACAAGCTTTTCCCCAGTTCCAGGTCTATATGTTGGAACCATAAAATCCTATAACAGACTATCTTTAATAATTTATGTACTAAACACATGGACTCTAACCATGGGGTGCTGCTCAACCACTCTGCTCACACAAAATCCAAGTTACTCAGAGCAGACCAACATGCACCTATAACCTCGGTTTCCATGTATGTGAAGCAGAAAGATGTAACCATAGAAGAGAAGGTATTGCAAAAAGCACAGTTACATTTCACAGAATAACCAAAAACTTTGTTGATTTTTTTCTAACCAAATAAGTTTTGCAATCCAATCCATTTTCTGAATTTAGCCAAAGGAAATAAAGGTCAAATGACATATGGTCCCACATTGCACAATCCAGATGATTGCCAAGAAGGCAAGTTCTTTTTCACAGTTCTATTTACAAACTACATATTTTTCACTTCATTTGTTGATCCTGTTTCCTTTGATACATGCAACGGTTTTAACTACTACCAGCTATGCTGAAATAGAGTTTCAATTGTGTTCCCATGAAGCTAGAGGACTAAATAGAGATGCAATATATGCAAGCTTAGAGTTGAGAACCGCTGTTTTTAAGAGCCCTGTTGTACAGTATCTTAATCTATTTAAGTAATAACAACCCTCCAGTACACTGATCAAAAAGCACCACATTATGCTGCTACTGAAGCTGGTTTACTAAATCAAAGAATATCAAATAAAAGTTGGAAAAAGAACTATCCATTGCCCAAGAGGTATATCATTACTAGGAGCTATTGACAGGGTGCCATATCACAGCAGGATCTTCTACAGCACATACCTGGAAGCTCAAAGCATTAGGATCTATTCAACCAAACGAATCCAGCACTTTGTACAATGGCTTAAAGCTTCTAAAACAGCCTACCTCATACAAACCCTATGAAAATGTTCTTTCCACTTACATTTGACCAGCTAGCTCCTCTATTATACTTTGTCACAACTTTCAGGCTAATAATCACAATTCTTCCACTTACAGGTTTTTCAGATTTTCATTTACATGAGTGGCAACAAACCAAAAGAATCTATCAATTTCTACCTACTGTTCTGTTCACAAATTCTGCAATTGCAGTGCATAATTTTTATTCCCTGTTATTTCATTAATTGTTTCTACCAGATATGTATGAAGTTATTTTGCACAACAGCTGAGGAATTATAATGTTAGGCTCCCACTGCTGATTACTAATTATTTTCTGCTATTCTCAGTGAGAAAGCTAGAATCGTTAGAATGCACAAAAACACACTGTAGCTTCCAAACTGTGATTTCTTTCACACAAAATCCAGTATGAACACACTTCTATTAGAAAAACGTTAGCCACATTTGAAAACAAAACCTGGATGAAGAAAAAATGAAAGCTCATGTCGTTGGCATTGTACACAAATCCTGGCAAAGCATTTTTAGATGTTCTTAACACAAGTGTGTATCTGCCAAGAGGGGAGTGTGTAAGCTCAAGTAGTTCCAGGAGTGAAACAACATTCCTGTTAAATGAAGTATCTTTACTGATACTGCCATAGAGAAGTAAAGACCACAAACAGTAAATAAATCTCTTTTTATTCAATACAATAGAAAAGACCTCACTATCTGGCAGCTTGCCAGATCTTGGGGCCCTTCAGAAGTACCTGAAAAAGCCTGCTGTCAGAAAAAAAAGCAACAACCCTTCAGGGAGAAGCAGCACTGTATTGGATAAGCACAGATATTATACATTAAGAAATTATTTTGTGTGGATGAACTGAAATTTTGAGTTAGCAAAATCTTATTTATCAATATATCACCCTTATTGCCTCTGTGTGTGTTTGAGCAGGTTTCAGGATAGTGGTCTGACTGTGAAATCAGGGAGCTGTATGAATATATGCGTATATATTCAATTATTATTTTTTTAAAACAGCAGCATCTTTGAGTCTTGAAGACAGGACTGATCATTGTAATCAGAGAACCTCCATGTTTGCAGACAACAAAAACAATTCAGTAGTAAAGTAGAATCTGCAGTCTTTAAACATTTAAATGCAGATTTAGTGCAATTAATGGCCAAGAAGAAATTGAGCTATAAAATCCAGAAATTGTGTCACACATGCCCTTGAAGGGCAGGTACAACTTCATGTCATTTTATTTTTATAGAATTAAGTCACTGAATCAAAAATAAGCCTGTAAGCAGATTTAAAACATTAAAGAGTCCTTCAATAATAAATAATTCAGCTCCTAAAATCAGCAGGGCCAAAAGTAGCTGAAAGACATTCTCCTCTAAGACCGCGTAGCACATTCAGTACAGCCATGTTCTTGGTATCCAGTCTGTGCAGAAGTCACTGCTTGGACCATAGCAATGCTTTTTAGCTTTTTATATTGATTACATCCCTTCCCACTGTAAAACTCCCAGTTTTTAATTAGGAACTAAGCTAACCACAGCCTTTGCATTTGTCTTTTTGACAGAGTAACAGAGAAGCGTGTTAAGCACTGGCACCTCCTAGTCACCTTCTGCTGAATCATCAGTCCTGTGCTCCACACCACAGCACTCTTCCAACAATCCTACTTTCCCATCAGCATGGAGGTGTCAGTCCAGCCACGGACAAAACTGAACTCAAGCACAGCAAGACACTTTAGGATTAAGCTGTTTCTCCGTTTAAACCCATGGGATCAGGCAAATGGTTTTTGTCATTAGCAGGAAGGATCCTCCACGAGGTTTGCTAGCTTGGAGATCAATCCTTTCACTTCTAAATTACTTCCTGCTTGATGTCTTCAATTACCTTTTGTTACATAAGGAAATTCAGAGATCTGGGCTAGGAGTGAGAATCTGTGTTTTCTGAAGAAGTTGTTAATTAGTAGCAAACAGGGCTAAACGGTGATTGCTGCAGAGCCAACCAGGAAATCCACAATGAAGGACACTCCCAGTCGGTGCTTATCTGTCTAAAAGCCACACGCGGATGGGTGGGTAGGGGGTACCCAAAACCATTTTTAAGGAAGCATAATTTCCCTGTCCTGGCTGACATAAGCTGACATCTCCTCAACTCTCCATGCAGAAAGCTGGGTCCTTGGAGAGCACAGCTATGTGGTCAGAAGCTACTGGAGCTTTCACCCTTAACACACTGCTCTGAGAAAACGTTATTAGCCATAGCCAACCCAGAATCAGCCATTTCTAACCCAGAGTTGTTGACACTCTGTTTCCCTTTGACTTTGTGCATGTTGAACAAATTTCTAACCAGCATAGCATACATGAAGCCTGTGAGTACTTCTTCCCTTAGATCCTGACAGTCCTTTGCTGCATGCGCTATGGCAAATGTTTTTCTCGTGATCATTTCAACATCCAAGATAAAATTTTGGGGGCAACCTCTCACTTACAGGCCAACTTCAACATCATAGCCCCGTAACAGTCAAGGACAGCATGGTTATCCCCAGGCTGCAGGAAGCACACTTTGCCAAGTCACCACGTTCCCCTTTGTCCTCACAGCCCACACAGTGCTGGTGTCAGATGAACAGAGAACACGTGAGTCTGGGGAACATATCAGAATCCATATTTGTTCTACCAAAACTTCAAAAAGGCCATCCCACAACCTTACTGTCCCCAAAGCAACTCTTCAGCTGGTTCCAGCTGTGCTTAATGAGGGAGGAGTAACACAGCTCCAAGTAGTGTTGTTCTGTGTTGATATTTAATATTTTTTTTTTTAGGAATGAGGAAGATCTTAGCATCTCCCATGGTTGCTGTGGCCAGATGTGGTTGACAATCTTTTACTGCCTCTTTTAGTAGTAAACTGAAGCACTTGCAAGGCACTTAATTCTTCACAGTTTTTCCCCCCAGCCCCCATGAAAAATTTAGTTCAGCTCTGATCCAAAGATCAAGCAATGAGAGAGTGTTTTAGCTTACAGATTTTGTCACAGCAAAGAGCTGCAGGATTTCCGAGACCATGAGAATCAGCCCCCACTATTACAGGCATACCCGTCTTTTTGCGAACTATCCAAATACCATCTCAAAAGCAGATATGATTTGTGTCCCCATTACCTTTAGTAGAAGTCTTTTCCAGACCTTCCTGGGCTAATCTATTTTTAGGCCAATTACTAAGGGAAGAAGATTTAATCATACCTTATTTATTTCTATCCACCTGTAAACGTGGAAATGTTTCTTTTTGACTTTTTGCTTTCTCTGGTACTGAACTCCTTTATGTACCAAAGAAAGCAACTATATTCTTCATCTTTCTTCTTGCTAAGTTTTCCAGTCACTTACGAAACAAACAATCCATTATCCTGGTCATCTTTCTCTGTACCTGTTAAATTTTAGATTTTATCATCCTTGTGTATGGTGTAGTGGAAACATCTCACCTAACGGACTGCAGCTGCTTACTTGCACAGCTACTTCATGCTAAATAAAGAAACCCTGTTCTTGATAAATGCACTCTGACCTCACTGTCCTGTTCAGCATGTCACCTGGGGAATTGTCATAGGTTTAAGGGGCAGTTAAGCAGCCTGTGCTCTCTCTTTTGAAATTTCTCCCTCAGGCACATATCATGCTAAATAAAAATGGAGTTATGCACATGGCTAGTGCAAAGCACACACTCAAGTACTTTGAGGAATAAGAGCTTTAACCAATTTGTCCCTAATTCTACAACATATTTCAAGTAAGCAAAAGATCTACCCATGAAGCTTTTGCTGTGAGGTCACAGCCAATGTGATTGCTGCTAACTTAACCACTGAGTAAGCATGTTCACGACCATGTTTTAATTACAAATGAAAACTGACACCAGCTCTGTCCTTGATTATAGCCTAATAAATTTGGTGAATCTTTAACTAGCAAGTTTGCCAGCTGCAATGTTGCTCCACCATATTTGCTGTCATAGTGGGCTGTCACACAGAATGCTATATTCCTACCTAACTACAGGAAATCACATGGGAATCCTTTTCTGAGCCATGCACTGGTTTAAACAAGAGTGTGAAAATGTGCCAAGTAATTCCTGCATTTTAACAAAACTGTTCAGCTGCAGGGGTCCGGCACGCGGATGAAGTGGCAGGCAGTCATCTGCGGCTGCTTGGTTTCCCCCCCAACCCCCAGCGGCGGGGGGTTCTGTAAATACCAGGGGCCAAATAGAGGACCCTGGAGGGCTGTATCCAGCCCGCGGGCTGTAGTTTGAGGACACCTGAGCTATTGGGTATTTCTCTCACAAAATGTTCACGTAGTAAGACAATATGAAGACAGACTTCAGAGGAGTTTTAACAGAGGTATACAAGCATCCAGGTAGAATGCAAGGTGCATTTACTGTGCTATGAATTTCTTCACAAACATCAGCAAAGGCAAGATTTTCACTTTTACAGGGAACTGGACCACATTCCTAGACAACAAAAACTATTACTTGAACTGTAAGAGAGGATACTACTGAGAATTCACTGTGAGAAATGAAAAAATTCTTGCACTTCAAAACGATGGAAAAGTAGCAACATTGATCTGATGGACACAGATAAGAAAAGTCTCTTAAATCATCTCAGTTGTATAAGATCAGGTGACTTCTATCTGAAGTTTTGGCTAGCCTATTGTTTTTAATATGAGATCTGAAATGTCTTCCAAATTCCTTTCACCTCTATATTCTTAGTATGAAATTCTAGACCCAAAATAATAAAATTTTCCCTTGTAGGGAGAAAATAAGTACCCAAGCCTTTATTCAGACCTTTCTTCAATCACATATGCAGGTTACCTAAAGAATTAAGCACCCTATAAAGCAACTAAATGAAATCAAAAGGAAAAGCCACTTGTGCACAAATCAGCCAACAGAAGTTGTGGCTTGGAATTATGATATAGTGGTAGAATTATTAGAAAACCCACATTGTCATTCACTACACTGAGTCTGAACATCCGTACAGACCTCCTCTCTATATCCTGTAATAGATGCTTTGTGCAGATTATAGGATATGCATTTTGTATTTAGTGATAAATCAGATTCTCATTTGGTGATATGGGGAGTTTTGGTTGCGACTTAGCCCTGTTACTCAGTTCACTATATATTGTGATTTTGTCTTTTTTGAAATACAGTTTGAGAAGTGTTAGTCATGAAGCTTTTCTAAGTAGATGTATAACCAAAACAAAGTGGAGCTGCAGATTCACTGCACATTTCAGGACCAGAAAGAATCAACCTAAATAACAAATACTGCTAAGAGTTATGTTTGGCTTCACCTAAACAATTAAGCTCAAAGTGGCACAGAAAGTCAAGAGGGAGGAATCAAGGAGACAGGCAGAGGAAGAAAAAGTAGAATGAACCTGAAAAATTGGGGCGGGAGGGGGGCATGTTAAAAAGAGAAAGGTAAAAGGAAGATGAAAAAGGGCACTAACTGGGCCTAGCAGAAGTACTTTAACAAAGAAGAAACTGCAAAGTGGCATTGAGAGATTTCCTATCTGTGCAGAGCCAGCCATCTCCTACTTCTTGTTTTTTCTCACAAATACTTTTTGGTTTTTTGTTCTCACAAATACGGATATATGTTGATTACTGGCACCTTAACATCCTTCAGGTTGCAAACTCTGTGCACACAAACTGAAGAGGACATGTCCACTAGCAGCTGGCCCGCTGGGTCAGAGCATTTTTCCCCAAGAGACCGATGTGAGTCATTTGTATTTTTCTTTTAATTTCCTGATTGGGCTCCACTTCTTTTAATCTTGCTTTTGTGATTTACCAGCTTTGCATGAAAAATTGTAAATGAATTAATCTTTCAGGTGATACACAGTACAAAAATCTAGAGTGAATTAATAGAATGAATTGGATCCCCAAAGAGAAAAGTGTTCCAATCTGTAATTGGCAAAACTGCTGATTATACAAGGCAGATATACCAGCTTTTGTAAGAGATTTATTCTGTTGAAACATACATTAGCCTTAGCTACAGAAAGAGAATGTTTGTTTGTCCCCACTGAATCGACCTGGAACAATGCCCAAACTCTAAGTTTTCCCTTAACTTCCCACTGAAGCCACAGATTAGCCAACTGCTCTCCTCCCTAGCCTTTGCCACTTTTAGACCCCAGTTAATGTGGGTTAGAAATGGCACACTTTTGAACACAGACTAATCAACAGAAACCTATCATCATGTAAAGACACACCTGGACTTAACTTTCTCACTTTACTCCCACATGGTGCATGACAGCAAGGTACTTAAACAGGCTCCTGGACATGGCACTGCATCTTCCACCCCAGTAAGGCACATGTCTACCACAACAACCCAACGCAGTTATTACAAAGACTCCACTTCAACTTGACTGATGTTATTTATGTTCCTTAGGAAGCTATCCTGTTCCTCACCCCACTCTGGGTTCCGCAGATGTGTAGAGTAGCTTAGGGACCCTCAAAGAAGCTAGGAAAGAATCTGCACTGCTCTGTAATATAGCAGTGCAGAGGGGCAAGGGACCAGCCAGGGCTCCAACTCCTAGCTACTCCAGCAGCTGAGAGGACAGACAGCGGTAAGGAGATTTCACAAGAACTGGCTACAGATAGATTACTGCTGGGCAATGGAGACTACCCCACTGGGGGACATAAGAGCACTCATGCCTTAAAGGACAGAAGAGGATTTTTGTTGTTCATTGGGGTTTAGCTATTTTTTTCCCCTTTTGTGTTTGCAAGAAGGATTTTTATAACCTGGTTAATAAAACTTGCTGCCTTCTGTTAGCAGGAAAGACATTGTGCACCAAATAAAGTAACTGAAAAATCTGTCCCAAGAAGTTTATGATTGTTCTTTTTCAGAACCAAGGCTTTGCTCAGTTTGCAGTTTCTCAGTCCTGTTCACCTTTCTCAACCCTCTGCAAAGACTGTGAGAATTATTTGTTTACAGACACTTCTTACAGAAATAGGTATCTGCTCAGTTTCTCTAGGTAGAAAACAAAGCAGACACACAGCAAGAAGCCACTGCTCCTCACAGAGGCAAGATCCCCTGAGACTAAAGTTTCTGCTGAGTTCATATCCAGATGGAGCTGTAAGCCAGAGGCAGGATATTGCTTAATAGGTGATGGTTGGTATTTAACCTTGTAAGCAGCATAGCTTGTTCAGTGGTGCCTGCAAGAATTTGCGGGGGAGCAGCTCTAGCCTACAGCCATGACGTACAGCATGATGTGGCAAACCAAATCTCAGGTGTCCTGGTACAGCCCAGGCATCTGAAGCATTGCTTACAGGTTACAGCAAAGCAGTTGGAAGAAGTAGAGCATAAGCTAATTACTTACAGAGGCCACAAGACAGGCCACAACTGCCCTTGCTTTGACCTCCTCCTACAGCCACCCTTCCCTCCAGTTTTTTCATTAAGTAGAATTTATACAAGTGAAAAAGCTAGAATAAAAAGTATAAAAATGGCCATCTTCCTGTACTCTCCAGGAAGAGCTGTTTCCCTACCGTACCATGTGAGCAGCCATTCCCTCAGGAATCTACACACTTGCAGCACAAAAACATGCTATGCTACACAGTTATGCTATGTTATACTCCACCATCACCAGCTTCTAGGCTCACTTTGGAAGCTCCATATTTTTCATGTGACAATGAGGTGAAATAAATTCTCATTAACAAGTATTATAGAGAAAAGAAGAAAAAGATTAGTGACAGAACTTGTTTATCCTGAGGGGTATCTTGAACCTCTGGAAAACACCTCCTAGACAATAGGAATAAATACAAATAAAATGCACACTTGAAATCCCTCCTTATCCAATCTAATAGCACACAGTAGCTCCTATTTTAGGTCCATCACTATGTTCTTGGGCTAGCTACTCCAAGTTGCATATCACCCTAGGACTAAAATAAAAACCTTCGCAATATTTCAAAATTCCCTGACAAGAAACTTAGTTTTACACAGTACTTATTTCAGACTGAATTTTCCAAAGGTGAGAACAGGTGGCCTGATGCTCAACTGTCATACAGTGCAGTACCATAGGGGACCACCCAGCCAGTGATAAAATGTTTTACAATAGCAACTAGAGTTGAGAAATGTAAAAACAGTTCCATAAAATTAATCACTGGTTGTTGGAAAAGCTGAAGAAAACATCTCCATTTGTTGTTATATGTTTCAAGACAAGAAAAAAAAATCTGGCTTGTAAATTAGCATTACAAGCACTGTGTAATTGTGTAAATTCAGCACCTTTCACCAAGTTTCCACTATTGCATAACTCAGAGCCACTGACCATCTCAGGTGGGAGCAGTCCAGTACCTAATGCAGTAACTCTTCTAGCAAGAGTAGTACATTCTTTTTACTCACTTCAGGATTTTTGAATTAGCAGTGTGATGCAGTACAAACATACGGTAACATACAAAGAAGAATAAGCAAATGCTCCCAAATCTCCTGCTAATCATAATAAAAATATCCAAGTAGCATATAGTTAGGCTTTTTTATTCAATAGTCCAGCAGCACAGTGTAAGAATGCCATTTATTCAGCAATTTACTTGAGACTCCTGCAACACCAGCATATTTGGAAACTTCTGAGACACTCCCACCAGCAATGTCTGCAGATTGTTAGTTTTACAATGGCTTAATAGAACAGAAGTTAAAAATCTACAATTGTGTCTTCTCTGCCTTGCAAATAGGGAAAAACATATTAATACTGCCCTGAATCTGGCTTCCAAGCTGCTCCCTGGCTTGCAATGGAACTGACAAAAACAAAAAAAAACCACACACAGGGTTTTTGCTGAACAATTTCAACCTAATTCAAAACATTTTGCAGAAAATGAGGTAAATTGAGCAGTAGTTTAACAACAGTCCGTAATAGCAGGTGTAAAATGTAAGGTTAAGAGGCAAATCAGCTAAAAGCCAAAAGAAGAGAATGTAACAGTGGGGATCTCAGATGGGCCTGATGTCTCTGGCAAAAAAGTACCAGCCCTGATGCTTCATTACAACCCTGACAGCAGATCCAAGGAGAAACACGTAGGGACTGCTCCTTTTACTGTTTATTACTTTTCCTCTGCTGCCTCTTTACAAGCTTTAGTACATTGCAGGTACTTTTAGCCTTTATACTGTCATCACATTAATACGGTATCTTTTACCACTACGTTCCGACCCAAGTGTAATTGAGCAACTGTTGCACTGCGTTCAGGGCTTCGCTAGTTTCAAGGTAGTTTATGTCATTAATAATCCACTAATGTCATCCTCCTCACAAAAAGTAGACCATGTGCTCCAGGAATGAGGTGTGTGTTGCAAGAAAACTTATGTATCGGTAGTTTATTATACACACTCAAGGAATAGGGATACACAAGGCATATAAGAAGATGGGAGGTATTCTTACCCTCAACACTATCATATCTATACAGAAGGCAATGCTACTTGGTGTGTAAGATACACACATATTAGGTGCATTTTAGTATGAAAGCAACTACACAGTGCTGGCAATTATCTCCACTCTAGCAGACTACATGGATGATTTTAACTACCTTTACTCACCCAAAGGGAAAGAACCCAGCTACAGAGCCCTATTCCTAGGGATATGTTTCTAGGACCATGCTACCCACAGGAACCAGGAAAGTGAAAGAGACAGCTAAGGAGAGAAATGGAGCAAAACAGGAAAAATTCAGCTAATTCCAGGCCGCATACACTTCAGCTTCCATTTCTGGCCCTGGGTCTTCACATTTCCCAGAAACAGTGCAAAATAGCTTCAGTCTTCTGCTGTCTCAGGGTAAGTTTCTACAGGAGGGTCTAGCTCCTAGGTAGTATGGATGGAGATACTCAATGGCAAAACTCTTCCATGCATATGGAAACTAAGCATGGTCATTCTATGGCTCTGGCACATGCATAAGAGGATGCACACTGCTGAGCTACACCAATACTTTCAGAGATGCTATAATGCTATAGCCAGATTGGCACTTCTGCAACATTCAGCTGGTACCCTTGTTCTGGCTCACTCCAAGTTCCCACGCTCACACCATTCTAGTGGGAGAAAAAAAGAATGACAGCCCCTGACAAGAAGAACAGTATCAAAAAGCATCACTTAATTTCAGAGTGATCATGGGAAAGGAGCACAGCACTGTGCTTTTAGCACAGCCTAGTGACTAGACTAAGATACCAAAAGGTACTGGTCTCACTGGTTTCAGCAACTAAGAAATTCACACTGTTCTTAAGTGCTTTTTTTTAAAATCCCATTAGAGAGACTTGATCTTTAGGTATTTAAACAGATTTAAAGATCACATCCTTGGTCATTTGCTGTTACATAAATCCCAGATAATGCCTGTATCCCCAGCAGTTACTTTGAGCTGTGAATTGAATCACCACCATCTGCCCACTGCAGCAGGACACTTGGCTACACCTGCTAGTAGTATCCTTCCCAAAAGCCACTCCCAGCACTGCAGTTCCCATATGGACATACTACCAGCCCTAACTTGGACTCCCAAGCAGGTCCCTGCAGTCCAGGACTCTCTGGATTGCCTTCATACTTGCTTAATTACTGAGACTTATCTCGCCTTAAGTTTTATGCATAGATAACTTTCTAATCACAGGAAAAAGGTAGCTATCAGCTTTTGGTAAAGATCACATGCTGAACCGGTGTTAAGACAACAGACTCTGGAATAGAAACATTGCCTGAGAAGGTCTCCAACACAGCTGTTCCCTACCATAAAATCTATTTCCAGTTTGGGGGTCCTTCCATTAAAATTATCCACATGGAAGGGTCTTAAGGTGCATTTACTGCCATGAATATTTTCAAAAAGTATGAGAGTTAGATCCCCAACATGATGATGATGCTTTGTTGCAGCACAAACTAGTAGGCTGCAACAAGGCTTTACCTTTGGTCAGATTCTTCTGTGTGCTGTACCTCCTTCCTCCAGAGGTCAGACCACACTGCTCCTCCTCCTCCATCTGACCCCTTCTCCCACAACCCTCAGGGCTATTTAACCACTTAGCAGGAACGAGCTACACCTGCACATTGTCCATGTCAGTCAACCCACTGCCGCTGAGGCAAGGCCACAGCTGCATGTTATCAATGCTAATCAACCCACTGCCTCCATCCCTCTACAATTCCCCCTTTTTGTTTTCAACCAAAAAGGCTGTGTCTATCATCTATTGTAGGGCCCTTGGCAGGATATGTGGAAAGGCTGTTCAGGTTGAGTTAAGAAGGCATAAAGCTACATCTGATTCAGCCTCTGCATCAGAATCACCCAGATATTCTGAATCCCCTCCCAAGGGTTCTGTGGAACAGCCAGTATCTGATGTCCTCTTGTTAATTCCAGGATCTAAAACAGGCTTAACACCTAGCTGGAAACCACCACAGCCCTGCACTGCTTCATGAGTCAAAAGAGGTTGCATCTCACAAAGTTGCTAAGAAGTGCTCCGAGTACATAGGAGTATCAAACCCAGCTAGAGGCTGACTGAAGAACCACCCATCTGAGCCTACAGCAAGTGCTCCTCTCTGTTCCGAGTCTGGCTCGGAGCTCCTACTCCCGCCTCCCTGGCCCTGGGATGTCAGCCAAATCATCTCATTTTTACACTTTTCCCCAGGAACCTGCACTTCCCTGCATGAAAGCCACTCCAGCCTTTTGGAGAGTTTCAGTCTCACCCAACTTGTGCTTCTCCAACAGCATCAGCTGGGACACACATGTAACTCTACACAGTGCTGCTTTCCACCAGGCCTGACCTGCCAGCTCCAACGGCACAACACACCCATATGCAGGGATGAGGCAGGAAGGTGTAGGAAGATTGACTTGTGTGAGGAGACTACCAAATACCTCTGCAACTACTCATAATTCTTTCAGAAAAAGCCACACCAACTGAATTCACCAGCCTATCAATCACACTGATAAAAAACATTAATTTTATATGGGATTATTTTTAATATAAAGTAGTCTATTCCCTCAGATTAATAACTGAGCAAGTATCCTCCCTAGCATGTGTAATTTTGAATGGTTTCACCCTATTAATTTCCAGGCAAGTGCAATCAATTGATAATGTAAGCAATAACACAAGCAATAATGCATGCTGCTCCCTGAAGCACAGAACTTTTGAATAAAACAAACTTCATTTCATCATTAAGAGCAAGTGTTCTTTCAAAGTCAGAAGAATCAATATAATCTGCCTTTTGGTGCTGTATGGACACCTAGGGAATAAAGTCTTAGTTCTTTAATTTCTTTAAGGCGCTGGCAGCTTTTCAAAATTACCTACACTTCCTTCTAGTTACACATGTCTGAAACTTTCTATCCATGCTTGTTTAGAGGGCTCCTATTCAAGTTGAGTAGACTGGAGTTACAACTTCCTTCAAATAAAAGCTTGAGTTACTATCCTTATTGCTCAATGATTACTTGAAAAATTAAATAACCAAGGACAAAAGTTTTGTCAAGGCTTGAGATGTTAGCACCTCCATTTGGCAGTGATAGATAGCTTGGAACCTATTATTTGTTTATGAGTATTCTATTACTGTAAGATAATCCATTATAAGTATTTCTGCTTGTTGTGGACTTCCACTGCAAGAAGCGTCATTTCTTTAGCTAGGATTATGCAAATTTGTCTCCTGCCATCTGCCAATCTCATTTGCACGTAACACATTGTATACAGAAGCATCACTAAGTATCTGTTTAAATTTCCCCAGCATGACGCTTGATTTTTATTATCAGAAACTGTTTTCATTCTGATAAGCAACAGCATACCCATATATTTCCCAGCTAAACATTTCACATTCCATTTAATATCAGACAAGTTTCTTCCAATATGTTCAAACAGATTGAAATTTTGTGTGTGGCTGTCATTGATTTTAGAGCCCTGGCCACCAAGCGCACACACAACTTCATACTCATGGAGGTGAAAAACAACCACCTAACAGATTTGAGGTGTCTGGTGCAGGATCCATGCCACACACCTCAAGAGGTAGCAAGAGAAGATTAATGCATTTACTGCCAACACAGGTTGGCAACATCACTCTTAGTCTTGGAACACCACCAGGAATGGCCTGCACTTTACAAAAAAAAAAAAGCACCTCTGCTCTCAACAATCCCATTTGCACTCCTAAGGATTCCCTTCAAGGTCTGTAAAAGGGATAGCCAGGCCCTTCTCCAAAGGGAACAGGAAAGGACAACCCTGATACTTCATTAACACAAGGCACTGAGGTAGGAAGTTAGCAATGAGCCAGAAAGAACCATCTGGGTTACCAGTACCCTGCCATTTAGGAAGCTACTCCAAATGCTTCATCCCTCTGTGACTGAATGCAACTATGTTCTTGAAATGAAAATAATCACCTGATGTAGCATTGGCAGTCAGGCTGTTACCTGCCACCTCTGCTTAGCCTCACAACAGATTTAGAGCAAGAGCCTATGGTAGGAATATTCAATTTTTGGTTGGTTTTTTTTTTTCTATTTTCTTTCCCACATACATGTACAGACACAATATGTTCGCAGAAGCCTCGCTCTTCCTGCAAGAAATTTGATTGCTGATTATAAATGGTTTCATGTGAATAAAAGACTATAATACATCTAATCAATAAGCTGAGGTCATTAACATTACAGCTAATCAACAATATAAATCAATATTACCAGTCTTTCATTGGCAGCAGTGCTATAACAGATTACACAGAAGCTCAGCATGCATTTTGAAATAACTCTAGTTATAAGCAGATGGGAGATGTGTATTGGAAGAAACAGGGTATCTCAAAAGCATAGGTATAAGAATACTGAAATGCAAGATATACCTATTAACATCCATCCAGAGATTATTTTTTAAACAGAAAGTGCAACACAACTATCCAGGCCTCACACAAAGGAAAAAAACCCCAACCAAGTCATTAGAATATTTCACAGAATTAAAGGTCATTTTAGCTTTAACTAGCTCCGTTAACATCCTAGGAGGCTCGTTCAGAATTTAACATAATACACAACACCTACATAATGCACACAGAGTAGTTAAACAGATTACTTGACTAAATCCCCCTAAACAGCTTAAAATATGTGCATTAGCCAAGAGTCTTGATCTGAGAAGTTAGTGTCCCTTGCCAAACACCCCCAACATTAAAACAGTGCCGTCTGCTGGATTCAGACTCCTCTGTGTATTTACAATTAACTTCCATTTCAGAAATGTAGGAGGAAGGAACTCCAGAAGCACAATGGTTAGGGGAGGAGGTGGTTGGATTTTTTTTTAATTTTCAGTCCTTTCATTCTCAGAGGTATTCTAGAGTAGGCAAAGAGGCAGGAATAGATTTACTCCCTCAGTTGGGGGCAATTGTATTCAAGACTGTCCCAGCATATCTTGTCCAAGCATCAAGAGATATTTGGCTGGCAATAACCAACAGAGATGAATTTCCAACAGTTTGCTTCAGTTGAAATAAAGGATTAGGATTCTAGATTTTAATAAATTAAGTGAGCTTTCAAAGCATGTTGTAAGGCATACCATAAAGAGTACATATTCAAAATAAATTGCATTGTCCATAAGTTACAATACCTAATTATTTATGACCTTTAACACCTTGAGCATGTCAATCTACAGATCATTACAGATGAGCAAGGCTCCACAGCCTTAAAGATAAATATGATCTGCAATCTCTGGTCTCTGAAATTGAGAGGAGCCCTAGCTATCTTCCCTATCTTCCTCTTAGATGGCATCTCCTACCCTTAAAGGAATCATGGCAGAAATTACCCTAATTGAAGGGAGGTATATAAAATGACCAAAGAGGTTATTTACTGACTACAGTAATTGCTAAATACTGACATTTGCAGGTACTTGAAATCCTGTAACTGATCAGCTGAATAGATTCATGTTGAGTACTAGCTTTACTCCAGGGACATTGGCAATGCAAACTAATTCCATAGTGTACGTACTCACCCCCTAGCATCCAAGAAACATCATAATCTCTCTAGCCACATCAAGAACAGCTTTCCCTGTGAGACATAATACCGTGCATGATCTAGGACGCATGGTTAACACACTGGCTCTGGAAAAGGTATTTCAGTCAAATGTTTACAAAGTTGCCTCAAATGACAAAGCTAATATTTTTTCAAAAATCTGTATATTTAAGTCTGGAACAAGATAAACACCACATGCTTTTGTAAGAATTTCAGTTCTGAAGCTCCTCCTTTGCCTTCAATCAACTATCTCAATCATTTGAATTAACCCAGTCACAGCTGACAAGGTGCTGAATCATTCACAGGTCTTCATTTCCATTTTAAGATAGATTTCATAAGCAAATATGTATAGAATATTTTTCTAATTACAATATTCCAATGTTACCCTTAACACTGAAGTCCTAGTTCCATGTTAGCCATTCCTTTACCAGTTATGTCAACAGCAACTAATCTGAACTTCAGTTTAGGGATTAGAACAAAAGAAAAGAAATCACAGTATGCAAAGCCTGAATGCCCCAACTGATACTACTGCTATGTTTGAGTTAATGGATGACTACCTTCCCCAGCCATGGGACAAAAACTTACACCATCGCTGGAAGTGTTAAAGGCCAGGTTGGATGGGCTTTGAGCAGCCTGGTCTAGCAGAAGGTGTCCCTGCCCATGGCAGGGGGGTGGAACTAGATGATCTTTAAGGTCTCTTCCAACCCAACCCTTTCTATGATTCTCTTGTACTGATGTAGCTACATTTATCAGTGCCACATGTGCCTCTGTACCACAGGATTCAGACTGTTCAGATTGACCAGTTCTGAAGCATGTCATTACTACACTGAAAGTCAGTAAAGTCCACTAAAGATGAGGTTAGCCTAAAAACTTGCTGCATCTGTTCCTGCCTAAATTGGGCTTATCACTTAATTGTTCCAAAACCTTCGACATCAGGAAAGAAAAGGTGAAGGGACAGAATCCTATTTAGCATATGAGTATTACCTGTTTAGATTAATGAGCACTACATTTTGTTTAGCTCAAAAGGAAAATAATTTATCCAGCTACATAACCACTCAACATTTCTAGCCAGAAAGCTTTCACACTGTAATGCCCCCCGCATACAAGCCA
This sequence comes from Falco rusticolus, assembly GCF_015220075.1. Classification (NCBI taxonomy): domain Eukaryota; kingdom Metazoa; phylum Chordata; class Aves; order Falconiformes; family Falconidae; genus Falco; species Falco rusticolus. The sequence goes on along the minus strand of NC_051200.1, from coordinate 13,375,910 downwards.
ATTGGCAACACTAAAACATGAAGTAGGATTTCACCTTGTTGATAGTAGGTTCTGGGAGTATTTGAATGTTGGACTCTTTCCTGTTTTAAATATAGACACTTTCAAATCAAGGCAATAACTAGTTCGCTCACCAGATGAAACATACTTTAGCATTAAAGAGACACTAATTTTTTCTACACAGTTTGGAAAAAATTTGGATCATTTTACAGTAATTATTACCTTGGGTTGTTTTTTTTTTTATTAGGTCATGTGAGACTATTCCCTAGTAAATAACATTCCAGGCTTCCAGCATGATGTGGGAAAGTAAACAACAAGATACATGGTATTCATCAATGTAGTAGAATCAAGCCTTTTTAGATATTCTGGCATATTTTTGCTTCTTAGGCATAAAAGCTACATTAATAATTTTAGGCAGCATTATAAACTACTTCACAGGCATATCAAATGACATGTAAAAACCATATAAAAGGCTGAGAGAAGACTGTCAAGCTCCTCCTTCCATTAAACTATGCACAGAAATTTTCAGCCATACTAAGATGCCAGTGTATCAGCACAATATTTTAATGCAAAATATCTTGCAGCTTGGACTTCAGAAGTACAGGGCTGGATTCACATATCACAGGAACTTCTGCTGAGACATTTTTAGTTTGATGGAGTCCACGAGATGAAAAGCAACACTTTTAGCTTTGTTCCTTATCCAGTCAAAACCACTTTGCAAGTGGCTGGCAGTGTTTGAAAGTGTGTACTTCAGCCATGTTAAAACTCATTTCCCACAGAGGTCACTGAGAAACTAAAACTAGATGTCCTCTATCAGAATAGAGAGGAGAGCAAGGAAGAGAACCCAGGAATTCTAGCTTGCAGTCCTCTATTTTTGTACCTTAGGGGTAGGACCAAACCTAGTGGCATCACCTCTGTGCATGAGCAGCTTTGTAGGGTGAGGAAAAGCTCAGGTTAAAGTCTGTGCACATTCACTTTCACTACTATCTCCTGTGTTAGTTAGTATCAGCCTAAAAAGAGTAGATATCAACAGCTTTTGGACACTACAGATAACTCTTAGCTGGGAACTATTCAGTCTAGCTCAATTTCCTACTCAACATGCTCTCCCAAAGCACAAGGGGTACAAGGAAACCTGCATATAACCAGCAAATTGACTTCAGCAAGCTGAAAATTAATGCATCATGCCAGATGGGATGGGACTGCCATTTTTTTGCTTAATTCAAGCAAGTGTGCCAAATAATCCTAAAACAAAGAATACGACATGCAGAAACCAAACATTTGCTGCATAGCCATCGTTCTGGGAGCCCTTCAAGGTAAACTTTCTCAAGTAAATCAAGTATTTGTTGCAGAAAGGGCTTTGTTTCAAACAGTTTCTTCCTTCCCTATATATGTGTGTGTGAACACACAGGACATGAGAGATCCGGACTTAGTGGAAATTTTTTTTTTAATTACCACTTAAACACATTAGGGATACACAAAAGATGCAACTGGGACAGTTATTTTTGTGCAGTAAAGCTTCATACAGCCTAGCAGTTGTTAGAGCACTTAGTTATTTCTAATATTAGCAATAGAACTTTGCTCTTCACGACTCTTCTTGTATCTTTGGCAATTTCAGTGACAGCAAAGTTGGGGAGGTGAACTGCACAGACAGGCATTAAAGCCAAAATCGATTCATTGCTCCATAGCATATGAAAAGCTTCACTTGAAACACTACAATCTGCACAGATGATTTAGAGAAAATCTTTATATAGTTTTCTAAGTACACAGTAGCCTTGCTATGCCCCACTGGGAGTTCAGACACAATGCTTTCAGCTGGAATAGAGACCCGACTATCAGCTATGTGTCAAAGCAAATAACTGAATAAAGTGTGGAATTAGGACAACCAAGATCAGTTACCCAAATCAGCCTATTGACAGACAGCCTAGTCACCCAAGAATGGATTACCCACTGACTCATGGACATTGAGGTTCCTTTCTTACAGCAGCTCAGATAAGTCTAATGCTCTTATCCCTGCATATTTAGTAGAGCCTTTCTTCTGTTTACCAGTTAGCATTGTAAATTATGACGATCTTCCTTATTAAGTTATATCCTCAGTGCATACATTGATTACTGGACAGGCATTTAGCCACTTCCTTGTGACCTTGCTTTAACCTGCTAAATCTGCTGCTGTGTACAGCTAGCCATAATCTAACCAAAGAACCCAAATGTCTTCTTCCAAGAGTTCGGCAATTCCCATTTAACACTGCTATGCAAAGCTAATATCTATACCCTTTATTCCTCCTAAGTGCAGGATGCTAAGATATTTTTTTTGTTGGACAGCATAGCTATTTATGCCAGTTAAATCAATGTTAAAACTTACATACTCCAGAACGATACTCCAAGGTTCCATAATCAAATAAAAAGTAGCTTTCCCCACCAGCAGCTAGGACAGGACAATACTGCTTCCCAAAGAAATGATACATGCAGTCTGGGCAATGAGATGTTGATAAGTCCCCCTCGCTCCTCTGACCTTTTGTTGCAGTGAATTGACTGTTCCTGTGCCAGGTAGTGTTTTTTTGAAAAGCCTCTTCCACCCCTCATTTTTTAATCATTAAATACTTTGACTTGTGCTGTTACAGCAAAATCCATTCTTTCAAATAATGCTGTTGAGTTTTGGAAACATCTATTGGATTTCAACATGGGTTGAATTTCTCACCTGCTACTGTTTTTGCAAAGTCTACATTCTCAGTATTTAGAGCAGGACCAATTTGATAACAAGCTTGTAGTTAGAAAAGGTTTTATTAACAGCATTTAGCAGGCCAGATGTTGATGTCATTAGAGTTATTGAATAACTCAAAAAAATACATTTCTAGTAGCAGTAACCTCAAGTAGTATTCTTAAAGCATTTCTAGTCAGGATACTTGTAATATTTAATTAGGCATCTGAAAGTAGCTTATATATTGCAGAAATGACTGTCAAAGCAGCACAAATTAGCACATGTATTTGCACTACAACAGAGTATACAACTATAACAGGAATAAGTCAGAGGTCGCAGTTAGCACTGCTGGTCATTCTTAGCCATCTGCCTAACACTCCCCAAAGCTGGAACCGTCCAGTTCAAAACACAGCAATTCATGATCACAAAAGTGAAAGAAGATGTTAAGGAGAACCTAGCAAGCACCCCATAGCACCACAGAGCATGGGAGGGACAGTTTGGGCTACACTATAGTAGGAACCACACAGTAGTCTCTGCTACCCACAGACCAGATCACAGCTGCATCTAGTCCTGGGTTTCCAACTCTCTGGGAGGACTCTAAAGTGCCCCAAAATCTTACTGAGAGCTTTCCATAATCTTTGTCAAACCACTGATTACCAATGGTATTCAGGAGAAGAATGTCAGTGTCACACAACTCAGCCTGGACAGAAGGCCCCAGCAATATCCATCTAAGCTTTGCAGTTTTATTCCTAACATTTTTATCACACAACTAGAACTCCCACCTTCAGTTTCAGTCACTGCTGCATCCCTGGTTTGGGCTCGTTCCATTCATATTCATCCTGCAATGCATTCTCCTATATTCTCCTCACCATTTCTTTTCTTTTGCAAAAAAGTATGTTTTGTTTTCTCCCATACTAGCCTTCACTTATGGGGACTGTCTCAAACACGTGCAGTACTCACTCAGCTTCTATATAATTCTGCAGAACCTAGAAACCAAGCTTGACAGTGACAAAACAGCTAGAGTGCCAAGACAAATGTCCTTCATGCTGAGCTATGCATATTCTCAGTTCCTCATAACCATCTGTCTGTAACTGTATCTGACAAGGCAAGCAAATGCAAGTACCTGAAGCAACAATCACCTCCATCCTATAGCTATATGATGCCTAATGCAATGATGATGTACCATCTGTGACAGTAGCTCCAAGTATGACAGCTGCAAACAAAGCAGCATTTTTCATCTCAATATCCATTTCAACCACTGAAGGTCCCTCCCAGGACTTGCTCTGAAAACCTTTTTCCAGGTGTGCTTCTTTTCCTCCCAGGGCTGGAAATAAGGACTTTAGGCAACAAATCCTCCCACATCAGCATCACTCTGCAGCGATCAAGAAGGCAGAGCACCCTCTTCATAAACTTCACAAATTCTAAACCCACCATGCACTTTTAAGCCATGGACCAGCCCAGTTCTGCCAAACAAGAACAGAACCTCTTCCAAGCACTCAAGCTCCTTTTTAAAGTAAAGGTAAGTCCTGTGAATAGTTGTTAGATCTCTGTATAACTATCTTACCTAGTGATCACTTCACAGGAATGCCTAGAATTTCTTAGCATTAGTGCATGTCTGCTGCAACACAGGAGACAAGAATTACAAGTCTGTTTTCATTTCTTAGTGTAAATTACAGTCTGTTCTGGACACAGGTTCAAATTCTTAACAGCAAAAACCAAGAATAACTTCACAAAAAGCATAAGAAGAGATAAACATTTTATCATAAGCTAAGCTGTGAGGGAAAGCAATAGGCACGTCCTTTAACTGCACAAGCTAGTTAACTGCATGAGCTTTTCATTTGAGTGAAATATAAGCAAGCTGGGGAAAAAAGGACCAGGAAAAATAACAACCATCAATCAAGAGGTACAAGTGCCAAACAATGAGTAGTTGTTTGGAAATCACCCAGAAGTTCAACTCCATGCCTGGGTACAAGGTGATCTATGGTAAGCCATCAATTAACACAAACAAAAGAAAGCAGAACCAAATAGGCAAATAAGCACCTAATAGACAGACAGCTAGCCAATGTACAACTGAAAGCTAGCCATACTTCAGAAAGCTCAAAGAGCACCTTAAAGAGATATGCAAATGATAAATTAATTGTTTATAATACTCCAATCTGTTAAAGTAGCTAAGCATAAAAAATTAAGCATGAAGTTCATGATAGGTAGGCATTAAGAGTCATACCTGCCTATATATCCTACCCATCTGAATCCACCAAGTTCCAAAAAAGTACACATGTTGTTTTAATTACCACTACCTCCAAAGTTACTATTTATCTAGTCTTAGTAACATCTGAATCTGATGTTTTTACAAACTCAAAAGCAGAACAACCTTAGAAGTATGACTTCTCATTCTAGCTTTATTTCCAGTCATCGATGGAAACTTAATAGAAACAAGCTGGTGGGCTTCCAGATAACCTGGGAGCTACTAAGCTTAAACAAAAGGATCACATAATGCCTACTTAAAAATCACTTCCTAAGCAGCTAAGAATACAGCTCCAACAGAGATGGCCTATACATACATAGACTCAAGATACTACAAGTTATTTAAGCTGTTAATACATTCCCACAGTACATTCTCTTTGCTCACTGGAAAGGGCATTTAACTCTTCTAAAGATTCAAACAGGCACAAGCACTTCAAGCTGGCAGCAGAGAAACACTGATTCTGGATAATTACCTGCACAAGCTACAAGACCTAGCCCTAATTTGCCAGAACCAGTCATTTGCAGCAGGTCCCTCAAGTAGAAACCAAAGCACTGTTGTGGACGGGGATTTGGCAGCCTGGGGTTTTTACACTTTGAAGTTCCACCTTACAGCTGAGCCTCTCCACCACATTCAGAAATTCAGTTTTCCATTGTCAGAAAACTAACAAAAAATAACCAAACAGCTTTCTACTATGCTTTCTAGTAACAGAAACTCTTCATCAGAACAGGTCAGCCACTCCACACGAAAAAGCAGCAAGTGTCTCTTACAGCCTAGGCTCCAGGAAAAAAAAAGTTTCACAGGAGGCAAGACAACAGGTTATACTTACACTTTCGTAACATCAATGCAAAAAAAGCACCTTTTTTTTCCCCTCTAACCAATACATTATGTCAAGAAAAAGTTACCTTTACAACCACCTTCTGTAGTCTGGAAAGCAGACTTGCTTCCCCCCTCAAAAAAAAAACAAACAACCTTTTGTCCATAAATATTGACTATGAGAAGCCACAGGCAGCTAGATACAAAGTCCCAGAGATACTGATTATATAGCAACTCTGAGAAAACATAAAATAAAAAATACAGATATAGACCACTAGCTAGAAATCCCCCACAACCCTTTGTACTAGTTAAAGGCTCAGGAAGCAGATTCAGATGCAAGTTATGAAAATAAAGCCTTTGTACATACTCACAGCAGATACCTATAACTATGAAGTAAGAAAAGAGACAGTATTAAGCTCTTTTTTAATTACTAAAACATTTTAGCTCCATTAAACAACTCAGTAGAGCCTTTAGCCAAGGATACTTATGACTCAAAAGACCTTACATCAGTAAAAAAAAATAATAAACTGTAACTGAACATGGTCAGGGAATTATACTTACAGGGAACAAAAAAACACTAAACTAATTACTCCAGACCCAAAAAATTATCTTTTCAAATAAAAACTATTCCTCAATTACTAATGCTACATACTAGCTTTACTACAACACAGCTATAAGCCCAGCCAGCTATGAACACACAGACACCACCACCCCATCAGATTACTCACCACTCCCTAGCAAGAGCCCTTTATATAAACCTACCCTTAGCACAGTGCTCTGGAGGCTGGTCCTATAAATTTGGCAATGGCAAACAGCTGTTGCTCATATTTACTGAAGAGTTTGAAACAAGAAGCTATTTCTATCTGGTAAGTGTGCAAGTTTTGGGCCTTTTTTGATGGTTGGTGGGGGGTTTTTTAGCATGTAAACTAATAGCTTGTAGTAAATGAAAAAATATGGGACTCAGATAAGTTACATCCATAGGAAGGTTGCTTTTATAGAAGTGCTTGATATAAATGAATTGTCTCCTGTAAGACAGCAGGAAAGATTCTAATAATTCTGCGAAGGTATCTGATAGTAACAGCTTGTAGGTGTTATAAAGTAGGAAAAATGTGGTAGCCCTACAAGTAAAATATAAGTGTTACTGGTTGTAGGGCATCATGATTCTCGGAAGTGTTATCTATCTTCAAATAACCGATTTGAGAGTAAGGCAGTGATACTGAAATAGATATGGAATAGGACTCTGTTTTCTCTTTAGATTTATAGAGGGGATGGAATCCCATGGCTGATAAGGTTAGCGAGGGATTGGAAGTGGTATTCCTTGAGCAAGGGCTGACTTGAACCTCTGTGTTGATACTTGAATAGAAAGCAAGTATTTACAAGTTATGTGCTTAGGAGCTTGGGCTGTATAGGTGCTTGCTATAGTTTGAGAGTCGAGCTTTCCTTTGTCATGTATTTAAGCTCATTTTTGATACAAATGCTGATTCAGAGCCTTACCCTATCTAGACTCCTGTCAGCTCCCCAGTAATACTGTAACAAAGTATGTGGTTTAGCAGTAACATCAGTGAGCAGTAAGGACTTCATGGAAGGCTTCTGAAACAATGAAAGAAAGGCAGCTTAAACAAAAAAAAAAAAAAGTCTCATAGCATATTGATCTTGCAGCTGCTTTTATATCCTGAAAGGGAGCGGAAATACTGTTCTACAGTAACTATAACTCTGAACAGAAATTAGAGATGTATTAGGAGCAAACACTCCATAACAAAGGCTTATCCCAGAGCAAAAATAATGGTGTGTCTTAAAAGCTAGTAAACAAAAGAAGGCTAAATACAAAAGTTTCCGTAGTAGAACAACGGAAGGGAGTGGAAGATAGGATGGTTATAGACCATCTATGCTTATAGACAAGGGAAGTACTTTTTTTTTTTTTTTTTTTTCCTGGAAAAACCACAAATATTGGTCAGAAAATAACATAAACCACTGATACAGCTCAAGTATGTTTTTCAGTGTTGTATAAGTGGAACCAGCTCTGCAGGGTATCAGTGTTGTTGCATTCAGTAAGTTATGCCTACATTTTAACTTCCAGTAAAGCTAATTATCCCTGTAAAGGAAACAGGCCACTAGAAAACAGTTCTGCTATAATTAAATTAGTTAGCTTACTTTGTAGATTATATAAAAACCAAAAATATGTGGTTTAAGATGCAAAATTGCATGTGAGTATACCCTGTGAGTATCCCTTCTATCATAGCTTAAATGTAGCACTTAAGATTTGGCTTTAGGTTTGTTATTGTGTGGTTTCAGTTAAGCATGCAATGATAAGACAATTAGGAAACGGCAAATGATAAACATCTTCAGATTCTAAACTAGCTCAAGTTCCAAAAAGAAAAAGCTGTATCTGGACAAAAACAATTCAGTCATTGAAATCATCAATGATATATAGCACGTAAATCTTATAGGATAGATCTCTGATAGAAATATCAGAATCTGGTAACTATTTTTTTTTAATGAAAGCAAGATTTTCCTGTTTGAACACTTTTTTTCAGAGAGCCCCAGAAAAGTCTTCTTTGCCTTATTATCAACTTTAGATATGTCATGACACTATGTCTAAAAAATAATTTCTTAACTGTATCTATACAGTTTAATGCTTACTGAACAGATTATTTTCTGCTTTTCTACTGTGCTTTTCTAAAAGTCTGTGTTCTCCGTATGTGAAAAACTGTATCTCCATAAACCCTTGAGGGGTGTTAAGATTCCTATGAAAACAGTGGGGCTAAATGCTGCATTGGTACAGTGCCCGATCTGAGATGTGCTGTTACTATGCAGCTTGAACTCTTAACTCTTTAGCATTTGATCCTCAGAGCTCCTATCATTCATCTCAATTACAACAATGAATGATTAGCACTCCTGAAAATCAGCCCCATGCTGTTTTCAAGTATTCAGGAAATGAAAACTATAAGGACCACCCATGAAAAGTTTGGGTCAAGTGATTTGCCTCGTATCATACAAACGCAGTGGTAAGAGCTGAAATAGATACAGTTCATAGAGGTTTTTCTCATGCTGAACGATAATCTCACAATCAGCATTCCTGATCTCTTTAACTGGCCTGCTTCTGGGGGGAAAAGAATAATCTCTGATCCAAAGTTTGTTCACCACAGATTTTAATTCCTTATAAGCTTTGGGCATTTAGGAAAAGTAAACCTAACCACTGGGACCAGTGTCATGAACAACACCCTCCCTTAAGTAGGCATTTTACCTTTGGAGTAGTTCTTTCTCACAGCTTAACTTCTTAATGTGCCTGTGCAAGATAGCTTCAAATTATAGCAAGTTCTATATTGCTGCAGATTATCAGCAAGGATTTTTAGACTCATGATGGAGAGATCTTTGCCTTGGCCTATCGGTTTACGTAGGTCAGCTACTAGCTGGGCTGGAAGCACAGTCTGTGCCACTGGCTTTTAAAGTGCTGACAGCAGAGGAACAGTGATACGCTGATTTTTGTTGCTGTCCATTACAAGCTGAGAGAGTGTCAAATAATGGTTACAGAAACCTGTGTGACCTTACACTTTTATCCCACGTCGAGTCCTATGGAGGATTGCATAAAGGGAGAACATTCCCTAAAACAGTCAAAATTAAAAGCCATATTTCTTGTCAATTACAGGCGCTATAGTGAAATACAGAAGTAATTGAAACAGTGGCTTAATCTTTTTCTGAAAAGACTGGTTTGTAACCAGTTCAGCTGACAACCTAACATAAAGCCATTAAGTCACTTCCATATGTTGAAAATGCCTTCTCTGCTCCCCAAGTTAAAAATCTAGGGAGGTAACTTCAGCTGAGCTGTAGTACACCAACAGAAGTTTCCCTGCTCACTTAAGACAATTCCTTTGTGCATTTGTTTTTATAATTTTACTGGAATTCAAAAGAACAGATGAGACTGTTCACAAGTGAAGGCAGGGCACAAATCTCACATACGGCAATGCAACACTTGATGTTACGCTTGAACCGATTCAACTGTGCTGACGGGGATGTTATTTTCCATCTTCCCAACTAATTCTGGCACCCCAGAGGCCACGGTGATACAGTTGTAGAGGCAAGCTAGCTTGACAATGCGTTCTGGTTGTTAGCTTTAACTGTTCAACTGCCCTTTGGCTCCTGGAGGTCAGACAAGCACCTGAGCTGGCAGAGTGCCTAGGATGGCCCTGCTCACAGCAGTCTGATGGCCTCGGCTGTGAAGCATCCCTGCGTTCCTTCGTTCGGCTCCTGTGCGGTGACGCTCTGGCCTGTGCTCCTGTGCTGTGGCGGGCTGAGGCAGCCGGGGCCCGTTCCTTGGTGGGGCTCACCGAGCATGGAGGCGGCACAGGGCGGGTCTCCCTCACAAAGCAGCAGCTCGGTGAGCCGCTGATTCCTGTCGTGTGGACATCAGCTACGGGAAGGCCTCACAGTGCCGACAGAAGCAACCTACATGTCCCCAAATGTCACCTCTATCAGAGTGATCGGAGCTACCTGAGGCGACAGGCAGCTCCCGGTGAGGGCTGTGCTAGCCCCCGGCCGAGGCCCACCTCCGTCGCTGGGGACCCCCAGCCCAGCCGCCCTCCGGCGCCCCCGCAGCTCCCCGGGGCCGGGCCCGCCTGAGGCGACAGCGCGGGGCGGGGCGCGGGGGCGGCGGTGGCAGCGCGGGACAAGGGCGCCCGCTGGCGGCAGCGCGCCCGCACTGACCGGGCACGGCTGCGGCGGCTGCCGCCCGCCCGACGTGCCAGCACTCAAAATGGCTTCCGCCCCTTACGGGCACCGGCCCGACGCCGCTGCCCTCGCTCAATATGGCTGCCTCCTGCCCTCACGCGGCGAGGGGGGGGCGGAAAAATGGCTGATGCTTCCCACGGTGCTGAAGACGGGGGCTCACACGGGAATAGCGGCCCTGCCGCCGCTTCCTTCTCTGTAGCTGCCCGTGTCCGGCCAGGGCAGGACCACACAGCCTGGCCGTGAGCCGGCGGCGGGACCGTAGAGTGCGGGGTAGTGTTCCGGAGCGGCCGAGCCACAGCGCCGGCTGCAGCGCCCTCTGGTGGGCACAGGCGGCCTCTGCAGGCGGCGAGGGCTGCGCTCCTGCTTTTGGCGGGGCTCCCCTGGGGAGGGCCCGGGGCGGCCCCGGCGGCCTCGCCCCCTGCGCGGCGCCGCCGTTGTCACAGTCGGGCCTTCAGGAGAGAGGGGACCCCGCTGCCAGTGCCCGGGGGGGGTCCCTGGAGGAGCAGTCGGCCCTGCCGCTCCATCTGCCCGTGGTGGAGGGGTGCCTGTCCCACCAGCTTTGCGTTGCACCCTTAAAACCCACAGCACTTGGCTCTCCAATGCCCCCTCTTCGCATATTGCCTTGTCTCTTTATCGATGCTCAGGTTTCCCCTCCCCGCTGCCGAAGCTGTTTCTTGGCTTGAGTGGTCCTTCACCCCTCCTCAGCGCTTTGCTTGTCAATCCCTTTACAACCTGCAGCCCTCTCCCCAGCACTTCACCTGCAATGGCCGGCGGGGCTGTGCTGGGGCTGGCAGAGCTCGCAGGGTGCGGGAGGGGAGCCTTGCTGCCAGCTGCTCACGGCTGACAAAACTTGGGGTGCAGGGCTGCTTGCTTGTCCCAGGGGTGTTCCTGGTCACTGCAATGCTTTCAGTTTACTCCTTCAGGTGTGAAACAATGGGTTACATTACACAATCCCTCCTGCAGAGTTCCAGGCCCTCCACTGAATACGGCCTTACAGATGGACTTGATCAGCACGTTTTATGGAGCTGTTCAGTGATTTGTGCCAAAGCCGTTAATAACGGTGTGGCATTGGATCGGCTGTGCGGTGAGTTCTGGGGTGCCTGCCCAGCCTGGCAGTTGCTGTGCCACTGCAGGATGCCATCAAGTCCCTGTAAATCAGCTTTCTTTGCTCCTTGGCAAGTGGGAG